>NC_089826.1:15502253-16752253 GCF_035046505.1 Tiliqua scincoides | reverse complement strand
CTACTCTAAGCACAAATACACAGTCCCATAGAATAGCCTTTCCCATCACAGTGATTTTTAAATAAAAAACACAGTCAGGAACCCAGGAAAGGCCCCCCCCCCACAATCCTGACTCCCTTTGCTCTAGAGAAGCATCTCCTAAACCAGTATGGCAACACTTTTCAAACTGGGGCGTCAACTGGGACGCCCCAGCCTGTGGGCCCTGGCCACTTTCACCTTAAGGGGCGGGGGCAGCCTGGAGGCAGGGAGGAGGCAGTGGCGCGATCCCCAGGACTGCGCCCCAGGATCGCGCCGCTCAGGGGGCTGCAGGTGTTTGGCTGTACGTACCTGACCCTCTTGCAGCCTCCCGGGAGTGCAGGGAGTCCTGCGCAACCTTCTGCAGGTCTCCCCACAGCTTTGAAAGCGAAAGCGGAGCGAATCACACCCCAGCTCCACTAAAGCGAAAGTGGAGCATGATCACTCTACTTTCAATTCTGAAGCTGTGGGGAGCCCTGCAAAAGGTTGCGCAGGGCTCCCCGTACCCCTGCGAGGCTGCAGGAGGCTCAGGTACATGCAGCCAAGCCCCTGCAGCCCCCTTGAGTGGCACGATCCTGGGGATCACGCTGCTGCCTTCCCCCCGCCCCTGCAAGAACTGAAAGTGGCTCAAACTCTCCAAAAGAGTTTGCAAGCTGCTATAGTATGGTGTTCACAAATCTCAGCATGGTTGTAATGCTTAAGTCACTGCTAAGTCACTGACTTAAGTCACTCTGAATGAAACTTGCTCTGTAACCACCAAGGCCAGCTTTATTATGAAATACATATTTATTTATGCAGCAGTGAAACACAAACTTCTTTCAACAGGTAATTATTAGGATGAACTGCATAGCCATTTAGCCAAAATACAAGTCCACCTCATTGTTTCCTGGAGATCTTTCAACAGATGCTGAGAAAAGTAAAGTCTTGCTTACATTTACCCAGTTAACACTTTTTTTCTAAAGTCAAAAGTTATTGCCGTGAAGGGCGATTCATTTATGCAATGTCAGTTCCAGCCTCTTCAATTGCAAACAAAGCATGTGTGTGTAGCACTGAAATTCCCATTAAATTCTGAACAATTTTTTTTTGGGGGGGGGGGGGCGCTTACAGTCTTCTAAATTTCTGTTACTTGATTCAGCATTATTCCACTGGCAAGTTTACCTAATTACTTAGGATGCCAGAGTAGGAGTTAATGGTTGGGAAATATAGAAAACCCTCTGTAATGTCTGGAATGCAGAAAGTTATCAAGTTTGAGAAAGGTGACATCCTCCCAGAGCTAAGATGGGGTGTGTGTGTGTGTGTGTGTGTGTGTGTGTGTGTGTGAGTGAACAGACAGTTTGGGAACAAGAGACACAGAGCAAAACTGGTAAGAACTGGCTAAAGGTACCTTGGGGTGTATGGTGACTGGAAACTCACCCCCTTAGCAAGCCTTTGTCTGCATTTAAAATGAAGCTGACTTGACTTGGGCAGTGGGTGCAGGCCTTGTGTGCCTACAGGTGCTGGCTGGCACTTCTTGGTTCATCCATCCGCAGAGCCATCTGCCTGAACTGGGCTGTGCATTGCTACTTGGGGTAACTCAACCATGTACTAGTCACCCTGCATATGTTATATAAACTGAGCAGGTTGATATAGCTGGTTTCAAAAAGCTTTTCTATATCCATAAATGTGTTAGTGTGCCGATCTTCCCCAGACCTCCCAATGCCTTAAAAGGCATTAAAAACATCCCTTCCGTTTTCATTGTGAAACTAGAAGTCATGTGTTTTCAGCTAAGGAGCTAAGTCTGAGACAGGCAGAGGTTGTGGAGGATGTCTGTGGCCTCTGCTGAGCTCAGAGGACCCTCAGGAGACGAGGGGAGCACAGGTCCCCTCCACTTCCCTCCCCTGGACCCACGCTGAGCCAGACTTGGCCCAACCTGAACCCTCTGAAGGAAACTGGAGCTGTGCTTCGGTTTGCCTCTGGAGGGCTTTCTGAAGTCTGCAGAGACTGTGAGCATCCGCCCGCAGTCTCTGCAGGCTTCAGAACACCTCTTAGAGGCAAAAGAAAGCTACTTTTGGTTTTTGGAAAGGCGTTCTGAGGACCAGGAAAGCCCTAGAGGGCTTAATGGGCATACCGGGATCCCATCTGTATATTCCACAAAAGTTTATGCTGAAATAAACATGATGGTCTTTAAGGTGCTACAAGATAAGACAAGGTGCTACAAGATTATTTTTTGCTTCTTAGTTTATGAGTATCTTATCTGTAAGTTACTTTGAATGACAAGCAGTATAAATATTTTTAAATCAATAAGAAGTTACATTATTTATTCCATTCCCAGAATTCATGAAGTACTATAACGAAAATAGTCCTGAGTCAATCTTATCAAATTGGTTTTTGAATTATAAGGTTCAGTTCCGTTCAGTTTTATTACGGTCACCGACCAGCATAAAAATAACAACGTATTTTTGTTATTATATTGTTAAAATTATAAGGTAATTTATCAAATGAAAAGTAATGATAAACGTTTTCCACCCAGTAGCTATGTCATGCCAGTGGCCTTAAACATTTAATTAGGTGCGCCACATGTTTTATGCCCAACTAATTATATAAATTTGCAACCAATAATTTTCTTCCCATCGAAACACTTCAGCAGCTGTTAAAATTCTAGCAGGGTAAATGCTTTGTATCCTTGCCAAGCAAAGGTTTTTTTCTTTCCTAATGGTTAGAACTTTTAGTTTTATACAGTCCCACTTCTCTTTCATATGGTATCAGAACTGCAACCTCTACTGACTTGTATATTACAAAGGAACCGAAGAGAAGGTTTAAAATAATTGTTTTGATATAGGTTTGTTTCAGACTCAACATCATGTCAATTTTCATAACACACAGTCCAGTTTTAAGACTTACTGTGCTAACAAACAAGTCCTCAGGGACAGCATGTGTCAGCTGCTAAACTAATGAAGCAGAGCACAAACAATGACATTACATCAGCTTAATCATGGAAACATTCCTAGTAAAAATGCCCATTGTTATGATGGGTAGGATGTGTGTGGATGCATAGCTTATATACCTCATGATCTGCATACACCCGTACTCCACCATAACCAATGTCCTTAGTCTGTTGATGGTGACTGGACATCCAGTGTCCGGTGTAAAAAAATCTTGCCTTTATTGCAACAATGGCTCAATGGCAATTGCTTTAGTTCACCGACAGAAATGAGAAGCAACCATTCACTGAAATAGAATAAAGAAAGGACTACATTTGAGAAGAAGCTAAACCATTGCAGTTGGTTCTAAACCTCCTCTTTTCCCACTAAAGGTTGCTTTTGCTCCAGCATGCCTGGTCAAAATCTGGATCTTTTTCTTGGTTACACTACAGCAAGGCTATCCAGACTTCAGCCTGAGGGCCAGATCCAACACCCTGCTGACTCCCTCCCCCTTGTGAATGGCACTTACCATTCAGAGGGAGGACCTCTTGTTTGTGGCGCCGATCTCCCCCGAACTGTGCTCTGGCCAGCCACTTACGGGTTCTGTCATCCCAGCAACCATTGTGCTGGGTAGATGCAGCAAACCGGGACACAGTTCAGGGGAGATTTGCACTGTGGAGGCTCCCCAGCGGAAAGGTAAATGCCATTCACACCAAGGAAGCCTTTCCCAGCACACAGTGGTCTCCAGTTTGGAGACTGCTGCACTACAGTATCATGAACTATTGGGAGAATGTGAGCAAAACACTGGATCTCGCTTTTTCATAGCCAGAAGATATATCAGGATTCAAATTATATGGCATCATCATTTCCTTTCCTAATATTTACTCTCTATTACAAATATAAGCAGTTCTGACTTCCTAGATTCCCCATCCAATCAAGCGATTGTTAAACAGTGTGAAGGAGGAAGCCTCACCTATCTGTTGCTTGACCAATTTTCAGGTCACATTCCTGGTTGCCACTGCAAATCTCTTTCATTCTGTCTCATATATGTTTTGTGTGACTCTCTCCTATGGAGCTAGTTGCAGCGTTCATGGCCCAAGTCTCAAGGGAGTGAGGTATGAATGGTGCAGTGGTAGTTCCAGGTTCTGAACTGAAGGCTAACGACTCAGAAACCTTGCTATAGCTAACAAATGTCCCATTTTCAGACCCACCTCCCACCACAGTGGGTTGCAAATGGAGAAAGAGAAATGTGCTTGAGTTCAAACATCAGGGGCAAGGTGAAGCCATAGCTATACTTCACTTGAATAAGGTCCTTCATTCAGTCTGGCATCTCTATTGGGAAAAGAAAAAAAAAGTCAACCAAGCAGGCCTGGGACATACCTTTGTTTGGAAAGTTATGGCCAATTGGAGTAGACCAGGGGTGCCCAAACCCCAGCCCTGGGGCCACTTGTGGCCCTCGAGGCCTCTCAATGCGGCCCTCAGGGAGCCCCCAGTCTCCAATGAGCCTCTGGCCCTCTGGAGATTTGTTGGAGCCCACACTGGCCCGATGCAACTGCTCTCAGCGTAAGGGCAACTGTTTGACCTCTCACATGAGCTGTGGGATGAGGGCTTCTTCCACTGCTTGCTGTTTCACATCTGTGATGCAATAGCGGCAGCAAAGGAAAGGATGGCCTTGCTTTGTGCAAGGCCCTTTATAGGCCTTGAGCTATTGCAAGACCTTCATTCATTCATATAAGTTCATCTTTAATATATTCATTTATGTAAACTTATGTAAATTTATTCAAATTTGAAATGTAAATTAAGTCTTTTTCCCCCGGCCCCTGACACAGTGTCAGAGAGACGATGTGGCCCTCTTGCCAAAAACTTTGGACACCCCTGGAGTAGACAGTTGATGGTCTAATGATAAATCAACATATCCTTAAGATCACCACCTACAATTTAAAAACTGACCCATAAAAGCAACTGCCAGGTAACACCTGGCTTCCTTTCTTATTGCAACATCCGACTCAGTTCAACAGTATGGTTTTAATTGGGTGCAGGATGTGCGGTAGATGGCAGAAACCCACACAAACCTTCTCCTTTTCCTGGTTTCTCTGGGTCTTCCATATTTACTTTAGAACACACATGAATATTCATATTCTTATAAATGTGTTCTTGACAAGAGGAAGGGCTGTAGGAATTTCAACAGGATGGTTCCATATTTTTGAGCTAGACATGTCAATGACCCAATTATAACACATGACCATTTTTTCTCTTCAGTTAGAAATGTTAGTGTTGGAAGTTTGAAATTGTTCCTTGTTCTTAGTGGCTGAAATAGCATCTGACTATAACAGTAATAATTTCTGACCATATAGTGATAATTTCATCCACACTATTTTGAAACTGTACTTAAAACCCATTGAATGAGGGTCAGGTGTTTGAAAGACTATTTCTACAATGAAAAATGAGATACCGTGGCACGACAAATTGTTTAGTAGATATTTTACAGCACAATTCTGTGCATGCTTCCTCTGAAGTAATTCTTATTGAGTTGAATGGGACTTACTTCCAGGTGAACGTTCTGATATGAGGTGGATCAGTCATTCCACACCTCTGCTAGTATACGGTATAAAGCAGTGGTTTTCAAACTGGGGCATCACGATGCCCCAGTCTGAGAGTCCTGTGCTGTTTACCCTTAGGTAGCAGGGAGGGGGAAAGGTAGAGATGTGATACCCAGCAAAACCAGAAGTGGTCATGATCGCCTTCTGGAGGGGTCTGTGCTGGGTGGGGAGCCCTGCTAGGCTGGTGCCGGACTCCCCCGACCCCCAGGAAGCTGCTGCAGACAGTGGTCAGTGGCAGCATGCCCCTGCAATCCGATCAGAGGCGTGATGCTGGGCATCACATCTCTGCCTTCTCCCTACCCCCCAGCCTTCTGAGGCAAAGACTTAGTAGCTCTCCACTAAGAGGCAAAGATTTTATACCACTGGTATAAAGTTTGTCACCTCCTTCCCACCCAACCCAAGCCACTCTGAACCATCATGGGTAGAATGGGCTAGAGCAGGGGTGTCAAACATAAGGCCCAGGGGCCGGATGCGGCTTGCAGAAACTTTTTATATGGCCCTTAGGCTTTCATCTGCTCAGTAGTGCTGAGGTGTTACTGCTGAAAAGGCAGCCCACATGAAAATTGGGCTCTCCCATATCTTGAAATATGATCAAGATTCATATATTTTCTCTTTTGTTATTTGCAGCTAATGAGTTCCTACTTCTTTCCTAATGACATCACTTCCGGCCCTCAGCAGGCATCATGAATGCTATGTGGTCCTCCGTATGAAATGAGTTTGACACCCCTGGGCTAGAGTTAGAAAAAATCCACTAGGAGCTGCAAGAGAGGAGCACCCCCCCCCCCCATTCATTTCAGCAGGACTTACAGAGGAGAACTACTTTTGGCAGACTGTTCTAAAAAGAATAATACAACATTTGCCCAGTCTCACTGCCAAATTCTCATTACACATCTTGGGGACTGCCAATATACTATAATATTTTTATCTGGCCAGGGGGAGGAGAGAAAAAGCCTGCACACAGCTGTTCACAGGGGATAAGAATGGTGCACCTGGAAAAATCCTGCAAGACATATCTCCATAAGAAATCCACTCAGAGTACTATACTGTATTAGTTTCTACAAGAATCAAAGAACAATGGAGGAAAGGCTCTCTATATGAGATGGCCTTAAAATTATCATCATGCCATTCCTCTAAACAGTTACACATATGTTTGTTTCTAAGCAGCCAGATGTAGTACAGAGAAGAGATAAACTTAATCCTTTGAGTATCAGATCTCTATTATAGGTAATTTATGATAGCCTTGAATGAAAAAAAAAATCTTACTGAACTTGCAGCAAAAATAGTCCTTGGCAGACAAGATACAGATACTTTATTAATGGTCATCCGACCAGCTAGTCACAAATCAACACAACAAAATACACAAAATTAAAACCAACATCCCTTTACACATATATAAAATCATAAAATCATCAGTTTATATTCTCGATTTTCTTTCTTATCAACTGTGCAGCATGGCAGAAACGGGCCACCCTGAGCGATATATCAGGATTAACATCAGACAGCAGAAAAGCAAGCAGATGTACTTGCTTGTCCTTGGCAGACAAGCAGAAAGCATGTACAGACGTACCTTGGGTAGCACATTGTAAAACAATGCTAATTGGAACGAAGCCTTTTCTCCTCAAATATATTAGACAACATTGTATCTATAGCAACCATATGTCTAAGCATGTTAAGAATCTCACAGGTGTGATGGAATACCTGTAGAAAATCAGATTCACTCTGCTACTTCTTGGCAAAGATACTATGGCTGCAATCCTAACCACACTTTCCTGAGAGTAAGCCCCATTGAACAAAACAGGACTTACTTCTGAGTAGACCTGGTTAGGATTGTGCCCTATGTCATATAAAAAATAAAAGCATTACGCACTCAAGATGCACTTTTCAATGTTTCCCGCACCTCCTGCAGCATCCAGCAGTCTTCACCGAGTACAATGAAAGCAACCCCTTAGGGACACAATCCTCAGAGTTTGAGAACCTCCCTCAGAGTTTGAGAACCACTGCTCTAGAGTGAGGCCATATACTTGTCTGCTTGATCTTTGCTCAGTGTTGCTTAGTGCTGCCCAGAAGAGACTGACTAAAGGTCCAATCCTATCCAACTTTCAAGTGCCAATGCAGCCCTGAGGAGAGAAACAAACATTCCCTTACCTGGAGGAGGCCTCCCATGACTGCCGCCCTACTGCAGGATGCAGCGCATCATGCCCTGTTGGCACAGCTGCACCAGCACTGGAAAATTGGATAGGATTTGGCCCTAAGTGAATAGAGATGGTGGTAAATTCATCTGTGAGGGAGGGAGGTGTTCTGCTGGATTTAACGCTGGCAGTGGTGCACCTCTTCTGAAGTAGCCCTCCTTAGACTACACTGTACTGAACAATTTCCGACTAGTCTCTATCCCAGGGGTATCAAATTCATTTCATACAGTGTGCTCAAGAAACAGATAATAGCCAGAAATAAGCACTTTGTTCTCATGGGAGTTTAGTTTTTAAGAGGAAAGGTGGGCATATCATTCTTTTAAATGAATAAATTAAAATAGCTATCATTGTGCATTTTAATGATAGAGTACATGGCAGATTTAGGAATGAAAATAACATAAAAGCACAGCTCCTGTACAAATGTTAGCATATGTGCAACTGACAAAGACAATTTATCACTTATAGTAATTTCAACTTATTAGTTACGTAATTAGACTATTAGTTATCTCTAAGTACATAGCTGGTACAAGTCCTCATGCATCAGTATTGGGCCCAGGAAGCATCTCATCTGTGAGATGACAAGCTGCACCTGCTGAAATTTCCTCTTCTACACAACTGTTAAGGGTCCAGGAACCGTAAATTTTAAAGGTTGGCCACCCCTGGCCTATTCAGTGATTCGTGATTGTGTGGACAGAGCCTATTCATATTCAGTTTGTACAGATATAAGGGCACTCAGATGTGCACAAACAGTGAGAGATTGGTTTGGTATTATACCAGTTACACCCCTGCAAATGCACCTGAATGCTTCATATTCTTTAAACACATATTGGGCATCATGTTTACCCGTATAATTTATATATCATGTGTATTAAGGCTTATTTTTGTTTTGATCATGTTCAAGCCTTTGAGAATGGCAGGAATAATAATTTAAATAAGTAAAAACATTACACTGAAATACAAAATTGCATTTAAATAAATACAAATATTTGAAATACAAACTTTGTTTAAAGTGCTTGAACAGCTTAGAGTTCATGAGTTGTTAATGATACATTATTTAAATCACAAGATAAAATTTATCTGATTGGAAAGTGAGAGAAATTCTCCCAACCCCTTCAAAACTGGAAATCTCAAGATTTCCAAGGTGAATGGAATATGCATCTTGATAAAATGCCAGGGGATCAGGAATCTTCTTGCTATTGATTTATGTTTCATTTTCACAGAGCAAACTCATTAATTTAGCAAGTAGTATCCCGTGTCTAATTCTAACCACTAGAGGGAGTATGTAGAATTAGTTTAAACCACAAATAGCTTCTTCTTTCCTGTATTATTTAAAAAAGAGAGAGCAAGAGAAGGTCAAATAAATGTCATTAATTGTAAAACACGGCCTTGGCCTTACAATTCAGCTGGCCCCACATTTCAGCACAGTTATGTTTCATTAAAATTAATACTTATGCAAAAACAGATTAGCACTGGGACAGGTCCATATGCACAGTGGGCTCTTTCCATTCGCTTCCCTGAGCAGTGCCACCACCACATCCACTTTGTTGCTTGCATCACATGCTGCTTTAAAACTGAATTGGTTGGCAATGTAGTTTCGGAAGCCTGACTGGTAAAAGAAAAAGTTTCACCACATTCATGAAGGTTCATAATGAAACTTTAAGAATCCCCACCAATGGTTGTAGGATCAAGGTGCTGGAGATTAACCTAAAAGGTTTGGGGTGGACTTGTGTAAAAGAGCAAATAAAGCACTCTCTTGGAGGAAAGAACTGCTGCAATTTTAAGTTACTGGGCAAAGGCAGAAACTTTAAATTTATTTTAAAGACAGGAATAAATACTCCCTCTGTCACTATCATCATGATCAGGTTGGGTATAAAGAGCTGCCTTGTCCAGACTATTTCTCTGTCTAGCTCAACCTTCCTGAAAAAGCTTTCTAAAATCTCAGGTTCTGTAACTGAAATTCTTTTAAATAGAGACAAAAGGCCCAAAACTCGATACAGACAAAGCATATGCTTTGACACTAAGTTACCAGGATGGTACCAAGGAGCTTGTCCTACAACCTGTGACATTGCTTCTCATGGGAATGCTGTATTGTGCAGCATCAGGGAATGCTGTATTGTACAACTCATGCTTCAGTCAAGTCATTTTGACCAGCAAACTACCTCTTAGATAGATCCTTCATGCATTTTCCTCTACCCCTATAGGAAGCTAGACTAGACAATAGTGGTCTTCAAAGAGGCAGAAAAAATGAAAAAGAAAAAGAAAACCTGCATCCAAAATGCTTCTCCTAGACTGGGCTCTGGATGACTGGGCCTGCAAATACTCCTGGCACTTTGGCTTTTTTTTTCATAAGCAACTTGCTTATGACATGTTGTAATCCTCAAAGTATGGAATTATGCCTGAGGCAAACCTGCTTGGACCGACTGGTCATGAAGTCTGTACTTCCTGACATAACATTAATCTCAATAACCTGGTCAGGAGAAAGTAAACCATTTCATTTACATAAATAACTGGAAATTTAACTAAAGGAGAACCATGGGAGAAGAGAAGCATCCTCCCAGATCTCCCCATACTTGTGCTTTCATATCCTCCCCCGTTTCTTCCCCTTCCCCAAGCCAGCTTTCTAATTTTTGATCCAGGCTTTAAGTAATGTATTTCATAAATTGGCATCAAAAAAGGCTTAAAAGTAACTACTCCTCAAAGGCTTCCCATTAATAATTAGCCAACTAGGTTCTTTGCTCTGTAAAGAGATTCATTATAATGGGGGGAAAAAATAAAATAGCCATCAAAAGTTTTGTTTTTTTAAAACAGAACTCTGTGTCCTAGGTCGCTCTGCTTCCTCCTACCTATTGCTTGACTTGCTAAACTTGATTTACCAGCTGAGTACCAACAATAAACATGGAAATCACGTTTCAAATGGTTAGTAGCCATGCGAATGATGTTAATGTGGAGGCACATAATGGAATATGGGTATTTCTTGCACTTCAAACAAATTGCTCTACGCTCTACAGCTATCTTTTGCAATTTGTCATAGCTTTTTAATTAATAAAGTCAGGAAACCAATGACAGTTAAGAAAGAAAAGGATATTATATATAGCCACTGGGAAGTAAGAAATGGTCAGCAAACCAATGTGGATACTGATATGTAATTTTCCAAGTCAATGCACAAGGACAATATCTTGTTAATTAAAAGTCATACTTTACACTTCTGGGAGTAGGGAAATATGTAATAAATAACCTCAATTCACTGGTTTACTTCAGTTTTCCACAAAAGCATCAGGTCCTGCTTCAGCACACTGGCACCAAGGAAAAGATATGCTGACCTTGGGGATGATTTTAAGCATATGGTAACATGATCTAGACCATGAAGGATATAGAAAAATGTGTATAGCTGCAGTCCTGCTGAGAAAGAAGGCGATTTCTCAAGGGTGAATTTATCATAGCAAAGCCAAAGGCCTCATCTCATCACAGTATTCAGAGTTAAAAGAAAAAAAAAGATATACACTACCAGTTCTCCCTTCTTGGTTGCCTATGTAAACTGGATGGCTAAAGATCATCATGTTTCATTCATCTGTCACAAATGACACATGGATCCCAGTGGCACCTAAACCAGTGTATTGGCTAAAAGGACCACATGCTCCCCAAGCACCAGCTAAGGAATAAAGTACATAATAATCCCTCTTCTGCCTCGCTCTTCCACCCGCAAGATGAATAGGTCAAAAATATTTCAAAAGTGAATGGCAAATTAAAAGATACAGTCCTTTCCCAATCTCTTCAGCCTCTAAGTTTAAGTAAGTTTTTATCAGATCTTAGAATGATATCTGTACAGTAGATGTTTAGCCTGGAAGTTATTTTGTTCTACTTGATGCAGGAATGCAGCTAAAACCTTCAATGTTTTAACTCAAAGATTAGGGAAGGTCTCCTGGTGGGGAGGAAGGATACAAAATGGTTATGGCTCAGAGAGATCTGAACCGTTATACTTGATTTCTACCAATGTGATTCTTGATCTGCTCATGGGGGAATGACAACCCAAATCTCTGCCACTGCCCCTGGTCCTTAATCAGTATAATACAAAAGGCTATGTGTTTCCCACACCCAACATAATGGTAAGTGTCAGTGATAAAATTATTGGCTTCCATAGCATTTTTGCTTTATAAAAAAAACAGAACACTGACAGACCCTTATGATTAGAGGTGGAAGAAAACTGTGATAATGAAATAAAAACACTCAACAATGCTTCCTGCACTTCTCATTTTTGTAAAAAAACAAAACAAAAAAACCCTGAAATGTGCAAAAAAAAACACCAAACCATTTTATTTGATTTTTATT
Source organism: Tiliqua scincoides (assembly GCF_035046505.1). Classification (NCBI taxonomy): domain Eukaryota; kingdom Metazoa; phylum Chordata; class Lepidosauria; order Squamata; family Scincidae; genus Tiliqua; species Tiliqua scincoides. The sequence goes on along the minus strand of NC_089826.1, from coordinate 16,740,223 downwards.
TATTATTTAATGGGGAGTGCATGGGTGGCTTCATCTGCTGACACTTTATCATCTACCTAGTACACTTTTAAAGTGATTATAATTTATAATGTAAATTTTGAGTAAAAACACAAAACACAGCTTTCTGCATTTCTACCTTTGGAAAACACTGAAATACACACAAAAAAAGTTTTTCCCCACCTGTACTTATGGTTGATCTCTCTCATTGCCCACCTCCCCTCCAATGCCCATAATATAAGCAGAACATATCATGTGTTTCCCAGAATTCAACAAAACAAAATACCCTAAACCCAGGCATGAAACTAGGGGTGGGAGGATGTTGCTTGATACTAAATTTAAGTATTTCTGAAATGTTTAGAACTCCCTTCTTCTGCTGAATGTGCTATGATCACAGGGATACAAGCAAATGTAATCCCACTTAGCCCTTTGCACATTCAATATATGCATGGTGGAGGCAAAGCCTGAAGAGGACGTATATGAAAGACCACCGCAGCTTAATTACTGAAAGTGTAGATAGCAAAAAAATCTACAGAAAGAATATTTCAAACTCTTTGCAACTAACAGCACAAGCCTATGCATGTCTACTCAGAGATAAGACCCATTTATTCAAATGGGGCTTACTACCAGGTAAGTTCGCATGGGATGTCAGTGGAAGTTACACTATGTCCCAGGCAAATGTTTAAAACAAAAATCAAAAAAAGTCAAGGCAATTGCAAAATAAATAAAAACAGAGAAAAAATTATGCTGCAGCAGCTTTTGGGAAGCCAATTTTAAGATTTCTTGTATCTTCATTTGCTAATGAGGAAAAAAAATCACTTCACAGACACTTTCTTATCTGGCCAAATGCAATAACATCATGTCCTCACTCAGGATAAATGAGCATTTTGTTTATATGCCCACATCTTCAGCCCACATCTGCAAACTATAACTGGAACATAGTAGAATCTATAATCTGTATATGATGAGGATTATCTGTTATGGGTACTTAGTGTGAAAAAAATCCACCTGATGCCAGGTAATCGGTGATCATCAGATTGCAGCATCAAAGTATCAGAGCCTGCTTGCAATAATTGTTTCTCCTAATAGAAAACTTTTTAACTTATTATTTCAATCTTTCATTTATCTCAAGGGGGAAACTAGAAAAAAGCACCTGAATCAGGTGATTCTTTCTTTGCATCAATTTTCATTTGAGGGTGGCTGATATTTACAATATCTTCTACCCCTTGCTATGCCATTGAGCCCTTTTGGACAGATTGTCCATCTTCACTATTTTCATTTAGCATTCATTGATCGCCTGAGGATGCAGCTAAACAAGGAACATGACATTCCCCCCCCCCCCCAAGGATATTTTGCCTTGCAGGGCAAATAACAGTTTATGGCAGGAGGGAAGCTATTTGGAAAATGGAACAGGAAAAAACATTACACTCCAGGGATCCATTTGCCCTTTTCAACAAATGTGAGAGATCTGATCATGGATATTATAATCATGGAGATTTGATCATGATAAGAAACTATGTGTCTAAATTGGCTCTGAGGTCACCTACTGAATTCAAGACCGAGATCTGAAATAGGGAATTCCAGGTCATACTCTTAGCCCACTAGAGAATACTACCTTTCACATGGTAGAACTACATTATCTGAATTGAGTTTAAAGCACCCATGGGGAACATGCACAAGTTTTCCCTTGGCGCCAGCAGAAAGGCAAAAACAATTTCAGGTCACCTGTTTTTCCTCTTTTTCTAACTTTTAAGAAAAAAAGTGTGAGCTGACAAATGAAAACTGTACTTCAGTGGGTTAATTTTCTTGAAGTAAATGAATTTTTATGTGATAAAAACATATGTCTACATTTATGCATTGGATAATTATCATCATTTCCATATATCCTTTCTTTAAGGCTCTCATTACATTCCTTGAACTGTGCATGCAAAGAAACTATGGTGAAGTGAAGTGAAAGATGTTTTCAGTGAAAGTGCTCCTTTCTCACATATTGTTTGTAGTTATTTTGCTAAATATGAAATCTCACATCCTTTCTATTCTCTTACACACCTGTCCATCCATTACCCTGAAAGCCACAACCATTTTTATTTCTTGCTACTGACAGTTCTCCCATTCCTCTAGAGTCAGTTTGTGCAAGTAGCCTTAACTCTCAGTGTCAGGAAGGAATTCCACATGATGGAGACAGATTCATTTGTTCAAACCTGATCCTGGTCCTGTTGTCCCAAACACATATAAAAGTGGGGGATACCTGATTTTTACAGCCAAGGGGGCAAATGTGTGAACATCCTCTGACACTCTGATACTGTGGGGCTGTAAGTCACAGGCAGGGACAGGGTTTACCATCACCACCTGCACAGCTACACAGGTATGCCTAAATATAGAAGACTTTGGTTTAAGCAAATAGATTTGCTGCAGTGATGCAAAGCTGAAGTCTAACAGTACACAGACGTTCACTAACAAATGGCTTACCTAATGTGTTGCTTTGGCTCTGAGCTATTTATAAGGGGGGTGAAAGAAGAAAGCATCTAAATCAATTCCTAGTACACCTGGATTCACTCAGATATTTCACTGTCACAACAGACGCTTAGAAGCAGAAAATGTCAAGGTAAAGAACTCATAAACATACGTTTTCAGCGCATGAGATTTTACTTGTGATGAGACAGAATCATGAAACTTTCTTCACCCCACATGCCTTCCTCCCACCAGCTACAAATCTTGCTTCCCAGTGGATGAAGACTAATGCTTCTACCGGCTACGTATCTTGCTCACAAGGACTCACCAGAACAATCATAAACCAACAGCCAGGGCTAACAAAGCAACCACAAAATGTATCGCCGTGTTGTCACTGTTGTGCTGCTCTCAAAAGGGCACTGCAATGCAACCAGGCAACAGCATTTGGTGTAAAGGTGAAACTGAAAAAGTCACATACCTTTAGATTTCGTCTTCTGCTTCCTCTGTGTCCTTAGAACAAGGTTGATATGATTCACCGACAAAAGCAGCTCTATACCTGATAGGTGGGAAAAATGCACTTTGTATAAATGCAATGAAACTCAACTTACAAAAATCCCAAACTGTGCTACAAAATCCACCTTCATTTCAGCCCATGCTAGCTCTTACTCCCCTCTTGCATATGTGCGTGTCTCTTGTTTCTAGAACCGCTATGTAGTGGTCTATAAATATTGGCCCCAGCACTTGCTTGCTCGTGGCACAGGTCTGTGTTACTGTATACCATGGTACACACTCAGCTGAAGTCCTCAGCTGCTCAGACAAAGCCATGAATTGGCTCCCTACCCTGCAGCTCTGTGCCTGCCTGGAAATACCATTTTGCTGCCAGCTTTACAAGATGCTGTGGGCCTTTCCTGGAGGCTCAAGTCAGGCACAGAAGGGTAATTATGGGGCTTGTCTAAAGAAACAGAGCTTTCTCCAAGCAGGTGGAAAGAAAAAAAAGAGGAGAGGGAAGAACTACCTTTGTTTTGGCTAAATGGCCTAATCTCCAATCCCCTTTATGGCTTTACGTATCTAAATATTATTCCGTTAGACTCATTAAATTTAATTACCACATAATGTGGATGTGAAAATTTTCTGGAAGGACATTCTTTACAACTGGTTTCTTAAGAAAAAAATTATCCATATGTTTTATTTTCATAAGTGTGTAAAAGTATGGAGATTTTATCAACAGCAGCAAGTAGAAATGCCTGAGAACAAAGAGTAATTTCAGTGATGTGATAGGAGTTTGAGTCCCAAGTTTTCACATATTGCACAAGTTTTCACTGGAATACATGGAAGGCAATTCTGTTAGTGCATGATGGGGGCATCCAATTTTCATTGGTCACCTCATGTTGCAGCTTGCCCATGTCATTTTATTCTGGAATATCACCCAACCCCCCTTAGGAGTAGATTCTGGTGATAGGATGCAGCGGGAAGGGAGAGATGGGAAGCGTGAATTCATTAAAGCAGGGGTTCCCAAAGTGTATGTAGTGACACCGTAGGGCATCGTGGCACACTCACAGGGATGCTGCAGGTGGCATTTGAGGCCCCCCAACCTGTTCTTCTAGGATCTAAATGGAAGGGACAGTAGAGGAAGCTTTTTGGAAAACTAGACTTGTAGCTGCTAGAGGAACACTAGAGAAGGCAGTGTACTTTGCAGGAAGTGGCAAAAGAGGAAGGTTGAGTGACTTGTTTCCTCTTTTTAATGCTTCCTTTGTAGTCTGGAAAGGGGCCATTTTAACATCTCCCTTAGATAAATTGCATGTGTGGTATACAGCTCCCACAGAGAAGATGCACAAGGTTCCTTCTTGCAGATTACAACAGAAACATAAAATAGAAAGCTGAAATCACTTGCCCTTCCTCTTTTGTCACATCCTGTTGCGCAAGACAGAATTCTGATAGTAGGCTGCTCTGCTATGGGCCAAGATACATGTATGTCATGTATCAAGAAGGTCACAGCCCTGTTGACACACTTTTGTACTCACTTTTCAACATACAGGTGCCCATAGCCTAAAAACAAATCAAAAGCTGGTACGCTATAGTTCAGGGCTGGCCAAACTGTGGCTTCTGAGCCACATGTGGCTCTCTGACATATAATGTGCTGCTCGCACGACTATGTTGGTTGAGCTCCTTCTTCCATCACAATTAATATACAAGGTAAATAAGAAATTTTCAAGCTTTATAATTATATACCAGGTATTAATTGAGATGAAAACTTAAGTTTAATGTTCATGGTGAGTAAATATATTCAAGAATTTAAATGCTAATTTAAAATTTATCTATCATTAAAATTGTTGCTTTTATCCCTTTTACTATATGACTTGAAACGAGTACAATTGAACAGTTTAAAAACTACATACATTGATCAATATTATTATGTACATGTTTTTCTTTATATTTCTATAAATTTTTTGTAACAAAATGTGCATGTAACAATAAAAATGTGTGTGTGTGATAATTGTTCATGTTTTATGGCTCTCAAACATCTGAGGTTTATCCTATGTGGCTCTTACGTGAAGCAAAGTTTGGCCACCTCTGCTATAGTCACTTGGCTGGCTACTCTGTTGCTGCTGCTACCACCTTCCCCTTCTTGGGGAACTTAGTACCCCACTGTTGTCCGCTGCAGATAGGTGGACACTGTAGTTGTGGAATGCTTTTTTTCAAGGAGCAGGAGAAGGGAGCAGCACTAGTAACAAGTGAATTTTTTGCACATGAGGGGAAGGACAGGAGGGAGCACTGAAGGAAGTGAGAATTCAATTCTCCCCACACTACCACTGCTGCCAACACTAACAGCTTCTACTCTTCCTGGAGGGAAAGAAAACACCCGTACTGTCTTATTTTTAAAAGCTGTGAGGAACTTCATTCCTGAACAGAAGGAGACATGCAGGCAACTAACTTGTCTCATATGTTACAGACATATAAAGATAAAGAAGTGAAGGCAGATTTGAAAGCATGTTCACAGTGCTCTTTTTATTGTCTTGGTCCTTCATTTGGATAACAAAGTAGAGCCTGTTTATCCACAGATTTTATATCCACGGATCTTGCTCAACGTGGGTCTCACAGACCCGCATTGAGCCAAAATTGACCCCACCTGGCCCCTCTGGGTGGATGCTCAAGGCCTCTGGGGGGCTTCAGAAAGCCCTCCAGAGGTGACCGGAGCACAGCTCCAATTGCCTTTGAAGGGTTTAAGGGGCCAAAACCACGGATTTCGTTATCCATGGTTTTCAGTTTCCACAAGGAGTCTGAAAATGGATCCTTCGCAGATACCAAGGCAGCACCCTGTATATAGCTGAAAATTAATACCATGCACTAACAAAAGTACTTTGCCAATTGATATAACTAATTGCTACAGAGAGAATTCATGTGAAGGGCTTCAGAATATTCCAGAGTGCTACATAAATGCAAAGCATTATTGCTATTATTTGAGAAATATATAATGCAGAGTGACATTAACACAGCCAGATTGCATATCTAGCTCAAATCCATGATGCAGCAAGTTAAGAAGATGAGTTACATTCTTCTGGAGCAAAAAATAAGGTGAGAAACATTTGAGTATTAAGTCTTTCTGAGATACAGACAAAAGGCTGGTGCATTTTACCTTTGCTTGGAAGTATTTAAGAAGGGATTTGAAAATAAGGCTGCTAATAGAATTTACTATGTTGCAATCACTGGAGGAGTCCTCTAGGAACGCCTCCCCTCGGGGAATGTTCTTGACATTGTTCCAGGATGGTCAGCCATTGTGAGACACTCATAGCTCATGAGAATAAGGAGTTATCCTTGTTCCTACCACCACTTGTGATTATTGGACCATGGTCACACCAATCCATTAGAAGTCACAAAGAAACTGACACAACCATGACATACACAACAGTAACAGAAAGATACTGCTGTGATATACCGAGGCAAATCTTCCTAGTTTAGAATCAATACCTATACATATGATTGTCCCAGGATTAGGTCTTTGGTTCCCAACTGCAACTTGTCTGACCAACTGAAAAGCTGCCAATCTCATCTTCTTTGGACTGGCTGACCTATTCCCTAGATCAGGGGTGTCCAAAGTTTTTGGCAGGAGGGCCACACTGTCTCTCTGACCAGGCCGGGGGGGGGGGGGAAAGAATTAATTTACATTTAAAATTGAATAAATTTACATAAGTATACATAAATGAATATATTAAAGATGAACTTATATGAATGAATGAAGATCTTGCAATAGCTCATGGCCTATAAAAGGCCTCGCACAAAGCAAGGTCAGCCTTTCCTTTGCTGCCACTACTGCATCACAGATGTGAAACAACAAGCAGTGGAGGAAGTCCTCATCCCACAGCTCACACAAGAGGTCAAACAGTCGCTCTCATGCTGAGAGCAGTTGCGTTGGGCCAGTGTTGGCTCCAACAAATCTCATTGGAGACTGGGGGCTTCCTGAGGGCTGCATTGAAAGACCTTGAGGGCAGTAAGTGGCCCCAGGGCCGGGGTTTCGGCACCCTGGCCCTAGATGGTCTCTGGTCCAGCATCCCTTCATCAGGAGTTCAGTATCTTGTTAACAGTGTCACCCCTGGCAACAGGGCCTGCAGTGTTCTAAAAAACCAGGAAACTTTATCAGAGGTAACAGTTACCTAGGTATTACATAAACTCAATAAAAAGCATTCTTATAGTCATTATGAACTTAAATTCTCTGTGGTATGCTGTCAGTTTGTACCAGCCCCCCTCACGCTTCACTGAGCCACAAAAACTGGTTGGCAAAATCACATTTTTTTTTTCTTTTTCAGGTATAATCTGGCCCATTCTATATGACCAGGGTGAGAGTAGAATATTCCATCAACATGTTATTGAATTTCAATCCAACTCAATTGATTAAATCACTCAAACTGTGGGTCAGGACCCACTAGGTGGGTCGTGAGCCAATTCCAAGTGGGTCCCCATTCATTTCAATATTTTATTTTTAATATATTAAAAATATATTAATCATCAACATGTGACTGCATTCGGAGAGATCTGTACTTTTAACAGGCTACAATTTATATGCTTTAAACAACGATAGTCAATGGGGCTTACTCCTGGGTAAGTGAGGATAGGATGGCAGCCTAGGATTGTTAAAAAATTTTCCTGCCTGATCATGTCACTTTTGACCATGACATCACTTCCAGGTTAATGACATCACTTCTGGTGGGTCCTGACAGATTATCATTCTAAAAAGTGGGTCCCGATTGGGCTTCACTTATTTGGCTTCAATCTTTTATCATGTAGCTAAATCTCACTGGTTACATGGTGCTATGTTGGCTGCATGATTCTTGAGTAGCTGCATCACATACCCAGCAAGAAGAAACTTTTGTGACATGTAAAAAGTCACCTGGAGGGGCAGTGACAATTAGAAAAAGGTTTGTGAGGAGGCAAAGTTTTGTCACATTTTTTTTAGAACATTTGTAGGGCTAAGACTCCTTTTTTCCATAGATTAACATTCAGACACAAAAATAAAAAGAAAGTCACAAAAAGTCACTCAGCACAATTTGGACACTACTAAATTTGGTTGTACACTACTAAAACTATAGCAATTTGGGCACACTACTAAAAGCATAACATGGGTGAATAGCAAATGAATAACATGCAGAAACAATAGATCTGTGCTTCGTTTGCAGACCAAGAAAATAAAAGCCCAGCACTAAGGGCTCGGAGAACCAGTGCTGAACTCCAGTGCCAGTGCTGGGTGCTGTAAAGCACTTTTACAGGACCATGCAAGTAGGGATCACTGGAGCCAACCCAGCACCCAGCATCCCACGAATGCCCCCTGGAACAATGGAAGAGCTTTATGTTGCAGTAAGGACTTTTGGGGCAGAGGGAGTGACTGGCCTGGAGGGGAGTGGGACCAACAGAGTGCTGCTGAATGAAGCTACATGGACCTGCACCACTTAAAGAGGTGGCACATGTTCGAACAACCCAGCACTAGGCGGGGCTGTCTTGGAGGGTGGTTAGGATCCGGCCTAAGTACTGGATCCTGACTCCACCCCTCCCAGGATTGGCCCACCCATGGGCCCAACTGCCGCCGACCCTCTGTCATCCTACAAAGTCCCCGCCATGCCACTCCCCCCTCCTCTCCAGACCCCTATACCAGCAGCTCGTCGGCAGTGTTTACTTACCCTCTGCTGGCACTGCTTGGGCCGCATTAGGCCTCTGGAGGCTGGCGCAAGACCCCTGCACAGGCCTCCCGACGCACCTGGTGGCACAGAAGTGCCTTACGGCACTTTTGCAATACCAGGAGGCTGGCTCAAGGAACTTGCACCAGCCTAGGGCTCTCTTTGGATTGCGCCCTTAGGATGTTAAGGATAGGAGCAAATACAGGAAGCACAAATCAGTCTGTATTTGTAAATATCATTAACATCTGCAACTGCTCTCAACAGCATGAGGCTGAAACCTTGACTTCTTTGTTTGGTCAAAATGATGATGCAGTAGTGTTACATTCCTCACAGCCTAACGAGCACATGAAAAATATAGGCAATGTGAGAGCTTACTCTTTATATGCAGGGCCACAGGGAACTTGTGGCTTTCAGCAAAAAGATTACAGGGACAGAGGTTGGATGAAAAAAATCAGGATGCCGTGCAGCCTGTTGAAGGCCCATTATTAACTATTTTCTCCTTTCTCCATTTTATGGGCATGCTGTTGCTCTTTTAGCAGCAAGTTGCTTACCTTTGACTATAAGCGTCTTTGTTTTCAAGTCATAAATACTTTAGAGTCTTGGGAGTAGGCAGGAAGATCATACATGACTTTAAAGGCTTTTACTGTTGACAGATCATTGTAGGTGCTTATTCATTATTAGCTGCAAAACTATGGACTGAACACTTAATAAATAGGCTGTTCTTTTTAGTTTTACCAGTTCCATAGTGTAACTTCTGAAGAGACACAGGAAGTGTTGGAGTTGTGCTTTCAGTTTGCCTCTTCATCCTTGCAAATTAGCAAACTCTGAATTTAAGAGATGAAATGCTCCCATTACTCAAAATGCAGTATAAAAATAAACTACATTTAACTGCAGAGATCCAAATATTTCTAAAAGATTTTGCATGGAATTCAACATTTACAGGGCACAGAAAGGGGTCTTCAGAGGCTGGAGCTCAGAAAAACCACAAGGACAATGGGAACCTATCAGTGGCAGAAACATCCTTGCGTCGGTTTTGGAAGATGGTCTGTGCGTGGACGGAATTGCATCTGCTTATTAAACAAGTTTTTGCTATGTTATATACTGTATTGACATCTGACATTTATGGCAACTGCTAAATGTACCTGCCAATTCCATGCAGCAGGCTGGTTATGTGACTGTGTGATTGGCTAATAATAGTACACCATGGTGAGGGCAGCTTTTCATAGAAGGTTATCCCAGCTTCTGCTCTCTAGAGATGGAGAGCATACCACAGAGAAAGATTCTTCCAATGATTTACAGTTCATATAATCAAGAATTTCTTCCTTTTTAATTGTTTAATCTGTTTAACTGAAATCTCTCACTTTGTAACTTAAACCCATTTATCGAAGTCCAACCCTCTTGAGCAGTGGTTCTCACACTTTTAGCACCAGGACCCACTTTTTAGAATGAGAATCTGTCAGGGCCCACCAGAAGCAGGAATAGTTTTAACAATCCTAGGCTGCAATCCCACCCAGTTACTATCCCATTTACTACTATGACAGTCCCATTTACTATCATATACACAATAGCCTGTTAAAAGAACAGCTCTGTAATATTTCCCCAAATGCAGTCACTTACCATGGTAGCATCAAGTCTAGCTAATATATTAAAAATAAAATATTGAAATGAATGGGGACCCACCTGAAATTGGCTCGCAACCCACCTAGTGGGTCCCAACCCACAGTTTGAGAAACACTGCTCTAGAGCAAGGGTGTCCAAACTTTTTGACAAGAGGGCCACATCATCTCTCTGACACTGTGTCGGGGGCCAGGAAAAAAGTTAAATTTACTTTTCAAATTTGACTATATTTACATAAATGAATGCATTAGAGATGTAACATAGGAATGAATAAGGTCTTGTAATAGCTCATGGCCTATAAAAGGCCTTCCACAAAGCAAGGTCGGCCTTTCCTTTGCTGCCACTGCTGCATCACAGACATGGAACAGCAAGCAGTGGAGGGGGACCTCGTCGCACAGCTCACACAAGAGGTCGAACAGTTGGCCATCACGCTGAGAGCAGTTGCGTTGGGCGAGCACAGGCTCCAGCAAATCTCCAGAGGGCCAGAGCTCAATGGAAACTGGGGCCTCTCAGGAGGCCAGACTGGGAGTCCTCGGGGGCACAAGTGGCCCCAGGGCCGGGGTTTGGGCACCGGCTACTCTAGAGTAACTAAGAACAAACCTTCTTCATCTTCCACATGAGAGCCCCTCAGATATGTTACCATGTCAACTCTTAACCAACTCTTTTCCAAACGAAAACACCCCCAATCTTTTCAACCTGTCCTCATAATACATGGTCTTCAGCCCCCTCATCATCCTATAGCCCAATCCTAATGAGTTGCCCAGCTGCTGGAACAAGCACCAGCATAAACTGCCTCATAGCACTTTCAAAAAACATTCTGGCAAGGAGGCTGGAGCCTTCTCACATGTGCCAGCAAACCAGAGAAGGAGGTGGACAGAACAGGAGTGGGGGAGGGCTGATCAGGTTCACGATGCGGGGGGGGGGGTTTAGTAGTAGTGGGGGCCATCAAATGCTACCCCTTCCCAGGCCTAATCCACCTTCATGGGTCAGAGATAACACTGGCACAAGTCCAAGTTGACCCACAGGGCTGGCAGAAGGTTAGGGAGTATACATTCCCTTCCCTGAGGAGGACTCCTGGAGTTAAAACTCCCTGACAGGATTCAATGGCTGCTATGTTGGCACTGTGTGGAGAGTTAGGGTAGGACTGGACCATTACCCTTTAGAGCTGCTTTATCCCTCTTACTGCAACACCCAAAACTGGACACAATATTCCAGGTGGGTTCTGGTATGGAGAACAACAGGCATACAATCTCAGCAAATGGAACTAAGAACAGTGTGAGACTGCAACTGGGGTGCAGCCTACTTTAAGACCAGGTCAAGACTTGAACTGGGGTTCTCAGCCCACCATGCCACTACCCAGCTCTCCCTCTTTCCCAAACATAAGCAGCACTACCTTGGTGATAGAGAAGACTGTATTCAGCAGCAAGGTTCCCTAAGTCTTCTCTGTAGCTAGAAATGATGCTCCTGGAAACAAACGGTGATTGGGGTGCATTTCACCCTTTGGAACTTCTTGCACGTTCCTGCTTAACGCCTCTTTTTAAAAATATTCACTACACCACTCACAGATTACTAACTGGCAAACTGGTAAGGTGCATCAAGAGAGAATATGAAGGAGTTGCTATGCCAGAACTTGTAGGTGCAGCAGAGGCCTTATTCCAAGCCTATACAACTCATCACCCATCACACAAAAGCAATGCACAGCTCACAAAGTGCCTGATAACCCCCTTGCTTTTGCTGCATACCAGAGCTTGGACTCACAAAACCAAGGGGTGCTAAGTCACAATACATGGCTAGATGGGTCTGTTTGTTCTCTGGGTCACAACTGGGTATGTCTGCCTTAGTTACATTTTTAAAATACAACATGTCTATCTGCAATACTAATAAATGTTATTAGATCTGCAGCTTTGCTAAGTGTTTCCAGTATTAAAATATAGAAAGAATCCTAGCACAGGAACAAATTGTGTATGTGTTTCATCTCAGGCCATTTTTTTTCTCCTCATTTGCAGAATATTAAAGATTTATCAAAATCCAGCATTGATGTTGGCAGGAACGACTCTAGTTTTGCTTAACCAACAAGGTGCCAGATTTTTAACTGGTTTCACACATTAGAAACCATCACAGTGAGAAAAAATTAACACTACTGTTGGCAAAGGATGTTAATGACCTCTATGATTAACTTCCATCACTGCCTCAGAAAACCATCCAGCTCAGGCTTGAGTCACATTGGCAGAACAGTAAAGTCTGTATTGAGTTTTCCATTGGTTTTTGATAGGACATTTCATGAGATTCACAATAAGGTTACAGGATAGCCTGACTTAGTGAAAATCGGAGGTAGTGACACGGGATTATCTAGGAAAGGTAATCCATGCATTCTTACCCAACAAAGAAAAAGCCAAAAGTGGGCTGGAAGGGTAATCAGCACTTCCTTATGTAAAGGATTTATTCCATTGTCTAAAAACTGCAGCAATTGTCACCAACTGGTCACCAACTGGTGACAACCAGCTGTACCTGGATCCAAATGTGCTGGCGAATCACTAGCCAGTCTCCATCTTCCATTTCTACATAAAGCACACAAGAGTATGGGGGTGACCCAGCCCCACACTTTCCTGGATGACATTTGTTATCTGGACCCATTTCAATTCAGTCTTCATCCTGGTTTTGAAACTAGAACAGCCTTGGTGACCCTGATAGACAACCTGAATCAGGAACTGGAAGGGGGGATATGTCCCTGTTGGTTCTGCTGGACCCCTCATCAACATGCAATATCCTGCTAGACCTCCTGGCTTAGATGGAGCTTGGAGACCATTTTTCATGGTGGTTCTGGACCTTTCTTGGAGCATACACCTCTGCAGGTGATTATGGGAGCTGCCTACAGGGACAGCCCTTTATAGCTCTTCCTGCCTTAAAGAGGCAGTCCCAAACTGAGAATGAATTTCAGGAACAGTCCACCCATGAGGCCAGAAGAAGCAGATGCTTCAAGTGGTGGGTTGCTAGTCATGCCACCTGCCGTGATCCTTTTCCTGCACAAAGGAAGGGAAATGAGTAAGAAGAGAAACAGAGCGGCAGCAACTTACTTCATCCACCAGTGCTGCTGCAACTGTGATTTTCTTCCCACTTATCTCACTCTTGTTCCCATAAGGCAAAGGAAGCAAGCAAGAGGATGATCGCAGGGGTGACACCACTGGAGAAGGAGGTAGGGTACTGCTGCCACAATCCTTTTCTTGCTTACTCATTTCCCTCCCTCCCTTGTGGAAAGACAAAGAGCAGAAAAAAGACGATGGCAGCAGGGGTCTACTGTCTTTGGCACCAAGTCATTTGATTATCCTCCCAACTCTTTCTTCCACCAAACAGGCTAAGCAGGCAGAGTCTAGAGAACAGTGTGGAAGAGAAAGTCTTCCTCTTCTGCATTCTCTGTCCAGGTTCCATCCGCCAGGCCTGTTTGAATGAAAAACCTGGAAGGACATTCAAATGACATGGTACCAGCAACAAGGGTGGAGATAAGGATAGTGGAAGGGGGTGCAGGATGCACACACATGCAACAAAAAAGATGGACATTTTGGTACTATTTCAGGCACCATTGTGGCTTGACCTGGGCCTCAGACCCACACACAAGGCAGCCACACCAAGCTGAGGAATTCAAGTTCAAGTTTCAAAGCTCCAGATACGTTGATGTTTGTTGCGTCAAGCCCCTTACAATATTTCCTATGGACAGGCAGCATGTTGCAAAATTCAGAACTGGGATGTCTGAAATACAGCATGGTTGAGATGAGAACTGCTGGGTCTCTAGACTCAATACCTGAACGTCATATATATCATGTTTTATTTATCTTATAAGGCTTTAATTTTTGAGAACTGTGTTTTCTTTTAACTTTAATGAAATGGGAATTGGGTGTGGAAAGGGATATTTAAAAAGTAATATTAGGGTTAAAGACATGGATTAGCTCATGTCATAAATCAGCCTCACCCTTCTGCTTGTTTAAAAAAATAAAAACAAAAAAGCCGGGGGGCGGAGAACAACCAACGTTTCCAAAAACTTTGTTAAATTAGATATGGTTCTTGAGCATAGAAAAGTTGAACTGCATGGTGCCCAAATACGTACAACTGTAAATGAAAAATGTTTTCCAGAAATTGTTAACCTGTTAGTGTTTTGTACAGGAGAAATTCAGGTTGGAACATTTCCAGTACTTTAAAAAGCGACTATAGGCATGTCTTGCTTACTTGCATTCTGACTTTTAAGTCAGGTAAACAGAGAAAAAGAACTGGACTCCTGAATCAATAATAGTAGAGATGAAGGATGAATTTGGAGCAGATGCAGAACATTATGCAGGGACAAGAAAAGCTGCATTTCATGACATTCCTCTTACTTTATGCCGGGGTGCCCAAACCCCGGCCCTAGGGCCACTTGCAGCCCTCGAGGCCTCTCAATGCGGCCCTCAGGGAGCTCTCAGTCTCCAATGAGCCTCTGGCCCTCTGGAGATTTGCTGGAGCCCATACTGGCCCGATGCAACTGCTCTCAGTGTGAGGGCAACTATTTGACCTCTCAGTGAGCTGTGGGATGAGGGCTCCCTCCACTGCTTGCTGTTTCACATCTGTGATGCTGCAGCAGCAGAAAAGGAAAGGCCAGCCTTGCTTTGTGCAAGGCCTTTTATAGGCCTTGAGTGATTGCAAGACCTTCATTCATTCATATAAGTTCATCTTTAATATATTTATTTATGCAAACGTATGTAAATTTATTCAAATTTGAAATGTAAATTAATTCTTTCCCCCCCCCCCAGCCCCTGTCACAGTGTCAGAGAGACAATGTGGCCCTCCTGCCAAAAACTTTGGACACCCCTGCTTTATGATTAAAGCCTCAAGATACCTCTGATCCTCAGCTTCAGTAATTCTATTTAGGCAGCTTTGAACACTACAGTTTCAGTCAGGGCAACAGGTCGTCCTTGTGATTGAAGAAATGAAATGGAGCACATATCTGCAAGCAAAACAAAGCATGCTGTCAATCTGGCAGTGGTCTGGCATACACATGCCTCTCTCATATGCTGATACATGGAAACCCATCCCATTCTCTTCCTAGAGAAAGAAATGCTCCAGATGGGGATAGGCACTGCCTATTATATTGTGGATCCACGGTATCAGTAGTTCAAGTATCCACAGATTTCACTCAACGTGGATTCTAGCCAGGGCTCACATTTAAAGTGCTTGAAAAACACACACAGCACCAAAATATCCTACCGCATTGCAACCAAACCATGCCATTTAGCAGCCTGTAGAGCTGTTTTTATCACTGAAACCCCACTTCCCAGCAGCAGGGAGGTTCCTTTCTTCTACCAGGTTTACTCCAGAATGAACTTTGTTCAATGTTACAATTGTGTTTTAATGTCAATGTAAATCTAGACAACTTTATTTAAATATTACTTTGTTGCAGTAAGTTGCAAGCCATTTGAGATCCCTTTTCCCATTCTTCTCTGATTTTAAATTGGTATGCACCAAGGGTGGAGGGAGAGAGATGTGATTTCTTTCTATGTCTTTCACAGGTAGTTTATTTCATTAGAGAGATTTGATGTCCACCAACAGCTGCAGTGCCTGCCTGTCCGCCTGCCCCCCCAGCTGGATAACTTTTGCTGGGAAGTCACAGATGGGGAGGGGAAAGGGAACGAAACAATGATACACAGTGAGTGCAGATCACTTCAAGCAGACTAAACATTTCAGTTAGCATTAAATTCCTTCCTCAAACACACTGCCAGCATACGTATGAGCAGTTATGCCTTCAAACATGGAGGAAGGAGCAAGACCAAAATAAGGCCCTAATTAAAACTCCAAATCCTAGAATGGAAAACATTAACCAATTAAAGAGCAACAATCTTGAGTACTCATGATTACCATGCACTCTCCAAATAAATACAGCCGACAACAGGTATGGAATTAAAATGGGCCACTTTTATTAAAATACCAAACATTGCAACAGGGCAGCAAAACAAACCCAACCTAAGTGTGGGGTTCTAGGCGGGGGAAACGGCCCTAGCCGTCTACATCCCCCAGTCTCGTAGGGTGTCCACCCAACTCCAGACGTAACTCAATTGTCATTAAGCCCGCCTCTCAACGTTGCCCGAAGAGGGTAAGTCAGCAGAACTGCTATGCCTTCAGGTCACCCCTGCAAGGCCCCCAAATTCGGATAAGGGGCTAGCAAGCCTGCCTCCTCGAGCCAGTCAGGCATCATGGGAGTGGTTCTGGTTCACCCCACGTCCATTGCTGACTTAGATTGGACACCCGGAAGGTCTTCTGCCTACCCACCCCGCACATCTACCGCCAGTGACCAGGGCATTAAATACATATATCAAGACCCAAACCCACTCCACATCCAGTCTGGGGTAGACGAAAAAACCACCATCTTAGAGCCAATTTAGACGGTGATTAAAAATTCCTACCCGGCCCTCACAGAATGACCAGCTAATCCCAGACTAGCTATAGGGCGGGCAGGGCGGGGGTCGCTTGTCATGAGTGGACTGAGCAGCCCCTTACGCACACGCGCCTGGGCTGCTCTCCTGTCCCACCCCCTTCAGCCAGCCAGCCAGCCAGCCAGCCAGCTGACAGCAAACCCCTGCTGCTGGCTGATAGGGGAAAAGCCTGGCAATCACTGCCAGCGCACCAGAAAGACGCACTGACAGCCCTTCACTCTGCAGCATTCTCATAGTTACAATCGTGCACAACTTAGTGACAGGGATGTGAACCAACAACCTCATCAACAAGCGAAGCCTCCAAAGCCGAGAGGAGCTGTGCTTCCCTTGCATGTGGAGGTTTTTCTGAGCACCACAGAGACAGCACACATCCATGCGCTGCTTCTGCGAGGCTCAGAATGCCTGTTTCAAAATCGCATCTTTTCAGCCAAAGCAGCCATTCTGCGCATCGCAGATGTGCACTGCCTCTGTGGGGCTCAGAAAAGCCTCCGGAGGTGAGCTCCCCTCAGCTTCGGAGGGACGGTGACAGGGACCAGTGGTGCATATGCGGGCTGTCGCTGGTTGGAACATCACTAAGCCACATTCACCTGTAATCAGATTCTGCTAAGTTTTTACTATAAGATACTAGGTATTTTAGGGATCTTACAGATTCTACTATTTTGTAATTTTAACATAAATACCAAGAGATATAATAGCAGTGTTGTTTAGGAGGAGGGAGGTGCCAATGATCAGCACATGGATGTTGATATTTTGAAAATTACAACAGAAAGTACTGAAATCTTGCACATGTGAAAGAGCCATAACAGTTTGAACACCATAGGCAGAGTTTTCAATGTCCCTCAATACTTTTAACGTATGTACTTTGAAAGTATAATACTTTCCAATGATGGTGTCAATTACACCCACGGATTTGGGGCAAAAAGTTCTTTAAAACATATCTTTAAAAAGAACAAAGTAGATGCTTGATGTATTAGGCAAGAGAAGCAGAAAAGACTCACTTTATTCCACATTGTATAAAGGGTAACAGATTCTGGAGTTTCACCCTAGAAAGGTATATGCTTTGGTACCAAGCTGTTTGAAATATGGTGGGGGAGTAATGCTTGTAAATAGCTAGACAAAGAAAGTAAGGGCTTTTCAATATACTTGGAACAAATCCAATCTCCTAGATATTTAACATCAAGATCAAACATTCTGAAGCCCTGACTCAATACGTGCGTATTTAAAATATAACTTAAACCATTTACCATCTTTCTAACATCTTTTCAGCAGGCCCTAGCAATTTTCAGACCAATATATTGCATGGGGGGGGGGAAGCTTTGCAGACAACATAATTGACTATTGCTCCTGTGACTCCTTGGCACAAGTTTGTTTTGCCTTGAGACGAACTGAACCTGGAATGAAAACTGTATAAGGTGTTTGCTACTGGACAGCATGCTTTCTTAAAATGTTTTTTAAAAGAACTTGAAGTCACATGTCTGTAATTATTTATTGGAAGAAACAAATTCAGAAGACTGTTTGTCTGCTAAAACAATTATTGGCAACCTTCCTTCAGTCTCGAAAGACTATGGTATCGCGCTCTGAAAGGTGGTTCTGGCACAGCGTCTAGTGTGGCTGAAAAGGCCAATCCGGGAGTGACAATCCCTTCCACACCGGGAGCAAGTGCAGTCTGTCCCTGGTCTGTCTCCCTGGCTATGGGCCTTCCTTCTTTGCCTCTTAGCCTCAGACTGTTGGCCAAGTGTCTCTTCAAACTGGGAAAGGCCATGCTGCATAGCCTGCCTCCAAGCGGGCCGCTCAGAGGCCAGGGTTTCCCACTTGTTGAGGTCCATCCCTAAGGCCTTCAGATCCCTCTTGCAGATGTCCTTGTATCGCAGCTGTGGTCTACCTGTAGGGCGCTTTCCTTGCACGAGTTCTCCATAGAGGAGATCCTTTGGGATCCGGCCATCATCCATTCTCACGACATGACCAAGCCAACGCAGGCGTCTCTGTTTCAGCAGTGAATAAATGCTAGGGATTCCAGCACGTTCCAGGACTGTGTTGTTTGGAACTTTGTCCTGCCAGGTGATGCCGAGGATGCGTCGGAGGCAGCGCATGTGGAAAGCGCTCAGTTTCCTCTCCTGTTGTGAGCGAAGAGTCCATGACTCGCTGCAGTACAGAAGTGTACTCAGGACGCAAGCTCTGTAGACCTGGATCTTGGTATGTTCCGTCAGCTTCTTGTTGGACCAGACTCTCTTTGTGAGTCTGGAAAACGTGGTAGCTGCTTTACCGATGCGCTTGTTTAGCTCGGTATCGAGAGAAAGAGTGTCGGAGATCGTTGAGCCAAGGTACACAAAGTCATGGGCAACCTCCAGTTCATGCTCAGAGATTGTAATGCAGGGAGGTGAGTCCACATCCTGAACCATGACCTGTGTTTTCTTCAGGCTGATTGTCAGTCCAAAATCTTGGCAGGCCTTGCTAAAACGATCCATGAGCTGCTGGAGATCTTTGGCAGAGTGGGTAGTGACAGCTGCATCGTCGGCAAAGAGGAAGTCACGCAGACATTTCAGCTGGACTTTGGATTTTGCTCTCAGTCTGGAGAGGTTGAAGAGCTTTCCGTCTGATCTGGTCCGGAGATAGATGCCTTCTGTTGCAGTTCCAAAGGCCTGCTTCAGCAGGACAGCAAAGAAAATCCCAAACAAGGTTGGTGCAAGAACAATATAGTGTAGTTAAAAGTTGATCTCTATTAAATAGGTGCCAGGGCACAGAAGATGGCTGATTTACGCTGCCCTCAGAGTTAATACCTTTTCCATTTTCCAAGTCAGACTGCGTAAGTTGCAATGAATATGAGAAAACTGAGATACAGTAATTTGCAAGATCATAGTGCTTGTAAGCAACAAGTAACTTAGGGGGAAACTACAGGTTACAAAGATATGGGGTACTGTTGTAAACAACAGTTGCGCATCTCGTTCTCTCCCAAATCCCTTCTAATCCCTAGTGAAACTCTGCACATGAGATGAGAGCGACTATATCCTAGCAATTCCACCTCTGTCATAAACTCACTGGGTGGCCATGGCAAACCATCTCTCTCACCCTGAGCTCACCAGTGACAATATGGTAATAATAATGCCTGCTTACTTTATTGGGTAAGTTGTAACCTTTCAGGACAGCTGTAAAGACAACATCAATTCTCAAACTTTTAAGCACCAGGACCCACTTTTTAGAACAACAATATGTTGGGACCCACTAGAAGTGATGTCATTAACCTGGAAGAAATGTCATGGCCAGAAGTGACACTATCAATTTAGGCTTCAAACCTAAACCGCGCTCAGTCAAAGGGCCCATTACACAGGAGCGCTTGCGCTGTTATAGTTCAGCATTCAAACATTTCAGCTCAGAAGTCAAAGCAGAAGGCAGACTTAGATCCTTCTTCAACCACACAGCCCTCCCCCCTTTCCAGCGTCCCACTTATTCATGGCAAAGCACTATGCCTCTCTCCCACTGGAAGCTCATCCTGCCCAACAGCTCTGTATCCTATATGTTCAGCTCTGTATTTTCAACGGCAGCTGAGTTAGGTGCTACACGACCCACCTGAAACTGACTCATGCCCCATCTAGTGGGTCCTGACTCACAGTTTGAGAAACACTGCTTTAGAGAGGCTCTATGTGCTTCTTTTGAAATACTGCAATGATGCTTTCCAGACTACCTTGCATTGTAGTCCCTAATGAACTATCCATTTACAGTCACTTTAATTAAATGTACACTCAAGGAGAAGAAGATGAGTTGTCAAGGGGAAAGGCAACTAATGACTTTCACCCCAAGAGGCACAGCTTGAGTCACAGGTGCAGTCTCATAAAACTCACTGTTTTACTGACTGTAGCACTTCCTGTACAGAGAAGACAAACAAAGGCAAGCATAAAGGCTTACATTACTATTACCTTTCATATTTCAGTATAATGGTTTCTCATTGCAGTTAATAAGTAAGATTTGCAGTCTTATAACTTGTCTACATGTTATAATATTACCAGATGGAGGCAGCTGAAACAAGTTCCTTCAAGAGCTATAATACATACAGCAGCCAACATGTGGATTATCCCCACTGCATTGACAGTCTTCATATCATTCTTAGTAATTCCTGGTGATGTCTTGGAAATGTTATGGGCACCTTGTAACGAAACTATAATGTGCATATTCTGCATCAAGGATCCCTTATGTGGCAGATCTGACATATAAATCTGGTTCCCCCAAGCTGCTTAGGATCTCTTTTACCAAGTACAGAAGAGACAGCAATTCTATACACCAGCAATTTTCAACCTTTTTAATCTCATGGCACACTGACAAGGCACTAAAATTGTCAAGGCACACCATCAGATTTTTGAAAATTGACAAGGCATACCATGCTGCTAGTGGGGGACTCACATTCCCATTGGCCCTACTAATAAACAGCCTTCTCCCAAATTCCTGTGGCATACCTGTGGACCACTCACGGCACACTGGATGAAAATGGCTGCTATACACATTTACTTGGGAGCAAGTCCTAGTGACCTCAGTGGGCCCAGAAATACATAGGCTTGCACTGCATGTGTTCAAAAGCATTAATGCAAAACCAGAAGTGACATTTTTAAGGCCTTTAAAAGTGATGTTCTAAGGCAGGGGTTCCAAAGTTTTTGGCAGGAGGGCCACATCGTTTCTCTGACACTGTGTTGGGGGCCGGGGGGGGGGGAGAACTAATTTACATTTAAAATTTGAATAAATTTACATAAGTTTACATAAATGAATATATTAAAGATGAACTTGTATGAATGAATGACAGTCTTACAATAGCTCAAGGCCTATAAAAGGCCTTGCACAAAGCAAGGCTGGCCTTTCCTTTGCTGCTGCTACTGCATCACAGACGTGAAACAACAAGCAGGGGAGAGAGCCCTCATCCCACAGCTCATACGAGAGGTCAAATAGTTGCCCTCACGCTGCGTCAGGCCAGTGTGGGCTCCAACAAATCTCTGGAGGGCCAGAGGCTCATTGGAGACTGGGGGCTCCCTGAGGGCCGCATTGAGAGGCCTCGAGGGCTGCAAGTTTGGGCACCCCTGTTCTAAGGCATTAGAAGGCCTAAGACATCCAGAGGCATTAGAAGACCTTCAGAATAGCCTCTATACCAGCCATTTTCAACCACTGTGCCACGAGTTGTCCAAAGGTGTGCCACTGGAATTTGGGGGAAGGTCATTTATTAGTAGGGCCAATGGGAATGTGAGTCCCCCATGGGCAGCATGGTGTGCCTTGTCAATTGTAAAAAACCTGATGGTGTGCCTTGACAATTTTAGTGGCCTTGTCATTGTGCCATGAGATGAAAAAGGTTGAAAATCGCTGCTCTAGACAAAACCGGAGCAGAGCTCCGGTCATGTTTGGAGGGGTACAGGTAAGGGGAGCAGCCCTGGAAGGTGTGCCTTGGGGCAGCACTCCTTCCACCTACACCACTGCTGAGAAATTAAAAATTAACAAATCATGGGTAGAGATAACATCCACCCAAGAGTTCTTCAGGAACTCGAATGTGAAACTGTTGGTCTTCCAACAATATGAAACATGTCTTTGAAATCAGCCCTCCAGTGTCAGGACTGGAAAGTCACTAATGTAACACTGATATTTAAAAAAGGATCATGAGGGGATCTGGAAAATAATAGGTCAGTCATTTTAATGTCTGTTCCAGGTAAACTGGTGGAAAGCATAATTAAAGAGAAAATTATTAAGCATAATAATGCTTAATTGTTCTGATAAATTGGTTTCTGCAAAGATAAGTACAAAGAGGTTTTTTATTATTTTTACAAGGAAACAATTTAAAACAGGAGTTTGAGAAGTTTCCACTGAATTAAAAGAGTGAAAAGCAAACTGGAAAGTAACAAGAAGAGAAGCAATTAACAAAGAATAAGACACTATGAGAGAACAATATGCTCAAGAACTTTAGAAAGAAATTGTATATGGAAACAATAGCTATATCAGGACAGAGGGGCAGAAGACTAGCTTGTTTTTTTTAAGAGAGGGGTATAAGAGAACAGGAGAACAAAGGCAGATCTGAAAAGAAAAATATGTGAATATGCATAATTGTAAATATTCAGTAACGAGGATGAATTTAGCGAAAGATTTCAAAAAAAGAACTGAAACAAGAGAACAAATAGCAGCATTGGAAAAGAAACAGAAAAAGCAATGTATTTGGTTCAGACATTTTAGAGGGGGGAAAAAGCAAAAGGAGATAAGACTGTCAGTGTGCTTCTGAGGGTAAGGGAAGTTTACAGAAAGGGAGCTATGGGATGGACAACTGAAGAGCAGCAGAAGGGCCAAGCAGACAGTGAGGACTACTGCTTATAACGGAAGACATGTCCAATAGTTAAGTGACAGCCCATTCCTCTGCATTTCTACTCAGAAGTAAGTCACATTATAGTCAATGGGGCTTACTCCCAGGAAAGTGTTGACAGGATTGTAGCCATAGTTAACTATTAAAGTTGCAATCCTATCCACACTTACTGGAGAGTAAGCTCCATTGACTATAATGGGGTTTGCTTCTGAGTAGACATGCATAGGATTGGACACTAAGGGTGCAATTCTAACCAACTTTCCAGCACTGGCATAGCTGCTAGTGGGGCATGTGCTGCATCCTGCAGTTGAGGGGCAATCACGGAGGCCCCCTCAAGATATGGCAATGTTTGTTCCCTTACCTCGAAGTCGCATTACCCTTATATCAGTGCTGGAAAGTGGGTTAGGATTGCACCCTCAGTCAGTTAATTTTTACATATTGCTTTATTTTAAAAAAAAACTGGCCAGATCTTTACCTGCAAATTTCCAAAATTCACCTGTCTCATCCACACTCAGCAACATGGTTCATGATGAAAGGTAGATTTTAGTTGCATACCTAATACCAACAGACGAAGAATTTCCAGAATTCAGGTGAATCAGCAGATGTGATGTCTAAATAAGAAGGCTTTGCATGTCAAATGTTTGCAACATATTTGGCCATGGGCTGAAATAAAAAAGTCTGATTCTTACATTTAAATTCACAAATCCAGGATGAAGCCTATAGTGTGTGGGTTAAGCTGCAGCTGTTGTGGTTAAGTCAAAGCAAAACTACCCCTTGTCTTGCTAAACATGGGGGGAGGGGGGTTCTTTTTGACTAGTCCTAACAACTGCATCTACACACACTTATATAGCTCCTTGAAATATAATTCACTAAACTGCTTTTTCCTTTAATTGTTAGGAGTAAAATTATACAACATTATAAAGGTAAAGGTAATGGTTTCCCCTGCACAATCATGTCTGACTCTAGGGGGTGGTGCTCATCTCCAACTTCAAGTCGAGGTAGCCAGCATTGTCTGAAGACATCTTCCGTGGTCATGTGGCCAGCATGACTAAATGCCAAAGCGTATGGAACACTGTTACCTTCCCATCATTTAAATGCTTTCGAACTGCTAAGTTGTCAGGAGCTAAGGCAAGTCACAGGAGCTCACCCTGTTTCGCAGCACCAGGGTCTTGAACTCCTGGGCTGCTGACCTTCCAGCCAACAATGCAGAGTCTTTAACCACTCAGCCACCACACCTTTAATTATAACATTATACAACATTATGCAACATCATAAACATTTTACATGTTTGACTTCAGGACATTTAGGATCTCTTCCTAGAAACATTATTTCTTTGTTCTTTTAAGTTTACAGCAGATTCCTTCAGACTTCTTTTACTATCTAGTTCTAAACTGCATTTCCACTTTGTCATGACATGTTTCTAAAAGGTATACAATAGAGTTGTAGATGCATACTGTGACTAGTCTTTACAAATTGAGCAATAATCAGGACACACATCAGAAAAGTAATGCCCAGATAACCATTGCTATCTGCAATACTGAAATAAGTGAAATACAGTACACGTAAGTGAAATTGAGAAATTTTTCAAGGATACAAAAATCAGTGTGGCAAAGACCTGGGGAACAAGTTTGTTAATATCAAATGATCATTGGTCCTTTTCCATGAGCAATCAAGTATGTCATCAAACTATACGACATTAATGACATATTAAAATGACACAGTCAAACATTTGCACTGAAGTCAGGAACCTGTTCCAAGTCATAGCATTGCTTGGTTTGAAAGTGGTAAGCTCAAATATATAAGGTTCAATGTATTAACTGCACAAAGCACAGGCACCTGTACTTTCTGAGGTCTGAGAGTATGGCTCATAACACTACTCAAAGAGTGTTACAAATAAACTTGTAACTAGATGTGAGACCCAATCCTATCTGGACTGGCTGTCATCAGAGCTCCTCTTCATGCTTTACACTTCAGAGTAAATCTGCTGCCGAGGGTCCTGTTGGGGGTGCAGGCACAAAGGCCAGA
Organism: Tiliqua scincoides; assembly: GCF_035046505.1. Classification (NCBI taxonomy): domain Eukaryota; kingdom Metazoa; phylum Chordata; class Lepidosauria; order Squamata; family Scincidae; genus Tiliqua; species Tiliqua scincoides. Next base: position 16,715,201 of record NC_089826.1, on the reverse strand, counting down.
ACCTTTCCACACACGTCATCAGCTCTCCCACTACCTGCTAGAGGGGATAAGTTAACATGAGAGGTGGGCAGGTGGAGGAGGGTGGAATGGAGGCAAACTGGGTGGGGTGGGACAGAATGAGTCAGAGAGGCTATGCGTGGATGGTGTGTGCCAGATCCTATCCCCCCTTCCTTCAGCCTCCCTGCCCCGCCTGTCCAAAATCACCAGCACAAGTCCGAGGAGGCCTATTGCAGAACAGGAGGCTTGCAGAGGTGTAAGGCGATTTATATCCTCTTTCACCTCTGAGCCTCCTGATTCCACCCCTTCCTGGATACAGTACACCCACTTTTTGCATGGCTGCACCAGCGGGGTGGGGGGGAAGAGGACAGGATTGGGCTCGTAAGTCTTATTGAGGAGCTTGTGGCCCACTGGTGGGTCCTGACCCACAGATTGGGAAACACTGTCTTACATTGTTTAAGCCCGTGAGCAGAATTCAATGTTTATTAAGTATGACTACTGTCTTTGGCATATTAGATATAGATCAAGTCCACAACTAGACACTGCCACTGTAAGAAAGTTTACAGAGAATTTACTCTACGTAAGTTTGCCTCTAGTCTAGCTTGAGAGTATGCCGTAGTATGTAAATACATTTTATCTATCTTTAAGGTATCTGCAAATCCCTTATACAGTGTTCTGATTCTTTCAGATCATTTTCTAACTACTCCATTATTCCAAATGCAGCAAGTGATAACGTGCTCTGTTCTCTTCTTCGTAGACTATATTCCCTCCAAACACAGAACTGTACCTTCAGTGAAAAGATACCTAAGCTCCAGTTCAGACATAGGTGCCGAAGAGGACCAAGTACTAATTCCACAGTCTTGGCATGCCTCCGCACCAGCTGTGAAACAGGGAGCAGAGGTGGAGCCACGTAACATTCTATTGGCTGTCAAGAGAGTCTAATCCAATATCAATCCATGATCAACCAGTCAATAGACTGAAAAGGAAAACTTTGAGTAAAAGAACATCCAGATGAAAGATGCACATTTCTATGCCAATGTTTACTATAGAGATCTCTCCGTTAGGCAAATGATTCACCCTAAAATGAAGTTAGTGAAGCACAATACGTGTGAAGCAGTTTGGGTTCTCATTGGATTTCATTACTCATCAAGGCACAGAGAGTATTTAAAATATTCTTGTAGCTTGCTCAAAGAATCTGGGATATCTTCTGAATTCCACTTATGGAATTCAGGGGAATTCAGGGGAATTCCATAAGGGGGTGGCACCTGAAGCAGGTGACTTGCGTCGGATGCGATCTCCTCCAATAGCAGTCGGCTCACCCCACACTGTCTCCTTGGGCTTGTGCCAGCTAAGAGCTGGAAACCCATCAGTGATTGGGAGGCTTATGGAGAGGTGAAGAAAAATATTTTCCTTCCCAATGTCTCCAGATGTCACCCCCATCATAGCATGCATACAGCACAGTCCGTTGTGGCATGGCTGCATGCTTTGATGGGGGAAAAGGTAGGATTGGGCTGTAAATTATCTTGTATCAGAATAAAAAACTTGAAGTGGTGGAAATAATACATACAATAGACAAAGGATCAAAGAGTTAACTTGCCTTTAAACAATTCTGCTGCAGTAATTTTCTGTTCTAGGATTACTTTATTCTTACCCTCTGGAAATGTGCATCTTACCCTCCCTAGGATGTGCAGAGCTGACTGAACATAACACATTCTCCCCAAATACATTCTAAAAGGTTCCTGGCTCGCTCGCTCTCTCTCTCTCGCTCTCTCTCTCTCTCCAGAACCAATTAAAAGTTTCTTGGTTCATTGCTTGGGTCTGATCACTTTGCTTTGCAACAAAAGGCAACTGATTCCTAACCTCAGTATCATCTGTATGGAGCAAAAAGCTGCCACGCTTTGTAACATAAAACAACCAAAATGTACACAGCAGCTGTTCATATTTGCAAGAACAGTCTGCTGTAGTAATGATGTCATGGAAAAAGTCTGGAATCAATTAAAATGTATCAGACAGGCAAGCCATTCAATCCCTTGAAACAATGCATGTTCACATATTGCATCATGAGCCTTACAGTAAAGGCAGCAGAAAGGTAACCATTAAAAATATTACCAATCGGGCCATTTGCAAGCTTTCATAGATTTACTTTACTAAAACTATGTTTACTACTAGACAGTAGTAAACCTGCAACTGTCAAATGCATGGATCAGGACACAAGACTATGAAATTTAATCAAGAGCACGCTCTCAATAATACATCTATGTACTGTATAGTAAGAGTATGCAGGAAGATGCTCTTGGTGGCCATCCCACAGCTAAAAAATTATATCAAGACATGGCTGAATACAATTTTTAGCACCTGGAATATAAATGTATAAATCAAGTTCCCTACTGTTGAAAATATCATCTACTTTAACTTTAGCTGTTGTTTATAATAAAAATTATGTGCTGACATGTTGATGGAATTTGTGCATCTTGCACCAAAACCAAGCCTAATGACTTAACTGTATGCATGTTTTCACTGCCAATGAAACCATTTGGTATGATCTCAGCAAGAACCCAGGACTGGCAGACAAGCAAAGTTGTATTTACCATGCAAAGCACCTGGGGGGAATCTGAATGCTGCATGAATATTTTAGAAAGAACTACCCTCTCTGTTGCTCTATGGTGGTTAAAAAACAAATTGTAAATGGAAAAGAAAGCTATATGCTATGGTGAGCTATGGAAAGCTATGGTGAGCATGTTAACTGTAGGCACCCCCCTAAGCCTGGTCCAAACCTAGTGCCTGAGGCAATTGCCTCCATTCCCCCCCCGGGTATGCCACTGTAAAATAGTTATAGTACAACACTGTTTGCAGGATATGGGCGGGGGGAGCATTGTGTTGTCTGGAATGCAAAAAATGGTCAGAGGCTACCTGTCTTTTGTTCTCTATGGACTATAAAAATGTCCCCCTACCAGGCTGTCTTCTTTCCTTTCTCTCTTTCCCTCTCTCCTGACCTCCCAATGTGCAGAAGCTCCCTTTATGAGCTCTACGAGCTACATAGTCTGCCATGCCATGAGTTCACATACACATGCACAAAGGGAAGTGCTCTAAACTCTCTGTTCCAAAGTCAAGGATCTGTAATCCCAATAGAGATGTACGTTTTTAAACTTAATTTTTTTTTTCTTTGAAACATTTTACTGCCACTGTTCCTGGTTTAATGTTAGCAAAAAAGTAGCAGGAGTTGATGCAGAGCAATCAGGAAAAGAATCTTCCATTATACTTAATTTACTTAAATATAATTTAAGTAACTTAATTTACATCCATATTCCTTTCCCAACACCAAGGAGTTTTTGAAACTGGGGAAAATAGTGTCAGGCTGGATGCCTTCATAAGCCTGGTGTCAGTAGGCAGTAACCCAGTTGGCCATGCATGGCAGCTTGGATCATATTGAAAAATTTAATTGTTAACACCAGTTTTAGTATGGCAAAATTATCATGTAAAATAGGGCAAAGTGAACTTCAGTATCCTGGGAGAAAATACTGGAGATTTAAACACGTTACTTAGACAACAGCCGAGGCCGATATCACAACAGATAAACCATCCTTCCTTGTTCCTCCTTTCCATCATCTGCAAAGAGGCAACAAAGAAGGGCAGGAGTTGATACTGATCAACCATGATTGTACAAGCTAAGCTTGCTCACTACTGAGTACATACAGAATGCCCAGGTACAAGGTGAGCCTCATCTAGAGTGGGTTTATACAGCTTCCAGTCAAGTGGAAAGTTGGACTAGGAGGATATCAGGACTTGACAGAGATCCCTTAGATCAGGAGTGCTCACACTTTTTTGGCTCGAGAGCTACTTTGAAACCCAGCAAGGCCCTGAGATCTACCAGGGGGGAAGGAAGCATCTGACAGACACCCCCTTTAATGTATGGAGCCCCTGCTGGAGTCTAGTCAGTTTCATCAGTTTTGTTGCTGCATGCCTGAAGAGCAGCTAAAGTGTCAGTTTCAGTGTCAGTTTAGTGTCAGCTAAATATGTCAGTTTCGTCTAGTCACCAGACAAAACTGACATATTAACAGTTTGGAGAGACAGGGCTCCGCGATCTACTCATTTTGCCTCGCAATCTACCGGTAGATCGCAATCCACCTATTGAGCACCCCTGCCTTAGATACAGCACTGCAGTAAACAGTGGAAAACCGTTCCAAGGTACTTGAGATAAGAAATGTTTGTTCTTTGTTTGCCTAACTGTAATAACATTTAGGGGGGAAAAATGCAGATAGCATGATAGGGACTGAAAGTGGCAAAGAATGAAGTGCCCCTTGCCCATGAGAGCATCATTTCAGAGATGAAAAAGGAATTCTAAGGTTTTGACAAGCTCACTCCTTGTGGACTACCTGTCAAGAACACGACACTCCTGTTCCATTGTCTCTGCTAAACTGTAAATTCAGCTTACTTCTGCATATCAGAGATTATCAGTCCTCTTATCACTTTGTTTTGACTCCATCTGCTAATTTTAGTGTTTCTTTCACACAGTTAACAAGATGCCCAATAAAGTATTTGCTTGTTATACACCAGAGCTGCTTAAACTGCGACCTGGGGGTCAAATCTGGTGTTCATATGGATTCATCCACCTGATGAGTGGATCTTTTGGTTCTGTTTGGACACTGCACGAAGCCCCCTCAATCAGGGGACAGGGATGCTCTGGGCAGATGCTGCCCTGATGTCCTGTCACACGGCCTTCTGGAATGCTGGGCAGATCATCGACTGTCCAGAGAGTCCCTGTTTTCCACTTGAGGAGAACAATTTTTTAAACTGTTCCTGGTTTAATATAGCAGAAAACTAGCAGGAGTTGATGCAGAGCAATCAGGAAAAGGTTCTTCCACTACATGACTGCTTAATTCCATTATCAGAATGGAAGTGGAATGCCTGTGGCAAGACCCTATGCTGCAGTAAGGATTTAAATACTCTAACTATGGGAAGCATCTGGAACTTTCTCTGATACTTTCTCTGGAGCATGTACCTTCATTGCAGCGGCTGTTTGCCCCATAGGGGAAAGCACATAGATAGCATTATGTCCTGTGTCCAAGTGTCCTGAATAAAGCAACAAGGTTCTCAACAAATAGTGACAAGGACTGGGGACGCTTATGCTATGCTATGATGCAAACTTACAGGCAAATACAAGTCTGATCTCTGTATTCACAGATTCAGAGTCACCATGGGGTCTGAACCTGCAGTACAGGGCCAGACCTGAGTTCCTGGACGCAACAGGAGGTGTTCTCCAATAGAGTCTGGGAGTATTTCTGAGGCCTACCTCTGAAGGTGCCAGAAAGGCACCTCAAGAGGTCCTATTGACTGGACCAGCAGATGTGCTTATCCATGGGTTTTGGTATCCACAGGGGGACTGGGAATGGATTTCCCGTGAATACTGAGGTCCAACTATATTTATTTTACCAGATCCATTTATATCCCTGAGCAGAAACACTTTATGGCAGGCTTACAAGATAAAACATTCACCACAACAACAAAGTTCTAAGTAAGGGCAGAATCAAATAACCATTCAAAATATCCTACCCTTGTGAAAATGGCGCAGTTGCTCTTGAAGACAGATCTCCCAAATATGGCATTGTTATTTTTTTTCTGCCAGGTAAAATGTTCATACAAAAAAATTGGAAGGGTTCATATATCCCTACCCTGGGCCTTCAAGAATGCTGCATGGGCATGGTGGCCTATTTGTAACATAAGAGATTCATTGTTTTCTAATCAAGGATTATGGACAGAATTAAAATATGGATAGAAGCTGTCTTTTTAAAGGTGACCCATAAGTTTTCAAAAGGTTTCCAGGAATACATAATAGAGCAGGCATACAATAAAATATTTCTATAATTCTTTGAACTAGAACTGTATTTCGTTTTGGCAATGCAGTAGCCTTCAAAAGAAACTCACTTAAAGAGCCAGAACTACAGTAAAAACTGAGCAGCCACTAAAATACTTCAAAGAAAAGTCTAGCCTGAAAAAGCCGTTTATAATAGCAAAAACTTCCAATGACTGTAGATACTGAGCCTCACAGATCATATGCAGTTTGAAGATAAAACACTGACAATCTCATATACATGAACCAAATGGGTCGTGACATGCTCTTGTGTTTCCTCCTCCAACTCTACATGAGAAATAAATCAACGTCACACAGTTGAATGACCCTGGCTTGATTTAACTGTAACTAGGGTTAGAACAGACCATAATTCTAAAAGTTCATACATAATCAAGCAATGTGAATTACTCAAAAAGTGAAAGCAGAAGCCATTATAGTTCAGGTGACTGCCTGAATTGGGCTACACAGTGTGTATGGAATCATTTTAGCATGATTGTAGGAGCTATCATAGATTTGCTGTATTAAGCTATGGAAATGGAAAGCTAATGGACACCTTTTTAAATTGGCTTTAAAATAGCATAGGATTGGAGGCAATCAGGAGTAAAACTGCAGTCTCTCAACTCAACGTCACCACTGTTCTGCTCTGCTTTATGGACACACTGGGCAACTAAAAAAAAGAACACACATAACAGACTGCATTACATGTTTAGGATAATTTAGTTAGATTTAGGATAATCTAATCTACAGTTAGATTTCTGTAGCCCTCTGTTAGATTTCTGTTAGATTTCTGTAGATTTCTGCAGAAGAGCTCCAATAGTTATCTTGACTGCAATAATCCTGTGATCCTTTAAAAAAAACACAAAACCTTTTCATGTTAAGGTGGAGGCAACACGAGGATGATGACAGTATTGTAACGTATTCTGATCACAGTATTGTAATGCTCTCACAAACAGAGCTCCCCTAGTGTGAACAATAATGCTGAGTGTCTCAGCAACTCAAAAATTAACATTTACCTATTGTGCTGACTTGTATAGCACAATATTAGGATCTGCTTAAAGATCAGATATGACCTAGTTAGCCAGTTGAGATTTTAAGAGTTTGATTTGAATATACCCATCAAATCCAAGGACTTCACAAGCAATTTAAAAAAAATTAAGAAATTATCTTCAACAACTCAGCCAACACTCCTCCCAAAACTCCAGCATGGTTTGACTTGAGTTGAGTCACGAGTCTCTGCCTCCTTTAACTTGACTCGAAAACAAGTCGCAACAGGCAGAGCGTTTGGGGACTCTAAAAGACTTGAGTCGCTCAAATCCATGGCACTTTCTGAGTCAGTAACCCAGGGAGGCAATGAGAGTCACAGTAATAGACTACACTGGACTAACTGAACCAGTGCCATGACTCAGTACAAATCACTGCAGTCGATCTTTTGAAGGTGCATAGGAGAATCTCCAAATTCCACATTATTGTTGAAATAAAGAACATACTATTGGCTTATTTATTTATTTAACCAGCCATATTTTTATTCTGCCTTTCTCCCCCTAAGCTTAAGGGGACTCAAAGGGAACTTTTCAGGCAAAAGAAGACATTTCTACATATTTTGAGTAAAAGCTGGATCACAACATTCTCTCCAAAAAGCTGTATATCTTTTCACTGGTACAGACATTTTTTTCATTAAGTATTCCTAAAATGCCAAATGAATAATTCATATCAGTTACTGAGCTTTAACAGTTCCAGGGTAGCTTTCATAGGCTTCAATTGAAAGTGCCCACTTTTTCCCAGCAATCTCAGAGCAATATTCGCCTCATTAAAATGTTTGTGACATACCAAATGATAATAAAAGTTAGTATTCCAAGAAGTCAATATTTGCCAACACACATCACAAGGATACCACAGATATTTCCTGTTCTAAATTTAGGGTATGTTGGGACATATCTAAGAAAATTTTAATAACCATTTCAACAGGAACCACTGTATGGATTTCAGAAAATGTTCTTCCAGCACTTCATTAGGGGATATGAGAATATTTTACAAAACCAGTAGCACTAAGCTTCCCTGTTAGAACTGCCAACAAATGAGCCTTGATCCTGCCATGGTAATGGGCTAGATAAAATGATACTTGTTCCCAATCTACCCCTGTAGAGAGCAAGTAGAGAGCAAGAGCATGCTTTCAACAGGGCTGATAGTCATATAAGTGACAGAATGTTTAAATAGAACCTACACACATAAAATATATGTGCAGGTCGAGACTGTGGCAATATTACAGGTATAATTTGGGAATTAATGCATGTAGATACTCATATTCATGTATTACATGCCTGCATAGACACCACACAAAGGTTCAGAGATACGCAAACTCATTGACATTGCTAGGGGGGGTGCAGGCTGCACCGGGAGGGGTAACAGCACTACTTGCCAAAATATTGGTATTTTTGAATAATACCATCATGTTATATAGCAATCAATGTGCAATTTCATATAGAATGCAATGAAATAAACAGTGTTGAAAAATCTGTATTCTATCAAAGGTGATAGCCAAAAATCCATGAGGGTGGTGCAATGGTACATCACGATGCCTGCCCACCCCCATGTGTTGCCCCACCCACTGCATGGGAGGAGGGCCTTCAAAAGAATAATGTGCTGGCCTTCCACACTGGGTGACACAAACCCTAATAGGAACGAACGGAAGGTGCACTCTCTCTCCCACTATGCATAGGGACTGGATTACAGGACAGATAGTGTCCCACCTGACCCACATCACTGTTCAAAGGTAATGGAGGGGAAAGACTTGCTGCAGAGGGAGTATGTTTGGTAGTAGCATCCACCGAATCCCAACCTCCATCTCAGGCCTGATCCACCTTCCCAGGTCAATGCAGAGTTGTGTCAGCTATTGAGCTGGCACAGATCCAAGCTGACCCATGGCAGCTACTGGGGGTTGTGAAGGCCTTACCCTGACAATGCCCTCCAGAGGCTGAAACTCCCCCACAGGATATAGCAGAGGCCACACTGGAGCCACTGCATCAGCACGTGGGGAGTTGGTTAGAACTCCCTAATTGACAGTTGGGCTGTCAATTCCTCCAGTTCATTTTTAAAAGTTTCTAAGTTCTTTAGTAGTTTCAATGTCAACAATGAATGTTTTCTGTAATCTTACATAAGTGCTCAGGTAGTTTTTTCAAATGAAAACAGTCAGACACTCACAAGAGGTTGCTTTTCTTCCACTAAATCTTAACCACCAACCTGGGCTCAAACCACCTTCATGGGTCAATGCAGACTTGTTCCTGTAATATAGCTGGTGCGGATCCAAAATGACACACCAGGACAGTATGGGCTTACCCTGGGGAAACGTAGGGTAACCATGGGGACAAATGTAGTAGAATTAATAGATGGAGCTCATGGGTTGCCATTTGTGAGAGTCCCCTGAGAGGCTTTTAGAACTGCCACTGCTAAGAAATATCTCAAAGAACTTGTGCTTGCATCTACATGTGCTGTAGATCTATATGTGCTGGTTTGGATCCCAACATATAACAACCCAGAATTAACCCAGTAAACCATTAGTTTGTACTAACAGGATATTTGCTGAACCAGTCCATGTTGTGATATGATCACTCACACAAAACATTCAATCTCCTACAGAACTCAAGCACATTCGATAAAAACAGCACTCAAGAGAATTGGATAAACCTATAAATCCGTATAATGCCTTAACGCGCCCAGCATCTTGGGGGTGACTTCACTTTTCTGGAACAAGAACAGCCAACATTTTACAAGGGTACATTTAATTAACCTGGCAAACAATAAACTTTCTTCGTCTGATTGAAAATTCACTTGTGCTAACTAACAGAACAACACCAAGACAGGGAGGTCCACAGCCGCAATGAACTTGTAAAGTTGTTACGAGTTGGGCCTGCATTGTTTTTGACATTCTTTTGGCCTACGACATTCCACGGTATGGAAGAGTTTGTGTAAGATGTGATGTCTTAGAAAACCTCATAAAACTGTTTAATTGAAAAAACAGGCCCCTATTTTAGGAAAGGCTAAATCTACCTCTGGGACACCAAAAAATATATTTGAGACAATTCACTAATCTACTATAAGATGGTAAATAATGAGTTATTTTCTTTAGCTTGATAATTAAAGTATTGACCTCAAGGCCTGCTAGGTCACTATATAACTACTTAAGACATGGGGGGGCGGGACATGTGGTGGACATGTAAAAGCACAGAAATATTGGATACAGATACATGCACAGATACATGCACAGATACAGATACATGCACAGATCCAGTTGATTTTAAGAACAAATGTGCAAATGAAACCTGAAGTCTTTTTGCTGGGTATGATAGATGAATATGTGATGAAGGTTGATGATGTGCTGCGCGATCTTAATTCTCTGCAGAGCTTTTTTGTCCCTTACCTCTAATACCTCTAGGCACCTTACCTCTAATATCTGCATGTAAAATGGTAAGGATTAGATTGTGGGATATAGAAAAACAAGAACTAACAGCAGCAGCTAGAAAAACTTGCTAACCCCTTTTTTCCATCTCTCCTGTGCGCAAGAATCAAGCTGCAATTATTTATACTGTTTGACCAATCCCCAGGAATGCCGAGCCTTCACTATAGCATATATTTCCATCTAATCTCCTATGGGATAAATTTTTGGGGATGGAGATAAGCAGAAGATAATGTCCCTGTGATAAATATACTGTTGAGACTCTTGCGCATATGATGTTCACTTGCTGCTTATATAATGATTTGTGACTACAGTACTTAGATCAGATAGTTACGCTGTTAGGGTGGGAGGGGAAGGACATGGTGCATTTCTTGTTAGCAGGAAGACATCAAGAGCGCATTTGTATGACTGCTAAATATCTTTGATTTTTAGTAGGCGCAAACATCTCCATGATTTATATAATATATGAGCTATGATCATTGAGAAGCTGTGTACGGGGGAACTGTGTGTGACCTGGGCAGCTCTGTGTGAATTGAAAGATGTGTGCTTTTTAGGCTATTTTACTGGCTTTTTTTTTGCTTGTTTTGTTGTCTGTGATGCCAATAAACGTTTCTGATCTGATCTGTTTGCACTTTCTAGAGATATTCTCCACATAGGAAAAAGTGTCTGAATGTCTGAAGTTTAGTGACCATGTTTCTATACACTTGAGCACACTAACTGAACGAAGACAGCAAATATTCCCACTTCAGGCTAGCCTGAAGAGCATAGACCAGCAGTTCTCAACCACATACCATTGGTGGTATTGCCAGGCGGTGTTGGGTGGTAAGCACAGCACCCACCGCCCGGCAGTGAGACTTCAAAGGGAGCTTCCAATGGTGATAGGAAGGTCGAGCTGGGGGAGTGCAACAAAAAGTTCGCCCACCCGCCCCAAGCCTCTAACTGAACTTGGAAGCTCCAACTGTGGTCTCCAGATCTGGAAGTAACTGGCAATGACGTCATCGCCAGTTACTTCTGATGGTACCTCTGAGGACAGTGTGGTGGCAACTGATACACTAGGGAAGCAGCATTGAAAAACACTGTCATATACTAACTGGACCATAACTGGTCATAGAAAAAAGGATCATGTTATCCAAAGGTACAGTAAAACACAAAGGTAACAAATTATTTTTGTCAAACAATAGCCTACGGATACTGTGCAAATGTACTCCCTCACACACATGCTATGAAAGAAAAATAAAATTAAAATTGCACATTTTCTAAGCAATGATAAGCATGCAATTACAATAAAGTCAGCATTTGATGTGTTCAAGAAAACAAAGAAACTGGTCAATACCTATATTTAAAGCACAGTTTTTTAGAGCAAACAATTATGCCTATCGAAAATCTATGTTCTCAAAAAGTCTCCTCCCTCCCAGAAGCTTTGAACTGTGTCAATGTGAGATCATGAAGAGGCCTCACCTAACACCACAAACAACATGGTTTGGGTAGTAAGCTCCAACTGCTGGTCACTTGAGAACCCTTAGAAAAAACCCTCAGAGTATGATAAGGGATCAGCACATTTAGAAATAAAACTGGCAATATAACCAAAGGTAGGCCACAATCCTATCCACACTTTCCTGGGAGTAAGCCACATTGACTATCATGAGATTTACTTTCAAGTAAACATGCATAGGCTTGGGTTCTTAATCATTTTGATTTTCTTAAAGCCCAAACTTGACATCACTGTTTCTTCAAAGAGAAACCACTGTAGTTATGTACACTGAGTTATGTACACTCACTGTATTTGCAAAATGCATTTTGTATTCCTCAAGAGGAACAACTTTAATAAGCAGATTTTGCATGACAATCTACAGGTGGCCAATTTTCATCCAACTCTCTGCAAAACATTAAATATCACAGTAACCCAACTCATTCTCCTATGTAATTTAAATACAGTTTTTATTTAAACAGAATGAATACATGTGTGGGCAAGTGCTTGTGGCATGGCTTTATTCTTTTAAAAAATACTTTTTTGTCATGGCTCTGAAGTCAGTGGCACCTTTGCTTCCCTGGCAGTCAGTTCTTGCTGGTTACCAGTTTTGTTGCTTTTGGTTTTTGGGGTTAGAACATGCCAGGAAACAACATTACAACACATTTGGTTTATTTTCTTCACACTGTAGAGACAAAAAATGGCAACCGATAGGAGCCAACTGCCAAGGACACTTAAAGAACCGCTAAAGCTGTTGCTTCCCCACCGAAGTGCTGAGTAAATTTTTATTTAAAGCATCAAGACCCACCAGGAATGCTAGCAACACTTCAAGCCCTGATGAAGTTACCCCTTCACTAAAACTACCAGAGAAAAACGTCCCCCAACAGCCCAATCCTGAGCTTCCTGGCACCTGCTGGAGCAGCGGCACCAAAGTGGCTACCACTGTATCAAGCAGGTGCCAGGAAGCAGCTGGAGGTCTCCTCAAGGGAAATGGACTTTTCTTCCTCCAGGGAAAGCCCCAAGCCCTGCAGTGGGGCTTCTCACATCTGTGCTTCCAGCCCAACACGGAGTTCAAGATATGGTGATTCAGAGCTCTGCCAATTCCATCCCCCTCCCGCCACAATACCTCTCACCACCCCATCCTACCCTTGCCCTAGTTCCCAAGCCATTGGGAACACAAAACTGAAGAAGTCATTGAAAATGAAGATGCCAAAACATTATGGGATTTCCAACTACACACAGACAAACAACTATCACACAATACACCAGACATAACTGTTGTCTATCTTTCTGTTGTCTTTCTGAGAAGAAAGAAAAACAAGTCAAAATAATTGATATAGCAATACCAGGTGATAGCAGAAGGAAAAGGACTGGGGGGAAAATAACAATACACACAGATTTACAAGTAGAGATTGAAAGGCTGGGGCAGAAGAAGACCAAAGTGATTGCAGTGGTGATTGGCGTCCACCTTCAAACACATTGAAGTGCATCTGAACAGCATCATGGCCACAGAAATTACCATCAATCAACTGCAAAAAGCAGCTTTACTGGGAACAGCTTACATTCTGCAACAGTATTTGCATCACCAAAATAGGATAAAACCAGGTATCTCAGGTCTTTGGGAAGGACTCAATGTCTTGATAGAACAAACCAGTGAATAACATTTACCTGCCTGTGCAAATAATCTAATAATAATAGGAAGAAGAAGAAGACCCAATGCTGAACCTAAAGTTAACACCTCAAAGTAGCCTGCAAAAATCAATTGCACAGCCTCTACACCCCATTAAAAACTGCAGGCTACAGCCTGTGAAGCCATATTTTATTTATAAATAAGGTAGTTTACATTATAATCAATAATTTATACACACACACACACTCAGATACCATGCCCATGGTGGAGCCCTCAAAATTTTTTTCAAAATCCACCCAATCTCGTATAATGAACAGCTGGAGACAAATTCGGTATTCAAAGTGAGTTAAGTTCAGTGATCAAGTTCACATACAAGATAAAACTGCCTGCACAAAGAAAACTAGCAGCACCTGTATTTAATGATTATCAGGCTTAGCAAGGGGCCTGCTGCGCGCCCCTTGCAGCCTAATTGAGAAGTATATTCCCAAGGTTAACTGGTCCCATTCCCTGTATGTTCTTCCAAATGTGCTTCAGCACTCCTTGCCTCATACATGCCTGCATGCCTTCTGAATTGACACATGCTATCAATTACAGCCAAAGGTAAAGTAAAATTTATTCAGATCCATCTCTCTTAAGAAAAAAGAAACCACATTATTAACTACACTACAAGAGTGTGTGTCCCGAGGTCAAGACTAGAATCACTGGTTTGAAACTGCAGGGAAGTTGATTTTGGCTAGACCCGGGGAAGAATTTCCGAACTGAAAGAGCTGTCTGGCAATGAACAGTCTGCCTCAAGCAGTAGTCAGGTTTCTCTCATTAGAGGTTTACAAGCAGAGCATAATCTCCTGTCAGAGATGCTTGTAGCAGCTGTCTGACTGAGTAGAGGGTTAGTCTAGATGACCTCGAAGAACCCTACCAATTCTATCATTCTACAAGAAAAGCTACAGCTGTCCCATGTAAACATGAAATGCAAAATGTATGTTTATTGTTACCCACAGAAAATAAACGCTGCAAAACCATTAGAAAATACAATTAGCAAAAGAGCATGACTGTACTCTATTTAAACAAACATAAATACAGACATTCTGATCAGATGTACATTACCTGCAGATACACACAGCAAGAGCTATTAGACTTTCTGCTATCATTACAGATACACGTAAACTGTAGTTTACCCATTTATGGTTTGAACTCTAACACAGTCCCAAAGATGCCTTTAAAAGGGGATTGAACAAATTTCTGGAGAAAAAGTCCATCACGGGTTATAAGCCATAATGTGTATGTGCAACCTCCTGATTTTAGAAGTGGGTTACCTCAGAATGCCAGATGCAAGGGATGCTCCAGGATGCAGGTCTCTTGTTGTCTTGTGTGCTCCCTGAGGAATTAGATAAGACACTATGAGATACAGGATTCTGGACTAGATGGGCCTATGGCCTGATCCAGTGGGGCTGTTCTTACGTAAGCAGGTATAGTCATATTAGTGCATGTCATTAAATTCCCAAGGGCTCACTGGTTTCAATCTACGTATCCAAAACAACTCATTCTTTTTGAAGTCATTACTGCCATAGGGGGCCCCCATATCCATAAATCCTGTATCCTCACATTCACTTATCAGTAGATTGGATCCTTAGGGGCCCCCTGCATATGCCCCCTCACCTCCATAGGGTCCTCTGAGCCCAGCAGAAGCCATGGACATCTATGGCCTCTGCTGGTCTCAGACCGAGCCTTAAAGCCTTTAAAACATGGTTTCTGGTTTCTCTGTGAAACTGGAAGTGTCATTTTAAATGGTTTAAAAGGCAGAGCTGCCTTGAGTGGTGTCTGGTGGTACTTGCAGAGCCCCCAGAGCCCCTCCACTCTGACGATAAGTCTAGCAATGCAACGCAACAAATAGCAGTAGGAGGCTCAGCTTGGCAGGCAAAGCTCCAGCGTGTGCTATTCGCATGCTTGA
This sequence comes from Tiliqua scincoides, assembly GCF_035046505.1. Classification (NCBI taxonomy): domain Eukaryota; kingdom Metazoa; phylum Chordata; class Lepidosauria; order Squamata; family Scincidae; genus Tiliqua; species Tiliqua scincoides. The sequence continues at coordinate 16,699,860 of NC_089826.1, read as the reverse complement.
AAACGCCTGTCCATCCTGAACCTCTTCCCAGAGTTTGTCATGTTGTTTCTGGCCTCCAAATCCAGAAGTAACTGGTGGTGACATCATTGCCAGTTACTTTTGGTGGTACTTCCCATAGAAGGACCATGCAAAGTCGTATGGTGGGGGACAAACATTGAGAAACACTGCTGTAGCGTATTATATAGCGTTCTTCTAGCAGCTATGAGTCTAGGTTCTCTCTGTCTACTTCCTGTTCCAAAGAGAAATCCTTTTGTAAAGTGTTTGCAAACAAAGAGAGATGAGTCATGAGCACAGTGGGGGAACCTGAGAACCTGGATATGGGAGGGACACTTGTACAGTTACAGATTTATACAAAGTGGCGGGTAGGTAAACAACCTCTGGGGAAAAACAAATTAAGGTATATCTAGATATCATTTGAAATTTAATAGTGGAAAATAGTTGTATTTGTTCATATATTTGTAAGTTTTCTCAGATGGAGACAGTACCGCCACCATGGGTGGATCAGTTCTTTCCTCTGTCCCAGTCACATGGCCACATACTAGAACTCACAGATTCTTCCTTCTCAGGTGTTTTTGGAGGGCTGGTTCATCAGATTGGGACCATTCTGGTGTTGTTGGATTCCTCTCAGCCTGCTCTTTGCAATGGACCAAGGCATGTTGGTCTACACATGCGTAAAAGCATGGTATCACTCAGTTTCACTTTCCATAGGGTTCAATGCATTTTGCTCATCTACTATCAGTTCGAGTTGCAGCTTCGCGACCCACCCACAATCAGGTTGCAACCCACCAAGTGGGTCACAACCCACAATTTGAGAAACCCTGCTCTAACGAGAGGGGAACTTATGTTCAACTAAATAGGCACTGGATTGCAATCCAAAGCGTTAAGTACTTGAAATAATTCCAATTGAATTTATTTCTATGTAGATGTGCTTAAGTCAGCTTCATATGTTAAGACAGTAGGCTACAACACTACTGTCTCAACATTTGAAGTTGACCCAAGTGCATTTACATGGAATAATTCCTATGAAACTCATACTTATGATTACAGTGTAAAATAATTAAGTGTAATTCAACTTATACTGAAACAATTTGCATCAAGCACATGGTAAACGTGGCTCGGTAAAGAAGAGTCATAACTTGCTCTGGCAACAGGGTTGAAAATGTCGTAGAAATATTCTCTTAACACCATGACTGAAATTGTAAAACACTTGCAGAGGGTATTAAAAACTAAGGACTTGAACACATTATAGTCATTAAACATAACAGAAGACATTTCTCAAGTACAGAGGTGTGAGCTCCAATATTTCGGCCAAGTTTCTCCTCAGTTAATTACCTCTTAAATATACCTAAATTTCCTCTGCACTTGCTATTGAACACATTATTATCCACTTCCTGAATCCAGTTATGACCTGCTATCACCACTATATACAAATTATTAGCAACAGTCTAGTAAGTCCCATCAGGAGAGGATGTTTTTCATTTGGCCACTCTAAACTGCACTTTTCAAACTAACAAAAAAATTGCAACAAAGATGCAAGTGCATCTGCTCCTGGGTTAGTCCTTCAACACCTAATAGGACATTTGGAAATGTTCCCTGAAAAATGAGGGCAAGCTGTGGTGGAGACGAACCGTGCTTTGCAATTTCTTTATCGCCACCATTGGCCAGAGACCAATTCAGGAAGCATGCAACTTATGGGGATGAATGCAAGCCCAATCCTGAGCTCTTACAGCCGGTCCTGCTCTATCTCTGACAGGGTGATGCCTGGAGTCAGGATGCTGCGTCCATGGGGTCCCTGGGGAGGTAAACAGCTACAACCATTTTCCCTGAAGCTCTTAGTGGCCAGCACACTTTGGAGATTTTACTAGCTTAATTTTTTCCTGCTGCAGGTTATTTTTATTAATTCTACAAACAACAATCATCCCAAGCCTCTGTCTCGTGTCCTTCTTGGGGGGTGCCTGGGTAAAAATTGCTTTAAAGACCCATTTCCAGTTTCTTGCTTCTTCATTGTCACCCCAGAATGCATTGCTATAGACTCTGTTCATCACTCAGCCACTAGATGGGGTGAATAATGGAATCTAGTGGATTGAAATTATACTTCTTTAACAGCATGAAAGTGGGAAATTGGATTTTGTTGCTTCCCTCCTCCCCCCCCCCCGTTACAAGGTATCTTGTAATCAGTGGTGATTCAAATCAGTGGATACCAAGGTCCCACCTGTATACAGTTATTGCTTCACCAAAACTTCATTTACCAAGCTATGATTGTAAAATACATTAGCAAAACTCACAACTATAATGTTCTTTTCCCGCTCTCTCATTCTGTCTCATTTTATTAATAATCTTTCTTCCTCTTGTTTCCACTCTCTCTTTTTGCCATAACTATGGCAAATTTTGAAATACATCTGTTCTTTAAAAACAGGTTAGCTTATAAAGCTACAGAACCTTTTTTCAGGTTCAATGGCATGCTTCCATCATATTGTCCCTTCATTAAATGAGGGATTGAACTTTTTCAGACTGACTACCCAGCATGAAGGAATGAATGCCTTGGTCCTATTACAACATTGGCTGCAGCTTGGGGCCCTCTTGGGACATGAACGAAAATTCCTTTGATACCCAGAATGTCAGTGCCACCAAAGTTGACGTCTTTCCACCTCACATGTCAAATGCTTCAATGAGCAAACACTTCCCAATTAAATAACTACTGAGGAAAATATCTGCAGCCATTGTAGGCCTATATGTAACTGGTTACACAGTATTACAAGCAAGAAGGCCATTCAGAGGTCAAACTCTGACTCACATTCCTTGACTAATTAAAATCCAAAAAAACCATACAGAAAATTTGAGGCTAAAATCTGAGAGCTGAACGCATGGAAAATATGGAAATCAAAATAAGGGTTTACCCCTAACCACTCTTCTAATGAAAGTTGTTTTATGGCAAACTTCACTAATTTAGACTGCTCAAAACTGCTCAAAATTTCATCAGCCTGTTTTTGAAGAGGTCTCATCTCAGATTTGTTTCATACAGTGCGCTTGGCATTCACAGTGCCTGCCACGGGCTGGAAGTGGCATTAAGTAGGTGATGAGCACTAATAAGCAATTTATTCTCACTTAGGAACTCATTAGCTGCAAATGACAGAAGAGAAAATATGCAAATCCTAATCATATTTTCAAGATATGGGAGAGCCCAATTATCACTTGGGTTGCCTTTTTAGCCAGTTCTGCTGAGATGTCACTCTGCAGCTTAAAAGCTGAGAGGAGATCTGCAAAGGAAGGCCTCAGCAGACATGGTGCTCCTGATAATTGGGCTCTCCCAGCACATTTGCAGCTGCTTCTTCTCCCATCCCTCAAACTGGAAGTTGCATCCACCAACCAGAAGTCATTTCTGCTTGCTTCTGCAGGAAAATGGCAAAAAACCTTTCTGCTGCCGTAAACGACTCTGCGCATAAATTTCAGCCACATAGTGACTGTAATTTGCAATGAAAGGATTGATTTCTCTTTGTCTCTCCTAACTCATTCCCAGTGGCATCACTAGGGTTTGTGTCATCTGGTGTGGAAGGCCAGCATGCCACCCCCATGATGGACCTCCTCCCGGGCGGAAGGGCAGTGGGTGGCGCAGTGCCCCCATGTGGGCGGGGGAATGCCCGAAACAGTGGACATGGTGATCCACCATTGTCCCGACCCACTTGTTTTTTGGCTATAACTTTTGATAGAATAGAGATATTTCAGTATGGTTTGTTTCATTGCATTCTGCATAAAATTATGCAATGAATGATGTAACATGATGGTATTATTCAAAATACCAAGATTTAAAAATTTTTGGTCAGTAGTGGTGTCACCCCTCCCTAGCGCATCACCTAGTGTGGCCCGTACCCCCCTAGCAATGCCTCTGGTCATTCCTTTTATACCCCAACCCTTCTGGATTTATTTGTCTAATACAGGGGTGCTCACACTTTTTTGGCTCAAGAGGAGCCCACAAAGGCCAATGGAGCAGGTCGCTGGCCCAGTGCAACCCAGAAGAGGCCTGTGGGGGGCTCCCAGTGAAACACTACAGTACTACATACATGGCCCAGCACATGGATTTGCAACCCATCGCACACTGGGTCGCAACCCACAATTTGAGAAACACTGCTCTATACCAGGGCTTTCCAAACCTCAGCCCAGGGGCCGGATCAGGGGTTCGGGGAAAGCCCTCTGCTCTGTGAGCGGAGCTTACCATTTCAACTTTGCACCACGTTCATTCCCAGTACATCTGGGCACCAGAATGCTCTGGGCAGCTTCATCAGTCTGGACATCCTGTTGCACAGCCTTCTGGGATGCCGGGCAACAGATGCGACTACCCAGATTTACTGGGAATGAACATGGCACAGAGGTCTGGTCTGAACAGGGATTGCTTTTTTGAAGGACAACGAGGTTAGAACAGGTGCCTCCAGAGGGTGCCTCAGAGGCGATAGAACAGCACTGAGATGACAAATTTTTAAAAGCAGCCATCCAGAATTCTAGCAGTCATTGGCAAAGGCATGGTGGAAATTCACAACTGTAGATCACATATACTGTTACCTAGAGTCAGAGGTCTTCACCTGAAGCGGAGATGATCTCTTGATGCCATACATGATACACAAGGGTATTAATGCCCAGGGGAAAGGAAGCATATGGCTTCTTTTTGTAATCTGGAATGGGCATCAATGTGTTCAATTTTGGTACATAATGCTGAATACAACTCAAACTACATTTTAAATAGTGACCTACAAGGCAAGGCCACTTAAACACTATAGAAATTTCAGGGATAATACGAGTATTTATTCTTCAAATAGAGAACAAAGGGACTAAACATTTCATTGCATTTAACCTGTCTTTCTGGACAAAATACTTCAAGGCTATATAATACTGCTGGGTCAAGCACAGTAAATGTGGAAGTACAGAAAACAGTTCATAGGAAAAATTCCATCCACAATTTCATGCCACTTGGCTCAACAGGACAATTATTGTAGGTTTCCATAATGCAGATATTGGATGGTACTTGTCCTGAATTGGCCTTTAAAATTACGTTCCATCGTTTAACAGGCATGGCACTAACCATGATGTCAAGAATTACCGAGCTGCATGAAGGGATCCCTTTTGGTAAAGTAGTTGTAGTTGTAGTTGGTGTTAGCTTAAATGCAACACCTGATTGTGGGCACTTTGAATCATAGTTGCATTGGCAAAGTTCATTGTCTTTAATAACAAAAACAGACCTTGTCCCTGGAAAAAGGACTCAGCTATCCCATAATCTATTCTTCAAAATATTGCGAGAGGAAGCAACGTGTGCTGGAAAGTCTGCTGTACTTTCCATTTTTCTTATTGCCTCCCACAAGCCAAAGGAATAAAGAGTAAGTGCCAACGATATGGGGCTGGCTGAGATGGGGTTGGAAATCTTTGATACACAGTTCTACATAGGTTGGGTTAGGCTGTTTTTGCATATCTCCATTTCTGATGGTGCAAGAACCCTGGACAAAGCTGGACACATCTCCTCCCTAACTGAGAATAATCCAAATAGTCGGCAGTTTGTGTGGTGCTATTTACACTGAACCGTACAGCTCCACGTATTAACAACTCTCCACATGCATTTCAGAGGTGACAAGACTCCTGTGCCTTGCTTGCCTGTATCATCTCTAAAAATGAACTTTAATTGCCACCTACCAGTCACTGGAGTAAGAACAGTATTAAACAAACTTTGAGCAAATCTGACAAACCGTTCTTCAGTTAGCTGTTTTGGACAGTCTTGAGATGTATCTCCCCTGCATTCTAGTTCATTTCATTCCTTTACTGGCATAAACAATCCATCAAGTAGACAAAATTAAAACCAAGGTTGCAACCAGTCATTGATCAGAATCATTGTGCGGGGGCATAGAAATACAGAGGAATTTACGCCTTGACAGCACTGCAAATAAATATTTTGCAACATTTGATGAGCAACACTCACTGCTTCCATCCAGCAAGTACCGAACCAAGTCCATATCCAAACCATGAAAGTTTTCCAGAAATAGGAATAACTAGTTCTAGTTAGGTAGTCTCACCTGATTTATAATAATTTCTTATAATACATTTGTTGCTTCTCCTTTGAAATGGATCCGCCAACACTACTGCGTTGAAATGTTGAAATACAGTATTAATTTTATACTCTGGTATTTGATCAAAAAGAATGGTAAGAAAGTTCCCTTCACATTTAAATAGAGTGCCTCTCTTCCAGTCCATGAGTATATGCAATGTACTGTAATGTATAATAAAGCAGCCAATTCACACTCCAATTGTGTTTGCATCAAGACTAGCCATGAAAGTAGCTATTTAGGTCATTTCAAAAAAGAAAGTCAGAAAAGCCCTAGGGTTTCAATATTTACAACCTAAACAATCCTCCTGGTGTCTACCAAAAAGGGGGTTATATTTAGGGTTGTATGTGTGTATTTTTTTTTAAAGCAGACAGAGTAATCCCTAAAGTCTTTAAATGGATTATTTAATTTAAAATGTTGCCTTTTTTTGGCATTCCACTCCACACACACACACACATACACCCCAGCTGTTTTTAGGCTAGAAAAACAAATAAGAGGAAAATACACTTTTGCAAGCTCATTTTCCTTGACATTCAGCCCATTGGTGCTAAGTGTTAATCTGTGGAGGAAAAGCAAACTAATTCTACAAAAGTAACTTTGGTTTCAGGCCATGTAACACCGCTCTTACCATTCTCAAAAGGTGTTAAACATTGCTAGACAGTCAATATAGCATTACCTAATTGTACTGACAAAGACCTGCATGTTGTCATTTTTCAGACCAAATGTATTTTATATTTATTACCAAATTATGTTTAAATGTAAATATTTGCATGTAAAAGTGTGTATTCAAACACAGAGCTGTTAACTATTACAAGTTTTTACAATAGACAAGAGATTTTAAAAAAACCTATTAATTTTACTTGACCTAACTCTTGAGGAAGAAAAATTCCTGAGAACCATTTGGTGTAACTTTTCCTGTAAAATTAACATTGGTTGATCACTTCAATTCAATGATTCTCCAAACTTTTGAGCACCAGGACCACTTTTTAAAATAACACTTTATTGTATACTGTACTGTGGAGTTGATCCTTTCCCTCCCCCTCCATTTCAAACGCTTTTCCCTTTCTTAGCTCTCTGTTAGCCCAACTCATGTCCTCCAAAACGAACCCATGCTAATGCAAAAACATAACAAACCTATCATTCTGTGCAGCTGCTCCAATAACATCTGGTAACAAATTGCTGCTACATCATAGGAAAATCATGTGTGTTTTGTATAAGGGGGTAGAAAGGGGACAATAAATTTCAAGATACAAGAAACCTTAATTGGCATATTTAAAATCCAAGCAGTATAAAACAAAGGATTGGATGGAGGGATACATGAATCAGACAGTTCACCTCCAACCATGACCAACCAGGCCTTGCTGGCACGTATCAACCATTTGAGACCACCATAGAAATAAGTCTCTTAATTATGATATTTATATATTTGGCCACCACCCCAGAAAGCTCTTCATTTACCCCACTAAGCACATATACAATTTTATTCTGGTCATTCCAACCCCAGAAAGCAGCCAAAATCAGCAATAAGTAACTTATATGAAGATCCTAATATATAGGGCAATATAATAATATATGATAGAGTGTTTCTATATTACCCAGCCTGCATGGGCAAACTCTGTCTGTAGCTGGAATACCTCTATATCTTCCAAACAGCTGCTCACATTACATCTCGCTAAGGTAAATGCCCTTCGTTCTTGGGGGCATTCCAATAAGTCAAAATACATAGGCCTCCTTCCAGGTAGAATAGAAAGATGAAGATGTAATGGATATCAGATTTTTTGAAGCATTGCTATAAAGGTCTTAGACTTAGAGACTTAGAGATGGCAGAGAAATTAAATGAGTTCTTTGCATCTGTCTTCACGGCAGAAGACCTCGGGCAGATACTGCTGCCTGAACGGCCCCTCCTGACCGAGGAGTTAAGTCAGATAGAGGTTAAAAGAGAAGATGTTTCAGACCTCATTGATAAATTAAAGATCAATAAGTCACCAGGCCCTGATGGCATCCACCCTAGAGTTATTAAGGAATTGAAGAATGAAGTTGCTGATCTCTTGACTAAGGTATGCAACTTGTCCCTCAAAACGGCCACGGTGCCAAAAGATTGGAGGATAGCAAATGTCATGCCTATTTTTAAAAAGGGAAAGAGGGGGGACCCGGGAAACTATAGGCCGGTCAGCCTAACATCCATACCGGGTAAGATGATGGAATGCCTCATCAAAGATAGGATCTCAAAACACATAGATGAACAGGCCTTGCTGAGGGAGAGTCAGCATGGCTTCTGTAAGGGTAAGTCTTGCCTCATGAACCTTATAGAATTCTTTGAAAAGGTCAATAGGCATGTGGATTTGGGAGAATCCGTGGACATTATATATCTGGACTTTCAGAAGGCGTTTGACACGGTCCCTCACCAAAGGCTACTGAAAAAACTACACAGTCAGGGAATTAGAGGACAGGTCCTCTCATGGATTGAGAACTGGTTGGAGGCCAGGAGGCAGAGAGTGGGTGTCAATGGGCAATTTTCACAATGGAGAGAGGTGAAAAGCGGTGTGCCCTAAGGATCTGTCTTGGGATCGGTGCTTTTCAACCTCTTCATAAATGACCTGGAGACAGGGTTGAGCAGTGAAGTGGCTAAGTTTGCAGACGACACCAAACTTTTCCAAGTGGTGAAGACCAGAAGTGATTGTGAGGAGCTCCAGAAGGATCTCTCCAGACTGGCAGAATGGGCAGCAAAATGGCAAATGCGCTTCAATGTCAGTATGTGTAAAGTCATGCACATTGGGGCAAAAAATCAAAACTTTAGATATAGGCTGATGGGTTCTGAGCTGTCTGTGACAGATCAGGAGAGAGATCTTGGGGTGGTGGTGGACAGGTCAATGAAAGTGTCGACCCAATGTGTGGCGGCAGTGAAGAAGGCCAATTCTATGCTTGGGATCATTAGGAAGGGTATTGAGAACAAAACGGCTAGTATTATAATGCCATTGTACAAATCTATAGTAAGGCCACACCTGGAGTATTGTGTCCAGTTCTGGTCGCCACATCTAAAAAAAGACATAGTGGAAATGGAAAAGGTGCAAAAGAGAGCGACTAAGATGATTACGGGGCTGGGGCACCTTCCTTATGAGGAAAGGCTACGGCGTTTGGGCCTCTTCAGCCTAGAAAAGAGACGCCTGAGGGGGGACATGATTGAGACACACAAAATTATGCAGGGGATGGACAGAGCGGATAGGGAGATGCTCTTTACACTCTCACATAATACCAGAACCAGGGGACATCCACTAAAATTGAGTGTTGGGCGGGTTAGGACAGACAAAAGAAAATATTTCTTTACTCAGCGTGTGGTTGGTCTGTGGAACTCCTTGCCACAGGATATGGTGCTGGCGTCTAGCCTAGATGCCTTTAAAAGGGGATTGGACAAGTTTCTGAAGGAAAAATCCATTATGGGGTACAAGCCATGATGTGTATGTGCAACCTCCTGATTTTAGAAATGGGTTATGTCAGAATGCCAGATACAGGGGAGGGCACCAGGATGAGGTCTCTTGTTATCTGGTGTGCTCCCTGGGGCATTTGGTGGGCCGCTGTGAGATACAGGAAGCTGGACTAGATGGGCCTATGGCCTGATCCAGTGGGGCTGTTCTTATGTTCTTATGTCTTGCTGCTCGATGTCAAGGAGCCTTTGTTTCAAGGCCCTATAGGCCTGTGCTAAGGGTAATGCACCTAACAAGTCTGAGGACAGCCCCATAGAGCAGATTTTTTTACTCAATAGAGTTAAGCCTGGGAAAAGTGGGGAATCAGGTAAGAGACCCCGTATCAGACTATCTTGATCTGACTGGTGATACACTCTAAGCCAATATCTAAAAGTCATAAGCCATGCCAGGGTTTCCAATCTGTGCTGTCCTGTTTCTAAACAAAGAGTTACATAGGCTACACAGCGTGGCACCCCTAGGGTCTTACGTAAAAACATCGCCTGCACTCTCTCGATTGTGCAATCAAGGGCCGATAACCAAATGGAATTCCATATAAGAGCTGGGAGATAGTTTTCACATTAAAGGCCAGCAGTGCAGCTGGGACGTAAGAGTTACCCCTGGTCAAATGGAAGCACATGATCGCTTGGGTCGTAACCTTGGCTAAATTTACTGCCATTTTGCGATGTGCAGCCCAAGAATGCTTATGGTGGAAATAAATCCCTAAATATTTGAACTCTTTTACCTGTTCAATAACCTTCCCTTCAAAAGACCAATTGAGAAGTTTTCGAGATTTGCCAAATACAACTATCTTAGATTTGTCAAAATTTAGGTGTAGCTCATTTTTCTTAAGATAGTCAATACAGCAGGTTATCAAATGTCTCAGACCTACCCACGAAGTTGACAGTAAAATCATGTCATCAGCATATAAGAGAAGCGGTATATGATTGGGGCCTATGGGCATTGATCTCTTTAAGATGTTTATTGAGGTCGTTTATAAATAAGTTAAACAAGGTTGGAGCCAGAATGCAACCCTGTTTCACCCCCTCATTAACAGGAATTGGCTCTGAAAGGTCACCTCTGAGGGAGATTCTTACCTGGCAACTACTATCTGAAAATAACTTCCTAATTAGTATGAGGAGTCTTCTATCCATTACCAAATGGGAAAGTTTACTCCACAGAATATCTCTATTAACAGTATCAAAAGCACCCTTTAAGTACAAAAAGGCCACAAAGAGATTGCCATTAGCCCAGGATGACTGTTTGTTGATAAGAGGAGAGAGGACCATAACATGATCTAAGATGAATTTGCAAAAGGGAACAATAGCTAATTTGTTCATCAGGCTGATTGCAGAACAAGTCAACTTGACCAACTTCATTACTTTGTCAGCATTGAGTTCCCAGAGGCAGGAGGAGAATAGGAAGCTGGGTTTGAGCATAAGAAAGGTTTACAATAAACTGAATTTTAATTGCCTGCCCAATCAAATACAGCACACTGAACGTAACCCAAAATTCTATTCCAAAATGCTGTATAATATACAGTTGGGAGGCTCCCCACACCTGTTTGGGTTGAAGATGCCATTTTTGGTTTCTGTTCATCTACTATAGCGCAGCATGCAATAGAGAACGCAGAGCAGGCATTTCCCAACCAGACAAAAAGGAAAAGAAGAAATGTTTATAGTTTGTTTCTGTACTCATTGCCACTGGACAACTATGTGCCTAATTAGTAGTGGTGCGAATGTGAAGTTGCTTTGAGGACAATCCATATAATACACATGAGCACAGTTCACTGGGCTGGCTTCAAATCCTATTGCTTCTAGCAATGCATGACTTCTAATTGAGAATGACTTCTACAGGCTTGACCAACAGAAATCTATCCAGTATACTGTGTGGCTGAAGTAATCAAACTCCTAATTTTGAGACAACATCCTGAAGTCAATGAAATGACCTCAAAGAATAGACTTAAAATTGCTTTCTCAAGTAGAACAGTCAGCACCATGCACACACAGGACTGGGGGTCAGACTAGACAAGTCATGAAACATGCCACCGTCTTTCTTGTGGTTTCGTTTCTCCCTTGCAATTGAAGTTGCTGGGAGCCCCGATAGGGATGCTTTATTTTTATTTAGGGAAGCTTTTAAAAGTTTACATCGGGGGCTGATGCTTTTTATGAAACATTTTAATTGTGATCTAATTGAGTCTATTGTGTCTTATTGTTCTACGGCTTTAATTGTTTTTATATTAATGTCTTAGCATTGTTTTATCCATTGTATTGAAATATTATTTTTCAAGTCATCCTGAGGGCCCTTAAGTGGGGTGGAAAGATGGGATATAATCTCCTTTAATAGATAAACAGATAAACAGATAAATGGATGGATGAATGGTGATCAAGATAGCAGCATGAATGGAGGGGATTTAAGCTTTCGCCTCTACTTCGCCTCTACTTTTTCGCCTCTACAGCTACTCCAGCAGCTGTTTGCTTATTTGCTACAACACCAGCAAGGTAAACTCAAGAAAGATGACAATGTGTTTAACATCTCATGCAGTTTGGTTCCAGCTCCTTTCTACTTATGTAAAGTTTGAAGGGATTCCAAGCTCAAATCCCAGGGGAACTGCAATAGCTTCTAGAGGCCAATCAAGGATTTTTGTGTACAGTGTAAGACATACTCTGGCTGAAATGTGGTCACTGGGGATTCTCATCACTGAAAAAGTAAAGAACCCTGCTGGTCATAAGAAACCATAAATGTGCTGCTGCAACAGTAAACGGAGGCAGCAGACTATTGTGTGGTCACAAGCAGCAGTTTTCACAAATTCCCAGCAGAATTCCGAAAATTTCCAGCAGCATCGCTAGGGACGAGTCTGATTTGGTAGGTTGAGAGCTCAGTGTGGAAAGTCAGTGAAATCCCCCACCAACACACATGTACACACATTTTTTCAGTACAGAGACACTCCTATTATTAGAAGAGACCTGAACCTTGGTCTGGGTAAATTCTTCTCACCTTCAGTATGCTGGGCTAGTTACATTCAGCATTGTTATGCTGCAGAAATAAGATATAAACAGGCATGTCAAAAGCACATAACATGGAACAGGAAAAGTATTACTTATTCAGTGAGAACAGCATACCAAGAAAGAGTCATGCATTTTGATTATGAGTGGCAGAAAGGAAATATTACTGATTACTATATAAATAATGATCAAATGATAAAGGCTGCTTTGTCTTCAGTTTGGCTGTGCTTTAGTTAATTATTTAGGGGGTATGTTCTTTTAAAATGCCCTACTGTTATTATTATTATTGTTATTGTTACTGCTGCTGGGTTTTTGTTTTTTATTGTAAAGCAGAAGACAGGCCTTACATAAATATGAAGCAGTCACTGTGGGCAGCCTGTTGCTTGGGGGAGAGGGCACTATCCATGTAGTGAACCCCACCACCACCACCAAAAAGCTGCAATCGTGGTTACAGAGGATGTCTAAAATTTGGTGAACAATTCACAATGCTAGGCAAGTTTTGTGAATGCTTCTGGATAGTTCAATGGACTCTCCAGGTCACTGGAACTGTGCATCTGAAGAATATCAGTTGCTTGGGGTGAGGTGAGAGATCTTGCATTCATGCCCTTGTCGTCGGTTTCCTGTGTAAACAACTGGCTGGCTACTGTTACGGACAGGGTACTGGACATAATGCACCTTTGTATGGGTCCACCGGGCTCTTTTTTATGTTCTTACGATGTACTCAATCTTTACATATGGGAGTATACATGAGGTACAACTTTCTCCCAAAATGCATATATATTCATGTGGATTTTAAAAAGGGGGGGAAGCAGAAATGTCCTTTAAGTTTTCAAGACAGTTTCAAGCGTATTTTCTCATAAAGGGCACACATCGTACAGTTCAGACATAAGCACATGTACGAGTAGAAAACGTCAAAGAAGGAGAGTCTTAGGAAGTAACTGAAGCAGAACTAGGAAGCACAATAGAGAAGCCTAATACTGCACAGCCAACAGAGGCAGAGCTAAGACAAAGTGCCCGCAACTGAGCAGCAAGATCAGACTCCTGCTTGTGTCTGGCATTCCATTGCATGCACATGCCAGGCAGTTTTCAGGCTAAGAAAAGCTCATTATCTTGCAAGTAAGCCTAGGTGCAAAGCGTAAAGCTGTACAGAAAAAGCAACTAATTCTGCAAAAGTGACCACGGTTTCAGAACTTCTCTCATTGATCTGAAAGGCACCAAACATTTTATTCAAAGCCTCCATTGACAAAATGTCTGCTTCCCATTTCCCCAAAGGTTTTTCCACAATGTTTCAGAATAGCCACTCAGGCGAAATGCTGTTCAAGCCAGGGACGCTGGCTCTTGCAAAGGCAGATCCACTTATCAAATGACTTTGTTTCTTCACATGACTCAAAGGCACACATTGACAGAAGCCTTGTTTTCTAAAAGCCAGTGAGGCATACACCATGTGTACTAGGAACAAAACACATTTTCAAGACTCTTAACATTAACTAAGCACAGTAGTCAAAAAATTGCCTGGCTAGAACCGCAGAAGCCCCCTTAGAAATTTCACTTGTAGAAACTCACTTGGCTTCCCTTTAAAATTCTCAGGCATTTCTCTTTGGAAGTAATCTTTGAAATCCACTTTTTAAAAAAATTTGGTGCCAACCTTAGTTCCATCAATATGCAAATTCAGCCCCCTCTCCCATTTCACTGCTTCTCTATCATCACTCTTCTCATTGTTCAGTCACAATGCTACAGAATTTCCAGTGGACCCTTGGTATCCGTGGGGGATCCATTCTAGGACCTCCCACAGATACCAAATTCCACTGCTAATTAAATCTGCAGCTGGAAGACCTCAGAACACCTTCTGAGTGGAAGTTGCTGGTGCAAACAGAAGTGGCTTCCAGTCTCATCCAAGAGACTTTCTGAGGTATGGGGGTGTCGTACACAGACTCCCTGTGCCTCAAAACACTTCCAGTCACATCCAGGAGGTCCTGAGGCCCTCCCTCAGCAGTCTCAGCATCTGCAGATACTGAAATCCATGGGTGCCAAGCCCATGGATGAGGAAAACCCACTGTGTAGGTATATTGGAGTAGACAATCCTTTTGGTACTTTGATCACATTTAGGCTTCAAAGGTAAGACTCAGCAATATGAATTGTACTTAGAAACATCTGGGGAGTCAGTGTACCTTTTTAAGCACTGTTAAGATGGTTCCCATCAACTAGTCCCAGTCAACAGCTTAGCAGCTGTATTTTCAACTGTCTTCAACAGACTTCAAAGTTAACTCCATGGCTTACACATTATCAAAATCTAAGCGGTTACCAGAGAATGGATAACTATGATTAAGCTCTCCTTATCTACAAGGGGATCACAAGTACTGTAACAGATTTAGTTGGTGGAAAGTGCTTTTTTGCTTTTTAGATTTTATCACTATTTTCTTGTAAGTTACTGTGGAAAGGTTTGCCCTGAAGGGAAGGTATATATTTATAAAGTAAATAACATACATACATCTAGTGCAGTGTTTCTCAAACTGTGGGTTGGGACCCACTAGGTGGGTTATGAACCAATTTCAGGTGGGTCCCTATTCATTTCAATATGTTATTTTTAATATATTAGACTTGATGCTACCATGGTATGTGACTGCATTTGGGGAAGTATTGCAGATCTGTATTTTAACAGGGTACTCTGTATATGCGTTTAACAATGACAGTCAATGGGGCTTATTCCCGGGTAAGCATGGGTAGGATTACTGCCTAGGATTGTTAAAAATTGTCCTGCTTGATGATGTCATGACTTCACTTCCGGTGGCTCCTGACAGATTCTCATTCTATAAAGTGGGTTCTGGTGCTAAAAGTTTGAGAATAACTGATCTAGTGAATAGTCTGAAGGCACAGTATTTCCACTGACGCTAAGCAAGCCTGATCACATAAATTTCCCTGAATAGGAAAGCGTCTAGACATTATATGAAAAGCTACTCTGAGCTTTTCAGAGAAATTGGTAGGGAAAAACAGCCTTTACCTCCTGGAGAAAGAAAACAAAGCAGCTGTTACACCTGTGGAATCTCAGATTGTTTAAAACCAGGAAATACTCATCATGATAGCATTTGTGAAACACCTGCCTTCCTGGAAACCCCCCAAACTAAGGGAACTATCAACAGGAAATTCCAGCTTCATAGATATCTTGTTACTTCTTGATCAAGCAGATGGGCAATTACATGCTTGGACCACTCAAGGAATGATTCAGGGCCTGTGCTTCAGTCCACGTTCCCCCTGAGTGCAACACTTCTCCCTGTTTTCCACAGTAAGCCTGCTGAATGTGACACTAAGTGCACCAGAGATGCTTATTCCACATGCCTGGACTCAATGACTTTTGCAAATGGCTTCATCTGGCCTTTAACTTACCTTCACTGTTGATGTGTGGGACATACCTGACATATGTTCCAGTTCTGTTTCTAACCCCAGAGACCAGACAGATGTTGTTCACATTATTCAAATGTGTAAGGGATAGGAAGAAACTCATTTTAAAGAAAATGTGCAGGTGCATTACCCAAGAAGGAATCTGCAAACGGGTCTCTTCAGGGGGCTAGACAATGTATTAAATATGATGATATTTATGAGGAATATATGAGGAAGATGAACATTACTTTATGGATTTTTATTGTTATACTTTTGTTAGCTGCCTCGGACTTTTGGTTGCATAAGGGAAAGGCAGCATTAAAATGTTTTAAAATAAATAGCAAATATACAATAAGCCAACTAAAAGTCCCCCCCCCCCCAAAAAAAAATCTCCAAAAAGTAATAAGAAATTCCTCCTTCAAAACATATTACAATAATATCCATGATTACTACAGGTGTGTGTCGCTTAACAACTGTTCACTTAATGATGGACTGCATATATGATGGTGGTCAAAGCACAACAAAGAGGCTCTTAATGAGACAGTCAGGACTCCCATAGCCTGCAACAGAGTACATACAAAATTATGCAGGGGATGGACAGAGTGGATAGGGAGATGCTCTTTACACTCTCACATAATACCAGAACCAGGGGACATCCGCTAAAATTGAGTGTTGGGCGAGTTAGGACAGACAAAAGAAAATATTTCTTTACTCAGCGTGTGGTCGGTCTGTGGAACTCCTTGCCACAGGATGTGGTGCTGGCGTCTAGCCTAGACGCCTTTAAAAGGGGATTGGACAAGTTTCTGGAGGAAAAATCCATTATGGGGTACAAGCCATGATGTGTATGCGCAACCTCCTGATTTTAGAAATGGGTTAAGTCAGAATGCCAGATGTAGGGGAGGGCACCAGGATGAGGTCTCTTGTTATCTGGTGTGCTCCCTGGGGCATTTGGTGGGCCGCTGTGAGATACAGGAAGCTGGACTAGATGGGCCTATGGCCTGATCCAGTGGGGCTATTCTTATGTTCTTATGTAACCAAAGAGGCTCTTAATGCAAAGAAGAGGCAATTTAAAAGGTGCCTTTAAAAGGGGATTGGACAAGTTTCTGGAGGAAAAATTCATTACAGGTTACAAGCCATGATGTGTATGTGCCACCTCCTGATTTTAGAAATGGGCTATGTCACCAGGATGCAGGGAGGACACCAGGATGCAGGTCTCTTGTTAATCTTGTTGTCTGGTGTGCTGCCTGAGGCATTTGGTGGGCCGCTGTGAGATACAGGAAGCTGGACTAGATGGACCTATGGCCTGATCCAGTGGGGCTGTTCTTACGTTCTTAATTGGCCTCCAGTAGCCTGTGCATCAGAGCGTCTGGCAGGGAGTGTCTGTTTACACAATAAAGGCAGTAGATTGGGCTGAATGTTCACTTAATGACCTGACAGCATAACAGCAGGAATCAGAGACTGTATCCCTGTTGTTAAGTGAAGCACACCTGTTTTAGTACTAAGCCTATTGTATCTTACATGGCAGACTTATGCCAAATCCTATCCCCTTTCATTCCCCAGCATGCAATGCTGCTGACAGAGCACATGCTGCATGCTGTGGTGGTGGTGGGGTGACCAGCCAGCCCAAGAGAGGTCATCAAAAATCATTTTTACTCACCTCTCTATAGGCTGCCTGGCTGTCTCCTTGAACCTATGCTAGTTTTGTAGAGGGTGTACATCTGAGAAAACTTCTGGGGCCAGAAAAGAAGGATAAGATCCATTATGTACTGCTGCCATGGATCCATTCCCTGTCATCTCTGCCCCAATACTTACCCCAAACCACCCACAAACTTTTCCTGTTCAGCAGCTGGGAACCACTGTTACATGGGCAGTTTCCCCTTATCTCCGGATGAGCCACCTCTGATCCCAATTTTGTGCTGGATACAGTGCAGGCCTTTTGGCCCACCTATTCCAGCGCAAGGTAGGATTGCACTGTAAGATGAAAATCATTACTTCCCTGGTGTGAATCTAACCTCTGCCTCTCCCATGAATTAACCTATGGCCTCAGGCAAGTCACTCCTTTGCAGCCTCTGTTCTCCAACTGCAGTATGGGGATAATGATGCTTACTAACCATTAGCAAGGTTGTTGCAAGGACTGCATCAAAATAATTAATGAGAAGCACTTTGAATACTTTAGAGCACAATATAAATATAAATAATACTACTCATAGTCTTTCTGTTTTGTAATGTAAATAGTAGCTGCTGAGCGCAGTGTCCATCGGAAAAGTGTCCATTGGGAAATCCTAAGGCATTTTATACCCTCCCCTCATAATGATGCCTCTGCCCATGTATTCGCAGATGTGTAACAATAAATGCCATGCAGGGCCTTCACATTTCAAAAATGATGGATATAGCAAGCATGGTGGCAGAAGCATCATGAGGGTTGTGTCACCTGGTGCAACAGCTCATTGCATAACCCCCACGATAGACCTCCTACCGTACTAGACCATACAGAATAAATTACAATGCCACATGCACAGCCCAAATGCAGTGACATCATTAGGGTTGGTGGAGCCCCCATTCACTATATTTATTTCAATATCTAACAGTACAGGTCATCCACCAAACTAGTAACCAACAAAAAAACCAAAATGGTCAACTTGATGACATTCACACAACTAAATAAGAGTTCTAGTATTAGCTCTGATACCTGGAAATGAGACCTGACTCATAATAACACCTTACTGGTTCCCTGCTATGTCATAAAAACACCCCATTGGCTCTCGGAACAATCTGTCATATTGGTTAGTTATGAGTTAAAGAAATCCACTTTTTGTTACATAAGGCAGTTTTTTTCTTTTTCTGGTTAATTGGTCATAATGGTTGAAAAAATACAGATAGGTCATTCAGCATGAAGTTATCTTTCAAATGATATATAACATGAAAGTAAATTCAAAATAAATATGAATTTTGCCAAAAGTTTCCAAAATTTTGGCCATTAGTGGTTTCACACCCCCCCAAGTCACCTAAATGTGGTCTGCACTCTCTGTGCCACCCACTGACACAGTGCAGTGCTCTTAACTGCAGTTGATGCAGCCTGCCCAGAACCCTGCCATCCTTTGAAGTTATTGAAACATTAGTGAGCATAAAATAAACTTGGAAGCTACAGAACGCTACTACCTCCAACACTTAAGAGGCTGTTTGCCCTACACATGCTTCAGTTAAGACCTATCCAGTACCTGCCCATAACATACTTCTGATACCATGTTTGTGCTTTGAGAGCTGAGGCTGCCCACTGAGGCTACTCTAGGAAAATCACACTGACCTCAAAAGAGAATGCAGTACAGCTCTTTGGTGTGGCTGAAAGAGGATATATTAGCCAGATCAGCCAGCTAGAATCAATGGGAGTTCTATAAATACTCCTGTGAAGAGGAGTAGAAAAAGGCAGGAGGTGGTAACTAACTCCTTTATGTTTGCTTTAGTGGTTACTAAGGTATTGCTTGTATTAGCATAAATTTCAGGCGTGAATAGGAGCCATGTTCCAATAGAATGGAACCAACAAGCCTTTAAAATCCATATAATGTGATAATCGGCATTCTTAATTTAGCAAGCGATTGTTATTCTCTTCCTTAAGGCCTGCCTTTAAAAAAAAAAATTGGTCCCTCTTACCAAACTTTCACCATAAATATTTGAAATAATAGCACCGTCTAACATTGCACCTCTCCACACTGATCTTTTGTTGCAATGTGGGCTTGTTCAAGAAGGCAGGCTCTTAAATATTTACTTATAGGATTTGTGGCGGGAGTTACCACTTTTCAATTAAAAAAAATTCCAAATGAGAAACCTCCAATAACCCCATTAAGCACCCAGAAAACATGTACTGTAGTTCTGTTCAGGAGCTCATTAGCACGGAAGCCCTGACATACAGGCATTCTCCGACACAAAACCTCTTTCAGCAATGTCAGAAATAGAATCCTTGCAGCATTTGTCACCTCTCAGGTCTGAGTTTCCAGCACGCTTCTTGTTATACACAATTAGCTCCATGCCAAGATTTGGTAACTTTTCATAATAAATCCCTTGACCACATTTGCTGCAGGCTTGGCAGCCTTGGAAAGACTCTATTCATTAGAGCAGCAGCACGCACCACCACCACAAAAAAAAACCCTTACCAGACGGTGCAGCTCACTTGCAGAACTCCAACATACGCTACACATTTGAACAGCCATCACTTCTTTCCCGTCCCGCTTGCTTCAAGAAGACTACCATATGACTGTGATTAAGGAGGATATAAGAAAGCTCCAATCAACTTTTCTGATTCTTCATCATTTGCCTCCCCCTTTTCACCTCTCACCTTCCCCCTCCAGCCAACACACACCCTTTTCTCTCCCACTACTATATGTGAGGTAAGGGCTGGGTTATGCATGCGTTTAAACAGTAACCATCTGTTACTTGCAGGAAAGTTGTATCTCCTTCTCAAGTTTCTTCAGTTTTTGAAACAACCACATCGTGGCACAATATATAGCAAGCTGTAGGCTGAGAAAGTCTTCTCTGAGAGGCACACAAAAGAACATCACAAGTTAGTGCAGCCTTAGGAGCTCCTGTTGGCCACACAGTCATGTATTCTCAGATGAAGCAAAACAGAAAAACGTCACATTTTTCCAGCTGCTGCCTTCCAGCATTCCAACAGCTGCAACCACAAAAGCCGGTTGTGAGATGGGCACGTAAAATGTGTCTTGCTTATTACAAGGATGGGGATAAACGTTCCTTCTTAAATTTTTATGTAATTCCTCCAGTTATTGCAATACACTTTGTGATACAAAGGAAAGGTTTAATCTGTAGTTATTTCCAGTTGTAAAGAAATCCCAAACTTCATGACTCTGGTCCAAGTCATACATTTCATTATGAATCAAGTCTTAGCTGTACCCACAAATCTTCTTTGGGTATAAACCAAAGCTCGGTGGCAGAACAAGCTTCTATATATATGTTCCATTTTTTGCAACTTCAGATCGGGCTGGAACAGCCCCATTTGAAACTCAAGATAGGCACTGCCAGTCAACAGACAATCCTGACCAATACACAATCCTGACTCAGCATTAGACAGTTTTACACGTTCAACCTATATCTGCTCATCTCTTTAAATGGAGGAGCAGATAGAAGACCCAGAGAGATCTCAAACTGGGGAAGCATCAGAGAGCAGCCATAGGCACTGGTCAACTATGCATGCCTATCAGAGGAGTCTACCCAGTTGGGCCAATCTCTGTACAATCCAGCCTTATTGGCAGCCGCAAATATGTGTGCTCACCAAGAGATGTGCACCACCGGTACACCCAGCACTCCACCTACAAATGGGAACATCCTTCAAGTAATCCCTGGATCACTGCAAGTCATCCAGGAGATGTATTACTGGTCAGTGGGGAAGGCAGGAGAAGGAGGATGTACCACTCAAAGCTTCAGGTCAAGAGACTTGCATGGGAGTTTCTCCCCTCCTTGAAGGAAAGCCCACTGGTTATTCAGAGAAATGGAAGGAGCAAGAGCTGCTATTGAGGGGTTCAGCAGCGGTGAAAGTTCATTCTTCTCATCATCTCTCTCAACTGGCCAATGGTCTAGCTCCCTGGAAGTTGAAAACAGTGATCTTAAACATGGTTCTCCTATTTGGTATACAGTTTAACATATGACATATAATTCCTCAATTATATCAGAGAACATATTATATGCACATGAGAGCATATTATATGGCCACCCTACAGAAGCTAAGTTGGTCTGAGCCTGGCCAGTGCCTGGTTGGGAGACCACCTGGGAAGTCCAAGACTCGAGTTCTATGATGGAAGAAAGATGGGATATGCTGTAGATACTCACCTATAAGGCAAGAAATTTCTGCCAATAAATCAAGCTTAGATCATCTCCTTGCCTTATATTCGAGGCCACTCAGGGTTCAGGCAAGTCCTGGCACTGGGAGAAGTAAGAAGACAATGCAGAGATAGAGGGCTATTTGTCCCCAAGGCAATGAGGCTAGAAGCTGCAGCCAAAGTTAACCTTTTAGTCTCCTCCTGAAAAAAACATAAGCCAGGGCTCAAGGCTTCCATTTTAATCAAGCAAGCCTTGTCCTCTTTAGCAGACAAGAGGACTTTAGCCATTTTGCAAATGTTTGACAGATGTCTAATTTTTAAAACACCAGGATGTAATCCTTGTTTCCATCCGAAACAAAGTCCCAGGCTACAAATCAGTACACCATTGCTTAATACCTATGGAAAGCAATGGGTCTACTTCTGAGTAAACAGGGTTGCAACTATGTGTAGCTGCACTTGCTCACAGTCATTGCTTGTCTCTCCACTGTGAATTGAATTGCACATTCCCAGTTATGTGTTATATGTTGTATGTTATATGTAGATCCTCCGACTTAACATACCAGGCACCTCAAAGAAGGATTTGATTAATGGTTCTACTGGTATGTTGTTTACAGTGAACGTACTCTGACAGTTTTTACAAAAAGGTTGTGAAGACCAGAATTTAAAAAGTTAATGAATAAAAAATGTATCTTATGATCTTTTACTATATTTTTAATAAATTAGAGATTGTACAGTTCTTAGGTAACAATTACTGGTAGGTTATTTTTCAGGATCTGGCCTTGGGTAAAAACAGACAAAACTATAGTCAGACACCTCCTAAATTTAATCCCCCCCCCCAACTTTTCTGAGAGTCATAGAAAATTCCATTATTTTCAGTTCAAAACATGCCTTCGACTTAACTGTGGGATCGACTTATAGGCAGGTGACTCCCATAAATGTTATAAATGCTGAAATAATAAAAAGATACTACAGGTTGAAGTCATATTTGTTAAGGTTAAAGGTATTTGTACAAATTATGAGAGGATTGGTGTAGGTTCCCGGTCTTGTCCCAATGTGAGCGGGTTGCAAGAAAACACATCAACTACAGCAGAGTACTTTCAGCAGTTGTATTTAGCAAGGGATATCACATTCAGAGTAGTCATTCAACAGTCCAAGAGTCAGTACGGAGAGCAGTCAGTTCCAGTATAACAAGTCCAAATCAGTTTCCAATAATACACAGTCAAAGGTTCAGTCCATAAGTCAGTAATATATACATACAGTATCCAGCTTCTTCAGTTACAGGCAGCAGTCTAACAGTAATCTCCATCAACTCCCCTACTGCTGCACTTGAGGCTCCAGCAGACTAAGCTTATATAGTCAGCTCAGCCAGTCAGTATTGGCTTGGTCACACCCAGGGTGTGCCTGTCCCAGGTGCTTGCTGATTCTGCTGAATCATCACTCTACACCTGCTCCCTGAACCAACTTGTAAGCTGTGGTTCTGCTGCACTCAGAACTCAAGCTGACATTATTTCCTCTTGTAATGCCCCCCCATCAACTATCCCCAAATAAGCAAAATTAAAACAGAACAGAAAATGTTAGAAATATTTTATTGCAAAAATACAAAAGTATCAAGTTGTTGGAAGTTATGCATTTTCAGATGACAAACACACATCAGTTAAACCTTTGCATCAAGTTCTAATGTTTTTACTGTGGGAGGAAACCCACAGAGACTGGGAAAGGGTTGGGTGGTGAGTTTACAGATATGTCAGAAAACAGTAGTGAGAGATATTGGGTCACTGATCTTTCTACAAAAAAAGTCATTTAAATTTGCGGGCTCTTGGCATAAAATTGAGAAGACTGTGTTCCAGTGGTACATTCTGGAGTGCCTGTATGATGTTGAACAGCTGGACAACATACATTCATCTAAACAACCTAGACATCGTTTGTGACCTAGAAGCCCTTCATTTTCTTGAGCTCTGTCAGGAATGCCCTTGCTAGCTGATGCAGTGTTTAGCTTATCCATCATGCACTTTTGCCTGGGCATTGGAAATTGCTTAGTTGAGACTACAGAACATACATCTGACCCACAAATCAGATCAAAGGAAGTTCAGTGATCAAGTACCAATGTTACAGTCTTTGAAACACCTCTCCTTTACTATTTAAAGCATGCACAAGAAAGCAGAAGGATGTAACCTCAACCTAAGGAGCTAAGTGGTGTAGTTGTTCACATCATGCTTGAGCATGGTTGAACATTAGTTCTAAACTGGGCCACTACAGGCCTACCCACCCAGAAAACCCCGAGAAACCATCTTAAATGAGCGAATGTATTCCATTTTTGCCCTCTTTTCATTCCAATTGTCACTTGCAGGGAGGAGAGGTACACTTTGTGAACTTTTTTTGTTGAACTTGAAAACTCTGTTTAAACTTATGCTCTGGGGTTGGGATGTCTCATTTGGTTCCCAAGAAAACCTGGTATGGCCTTTCTGAGTCACATAAGGATTTTCCCAAATCACTGAAAAATAGAAGCCCAATTCAACTGCTGTTCTGGTTACACAGGGTTTTCCGCCCCCCTCTTCAGCCTCTTTGCTGGCTCAGGGGCTCCAAGAGTGCATAGTCTTCCGAGACTGAAGGATGCCAATGAATGACTGTTCCTTGGCAAGGGGAACCTCTTCCATGGTTCCAGGGCTATTTCCCTGCCTGGGTGAGGCAGAGCCTTTTTGCAGTGTTTTGGGCTGCCTGGAAACTGATTGAGAAGCCAGCACAGGGCAAAGGAGGCAAAGGGTGTGTGTGACTTTCAGTTCCCCCACCCCATTCAAGTTAAATTCGCAGATAAAAAATCCGTGGATAAATAGGTTGCACATGTACATCAGAACCCTATGTACCTATTGACATTAGGAAGCCTTTGAACATGCAATCCTCACCGTAAAGTCCAACAAAAAAAACCAGAACCATGTGGTTTTCTTGACTGTAGCTTTGTTGAACATTTTAGTCACAAAAGCTGGTCCTGTTCTCCACACTGACTGCAGCAATTACCCTGACATATGCTTGAATACTAAAACGGAATACATGTAAGAAGGTTCAAGTGTAGTTTAAAAGTAGACATTTTCAGGAGTGACATCACAAGTCTTAGGTAAGTAGTGGAGCTCAACAGATTATGAGTCAGCTCTGAACTAATCTGTAAAGAACACTAATATACCCAAAGTGAACACTGAACCCATTGTGTATTTGTTAATCCGTCTACCAGTTTAGCCATACATCTTCAAATAAACCTTTGAGATATTTTTCTACCTATTGAAAAAATAAAAAAAAGCAATTGGGAAATCAGATAGCTGACACTGACAGAGGTTGCTCATGATTTAAAACAGACCATTGCTTTATGAAGAGAAGACTGATATATGTTTTAAGTGGAGAGGGGAGAAATAACAGGTGTAAACAAGTATTTCCTGAAGTCCTTCAGGGAAGCAAAGCTACATTGAAGAAGAGAGACGAAGGAGCATTGAGCACTGAATAATCCTGTCCTGATCAATGTTAGCATTCTGCTCAAAAGAATTAGGACATTTAAGAGTGATCAGGTCCTCAAAGCCCACAATTCACAGAGCTGTTAATCTTTTCCTTATTAAATAATACCTGTTTCATTGCTATACAAGTTTATCTGTTATATTTGTTGGGGATAGGGACAAGGTGAGTCAAAGGGTAAGTCAAAATAAGGCACCAGCATAATCTTCTGAGCTAAGTTTATCTTGATTCCTTCTACCTTCCATATGCTGTCAGTATCTGCAATTTTCTTTAGATTATTGTTCTACCTGAAAACTTTTCAATAACATTCAAGGTTTTAAAATCAAAGGTTCATTCAAGTAAAACCATCCTGAGCAAAGACAGCCATGAACCACCACCACCCCTCTCTGACACACCTGCTTACATAACATTAATCCACAAAAAGAAGACTGGCATAAACCACAAGCGTCACAAGATTCTTGAAAAGAAATCTTGAAAAGAAATCTTGAAAAGAAATCAACTCTTTTGCCGAGTTGAGCCCTTTGTGATTACCTTGTATGATATGGGAAAAGGAGGCGTATTAGTGTGGAGGCATACACCAAAAGTGGGATGGGAACAAAACAGTTTCCTTTCTTTTCCCCACCCCCAGCAGTGGTGTAGCTAAGGAGAGCATGGAGGGTACACTACACCAGGTAACAGGCCTTGACGGGGTGTCAAGGGAATCTGACACTAGTGGCCAAAATTGTGTAAGTGTTGGTATTTATGAATAATACTACCATGTTATATATCATTTGATAGGTAATTTAATGCAGAATGCAACGAAACAAACCACACTTAATTATTTGTATACTATCAAGGGTTACAGCCAAATAACCAGAAAAGGAAAACACAACTGCCTTATATAATAAAAAGTGGATTTCCTTAACTCAAACTGACCAATGAGAGTAATTGTTTCGAGTGCCAATGAGGTGCTGATGGTGATACAACATAGAGCCAATAAGGTGTTAGTCAGCTCTCATTTCCATGCATCATAATATAGTTACCCTAACTGGATAAAGAGGCCCTTTTCAAGTGGTGCTCCTCTTACATTTAGCAGGAAGAGAATAACTGCCCTCTTCACCACAGCACAGTGTCTTTTCTAGTGGCTCTTTCCTGGTATTCTTCTGCATGTTTTTAAATTGTAAGGCCTTTTGGGACAGGGAGCCATTCAGTCATTTGATTTTGTTTGTAAACTGCTTTTTTTGTTGAAAAGCAGCAACTGAAAAGTTGAAAGAACATTTTTGTTGAAAAGCAGCATATAAATATTCTTAATAATAATAATCAGAGCTAATTCTAGAACTCCTATTCAGTTGTGTGAGCGTCATTAAATTGGCCACTCGTTTTTTGTTGCATGAACTGTGCTTCCCCCCCCTTCTCGAGGGGAAAAAGGTGAAAAAGCCATCGGTGCACAACCACTCCGAGTGCACGGTAACCTGGAACTGGAGCAAATGTCACCACATCACCACAGTTACTTCTAGATTTTATTGTATGGGGGGTGTAAAACTTTTTTGTGCCCCTGGGTGCCAGATGTCTTAGCTATGCCACTGCCCCTAGCTTACTCTTTCCCCCTTCTGACCACAAAGTGGAAATTGTATTTGTTTTTTCCTGACAGTCTCCACCAAACAGCCAACTATTACTTCAACCATAGAGATTTATTTTGTATGCCAGCCAATTCACATCTCCCAAATAGAGTGGGATGGCATTTAGACAAGGGATGGCAAACAAAGTTTTGGACGCCAAGGTGATTGAAAAATGAAATTAAGTTTTTACTGATGGTTTTTTGAAAATCATTTATTTTTATTTGGAACAATAAATGGGTATTTAAGAAAATTAGTTATAAACATCTTGTGCAATAACCGGTAAGAGTCATTAACAAGTTGTATCAAATAGAAGAAATTGTTTTGTGCTTAAATCTGGCTGAATTTAGGGAATCAGTCTAGGTAGGTTTAGCTGGATATGTTTTTTTTCTAATTATTTTTATAATCCAATGACTCTTACCGGTTATTGCACAAGATGTTTATAACTAATTTTCTAAATACCCATTTATTGTTCCAAATAAAAATAAATGATTTTCAAAAAACCATCAGTAAAAACTTAATTTTGTTTTTCAATCACCTTGGCCTCCTACTAGTTCTAACAGGAAATCTCTTAACACGCTTCCTGTATAGGAAGTTTGAATTCCCGTGGATAGTTTGGATCAGTAGAACCATCCAGAACCTGA
Organism: Tiliqua scincoides; assembly: GCF_035046505.1. NCBI lineage: Eukaryota > Metazoa > Chordata > Lepidosauria > Squamata > Scincidae > Tiliqua > Tiliqua scincoides. The sequence goes on along the minus strand of NC_089826.1, from coordinate 16,672,383 downwards.
GTTCACTTCACTGCCCAGGAAGGTGCTCCAAATGGGAGTTTTACAGCTCAGTCTTAACTGCCCTTTGAGGCAGCGCAGCCTTCCCTGTGCCAGCTCTGAGTGTCGCAAACATAACGGAAAGCATGACAGCTGAGAGTTAGTAGTGCAGGCTCAAAGGCACGCACCGTCCTGCAAGTGCCAGATTCCCAGCCTAGCACTGGCCAGCACAGATAAGTGTGCACTGGCCAGAATGGGAGGGGTGGGAGTGGGTAGCAGAAGGGAATTTTGGAGGTGGAGAGGGGTGTTTTGGGCAGGGGAGTGTGGAATAGGAGGTGGATTTTGCCTGGGTGGTGTCAGTAGCAGCAGTGCATGCTGCATCCTAGCTCCCATCCCTGGCCCAGGCAGCCCTGCACAGGCTTCCCAGATATGCACCAGCTAATTAGCTGGCTCGGATCTGAGATGCCCCAGAGGGGTGGATTGGGCTTCAGCCGGGGTAAGTGAAAAACATCCCCTTACCCTGAGGTGACCTCTGGCCGCCTCCTAAGCTCCATAAGATGCAGTGTAGGCCATGCAGCCTGGCTGCACCAGTGCAATTTAGGACTGGGCTGTCTGTCCCTGGGAAGTTCAGAGCGACTTCAAGTTGCTCCATTCTCCTCAGACTTGTGCCATCTCAGAAGGTGGTGCAAGTCCGAGGAGACCCATAGGGGCCGGAGGTAAGGGGAAAAGTTTCCTCTTACCTCTGGCTGAGTCACTTTGGGCATCTAATCCACATTGAATACAGCGCAAGGCTCTTGGCTTGCCTGTTCCAGCTCAGGATAGGATTGCACCCTAAGGCAGTGGACACCAAAGTGGAGACCACTGTGCACTGGGAATGTCTTCCCAGTGCAACTGGTGCTTACTGTTCTAGTGCACCGTGGCTCTCCCTGTCTCCTGATTGGGACAATGCAGTGCTCTGGGCAGTCATGTCTGTGATGCAGTACCCCAGCAAGCATTGCACCAGGATTTCCGGGCAGACGCAACTGCATAGACCAGGGGTGTCCAAAGTTTTTGGAAGGGGAGCCACATCAGCTCTCTGACACTGTGTCGGGGACCAGGGGAAAAAAGAATTAATTCACATTTAAAATTTGAATAAATTTACATAAGTTTACATAAATGAATATATTAAAGATTAACTTATATGAATGAATGAAGGTCTTGCAAGCAGCTCAATGCCTATAAAAGGCCTTGCACAAAGCAAGGCTGGCCTTTCCTTTGCTGCTGCTGCATCACACATGTGAAAGAGCAAGCAGTGGAGGGAGCTCTCATCCCACAACTCACACGAGAGGTCAAACAGTCGCCCTCAAGCTGAGAGAAGTTGCATTGGGCCAGTGTGGGCTTCAATAAATCTCTGGAGGGCCAGAGGCTCATTGGAGACTGGGGGCTCCCTGAGGGCCGCATTGAGAGGCCTTGAGGGCCGCAAGTGGCCCCTGGGCCGGGGTTTGGGCACCCCTGGCGTAGACCATCGCATCATCTTGATTGGGGGACATGGAGTGCTGCAGCACGCTGGAATGGTAATCTATGCATGTGAAGCGGATAGATTCTCCGGAACCCAGGATCAAGCCATTGGGCTAGGGGTTGGGGGAGCCTAGATTAAGTTGTTCTCTTAACACCTTTACTTCTACAGCATTTGACATTGTGAAATTCCTCCACTTTTGTTGCAGAAACTCTGATCTCTTGGAATAAAGGTACCAGTTTAGTCCTAGTTGAGTTTTCTTTTTTAAACTCCTCTTAATTAGAATCATTTGTTTGCCTTCAGCTATTTATTGTAGAATGTGATTCTTTGCTTGTTTTCAAGGGCCAACAAATTTCAAGGGCCAACAAGCAGATGCCAACAAGTTTTTACTGGTGGATTAGTCTTTGAAAATAAATAGACTATGCTATAGAAAGTAATTTGTATCCAAAGTTACATTATTTTCCTTTAGCTTTGCTTCTCTGAGTACTGGCAGATATATTGCTGTGGAGTCCTGTGTAGTGCTACACACAGTCATTTTCTTGCAAATAGTCTCAGTGATTTTACCTTGCGGTAGAAGCATCAAATGAAATACTACCTTCTCCGTGTTGTAGCACTTTTCTTGTAATTTGCTGTGCCCTCAGAAGTTTAATGATCAATCCTTATCTTCTCAAAAGATTTTGAGCTCTATTGAATTTAAGTAATTTCCTTAATTATCTTAATGCTATCCCTGTAATTATTCCAAGATGTTCCCCTTTATCAGAATTTGCCTGACGGGGCATATAATTGGCATGGCGGGGTAAAGGCCAACTTGGTTTATTAGGTTACCACGATGTTGCTTCTGTGGAACTATTCACAATGTGTGTTGCTTTAGTGGCTGGGATTTAGTGTTTTTATTTTTGGGAATATTTTATTGTGAGACTTTCAAAAACAAACTGCAGTATCGTTGTACTTCATGGAAAGCATGTTTCATAATGAAAGCTTTCCCTAATTATTTTGGGTTTGTGCATTCTAAATCTTTGACTTCACCTGTCATTATAAGAAGTTCTGCTGCTGTGGAATGCAGAGGAATGATCCAGCCCACCCAGGGGTAAATAGGGGTAATTTTTTCCAGGTGCTGAACTAGGATCAAGCTGCTGGTCATCCGCACTATTACTATTCTGAGAAGTCCCAGGTTTAGCCGTCATGCCCCAGTACGTATTTATTTTTCTTTTCTCTCTGTCATTCTCTAAAATGCAATAAAAAAATTAAAGAAAAATAAACCTAATAGAAACATTTTTATACAATATGATTTAAAAAACAAATACTAACTATATCTAATTGATATCGATCTATAATATATATATCTAATTATTTATATCACATTAACTATATTGAAAACCAGGACGGTGTAATGGTTTGGGACTTGGAAGATTCAGGTTCAAATCCTCACTCAGCCATGAAGCTTCCTGGGTGACCTTGGGCTATCTCTCAACCTAATCTACCTCACAGGGAAGTTGTGAGGACAAAGGAGGGAAGGAACTATGTATACCACCCTGAGCTCCTTGGAGGAAGGGTAGTATGAAAATGTGAAAAATAAATAATATCTAAGGCTAGGATCCTATGGGCACTTACCAGGGACACAGTGGGACTTTTGAACATAATGGGTTGGAACCAAAGAACCACGACCAGAAAGAAAATAGGTTCTAGTGCTTTTCGGCTTGGCTTGGCACAAGACCTCACACAGTGCAAAATAGGTAGGTTCTGTAGCATTTTTCTTGATTATGTTTGTGCAAGGAATTCCACAAGTTCTTGTACAAGTTCTTGCAGAAATCGAAGAACATCTTGGGAGTTGGTCTCACGTTCCTTGAACAACATTTTAGTACAAGTGTAAAGCAGCTGTTCCATGAGCAGCAACTGTATTCCTGGCTCCAGTGTGTTCTTCACTCTGACTCCTAGCTTTGTCTTTCAGCTTCCCTCTCTAGCAAAACTCCTCACTGCCCTTTAGACAGCTGCCTGAAATTCAGTCTCAAGAGAAATTCATTGGAGAGAAGACACTGATGCACTCAAAAAGGGCGAAACAATGATAAATGCCCACTGTTGTCTTTGGTGTTCATCAGAGCTAGTTTATTGGTGCAACATACAATGGGCAGGGTTGTTGTTGGCAACCTTCAGTCTCGGAAAACTATGGTATCGCGCTCTGAATGGTGGTTCTGGAACAGTGTCTAGTGTGGCTGAAAAGGCCGGTTCAGGAGTGACAATCCCTTCCACACTGGGAGCAAGTGCAGTCTGTCCCTGGTCTGTCTCCCTGGCTATGGGCCTTCCTTCTTTGCTTCAGTCTGTTGGTCAAGCATCTCTTCAAACTGGGAGAGGACATGCTGCACAGCTTGCCTCCAAGTGGGATTATCAGAGGCCAAGATTTCCCACCTTTTGAAGTCCATTCCTAAGGCTTTCAGATCCCTCTTGCAGATATCTTTGTATCGCAGCTGTGGTGTACTTGTAGGGCGCTTTCCTGCATGAGTTCTCCATTAAGGAGATCCTTTGGGATCCGGCCATCGCCCATTCTCACGACATGACCAAGCCAACACAGGCGTCTCTGTTTCAGCAGTACATACATGCTAGGGATTCCAGCTCGTTCCAGGACTGTGTTGTTTGGAACTTTGTCCTGCCAGGTGATATCGAAGATGCGTCAGAGGCAGCGCGTGTGGAAAGTGTTAAGCTTCCTCTCCTGTCGTGTGCGAAGAGTCCAAAGAATGGTTAGGGTACGATGCTTCAAATAAATAAATAATCTACAGAGCATATGGCAAAGTTTGTACAAACTCAGTTATGCTTGTCAAACACCTTCTCATCAGACTTTCTGTACATGTAAAGCTAACATACCAGAGAACAGTGAACACAGAAGCATTCTCTCCAACACCCTAGCTTTGTGCACACATGGAAGATGTAATGTTGGGGCACATAAGCTAACTAGCTAGATAAGAATATGCAGAAAATCCAAAGGATACCAGCTTTTTCATTATTTTTAACCACTCTTTGCCAGTAATTTTTTTTTTGATTGACCAATGAGTAATATTAGAAAGATGCAGTTCCTGAGATTTGAGTCATACCTTGTCTTCAACAGGCAAGACAGCAAGAAGTGAGGTGAACTTTTAACCGCATTATCCACCAAAATGCAACAGCTGGCCCAGAAGTATATGCTAAAAACATGGGATTTTGGAGACCCTTGACTTCAGTGGTTTCATGAAAGGCTCACAAACTATTTCAACACTACAGTAGGGGTTGGCTTACCAATCTTTTTAATTTACTGGAAAATTCCGCACCTGTGCAGGTGGTGGTAATGACAGCAGTCATGCTGTTCCCAGATATCAACTCTTGGTAGTCAACCATTTGTCCCCTACTGGGGAATGGTGCTACAATTTGGTAAAGAAAAAAACTGTGGTTGGCAGGTAGTGGCCTTTTGGACCAGCAAAAAAAAAGCAGCAGGACTTCAGGAACTACAAAGATATAAAATGGGTAACCTACTGGTAATATAAGCTACCCTGAATTCCTTTAAGGAAAGGCAGAAAACAAATAAGAAAGCAGTAGCAGTCTTCTTTTGGTTAAGAAGGCAAATAAATCAATATAATAAAATGAGGGTGTCAGGATGTTTGTACAGTGGTAATTGACTTCCATAGATACTAATGACTACGTGATTATCTTATCTTGCTATGTACATGCAATTTGTCCTTTTTGACATGAACATTTGTGTGTCTGAATTCAAAGATATTTCTGAGAGCTAATAATACAGTATGTCTCATGATACTGCATATGTGTTAAAACTTGATAAGACTGAATTCAGTCCATCTTACATTATAGCTTTCTAAAGGTACGCATGGTGCTTCCGCACAGGGGAAAGAAAGGGAGACTGATTAATATCACCATCTAGAGATTAACTGCACCTTTGCCTTGGAGGACTTGCACTGGCCATTACACAAATACTGATCAAACATAATCAATTAGTACTGGCTACCATTGTACCTACCACCAGATAGTATGTCTACTTTTAGGTAAAAAGCAAAAGAGCAAATATAGATAAGAGATTAAATTCTAAAGTCACCTTTTAAAAATACCTTCCTAAGTGTCCTTCAACTAACAGTACATTAGCTGAAGCACGTACCATTTACATTCAAAAGTGTGTGTTAAGATTATTGCCCTCTTGCCGGGCAGTACTCATCTCCCACACACTGCCCTGGCAATGGCTGTTGCAAACATGCCATAAGGCATCTTGCGGCAGCCAGGAGAAGAAAGGTGCTGGCGCGGAGGCCAGTTGGCACTGAGCCTCCATGCCAGTTGAATGCCTGCCAGGACTCAGCAGTGGTAAGTACCCAGCCAAGCAGCATGGAGGTGTTCCAGGAAGTGAGGAAGGGGACATTTCTGGGTGGGAGAAAGTGAACCAGGGTGGTTCAGGCTCAGGAGGAGGACAGGTTTGGCAGCAGAGGTTGCCGCTGCATCCTATCCTATCCCCCTTTCCATGCCAGCAACTGAGGTGGCACAGATCTGAGCAGACACATATGAGTTGTTTATGCCCATCACAGGGTAAGAGAACCAAAGTTCCCTTACCCCAAAGGAGACCTCCAGCTGCCTCCCTGGCCCCACAAGATACAACAGCAACTGTTTTGGTACCGCTGTACTGAGGGGTGGAAGCCTGGATAGGATTGGGCTGTAAATGAAGTGGGGTGACCCCCATTAAATTAGAATTTATTACCAGGAGTGGTATCAGGAGTCAGATTGGGCAGTGGCTGAAGAAGACCCAAGGCTATTGGTGGGGCCACCTGGCCAGACCAATGCCTCAGCCCTCTGCGCCAGTGGTAGCATCCAATGAGAGCAGGTGGAGGCCACTACAGACTACTGGCCCACTATAGGTGGGGGACACTACAAGAGCCGATTACAGGGCTCTGCCCCAGGGACTCCAGCAACATGGTGCCAGTGCTGACAATCACTACGGTCTGATAACTACTGTTTTAATGAACTTGCTTCTCACATCTTAAGCAAATAACTACAGTAAACTTTAATAATGATGTAAAATAAGGATTTCCAAAGAGAACCTGCTCTTCTCCATCAGCATCACAAAGGCCTTATAACATATAGAATGCCTTTTCTAATATAATCCAGGAAAAATTCCAAGACAGGTCAAGGATTTAAAAGTAACCAAAATTATGCCCCAATATGTTTATAAATCTTTAAAATATGTTCTTGACTTCAAAGATGACAAAACAATTGGATACCATTATCAAAGGCTTAAGTAGTTCAGTATATCAGGTGCTGTTCTTCAATATTGACTCAGTTCAGATGTCGCAGGAAGCCAATAGTAGTAGTAGTAAAAATATTTATTCACCGCTATGTAGGTGGCTTACAGCAACACAAAATCATAAAGACAATTTAGACACTAAGAAAACACCACAATAAAGCAAAATTAAAAATAAAGTAGGAGCACAAAAATTAATAATAGCATAAAACTAAGACAGCGAGAACTACTGATCTGATAAAAAGCCAAAGGGGAAGTCCTCTGTGGGGATTTTTTAAGGCGAACAGTGATGGGGATGGACACCCACAACCTGGTTGTCACTACTGAGTAAGCCCTGCCCACATTCACACTGACCATGTTTAGGGGTGTGATGGCAGAGCATCACTGTTCTGATGACAAGTGCAATGTAGAAGTAGCAAGCAAAAGTTCTTCAGGTACCCAAATTTCAAGCCATGCAGCATGTTAGAGATAATGATCAACACACTGAATTGGCCCTGGAAGCAAACTGAAAGTCATATCAGATTGAAAAATGCACTGGTATAATATGTTTTAACCACTGGATCACAGAGAATATCCTGATGTCAGCATTTTGTACCGATAGAAGCTTCTAGACCAGTGGTTCTCAAACGTTTAGCAATGGGACCCACTTTTTAGGATGACAATCTGTCAGGGCCCACCGGAAGTGATGTTATGACCAGAAGTGATGCCATCAATCAAAATTTTTAACAATTCTAGGCTGCAATTCTAGCCACACTTACCCAGGGGACTCCTGGATAACAGGAAAACTCTAATTACCACTTACAAAGTCCTTAGAACTCATGCTCCTGAGTCTACACAAAAAGTCTACACAAAGTTGCTATGCCATTAAGACTGGTGTGACCAATCTAATTAAGGCTGCAATCCTAACCACATTTTCCTGAGAGTAAGTCCCATTGAACAAAATAGAACTTACTTCTGAGTAGACCTGGTTAGGATTGTGCCCTAAAAGTTCTATATGATCTGTTTATTTTTATATATTGATTTAACCTAGATGAGGTGTTCTTGTACTTTGTGATAATACATCTTCTGAAGTCAAGAAATCAACTCTTTCAACCTTTCTACAAAGTGTAACTGAGGGTTTTTATACAAGTAAAATATTCCCACTAAATGAAATATTCTGTAATTTTTCTGTTTTCTGTACTTCTTTCATCATAAGGTGACACATTTATAAGAATCAGTATTATACAAAAAAAGTGACAGATACTTTATTCACTTTCTGGTGACACTGAAAAAAACTGAATATGTCAACTCAACTTCATGTAAAACAAAGGAACTATTCGTTTCAATGGCAAGTGGTGCTCCAGCACAGAGCAAGCTAAAACACAGAAGGGACGGGATGTTGGGCTGTGGTCAAACCAGTCATGAATTACAGAACAGTGGATTTGCTCTGGTGGTCACGGATGTATCTATGCTTAAAGAGAGAGGTTAGCAAGGGGTTATCTCCACTAACTTTAAAAACCATCAGTTTACATTCTTGGTTCTCAAAAGGCAGCGGCCGCTTTTAAGAGATGAAGTTCTATCCAGATCACTTCTACTCCAGTGTTCTCTAATGCAGTGTTTCTCAAACTGTGGGTCAGGATCCACTAAGTGAGTCACAAGCCAATTTTAGGTGGGTCCCCATTCATGTCAATATTTTATTTTTAATATATTAGACTTGATGCTACCATGGTGTATCACTGCATTTGGGGAAATGTTACAGATCTATATTTTTAACAGGCTACTATGTATATGCTTTTAACAATGACAGTAAATGGGACTTACTCCTGGGTAAGTGTGGATAGGATTGCTGCCTAGGATTGCTAAAAATTTTCCTGCTTGTTGATGTCACTTCTGGTCATGACACCATTTCTGGTTTGTATCATTTTAAAATGATTTTAAAAAGTGGGTCCTGGAGCTAAATGTTTGAGAACCACTGCTCTAATGCATACACTGAATACACCAGAAGGAAGAGCGTCTACCTCTTCTCAGTCAGTGACTATGTGACTCCAACCCACCCTTTTGTTAAGACAACAGAACTAATAAGAACATGTCTTATTTTTCAAGGAGTTGTTCATCTCTGGTCCTGTATCCATTTCATGGCTAGCTTCTTCTTGTACTCCGCTTCCCTACAGGTTAAGGAGGAAAATACAGAATTTCACCCAAGCTATCTTTATCTGCTTTTAATTTTGATTTACGTACAAATGGAAAGGGAGACACAAGTTTTTTTATTTTACACAATGTGGACCTTACGCAATTTTACACAATGTGAACCGTAGCCACAAACATTCAGCTTCATTCTTGGATACTTTCTATCACATCTTAATTACTGCATCACACTTACACCCAGCTGAACTTCTCTGGTTTGCAGAAGTATTATCCTGTAGAAACGGTCTCTGAGTAGGAACAGTACCCTCAGCTCATTTCCCCTGAACTGGCTTTACAAGTGTTGTGCCAAGTCCACATTGCACCTATTAAGACAAATACTTGGCTACCCAAGAAAGCAGCCTCCTAAATCATTTCCAGACCTGCCTCTGTATACCTGGAACAATGCAACAACATACTGCACCACTAAAATATTTTCAAATGCTTGTCAAATATGTTTCTAGGCATCTGCAATAAAAGTGTCAACATACATTAAGAAGAAATAAAAGATTAACTGTGGCAAACTTTAAACAGGAAAAAATCCCTAAGCAATTCGAAAAAAAATGAAAGCAAGTTGAAAACCTATTTGGAGCTACTATTACACGTTGTTTTACACTGAGTATCTTTTTTTTAAATCAACGAACTAGTTCAACAGAAAAATTATAACCTCAAATCTTTTCCTCATTTTCAATTTGCAATGCCCTAAATAACTACCACTGTTTCAAACGTAAGTAAAAATGTTCACATCTTAATATTAAGCCATATTTTCTGCAAATCTTGATCAAGAATTTAGCCCCACAGTCTGGGCTTCTTGTTCAAAATAAGTATCCACTGTGGAGAATCAGTTCCAGAACCCTGAAAAAAAAGCCCGAACCAGGGTAGCCAGTTTATCAAAAATGACTCTATTTCTCCAGCATTTCCCCCTTATTTTCTCAGATGCACAGGTAACAAAGGTCAACCTGAGGTCACTTGTGAGGCTTCATGCTGGTATCAGATTTTCTCCCGTTTTTCAAGCGTTGACAGCTTTCTGACATTGTCAGACCCCCACCTCAGAAATCTCAGGGTATTGGAGGTTTTCGCATTCAACCTGACAATGCTATAACAAGCTAACTGGTACAATACTTCCCTGCTTCAGCCTTGATTGGGAATGGTAGTCAGTGAGACAACAGGTTCAAACCTAAGACACATACAGGCTGCAATCCTATCCACACTTCCCTGGGAGTAAGCCTTATTGACTATAGTGAGCAGATTTCCCTTTGTAGAAGAAATACTTATTCTTCCTTAGTAAGCCTATGTATATTCTTAGCAATTCTAACTTTAGCATGTGGTGCGATTCTTCCATCTCTCCCTTGAGTCCATTACCTGACATAAGCAGATGTGAGCCCAATCCTATACATGTCTACTCAGAAGTCAGGGCCTCTGAGAGGAATTTTATCAGGGGATACAAAGTTTCTTTTGGGCCCCTTCCTAAAGAGGGAGGGGGTGAAACAGAGTGGAGGGTGGCAATGAGTAGTGGACAGAATGGGGGCAAAACAGGCAGGGGGAAAGTGGCATCAGCTGCAATAGTCTTTGGAGCCCAGATCTACCAGTCTGCCCAATGCAGAGCTCAGGTTTACCTGTGAACCCAGTGTTGGCAGCTAGATACAGTAATGTGGAAAACCAGGAACGACACGCCTAAGTCTCTCTAAAATCTTTCAAATATAGAAAATTATTGCAGGAGATCAGTATCATTGTACACACTAGGTTCATACTAGAATGGAAAGTGTCCTGTGAACACCAAAACAGACGTCTGCAGTAGCTGCAGTCCATCAGCTGTGTCACTGAGTTACTATACAGTGCATCATGGTTAGTAGATCCACAAGCCAAAGGGCTACTGTAGCAGGTCAGTTTCCTCCCAGGTGTGACACTTTTAAGGAATAGATGCATTCCTGGGCCTGCTGTGTATGGCCTCCTGGCAGCAGACACTGCCATGTGCCCACAGTAATGCTCCCAGATTCCCACATGGGCAGTAAGTCTGGATGAGATTGGAAAATATAAGATTCCAGGAAATTTCTGGGCCCCCTCCTATGGTTCCTGTGCCCCCTTTCTGACCCTGGGCCCAGGTACAAATTACCGCCTTTACTCCCCTCTCCTAGGCCCTGTCAGAAGTATTATTATTATTACTAACAGTATTTATATACCGCTTCACAATGAGAAGTTCACAAAGTGGTTTACAGAGAAAATCACACAACTAATGACTCCCTGTCCCAAAAGGGCTCACAATATAAAAAGATGCAGAAGAACATCAGCAGACAACCACTAGAAAAGACAGTGCAGGGGTGAGGAGGGCCCAATAATCACACAGGCCACCATTTCAGCTATGCCTCTCCTGCCAAGGCATCACTTCGCAGCTCAGCAGTTGAGAGGTCATCTAGTCTGCAAAGTGATAGCCCTGCAGAAATGGTACTGCTGAATGGGTGGCCCATGTGATAACTGGACTCTCCCAGCACCTCAGCAGCATCTCTCTCTCTCTCTCTCTCTCTCTCTCTCTCTCTCTCTCACACACACACACACACACACCCCTCTCTAGGTCTGCACCTTCCCCCCCCATAGTGTTCCTTCTAGTGTTCCCATAGAGGACTCCTTCTGTCTCTCGCTCCCAGAGCCCCAGAAGAGGTGGCACTACTGAAAGGACAGCACTGGGAAAGCCCAATTATCACGTGGGCCAGATAAAGAGCCAGACAAAGGGTCTTAGGTTTGACGCCCCTGTTTTAGACATATCAAAGTTGGTCAGGTAGCACTACTGCCTTTAAAATGCATCCTGCTAAATGCTCATACAGCATTTAGACTTGGACCCCAGCAAACCACAGATATTAGTCAATTTATTTCCATGTTAAGATGAAAGGAAAAATAGTTTAGAACAGTGGTTCTCAAACTGGTGGTTCACGACCCACCAATTTAAGTAACACTTTCCCCATCCCTTTAAGGGGCAGGGGAAGAGGGAGCGGCATCGGGGCCGGGATGGGGGGGCGGAAGGAGTCCTTGGGCGGGGGCGGGTGGACAACGTGACCGGGAATGCTGCACTCCTGAGTGCGCCACCTAGAAAGCGCCTGCTGTGCTGTCTTGGGCAGAGGACACTAAGGAGGAGCTGAGGTGGGAAGCAGCAAGCGAGGCAACCCTGCCTACCGGGCTCTGAGGCTTTCCACACTTTCCAGGGAGTAAGTCCCATTAACTATAAAGGGACTGACTTCTGAGTAGGCAGGCAGGCATTCTCCTGGGTGCTGAGGGGACACCCTCTCCACACCTTCCAGGGAGTAAGTCCCATTAACTATAAAGGGACTGACTTCTGAAAAAAATAAGACCTACCCTGAAAATAAGACCCAGTGTCTTTTTTTGAGCCAAAAAAAATATAAGACAGTGTCTTATTTTCAGGGAAACACCGTAAATAAATCAACAGAAAGAAATGCCCTGTTCTTGAACAGTTCATGCTAAGCAATGCCAATGAATGTTAAGCAAATATCAAAGAGCACCTCTTGTTCAAAATCATGCAAGAATGCTACAAAAATTAACAGCCCGAGACCCTGTGCTGTTGCTGATGGATCCCTTGCACAAAACCAGTTTCTTTCTTAGTTAAAAGGAAGTACCCTTAGTTAAAGGGTACATACTTGGCCAAGGATTGCAACAGCTTAAAGCTGAAGCAACCTACCAGCAGCAAAACTCTTATCTCCCTCGCTCCCCATCCAGTGGACTTGATGCAATACCTTGTCCACCTTAGACCTGCCTTAGAATCCACTCTAATCCATGAATACAAATGCAATGCTGGTTTAGCATATCAGCTGGAGCAAGTGTCAGTTTGAAGCTAGCTGTGGGTGTTTGTTGCTTATCTCTCTGCTGTGAACTGAATTCCATGCTCCCAGTTAGGTGATCTAAGTTGTATGAGCCTCTGGCTTAACACACCAGGCACCTTAAAGGAGGATATGATTAGTGGTCCTACTGGTATGCTGTTTACAATGCACTCAGAGCGCAATCCTAGACTTGTCTACTCAGAAGTAAGACCCATTAAAGTTAATGGTGCTTACTCCCAGGAAAGTGTGGATGGGATTGTGGCCATACTCTGATAGTGTTTACAAAAACGTTGTGAAGAATACAATTTTAAAAGTTAATGAATAAAAATGTATCTTACGATCAATGAGATCATAGTCTTTAATAAATCAGAGACTGCTGTTTTTGCTACATCAGGTATACATACTATGTATGTATACTGTGTTTTTAGAGACTGTACAGTTCTACTGGTAGGTTATTTTTCAGGATCTGGCCTCAGGTAAAATCAGACAAAATTAGTCAGACTCAGAGATCCTCCTAAGTTTAACCCCTTACTTATTCGAGGATCATAAAATATTCCATGATTTTTTGGCTCAAAACCTGCCCTCAACTTATCTGTGAGGCTGACTTATAGGCGGGCATCTGGTATATCACGTCGCTCAAAAAGAAAGAAAAGCAGCATTTAAATCTGGAGCCTAATTTTAAATACATTATTTGAAATGGTACGTATTATCTTGTAAGATTTGCCCATTGGGAACATACAAATATATGCGGCTCATCAATCTAGCATGATCTTCATTAGGCATAATAGAATTTGCTATTCCTCACTCAGCATGCCAACACTCAGAATGCCAGGCTGTTCTGGGAGACATCAAGCTTCAGGCTCTTTTCCTTGAGCAGGTGGAGGGCTGGGCTGGAAGGGGCTACAGAAGGTAGACACAGACCTCTAGTGTTCCATAATGCCTAGCATGAACATGACACAACGAAGAAAGCCAAGTTTTGTTGTGCACTGTGGAGGATCCCATTGTACTCAGGTGCTCTGACCACAGTAGACTGGATCAAATCCACTAGAAATATGACAACATTCCAGAAACAAAGAAACAAAGTCAGAAAAAGCCAATAAGTATTATACTGGTATTGCAGCACCCAAAGCCCTTAGTGTGTCTTTGAACCTTCGCTCCTAAGAACTGTGGCAGTACAAGGCATTATTTCTTGTGGTATAGTATTCAGTACTAAGACCCAGTAGCTTTGCCTATTACCAAAGGTGATAACTATCACATTTGATGATAATTTATACAATATCTAATTTATACAATTTCTACAATATCATTAAATTGTTACATAAATATCTAAGGGCACAATCCTAACCAACTTTTCAGTACTAGCATAGCTGTGCCAGTGGGGCATGTGCTGCACCCTGCAGTTGGGAGGCAGTCATGGAGGCCTCCTCAAGGTAAGGCAATGTTTGTTCCCTTACCTTGGAGTTGCATTGCCCTTATGTCAGTGCTGGAAAATTGGTTAGGATTGTGGCCTAATTTATACAATATCTAATTGTATAAAGGAGCACACAGACAAGAAGAGTCGGTCTGGTGGTTGAGCTGTCCTATTGCCCGAAGAGCTAAGCAGCAGCAACTCTGGTCATGCCCTTGGAGAAGAGACATGAGGCCAAGCTGACAAAGTGTAATAACCCATCGTGAGCGGAAAGAGCCACCTGCAATGAGAGAGTGGGGAAATGTGGAGAGGTTGGCTGGCCAGAATGGATAAGAATGGAAACCTGCCTGGGCTTGATTTACAGTTGCCTGTGGAAGCTTGAGGGTATACAGCCTTGTGGTAACAAGGAAAACATCAGGTGATAGAAGGTTCTGTGAGTTCCTCTTGCAGAACAAATATTGTAAAAAACCCATTGAAAAAAGGTGATTTAAGATTTGCCAGCCTATGTAAACTGCCTTAAATGCTGTGTAAAAACAAAGGCAGTAGAGAAATACTTGAAATAAATAATCTCCACTGAGCTACATTTCACACTGAACTAAAAGGCACGGGGATGCAACAGACAACTGCCTCTTAACCCTTTTTGTTCATATTAGCATCATTGTCCATATTAACTACAATATAATTTCATTTCATAACTAAATTTCATGATTCGTTTGGAGCAACTAATCAGCAATGGTGAATCCAAGGACGCATGGCCCTGATTAGTACCCGATTTGATTAGACCACTCTCCATGGGAAACCTATGAAACAGTTCTAAGTTTTCTTAAGGAAGAGCACAATGTCAGATAAACAAACAACAGAGGGGGCCTATCTATTACTACTATAAACAATAACAAAAGATTTTCCAGCCACTGCTTATGCTAGCTAATGAAACCCAACAAGTAACAATCGATCATCATTTTCAATGCCTAATTACAATAAACTATATCCATCTACTCAATGACACATAGCTGGGTCTGAGTTTAATTTACAATACTTCCCTATGGAATCAACCACAAGGTAACAATAGCTTCAGCTAATTCCATTAATAACTAGGAATACGCTTTTCACTCAGACTATTTTCACATCCTGTAATCATTCAACAGGAAACACCAGGTTAAAGGATCAACTTGTGCTTTAAAAAAAAAAGCCTGAAATTATAAAGTAATCTGGCCTAGCCTGAGGCAAAAACATCACGACCTTTGCAACCTTCAAACATGCCCTAGCGTCTGATATTTAAATCCTGGCAAAGATGTGGTCAGTGTGAAACAAAACGCTAATGTCTAAAAACAGAGTTCAGCTAATTTTACCAAAAATTAAAATAACATGAGGTTTAACAAAGTAAAATTGCTATGACAGAAGCAGACTTAAGATACATTAAAACAAAAATACACGAGAATTAAAATTTGTCATTTTAAAATACTGACTTTGCATTCAATGCAATGGTTCTCTTTCAGTCCCACTTCACTTATTGAAATTACTTTAACCCATTTTTGCCCAGCCCACACATGTACACATTTGATCCCTGTTGCATATATGCAATGTTGGGCAGAAATGGCTTAAACTACCTGCATTTCTGTGGAATGCGTTAGCATGTAATGTTACCCATGTAACAGTGCACTGAAGAGTAATTAGCTCACAAAAACACAGCTTTGTAGACCAACTGAGCTAAAGCCCCAATCCTATCCTGAGATATGCAAGCATACCATCACGTATGCTAGCAAGATGTCGACCCACCAAGGGACACACCACGAACGCTGGTACATTGTTGGAAAAACTCTGCACCAACATAACTCAGAAAAAGCTCAGGCACCAGCACAACTTTGCCAGTGGAGAGGCCAAAACGAGGAGGAGATGGAGGCAGGGTGCGGGAGGGGCAAGAACTATTCCAAGGGTATCGAACATAAGGCCTGTGGACCAAATGAAGCACCCAGAAGCAATTTATCCAGCCCCTGTTATACTTGGGCTCTCCCAGTGTGATAACGGGGCTGTCTCATATCTTGGAAATGTCAACAAGATTTGCACATTTTCTCTTCTGTCATTTGCAGCTAATGAGCTTCTGTGTGAGAATAAAATGCTTATTTCTGGCCATCAACTGCTTAATGATGTCACTTCCTCCTTAATGATGTCACTTCTGACCCTCATCAGGCACCATGAATGCTAACTTCAGCCATTTGTATGAAATTTGTATTTGACATCCCTGAACTAATCAGTGTATGCTGGATCCTAACCACCATCCTCCCTGGATGCTGGAAAAATGATGCTCCAATGACAGGGCTGGCACTGGTAGGAGAACCCCACAGGGAACAAAGGCAAAGGGGGAAAACACCAGAAAAGTGCAACTCCTGTGACCTCCCTGCCCTTGCCTTTCCTCCGCAGTGAAGCATAGAGATGCAGACAACATTTGCTGTCAACTGCGCACTGACACCAATATATAAGCCATCACATGGCTTGTGGCACAGGACCCTATCTCTCTAGCCCTGTGGCCCCCCCCCAATACCATGCACACCTCAAACACACACAAAAAAATTCTGGTGATGGGAACTTTGAGGAAAGGGTGTGTCATGCAAAAAAAGGGAGCACTCTAAACAAACAGCCTCCTGCCCTCACAACGGTCACGGCAAGACACTTTGTCAACTTCATTAGTACTTCTCAAAAGTCTCATTGCAAGGGAAACACCACCATCACCAGGGAACCCTGTTCACAAATTCCTCAATGGAACCTTCACCCAACCATCCCCAGCAGGGAGAGCAAAGCCAACAAACCTCATAGGTAAGCAAGAGAGGAAGGGAACCCAGGTCATCATGAAGCATGATCAGAACTCCATCCTACAGCCCCCCCAGTACATACTCCTCAGCATTACCCAAAGAGTCCCTATCACAGTGGTCCAGCCAGTCCTCCCCATCCCTGTGGCCAACAGCAGGGAGCATCTATTCCTACTCAGGAAATGACTGGGACTCCAACCACTACATACGCTAGCTAAACACTCACCTGAACCCCTCCTGTTTTGCAAGACTTCAGCACTGTAATAAGCAGTTGAACAGGGGCCCTCGTCAGAGGGGCACTAGAACCCCACAGAAAGGTAAAAGTGTGTGATTCTGTGCATTACATGTAATATATAAACAAGTGTTTGTGTGTTTTTATGGGATGTAATCTTAATATAAACACTTAGGAGACATTTAATACTTTTCATAGGAGATGGTTTCTGGCACCATCCCCTGAACGTTTCACGATGAGCTCCATTAACAGTTGAATGAAAAATGTGACTGGCAGCCATGGAGATACACAGCGGACGTGCACAGGGAAACCGTGGTAGACATTGGCTCCACAGCATCTGTCTGCTATGTACCTGCTTCATAGCAACATTATGGTATTGACCATAAAACATATGGTGGACATAAAGGATATATGTCACCTATTAAAGTGCAAAGTGATTCTGACTCAGTAAGATATGTAAAACAGTGCCAAAGTCAGGTTGCTAGGAGCCCTGGGAAAGGCCCTGTATGGATCCCTCATGGCATTCTTACCCATCCTCTGACAGTGCACTGGGCCACTGGTACTGTGAGTGATACTGAGTGTTCAGTTGGACCAGATGGGGCTGCTGGGCATGGATCACTGGGCATCATCCAACCCCCAGTGCCACCACTTATTTGGAACTTTCCCAAACTCCTAATAAAATACTCAAGGTCTATTTTTAAAGCAGTGTAGGAAACACTTTGCATGAGCACAATCCTTGGCATGCAGGTGCTTTTGTTCTACCTTCTACTTCCTCTACCTTACGCACACACACCCCACTGAATAAACTGTTTGTTGTGGACAGAATCCCAGGACAGTGATACAGTACAGTCTCTTGTTAGAGTCAAAAGCTGTCATATTGGATCTCTCCTCTAGGTTTAAACGCCAGGATGTGACCAATAGACGTATTGTTCCAGCATGAAATTAAATCTTCCTCAATGGTGACATAAGAAAGTGCAGATGTAGCCACCTGCTGCCTTTATTGCAAATGAGAGCTGGCTCTCCAACTCAAGACAGTGAAAGCCAACTATAGAAGCAGCAAAATGGTGAAGAACTGCTTGCTTCCGCATGAGAAAAGAGATGCATGAATGGGAGGCACGTGGACTAAATACTGGCTAAGTCAGGTGACAGGCAGGTGGCATGATCAGGGACAACTGTGTTTGCCTTCAGCACTTCCTATGCTTAGTTTACATAGGCAGGGTCATTTGATACAGACTGTTTTTAGGTGAAGTATAAGCAGGTGATTTTCCCCCAGCTGATGACTGCAGTATTTGTAACTACCATTTTGTGAAAGGGTTCTTATGGTAAAATTATTAGTTTAACAGAAATATTGTTCATGTGAACAAAGGTTGTTTTTTCAGTCACATTTCAGAGAAGAGTAGAAAACCAGTGTTTGGATAAGTGAGGAAAAAAAACACAAGCCAAGTTGTGTGCATGGTTAGAACTAACAAAGTCAACTCACCAAAGAGATCTTGCCTCTATGAGAAGCTGCTGTATGGTATTTAGTGGCATGAACTTCAAGTTATTTTGGAAGTGACCCCCCCCCCCAAAGTATGCTGTGAAAAGATCCAAGAGAATCTCTTCAAACTGAAGAATGAGGAACAAAATGGCAGGTTGCACTTTAGGTAGATTTAGGTAGGCAGGTTGCACTTCCGGGTAGATGGGACTCGTCAGCCTAGGAAGGCAGCTCATCTAAGAGAAGGAAACTCTGACCTCAAACCTCCACTGCCTTGTGGCTACATCCAGTTGTGGAAAAGGCTTCAGGAGTCAACCTCAAGGCAAAATCAGGAGCTGGAGTCCCTTAGGCAGTTCGTGGCTGAACACAGTCACGTTCTGGCAACTCCTGCGACGCCGCTGGAACCAACCGTATTGGCTTCTGCCTTTCCATTGGACCATTCCAGCGACGTGGAGAGGGGGGATTTGCTGCATGGGTAACAGCCTATCCTCCATACCTTCTTTACCCAGGCTTCGCGCACTGGAGAGGACACTCCAACTTCGCCATACAGCGTCGGCACAACACGGGAAGCAGCAGTTTACCGGTTATAAGTCTTTGCTCGATTGGCGTAGAGCATGACGCCAGGGGCTGCTTCCGACGGTGGGAGAGATCATTGCATCTCATTGGGCAGCTACCGCCCGCCTTAAGCTGGGCAGTCCCCAGCCAGTAAGGTGTTGCCTCGCCACGGTCCGTTAACCTCATGGGGTGCGTGGGGTTTAGGGTGAAAACCGACAAGCGGATCGACAACTCTGCACCATGCAACAGAAAACAGAAAACTCCTGCCCTAAAGCTGGGCACCTGGAACGTTAGGACAATGACACCTGGCTTCTCTGATGACCTGCAAGAAATAGACAACGCACGCAAAACAGCTGTCATCGACATGGAGCTGAGCAGACTGCAGATGGACATCGTCGCCCTTCAAGAGACTAGGCTGCCAGATTCCGGATCTGTCAAGGAGAGAAATTTCTCATTTTTCTGGCAGGGAAAACCACCAAACGAAACCAGGGAACATGGCGTTGGCTTTGCGGTCAGAAATACCCTGCTGAAATCCATCATCCCACCTACTGTGGGAAGTGAAAGAATTTTGTCCCTGCAGCTCCAGTCATCAGCAGGACCTGTCACTCTCATCAGTGCTTATGCACCGACTCTGTCGTCTCCAGCAGAAGCCAAAGACAAATTCTATGATGACCTGGCCACCACTGTCAAGAAAATCCCTGTAAAAGAGCCATTGTTCATCCTCGGCGATTTCAATGCTAGAGTTGGTGCTGATAACAGTTCATGGCCCACTTGCTTAGGTCAGTTTGGCACTGGGAGGATGAACGAAAATGGCCAACGCCTGCTAGAGTTTTGCTGTCATCATGGTCTCTGTGTCAGCAACACGTTCTTCAACACAAAGCCCCAACATAGAGTCTCTTGGAGACATCCAAGATCAAAGCACTGGCACCAGCTCGACCTGATCCTCACCAGACGCTCCAGCCTTCACAGCATCAAGATCACACGCAGTTATCATGGTGCTGCCTGCGACACTGACCACTCCCTGGTGTGCAGCAGAGTGAAACTGCAAACAAAGCGACTGTATCACATGAAAAAGGAAGGAAGACCTCGCATTGATACCAGCAAGACCCGGGATCAGAGAAAAGTGGAGGAATTTGCACAAGCGCTTGAGGAATCTCTTCCAGGCCCGGCCGACGCAAACGCATCCAACAGATGGGAACATTTCAAGAATACTGTTTACAACACCGCCTTGTCCATATTCGGCAAGAAGACCAACAAGGCGGCAGACTGGTTTGAAGCCCACTCTGAGGAGTTGACACCAGTCATTGAGGAAAAGAGGAGAGCTCAAGCAGCATACAAGGCCTGTCCCAGTGAGCGCAACCTGCAGGTCCTCCGAACTGCTCGCAGCAAAGTCCAACAGACTGCCAGGAGATGTGCTAACGACTACTGGCTCCAGCTCTGTTCCGAGATACAGATAGCAGCTGACACGGGCAACATCAAGGGGATGTATGATGGTATCAAGCAGGCCCTAGGTCCAACACAGAGGAAAATTGCCCCTCTGAAGTCTGCCACAGGCGAGGTCATCCAGGATCGGGCGCAGCAGATGGAACGCTAGGTGCAGCACTACTCTGAGCTATATTCCAGAGAAAATGTAGTCACCGAAGAAGCACTGAACAACATTGAGTGCCTGCCTGTGCTGGAAGAGCTTGACAGTGAACCAACCCTAGAAGAACTTCACGTGGCCCTGGACACCCTTGCCTTTGGCAAGGCACCTGGAAAAGACAGCATCCCTGCTGAAGTCCTAAAATGCTGCAAAGAGATCATCGTCACTGAACTGCATGAAATCCTCTGTCTCTGCTGGAGAGAAGGTGGAGTACCTCAAGACATGAGGGATGCAAACATCATCACGCTGTACAAGAACAAAGGTGACAGGGGTGACTGCAACAACTACCGCGGCATCTCTCTCCTTAGCGTTGTAGGAAAGCTGTTTGCCCGAGTTGTACTGAAGAGGCTCCAGGTACTTGCAGAGAGCGTCTATCCAGAATCGCAGTGTGGATTCCGAGCCAACAGGTCCACCACTGATATGGTATTCTCCCTTAGACAACTGCAGGAGAAATGCAGGGAACAACGACAGCCACTCTTTATAGCCTTCATAGATCTCACAAAGGCTTTCGACCTGGTCAGCAGAGACGGCCTCTTCAAGATTCTCCCCAAGATTGGATGTCCACCCAGGCTCCTCAGCATCATCAGATCTTTCCACAAGGACATGAAGGGCACTGTTGTCTTCGATGGCTCCACATCAGACCCTTTTGACATCCGAAGCGGAGTGAAGCAGGGCTGTGTTCTTGCACCAACCTTGTTTGGGATTTTCTTCGCTGTCCTGCTGAAGCAGGCCTTTGGAACTGCAACAGAAGGCATCTATCTCCGGACCAGATCAGATGGAAAGCTCTTCAACCTCTCCAGACTGAGAGCAAAATCCAAAGTCCAGCTGAAATGTCTGCGTGACTTCCTCTTTGCCGACGATGCAGCTGTCTCTACCCACTCTGCCAAAGATCTCCAGCAGCTCATGGATCGTTTTAGCAAGGCCTGCCAAGATTTTGGACTGACAATCAGCCTGAAGAAAACACAGGTCATGGTTCAGGATGTGGACTCACCTCCCTGCATTACAATCTCTGAGCATGAACTGGAGGTTGTCCATGACTTTGTGTACCTTGGCTCAACGATCTCCGACACTCTTTCTCTCGATACCGAGCTAAACAAGCGCATCGGTAAAGCAGCTACCACGTTTTCCAGACTCACAAAGAGAGTCTGGTCCAACAAGAAGCTGACGGAACATACCAAGATCCAGGTCTACAGAGCTTGCGTCCTGAGTACACTTCCGTACTGCAGCGAGTCATGGACTCTTCGCTCACAACAGGAGAGGAAACTGAGCGCTTTCCACATGCGCTGCCTCCGACGCATCCTCGGCATCACCTGGCAGGACAAAGTTCCAAACAACACAGTCTTGGAACGTGCTGGAATCCCTAGCATGTATTCACTGCTGAAACAGAGACGCCTGCGTTGGCTTGGTCATGTTGTGAGAATGGATGATGGCCGGATCCCAAAGGATCTCCTCTATGGAGAACTCGTGCAAGGAAAGCGCCCTACAGGTAGACCACAGCTGCGATACAAGGACATCTGCAAGAGGTATCTGAAGGCCTTAGGGATGGACCTCAACAAGTGGGAAACCCTGGCCTCTGAGCGGCCCGCTTGGAGGCAGGCTGTGCAGCATGGCCTTTCCCAGTTTGAAGAGACACTTTGCCAACAGTCTGAGGCTAAGAGGCAAAGAAGGAAGGCCCATAGCCAGGGAGACAGACCAGGGACAGACTGCACTTGCTCCCGGTGTGGAAGGGATTGTCACTCCCGGATTGGCCTTTTCAGCCACACTAGACGCTGTGCCAGAACCACCTTTCAGAGCGCGATACCATAGTCTTTCGAGACTGAAGGTTGCCAATACACTTTAGGTAGAAAAACTTCATATATACACTAATGGAGACTGAACTGTCAGTAACTAACCAGGAATTAAATCATGACATCGTGGTAGATAGTTCAATGAAAATAATCAGCTCGAGTCAGTGGTGGAGGAAGTGGGTGGCTGAGGGGACACAGGCCCCGGGTGACAGGCCACAGGGCGCAATGTGCCCCCTTCTGCAGTGCTCTGTCTGTGAGAAGTTGGGCCCTCACACCCTCCCTTGCCTTTGTTTGGCTCCGAATCACTCCAGGTGTCAGGCACAGGCAGGGGAATGCCAGGAGGCTCCAGGACACCACTAGCTGGAGGGGAGCACCTGTTGAAAGAGTAAATTCTGTGCTATGAAGAATGGAGAATTAGAAAAGGGACTGAAAGCAGAACTGATGATATTATACAACGTAGTTATATAAATATGTGATGTAGCCACATTTCAGAATACTGTGCACTGTTCTGGTCTCTCCATCACAGAAATTATATCACAGAACTGCAGCAGAAAAGGGCAAATAAAAAGATCAGTGAGAAGCATTCAGACCTTTTTATCTTAAGAGAAAAATATTTGATTTGATTTCCCTGCTACCAGACATTTTTCCAAAAGAACATTTTAATGGCAGCACTGAAAAACAAACCACCAAAAGGAATATTTTCTATGTTAAAATACTCTAGGTATTTTATAACCAATTTCGATGAGCCAGACAAATTTTGGAGTCCAGATCATTACATATCCTGAAAAGAATTTGCAAATAGAGAAGAGCAGATGAACAGCAAGACAGTGAGGTTTAGAAGGCAGAGTTGAATCTGGGAGAATTGTAATCAAGGTCTATAGCCTCACTGTGTGATCTTGGGCAAGTCACAGTCTTTCAGCCTCAGCTAACTACCTGTAAAATGGGGATAACAGTGGGTAATCTCAGTAGGCTGCTGTGTGAATGAACACAATAAAGAGTGTGATGTCCTTCACAATATAAATGTTTCGCTGGGCAAGTGAAAACAGTAGCGAGTTTAAATCTAGTAGTTGTGATTCACAACTGGGACAGATACATTAACTGTACAATCCTATGTATTTCTACCCACAATATCTCATACAGTTCGTGGGAATCTATCTTCATACTGACTGAGAACCTTGGTCCATGCAAGTCAGTATTACCTAAACTACATGACAGCTATGCTCCAAGAATACAGCCTCAGTGGTCTTTCCCTACCCTACCTGAAGATTTCAGAGAATGAATCTAGGACTTTCTGCAAGTATAGTATGTGCCCTAACACTGAATTGACTACTAGGTAAGTGTGTCGAGGATTTCAATCCAAGTCTAGTCCAATAGACTAGAATTTTATTGGGGGAAATCAACTCAGCATTTAAAAATTGTCCAGGAAGGCTTTGTATTAAATTACTACTCCGAGGGAAGTCAACCTGGCAGCCATACCTACTCTCACATGCAATTTAAATACTACTTAAATAGTGCTGTAGTGAACCTTTTGGCATCCTCACTTTTACCATATTGTTTTTGTTCTTCGAGGCTTTCAATGGAAGCACTTTCTGCAGTGCTACCACAGCTGCCAAACCCAGCAGTCGTCCCCCCCACGCTGAAAGATAGATAATAAGCACTACCGTCCCCCCCACCCTTCTGAAAACTGTTGGGCTTTGTGAGTTCACCCATGATGCTTACAAAGCTCCCCCTTCTTTTTTATATCTGAAAAAATACCAGCAAAAATGTGGGAGGGGGCAGGGAAGAAATCAATTAAGATTACCTTAAAGTATTTAAATTGAATGGTGCATACTTCAGATGGTTTGCTCCACATGTAATTATGTAGAACAGCAAAGATGCCCCAGGAGGGGTGGAACATGCACATTCACACCCCTTATTGTGTAGTGGGCTGGGCCAGTGGATGGTCTCATCTGAAGCAGCTCAGTATGTTTTTCAATACAAGATATTTGAATCCTAGCCATCTAAGAAACAGAAAGCTATATGGGCAAACTGAAATCCAACCTATACCAACTCCCTTGTGTAAGTAAGAAGAAAATGACAGGGAAATGAGAACAAACAGGTGAAAGACTATCAGAAACAAGCACAGGGACAATGCCTCCAGTGAGGAATTTGAGGAGGAAAAGAGAAAGAATTGTTTACAGACCTGCAGTTATGCTAGTAAATTCAACAAGACTGATCCAGAAGCTTTCAAAGGGGCTAGGAAATATCACAGGAGCTGCTCTGCTCTACTGGTGTAAGGAAACTTCCTTCGCTGATATGGCCATTCCTCCTACAATTTCTGTCTTTGGTCAGCACTGATGGCCACATGTAGCCTGAACCCATGCCCAAAATCCTCAGGCCACCAGTTCAAGATTCACTACACATTCCATTAGAGCACCTGACACCATTCACTATTGTTCAAAGTAATTTAGTTAGTCTACCACGGTGAATAGATGCCCAGCAGCCTAACCCTATCTAAGGGCCCAGTCCTATGCTGGGGCAGCAATGCTAAATAAGCCTGCTGGTAAGCCGCTGCTGCTAAGCCCGCTGAACTGGCAGAGAGGCCAGTGCCAGTTAGCATTAAGCCTCAGAGCCGGGAAGATGCCAGACCAGAGCAGCCATCAATAAGTGCTCCCACTGGCCGGCGGTGAGGCTTTTCAAGGCAGGGAGATGGCAGAACTGGGAGGAGGGAGGGGGGACTGAGGAAAGGATTGGACCTAGGAAGGGGTGGGGATGGCAGAAGAGTCTGCTACCAAATCCTATGTTCCCTCCCAAGCCAAGCTGACCAACGTGGGCCTTCTTGGTTCTGCGCCCGCTAGACAGAGGCCCGCTGGATCTCATTGCGCCAGAGCACCATAGGATTGGGCTGTAACTTTCCAGCACTGATGCAGCCATGCCAACAGGGCGAACACTACATCCTGCAGTGGGGTGGAGTGTCATGGATGCCACCTCTTAACATTTATTCCCTTACCTTGGGGTTGCACTGCAGCTGCATCAGTGCTGAAACGTTAGTTGGGATTGGGCTGCAAGTCATATTATTAGCTCTTCCCTCCCATGCAGCCAATGCATGAAGATCAAATGCTTACTATATCCACTAAGGTTGATATGGTTCTAATTTGATATAGTTTAAAATGGCCATCATCTAACTTTAAGTGGGTATCATTTGGGTTTAAGAAGTTACAAAAGCAATAGGGAAACAGCCAATTACATCATTTTTGTGGTATCTAGAAGGCAACTGTGGAAGGACTTATATCCTAACTGCATCAACTTTAATGGGTCTCTCAGATGTCAAGGGATTTGTTCAGCTGCATATTTAAAGTACCACCTGCCGATTCACTTGGTGCAAATCACTGAATGTATTAGTCTAGCGAAAAAGAAAATGCACCGAACTGGGGACCCTTGCTTGAAAGATTCTCCAAAATATGAGAGAATGCATTATGCTCACTGAAGGACAATCAGTAGCCATTCCTTTTAAATTACAAGCATAAGGGGGTGATGCCTGTTTATCAAAGACATCTTGAAAGCCCCACAGATTTTCACAGCCAAAATTTAAAGAGAGAGAAGGAAGCACTCCTTTCCTTAAGTAGCGGACAGGTCACTGACCAAGGGTTGTTCACAGTGATCAAGAGAGGGAAGCAAATCAGGAATGAGAAATCCATTTCAAACCTTAGGCTATGAACAAACACAATGGGATAATTCTGTTGAAGAATGAATGCCATGTCAAATCTACTTTGTGAATGCTCCTGCAAATAGGAAAGGCTTACAAAGAATATCCAAGTTCAGATTTACCCCATACAGAGTCTTTCCTCAGGAGAATAAGAATCCTCTAATGTTACTCCCCTGTGTGCTAAGGGTCATTTAAGTGATTTAATACATCCACTGATTCTGCCAAAGTTATGGAATTTACACCAACTATAAAGCTTCAGTACTCTTGTTCTCTTGCCCCAGCATGCTTTGCATTTGGAAATCAACTTTGCTTTTGCCTTTGACCCCCAAGGCTGCCTGGACATGTCATCTTGTCTTTATCCCCTTCAGCAGCTGACCTTTGCTAGCCTTTGGGCACACAACTTGCCACCTCTGCTGAGAACATTCTACTTTGGAAACTTGATCTGCTTGTTTTGACTTGTTCTGCCTCCAAAATTGCTCTCACAAGGATTCTTACCTGTCCTAAGTGTATAGACACAATCACCATTCATTTTAACAAATTCCAAACAAATCTGTTGGACCTCATTATTAGCTGCATGCTAATTTGCAATGTACAGAGTACTTCACAGGGTGATATATTATCACCACCATTGGCTCCTTCCAATATTGTGTTCCTCTACTTGGGTCTTAAAATATATGCAGAGAAGAAACCAGAGTGCAGAATTAGATGTCAGCAATGTATGAATGATGTAAAACAGTAATTCAAAAATTTGCTACAACAGGAATCAGCAATTAGAGGTTCCAAGGTCAAAACAAGCCTCTAAAGTCAATGGTTCCCAAACTGGGATCCATAGCTCTCTGGGGAGCTGCAGAAACCAGCCAGGGGAACCATGGAATAATCACAGAAAAACCCACTGCCCTATACAATATATTGTAGCCATAATGGGGAGCCGCAACCAATGGCCCAGTAGGTCAAGAGAGCCACCAGTCTAAAAAGTTTGGGAGCCACTGCCCCTAAGGTACTGTCCCAGTGGCCAATCCAGGGCCAAGAGGGGTATGAGGAAGAGCCAGAGCCAGTGACTGTATGACTGCCTTGCTAGCAGTCCATTTTAGATGCTAGGACTAGGGCCTGGTAACCACACTCCATCCTGTTCTCAGTGAGGCACTCCCATAAAACTAATTGCCTAGCTACAAGCATACATATTATATCACACACTCATAGCTGACTACGAGTGTTTTAAGGAAGGATCCCTGGGCATGATTTAAGGAAGGATCCCTTAGAACAGGATCTTCAAACTTTTAAATTTCATGGCACATGGACAAAGTTTCCCCTGGGGGCTGGGGATAAGAATAGGCCCTCAGTTTGGCTGTACTTGTCGTAAGAGGCGACTGAACAGCCACCGGGTAGATGGGACTCGTCAGCCTGGGAAGGCAGCTCATCTGAGAGAAGGAAAACTCTGATCCCAAACCTCCACTGCCTTGTGGCTACATCCAGTTGTGGAAAAGGCTTCAGGAGTCAACCTCGAGGCAAAATCCGGAGCCTGAGTCCCTGAGGCAGTTCATGGCTGAACACAGTCACATTCTGGCAACTCCTGCAACGCCGCTGGAACCAACCATATTGGCTTCTGCCTTTCCATTGGACCATTTCAGCGACGTGGAGAGGGGGGATTTGCTGCATGGGTAACAGCCTATCCTCCATACCTACTTTACCCAGGCTTCGCGCACTGGAGAGGACACTCTGTTCTATAGCCACCATTCAGAGCGTGACACCATGGTCTTCCGAGACTGAAGGATGCCAACATGACATGGACAAAGCAATAAAATTGTCAAGGCACACCATCAAGTTCTTCGACAACTGACAAGACACAGTGCACTGCAGGTTGGGGGCTCACATCCCCCAAAGGCCCTTCTAATAAATGACCCTCCCACAAACTTCCACAGCACACCTGTGGACCATTCGCAGCACACTAATGTGCAGGTGCATAGTGGTTGAAAAATCAGTGCCTTAGAATGTGGTTTTTAATGGTGAACTGAATTCACACCTTGAGAAGTTCCACGTTGTATTCAGTAAGAGGGTAGAGAATTAGGCCTCTTAATACAGAAGTGAATGCTTGTGGTCAGGCTGTGGAAACACTTCTGTTTCAACTCAATTCCTCACTTTATAAACCTTTTCATCATGAAGAAATCTGGCAGTTTATTTGAATTAGTGCTACAATAGCATGAGAGGTAATTAGATGATTTCTCCAATTCTATTTCAACACCAAGGCTTCCATTAAAACTGTTATGTGCTCATACATTTTCCACCAAGCCTACAGAGCTTCTGGTCAGTGTATATTGGTACAATTAGTTTTGAAAGGGCATGCTACCTTTCCAACAGTGGTAGTGCCGGGCAGCAAGTAGCCCTGCCAGCAGGATGCTTAGAACTGTGTGGCATGGTGGCAAGCTTCTTCACTGACTCCGATTAACGCTGTGTGTGGTCTCAGGGTAGCAGATACCACCTTCATAAAACTGAGAAAGATCCGCCAAAAACATTGGGATAGTTGTTTCTATAGATTTTCAAGCTACAACTCCATACACAGTGCAGGGGAGAGAAAAAAAACCAAAACAGGTGGTCATGAGTGCCTGTATTTTATTTTCCAGAGCTGCCACTTGGGTGGTCCTCCTGAATAGCTTATATATGGGATCACCTCTAGCTCAGGCACACTTAGAAACAGATGTGTTCTAGTTCTGAGGTCTGGGAAATTAAAAGGGTGCCAGGCATTGCTGCCAGTGAGGGCAAACCATAAGGTTTAATTGTAGGACAAATGACAGCCAGATGGGACATAGTGAAAGGGATCCAGTGATGAAGCATTATGGACTACACTGGTGAAACCTTTCCACAAGAGTTCCATTCTGCACACAAATGCCTGTCCAATTATTAAAAAATGCTCCTTGTTCTGTACGAAAAGTCTAAAGCAAAAACATTTGGCACCTTTAAACTTCCGAAGGCAATTAGAGGTGCGCTCAACAGAGGACAGACACTGAAAAATCCTCTGATAAACAGGTTCAACCTGTACTGTACTATCATTTTTCGTTCCAGAACTAAAATCTGGAACCTGAAGTCATCATAAAGACCAGAGCAACATATTCAGCATAGGTAGGCTGAATTTTGTTTACCATTGAGTAACTATGCCTGGTTACCATAGGTAAGTACACCTGGAATTCAGGAAATACGACATTCAGATCAGCAAGTGTGACTTTCAGGGATGCTTCAGGCCAGAACCTCTTCCTGAAAGTCAATTTCAGTGTCTCAGGTTTTGGGGTCTGTAATCAATATTTGTTTGTTTGTGTGTGACCCAATGAAATAACGCAGAAATCAACCTTGGCTAGCCAGCCACAAGTGAGAGTATGGAAACTTCAAACCATAACTGCAAGAAGCTCAGCTTCTCTGAGAGAAAGATCTTCATTTACAGTCTTCAACATTAAATGTTGGTATTTATATCCAGCTATATTGAGATATTCACCACAAGAATGTAACACACTTTTTTTTATTATTAACACAATTATCTATTAACACAATTCAGAAAAATTAACACATTCTTGTGGTGAATATCTGATTTACTATTTGATTTCTTGCATACATCACGAGATAATCACTTAACTAGCTCAAGCTTCTTTGAATACCAAGCTTTTAGATTTTGTAGATTAAGGCCCAAATCATATACAGTATCAACATATTTATAACATGTGCATAAGTTAGAAGTGCTGTGGTGATCAGATATATGGATGTCTCAAAGCAAGCTGAGGTAAAAGCTCATTGGGTCTCTCACTTTTTTGGGCTTCTGGTGTATTTCAAAGAGCAAGATGTATCAAAAGACTAGTCACCAATACCATATGAGTAAACCCAATGACCTACATTGACTTGCAAATTTGTTTAAGGTGGCCACTTATGTCTCAAGGTATCACAATGTCATATGTTCACTTTCTATCAGTTCACTGTTGAGCCTTCTCTTTCTTCCTGACATGTCGACTAAATGCATGAGGAAGAAGCAAGACTGCACAGACTGACACCATCCTACAAGCACTGGACCAAAGCTAAGAATTTCTACATGCATACAGCTGTATGTGCTTGGGTTCTTTTATAGGATCAGGACCCTCTGTAGTCAGATGTACCATTTGCATGGAAGAGTCTCTGCACATGTAGTTATTATACAAATGCAGGAACCCCATGATCACTTTTGGCCCAACATACAGAGATCCAAATCAGGCTAGCTGATGTGATGCCACTCCCTTCTATGTATTCCATCAATATGTGGAATTGAGAGTGAGATGAGGACATATATAATGCAGAAGATGTTGGAAGGAAGAACATGAAGCACTCTAATACAAGCTGAGCAAAAAATGAACAGACTGAAATTAATGTTGGGGCTTAAAAATGAGAAGGTTGACCTTTCTGAGAGAGAGAGAGAGAGAGAGAGAGAGAGAGAGAGAGCGCCAGATCAAAACTTGAAGGAGTGGTAAAATGTGACCAGAGCAATGAGAAAGCTGAGTTACACGGGCAACAGCTGTGGCTAGCTGGAAAAAAGAGAAATAACATCCTTTGCAGATTACATTGGTTCTCAAGGCTTCAAGTTTCACACCTTCTTATTAAACAAAATGCCAGAAAGTACCAAATAAAATTCTAAAACAAAAAAAGGAAAAATGCTGATTTGCTGTCCAAATGACTGCACAACCCAAAGGTACTTAATTTCTGGGAAACATACATTGTTTTTACTCTCAATTGGCTCTTGCTTCTGAATGACATCTTAGACATGAATAGGCCAGTGCGTTGAGAAGACTGCAGACTTTTCAAGAATGTTCTACAAAACACTTCCAAAATTTGGGAGTAAATGTTAAAATAACCATACAAAAGTTTAAATGAAGTAGATAGATACATCACTTGACTTGATTTTTTTCTGCCCGAAAACATTAGGGACAATAAATTTAATGTTCAGGGAAAACATACTATGGCATGTAGTGTTTGGCTCAGGTGAAAGATGCAAGTAAAACTAAAAAGAGAAGAACAGGTTGTAAAAGGTCTGAGAACTCATTGTAACTACCACTACATAGCAAGCTTGCAGATTATTGGGCCGTAGTGGTTAAGTTCCTTAGCCAAAGTTCTCAAAATGTCAAACACAGGGTTAGGAGTCTGATTAAAATTGAACACTTTTTAAATCAGAGTTCCTCAAATTCACTTCTTTAAATTTGGGGCCAAAAATGCCACATTCGTGTTTTTGTCTAATATCAGATATCTGGAAGCTTTTCAACCTGTTCATAAATGACCTGGAGACAGCAACCTGGAGCAGCGAGATGGCCAAGTGTGTGGACTACATCAAACTTTTCCAAGCAGTGAAGACCAGAAGAGATTGTGAAGAGCTCCAGGAGGATCTCTCAAAACTGGGAGAATGGACAGTAAAATGGCTGATGTGTTTCAATGTAAGAACATGTAAAGTAATGCACTTTGGGGCAAAGAATCAAATCTTTATATATAATGGGTTCTGAGTGACAGATCAGGAGAGAGAGCAACAGATCAGAGAAAGTTCTGGGGGTGGTGGTAAACAGCTTGATGAAAGTGTCAACCCAATGTGTGGTGGCGGTGAAGAAGGCTAATTCCTTCTGAAGAAGGAGAAGAAGGCTTTTCATTATTAGAAAAGGTATTGAGAAAAAGACGGCTAATATAATGCTGCTGTACAAACTGATGGTAAGGCCACACCTGGAGTATTGTGTCCAGTTCTGGTCACCACATCTCAACAAGGACATAGTGGAAATGGAAAAAGCACAGAAGAGGGCAACCAAAATGGTTACTAGACTGGGGCACCTCCCTTACGAGGAAAGGCTACAGTGTTTGGGGCTCTTCAGTCTAGAAAAGAGGCACCTAAGAAGGGACATGATTGAGACATACAACATTATGCAGGGGATGGATAGAGGGGTTAGAGAGACACTCTTTTTCCTTTTGCACAGAACCAGGGGACATCCACTAAAACTGAGTGTTGGGAGAATTAGAACAGACAAAAGAAAATATTTTTTTAATCCAACATGTAATTAGACTGTGGAACTCATTGCCACAAGGAATGGTGATGGCATCTCACCTAGATGCCTTTAAGAGGGGTTTGGACAAATTTCTGGATGGAAAGTCCATCATGGGTTACAAGTCATAATAGATATGTGCAAGCTCTTGATTTTAGAAGTAGGCTACCTCAGAATGCCAAGTGCAGGAGAGGGCACTAAGACACAGGTTGTATCTAGCTGTCTTGTGTGCTCCCTGAAACATTTAGTGGGCCACTGTAAGATACAGGAAGTTGGACTAAATGGGCCTTTGGCCTAATCCAGGGCTCTTCTTATGAAGTCAAAATGAAGTAAGTATGTGTGACTAATGTATTTCTAATTCAGCTTTCAATGTGTCAAAATTGGTGTGATTAGAAGTGTGATTAGAAGAAGGTGGTCCCATATGCATACAGAAACATGTTAGTAAACTCAGTACCTACCAGGTATCTGCACTCAATAGATGAATAATCTTAATATAGCTTTTAATATTTAAAATATTTTTATCCTACCTTTTGGTCACACTTAAAGAACCCACAAAGCAGCTTATGATAAAATTTTAAAACATTCTACAATATAACCAAGAGATATAAAGCAATATGCAAAGTCAACACTACTGTGCAAAAGATCCCACAAACAAAAAGTTGGAATAAGTAGGTCTTGGTAGCCTGCTTAAAGGTCAGAAACAAGGGAATCGGTTGGATTTCACAGGGCAAGAAGTTCTACACTCTTACAAGACATCTGCTAAGAAGGCTTTGTTCTGTGTCCCAGTCAGTTGGACCTTAACAGTAACAGGACACCGAGTAAAGTCTCAGATGTTGAGCACAATGGATGAACAGTCACATGGGAGAAGACTGTCTTTCATTCAGATGTCTTTCAGGGAAAAGACTGCCTTTCAGAAGGCATTTACAGAGGTGTTTCCCTTCCACTAATAGATCAAACATACAGCCTCTACACATTTGTCTTGAACAAGGGCTAAAGGTTCAATATCGAATTCCTAAGTGGTAGCTATGGTTACAATTTCATTTTTACCATCTTCATAACCCTGCAATCCTGTCTACCAAGCAAAAGTACAACTTTCAAACTGAGTAGCTTGGTCCCAAGATCTTCAACTACGTTCTCTAAAGGAGGCATAGATATTGAATTGACCTGACCCAGGTAACGTCTTACAGATGCAGAAACTCCAGCAAAAACAAAGAGTTATGGCTCAATTCTATTGAATTCCCTTGTGTGGTGATACAGCTGCACTGGCACAACTTCCTCCTCATCCCATGGAGGAGTTTTGGTTGCTACATTTGTCTCCCTGCCCTGGAGTAAGTCCCAGCAGCCACTATGGGTCACCTAGAACCTGCACCAGCTCAATTGCTGGCACAAGTCTGTGTTGACCTGGGAAGGGGGCTCATTCAGGGTGTACCAGCACTGATCGCACCCCATCCCAGGCCTGATCGCTATCCCATCACTGCCCCATTAAAAAGTCATATACACATAGTAAAATATGAAATCTAAAATGCTATTTTTCCAACCTATTGGCTATTTATACCTCTGTCTACTCTGTGTGACTAGTATTTCAAATATGTCCAGGAAAATGCACATATAGGACATTGTAGAGGAGACTACAAAATTGTTGGCACAGGAAACTTAGCCCAATGTCCACTGACTCCAAAGTCAAGTGGACACACCTTTGAATTAACTAGATGCCGATCAGAGACTATTTCCCCAAACAGATTTCTTATTAAGAACATGCCCTTTTAAGTTCTTCTCAAATTATTCACTACTTTCCATAGTCAGGACCATCCCAGTGCATTTCTTGGATTCGGAATGGGTGTGTTCCCTTTTCTCTTTGTTCAAATACTCCTATTTATAACATTCGAGTTCTGTCGGGAATGTCAGTATTGAATGAGCCAAAAAAAATCTGGTGAATTCACAAACCTTACATCTGCTCACAATTTAATAAAGTGACTATTTTAATCTGAAGAAAAAATGTTGACAATCGTCAACAGTTTGGATTATTATTTTTGCCTCTTCAATTTGTTTTAAAGACTTAAAATATCGCTGCTAAAATATTCTCTTAGAAAGAAATGTAAAAGAAGCTGTGACTCCTATTTCTTTTTTTTCTAGTTCTTGTCCAAATAAATCCATTAATCCTTTTGTAACTATCCTAATACTGCAGGGGGAAAGAAGTGCATCAAATAAAGTGGACTAGGCTGGATTCAGCATGAAGCTTCCACAAGTTTACAGAATGGATTTTGATTAATTCAGTGTTGAATATTCCATTTAATTCCCTTACACCCCATTCTCCCTCCAAGAAGTTCAGAGCAGCTTGCTCAGCAGGTAATTACACATTACACTAACACAGTGTCTCTCAAACAGGACCCACTAGGTGGTTCACAAGTCAATTTCAGGTGGGCTGTACAACACCTAGCACAGCCACTATTGAAAATATGGGAAGACTGTGTGGTTATTTTGCTTGTTCAAGGTTTATTTTTTTTCTTTCTTTCTGATTCACTTTACTATTGGATAATGGCTAAGAAATAATCCTACTTATTGCTGCATTCCCAGGAAAGCATCCTGAGACACTGGCATCACAATGACTGCACTTCCAGTTTGATGATGTCACTTCTGGCCAGGGCATCACTTCTGGTGGGTCCTGGACAGATTGTCATTCTAAAAAGTGGGTACTGGTGCTAAATAGTTTGAAACCACTGCACTAACACATGATTCTGATGTAACAGAATCATAACACATTTTTTTTTAGAAAAGAAAAGCACTGCTAGGATATAGGAATTTAAAGCAGAGAGGAGTTGGTCAGTGCTTAACTTTTTTCTCTTCCATCACTTCTCTACTTCAAATTGCTCACCCCCAAGCAACCTCCCCCACAACAGGATTTTGCAATTGTGCGTAAGAGAAGTCTGGGGGGGGGGGAACAAACTGGAAAAGAGAAATGGTAGAAAGCGTTAAGTATGACCACTACACATTCCCTAGTGCTCTAAATTGGCTCTTTTGGATCTTCTTTAAAGATGATGTCATCTGCATATAACTTAATTAGACCTGCCTTCCCATAAGGAGAAAGCTCACAGGACCAGATCTAGTTAAAGGGCCAAAGGTACAATGTAGCTGAATGGTATCATGTACCTTCAGGCTTTTCTGTAATCCAGAATTAAAGTCCCCACTTATTAAAATATTAAAGCATTTAACTCTCTCAAATGAATGAGAATGTGTTGAACTGGGATCTGCACTCAATCACATTCAATCACATGCTCTTGGAGAGTCTACCCAGATAGGATTAAGCAAAGGGCAGTAAAAAGAAGATTAAGGAGTCAAAGGAAAATAAAGGGATCAGAGAACAACAACAACAACAGTATAAGTAACTGGAACATGGAAAAAAAACTGAATGATAGAGGAATATAATGGTGGAACTGAAAATATGTTTAAAATGAAGTGGGATGGAGCTAACGTTTAGCTTCCCATTTAAAACTGAAATCGAGGTGTAAAAGAACAGAAAAACTGAAAAGAAAAAGTCAGATGGTCTTTAAGAAGCATTTCTTTAGCTGGATGCAAAGAATCACACAACTAATTAAGCACACCCAACAAAGCTTTAAAATTGCAATTCTTATTCAATAACATCCTCCATTCCACTTTTGAAACACTGAAGGAATTTCAAGAGCATACATAAGAACAGCCCCACTGGATCAGGCCATAGGCCCATCTAGTCCAGCTTCCTGTATCTCACAGCAGCCCACCAAATGCCCCAGGGAGCACACCAGATAACAAGAGACCTCCTCCTGGTGCCCTCCCTTGCATCTGGCATTCTGACATAGCCCATTTCTAAAATCAGGAGGTTGTGCATACACATCATGGCTTGTACCCCATAATGGATTTTTGCTCCAGAAACTTGTTCAATCCCCTTTTAAAGGCATCCAGGCCAGTCGCCATCACCACATCCTGTGGCAAGGAGTTCCACAGACCAACCACACGCTGAGTAAAGAAATATTTTCTTTTGTCTGTCCTAACCCGCCCAACACTCAATTTTAGTGAATGTCCCCTGGTTCTGGTATTATGTGAGAGTGTAAAGAGCATCTCCCTATCCACTCTGTCCATCCCCTGCATAATTTTGTATGTCTCAATCATGTCCCCCCTCAGGCGTCTCTTTTCTAGGCTGAAGAGGCCCAAACGTCGTAGCCTTTCCTCATAAGGAAGGTGCCCCAGCCCCATAATCATCTTAGTTGCTCTCTTTTGCACCTTTTCCATTTCCACTATGTCTTTTTTTAGATGCGGCGACCAGAACTGGACACAATACTCCAAGTGTGGCCTTACCATAGATTTGTACAATGGCATTATAATACTAGCCGTTTTGTTCTCAATACCCTTCCTAATGATCCCAAGCATAGAATTGGCCTTCTTCACTGCCGCCGCACATTGGGTCGACACTTTCATCGACCTGTCCACCACCACCCCAAGATCTCTCTCCTGATCTGTCACAGACAGCTCAGAACCCATCAGCCTATATCTAAAGTTTTGATTTAAGCCTTTAAGTCAATTCCACAAATCACATATGAGACTAAAATTCATCTAAAAATAGTATATTAGATCTTGGCCCTAATACCCTTCTTACAGCCATCCACACTATGGGTTGGGTTCCATAACACTGGAAGAGAGTTCTGTCACTAATCCTCTATTTGTTTCCAGGAACTCATGATTGATGTCACAGACATCAACCTTTGGAATCCACAAAGTTAAATTACGTCCCCCATGTTGTTTAATATATATACACAATACACAGAACTGCTAGGGGAGGTCATGGGGGAATTAGTTTGGATGTCACCACTATGCAGAGGACCTTCAACTCTGTATCTCCATTCCATTTGATACTAGGAAAGCCATAAAGGTTGTATATTGCTGTCTGGAGTTGATAATGGGCTAGATGAGAGCAAACAAGTTGAAATTAAATCCAGATAAGATAGATGAGCTAAGGGTTAGGATACTGTTTTGCCATATCCCCAGTCCAAGCTTTGCTTAGAGAACCTATGCCCACTTAAAGCTAACTTGCTCCCCTATGTTCCCCAACAATGGTCCTAGTTCTACACTGCTGGACCCCACCACCAGCATAGCTTGCCTGTTCAACCTGCAGAGGTTCTCCTTCCTCCCCTCACCTGCCAGCAGCTTCTCCAGCCACCACAGCAACAACTTGGTCCTCAGCACGTCTTGGGAGTAGCAGCCACACATCAGTGTCACCAGCAGTCTCTGTTCCAGCAATCATCAGAAGTGCATTCACCCATCTGTCTATTAGTCGTAGTCCATCAGCAGATCCAGTAATCTATCAGCCATTAGTTCCTCAGTCCATTAATCTATCAGTTCAGTTAGTTTCCTTCCTTCCTCCAAGCTTTCCACCCACACACCCTTTTCCTTCTTGCAGGTGCTAACTCTGAGGGCCTTTTTGCCTCCAAGTGGCTGCAGCTGTGCACATACCCACTGCTAATTAGAGCCCTGGGGTTAAATCTATGCTTGCCTGCCAGAACAAGGGGCCACTGTTGACACCACACCCTAGCTCCTGGAAGGATCTTGTGCACTTCCATTACAGGTACCTACAACTCACATTACAGGTTATTTAAAAAGTTTTGGAGGGGTTGCAAATTCCTTCAGGGAGCAGGTTTGTTGTTTAGAAGTGCTGTTGAACCTATTTCTGAACATGGATCCCCATATGTTAGCTCATAGACCAGGGTGCATTTGCCTAGTCTACACCGGTACACCAATTGCATCCGTCTCGGTTTTCAGTCAGTAGGAAATAACTAAGTTTGTCCAAACAAACTTTATGATGCTAGAATAGATTTTATGTGGGACTTCCCTTGAAAACTATTAGGGAACTTCAGTTAGTTCAGAATGCAGCTGTATTATTGTTGACTAGCACAAAGTGTTGTGAGCATATCACACCTTTGCTTCATTATCTACCTTGGTTGCTGGCTGGTTTCCAGGTGCAATTCAAATGCACTAGCTTTGATCATGAAAGCCCACAAAATGGTTCGAAACTAGAGTACTTGTAGGTTCACAATCCATTTGTGTCCAGTTCTGGTCGCCGCATCTAAAAAAAGACATAGTGGAAATGGAAAAGGTGCAAAAGAGAGCGACTAAGATGATTACTGGGCTGGGGCACCTTCCTTATGAGGAAAGGCTACGGCATTTGGACATCTTCAGCCTAGAAAAGAGACGCCTGAGGGGGGACATGATTGAGACATACAAAATTATGCAGGGGATGGACAGAGTGGATAGAGAGATTCTCTTTACGCTCTCACATAACACCAGAACCAGGGGACATCCACTAAAATTGAGTGTTGGGAGAGTTAGAATAGACAAGAGAAAATATTTCTTTACTCAGCGTGTGGTTGGTCTGTGGAACTCCTTGCCACAGGATGTGGTGACGGCATCTGGCCTGGATGCCTTTAAAAGGGGATTGGACAAGTTTCTGGAGCAAAAATCCATTATGGGGTACAAGCCATGATGTGTATGTGCCACCTCCTGATTTTAGAAAAGGGCTATGCCTGATGCAAGGGAGGGCACTAGGAGGAGGTCTCTTGTTATCTGGTGTGCTCCCTGGGGCATTTGGTGGGCCGCTGTGAGATACAGGAAGCTAGACTAGATGGGCCTATGGCCTGATCCAGTGGTGCTATTCTTATGTTCATTATATGAAACTGCTCATTTCCCAAGAGCAACTTAAAGGTTCTTGCATGCCCCACCATTTGGCAGGGATGTGTGGGAGGGGAATTCTCTGTAGTGGCACCCATTGATGGGATGTAGAACCACTTACCCAGAGAAGCATTTTGTTGATCATATTAGAGCTGCTCTGTTTTTTTTTTTAGTTATACAGGTGGGCCCATTCCAGGAACCCCCACTTTTATCTAAAGAATGTTGAAATTCATGAGTCTCTGGGGTCCTCTAATCCTCCAGAGGCGATGGGAGCTGTTCTCCCATCACCTCCACAAGATGTTCTCATCAGATATCATAGAATCTGCAGGTCCCTAATCCATGGGTAATGCAGGCATAATATAGTATAGTAATGTATAGTTCAGACAATGTTTTGTGGGTTCGTTGGTTGATTCTGTTTATTGCTGCCGGTTTTTGTCACACTGAGTTTATTTTTATTGTACTATATTAGTGTGTTGTTAGCCATCTTGAGTACCTGCCTAGTGGGAGGGAAAGGCAGGATATAAATATTTTATATAAATAAAAAAAGCTGCCAAACTTGAGCTGGTGGGAGTGTTGTATATATTCACCAAATGTGCAGTATTCAGAAAATAGCTGTTGTCAAATAAGAAAACTTCATGTTACACCTTTAAAAAAATCCAGATGTACGGATAATTGGGAATTAGAAGAACCTGGACCAAAAAAATTCATAATGGACTGTAAAAAGAATGCCATTAACAACATAAATAAAACTTTCTCTCTCCCCTCACCCAACATCCTATCATAATAATGAATGTTTAAAGACATAACTTCAAAATCACCAAAGGTGTGCTAAGTGGGAGGGAGGGAAGAGTGAGACAGGGAAAAGAAAATCCCATTTCTGTTTTCCTTAAGAAACTGTAGCCAAAAATCACAACCACTGTAATTTATGCAACTTTCTCCTGAACATATTGCTTCAGTAATATAAAAACTTGTTTAAACAGATATTAAGACCTTGTCATGCACAAAAGTGGCTAATATGCATTTTGCTCAGACAGATTAGTGTGGTGGCCTACCACAAATCAGGGCCTCAGTGATTTAAAGAATACCTTAGAAAAGACCCTGTGCTTTTCTTAAATATTATTACAAAGTTTAAACCAACAGTAGTCAAGGCCGGGAACAATAGGATCATACATCACCATAATACTAGGGTACTCAAAATATTACCTTTAATGCTGTGGTTCCCAAACTCCTTTTGAGATGCTATCCTCTTTAGGAGAGTAGCGACCCGACCAGGGACCGTAGTGCTGTTAGAACAGGGCTTCCTGGTTTTGTTGCCTCCACTACCACCACCAACACTAACCACAAGCAACTAAAAAACCCTTTTTTACATACATTTGTATGGTAGCAGCAAAACCCAGAAGTGCTGTTCTAATATTTCTTAAGGGGGAATGCATCCCAAAAGAAGGTTGGGAATGCCTGCCCTGGGGAGTCATGACCCCTAGAGATTGGGAAACACTGCTTTAAAGTTAAGCTACTACGCTATGAAATACATGCACTATTCATGTCTGTTATTCTGTCCATTCTGTTCTGTCCATTCTGTTCCTCTGCTGTTTTCGAATTCTGGAACACCTCAGATTTTCTGGTTTGGGTTAATAGAAAATAACCACTAACGTGGTAAGAAACATTGCTCATAGATTTCAGTCATCTCATAGAAACTAATATCCTTGATAAGATGTGCAATACACCCTTAAATAACCCTTTCAGAGTGAGGGGAGGGCGGGCAGGATCCCTTGTGCTGGATCCTGACCCTGATTTAAGGTGACCCACAGCAGTGCTGGGCTGCTCAGATTTGCGCCACCTCATCAGGTGGCACAAATTCGAGTAGCCCCATTGGAGCTACTGTGGCTCTCCCCGGGGTAACGGGAAAAATTTCCCTTTGTCAAAAATCAGACCCACAAACTGCCTGAAACTTGCACTGGATACAGCACAAGTTAGGATTGGGCTGCCCATTATTTAAATGATTTATATACTGCCTTTGCCTCTAAACATTCCCCTTTATGCTTATCTCTTGTTCTTCACTCTGGTCATCTATTACTTCAAACCTACTAAAAGGGCATTTGTCCCTCATTCTTAATCTTATTCTTAATCTTATAATCTTATTGCATACATTTCTTGTCAGCAGCTAAAGATACTACTGTACCACCCATCTGATATTATATATACCCACTTCAGCCAAGTAAAACATTTTGGAGTCTCACATTTGGTCAATGGAGAAAATTCTAATTGGATTTAACACAAGGTTCACTGCTTAGATACATGTGCTGGGAAATAGTTTTCACATGGCATAAACGGTAATGCTAAGCAAGAGAAACAAAGAGGCATATATTCAGCTCTGTGTTCAGATATATGGACCTTAAGCGGTTCAGCGGCAGGTTACGGGGGGCAGGGAATGAGGGATACTCTATGTTTGTTAATAGACTTAATACTACACTTGCAAAGTGCTACAGTTTAAATGCTACAGTTAACTTTATATCTCACCTCATACCAAGAACTTATACAGTTCTTGGTATTCTAATAAACCAGTGGTTCTCACACATTTAGCACCAGGACCCACTTTTTAGAATGAGAATCTGCCAGGACCCACCAGAAGTGATGTCATGAACGGAAGTGACATCATCAAGCAGGAACATTTTAACAATCCTAGACTGCAATCCTATCCACACTTACGCAGGAGTAAGTCCCATTGATTAACATTGTTAAAAGATTATACATAGTAGCTTGTTAAAAGTACAGGTCTGTAACATTTCCCCAAATGTAGTCACATACCATGGTAGCCTCAAGTCTAATATGTTAAAAATAAAATACTGAAATGAATGAAGACCCACCTGAAATTGGCTTGCGACCCACATAGTTGATCCCAACCCACAGTTTGAGAAACACTGCAATAAATTATTCTGGGTGGGGGTAGAGTACAAAGAATATCAAGGCCATCACAATTAACTCTACTGGCATCCCAAGGCAATATTAAATGACACATGGTCCCTTCGGTTTCTCTAGAACAACTTTTTGTAGAGTCCAAGGCCTAATTTGCAGAAACACCAGAGAGGTTGTCAAACCTCTGCCTGTTATATAACTTCAGACCACAGACAGAGGTTCACAGGTCTACATCTACCATATACCATATCATCAGTTGTGCATTCAGTTATAAGGCCTGTTTTTGAGTTGCCACCAGATTTCACAGAAAGCAAAATTCAGGATGGAAATTTGGAAGTTCCTGCTCATGTAAAACATCAGAGGTTGCTTGAGAGTAGTGAAAATACAGGCATGTGCCGCTTAACGACCTTCTGCTTAACGATGGACCGCATATATGACGGTGGTCAAAACACAACAAAGAGGTTCTTAATGAGGCAGTGAGAATTCCCATAGTCTGCAGCAGAGTGGCTGTTTACAAGAGGCTATCTCCAGTAGCCTGTGCAGCCAGCTGGTGTCTAGCAGGGAGTGTCTGTTTACACAACAAAGGCACCAGATTGGGCTGAATGTTCGCTTAACAAGCTAACTGCATAACAACAGGAATCAGAGAACGTACCCCTGATGTCAAATGATGTACACCTGTACAGGCGTCCCCTGCATCCATGGATCCGGTATCTGTGGTTTCACTTATCTGTGGATCGGGGCCTTCTGCACACACTCCGCACCTGTTACAGTACCCTTGTTCTCCACTAGAAGCAATTGAAGCACTAGTGCTTCTTGTTAACAAAGGAACATTCTTACTTAACTGAAGAATGCGACATGCAAGCAACCACGCAAGCCTACACGCTAGAGGGAAACTAACCAAATGTTAGTTTGGGCAATTCCTGCCTCCTATTAACGTTTGGTTAGTCTCCTCCCTATAGCGTGATATTTTCTCTAGTTATTAGCTACTTATAACATTTGATCTCAAGATTTGACAAGCCAAAACATACATGGAAGGAATGGGGAGGAAGGGTCCTGGAGAAGTCATATCTTCCTTCTCTCCCACTTCTGGAGATTTAAAGGGCAATACTGAGCATGAAAAGTACCAGCTCAAGTAACTGCAAATTATGAAGACCAGGTATAATGCGGAGACAAAGAGTCCTCCTGGGGGCTCTTTCAATTACCAAAACCCTACATGGGGATACACATTAATCAGCAACCATTTTGCTGCCAAGCCTGGCTAGAAAATGCCAGTGACTCACTAGGCTAATAACCCACTCAATGAAATTATTGAAGGCCTGGGATGGACTCAGGGTTTGTTTCTGCCACTGGAATTCTGATGATGTGAACACGCACAAAGAGGCCAATTAATGTTGGTGATGCTGGAAACCACATCAGAAATAGTCTGTCCTGGCTCTGGAAAGGGATGCTAGATTTACTAATAAATCTGTTTCCTGGCTGGCAGTGCCTCTCCTCTTGTCAACACCACAGGCCACCAGCTGCCTTGCTCACATTCCTTTTCTACCACCTCTCTCACTGACAAACAAATGTCACTAAAAAGTGCTTGTTTAGGAGGGGCAACAGCAATTAAATCTGCAAGAGCAAATGAAAAAGTACAAAAGCATACGCTGAAGTTATACAGGGCCAAAGACTAAGCAGCATGGGTACTAACGTGAGATATATGAAAGGAGATACCATAGCCTGCAGCAGAGTATATGGTGGTTTTAACACTATAGCCAGTTCGGAACCTTGGTGGGTGTTTTCTCATTATTTGGTTCCCCTGCATGATTTAACCCCCACCCCCAAAGAACAAAAGACACAGGACTACATTATGCACTTGTTGTAACATGTAGTTTGTCTCTAAGAACTGAACCAAGCTCCTCAGAAAGGTTGTGGTTCTTCTCCCACAGCAGGGGTCTCCAAACTTTCTGGCCAGAGGGCTGCATCAATATCTGGCATGGTGTTGAGGGCCAGAAAAAAATTTAAATATTAAATTTAAATAAATAAATTAGAGATGGATCTTAGATGAGTGGATAAATGAGTGAATGGGCTCATTCATTCAACCTCTTTGGCCCTCAGAACACCCTCCAGACACAATCAGAGCACAGTTCTGGTCATGTTCAGTTGAGTGGGCCACCTCCGCCTTTCAGGGGACAAGAGGTTGGCCGCGGGACACATCTGGCCCCCGGGCCAGGGTTTAGAGACCCCTGTCCTACAGTAGGAGACATCTGTCATGGAGAGACTGAATACTTCAGTTATATTATGTCCTGCAGGTGATCAGACAAGGTGATTCACTGCAACGTTTCTAACCTTATGATAATATTCTGCTGTAAAGACTATTTTCCAATTGTAAGTGGGTTTTTGCAACTGGCCAAAAACTTGGTATTGACTTGTCACAGTGTTTCTCAACTAGTGGTACTCATACCATTAGTAGTACTTGAGATTGAGTCTGGTGGTACACGTGAGGTACCCAGACCCCGTCCACCTGGCAATGAGACCAGCAATGCAACGCAACAAGCAGCAGGAGGAGGTTCAACTCAGTGGGTAGAGTTCAAGCGTCTGCTTTTCACAAGCTCCTGTCCACCCTGAGCTTCCGATCAATGTTTGTTGCATTGCATTGAGCCTCCCTATTC
The DNA here is from genome assembly GCF_035046505.1 of Tiliqua scincoides. Lineage (NCBI taxonomy): Eukaryota > Metazoa > Chordata > Lepidosauria > Squamata > Scincidae > Tiliqua > Tiliqua scincoides. The sequence goes on along the minus strand of NC_089826.1, from coordinate 16,627,801 downwards.
AGAAGTAATTGGCAATTACATCGCCAGTTACTTCCGGGAGTATTTCCAATAGGGGGACAGTGCAAAGTGGTACAGTGGAGAACTAAACATTGAGAAATGCTGCTCTATCACATTCTGTTGGACCCCTTCAGATAATAACTTATTTTATGTGTAGACTACTTACCGGACCTTGCTAACTGGATTAAGAGGCACACTTTAAATGGTGACTCTCTTACATTTAGAAAGAAGAGAGCAACTGTTCCTATTAATCCCAGGGTAGTGTATTTTCTGGTGGCGCTCTCTCTCTCTCTCTCTCTCTCTCTCTCTCTCTCTCTCTCTCTCTCATTTTTACACCTTTTAAAGATTGCAATCTCCTTTTTTTTTGCCATATTAACCACTTTATCAACTTTTGTTGAAAAACAGTATATAAGCACAGGGCCTAGGACAGGGGGGTAAAGGTGGTAATTTGTACCCTTAATTTGGCCAAGGGTCAAAAGGGAGGCCCAGGAGCCAAAGGAGGGAGCCCAGAAATTTCCTGGGATCTGACATTTTTCTATCTGCTGTGGACACTACCATGACTGGGGATGCTAGGGACACTACTGATGCCACACGGGTGGGTAGACCTGGGCTCCAAAGACTTTTCCAGCTGTCTCTACCTCCCCTCAACCTGCTTCACCTCTCCCTATTATGCTTGCCCGTCACCACCCTCCCCACTCTGTTTCACCCCTCCCCTTTGCAAAGGGGCCCAAAAGAAACTTTTTATCCCCAGATAAAATTCCTCCCAGAGGCCCTGTATAAGTATTTCTAATAATAATCATGCAACTGACCCAAAGAAGCACAATCAGAAAGAAGAGAAAGTACCCAAATCTACCCTAACCCAGAAAATACAGAGCATGATCCAGCAAGAGTTCTACACTTTTTATTTCAATGGGACAAAGTTAAGAATATGCTCGACTCTTCCATAGTAAAATGAGATTTTAATTCTGGTTGGATGATGATAATAGTTATTGGAAAAAAGGGTACGCAAATATTCTAAATAAATAAATATAAAATGATGAATTTGCAAACCTCAAAAACTAGAGGTCGATGGAAAAAAGACTGGTTTGGGGTTTGTCATATTGGACAATACCTGCGGGGGGGGGGGGAGAATCAGAACAACAACAAACCAGTGAAACAACACATGTCTTGCAACCTTTTGTAAAAGATTAAAGAGGTTTCTCAAATGAACTCTTAAAACAACAGCAAGACAACCACACCTTTACTAAAGGCAGTCTTTCTTTAAAGTTCCCGAAACAAAATACTTTAACATAGATTCCATACAGAAAGATCATATAGTAGAAGAACAAAAGTACTGTAATAACAGGTTGTAATCAAGCATTGTTTGATGGCAATGTTGGTCGGGAATCTTATGGTATTGTCCAAAGGCAGAAACTATTAACTGCCTTCTACTTAAAGCAGAAACTGCTTCTTGGGCAGAACCTCTCAGCTTTTAGATTGCAATCCTATCCATTCTTTCTTGAGAGCAAGTCCCACTGAACGCAACAAGACTTACTTCTGAGTAGACCACACATAGGATCACATGATTAGTGTTCTCTCTAAAACAAAACAAACCAGTTTTTTATAATGGTAATTGTGGATAAAATTCTGAAGATGTGGAAATGCAGCTGTGAACTCGGTTCAGGGAATCAAGTCTTTAGACCTTTGCCAATATCATCAAAGCAAATGAAATTAAGATAGAAAATTGCTTTGTAAGGTAAAGCTAAAACTACAACACAAGTTGATGCTTTCCCGTCCAAAGCAGGACCCACAAATCTCTAGAGCTGCTTACAGAAAGTATCACTCTTGAATCTTTTCTGAGGTTCTGTTCCCAAACAGCCTTCGAATATTTTTTTTTAAAAAGAAACAAGTTTCTAACAGTGTTTCTCAGACTGTGGGTTGGGACCCACTAGGTGGATCACGAGCCAATTTCAGGTGGGTCCCCATTTATTTCAATATTTTATTTTTAATATATTAGACTTGATGCTCCCATGGTATGTGACTGAATTTGGGGAAATGTTACAGACCTGTCCTACTTTTAACAGGCTACTATGTATATTCTTTTAACAATGATAGTAAATGGGACTTATTCCTGGGCAAGTGTGGGTAGGATTGCAGCCTAGGATTATTAAAAATGATCCTGTTTGATGTCATTTCCCGTCATGGCATCACTTTCAGTGGGTCCTGACAGATTCTCATTGTAAAAAGTGGGTCTTAGTGCTAACTGTGTGAGAACCAGTGCTCTATAAGAATGCAGGTATCAGATGAAAGTCCGAAGGTGGCTCTTCCCCCCCCCCATTGGTAGTCCAACATCATACAAACCTATTTTTAACACCGTGCCTCCGCAAAATTGTGCCAGCAAAAAAAGTGCAAAAGTGCGCTGTTAAAAATAGCTGCAGCATCTTCTTTTTTCATGCACAGCTTTCTGCTTGGTAATCACCAGCGAAGCAGGGAAAATGCTGGTAAATGGTCGCACATGATACCCCAAGTCATGCAATGAGCAAACCTCTTTGAAGCTGGTCTGACAAATGCACATGCCAAACTGACATCTGGATATTCACATGAGTCACTTAGCAGGTGCCCCTCTAGAGCCACATTACCACACTGAAGTTCATACATTACATTTGCTGAGTAAACTAGTATCGGGTTCTTCTACAGGCAAGTTAGTCTCCTGAGTGTGAGAAAACAAAAAATGAGATGGATCCAGTGCATAGCTGAAGCAACATTAAACGATTCCAACTTTTAATGTTATTATGCTTCACAAAACCATTTTTGAAAAGAATAAGATTGCTACATGAGGCACATTCACAAGGCAATTGTTCCCAAAAATCTGGAGAGCGATTATCTTACATGAGTCAACTACAGCAAGAACATGGATGCAGCAGCCTCTCCCATCTTCACAATGACAATTCAAATAAATAACATGCCTTTGCTATTCACTCACAAGATCCCTGTCATCCCATTCCTTGGTGTGTGTTAGGAACAACCTGTCAGTTCAAAGTTTTAACCCTTCTTTCAATTTCAAAAGAGGATTCAATAGAGAACAAGCTCATCACAGCTCCCTCATTTTTCAAAAGGTGCTGAGTAATCAGAATCTGCCATGGCTTCTACCTTTGAATATCAGGCCAAAGATCAAGCAGCAATAGGGTCGGAAAGTGTTAAATCTTAGTGGAGAAATAACTGTGTTTAACAGGTTGGGAACAGCACCTGTATGAGAAATAATGTAAACCAAGAAATTCTGTGTTTAATTTCACTTATGTCATAAATTCAGTGAGCAGGTTTAGGGGCCAGTCCTAAAAGCCCTTAGCGCCAGGTGTCGTAAATAGGCTGTAAAGTACATTTACGGCACCCTCAGAGGAAGGAGCTGGAACTTTTTTCAAAGGAAGGGACAAAAGCCCCTTTCCCCCATGGAGACCTCCAGTTGCTTCCCAGCACCCACGGAATACAGCGGTCACCATTTTGGTGCCACTGTTCCTCTGGGCATCAGGAAGCTCAGGATTTGGCTGCCCCAAATCAACCCTAACCAGCTTTCCAGCACCAATGCAGTCATGCCAACTGGGCATGCACTGCATTCCACAGAAGAGGGGCAGTCACGGAAGCCTCCTCAAGCTATGGGAATGTTTGTTTCCATATCTCAGGGCTGTACTGTGACTTCATCGGCACTAGAAAATTGGTTAGAATTAGGCATATTGCTATCTCTCAGACTCAAACCATATCTGAAAATGTGAATAATATTAATATCTTTCAGGGTTTTTTTGTAAGCATTACAGAGACAATGAATGTGAGCTGCTTTGATCAAATGAAAATATTGCTATGCATTGAAGAAACTTATATCTATCTTGTTTGATATCAGAAATCAAACAGTGTTATTGTGAAGTAGCTAGGTGTCCAAATATAGAGTGCACTGACGTAAGAAGCAAAATACAAAGCTTGTTTTTTTTAAAAAATTAACATTAAAAATATACTCTAGGCATGTATATTTGACCTGAACCACTAAGAAAAAAGGGTGATGTAATTTTTAGAACCACTTTTCAAGCTATGAGCACATTTTCCACCCAATACTGCTCCATTAACTCACCCAGACAGTGACTCAATGGGCCTATTCACACAAGAAACAAGACCAAGATTTCATGCCTTAAAAATTTATTATTCAGAGCAGCAATACAGTCATAGTTAAAATGGAAAAACTCTATTAACCTGAATCAAGAAATTTCATTGTGTTTGGTGCTACTGTTCCAGGCCCTTATACTCTGAAATTCAAGACAACCTACAGAAAAGCAGTTCACATGAGAAGGGCTGTATCCTTTATTAAAATGACATGCTCATTGCTAGACTAAGCAGAGATTTCTCCAAAGAGATCCCAAGAAGCCCTACAATGTTGTATTTGCTCATGAGATTTATTCTGGGCTCATGTAAATTTTAAGCTGGTCCAACTATTATTATTATACTTTATTTTTACCCCGCCTTTCTTCCCGAAGGGACTCAAGGCAGCTTATAAAACAAGGTTAAAACACATTAAAAACATAGTTTAAAACAGATAAAAAAATAACATATTGTAACATATTGTAAAAACAGTAGTCAGATTTTTAAAAAACTAGTCAGATAAGAGCATAGCGCAGCAGATTAAAAAACTAATAAACAGATAAAGCAACTAATGCTTTCCATGATGTTTTTGCTTACTTGTTTCATGAATCTGAATCCACAACATTAAGAAGCTTGTAATGACATAATGGAGAAAGATCAAGTAACTTGAGATGTCACTGGGGCAACCAACAATTACAAAAGGAGATATCTCTTTAGCAAAACGTTACATGACCAAGTAACATTTCACATTTAAAAGCCCACTTAATATGCCCCTGCATCACTTCATCTGCAAAGGGAAACTGCTTCCACAGCTGAAATCTCCAGTCTATCATCACATTATTTTCCTTCTTTATTTCAAATCTTGTTTCTTTCAAATTGTCTATGTATGCAGATAAAGGTTTCAAATCTATGCAGATCTGAGTTGATTTATTCAACAGGTCCAAAGCTTTTGAAATCCACTGTCCACCAGTGTTTCCCAAATTCATTACTTATTTGAGAGTTTACCATTCTCCTTCCTGAGGCAAAGCTTAACAGTGGTGTTCTGTACATCAGAAAAGTCAACATGTGCACCAGAAAGCAGATGCCATTACATTAAGAGCAGGGAGGCCTCCCCCTCAACATTCTTGAAACAGAAGAGAACCCAGGACTGGCTGGAACCCCACAAGACAACACCACTTCTGGTAATGCCACCGTGGAATGGGGCTAGGGCCCAATCCTATCCTACCTTAGTGCCAGTGCTGAGCTCCAGCACTGGTGCCGGGTGTTGCAAATATGCCATAAGGCAAGTCCACACACCAGGTGATGAGAGGCCACCAGTGCTGGGATGCAGCACTGAGATGGGATGCTGTTGGAGCACCTGGGGGTAAGTCACACCGCTGGGCAGCAGCATGGGTTTTCAGGGCAGGGAGTCCTGCTCTGCTGAATCCTATCCTCTGTGTCAGGCTACAAAGCCCAACAGAGGTTCTCTAGTCTGCACCAGCAAAAAGCTGGCGCAGACCCACGTAGCACCATTGAGGGGCCTGCACTATTATTCAGGGGAAGGGGAAATATGTTCCCTTCCCCTGGGGAGATCTCTGGTGGCTTCCTCGTGGCTGTGGGATACAGTGGTTGCCATTTTTGCACCACTGTATTCAGTGGCCCCACCAGGGACAGGATTGGGCTGTAGGTTGCTTCCCCTTTCATAATGATGTGTACTGAACTAGTCACACATAAATCAAAATTGGATCTGGGATGTGCAAACACTGCCACTCTAATAATTATATATATACAGACAAACTTGTATTTTCTGTCTGTTTGCACTTAAAAAGATAGTAAGTACATAAACTATATCTTAATTAAAAAGATTGTTTGTCAGTGAGAATAAGACGAAGCTGGGTGATCTGGAACAGGCTTCCAACTGGCCTCCTGGGTGACAAGACGATACACTGTGCCAGTTAATCCCCTTGAAAAAGGGATCAGAAATAAGAGATAGCAGAATCCATAAATTCATCACCAGCCATGAAGCAGCTGACTTCTTACAGCCTACAGAAATGCACTGAACTACTTGACCCTGCACAGCTTTAACTGAAACGCATCTGGAACTGCCTCTTTAGGTTACTTAAGGCTTGCAAGAGTTACACACTGAAAACTGAAATAGGAAATCAAACAATAATTAAGGAAATAATTCAAAAACAAAGCTTCCCTATTTCACCTTAAGCCAGAATTGTTTTAGAAGATAAGGTTTTTTTAAAAAAAATTCCATTTCATTATACTAGAAACATTTATTTTATTGGTTTGATTTATACCCCATCTTTCTGTCCCAATGAAAGAACACCATCTAACAAAGTAACAATATTCCACTAGAAATTTTGAGTTTTCTTCTTCTCTGTTATCTCTTTATCTGAATGCTTCATTAAAAAACCATTTACTTTGGTGTTAAACTGAAAACTAATGTATATGTTTTAGGGTCCAATCCTATCGCACCACTGGCACATGTGTTCCGGCAGCATTGTGCTTTATGGTGGTCACAAAACACAATCTGCCGTTCTGTGCAGGCTAGCTACCTCAAGAAGCTGCAGCTGTGTACCAGTGGCCTCTAGAGAAGCCCCAGCACCAATAAGCTGGCATGGAGGGTGGGCAGTGAGTGGGAGAAACGGGTAGCGGAAGGGGAGGAATGGGATGGAGAACAGGGCAGGATGGGGATATAACAAGGCTGGGAAGCCTATATCCTACCCCCCCTTCCCAGCTTTGATCCACCTATCCACAGCCACTTGGACTTTTGCCAGCAAAATAGCTGTCGCAGGTCTGAGTAGACCCACCAGGGCAACAAAGACTTAAATTGGGCAAGGAAATGTTTTCTACATTCCCATGTTTACATGGGAATATAACAACTCAATTTCTTTCCAGATGTGGCGGATTCCTCCTTTGTAATCTAAGAGGAGATAGAACAGAAACTTAGGTCCTAAAGACTAAATGGAACATACTGAAATGGTTTTACACATGAAACGATGGAACCAGCTTTCAAAGAGTTCCATAACCTTGGTGCCTCTGCAGAGAGGGGCCTCTCATGCATGACTGACAAACACATCTCTATACACAGTGGGACATGCAAAAAGGCCCGCTCAATTGATCTCGGGGGACAGGCCGTTTTATATAGAAAGAGGTGTGTTACAAGTACCTTAAAGGCCAAAACCAGCACTTCAAATTGCACCCAGAAACAGACCAGCAACTAATGGGCAGGAGTCTGGTCTAGAGGGTAGAGCCTCCGTTTGCCTGAAGATAACATCCGCAGGTCGCCAGTTCGAGGCCACTGGCACCGTGTGACTTTGAAGCAGCTGACAAGCTGAGCCAAGTTATTCCATCTGCTCTGAGCGTGGGAGGATGGAGGCCAGAATGTGATACCAGATCAGAAAGAAACATCTGGAATGTTGTGGTTCTTGAAAGATAGAGCCTTCTTTCAATTGTAAAAATCCCTACAGGAATTTAAATAGCCTGCCTATGTAAACCGCCTTGAATAAAGTCTGAGAAGAAATCTGACGACCAAGAAAGGCGGTATATAAATACCTGTATTATTATTATTATTATTATTATTATTAATGCAGCTGATAAAGCAGAAGTATGATATACCATGCCTTGTGCTGGCCAACTGTTGTACAGCAGTATTCTTCAACAGTCTTCAAGGATAATTCCACAAAGAAAATGTTATGTGAATGAACCCAAATGTGACAATACCAGTGCATGGACAATTGATGATCAGATCTGGTCGACTCAAACAAGGGACACAGCTGGCACACCAACCTCAGCTGGGCAAAAGCACCCCAGGCCACAGTCAACACTTGAGTATCCGGTTGCAAGACTTGGTCCAGGTGCACCCCCAACCTGCTCCTTCAAGGAAACTGCAACCTACAAACAGGCTAACAATCCATAACCTGGGTTATGCATAGCTGGATTGCATAAGATGGGAATGTGTTTCACATCTGCTCCCTAAAGTGCTTAATTTAAAACAGAATTATTCACTGTCAGCCATTGTATATTATTCTCTAATGAAAACACACCATTCTGGTTTGTTTGGATATAGCTGGAAAAGCTGGGTTTATGAAAGGAGGGCAGGATGTGTACTAGAGAAGGAAAATAGTGTTTTCATTCATATAATCACTTACGGAATTAGAGCTTCACTTGTATAAGTGGTGTTTCTGAGTTCAGTTAGTATTATTTTAAAAAGAGAGATAAATATGAAAGGATCTGAAAGAACTCTGTCATATGGCTACTGAGTACACAGTACGAAGAAGATAAGTTTGTCCCAAGCTTGAAACATTATATGCAAGTCCCAGGTTCAAATTCCAGCATTTCCAATTAAAGAGATCCAAAGTAGCAGGGCTGGGAAAGACCCCCCATGATATCCTAGAAAGCTGCTGCCAACCAAAGACCTGACTCAAAATGAGGCAGCATCTTATTTTCCATATCAGGTAATTCACAAAATCTGTGCTAGTAAAAAAATGGAGATATCTTAGATAATAGTACCTAAAATTTTTGCCACGTAATCAAGCTCCAATCATCACTTTGACTTATCTCCGGGTCAATCAGAGGGCAGAGCATTTCAACCCTGAACAGTTTCTTTCTCAAGCAGCAGGCAGGCACCTTAGGCAGGCAGGCACCTCAGCGATCATTTGTTTCTACAGCAACTGGGAAATTCCAGCCTAAGTTAACCTTTTGTTCTCCTTCCTTTGTTCCCTTTTGCAAATGCTTGCAAAACAGATCTGTTTTTTGAAACACCAGGATGGGATCCTCCTTTCCATTTGAAACAAAGTCCCAGGCTACAATTCAGTGCACCATTACTTAAGAATAACACCCATGGAAAGCAGTGGGTCTACTTCTGAGTAAAAAGGGTTGCAAATATCTCACCTCCCTTCTATGAATTGAACTGCACACTCTCAATTATATGTTATGGGTTGTATGTTGTATGTAGAGCTTTTGGCTTAACACACCAGACACCTTAAAGGTGGATTTGATTCATGGTTCTCCTGCAGTGGTTCCCAACCTTTTTCACTTGCATATCCCTTGGCAGTCCATTTCCATAAATTGTACCCTTCATATTAGCAAAATGTTTGTAATAATACAAGCCCTCATCTCCTCTCTATGAAAGCCTAGACTTCATGTATTCATCACATATTTTCTCTTTTCATCTCTTTGAAGAACAGAAGACTCTGACTCTGCCTTTGCACTGTGCTGAGAAATTCTGGGTGATGGATCACTTTTCATATTATGTTTCAGCTTTTTTACTGTGCTGGCTTTCAATCACTGGTTCATAGATGAATTGATGACCAAAAACTAGCTATTGGTGGCGCTTTCACAGCCAACTAGCTACCTCCCTTCCTGCCTTGCTGGTCCTTGCAAGCCATTCCTGCCTTGCAACACATTCTGGAGCCCTTTTCTGCCATTATTCCATTCTTTTTCAAGTACCCCTAAAGATCCTTCTGAGTGTCCCTGGGAGTGCATGAATACCAGGTTGGGAACCACTGTTTTACTGGTATGTTGTTTACAGTGCACTCACTTTGACAGTGTTTACAAAAAGGTGGTGAAGACCAGAATTTAAAAAGAATAAAAATGTAACTTGTGATCTCTTACTATGTTTTTAATAAATTAGAGACTGTACAATTCTTAGGTAACAATGAGTGGTAGGTTATTTTTCAGGATCTGGCCTCCGGTAAAATCAGACAAAACTATAGTCAGACACCCCCCAAAGTTTAACCCCTGACTTCTCCGAGGGTCATAGAAAATTCCATGATTGTTGGCTCAAAACCTGCCCTCGACACCCCCCAAAGTTTGGTCGGACACCCCCCAAAGTTTAACCCCTGACTTCTCCAAGGGTCATAGAAAACTCTATGATTGTTGGCTCAAAACTTGCCCTCGACTTATCTGTGGGATTGACTTATAGGTGAGTGTCTGCTGTATTCAGGGTGGCTTCACCATATAACAATATTTGTGTACAGACTGACACTTAGTAAGCAGTGAGATTGGACACAATCCCAAAACACAATGCTGCAAGATTCGCCTTGGAAAATGCAAATGTTGCAACTCTGCTTCCCATGTTTATGCCCAAAACATTTCTTCAATGTTTCAACACACCTAGAATTAAAAAATGATCACTGATATTCTTACCAGTGGCATAGCTAGAGGGGGTGAGAAGCACTAAGTTTTGCAGGGAGCCTCATCATAGCATGCAAGTGGTTCCTCCCCCTCCCCTTCAGAGTCATTCAGGGATGCGGGAGCAAAATGGAGGCATACACCTGGAATGGCCCCGAAGGGGATAGGGACGAGCCACCTGCACACTGTGGTGAGGCTCCCTGCAAAACTTAGCGCTTTACACCCCCTCTAGCTACACCACTGATTCTTACATTTCATATTCTTGAAAAACCATATTAATAACCAGCTTGAATGAGAAGGCACAGTGATCCACTCTTCACAAATGAGTGACTTGAATCTCCCTGCAGATATTATGAAGCAAATTTCAAGTGTTCAGAGCTGAAGAGTGAAAGGTAACAAGTATGCTGAAGAACCCTATCCATTGAAGAAAGACTCTGTTTGAAAGGCTGCATTTGAGTATCTCCAGCAATAGAGTCATTCCAAAAAGAGGGAACTGGACAATCAGCCACAGAGAGACCTATTTATGGATAAAGTAACAAACTAAGTTTGTTGGTTATAATTTCTAACACAGGCAACAGTGAAAGGAATTCCATTAATAAGGAATGTCCCCAAAAAGCATCGTTTCATGTTTAGAATTTCTTATTGCAAAATAATTTTTGTTCAATTCACAATAAAACCATCCATAAACTAAGTCATAAAAACAAAAATTTATACAATTTTAATTACTTCCTTTTAGATCTTTAAATAGCAGGAATGAAATTCCTTATACAAAAACCTCAAGCATCAGAGTGTGTGTGGGATACAATTTTGCATAAGTTGTGTGAAGAGAGTCTGTGAAGTGATAAATGCCACCTTCTGTTAGCCAAACTGCAATAAGTGTTCCATTAGAAAACTGCTGTGCAGTACCACACTTAAGCGCTTTATTTTAATGCAGTGTTTCAGAAATTCTCTTTCAAAAGTTTTTATAAATAACTAGGAATGTGTCCATCATTATGACAGATGGGATGCATGGAAAGGGAGCGCTTGCGTATTGTTAAAGCCTCTGGGTTGTAGGTCTGTTCTGCACACTTTGCAACCCCTTGTAGAATCTCTGTCAAAGACAAGTTTTGTCTTCACATCAAGGCAACATCCACAGGAACATTAGATATTGCAGAGCGAGAACAAAACCTATTCCTTGGTCCCATTGTGACTCAGGTCACTGAGAACTAAATCTGCTCATATTTGAATAGCCCTGGCCTTGATCTGCCCTTCTCCCTACCCCAAACTTCACCCCATTCCTCCCTTCCACCCTCTGCACTGACTTACCAGCACAAGCGGATGTGGACAGTCCACTGGTGCATGGACCTGACCTCTTGTGGCAGCAGCCAAGTTGCACAGAATGGTGTGTCATGCTTTGCTACAGCCGTAAAGGGCCTTATGCTGCCAGAACACTAGTTTCGGCAGCATAAGGCCCTATTATGATTGGGCCATAGGACTGCTAACCTATACCCATTTATCTGGGAGTAGGTTCCATTAAATCCAATAGGGCTGCTTGCCCCTGAGTAGATATGCTTAGGAGTGCACAGTAAATCTAATAGGAAAATTCTGCCATTTGTGGCTTCTGAACCATTGAGTCCTGGTAATGAGCAAAAAGCAGCAAGACAACTGAATGTTCATATGTTGATTTGGACTAATCAGAAAAGTATTTGGTTGCAGGTTTCGTGTGTATGTGTGTGTGTATTAAAGAATTCATAGTTGTTCACATTTACAGGAGTGATGCTTTGCAAATACATATCTCAAAGAGCTCCTTTCTCCAATATGTTCCCCTGCACAACTTCTGAATTACAGGTATCTCCAGCATGGTACCTACTGATTCCTTAACATAAGAACATAAGAACAGCCCCACTGGATCAGGCCATAGGCCCATCTAGTCCAGCTTCCTGTATCTCACAGCGGCCCACCAAATGCCCCAGGGAGCACACCAGATAACAAGAGACCTCATCCTGGTGCCCTCCCTTGCATCTGGCATTCTGACATAGCCCATTTCTAAAATCAGGAGGTTGCGCATACACATCATGGCTTGTACCCCGTAATGGATTTTTCCTCCAGAAGCTTGTCCAATCCCCTTTTAAAGGCGTCCAGGCCAGATGCCGTCACCACATCCTGTGGCAAGGAGTTCCACAGACCAACCACACGCTAAGTAAAGAAATATTTTATCTTGTCTGTTTTAACTCCCAACACTCAATTTTAGTGGATGTCCCCTGGTTCTGGTGTTATGTGAGAGTGTAAAGAGCATCTCCCTATCTACTCTGTCCATCCCCTGCATAATTCCTCCCACTTTTATGCTCAGAGAACATGGCCATTTTCAGTATCCACATTCTCACAATATCTTAACTCTTCTGCACCATGTAATTCGTTGTGGTAGGTTGGTACCAAACTCAAGTTTCAGCGTAACCTTGAATGAAACACACACAACCACAAAATATCCAAGGCATTCTCTATCAAGAAATTTACAATACTCAGTGACTATACCTGCAACAAGACCTTGCTGATATTTAAACCAGCAACTGGGTTTTCAATGCAAATCTACTAAAGACAAAATGTACTACTTGTAGTGGATTTTGTAACACCTATCACAGAGGCCCAGGTTTAAGATTTTGCAAAGCCGCAGGCACTTTATCAATTATCCTAGCCTAGCCCAAAGCATGGTTATAAGAACATAAGATAAGAATTACAAAGTACTGTACAGTACTTGGTGCACTGAATTGAGTTACACAAATAAGTGGTGACAGCTTCAGAGGTTCCAGGTTTATACAAGGGCAAGGGTTTAAACAGATTTCAGATATTGCAATTCTATGTTTTAATTCTCAGTCATTGCCCACAAAACTTTAATAGAAATCTAGCTTTTTTCCTACACTAACTTTCCATCACAGTCAGACTTTGTACTGCTGAACTAACGTAGAAAACAGCTTTAGTCAGTCTGTCAGAATGTCAGCTCATCTGTCAGTCTAACAGTCAGACTGTTAGCTCATCTGTTAAAGAACTGTATACTCTGACAGGCAGTGTGTCTCCAAAACAGAGGCCTTTACCAGCCCTGATATCTTTTAACAGAAAATACCAGAGATTGAATTTAGAACTATCCACACTCAGAGACCTTCAGCCTCTTCTTTAAACATTAAGGCTGCAATCCTATTCACACGTCCCTGGGAGTAAGCTCCAGTGAACACTAGGGGACTTACTTCCAAGTACACATGCACTGGATTGACCTGTAAGAAGCATACTTAAGTCCTTAAATATTAAGAAGAACCCTCTCAGCAAGTTCTTCGCAAGAATGGTTAATCTACATCCTGCAATCATTTTAAGGCATTCCTCTTTTACCTTTCTCACAGATTCATCACCATGAACAAAGAATCATTCATGCCACAGGATTAAGGAAGATGCTCCCAAAAGAAGAATTTAAATTTTGTACTTAGACAACACATCACACTGAGGATTTTCACTGTTGCAAGAAAGCAGTATTATCCATCTAACACAGTCTGAAAGTAAGATTAAGGAAGACTGGAAAAATAGCAATTGTAAATCCGTTAACCCAGTGGTTCCCAAAATGTGGGTTGGGACCCACCAGTGGGTCACGACCTGATTTTTGGTGGGTCGCCAAAGGATCAATAACTAATTGCCTCAAGCCCTGAGACTTCTAAAAAATCAAATATGGGAGCTGCTAATTACCCTACAAAGTGCTGAGCTCCTGCAGTTTGCAAGCATGTGTAAATATATAAAGTTGGAGGTTCTTTTTTACTGGTTATTATTACAAACAAATTATTTCTAGGTCTCCTTTTTTTTTTTAAGTCTGGTAAATGTAGGTGGGTCCCAATAGAGTGTTGTTTTAAAAAGTGGGTCCTGGTGCTAAAATTTTGGGAACTACTGCTTTACCCTGTTTTTGGAGTGGAAAAGGGACAACAATGTAGGTGCAGCATGTAACCCACGAATCAATGCCCTTGCTGATTAATGTCCTTATGTAGTAGCCTAATTAAGTTCTTGGCTAACTGTGGTTCATCAGTAGGAGAGGAAAATCACAGCAGACAGAGCAGGAGAACACCTGTTAGAACAAGGAGCTTGCTGACAGTGAAGTTCTTGGATAAAGGACTCTCAGTACCATACCAGGTATTACACGGATCACATATTTGACCTTTAGTGAGTGGAGGACAGGAACCTTCATCTGCCTTTACCTTTCCAACTACCCCCACCCTATAAAACCACACATGAGGCCAATCTGCTTTGCAAATTATCAACAGTAGGCCAGAATTGCACAGTGTTGCAGTGTTAGTTCATGTGGTTTATGAAACTGTTGGCTATATCCACCTCATAATTTAAGTAATGTCAAATTAGAAGCAAACCTTAACCCCACAGAAAGTTGTACAGTTGGGCACATTTCCAATCCAAAGCAATTGCACAAAATTGGGCTGTAAATATCCAGGCAGAAAATTAACAGAAGATAACAAGAGCAGATCAGTTCATGCTACATACTGCAATTGTGATAATCACTGATGGGTTAAATGTGAATTTCGTTGTTTCCAGAAATGGTTTGTTTTGGATGACATTTCTCCAGGAATATCACCCAACCACCCACCCTCTCTCTGGCTCTCTCACACACACACTCAAATGCCCTCTTCAAAACAGTGTGCTTGAATGCAAGAGATACAGCACATAGATTCCTAGATGACTTCAGTGTAGAAGCTGTAGAATTGTAACGGTGTAATGGCCAAAAATGTGAGCTGGCCTTACACAAATCCCTCTGGTTCAGCCTCAGCCACCTATGGAAATATAGGTATAACAGTGTCGTCCTACTAAATGAGATAATATGTGAATTACTTTTTGAACACTCTGAAGTAGCATATTATACAAATACTATTTATGATTAGTATTATTTTCACCAATCTTACCAACCTCCCTACTGATGTAGACAAACCCTTGGAAGCAACATGAGTACAAACAGATCAACATCTACCACCCAAGGATGCTCTAAAATTCAGCCTCGGGCTTTCTCCAGAGGTCCTAAATGACTCTATTTTAAATAATGTTTCCTCTTTCACAACAAATTCATACAACAAAAAATACAACAAAAAAATGTGTTAATCTTTAAAGTTCCACAAAGCTCTCTGAGGATTTTTCGACAACAGACTTAACAAGGCTACGCATCTGGAATCTCCACTCCACTCCTTTGGAGCCATTCCAGTCGTGGGAGTAAAACAGAGGTGTAAGGCTCCCTGCAAAACTTAGTGCTTTGCACCTCCTCTAGCTATGCCACTGGGCTACTTGAACCCAGGTTTCTCCAGTCCCATTACAGCACTAAACTACTACATCACAGTGGCTCAGTGCTGCTGCTAGCATTGTTACTATAATTCCTCCCCCCCCCCCCCACAGTTGCAGGGTGTTTGATGCAAACTGATACAAGGGCTTGCACACACTCTGCCTTCCCTCCAAGGTCTGCCCCAGTGGGTTGCCACCTGATGCTGAAAACTGCACAGAAATTAGTTTCTTCTCATTCTCACCGCCCCCCCTCCTTCGGAGGTAAGCTTGCATGCTAGCTAGCAGAGTCCAGCATTGCACGCCCTAGTGCAGGCAACGGGGGGGGGGAGTGGGGGCAGAATCTGCTCTGTGCCTGAAGACCTGCTGGGCACTGGGTGCCTCTCCTGGGTCGAGTAGCACTGGGTGAGTTTCAGCACCCACAAAGCGAGGATCAGAGGGGAAGGTGCTTTACGGAAGCAACCTCTGAGTTGGGAAACTGGAAGGAATCGCTTCACTTCCACCCCCCACTCAGGGGTCTTCTTCACGCCCACCCCCAATTCCTTCCAGTCTCTTCCCCAGGCACACACTGCAGCAGAAGCAGCCCTTTGGGGTGGGGAAAGGGGGCCGGGAAAGCTGGAGGAGAACAAAAAGCGCACCCCCCGCCCTGCAGGGCTCCTTCTGCCAGGCAGCCCGGCTCCCGCAGACCCCCAACTCACTCGCCAGCTCGCCTTCCTCCGCGGACGCGTCCCGGCTGCAGCTTCTCCTCCTCCTCCCGCCTCGCGCCGTCTCTCCTTCCCCGCGGGCTGCGAGCCACCGCTCCAGCTGCTGCCGCCGGTGCGCGTCTCCTGCACACCGAGCTGGGTGACTCCGTCTGCTCGCCCTCTCCAGCTCCCACTAGTGAGCGCAGCCCGCAGCTCCTTCCCCTAAGAGTGCAAGCGGGTTCGTGCGCTGGGCTACGAGTTACTGCGTTCCCACGTTACGTGTAGCCTCTCTCGCGCCTGGCAGCCCCGCGGCTAGCAAGGGGGTGGTGATGCCTCTGCTCAGCCAGGGCAATGCTGCTGGTTGGCTGCGGAGCGGCTGGTGTGCCTGTGCCCAGGAGGAGGCCGGATCTACCAGCGGAGGTGGAGCAGGAGATACGCCCCCCCCCAAAGGAGGACCTGGAGGTAGCTGCCACTGGCTGGGGGTAAACTGCCACCAGCTGGGCCAAGCCCTTAAGGAAGGCGTGGGTTGGCCAGCATGGAGGAAGGGGGCATCTGAAGGGGCTCTGAGAGATGGGCAGTGCCCAAGACTAACAGGGAGATGAGTGGGAGGCCAGGTTGGAGGGATGGAAGCTGCGCTCCCCTGTGGGTGCTAGGAAGAAGGCCAGCCGCACAGCTCTCAGAGGAGGACCAGAGGGAGAGCCTAGGACCCCCAGGAAGGGGATTGCCCAGCACAGATCCACCTATGGAAGACGCAGGTGGCAAAGCCCCAGGGATATGGACCCCATCCTGGGAGGGGCTTGGGAGACCCTGGTGAGCCAACAGGTAGCTTGGGAAGCCATACCCCAGGTGACACTACCAAAGACAGGCTTCCACGTAAGTCACTCAAGTGGGACCCAAGAAGGACATAACCCTCAGCGACAGAGGAGGACATAACGCCGGGGACATGTCCCTTTTTCTTTTGGGACATTTGGTCAAAGCAATAAATGGGGAAGCACAGTTCCCAGAACTGGGCTCTGATATTGTGGGGCTCTGCAAACCCCCTGGAGGTGAAGCTCCTCCTCTGGGATAAGAAGGCAGAGATGACAGAGATAAAGCAAGCAACTTGAATGTAGTTTATCACATGCCACAGTTTTATTGTGTTATTGAAGTTGGCTCCATTCTGCAGCATTTTAATACAGGTGGGTCTGTGTTACAGGTGGAGAGAAAATATAACAAACACAAATCATAGGAGTGGAGTGTTTTGTGATCTGTACACACAAAAGCACTAACACTTTCAGCTCCTAGTGAGAATGAGCTGTTTAAGGGGTCAGGATTATAAAAAGAGTACTAAAGTGATGGTGACAGTCCAAAGCTTATTCATATTCAAACCCATATGGAGCACATTTTGTTCTGAATTAACACAGAATTACGTTATTAGGAATATGAGATTGTTGAACTGACCTGTGAGATGATCAGACAGGAGCACAATCTCCTATGCAAGCGACAATTTCCCCCCCCCCACATGCTCGAGTACTCTTTCATATAGAATTTCTGTGCAGTGCAGAAGGAAAGCTACAATCCTACACACACTGACCTGGGAGTAAGGCCCATTTAATAGAATGACAGCCCAAACCTAAAAGGGCCTTTGTTGTATAGGTGCTTTATAGCTGTTGCAAAGTGCAACATACCATTTAGCATGGCCTGGCTGCTGCTGTGGACAGGAAAGGAGCTCTAGCACTGGTGAGTCGGCGTGGGGGTGGGAAGGAGGGCAGATCCTGGCCTCAATTCATCTTCCTCACCAGAGCAGGTAAGTTGATGGGGGAGCATTCCAGGGGAAGATCAGGGCAGGGATCAGGACTGACTGGGGGCTTATCAAGGCAGGCTGGGGGCAGAAATCAGCAGTGGCACTGATATCCTATGTGCCTAGTCCAAGCTTGACATGCTCTCTCTGACCCACTCAGATCTACACTTGTCAACAAACTGGTGCAGATCCATTGGCGATAAGGCGGTGGCAGAGTAAATAAGTACTCTGTTGCTGTCTGGTCTCTGGACAGCCCACAGCATACAGTGGAGGTGTGCCAGCAGCACTGCATGCTGATTAATACTTTTGAAAAAAATGTGTTATGGGGAAAAACATCAGTAAAAACCGTTTGGTTTTTTGGCTATCCAAAAGTGTACATACACATAAGAAAACTGTACATATGTATTATGCTCATGAACCACTACAGTTGTACTGTAATGTACAGAAGGAATAGACACTGATTGGTTGCCACTGGGCAGGAAAAGGAGAAGGAGTTTTAGTAATGTGAGGAGCTTTAGTAATGTGGCCATTCACCCCTCAGGAGGCCCTGGGTTCCTGATGGTAGGTCCCATATTACAGGTTGGGGTTTGAGGTGTGCTCCAGTGCTTGACAAGTTGAAGATCATTGCCTCTAATGTGCACATGTGAACACCAAATGCACTCTCACGCCCCTGAACTGTACTGCTAACTGCAGTGTTCACTGTTGACAGTGTCAGTCAAATAATAGTTCTGTTAGAAGTGGACCAACCAATTCTTACAAAGGACCATGAAAGCTTTCAAGTCTGCTGGCCACGTCATGAGCTTTTCCTCAGAAAGTTCATCCTTTCTCAGGGAGGGAAACTGATAGCTTCCCATTGGTTTTCTTGCAGAGGTTAAACTTAGGAACATGCTGTCTGTTGGAGGGACCAATGATAGTTCAAGGCACTTACTGAGGTGGCCAAGAGAAAAGTAAAGGTAGGTCTGGGAAATAAATATAGTTAGAGGTGTTTGTTTCCAGCGAGTAACATAGTTTTACATCCTAAGACTGAATACAATGGGCTTACTTCTGAGTAAGGTAAATAACACTATTTCCAAACACCTCCAAATATAGCTATTAAATAATAATCTCTAAAGCCATTGTTCAAACTGTGCTGAACAAATGTGAAGGGCTTGTCACAGGCTGCTGAAAAACCCACTTGAAAATGGCAGGGGAAAATGTTTGAGTTACACCCTTGCCTGCCATTTATGTTCATTGTACACTATGACACTGCTGTCAGTTCCAGCAACTCCTTCTCCCCACTTAGCCTGCCAGTGGAAGAATCCTGACAATAGCACACACTGGACCAATTTTGTAAGTCATTCTTTTCTAAATTGGTGTGTGCGTAATGTAGCGAGCATGCACAGGCTGCTAAGCTGTACCCATTCACTCACAATGCTAGCACCTCTCAAGAATTTAACAACTTGTATCTTTTTCTGTATATTCTGGAGTTAGAGGAGGAGGAGGAGGAGGAGAAGAAAAACAAATGAATAGTGTGCTGCAACAGTTTCAGGGGGGGAAAAAGGGAGACATGAGGATTTGATGTCCTCTCTTGCCTTCCCAGTCCCAGAAATGTAGCAAAGCAAATGCTTTGTGCGCCAGTCTCCCAAGTCCAAGCCTGACATGTCTTATCTAAAAAGAATGTCAGGTAGAAGGTGCTGCTGCTGGTTAGACCAGGGGTCTCCAATCTTTTTGGCAAGAGGGCCGCGTGAAATACCTGGCACAGTGCTGAGGGCTGGAAAAAAATTTAAATATAAAATATAAATAAATAAATGAGATGGAACTTAGATGAATGAATAAATGAATGAGTGGGCTCATTCACTCAGCCTCTCCAGCCCTCAGAACACCCTCCAGATACAATCAGAGCACAGCTCTGGTCATGTTCACTCGAGTGGGCCAGAGGCTTTCAGGGGACAAGAGGCTGGCCACGTGCTGGATAGAGGCTCTCTGTGGGCCGCATCTGGCCCCCAGGCCAGGGTTTGGAGACACGATTAGACAATTGTGAGTTAGACAGACAATCTGACAGCATAAAGAAGTTTCTTGTGTTTGTACACGTTCCTATAAGACATGGGTGTCCAAACATTTTGGCAGGAGGGCTACATCATCTCTTTGACACTGTCAGGAGCCAGGGGAAAAAAGAATTAATTTATAATTTAAAATCTGAATAAATTTACATAAATGAATATATTAGAGATGGAACTTATATGAATGAATGAAGGTCTTGCAATAGCTCAAGGCCTATAAAAGGCCTTGCACAAAGCAAGGCCAGCCTTTCCTTTGCTGCTACTGCTGTATCACAGATGTGAAACAGTAAGTAGTGGAGGGAGCCCTTGTCCCACAGCTCAGGTGAGAGGTCGATCAGTTGCCCTCATGTTGAGAGCAGTTGCGTTGGGCCAGCATGGGCTCCAGCAAGTCTCTTGAGGCCCAGAGGCTCATTGGAGACTGGGGGCTCCCCAAGGGCCTGATTGGGAGCCTCTGAGGGCTGCAAGTGGCCCCCAGGCCAGGGTTTGGGCATCCCTGCTATAAGAGGCAACAAGGGCAAATATTCAGGAGGTGCACAGTAAGCACAGGTACTTAACAGTCACAAATTGCTGTACCCTTAAGTTGGAGCTCTCCCTTTCCCTGACAACTTCAGATGCACTGCTTCTCTGCCCCCCCTTCACCATCAAGAATTCAAGAGATGACTCCCACAGGGTACATACTAGTTCCTAGTAGTCAGGGGGAGCAAGTTGATACCTGCCCACAGAATATACAAGTACATATCAAATTTGCAATGCCTCCTTTTCAGAGAATTGCCTTTGCTCCCAAGTCTCCATCCTTTCTTGTTCTGCAGCACATTCTGCCTACCCTCCCATTTTGTCCAGACTCTCCAGCTATCAAAGTATCTGCAACCCCAAATGAATCAAGATATCTGTTGTAGGAAGCTTTGTCCAAAGTCATTTGCATTTCTGAAGAATTCAAGCCTTAGCCAAAACTTTTTGGGGGGGATTTGTTTTGGGATTTTTGGTAAGGAAGAATTAGTGAAGAAAGCAAAACTGACTCCAGATTTTGACTGAAACACACCTAGGAGCGTGCAAACCAGTTCAAAAGTAAACATGCAGAAACAAAAGTTCCTCCACCTGACCTGTCACCCACTTCGAGGACTGAACCTTTGATTATGTTCTTTGACATGTTGGGTGAAATCTTGTTTGCCTTTTTCCTTTCATGCGCCTTTGCACTTGTAGGCCCTGTCTGGGACCCAAGCCAGAACTGCTCAAAGCATGTAAGAAATGGTTTAGGACTAAGCCTGGAAGCGGAAAATCTGGAAGCATTACAATAAAGATTGCTCTTATTTTATTTTGGTGGCCTATACTAGCAAAATCCATGTTCACAGATTACATTTGCATATTCAAAATCTCTAACTCCTTGGGCAATTTTTCTGCCACAAGCATAGGAACGTCCAAACAAATTGTATAGGAAATTGTCCAAATTGTATAGGAAATACAAACCTGTAATTCCCACCATCTATCAAATATTTTCCTTCTTCTTGAAACGTTCCCCGCCCCATTTAGTTTATAGCCTACCTCCCAAAGGGTTGCTCAAGGTTGCTTGCAAACTCACAAGTTACGCCCAACAATAGGAACTAAAAAATGTTCAAAAGAACCACATGAAGCATAAGCATAACATAAAGAATGGGGAAACTAGAAGAGTGGCAAAAACTAGAGCTATGGGCAAAAACTGCTGCATGAATTAGAACATAAAGAAAGGGAAAAACAATCAGAAATGGAGATTAAAGACAGGCAAAGAAGCAAACTCTCTAGGCCAGTGGTTATCACACATTTAGCACCAAGACCCACTTTTTAGAATGAGAATCTGTCAGGACCCACCGGAAGTGATGTCATGACCGGAAGTGACATCATCATGCAGGAATTTTTTTTTTTTTTAACAATCCTACCCACACTTACTCAGGAGTAAGTCCCATTGACTATAATTGTTAAAAGAATATACATAGTAGCTTGTTAAAAGTACAGGTCTGTAACATTTCCCCAAATGCAGTCACATACCATGGTAGCATCAAGTCTAATGTATTAAAAGTAAAATATTGAAATGAATGGGGACCCACTTGAAATTAGCTCGCGACCCACAGTTGGCGAAACACTGCTCTAGGGAATAGAAATTACCGTTTAAAAAAATCAAGAGTTGTTATATTCTATAGTGTAAAGCCAGATGACTGAAAACAGAGAAATTGGTTCTTAGCAAAAAAAAAAAAAAAGATTTGCCATCTCCATCTGTTTTGCTTGCAGTGATTGCAAAACCGCAAAACTTGGAAAAATAACAGAAGGATGCAAGGGAATGGCAATAGGATACAGGGGTCTTGTCTTGGGTGCTCCTGGAAGAGGCAACTCATGGGCCACTGTGAGATACAGGAAGCTGGACCAGATGAGCCCTTGGCCTGAACCAGCAGAGCTCTTCTTATGTTCTTAAGGAGTTCATGAAGATGCTAAATTAGTGACCACAGCTGCAAAAGAATTTCCTCTTGCAGGGTTTGTGTGCAAGGAGAAATGGGACATTCTAGAAAATTTTTAATCCAGGGCCTTGACATTTCGCTTCAGGACATAAGCACAGACCCCCAAATGCCCATGCCAGACCCAAACACTTCAGGGTTTTTCTCTTCTAAAAGTTTCAATTATAAAGTCTGAAACTCAAAATCAAATAAATCCACCCTCACTGTTTGTTACCTGTATGCAAGTTCCTGTCAACTTTCTCTCTGCTCAACCTTATGCAAGCTCACTACTTTCACAAGCCCTTTACCTTAGCACTCTCCGCTCCTGTTCTAAGAAGCATCCTGTGCAGTGGCATAGCTAAGGAGTGCAGGGGATGGCAATTGCACAATTAAACAAGCTTTAGAGGGGCAACAACCTTGACACTAGTGGCCAAAATTGTGAAAACCTTGGTATTTTTGAGTAATGCCATCATGTTATATACCATTCAATGTGGAATTTAATGCAGAATGCAATGAAACAAACCACATCAAAATATTCTATCAAAAGTTATAGCCAAATAACCAGAAAATAAAAACGCAACCTCATTAAGTTAACAAAAACTGGATTTTCTTCAGACGCACACCACACGATTTATGAACAGTTTTTATCCTAGAGCTATAACCATATTGAACAATGAACTTAAAAATTACCAGGAATGTGATAACAGAACATTTTCAAATGTTTACTGGGTTTTATTTTTTATTTATTACATCTCTGAGTGAAATAGGAGTATTTACAGTATTGGCAACCTTCAGTCTCGAAAGACTATGGTATCGCGCTCTGAAAGGTGGTTCTGGCACAGCGTCTAGTGTGGCTGAAAAGGCCAATCCGGGAGTGACAATCCCTTCCACACCGGGAGCAAGTGCAGTCTGTCCCTGGTCTGTCTCCCTGGCTATGGGCCTTCCTTCTTTGCCTCTTAGCCTCAGACTGTTGGCCAAGTGTCTCTTCAAACTGGGAAAGGCCATGCTGCACAGCCTGCCTCCAAGCGGACCGCTCAGAGGCCAGGGTTTCCCACTTATTGAGGTCCACTCCTAAGGCCTTCAGATCCCTCTTGCAGATGTCCTTGTATCGCAGCTGTGGTCTACCTGTAGGGCGCTTTCCTTGCACGAGTTCGCCATAGAGGAGATCCTTTGGGATCCGGCCATCATCCATTCTCACGACATGACCGAGCCAACGCAGGCGTCTCTGTTTCAGCAGTGAATACATGCTAGGGATTCCAGCACGTTCCAGGACTGTGTTGTTTGGAACTTTGTCCTGCCAGGTGATGCCGAGGATGCGTCGGAGGCAGCGCATGTGGAAAGCGCTCAGTTTCCTCTCCTGTTGTGAGCGGAGAGTCCATGACTCGCTGCAGTACAGAAGTGTACTCAGGACACAAGCTCTGTAGACCTGGATCTTGGTATGTTCCGTCAGCTTCTTGTTGGACCAGACTCTCTTTGTGAGTCTGGAAAACGTGGTAGCTGCTTTACCGATGCACTTGTTTAGCTCAGTATCGAGAGAAAGAGTGTCGGAGATCGTTGAGCCAAGGTACACAAAGTCATGGACAACCTCCAGTTCATGCGCAGAGATTGTCCACCCAGGCTCCTCAGCATCATCAGATCTTTCCACAAGGACATGAAGGGCACTGTTGTCTTCGATGGCTCCACATCAGACCCTTTTGACATCCGAAGCGGAGTGAAGCAGGGCTGTGTTCTTGCGCCAACCTTGTTTGGGATTTTCTTTGCTGTCCTGCTGAAGCAGGCCTTTGGAACTGCAACAGAAGGCATCTATCTCCGGACCAGATCAGACGGAAAGCTCTTCAACCTCTCCAGACTGAGAGCAAAATCCAAAGTCCAGCTGAAATGTCTGCGTGACTTCCTCTTTGCCAACGATGCAGCTGTCACTACCCACTCTGCCAAAGATCTCCAGCAGCTCATGGATCGTTTTAGCAAGGCCTGCCAAGATTTTGGACTGACAATCAGCCTGAAGAAAACACAGGTTCAGGATGTGGACTCACCTCCCTGCAATAGGAGTATTATTTTATTTTTAAATGTGTTGTATGATTGTTGTGTAAATGTTTTATGTCTGTGTGTTGGAGTGCATTGAAATTTTGTTGTACCTTGTACAATGACAATAAAGTATCTTATTTATAAAACAGATCAATTAGACGGATTGTTCCGAGAGCCAATCAGGTGTTGTTATGATACAGTGGGGAACCAATAAGGTGTTAATTTGGGGGGAGCCTGGGAGGAGGCAGCAGAGCAAGCTGCTGGGGGAAGGAAGTAGATTTTCCCCCATTTTCACTTTTTAAAATATGTGTGTGTGACATCACCTCCAGAGCATCATTTTGAGTTCAGCACTGGGCTACACGATTGTTAGCTATGCCACTGGCCCTGTGTTTCCATCTGGATAGTTGTAACCAGGCAAGGACCTGCTCACTGTACACAACAGTATACAAACAGTATACTTTGGGCATTTTTATAAATAGTGATGATGATGCTAACTTCATTCTAAAATGTGTCTTGAGACCCAGTTCATTAGAGCTGAGTGATAATGTTACCAGGGGTTAATAGCAGCCTACCTCTCTTATGATGTGGGGAGAGATCAGCTACTAGGTTTATGAGCTGAAACACATAATTAGCAGGTATAGACAATGAATCTACTACTGGACTCTATTACTTCAAGCTGCTGGAAAAGGAAATCTAATGTTTGAATCTGCTTTCCAGGTTTGTTTTGTTTTAACCTTCCTGCATATGGAAAACTAGCATGATTTGCCATCTACAACCAGCAGAAGATTCATTGTGTGGACCTACTGATTATATATTTGAGATCCTACTCAAACTATAATAGCCTCAGTTTAATGGCTTCAATAGTGTGCACAGAGCTCTGCTTCCAAGGTTGTGTCAGCACTGATTTTTTTTTAAGAGGAAAATTATAGTGATACTCATTTTTATTTGTGCAGGTTATAAGCCATAACAAATAAGACCAGTGTACATGAAATATAAACGTCCAATATTGCCACTCCAAGTAAAGAAGAAATGAAAATAGTAAAACATTTCCTTGAGAAGAACAAAATTGAAAAGCGAAATTTCTTCAGTGAAATATTCAAACACCGGAGTGCCTTTGGAGATTGTTACAGTATGTTAGCGGCAGTAAAAACTTTTGCATGTAGCACAGCAGTTTGTGAATCGACCTTCTCAGTGCTTACATGAATTAACAGACCTCAAAGACTACCAATGTCTCACTCAATTAGTATACCTAGCTTTTGAGCTAAAGAGAACCAAGAATTTAAGTGTGGAAAAGGTTCTAAGAAGATTCAATTCTCAGAAAGATAGGAGAATTCAGCTCTGCTAGGTAGTTTCAAATCTTCTATACCTTGCTTTTTAAAGTAATGAATAATGTAAAAAAAACTAATGTTCCATGGTGTTGCTATATTTTACTTCAATATCTTTCCTCTTGCTTTTAGGTCAAGTAAATTTACTTTTGTCATCAGCAGATGAAAGACTTTCAATACAAGTAAATACTACCTGTATCATAGTGATATGTTTTACTTTTGCAGTGTTGCAAGTCTGTGTATTGCACTGGTGTCCAAAATGAAAGGACAAGTTGCATGTTATTTCTATGTAGACAAGTAGATTTTACATTACATACAGAGATGCATTTATTCTATGCAGATCTTTGTTAGATTGCTTTACAGAATGCATCTTTCAAAACAAACAAACAAACAAAAAACAACCAAAATATTTCCTCCTGATGAAATTTGGGTTAGTTATAGGTCTTTGATGTTTCTCCATACTTATCCTTCATTTTGCACACCAGTATAAATACCTGACATAATTGCCCCCCCCCCACCTCTAGAATCCTGGCTACGGGCCTGCACCAGACACATCAAGCTGCCTGGATTCTGTGGCCTTCTGCTTTGTATGAGAAAACAAATCTGCTTACTGTGGGTAATGCATGTCTTTCATGCTTGCAGTTTGCTTTTCAAACGGGAAACCTCTGTCCACTGCAGTGGTGTAGCTAGAAGGGGTGCAAAGCACTCCGTTTTGCAGGGAGCCTCACCACAGCATGTAATTGGTCCCTCCCCCTCCCCTTTGGAACCATTCTGGGCAGTGGAGCAAAACAGAAGCAAATGCTCCCACCTCCTGGAATGGCTCTGAGGGGGAGGGGCTGTTTACATGCTACGGTGAGGCTCCCTGCAAAACCGAATGTTTTGCCACCCCCCCGTAGCTATGCCACTGGTCCACAGAGGATCGTGGCAATAGAGTATGTGCAAACCCTCGGCTTTTACAGTCAGCAGTGTTGCTTCCCACCCTTCTGAGCTTTTTTTTTTTTTCCTGAGGAGGACACTTTATTCATAATTCATTGACTGCCAGTTACTCCCAGCGATGCACCTTTTTTAACAGCACTTATAAAAATTCTTGGCTCTCCACAGTGCTCTTTCAAAGAAAAGATAGAGTTATCTGACAAGACGCTGCTTGGAGTTGTCAGCTGCAACACCAGTGGGTAAGTAATTGTCTCAATCTGATATTACTTCCAAAGCAAACAGAACAAAAACCACAAAAATGTTGAAGCTCTCTGGCAAAGTTCTCTGCATGATTCACCTCCCTGACCTCAGAGTGTTGAACAGCACACTGATCCTCCTTCAGATGCCCATCGTGTCAGTGTTAAACAAGCCCGATAATCTACATGTAAATAAACCAATCCAGGGAACAGGAAAAAAATCCTGTGTGATCACCTCCTTTTGTCATCACTGGCAGAAGAATACATTAATATATCTAAACAGCAAAGACTCTACATCAGTGGTTCCCAAACTTTTGAACACTGGGACCCACTGTTAAAAGGACACTCTACAGGGAACACACTTAGGTCTAGAAAGATGATTCATTTACAAGTAATAAATCCCCCCCCCCAAAAGATGCTCAGACATTTACTGCCCTATATTTGCACATGCTTGCAATCTGTAGGAGCTCAATTCACAAGGAGCTGAGCAATTTGCATGGCAATTAGCAGCTATAGGATTTTTGAATAGGCTGCTATGGGCCCCACCAAAAATCAGGTCATGACTCACCAGTGGGTCCCAACCCACAGTTTGGGAACCACTTCTCTACATCTTTCCTTCCTATTGTCACATTCATTTCTTAGGCAAAAGAATATTTATTATATTTCAGTCTTACATAGGGCTCCCTACAACTTTTGGACCCAGTGAATAGTTCTGGGAGCACTTTAATTTGCAGGTGAGCCAGCCATTTCCCATTCAAGAAGCGGATCCAGTCCAGATCTACAGCACCAGGACTGTAATCCTGTCAATCCTGTCAATCCAGGCAATAGACTGAACCCAACAGTCAGAGCAGGCTGCCATCAGAAGTCTAAAATGATCTACAGCTCGATTTTCAACTCCAGTAAACAAATTGAATAAAGTTCTTTGTTAGCCTTGCTTCTCTGCAATTCTCCAGGGGTTGCAATTCTCCAGAGTTAATTTGCCATTGTAGTAGATGTAGTGCACAATCTTATTAAGATTCCCATGCTGCAATGTAGCAGCACTAAAAAGGCATCTGCATGGAAATAGAGACTGCTAGAAGTCTCCCTGAGGGAAAGGAACATTCTTCCCTTTCCCCTGGGTAATCCCCAGCAGCTGCTATGGGGCTACTTGGGCTTGTGCCAGCAAAATCACTGGTGCAAGCCTGAAAAGCCCTGTTCCCGCCCCCTCCCAGACCTGATCCAGCCCACCCTATTACACCCCTCCCTACCTCCGTTCAGCCCTTCTCCCATCCCTCCACCAGCCTGTAGAGAGCTTGCTTGCTCTCGGGCAGGCCAGTTCAGTGCCATGAGCCTCTGAGTTGCCACAACAGTGCACCTGCTCATTCTGCTGGTGCTGGACAAGTTAGGATTGGTCTGCTAGAACATTACTTTCATTCTACTTGCCTAAAGTATCAAAATTAGAGTTCATCTACCTGTGGCATCTTCCTATGACTTACTGCCTGTAGACCTTTCATTTACTGAAAAGTCACAATGCATGTAATCCAAACCAAACCAAAGCTTAAGCATTCCAACTGCTCAAGCAGCTTCTGTCCAAACTGTATTTCCAAACAGTATTGACAGTCTGACACAGTCATTTCCCCAATGTCCTACAACAGGGAGAATGTTGGGAGGTGACATAGTCACCAAACAGAAGAAAGTGCTCATGGATTTGGACCTAAGGATAATCTAGTTCAGGATTCTGTTTCCACCATTAGCCAGATCAGAAGCTTCAGGGACACTCACAAGCAGGGCATGAAGGCAACAATACTTCTCTCTTAACATGGCCTAGCAACTCATATAGGCCATGAGAGAATCACATAGGAGAGAATCTAAAGAAAATTAATAGCTCTTCAAAGTTATCTGCAACTTATTCAGAGGTATTACCTGAATTGACAGAATGTTTTTGAGGTATCTCGTGAGTTTGATTGTGGGGAGATTGTCATCAGTTTATTGTGCTTTACCAGAGCTGCACATGAAAAAGCTCTTATTTAAAAAAGCATGGTATTCATGCTTATGGCACATGAATCAAGTCTTTTATGAAACAGAAGACTCATCCCTTGAGCCTCATAATAAAAATAAATGGATCAGGATACCTCTTGAGTGTGGTCCTTCTAGATACTATCAATATTTTATATAGACTATTTCTCTTGCTTCTATACATTTTATACATCTTTTAACTTGTTTGCATCATAAACCATTGGTATTAATGTTTTGTATAAGGATGGATATAATTGTAAACAATATGTATAGATCTCTTACTAGTGAGAATCCAGATACTGGGGTTCCTTTTTTTTTTTATTTCAAGTCATGGCACTCATCCAACCTAAATCTTACTACTACTTTGAGGCATAGATGTTCAACCAGGCTATTTCATGTGCAAAATTCTAAGTGATCCACACTGCATGGTAAATTTTAACAACAACATTGACATGTGGTAGTAGTGGTAACTAGGGAATAACAACCCTTAAGTTCTGCTATAATAAAAATGCAGTACAATATTATTGAGGAAATAAATAAAAATATAATTGTATTGAGGAAATAAAATTCTTCTCTCACTGAGTGCATTTGTTGCTACTGTTGTGTGGAATGTGGATGAGCAAGTATCACATAAAACTACCTGGGCAACTCAGTTGTCCAGCTTCTTCTTCTTCTTCATGGAACAACATACCCTCCCTTTCCCTGTAGCAATGTTCTTCCATTTTTTGAACATTCTGATCTTTAAATCTCCTAATGTAGCGGGAAGACAAAACAGCCATAGCTGTTACCACCAGTTGACTCTTTCATCCTGTTGTCACCACCTCCCCTCCCCTCCCCTCACCTGAACACTTGTTTGCTGCAGCAGGTAAGAGAGTAGGCAAACTACAGAGTTTGGGAACAGAGTGGCAGGAGCTGTTGTGCTGCTTTGATTCCTGCAGCCATGGGTGATGGCAGACCAATCCAATGCTTCCCAGCAACCAGGCTGCAGCGGTATAGAAATGCATATGCTCCCTCACCCCTGTAAAACAAATTCAGCTGTGCTGCCTCCTAAATTATTTCACAGTGGTGATGTGTTACATCTTAATTTAAACTCTGGCTTCAGAAATCAGGCTGCTCTGGTCAGGTTGCTGAGGACCCTGGGGCAAAACCCTGCAGTGGGCATCCTTATGGCAGCCCCTGATGGAGCCACAGGGAGTGTGCTACCATATCCTTGGATATTAAAAAGTCAGTATGACATGGTGGACCCTCTGATGGGTGTGGGCCCTTGGGCAGTGGCCAAACTTTGACACCATCCTAGCTGAAACTCAGTATGTGATCTTAATAATGCTTACTGTATGGAAGCCCTCAGGCAAGAACAAAAACAAATAGTGAACACCTCCATGGCAATAGACTTCCACACAAATAAAATGCCTTAGAGGTAAAAATAGTCTCCTAATGGTTCCAGCCTGCCACTGAACACAGTTAAGAGTGTTCACCCTTCAAATACTTGCACCCACAAGCTCATTTACTAACAAGCTCATTTACTAACAGAGTAGTACATCTGAACTCAGTGGCATTACTCACATGCAGAAAGTTATTCACATTTCCTAAATGTTTCCAAGATCATTTGTCTCCATGTAATTTTCCTGGAGCTGTATTTGATTTCTCATTTTTCTCCAGATAGCTCATTACTTGAATAATGTAGACTAATCCCATTTTTAATTTCATGTTCTGCTGTTTTAATTAATTTAATATAATGGCATTTATTTGGGAGCACTGAATGTTTGGTCAGGTTTCAGTACAATGCCAGCATGATCCCCTGATGAATTTTTTCTTTTCTATTTTGTACATTTGCCTTTTGTGATCTAGTCAAGATAACACTACATTTTGTGCAGCGATGAGCTCTTTGCCAATCCATTTATAATTAAATGTGACAGGGTTTTTAACAGTTTGTATATTCTCTTTTTAAAATGGTAATATAAAAAAGAAGCATACATAAACACAGAGAATGCAAACACATATACAGTGGGTCCACTGTATCTGGAGATTAGGGACCCATGGATTTCACTATCCATGAACCTGCGGGGTCATCTCCACATGGACTCTCCAGGGGTGATGGGAGCTGTGCTACAGTCACCTCCAGAGTGGGTTCTGAGACGTTCAGAATGCCTTAGAAGGTCACTTCAGAATTTTGGGAAAAACAGGAAGTGATCACGGGTTACAAGTCATGGTAGGTATGTGCAAGCTCTTGGTTTCAGAGTTAGGCTACCTCAGATTACCAGATGCAACGGAAGGCACCAGGATGCAGGTTGTATTGTGTTGTCTTGTTATGAAGCGTTTGGTGGGCCACTGTGAGATACAGGAAGCTGAACCAGATAGGCCTTGGCCAGATCCAGCAGGACTCTTCTTATGTTTAAAGGCCTTAAAAGGCCTTTGGAAGTCCAGGAAGGGCTTCCCTGGCCCTCTGAAAGGCTTTTAAGGTCTATGTTTCACTTCTGGTCTTTCCTGAAAACTGGAAGTGACCTTCTAAGGCCTCCCAAAAGTCTCAGAACACCCTCCAGAAGTGACCAGAGCACAGTTTTTCATCATGTACGGGTTTCGGAATCCTGGGATGGAACTGTTGTGGATAGCATGGGTCAACCTGTATATATAAATTATACAGTCAGGTGTGACGGAGCTGTGAGGCTACCTGAAATGTTCAAGTGGAGAGGCACCCTTGGAGGGGCAGAATGGATGACCCCCTGCTCATTTTTCTAGTACCCTTTCCAGCCTGCTGCTCGGTATACTCTCCAATCCTCTTCCAATTTACTGGGAGCAAGTCAAGAAAGAGTTGCAACACTGGCAGCCTCCTTCTCTCTCCTGCACTGCTGGAGGGACAAGTGGTGGGGGGAGGGAGCTGCTGTGGCTTCAGATAGTATCTCCCCACCTGCTTGGTGCTTACAAAGCATCAATTCAAATAGCATCAATTCAAACAGAAGATGTACGGACCAAGGAGGCTGCATGGCACACACTTGGTAAGAAAAGGGAAAGGAGGGTAGAAGTGCCCCCCCCCCCGTGGGAGGGAAGCAAATGGGGATGTGAAAGTAGAGGCAGCAGTGAAGGCAGGTGCTGCCCCTTAATATTTCAAAACCGGGAGTGGAGTGCGATTGCTGCACTTTCACTTTTAGAAGGTAGGGGAGCCCTGCAGATGCTTGCACAGGGCTCCCTGCACCCCTGGAAGGCTGCTGCAGGGACTGGTGCGTACATCCCAGTCCCTGCAGCCCCATAGCAACGCAATCCTGGGGATCGTGTTGCTGCCTCCCCCCTACCCCCACCCCTTAAGGGAACAGAGGCCAGGGCCCTCAGGTTGGGGCATCGTAACACCCCAGTTTGAAAAGCCCCGGACTAAGCCAATGCACTATCCATAGACCTGTCCTTGAAAAGCATTCAGAAACTGCAACTGTTTCAAAACACAACACCAATTTCCCTGCTGGGAGCCTCATGATAGGCAGACAGGAAGCAGCAGGATTTGAGGCAAAGGGGCTGGGTGGTTCCTCCCTGGCTCTTTCTCAGGGGCTCCTTGCTGCAGCTCTGTCTCCTCAGCCCACCAGGGAAGAGCTGGTGGTCTCCCTGCAGCTTTCCATTCCAGCTCCTTCTTTGCAGAGCTTCCCTGGTGGTCTAACCAGTGTACTTAGGCCCCCACTGGATTCTAGGTCCAATTCAAGATACTGGTTATTATTTTTAAAGCCCTATACACTTTGGGCTCTGGATACAAGGACCATCTTCTGTCAGCATTGAATTCCACTTGACATGCACATGGGGTAGGACCTTCCCAGCAGTGGACCTCCTGACTTTTCAACTCCCTGTCAGAGAAAATCTGCAAGTTGGGTTTGCCAACCCTCCAAAATTGGCCTGAAGCCTCCAAGAATCAGCATTTATCTCCAAGTGAAAACAATCCTGGAAATCTTAGCAGATACCCCCAGAATCTGTTACTCCCAGAATTCACCTGTCACCCCCAGAATTCACCATTAAACCCTGAAGAATGAGAATACTGGCAGCTTACTTAACAGCATTTTAACAAGGCATCCACACAACAGGCCAAAATAGGGAGAAGCAAGCAAGGTGTGTGCTGCTTTTCCAGCAGGGAAACATTTCTCTTTTTGGTTGGAGAGTAAGGTAAAAACACTTTTAAATAAATACATTATTAAAAACAAACAAGCACTAACTGTAAGTCCATACCTAGGACTAGAAAATAGGGTA
Source organism: Tiliqua scincoides (assembly GCF_035046505.1). Lineage (NCBI taxonomy): Eukaryota > Metazoa > Chordata > Lepidosauria > Squamata > Scincidae > Tiliqua > Tiliqua scincoides. Next base: position 16,594,604 of record NC_089826.1, on the reverse strand, counting down.
TGTACCTGGTGGCAGTGTTATCCAAAGGTTTGCATCACCCACTGTGGGATGCCTGTATATCAACCTCATGATGGACCTCTTCCCATGCAGTAGGTGGGGTAACCTACAGTGCCCAACCCTGCAGGTTTTTTGGCTATAACTTTTGATAGAATAGAGATATTTCAATGTGGGCTATTTCATTGCATTCTGCTAGAAATTATGCATTGAGTGATATATAACATGATGGTATTATTCAAATTATTTTAAAAATTTTGGCCAGTAGTGTTGTCACCTCCACCCCCTAGTGATGCCACTGCTGGTGGCCTGTTGGAACTTTTGAAACTGCTGTGACTATCTCCATGTATTTACTGTATTCACTCTAATAATTTTCTGTATTTTTTTACTGTCTAAAATATCTTGTGCTTGATAGTTTTTTTATTTATATTAGTATTGTGGCTGACAATAATATCCCACCTTAATATGATGACACTGCAGTCAAGGTGCATTTGTGTTAATCACATCTACCTTATGTGTGTGAATCAAACTTGCCTTTGGCAGTGAATATTCATTTTTCCCTCGAACTTTGCATTTCTGCCCAGAATGATTTTAGGCAACATCTTAAGTTTCTGTGCATACAAACTTAAATAAACATGTTAGTTGTATTTCATTTGCACTAGCATATGAAAGTAGGAACAATGATTTCCTTTTGACTCTGTGTATTTCGAGTTAGAACACCTTTGTATAGAGTCCACCTGTGGAAATTATAAGGTCCACCAAACAAACAAAACAACCTTCCCAAAATACAAAATTTTAAATAATGTTTCACTTCATCTCCCAATGCATAGCATCACTCCATAGTTACTTATCAGTTAACCACTTCTAAAAATAAGAGCACAATAGTGTCATGGTTATAGTATTCCCCAATAATACTCAATAACACAATACTTTGTGATTCTCTTTCAAGAGCTGCCATGGTACACAATAAGTTGGATCAATTCTTCTACCCAAGGGAGGGACGGAGGATTTTCAGCATTGAACATTATCTATTTTGGTCGACACAAGCTCATAAGGAATCATATTTCTTTTGATCCAACAAGTAAAAAAAAAAAAACAACCTTCCAGTTCAGAATTATTCTAGTCAGACCCAAGGAAAGTTCATGGGATGTGATTCATCCTGTCTACACAGGACGGAGGGAAACAGTCCTTGATTCATCAGCAACAAAAAATATTCTGTCTGCACAATCTATAATTTGCAACCCAGTTGGGAATTCCTGGATGGGAACAATCCACCCTGAACTCCTAATATAAAAACAATAAAAATTAAGAGGAGTTCTATCAAAGCATGCCTCTCCTCTAGCATACACATTTTATACCTGCAGAGCATTTGCAAGAGAAGGTCACATTGGATTACTCATACTCTCTACATCATGAATTCCAAATAGTTTGGACATGGATGATAGCTTAACTTTGGGCTTGGAGACAGGGACACAAGTGGGGTCCAATTAAAGAGACAGTTCTATGGAAAGGTTCCTTTAGTAAAATTTGCCAGGATCTGTATCTTTTATTACCATACCTTCTATTCCAATTCAATAGCTGTTATCCAGAGCACGCAACATTTCCTATTGCTCACAGCAGCAAATGGAGGTCCAAAAAGACACAATAATGATTTTACTGCCATTCTCAACTATGTTTATTGTACGTGGCTCTTATGTTAAGCAAGTTTGGCCACACCTGATACAGATGAAGAATTCATATTTCAGGCAAAATTCTACATGTGGGTCCAAATACTGGAGAAGCCATGGGAGCAAGAACAGCAGCAAATATAATTATATACTTGTATTGCAAAGAACATACAGTTATATATGAAAAATATAATATACATTTATAGCAGGACCAACGCAGGAGCAGTGGTACTAAATGCTCACTGCTGCATCCTTTGCTGCAATAGCGCAGACTGGAGGTCTCCTTGAAGTAAGGGAACATTCATTCCCCTACCCCAAGTAAGTCTGGTGCCAGCTAAATCATTGGTGCAGAATCAAGAAGCCCCTTCACTCACTTTTTAATATATATTACAGTCTTCATGATTTTATACATAGAGTTGCAGCCTTTGTGGTATTTGCCCATGCAAAATTATTGTTACCCCCCCCCTTTTTTTTGCAAAGCATTTGCGTAATCACAGGTTTTGTTTTTGTTCTTCTTACTCATTGGGTGAATATTTAATGTAGTGGTTTTCTTTATGCAAGTTCAACTCCTTCTTAATATTTTCAAAGTATCTCATGATACCTGAACAGGGGAAATGTTCTGAACTTTGGTAACCATCAGTGTTGAGTGATGTGTCCCTCCACAGTGAAATTGGATAAATTATGTACTACTTTATATAAGGCGTTTGTATCCCATTCTTCTGCCAGAAAGTTTCCCAAAGCAGCCTGCACACTTTGGGAGTAAGTTTTTTTTTAAATTTTCTCAGCAAGGTCTCAACAAAACCTCAACAAAGTTTTTATCTACATTCTAAGCGTGTTTGGGTGGCACTTCCCTGAGAAATTCCACTAATATTTTCAAAAGTACATATTTTTTCTACTCTCAAGCATCCCCTGATGTTTCACCTGAACAACAGTCTCCAAATTTCCTCTATGAATTTTGCATACTGTGAAATTTGGTGGTAACTCAAAAACAGGCCTTATAACTGAACGTGTTATAGGAAGATTTCATCCAGTGTTAAGATTGTTGGGATTAACTTTGACCAAAGATTAACATAATCGGAAACTAAAATTATATTGTTCATTTTATGGGAATGAAACAATTTATGTGTTGTATTCAGGCACAGTGAATTCACTGTACATTGCCCCTTAAGCAATGGCATAGCTAGAGGAGGTGCAAACCACTAAGTTTTGCAGGGAGCCTCACCACACTGTGCAAGTGGCCTCTCCCCTTCGGAGCCATTCCACATGGAAGGAGCAAAACAGAGGCATTTGCTTCCATTTTGCTCCCCCTGCCCAGAATGGCTTGGAGGGGGGGGACTATTTGCATACTGCAGTGAGGCTCCCTGCAAAACTTAGTGCTTTGCACCCTCTCTAGATACACCACTGCTCTTAAGCACAACCCAACCTCTGAGCTCCTCCTTGCCTTCCCCCCGCCTTTGCCTAAGAGAAACCTTGCTACAGGTCTCTGTGTTAATACTTGTCAGGTAGCTTTACAGAGCTTAAATGCTGCCAAACCCAGTTAAGTTATCCATAGCAGTGTGGAGCCTAAATTCTGTGATCAAGATTCAACCAATTACACATACAGGTCACAAAAATATTTCAGTGAAAAGAACCAAGGATTCATGTGAGTCAGGGCTGAGTTGTGGAAACTATTGTCCTCTCCAAGTTTCAGCCTTGTAGTATATACAAGTAGCTTAATAATACAGGGGAGTGCCTTCCAACTTGGGTAAAGATCCTTCAGTACCAAAGAGTACCACCAGTGGCATCAATACGGTTTGTGTCACCCAATATGGGAAGCCAGTGCATCACCCCTATGATGGACCTCCTCCCATGCAGAGGGCAGGGCAATGCCCTGAGCAGTGGGCATTGTGATGTACCATTGCCCTGACCCTGCTGGCTTTTTGGATATAACTTTTGATAGAATAGAGATATTTCAACACGGTTTGTTTCACTGCATTCTGTATGATGGCACACATTGATAGATATATAACATGATGATATTATTTGAAAATACCAAGATTTAAAAATTTTTTTGACAAATATTAGTGTCACCCGTTGTGCACGTCACTGGGTGCAGCCCACAGCCCCACACCCTCCTAGCAACACCATTGAGTACCACAAGCACCTGGAAATAAAAGCTGTGTGTTCCAAGTAAGCCCATAGCTCATCAGACAGGCTCAAGACCCAGTTCCTGTCACTTAGACATGAACCACTAGAAAGAGACTAGAGTGTACTATGACAATCATTTAAATCCTGCAAATCTGTACCTGACAGGTGAACAGGAGGAGGAAGAATATTCCTTCTTGGATTAAAGAACAGAAAAGTTCATTCTCTGTTGAGTAACTCCTAAGAAAAACAAACAAAAGTGATTGCTTATTTTTTGAGACTTTTAAGGTTATGTCTCTCAACAGACTCGATGTAGATCTTTCATGTAATTTTCACATGACAATTTATATACATACTGACAGCCATTTTCAGGACCAGCCCAACAAGGCATTCATTCCAGTGTAGACAGAAAAGGGGCTGGCTTTGTATAAAAGCACTTACCTAAACAAACAAAAGAATTCCTTAGTCCTTGTCCTGGCAGATTTATGTTCTCAAAAGGGCAGAGCTGGCCTAGGGCAGTTGTTGCCTGGAAGAGAGATCAGTTCTACCTCCTTAGTCCATGCTGTCTCCTCTTCCTCTCCATTTTCTTTTCGCTCCTTTGCACGCTGTTCTCTTACACTGTGCTTGGTTGTGATGCTGCCTTTTTGTCATCTGATTCCAGGACTGCTGGCCCAATCATTCAACTTTCCAGTTCTGATGCAGCCATGCCAACAGGGTGTGTGCTGTGTCCTGTGGTGAAGGTACCTGTCATGAAGGCCTCCTTGAGTTATGGGAACATTTGTTCTCTTATCTTGGGGATGCATTGCAGCTACATCAGTGCTGGAAAGTTGGATAGGATTGGGCCCTTCATCACTAACATCACTAATGTTGCTTCATGCATCACAAAGCCTAGCTTCTTTATTCTACATAGTAACCACTGTGGTTATATAGCTGAAGGTTATAGTAGAAAAGAGTGGAAAGAGAATTGAAAAAAACTCTGGAAAACAACTCATGAATGGTTTACAGTAAGTATGAAAATCTAATTTGGCTAATGGATGGGCCAGCCTGCATTTCTTTTTTTTGGGCCTTCATGATTTTCTTGGACCTTCTTGGTTTTAGAGGCAGGGTGCCTCTGATTGCCAGAGGCAGGGGAGGGTACCAGGAAGCAGGTTGTGTCTGTTGTGCTCCCTGTAGCATTTGGTGGGCCACTGTGAGATACAGGAAGCTGGACTAGATGAGCCTTTGGCCTGATCCAGCAGGGATCTTCTTATGTTCTTATGTTTATGATATTCAATATTCAAGATATTTAATGAAGCAGCAAGTATTTTGTTTGCTATGTTATTTATATCTCACCCTCCTCCAGTGGCTTTTCCATTAAAACTTCTTGTCCTCCCAGAACACCTATAAACATTTTCAACTTGTTTCAGCTGGTTTTCTTATCAACTACTATTGTCTCACAGAGAAGGAAAAGATGACAAAGAGCAGAAATTTTACATCTCTTCTTTTGAATGACCACCTATTATATACAGAGGATAATCAACTGGGCAACACCCTTAAACTACTTTTCCCATAGACTTTAAATTTTTGTTTTGATTACTCAGAGCACAATTATCCTTTTTTTAAATGTTGCAGATTAGAAAGCAGGTTCACATGATGCACCTTTTCCCCTAGTAACTGAAGAAATGTTCTAATGTTGAGAATTTTAATACATTTATTGATCCCTAAAAAAATAATTGTGAATGGCAATGATAAAACACCACAAAGTCAGGTCCAGAAGTCCTTGTTGAACCAAGGGTGTCATCCAGATCTCCTCCAGGTGGCTTTGCTTTGTATAATGATGGCTGGAGATTATGACTCATTGATTGGTGTTTAAACTGGCTATGTGGGTGTCTTTTCCTCCTATATCAGTTTCCTTTTCTTTCTGCCAGAACTGTGGAAATAGAATATTGCCTTCCTACCACTAACCAGGTAACATTTGCACAGAGACAATGTAAATAAACCAGGTAAATGAGACAATCATAATCCATCTCAGTAACTCAGACCAAAACATGTTATTAATGCCTCTTGCTCTATTTACTCAGAAGTGAGTTCAGTGGAAAGGACTGCGAGAGAGCGGAGACAGAAGCAGCAAGAGGGAGGAGGGTCACACACAGTGGCTGCAAGGCTTACCAGGGCAACCTGATCCTTGACACCTCTACTCAGAAGTAGTCACACTGAATACTGGCCCCACAAGGTTTTTCACACTGCAAAAACAGTAAGCAAGCACACACAGATACATGCAGACTTGAGTCTGCACGCATGGGGATGGGCACCAAGTCAGCAGGTGCCTGACTCAAGTGTTCTTCAGAGCCTTCCATGCGTGCAACTCACAAGTCAACGAGTCATTGAAAAATGCGCTTTCTCAATGCAAGTCCAAGTCACTGACTCCGATGACCCTGATGTTCATATCATATATTTGGTATATATCATATGAACTACAACCACACTCTGATGCTGCTAATGTATGTAAATTACTCCTGTGAATGAGAAAAAGTGAACTTAAAAACCACAACAGAAATTGTAGACTTCGTATTTTTATGAGATTTAAACATGGTGGAGAAGTGGAAACATTTTGCAAAGTATTAATTTCATCCCACACAAGCACCTCTTACCACACCCAGGCATCATATTTTCAAACAAACTTTACCTTCCTGTCAATTGAGCATTTCTCTCCCTGTGAGCCAAAGACTGTTTGCTCAAAAACCAGCTTACTTATGGTTAAGAATCACACTTATTGAATGTGCTGTTAAAAATGATTTTGCCTAATACAAGGTGGGAGGCACAATGCATTTTCTTATCTCCTTCTGGAAAGCTGGCATTTCCACTCATTCCATCTCTTCTACATAATCTCCTGTAGGAAAAACATGAGTACTCTGGGGCTGTAAATTCAGAGATTGTAGAATTGGGCTGCATTGTAGAAACCTCTAGACCAGAATTATTTAATTTTTTACATTCAGTTCTGGAAATGAATAACCAACAGGTCTTCGGAAAACAAAGGCATCTCTTTTGTCACTGGGCCTACAGTTTAAATATTTCCTTTGAAAAGAAACATCATTCCTCCAGCTTTCACGGCCATAGATCACAGCAACACTGTCAGGAATCCCTTTCAAAGGTAGTGACACCCTATTAACATATGACCTTATTAATCCAAAATCCTGGGGTTTTTTTTGGTTCTTTCAATCCTTTTGTTTCCATTCATATATATACATTTTGGGTATTCTGAAGCACTTCTCAGATCTGAAAAAAAGAAACATATGCAAGTCTCTATAATGACCAATCTAGACAATACCAGCCATAAAATATAAAGTAGTGTCTGCAATCCTATCAGTGTATCACAAGGAGGCAGTCAGCTCTGGGTAAATCTTCAGCTCACATAACTCTTTAATTATAACATTTCACTTTTTTTAATGACTGGATAGGCTTTTTTTTTTTTTGGTCCAATCGTTATTTTCCAAACAGGGGTTTTTCCTTGGGCATTTAACTCCAGACATATTAGTTTAATTACATTCTTTTCTGAAACCTGGAAAATCAATCTTCTTTCAGGATGGAAAAGCAATTGTGCTTTTTCCCCCCCTCCAAAGTTGCATCTCTCCAGAAATCTTCTTGAAGCTCCGATTGCTACTAGTGATGGTAGAATCAATCTATTCAGCAAGTACACCTGCTATTTCCTTTTGAAGACTCCGTTAAAAGTCTGAGGAGGAAAACAGGTGTCTGTGCAATTCTGCAGTCTGCTAAAGTTCTATATTTCCAAAAAGTAATAGAGCTGTTGGCTTGAAATTAGTGTGTCTGTTGTTTCATTTCAAAACCTGGACTCCTCCAGGGAAGCTCACTGACCAAGCTGTTTGATACATTATTTAGGTAATGGAAAATTGAAAAGAACATGATATAAAATGTACTTTTTTAAAAGGTAATGCTGTGCTTGTGTACAAGTCAGAAAACAAGCAAAATTACAAATACAAAATGCATTAGATGCATTTTGTCTAGTGGAAGAGAATAATTTAACTCTCAGGACAGGGCATTTCATAAGGTGACTCAAAGCCCCTGTTAGCTTGCAGAATCTGTCTCCCCAGCCTCAAACCTGCAGGCCTGCATTTCAATTCTTAAGAATTTAGAGCAACAACATACATATATTGGAGAAGGTAAAAGTTCTGCTCTTGGTTTTCACTGGAGTGGAAGATAAATCCCATACACTGATCCCAAGCCTCCTTGATGGCTTCCCCCTGAATTCTGTTCCCTGGTCATGCTAGTATGTCGAGAACTGGCTTTTATACATTTTGTGAACATATACAGTTACCAAAATTCCTGCTGCACAGGTCAATATGCACTCACTGAAAAAGCATGATTTCCACTCTGCAAGGTAGAAGCGCACCTTGACAAGGGTGCAGCGCATCTTTGCTCACCAAGACATTTGTACCCCAATGTGACATTCTCGTCAATAGAGGCTGCTTCTGGGCAGGTTTTTCTTTTTCATTGCAACATCCACAAATGCAGAATTGTAGTATTGCTCAAAGGAGTGAATGACAACCACCAAGGCCTATGAGAGGAATTTTGTCAGAAGTACAAAGTTTCTTCTAGGCCCCTTCGCAAAGGGGGAGGGGGGCAATGGAGCAGGCAGAACTGGGGGCAAACTAAGGCAGGTGGAGGGTGCTGACAGCCACAATAGTCTTTGGAGCCCTGGTCTACTAGGCTTCTTGATGCAGAGCCCAGGTCTACCTGATCATGTGGCACTGGCAGCTAGATAAAGTAATATGGAAAACCAAGCAAACTCCTAAGTCACTTGAAAATCTTTGAAATATAGAAAATTGATTGCAGAAAATTAGCATCATCATATTTAGGCTCACACTAGAATGGGCCAAAATGAACTTCTGCAGCAGCAGTCGCCCCACACCTGGGTCACTGAGCTTCTATATACTCCTTCATGGTTTTTGGATTCACAAGCCAAACAGCTATTGTATCAAGCCAGCTTCCTCCCAGATTTGACACTGTATTCAGGAAGGTCATGGATGCATTCCTTTTTTTTTTTAATTAAGTATTTTATTTATTTATTACAGATACAGGTAAGGAAAATGGGTTATACTTGGGGCTGGTACTACACAGGTTACACATGAGGGCATTGGCCCTAGATTACAGCATGCATTATTTAAAAAAAAAAAAAAAAGCAATCAAATGATTGAAAAAGCACAATAATCATCAATACAAAAGCTATCATATTTATCAGTATAAAAATTTAGATTTATCTAAACACTCAATGTTGTTTAACTAAAATTATCTATCCAGTCATAAAAAGGCTTCCAATATTTTCTTACTCTACCTAAACCTCTCTCTTTCATTCTTTCTGTTAAAACTTCCATTTCTGCTATTTCATAAATGTTATCTAATAAATTTTCTCTAGTTGGCACATCTGTAGATTTCCACTTTTGTGCAAACAATATTCTTGCCGCTGTAGCAATATATACAATAAGGTATTTCTTACATTGGTCTTTAATTTCTGATGTCACATTTAGGAGGAATATTTCTGGTTTGAAAGGTAATACACAATTCAATATCTCTTGCAACAATTTATGTATCATTTTCCAGTATTTCTTTGCTTTTTCACATGTCCACCACATATGATAAAAGGTTTCTTCAACCTCTTTATATTTCCAACACTTATTTGATGACCCAGAATACATTTTTGCTAATTTCTCTGGAGTTAAATACCATCTATAAAACATTTTATATAAATTCTCTTTAAAAGACACTGCTTTAGTTATCTTAATATTTATATTCCAAATTTGTTTCCAGTCATCCATCAATATTATACTATTATTGGGGGGGGGGGTAATAGGAGAGGAGTATAGGAGTATAGGAGAGGAGTAATAAATACTATTACTATACTATTATATCCAAAAAAATTTGCCCAGCACACCATTGCATCTTGAACTGTCTCATCCTCCATTCTCAAGGAGAATTTCTCCATTTCTCAAGGAGAAAATTGTACATTTTTTTATATTCTTCTCCTCATCAATCAAAAATATTTTATCAAAACTTATATTTTCTTCATAAAAACCTATTTTTTGGTCTTCTCATAATCTAATTTGTGTTTCGTTCTAGCAGTCCAATTTTATTCCTTTCTCTTCTAACTCAGGCTTACTTAGAATCTCTCCAGATCGCTGTATGATTTATTTTGGTCTTTTTTAATCCAGTTTGGATTAGTTGCTATTTCAAGTGGTTTTATCCATCTGGGTAATTTAGAGTATATCTTGTATGTTATCTGTTCCCATATCCAAATTAAAGATCTTCTTAAAATGTGTTGTCTAAAAATATCCATGCTGTTTGACTTTATCATAAAACAGGAATGCAGGCCAGCCTATTTGTAGATCACGTGCTTCTAATTTTAAAATTTTGGAATTTGGTATGAGTTCCCAATCTTTTATTCAGTTTAAGGCTGCTGCTTGATAATATAATTCCCAGCCTGGTAATCTGAATCCTGCTCTTTTTTTATCCTCCTGAAGTAATTTCAGTCTTATTCTCGTTTTTTTACCTTGCCAGATGAATTTTGTAGTAATTTTATTCATTTCTTCAGAAAAAGTTCTCTTCAAAATAATCAGAATAGTCATGGATGCATTCCTGAGCCCAGTGTGTATGGCTTGCAGCAGCAGTTGTAACACTGGATGTACAAGGTTGTACCCAAGCATCATGCGCAGGTAGTGAGTTCAGGTGAGAAAGGAAAATGTCAGGTCTCAGGAACTTTCTGGGCCCCCTCCTTTGGCTCCTGGGCCCCCTTTCTGACCCTGGGCCCGGGTACAAATTACCCCCTTTGCCCCCCTCTCCTAGGCCCTGTCAACCACATACTCACATGTAAAGAAAGAAAGGAAAGGGGTGCACATGGATATTTTTGAGATGGAAGCTAACAGCGTAATCCAACTCCCCCCCATTGGGGGTTGTTCCTTGTGCTGGCTCTCAAGTGTCGTGAAAGTGCAATAAAGCACATTCGTGGCCACTTGGAAGCAGGTTAGGTCAGCACATGGACACGCACTGGCCTAGCTGAGGCTGACACAGGAAGTGTGCTAGCAGGCTGGCACAGGGAGAGCAGCCAGAGGGAGGAAATTAGGAGGGGAGGGGTGGTTTTTTTGGTGGGAGAGGGTGGCCTAGGAGGTAAATTGGACCCGGGAAGGGGGTGGGATCGGCTGCAACAGCACATGCCAGATCTGAACCCCCAGCCCCAGCAGCCTTACATGGGCATATGTAATTGCAGGCACAGATCCAAGTAGTCCCAAAGGGCTGGCTGGCATGTGACATGGGGTATGGAGAATAAAATCCCACTGTGGTCAGGGTATGGAGAATAAAATCCCACTGTGGTCAGGTACCCCAATTATAGAGATGTCGATGTGGCTAAATGCCTTACATTATTTTTTGAAGATTCTCTCGCGACAGGATAACTTTACTTATTTGATCTTTTCTGATCCTTTTGTAGGCACCTGGGAAAAAAGGTGCTTGGATCATTTCAAACTCTGCGATCTCTCCCCAGAGTCTTTAATGATGATGAGCCCGGGAGATGCAAAAGAAATTTTGCGTCAGAGGTTGGTAGACCTTGAATTGAGATCTGCCAGACTTTCTGTGTATGTTTTTCTTGGGGATCAAACTCTTGCATTTTCTCCTGCCAGATATTTTTATAATATTGTTATACCTAAATTTAGGATTGCTTTTACTAAAGCTAGGTGTAATGCACTTTTATCAGCAGTTCTTTTGGGTCGTTATGCAAGGCGTCCCTATTCAGAGAGACTGTGCACCTGCTCTCAAAATGTGGTGGAGACAACTGCCCACATTGTTTTGCAGTGTCCATACTATGATGATTTGAGATCTAAATTTATCTCCCCAATCTTCGGTATTGAAACGGGAATGCAGGTGGAGGAGCAGCTTGCTTATCTGCTTTCTGATGTTTTCTTGGATATATCACTCAGGGTTGCCTGCTTCTCTTATGCTGCACAGTTGGTAAGGAAGAAAATTGAGAGTGTAAATCTCTGATTTTATGATTTTACGTATGTGCAATGGGGTGTTGGTTTTAATTCTGTGTATTTTGTTTTGTTGTTTGTGACGAGCTGGTCGGATGACCGTAAATAAAGTATCTATCTATCTAGAATAAAATCCTCTTACCCCAAGTTGCGCCCCAGTCTGCACCTTCCTTGCCCTGGATTCAGCATAGGCCTATTGACCTGCCTGTTCCAGCACAATTTAGGTTTGTGCCCTAAATGTCTTAACCCAAAATAAGATGCACAGGTCAAAAAAGTGTTAAAGAAAAATATTATTTGCAGAGTTACTCAAATTTGATGTAATGCCTTACATATTTTGAATATAACATGCATGTTGTCAGAGGCTGTTTGTTTCTGGGCTTAGGCATAGTAGCAAAAGTGACAAAGCATTTTATAGCACCTTAAAGACCAACACTTTTATTAATACATTTACAAAAAATGTTGAAAGTGTAATTCCAACAGTTATCGTAAAAGTTAACACTTTGGAATTATGTACTATTTCCCTGGAACAACCCCTGCTAACTGGCCAAAGGGGCAGCTTTTCAAATACTCTTCTATTTAGCAGGGGGGAAGCAATTATTCCTCTTCACCCCAGCATGACACCCTTTTCCAGTGGCTATTGCTGGTGTCTCATCTGCATCCTTAGTAGATTGTGAACCCTTTGGGGACAGGGAACCATGTATTGGTTTATTTTGATATGTAAACCACTTTGTGAACTAGTTTTTGCTGAAATGCACTATAAGACAAATATTTGTCTTATTAAAATTATTAAATTAAAATTAAAATTAAAAAGTAAATAAATCTGCTCCCAGCTTGGGTGAACCCAGGCCTTTGAAAACCAAGCTTGCATGGCTCTTCAAAGCCCCACCCTTTTATCTGCAGATACTCAGGCCCTGTTCGGTGGCAGAAAGACAGAGTATGATGGGAAACTGGTCTTTTTAGATATCAATGTGAATGTAGTCGGGCAGTTATCAAAGCAGACCTTATTTTGGGGCTATGGAATGGACTCTAAAGCTGTGTGACAAATATGGGGCTGCTTCCTTCCTCTCTCCCTCTCTCTCTCTCTCTCTCTCTCTCTTTGGCTTTCAATTCTGGTTCTGCCATCTGTGCTCATTTGAAACCTTAATCAGTTAGTATCCCAAGACTTTACCATTTCTCCCACACGCCACAGAATGGTTAAGTTATGGCTATATCAAGTTTGTTACTTCTCAAGCAGATTAACAATGAATATCTTAAAGCATGCATGACTCATTTATGACCTTTTCTGACAAGTTCCATGGCTTTTTCCATATAGAACCACCCTGGATCAGAAAATGCATTTACTTGAAATAACATCATGTACCAGTATATTGCTGGCAACAATATCAAGCCCTACAGTCCAAATTTTAAAAGCTTGCAAAACTTGGAACTTCCTGCTGTTTCCACATCCCTTGGTATTGTTGCTATCTCAATTAACACAGTGAAGCCAGCGCTGAAAATTCTGGGCAAAGGCCCAAAGAGCAGTGTGGCAAATAAATAAATAAATAAATAAATAAATAAATAAATAAATAATCACCATTATTAGCATATATATTCTGCTTTGAATGTTGACTATACAATAGGCCCTCTGTACAGTGGCGTCACAAGGGTTCGCGTCACCCCCCCATGCAGTGGGCGGGGCAACACCCCAAGTGGTGGGTGTGGTGATGTACCATCACTCTGCCCCCACTGGTTTTTTGGCTGTGCCTTTTGATAGGACAAAAATAGAACACATTCTGCATGAAATGACTCATTGATTGATATATAACATGATGGTATTATTCTTCCAAAATGTGATTTTAGTGATTTTGGTCACTAGTGATGTCACACACACACACACACACACACACACACACACACACACACACACACACACACACACCCGGGTGTCAACTTACTAACACCTTATTGCAGGAATTCTCAAACTTTTAGCACTGGGACCCACTTTTTAGAATGACAATCTGTTTTTGGGGCTGCATTCATTGGATCAGGACCATTCTGGTGTTGTTGGATTTCTCTCAGCCTGCCCTTTCCAACAGACTAAGGCAGGGGTGCTCACACTTTTTTGGCTTGAGAGCTACTTTGAAACCCAGCAAGGCCCGGAGATCTACCAGAGTTTTTTTTACAATGTTCGCGCCATCATAACATATAACATTTATGTGTACAATGTATGTTGGTGTACCTTGAGCCCCACTGAGTATAACAGGACTTACTCCTGAGTAGACATGCCTAGGATTAGGCTGTGAGGCTGCAATCCTAGCCACACTTACCTGGGAGTAAGCCCCATTGAGTACTTCCGGCGTTTCCTCCCAGAGGCACCTGAAGGGGGGGTCGGCACTCCGCAATCTACTCATTTTGCCTCACGATCTACCGGTAGATCGCGATCCACCTATTGAGCACCCCTGGACTAAGGCAAGGTCACCTACTCATGAGTAAATGCATGATACAGCTCGGTTTCACTTTCCATAGGGCTCTATGCATTTTTTGTACTCGGTTTTTTGGCCATAACTTTTGATAGAAATGAGATATTTCACTCTGGTTTTTTGCATTGCATTCTGCTGGAAACTCCACATCCAACGGTATATAACATGATGGTATTACTCCATCATGGGTACTCCCCAAGTGTGCGTACAAGTCCAGCCTATTTATAAAAGGATTTTTTATACACAGATTTGACTCAACGCAAATGACCCCTGCAAATGAGAAGGAATGTGCTGATCCCTGGAGAAGGGGAAAAATGCATCCCTTTAAAATCCCTTTCCTTTAAAATCCCTTTTCTCCTCCTGACTGAGGAATTAAGTCAGATAGAGGTTAAAAGAGAAGATGTTTCAGACCTAATTGATAAATTAAAGATCAATAAGTCACTGGGCCCTGATGGCATCCACCCTAGAGTTATTAAGGAATTGAAAAATGAAGTTGCTGATCTCTTGACTAAGATATGCAACTTGTCCCTCAAAACGGCCATGGTGCCAGAAGATTGGAGGATAGCAAATGTCACGTCTATCTTTAAAAAGGGAAAGAGGGGGGACCCAGGAAACTATAGGCCAGTCAGCCTAACATCTATACCGGGTAAGATGGTGGAATGCCTCATCAAAGATAGGATCTCAAAACACATAGACGAACAGGCTTTGCTGAGGGAGAATCAGCATGGCTTCTGTAAGGGTAAGTCTTGCCTCACGAACCTTATAGAATTCTTTGAAAAGGTCAACAGGCATGTGGATGCGGGAGAACCTGTAGACATTATATATCTGGACTTTCAGAAGGCGTTTGACACGGTCCCTCACCAAAGGCTACTGAAAAAACTCCACAGTCAGGGAATTAGAGGACAGGTCTTCTCCTGGATTGAGAACTGGTTGAAGGCCAGGAAACAGAGAGTGGGTGTCAATGGGCAATTTTCACAATGGAGAGAAGTGAAAAGCGGTGTGCCCTAAGGATCTGTCCTGGGACCGGTGCTTTTCAACCTCTTCATAAATGACCTGGAGACAGGGTTGAGCAGTGAGGTGGCAAAGTTTGCAGACGACACCAAACTTTTCTGAGTGGTGAAGACCAGAAGTGATTGTGAAGTGCTCCAGAAGGATCTCTCCAGACTGGCAGAATGGGCAGCAAAATGGCAGATGCGTTTCAATGTCAGTAAGTGTAAAGTCATGCACAATGGGGCAAAAAATCAAAACTTTAGATATAGGCTGATGGGTTCTGAGTTGTCTGTGACAAATCAGGAGAGAGATCTTGGGGTGGTGGTGGACAGGTCGATGAAAGTGTCAATCCAATGTGCAGCGGCAGTGAAGAAGGCCAATTCTATGCTTGGGATCATTAGGAAGGGTATTGAGAACAAAACGGCTAATATTATAATGCCATTGTACAAATCTATGGTAACGCCACACCTGGAGTATTGTGTCCAGTTCTGGTCGCCACATCTCAAAAAAGACATAGTGGAAACGGAAAAGGTGCAAAAGAGAGCGACTAAGATGATTACGGGGCTGGGACACCTCCGTTATGAGGAAAGGCTACGGCGTTTGGGCCTCTTCAGCCTAGAAAAGAGACGCCTGAGGGGGGACATGATTGAGACATATAAAATTATGCAGGGGATGGACAGAGTGGATAGGGAGATGCTCTTTACACTCTCACGTAACACCAGAACCAGGGGACATCCACTAAAATTGAGTGTTGGGAGATTTAGAACAGACAAAAGAAGATATTTCTTTACTCAGCGTGTGGTCGGTCTGTGGAACTCCTTGCCACAGGATGTGGTGATGGCGTCTAGCCTGGACGCCTTCAAAAGGGGATTGGACAAGTTTCTGGAGGAAAAATCCATTACGGGGTACAAGCCATGATGTGTATGTGCCACCTCCTGATTTTAGAAATGGGTTATGTCAGAATGCCAGGTGCAAGGGAGGGCACCAGGATGAGGTCTCTTGTTATCTGGTGTGCTCCCTGGGACATTTGGTGGGCCGCTGTGAGACAGGATGCTGGACTAGATGGGCCTATGGCCTGATCCAGTGGGGCTGTTCTTATGTAAAATCAGTTTTAAAAACTGAAGAGGCTTTTAACAATAGCCACCTTAATGAGAGAGAGAGAGGGCAGCTGGCTGATAATCCATCAATCCTTCTCTCTCCAGCGGACCCCTCCCTTCCCCCTGAGCAGTGAAAGAAAGGCGAACACTTTGCATTGGTGAAGGAAGAGGCTGAGTGAAGTGTCTTTGTAAGCTCTTGGAGGAGGCCTGATTGATAGATTGTCTTCTTAATGACTCTTATCTTACATCACAAAGGGCAGCAAGGCTGTTTTTAAATCACCAGAGCAAAGAAAATTTTTTTTTTAAATTGATTTGTTATAGTGCGTTTTACGATTGGAGGCGGAGAGCGATTGCCCCACTCTCACTTTCCCTGACCTGAGGAGCCCTGCAGGCACTCACACTCAGCTCACCACAGCCAGGGAGGGCTGCTGCAGGGACTGGAGGGTGCACCCAGTCCCTGCAGCCCAGTCAAAAGGGGAAGTGGGGCGATCATGCACCGCTTCCTGTTTAGCGGAGTGGGGCGCAATTGCTCCACTGTCACCTTCCCTGACCCGGGGAGCCCTGCTGAAGGTTGGGGGTGCAAGGCTTGCCGCACCCCCGGGGGGCTGTAGGGAGCTTGGGCAAGTTCACCAAGCCCCTGCCTCCTCCCCCCGCCCTGGCAAAGACTTACTGTGGGATTGAAACTCCCTGTGAGTTTGAAAACTGCAGCCATATAGCGATTCCTAACCAATACCCATGAACGATTTGCAACCATAGAGAACAGTGGTTCTAAAGTGTTGGCTGATCTAACCACTTTTCTATGGAGGACCAAACATATTAAGTAAGACACAAAAAGTCAGTTAAGCAACCCCAGGAAAAATGGATCAAAATACTATATGCTATAATGGTCAAACAGAGCATTCATTCACCCAGGAATGTATTTGGATTTCCATTCAAATATTGCCAAGCCAAGCCAATCTTGCCTCTGTTCTCCTTCTCTTCTGTTTCTCTGCTACTCTCAACCCTGACTATCAAATAGTTTGATAACCCATGTCTTAATTTTGGAAAATTAAATAAAGGGAATGTACTTTAATTTGCTTATTTTGCATAATTGATTCTGACCACAGAAATATTGCCAGGGAGCAGAAAACCAATTTTCTTTTGTTCGCAGAACTAAAAAAGTTCAAACGTTATCACACAATTCAGGCTTTCCTGATATTCCAACAACAACAGAGCAGCATTACTTTTCTAAGGCTGCAATTCTATCCTTTCCTGGGAGTAAGCCCCATTGAACACAACAGAACTTACTTCTGAGTAGACATGCCTAGGATTGTGTCCTTAAACTTTTTCAAAATGGGATGGAGCAGAATCTGTTATAGCAGTGTTTCTCAAACTGTGGGTCGGGACTCACTAGGTGGGTCGCGAGCCAATTTCAGATCCCTCCCCATTCATATTTTATTTTTAATATATTAGACTTGATGCTCCCATGGTATGTGACTCCATGTTGGCATCCTTCAGTCTCGGAAGACTATGGTATCGCGCTCGGAATGGTGGTTCTGGAACAGAGTGTCCTCTCCAGTGCTCGAAGCCTGGGTAAAGTAGATATGGAGAATAGACTGTTTCCCATGCAGCAAATTCCCCCTCTCCACATCGCTGAAATGGTCCAATGGAAAGGCCAATAAGAGGCCAATACCGTTGGTTCCAGCCGCGTCGCAGGAGTTGCCAGAATGTGACTGTGTTCAGCCATGAACTGCCTCAGGGACTCCGGCTCCAGATTTTGCCTCGAGGTTGACTCCTGAAGCCTCTTCCATAACTGGATGTAGCCACAAGGCAGTGGAGGTTTGGGATCAGAGTTTTCTTTCTCTCAGTTGAGCTGCCTTCCCAGGCTAACGAGTCCTATCTACCCTGTGGCTGTTCAGTCACCTCTTAGGACAAGTACAGCCAAACTGAGGGCCTATTCTTATCCCCAGCCCCCAAGGGAAGGTATGTGACTACATTTGGGGAAATGTTACAGACCTGTACTTTTAACACGCTACTATGTATATTCTTTTAACAATGATAGTCAATGGGACTTACTCCTAGGTAACTAAAGGTAGGATTGCATCCTAGGATTGTTAAAAATTTTCCTACTTGATGATGTCACTTCTGGTCATGACATCACTTCTGGTGGGTCCTGACAGACTTTCATTCTCAAAAGTGGGCCTCGGTGCTAAATGTGTGAGAATCACTCTGTTATAGGATTCTTGGAAATCTACATATATTTGAATTTATCACATTTTCATTCTGAATATACATCTTACATGAACTTCTGTGTATGGACACCCCACGGTCTCATTCTGCCCAGGTTTTTCAAAGCTTAGGAGTCTCCAATGCTTCCTTTCTGTTTCCTCAGCTTTGCTGTCAACACCTGTTCCAAACGCAACTGGAAAAAATTGTCCACATCCAGACTTTTAATTTCTAGCCAACAAGAAAACCTTTTAAAAGCTTAAGGCACAATACCATGTTTCAGTTTGCTAGAGCTGACAGTTTTATGAGATTTTGCACTGCAAAAACTTTGGCCTGATAGTCCAGCTTTTGCTATGTGATCCAGATCATGCAACTGATGGGCAGCAATTCTTGAACTCCATCCTGTAGGCCACGAGATATTAATGAACTAAATAATGAAAAGCTCCTGTGAGGTCAGAGACTTGCTGAAGAGGCTGCCTGTTGTGTTTATGTATGATTTGCTGCTCTGGCCTGGTGTTTTTTCAGTCAGCCTCTGATGGGGCAGGATAATTGATTCTGCCCCAATACTGTACTCATTGTGTACATCACAATGCAAAAATGCAACAAAATTGTCTGTTATCCAAAGAGGTGACCTGTTGGATCCCTTTGTACGGGGCTTGTTCCAGGCTTATTTACTTTCAACAGCTTCATTTTGCTTGTGTTTTGCTTTCTCCATGGTTAAGGGATAGGGTAGGGTAGGAACACAGTGGGCCCTTGGTATCTGTGGGAGATCTATTCCAGGAGCTCCCATGGATACTGAATTGCAGATAATGAAGTCTGTGGAGGGGCTGTGCAGTTCTGTAATTACTTTCCTGGGAGCCACTCCTTCAGAGTGATTTGACATGATTCAAGGCACTTCCAGTTTGTGCTGGCAATCTGGAAGTGCCTTTCAGTTGTGTGTGTGTGGGTGGGGGGGAGTGTCCTCCAGCCATGTACTTGGCATCTGTGTATATTAAAATAAGTGGATACCAAGTCCGCAGATAAGGAGGCCCCATTGTATGCTTTAAGGTGTCCCCTTGACCAATGAAAATCTGAGCTTTTCACTTCTACCGAGATTCGGGCTTGATGATATAAGAATTAAATAAAAAGGAATCAGTAAGAAATCTCCCTTGCAGTTGGGTCCATTCAATTTTTAGTTGTTAACTGTATTGTTTATTTTTTAGTAATTCAGAGTGCGATCCTAAGCATATCTACTCATAAGTAAGTCCCTGCGTGATCAATGGGATTTACTCCTTGTAATTGAGTGTGGGACTGCAGCCTTCATTGTATGTTTTCTTTACTGACCAGCTTAGAAAGTGTAAGAAAACACTTATAAAATGCACCTACCCCAAAAACGTAATTACTGCCACTTTTCAATGTTTAATATCCTGTCCATTTAATTTTTTTTTTTTTACAAGATGTTAATGGCAATGAAATCACACTATTTGCTAAGCCATGGCCAATTCTTGAGTTTCATCTCACAGTACTTATTCAACCAATCTATTTGCTGAAGTCAACGGGGAAGTTATATAAGGAATTACATCTCAAACTCTTGCTTTAAATAAATGTGATTACACTTAGAAAAATGCACAAAACAACCTAAAATCAGATGTCACCTTAATCAAAAATTAGCCAAAGGTTTCTTTGAATGTTTATTTTGAAAATAATTATACAAAGCACCAAGAAGAACATATATGTTGAGATTCGGCTGTATGCCCAGGTCATAAACCCTGAAAACATGAGCTTATTATGGAAGCTTTGACATGGCCTCAACTACAGGGGACTGTGACACTGCCAAGGCTATAAAAACCCAACACCATGAAGTTACAACTTTCTACCAAAAATAACTAAAAGGAAACAAATAGGAACACATTAAGAAATTAGACACATACTCTGTTAAAGCTTTTAAAGGCTAATAAAATGCTTTAGACCCGTTAAAGCATATTCTGTGAATCTGAGAAATACTTCCAAGTAGTATCACAGATTTCACAAGGAAAAAGACATGTTAACAAATGCAAGAGCTTCCAGCAAAAGTGACAATTGATGGCCTGTTCTCAGGACCATTTCAGTCTGTGGCAGCCACATAGACTTTCCTTGTGCCAATTTCCAGCTTCTCCTGGCATCTGCCAAGCTGGTTGTGTGCACCTGATGCCATGCACTGCATCAAACTTTTGGCACATTAGTGCTGCCTCACATTTAGAGGGACTTGCCCTTCCCATGAGGTGCTGAAAGCAACTTACATGACTTACAGGCAGCCTCTTGTCCAGGCCACTTTTAAAACGGAAGGGCAGTGGCTGGAGAAAGTGGATACAGAGGCATTTTCCTCTCTCATTCATAATAGTAGAAACCCAGGCTCATCCATAAGAACATAAGAACATAAGAACAGCCCCACTGGATCAGGCCATAGGCCCATCTAGTCCAGCTTCCTGTATCTCACAGCGGCCCACCAAATGCCCCAGGGAGCACACCAGATAACAAGCGACCTCGTCCTGGTGCTCTCCCCTACATCTGGCATTCTGACTTAACCCATTCCTAAAATCAGGAGGTTGCGCATACACATCATGGCTTGTACCCCATAATGGATTTTTCCTCCAGAAACTCGTCCAATCCCCTTTTAAAGGCGTCTAGGCTAGACGCCAGCACCACATCCTGTGGCAAGGAGTTCCACAGACCGACCACGCGCTGAGTAAAGAAATATTTACTCAGTAAATCCAATTAAACTGGTTGGCTGCAGGAGATCCAGGAGAGACAGGCCAAGATACTTCTTATGACAAATAATTAATTTATAGAATTAGCTGCATGGAATGCAGTGATGACTACTAGCCGAGATCCCTTTAAAAAGGGAATATGAAAATATACATATGAGAGACCTGTTACTAACACAAGCCATGATGGTTATGTGGAATTTTCATGCTTGAGTGCAGTGTATCTGACCAGTGGCATCGCTAGGGGTGTGTGGGCTGCACCGAGTAATGTGTGCATGACGCCACTACTCACCAACATTTCTAAAATCTTGGTATTTTCAAATAACACAAATCATGTTATATTTCATTCGATGTGTCATTTCATGCAGAATGCAATTAATCAAACTGCATTGAAATATCTCTATCCTATCAAAAATTATAGCCAAAAAACCAGCAAGAGCAGGGCAATGGTACATCACCACACCCACCACCTGGAGCATTGCCCCACCCACGGCACAGGAGGAGGTCCATCACAGGTGTGACACGCTGGCTTCCCACACTGGATGATGCAAACCCTCGTGACACCATTGTATCTGGCTAGTTACAACAGGAGGAAAGAGCTATGTCTTTATGCCCTACCTGCAGGCATCTGGTCAGCCATAGTGAGGAAGTACAGTTTTGGACTTGACAAACCTTTCTTCTGACCCAGTAGGGCTCTGGTATTTGGGGTTGTCCTGCTTGGCTTCGGTGCTGGAACAGCAGCCTGGGACTAAAGACTCTGGTTCTGTATGTAACCATGAGTAAGACTAGCTTTATATGTTACTATGATGATGTGGTCCTGGTGACAACCTTTAACAAATGTAAATCACAACCAAGTAAGTTGCCTGAATCATGTGGTTAGCTCCTGTGCCGACACTGGAAGCTTCAAAGAATGGACCAGTCCAGTCTGCAAACAATCTGTCTTGGATTTCTCGAATAACTATAATGTTCATTTTCTTCTCCACTGCTTGGTCTTGTAACGAAAAAAAAAAAATCTGAATTCAGTCAATTGCCATCCACTGTGGGTAAAATGTATCCACTTATAGAGTTCTGTGCAAGGATGTCTGCAGCATCTCACCAACACATACCCTTCCTAGTTCAGGGACAAGTTTGTTGGTGAAATTGTTTTGCTTGCGGCATGCAAATAGAGCATCTTTCAATATTGCTAATGAGCATCTCCTGAGACAAACTGCCAAGCGTCAAGTATGCATAACACACTTCATAGCTGTGCATAACCAGCACTTTTTAGCTTTTTGCAGCCTGATGATTTAAAAAAAAATTGTTTGCATAAAAAATTGCTCTTCTAGACTAAACAAATGGAGTGGCATGGAGACTAGGTTACAGGTAGAAGTGCCAAAATATACAGTTGTGAGCTCTGGTAGGGCAGAAAGGTTAAGCCAATATTTGGGGGAAATAATATTGCCTATATTTTGCTGCAAGACTAATACAATTTAAGATTTATTTGAAATCATATACAAATGCTGTTTATCTGCATTGAGTCTATGGGTGGCACAGGGTGGTGAGTATTTTCCTCACAGTAAAATTGCCTGCTCACCCTTTCTGAGTTAAAGGGTATTACCACATATAGCAAGGATAGCAGTATAGAGAAATCTGGCCCAGATCTTGTTTTCATATTTCCCTTTACGTTTCTAGATCTGAACTTGGCAAGAAGATTTTGATCTGGGATCCAGATGACTATATCCAGAATATTTGTTGCAGAAACTTTGAACAGATGTAACATTAAGCACCGGTTTGTTACAAAATGCTTCAACAATTATTTCATTCTTAGGGTGATCCCTGTAGACATTGAAGTCTTTATTGTATCAAGAGTAGAAAGTATGGAGGCATGAAAGCCCTGATACAGAGAGGAGATATCCACTCCCTACAGAAGATCCTTGGGGCAAGAATGCGCCCTGCAGGGTGGGCATTTTATTTTCAAGAATGCATCCTCCTTACTTCCTTGTATGCAATCCAATGTTCATCTTAATTCATCTTTTAAATTATGTTTTAAAAGGGAAAGGGGAATGGCAAAGCACTGAATTTTTCTGCTATTCATATTCCAACATCCGGATTTCTGACCACAATTCACCTGGAGCTAAACCAAAAGGTTGTCAGAATCTTGGACCAGTTATGGAACAGAACTGAAAGAATCTGTTTGTCCCCTGCATGAACACACAGGCCCAGGCACACTAGGGCTCATTGAGCAACATATGAAAAATTGAAATGAATGGGACGTATGTTATAGGGAAGGAAATGAATATGTACCAGTTCAAAAACGAGTTCCAAATGTCAAAAGATTTAATTCAGTACTAATTTGTTTTTGTTTGCCCTAGAAACCAGAATTCATCAGCCAGAGGTGGGGTGACGGAGGGCAGGACAGGCCCAAGAGATTCTGTTACCTGAAGCAAAGAATGAAATGGGGGTCTTATATGGGTGGAACTTAATGGGGGGAACTTATATGAATGAATGAAGGTCTTGCAATAGCTCAAGGCCTATAAAAGGCCTTGCACAAAGCAAGGCCGGCCTTTCCTTTGCTGCTGCTACTGCATCACAGATGTGAAACAGCAAGAAGTGGAGGGAGCCCTCATCCCACAGCTCATGTGAGAGGTCAAACAGTTGCCCTCATGCTGCGAGCAGTTGCGTCGGGCCAGTGCGGGCTCCAACAAATCTCTGGAGGGCCAGAGGCTCATTGGAGACTGGGGGCTTCCTGAGGGCTGCATTGAGAGGCCTCGAGGGCCGCATGTGGCCCCAGGGCCGGGGTTTCGGCACCCCTGGATTAGACTATTTGGGAAAAAGTGAAACAAATGCTACTTTAATTGTTTTAACAATAAAAACACAGCAAAACAAATCCTAGCACATTCCTAATGCATACCACAAGGGCACATGGAGTTGGCTTGTTCCAGCATTAGGAGTGCCTCCTTTTGACACCCCTCTTTGATTTTCCATTGGTTATTAATATGTATTTTCCCCTTTTAAAAGTTTGGCTTATAGCTGGCAGACTTACCTTGAAGAACTGATGGTAGTCTGATCCAAAAATTACCTAAACTTTTATCTTACAACAACCCTACCTGTATATTCACCTATATTCAGATTTTTTACTAGCAAATAGGGATTGCACATCTCTGCTAGAGGAGTACAAAATTTGTTTCGTTTTTCTGACTTGCACCGGCAGTGTTTTGACCAAAGAAACATTTCTGGGATTATGTTCAAAATATAGAGTTACATCCACTTCTAGCAATGTCTCGAGATGCTGACAGGCCTTTCCAAAGCCTACAGATCTTGCTAGTCCTACCTCACTCAGAGGATTGCATTTGCACAGGATTACACTTACTGCTACAAGACCTTGTTTTTTAAAATTTATACAAACTCAATATGTAAGCAACTTCATTTAAAAAAATGAAATTTTTGGCTAATTCTGTAGTATAATTCCATCGCAAGATGAAACATGTGTCATCTTGCCATTTATATTCAGGGTAAATATTATATGTTGAATTGTTTGTTTCCTACTGAACAAGTTATAAAACTTGTTAATTATTGCTTGTGATACATCTAAAAGACAAAACAAATAAGTGAATTCCCGGATCAGACATCCATTCCTAACAATACGTCCCATTATTTGTCCCCTGAGTTTGAGATTTATTGGTCTGAAGGAGGTTTGGAAGAAAATGACTAGGACAGGCAGTTATGAGATGAGAACCTTAAGGATTAATGGTTTATCCCCAAGTGATGTCATCACACTCCAATGGCTATCACCCTTCCTCTCTCTTGTAATTATGCTGCACATTCCATGAAATGAGAAGCCCCAGGCACTTTGCAAAGCTACATGTAAATCTGTATTTCTCTGAGGTTCGATTCAGCGGCTGCCAAAACATATGTGCCCACAGGAAGACTTTAAGAACACGATTGGGGATAGAGATAGAAAGAGTGCAGTCAAACATATTGGCTGCCTTCCATATTACAACACCACTCTGAGAACTATTCCAGATGGAGAGGAATTCCAAGGGCATTCCGACTCCCCACCCCCAATTGGATGACAAGGCAGTGTATCAAACCAGGGATTAGGCTTGGAGAGATCCTGAAGCATTTATCCCTCTGGGAATGCCCTAAAGTAGTTTACCAAATGTATGCAGCACAGATGAAGCATATCATCTGCATACCACAAATACACTGTTGTGTTTGTTTCACTGAGTGAGCCACACCAACTAACCTTTAAAATCAGTCCAATTTCTAAAGCAGCCAAACCAAACTCATATTTGAAGAATGCCAGAATTTATTCTTGTGCTTGCATTTCATGCAGACCTACATTTTCTGTGTAAAGCCCTAGGTTAAAAAACCTTAGCCCTAGAGCTTATACAGTGTGAGACAACAAATGTTCTGTTTCAAGCTATTGACAGTATTTCTTCTTGCATTGCATCTTCATTCCAAGCACAGGGCTTGGAACAAGCCAAATACCATGATGCTGTCCCATCAAATCTGCTGTCTAGAGCAGTGGTTCTCACATATTTAGCACCAGGACCCACTATTTAGAATGAGAATCTGTCAGGACCCACCAGAAATGATGTCATGATGTCATGACCAGAAGTGACATCATCATGCAGGAAAATTTTTAACAATCCTAGGCTGCAATCCTGCCCACACTTACCCAGGAGTATCATTTACTATCATTGTTAAAAGAATATACATAGTAGCTTGTTAAAAGTACAGGTCCCCAAAAGCAGTCACATCCCATGGTAGCATCAAGTCTAATATATTAAAAATAAAATATTGAAATGAATGGGACCCACCTGAAATTGGCTCGCAACCCACTTAGTGGGTCCCAATCCAGAGTTTGAGAAACACTGCTCTAGAGGGGTTACAACCACTGTAGACTAATTAGCCTCCCTTTGTTCCCTAACATTGGCCCTAGCTCTGCAGAAAGTACCACTGGACCCTACCACCAGAGTAGCTTGCCTGTTTGAACTGCAGAGGTCCTCTTTCCTCTCTGCTCCAGTCAACAGTTTCCACAGCTGCAGCAGCTTTCAGCAGCACCTGGGCTGGGCAGCCACACCCCAGTCTCCAGTAGCCTCTGTTCTATGAGTCAGTTTGCCAGTCAATCAGATAGTCCTTTAGCCAGTCCATTACTCAGTCAACCAGTCCGTTATTCTGCCAGTCCTCTTTCCCAACCACGATCCTCTCCAACCTTTCTCCTTCTACCCTCTCCTTCCTCCAGGTGCTGCTTTTATCCCTGAGAAAAAAAGGATATTGTTGCCTCTAAGTGGCTGCAGCTGTGCAGTGAATACTCACTGTATTCTAGGGCCCTGGTGTTAACCTCATGCTGCCCAAACCTGTCAGGGGCCACTGTTGAGGGCATTTTAATGCTCCCTCATGTAGAAAGCAAACTATACACATGAAGGAGGGGGTCAAGCTAAGCCTTACGGTCCCATGTGCTAGTTTTATACACATAGGGAGCTTTCCACATGAGAGAAGCATTTCAAATGTGTGCTGTGAAGGAAAAGTTCAAAAATGCAGTCCCCTCCTAGCAGTGAAAAGTGCTACACTTATAATTCTTCTATCTCCTTACTGGGAGACGGCACTGGGTCCAGTTTTCAGAAAACTCTCAGCTAACTACCACCTTTCATGACCTCCTTGTGCCTGGGTGAGCCACAAAGAGTTGATCAAGTCCCACATGAAGGTTATGGGCACAGGGTTGGTCTCTAATCTGCAGTGGGTCCTTATGGGGTCTCTGGGCAACTGCCCAGTGATTGCCCTGCAACATCATCCCTGAGCACTTAATTCTGTGTATTATGTGTAAATAAATGTCACTTGCATGACTGAAGCGGCTATCATGGTACTGTATTTATAATTCAAAATTTCGGGTTATAGGCATATGCAAACTTGGTCAATTCATCAATCAATTAAAATTTCAATCAGGATTTGAGTAGCACAAATAGCATCAGGAATATACATGTATAAAATACCCAAAAACATTTGGAGTCCCATTCATTTTTAGTGCTCTTGGGAAAAGCTGAAAATAAAGATGTTTATGAGTTAATCACTAATAAGTGATTTGCAGGGGTGTCCAAAGTTTTTGGCAGGAGGGCCACATCAGCTCTCTGACACTGAGTCGGGGGCCGGAGAAAAAAAAGAATTAATTTACATTGAAAATTTGAATAAATTTACATAAGTTTTCATAAATGAATATATTAAAGATGAACTTATATGAATGAATGAAGGTCTTGCACTAGCTCAAGGCCTATCAATGGCCTTGCACAAAGCAAGGCTGGCCTTTCCTTTGTTGCTGCTGCTGCTGCATCACAGATGTGAAAGAGCAAGCAGTGGAGGGAGCTCTCATCCCACAGCTCATACGAGAGGTCAAACAGTCGCCCTCACGCTGAGTAGTTGCATTGGGCCAGTGCAGGCTTCAACAAATCTCCGGAGGGCCAGAGGCTCATTGGAGACTGGGGGCTCCCTGAGGGCCGCATTGAGAGGCTGCGAGGGCCGCAAGTGGCCCCCGGGCCGGGGTTTGGGCACCCCTGTGCTATATGATAGAAAAATTTTTTTAACACCAAGGAAGTGTACAAATGTGTAGAAATATTTCTCTGCAGGAGAGGGGACATCTATTCTCTAATGGACTTGGGATCTCAATGATTTCATTGAGCCTTGAAACAATTCACCAGTTTAGAAACTTCACCTTGGGAGTGGTTCTCCCACCCACCCCCTATTAAAAATTTTAAATAGTACAGAGGAGTCAGTTGCCTTGGTGAGGGTCCCATGATTAGACCTAAGTCTTCTGCAGAGAAATTTTGACACCCTGTTAATTAGTCGGTTCTGAGCAAGGGCTGTGCTCTTTTAGTGACTCCCATTTCACCATCAGTAAAGTGTGATTTCCTAATAAATTTCCATCAAGCAAACTATTTCTGGTAACTCCCTCTAATTAACACCAGACTGCTAATAATAAATTAGTCTCTACGTGTTTCTGATATAACCAAGATTTTGTCTGAGCACAAGATATTAATGTCCCCAGAAAGTAAAACTCCAGCCTAAATTAAGCTTTAGCTGGTTAAAAGGATTTATGTGCAGTTCTGTAAGAAAGGTTTTGAACCTCTTTAACACAGGACATTTCAACCAACAAACTTTTTGACTGAAAGATTTGTTCAAGGTTGGGCAGTGAAAGGGGATTTATTGTGAAAACACACTGTTGAGTTTTAAGGTTATAAATATTGCACTAGATTACAGTTTCTTAATGAATGAATGACAGATCTCTTATTTTTGTTTCTTGTTGCATTTTAATGTTAAATTATATTGTGGCTTGACAGAAACCAACCCTCTGCTGTTAAAATGTCAAATACAACCTTGATGCCTTTAAGAGTTTGGCTTCTGGAGTTTAATATACTGTTTGCAAATAGACTTGCATTTGTCTTTAATTGTAGCCCAAACACTTGAAGCAGAGGTAGGATTCCTGTAAAGCTGCCTCTAGCTTTTTATAGAGTCATGTGCAGCGTTCCCTCTTGTACAAACACTGTAGAAAACAACAGCACATTCTCCTAGTCAAAAGATACCCAGCTCATAAGAATCTTATGAGGCTACTGTTATCATGAAGTAATTGACCATGTTACTATAGATGGTTAAGTATCCCAAGGTGAAATCAGAGAACGCTTTGTGCCAAGGCTAAATACAGTATCAGATAAACCTAGTCAGAGGAGATAGAATTGCAGTTCCTATTTACTGTCTCCAGTTTAGAGAGATCAGACATCCTTGCACACGACTCTCAAGTAATCTGTTTTCCAGCCAGGATTTGGAAATTAAAGAATGAATGATTAAAGAGAAATGGACCATTTGTTCTTGACTGGCCACTTTGCTGTGGCCCTATGAAAACACAAACAAAAGTAAAAGAAGAAGACTTGGTAAAAAACAAACACGCATTGCAATTTCACAGGCAATTTTATTTATGTGTACATCATATCATGTTTCTGACTGTGCTTTTTCTAATAACAGGATCCAGAGGCAAAACTGAACAGAGAAATGTAGTTGTGTGATTAATAACAAGAGATTCAAAGGGAGAAAGAAAAGGATGTAGAAGCCAAAAGGGAAATCAAAGCAAGCATAAAAAAACAAAGCCGAGCACAATATGGGATGTCAGAAGCCATTTCTCTCACTACCAAATGCCATCACATCACCCCTAATACTAGAGAGAAGACTACAAAGTGCAACAATGCCCAGTTTCAGCTTTAGGTCTTGTACCAGTGGAACTTTAAATATTCTATTTACAGAGAATGATGTCCTGACTAGTTAGAACATGCAAAAAAATAATAAAAAACCCTAATAAAACTGTTTGATCTCATACCTTCAAATACCTGCTACCCACAAACTATTTATTTCAACTCTGTCTTTTAACAAAAGTTGTCTATTTTTTATGCAACATTTTTCTAAATATACACACAAACTACCTCCTTCTCCAGGGTATCTTACTTTCCATTCTTAAAAGAGTTGCTCGCACATTTGCCAATTACCAGACTTTAAATTCTGTGTACTAATGTGAAACTCATGTTAGAAATTATTAGGTATAATCTGTAAACCTCCCAGTGTACTGCTGGTCAGTGTGTGTCCCCCCCCATTGTCTCTGTGTAGTTAACATAAAAATACACATTTAAAGACTCTAGAGGTTAATTGGCAAATCTCCTATAAATAAGCTCCCCCCAAGTTATATGTTTATAGATTAGCTTCACCACAAGCTCCCAAATAAGTATTCAGTGAGATACACAATATCACTGAGCTAGAGTGCTCTGCTAAAACCTTGGTTAACTTCCTTCATTAGGTATCTATGATGAATGTATATTTCCTTGGGTGCTCATATTTGCTTTGCAGAACTTACAAAGAATATCTGATTAATATTGTAAGAAAAGATATTTTTTATGTCTTTATTTGTTTACAGCAGAAATTAATTGACTATAGACTGTCCTTTACTAGGTGGTGACAGTGTGCATGCCATTTGGCAGAACAAAGGAGATGACCAGCTTGCCGCATAGCCAGAATTTCACAGTGATTCTGCACTTGAGCCAAAGTTTAGGGGTGTGGTAAAACTATTTTCACTACTTGGTTTAACAGAAATTACTGAACTACCGAATTGTTACAAGTACACCAGGATATGTTATCATTTAATAAAAGGTAAACTGTGTTAACAAAGGCATAACCCTGTTATAAATAAAGTAGCAAAATTAACACTTAATAGTACAACAGGCATCCTAGTCCTAACTTGCTGGGTAACAAAACCACAGTTGTGCTTCTAACCATGACATAAACCGCGTGACATCACATACCTCTCTATTTTGCCTGTATTTTCAACCACCACTTGCTTCCCAAAATGTACAATCCACCCCACTATACAAAGTTGCTTCTTAAAAGTAAAGACCACTTAAATGCCCCCAGAGTATAGCACCATGAAGTGGGTTTGTCAAGAGAAGTCAAAGCCATAGGAAATACGGCCTATCCTACTGATAAGAGAATCCCCAGGCATTGTGCTTGACGGGGGAAGTAGAGAGCCAGGTGTGTAGGCATATAGCCAATGGGAAGTAAATTTTAGGCAAATATTTTAAGTGCTATTACTTTAAAAATAAGATTTTTTTTATGGTTCTGAAGTTTAAAAGCTGGAGTATGTGTGTATTTATATTTATTGCACTGGAGGGTATAAACTGGAATATATCACACCCTACAGTCTAGTCTGTGAGATCAGAATATGCCAAAGCATTTAATAATTGAAAGCAACTTTGTCTCTTTTGGTTGTTTTGTCTATAACTACTTGAAAATCAAGGCAGAAACAGGCAAATGGCCACCTAAGGTCAACTCTTGCATGGAAAGGGTTACTTTAGTTAAACCTAACATGATGACCTGATCAAATCTGCACCTACATAGGTTTCAATAAGTCAAACTTACTCCATACATAGTTCATACAAAATGCACACAGCTTTAGGATTTTTGCCTGGATTATGTTAATTGTTTCTTCTTCTGAGAATTCTTCAGTTCAATTTAGGACAGAATACAGTTAAAAGATAAACAGGATACATAGATACAACAACTGCATTCCCTTCCCTCAAAACAAGAAATATCTTACTCTGTTTGCATTCTCTAACAATATCATCTTCCCACCTCTAAGAAACAGAAGGACTGAGATGAAGAAATTAAAATACATATGTACAGATGTACAGGCAGATAAAACAAAAATTGTGTTTTCACAAAATGGCAAGCTGACATCATCCACATGATTATATATAACAAGAAGGCAGTTAACTGCAATATCACAAGTGGGGAAGAACGATCCCCCTCAGCAGTTGTTGCTGTATTGTGTAATAATGCAATACAATCTCTTGTATTAAACAAGGCAGAAATTGTTTGATTCCCCTCCCCATGATTCCCTTTTTGGTTTGTTACACCAAGAGTGCTAATTGTGCACATAGAAGCATATACAAAAATGTGTAGGCAGTGATCTTAATCTCAGCAAGACTCTTCTCCATATCCCTCAGACTTCTTACTGCTCTCTTATTGCTCTTTCATTTTAGGAACAGCAAAGTTGTATATTTTTCCTGAACACTTATATTTTGTGTATGAAAGTGTATCATTACTCAGTGTGTACATTTTTAGTTACTCTCTTTGCAATAAGGAGAAAAAATTGAATACAAAGAAGCAAATATATAGCTTGGAAGTCAGCATGATTCACACTGTTCTATTTCAAATCCCCTAATCACCTGTAACATGAATACTCACCATTATGCCAATAAATGGTTTCACATTGCAGCACTTCTAGCTATATTGTTGAAAAACTTAATACATTCACTTAAATTGATTAATTACCTAAGGTAGAACCCTTCTCCCTACCTGAGAAGCAGCAACAAAACCAAGTGCAGATTTGCTAGATGTCTAATTGTGAATTGCTTTACCTCTTGTGGCACATGCAAATTAAATGCAAATTCAATTACAATATTTGTTCTCATTAAAAGTGAATGTCCATCTGACATTACTATCGGTCACTCTAAATGTTCCTTGTTCTACTACATGAAAAGTCATGAACTCTCTTCTTTTCCACTCCTCTGCTCACACCTTCACTTCTACAATTTAAAAAAGTCGAAAGAAAACCAACACCCTCAAGTTTCTTAAAAAAACGAAACACCACACACACACACACACAAAACAATGCCCAGAAATCAAGTTTGTTTCAGATGTTCACAGAATGGGCATGTTTCTTGCAGAGAGGCTTGTCCTTCTTGGAGAAGAAAGTCTGACCTTCCAAACTCTCACAGCATACCTGAAATGGCAAAAAAATAAAATAAAATTTAAAATGTTTTGCTTTCCAAGATGTGACATACAGTGGATGGCATCCAGAGTAAGACCTCCATGCACACAAAGGGCACACTTTGGGTGCACACACATTCTGAAAAGGGGAAAAGCATTCGTGCAAAGGCTCCTTGCTCAAGTAGAATGCTCCTTCTATTCTGGAACGTGAATAGAATAGAATGCTCCTTCTATTCTATTCCATGAAAGCATTCCTCTGATCCCCTCCACTAACTTTTAATAAACATGGGCTTTTTTTTCTATTGGTGCCAATGGAAGCTTCTCTCCTGAGGTTTATAGCAGTTTTAGGAAGGTCACTTCTTGGAGTAACTACAGCACAAGGGAAAGGGTTAACCACTCTCTCTCCCTGTCTTGATTTGACCTTCCACAGCTGCTTTTTTAGATAAGAAAAGAAGATGCAAGCTGAAATGATGGGTTAACTGTGACATCTGTTTTGATCCTAAATGTGTATTCTCTCCATGTGAAGGAGAATGTCCACCTTAACACATAAGGGAGGGATGCGATCTTCATAATGGACTCACTGAATGGAAGAAGTCAGGTATGTCACGTTTCTCACATGACAAGTGTGCTGTTGCTTTCAGTGAATATCTAAAACTACCTACAGTCTCCTGACCCTTGTTGATCAGGATGGTCTAAGATCAGATTCACTCAGGATTTCCTAGATTCTTGTTTGACTCCTCTTTTTTGTGCTGCCTTTATGCTGTTTAATGCTTGTTTTAAGCTTTAATGCAATGACGCAGCTAAGCCATTTGCTACCCAGTGACGTACCTTAGCCATTTGCTAAGCCATTTGCTACCCATTCAAAAAAGTGCTTTCTTGCCAATATGTTCTATGCCATTTTTGTCATCCCCCTCTATCTTACTCAGGTTAACTTAAGTACCAATACCATGGATACACTTTTAAAATGTTCAAAGACACAACATCAGTTTTATACTTACTGAACATACAAAGCAGGTATCATGCCAGGTGTTGCCCAAGGCTTCTAGGAATCTGTCCCCAGCTTCAATGGGAAATTCACAGCCATGGCACATGGTACCAAAGAGTGCATAGTAATCTGTATATAAAACAAAGATGAACGCTCAATACAAATACCTAACAAAAAGGCAAATACAACCCAATACAATACCAAGAACTCAGAAACAATGCAGAATCACATTGTAATCAGTACATAGTGCTGGACAGAAATTTCAAAGACAAGAAATTATGAAGATGAACCAGATTATTAATTAGAACAGGATCTTTCAATCTCCACAACACACAGACCTTTCAATACTTTTTCACTACTGAAAGAGTACTGAAAGGTTTATGTTTTGTGGAGAAGGTAAGTAGCAGGAAGGCTTCACCAGGCCTCTCAATGCCTTATAAAGCATTAAAAATGCCACTTCCAGTTGGAAACTGGAAGCATTTTCTTTTTGGCCTTTTTGCCATGGGTGGACCACATGTGGCCTCTACTGGCTTCAGAAAGGGAGGGGTCTTTGGCTTGCCTGGAAAGAGACTGATTGATGGATTGTCTGCCTAATGACTCTGGCTTAACATCACAAAGGTCAGCAAGGCTGTTTTTAAATCAAGGACAAAGGGACTTTGTTTTTTAAATTGATTTGCTTTAGTTCGATTTTTGCCATCCAAGTGAGTTTCGGGACAAAACCCTTTGGAATAATAAGGCTTAACCTGTACTTGTGTATATATGTAGTCGTAGGCTTTGTATAAAATTGTTTAAAAAGCCATATGAATACCGCAAATGCTCCCTTATAAGTTGATCTCACAGATAAGTCAAGGGAAGGTCTTCAGCAAAAATCATGGATTTTTCTGTATGTTGAACCAGAGGCTCAACATATAACACATAACTGGGAGTGTGCAATTCAATTAACAGTGGAGATATAAGCAAAAAGGAATGATCTTTAGCAAGCACAGCTACACATAGTTGCAACCTAATTTACTCAGAAGTAGATCCACTGCTTCCCATGGGTATTATTCTTAAGCAATGGTGCACTGATTTGTAGCCTGGGACTTTGTTTCAGATGGAAATGAGGATTACACCCTGGTGTTTTAAAAACCAGACCTCTGCCAAACATTTGCAAAGTGGAAATGCAAAGAGGCTGCAGAATGATCTGCTAAAGAGAATGAGTCTTGCTTGATTTAAATGGAAGCCTTGAGCCCTGGCTTACTTTTTACTCAGGAGTGAAAAGGTTAACTTTGGCTGCAGCTTATAGCCTTGTCACCATGGAGACTGATTACCCTCTAATTATCTTTGGATTGTCCTCTTGCTCTGTCCTGGGCTTCTTCTGTGCCTGAATAGCCCCTGAGTGACCTCTCAGATAAGGTGAGGAGATGATTTGCATTTGATTTATTGGCAATAATTTCTCATCTTATAGGTGAATATCTACAGTAATCTTTTCACGATGGTATGTCTTGTGCTATTTTCACCATAAAGACCATCCTAGAATGGCTTGCCATATAGACAAATGTAGAGATGTATTGTACAAGAAAAGCAATTTGCTGTACAGCTCCAAATCTGTGGAATAGGAGAGGTGAACATGCAAAGGAAAAAGAGGAAGGTGCATCGCATGTGAATCCCTATAACCATACTATCTCTTAGCAGAATCTTTTTGCATCAAATAACTCTATTCTATTTAATAAATTTATTGAGAAAGGCATTACCATTTGTGCAGATAATTATGAAAATGAATGGAAATTACTTGCAAAAAGCCAAGAAACCAGAGAATTACCTGGATTGGGTTTACTGTTTTCATGTAGGAAAATATATGCACCTGGGGAGCTCCCTTTCTCTGCCCATGAGTCCAGTCTGCGACTTACATAAACCACCATGTGCTCCTTTTTCCTCAGTTATTAACTGAGACCCTGACAACAGAGTGGGGCAGCCCAATCCTAACCTGCTCTGGAACAGGCTGGTTGTATTCAGTTCAGGGTTTGAGGTGGATCCCACGCAACTTGGAGTTAGGGGATTTATTTCTTCTTACCCCATGTTGTACAATAGTCACTTCAATGGAGCTACTCGGATCTGCACTTGCGAAACTGCTGGCACAAATCTGAGCAGCCCAGTATTATACTGGGCTGCTTGTGAGGGTGGTTAGGATCTGGCCTAAGTGCTGTAGGCTGAACCAGGGGACATTCATGAAAGTTGAGTGTTGGGAGAGTTAGGACGGACAGAAGAAAATATTTCTTTATCCAGCATGTAATTAGTCTGTGGAACACTTTGCCACAGGAAGTAGTGATGGCATCTTGCCTGGATGCCTTTAAGAGGGGATTGGACAAATTTCTGGAGGAAAGGTTCATTACAGGTAACAAGTCATAGTAGGTATGTGCAAGCTCTTGGCTTTAGAGGCAGGCTGCCTCTGATTGCCAGATGCAGGGGAGGGCAGCAGAACGCAGATTGTGTCTGTTGTCTTGTGTGCTTCCTGGGGCACTTGGTGGGTCACTGTGAGGTTCAGGAAGCTGGACTAGATGGGCCCTTGGTCTGATCCAGCAGGGCTCCTTAAGTTCTTAAATTTTGTATTAACTGTGCTGTAAATGTATAGTTTATGCCTAAGATTTTTTTTTTAAATTTGACATGTCCTCTCTTCTCCATTTCACAGTGTCATACTGAAAATGGGTGCATGCCTATTTAACTTGGCTGCTAATTACAGTGACAAGAGATTTACAAGCTTTTCTACAAGAGACAGAAAACAGTAGCAGCCCAGACTGAAAAACTTCTGTTTCCTTCCCCTTTCAAACCTTAGGCAACGTAGTCTAAGATTTTTCTCCCATTATATTAAACCATGGTAATAGCAGCCTAGAATAACCTGTGCACAAAAAATTTTCAGACATGTCTGTGTTGAGTCAGTTTCAATCCTGGACATCAAATTAGCAATCTCTTATTCTACCTGAAATTCAACTGAACAGAAATGTAGCACAAAAGCTTTCTAGGGAGAAACCTATTACCACCACTTTGGCATTCAACTGCTTTTCTACAGTGGAGTTTCAAGGCTTCCAGTCAGTGGTACGTGGTTGGTTTTCAGGGTTTGTATTAACTTTATATCTTGACAAAAAGCTTTTAAGTATCTCCAGATTAGAGGCACAAAAATATTTTATCCTGATCATGAAGGTCATTAGTTGGCTTTGCCAACATAATCTCTGTGGGGGAGGGCGGGTGGAATCACCATTTGATTGTTAGAAATCTCTCTCAAAATCAAACATAGGAGGACACAAACACGGTAGTACTTTTCTTTAATGTACCAAACCCTCAAGTGCTGTCAACAGCATGATGTGCATTTTATTTTAGAACACACACAATTAAGCACAAATCAACGTAAGCAGCAGAAACATATCAACCCAATCAAAACGTACAAAACAAAAACAAAAAAGAAAATTCTTGATCTCTCCAGCTTGTCTTCCTTTCTGGGCCACTGCGGTATTCCTTACCTGTCTCACAGTAGGGATCACCATCTTCCAAATGGAAAACATTGTTGCGAATGGGCTTGTGACAAGCCACACACACAAAGCAGGAGACATGCCAGGTTTGTTTCAAGGCATTTATTACTTCCTGGTTGGGAGAAAAATTAATATGCTGGTCATTATAGGATTCAGAGGAAATGAGCGAATTCATTACTCTTTTGTATATACCCGATATACATTTACAAAACTTCTATGCATTTTTCAAAAAGGAACAAGACGAGCACGTTAATGTTTGGGAACACTGGTCTTGAATCTGGATCCATTTCACTCTGCAGACACTGCTCTATACAAGACAAGAGTTGTAATACAGGAAAGCAAGATCTAGAGCAGTGGTTCTCAAGCTCTCAGGGAGAGTTTGAGAGCCTCTAAGTCCTTGTGGGGAGCTCAGGGGGCTGCAGGGGCTTGGCTGGACTTACCAGAGCCTCTCTGCAGGGCTCCCCAGGCTTTAAAAAGTGAAAGCGGAATGATCGTGCTCCACTTCCGGTTTTGCGGAGGCAGGACACGATCGCTCCATTTTCATTTTTGAAGACCTGGCGAGGCCTGCAGTCAATCACGCAGGGTTCCCTGCAACCTTAGGAGGCTGCAGGAGGCTCTGGTAAGCCTAGCCAAGCCCCTGCAGCCCCCTGAGCAACGCGATCCTGGGGACTGCGTCGCTGCCTCCTCACTGCCCCTTCCCCTTATGGGGGCAGAGGCCAGGGCCCTCAGGTTGGGTCGTGGCAACGCCCCAGTTTGAAAATCACTGGTCTAGAGCAGGGTTCTCCAAACGTTTTGGCCAGAGGGCTGCATCAAATATTTGGCACAGTGTAGAGGGCCAGAAAAAAAATTTAAATATAAAATTTATATAAATAAATTAGAGATGGAACTTAGATGAGTGAATAAATGAATGAATGGGCTCATTCATTCAATCTCTCTGGCCCTTAGAACACCCTCTAGATGTAACCAGAGCACAGAACATAAGAACATAAGAACAGCCCCACCGGATCAGGCCATAGGCCCATCTAGTCCAGCTTCCTGTATCTCACAGCGGCCCACCAAATGCCCCAAGGAGCACACCTGATAACAAGAGACCTGCATCCTGGTTCCCTCCCTTGCATTTGGCATTCTGACAACTCCAATCATGTTTGGTCAAGTGGGCCAGAGGCTTTGAGGGGACAAGGGGCTGGCCATGGGCCGGACAGAGGCTTGCCATGGGCCGCATCTGACCCCCTGGGCCGGGGTTTGGAGACCCCTGGTCTAGAGGAATCCAAAGTGCGGCACCTGAATGCCTAGAAATGCAATGGTGGTGGTGAAGAACAATTTGTCATGTTTGAGCAGGCTTGGCACCTAAACAATTAAGACTTTCTACTATGAACCTCATTGTTTGGTTCTGTTCTTAGGACTGTTCTTATTCATGGCTCATCCATGTTACAAACTCCACTTAACTGTTACTTAGGTTTTGTGCTAACATATCAAAAGGAGCCTCTCCTTTAAAAGATCAGAAAATATAAGAAAGAAGGCTGTGGGATCATGCACTCCTTTCGTCTTCTGAATGAGAGACCATCAGAAACATTAAGAGCACTGACAGCCCAATCCTATCCACACTTTTCTGGGAGTAAACCTCACTGATTCAAATGGGACTTACTTCTGAGTAGACATTCCTAGGATTGGGCTATCAAGCTCCTGATTAAAACCTAGGTTTCTAGTTCTGGTCAAGCACAAAACCCTGGTTAGTATTTCATTCCAACAGTGTAACACTTAAGATAGGAAGGGATAATTAACTTCAGAAGGGTGAAAGCCTGGGTCCTCTGAAGACCCTTTACGCAAACCGAATAATAATAATAATACAGGCATTTATATACCGCCTTTCTTGGTTGTCAGATTTCTCCTCAGACTTTAATTCAAGGCGGTTTACATAGGCAGGCTGTTCTAAATCCCAGTAGGGACTTTTACAGTTGAAAGGTTCTATCTTTGAAGAACAGCACAACATTTCAGATGGATCTTTTATGGTCTGTTATCACTTTCTGGCCTCCAGATTCCTCCCATGAAGGCTGACAAGCAGCTCCTTCATCTCTCCAAGAGCAGGTGGAATAACTCAGCTGGGCTTGTCAGCTGTTTCAAGGTCTCGCCATTCACGGTGCCGGTGGCCTTGAACTGGCGACCTTCGGATGTTATCTTCAGGCAAATGGAGGCTCAACCCTCTAGACCAGACCTCCTGCTGGAAGGAGAAGGACTTTCCAAACTGAAGGACCTAACATTAAGCTTTCAGATATCCAATGAAAAACTTTGTAACCGTGGTGACTTATTACTTACCCCAAGTATCTTCCTCTGGCATCGAGAACATTCAGGAGCAAAGAACTTTTCATAGCAGCCCTCACAATAAAGAGCTCCTTTCTCTTCCACAAAACCAATGTAAGCCATGGAGGTTTTGCAGTGGGCACAGTTAAACTCCTCTGGGTGCCAAGATTTTCCCAGGGCCACCAGAAAAGGTCCTCTGTTTTATAGAAAAATGGACAATTTTATGTAAAATTGGAAGTGGAGAAAGGTGATTAATTCCAAACACGGTACATTTAAATACATAATGACATGAAAGCAAAACTGGTTTTCAAACAATATAGTGGGAGAAAGGAAAGTTATAGCAACATTTTATCCTTTTTCTCCTTTTGATTGAGTTTTCATATACTTAGATACTTTGATCTAAGTATTAGAGTTTTCAAATACTTATAAAATACTGATTTCATTAAATCAGGGGTGTCCAAAGTTTTTGGCAGGAGGGCTACATCGTCTCTCTGACACTGTGTGGGGGCTGGGGGGGGAATAAAGAATTAATTTACATTTAAAATTTGAATAAATTTATATAAGTTTACATAAATGAATATATTAAAGATGAACTTATATGAATGAATGAAGGTCTTGCAATAGCTCATGGCCTATAAAAGGCCTTGCACAAAGCAAGGCTGGCCTTTCCTTTGCTGCCACTACTGCATCACATATGTGAAAGAGCAAGCAGTGGAGGGAGCCCTCCACTGTGAGCAAGCAGTGGAGGGAGCCCGCATGAGCCCACAGCTCACTCGAGAGGTCAAATGGTCGCCCTCACGCTGAGAGCAGTTGCGTCCGGCCAGTGTGGGCTCCAACAAATCTCTGGAGGGTCAGAGGCTCATTGGAGACTGGGGGCTCCCTGAGGGTTGCATTGAGAGGCCTCGAGGGCTGCAAGTGGCCCCAGGGCCGGGGTTTGGGCACCCTTGCATTAAATGACTGCTTGCCTCGTGATGACCAGTTTTTCAAGAAGCAGGGATTTGTTTGCTATTGCTATTCATTTGAACAATTGAATATTCATAGGTTACAAATATATTACAGGAATATGAAACCAAAAGCAAATCAGAGAATGTACAACCTTGAAGAACCAGGTGTACGGGGAGTAAACTACATTTTAAAACAATATGAAAAGTCACAAGGATTTACATTATGCTTCTCCTTGAAACAGAATGAACGAACTCATTTGTTAAATGAAAATAAGATGTCTTCTTTCAGGGAAAGCGTGCCACAGATCAAAAGTCTGGATATAACTCAAATGTTAGACGCACGATGTATCTGGTTCTATTGCAAGGATCTGCACATCTAGCTGAAGAATGTTGAACACTCAGATATGTTAAATGGCTTTTGATAATTTCAACACACAAGTTTTGATTTAATTAGTTTTCTGATCCTACTGCAGAACAAAAGCTACTATTTAAATATCAGCTAGCCCCATTACTGGGCCCGTAATCGATTACTAGGAAGTGTAATGCAGCTTTCTATAAAATTGTACCAAAGTATCCGTAAAAAGGAGAAATGCCATTTCATCTGTAAAACTGATGTCTGTCTTTGACTGCTGAGTAAAGTCTACCTTTTGCAGTGCCTTGTTTTTAACACTGCATTTTAGTATTAGCTTTAGCTGCTATTTTTAGGAAAGCAGCAAAACACCACTTCATTTCTGCAATTGTTTGTAATAGCATGGCCTTTCAATTGTTAATTGTTTTTATGGTATTTGTTGATATACTGTTCATCACTTTGGATACTGATACCGGTAAAAGTTAGTTAATTTTTTTTTTAAATTAAGGATTTTTCAATATGTTCCAGAGTTAATAGAATTTCTCCATCCAGCTCTGAAAAATCCATCCATAATTCTACAGAGACACCCCTGCTACAATGTGGTTACCTGAACAGTGCAAACACTGACCTAACCTGATACCTTCCAACCTCTGTACAAGCACCTTTTTACATCAATGCCCTTTCAGTTATGTAGCGATCAAACAATACATGTCCTTATGTACAACAAAGTGCTCTCTTCTCACCGTGTCAGCACAAGTTAATTTACCAGACTCATTAGGAAAGGACCGATACTGAAGAGATTCTCCTGGCCCCAGGTAGAATCAAGTTTCCAACTGTCAGTTCTAAAATGATAGACTTGGATACTAACAACTTAGGAAAAGAAAGGTGGAAGCATTTTTACATGACTTGTTTACATTTAGTGATCAGTTTTAATTCTTTTTAAAGGCAGGTTTTTTTTGCCATTTTACAGTTTTGACATTTTAGTATTAAAATAATGGTATAGGTAGAATCTTACTCTAATATACACATTTACAAACACCTTACTTAAGTTACTGCAATGTTTAATTAATTTACTGTAACCAAGACTAGGGCTAATTATTATATTTCCTTTTGCTTTTATTGAGTTGAAGTTTAATAGTTTTGTTATAAAGTAAAGTAATAAGAATCACAATGTGAGCCAAGAAAATGGAAAAACTGTTCATAATTCAATGCACTGAACCTCTTTAGGAAAAAGCACCAAAAAACTTTAAAAATAAAGCACACAAACAGTCTTGTAGCACTGTAAAGACTGACAAATGTATTTCAAGAAAGGTTTGCATGGATTACAGTCTGTTTCATCAGATTAATTATTGTTAGCACCCAATCCTATCCAACTTTCCAGTGCTGATGCAACTGCAATGCAGCCCCAAGGCAAGCGAACAAATGTTCTCTTACCTTGAATGTTCTCTAACCTTCTCCATGACTGCCCTACCACCACAGAATGAAGTAGATGCTTCACTGACACAGCTACATCAGTGCTGGAAAGTTGGATAGGATTGGTCTTAGTTGGCTATCCTTATACATGTGTCTGTTCCTATACACAGGGAACAGAAAACTGAAAGAAACAGAAACATTCATAGCACACCAATGTGCTGTGGCAGAGTGGGTGAAAATGGCTGCTATATATGTTTATTCAGATGTCTCCTCATCTTCAACAGGGCTTAGACTCAGGTAAGTTTTTATAGGATAAATGCCATTTCTGGAAGTATCAATGGAACTTGGATATGAGTAAACTCAGTGGTGTAGTTCCACAGAACTGCATGACACCACATGATACTGGGCAGTACCTTACATCTCCCCTGGGGGAGCAACAGGTTCTTCGGCCTGCCACCCTCCCCAGTGACTTGGCCCGTGGAGACTTTGGTTGCAGGAGCAGTAGGCAGTAGGACCTGTCTGTCACCTCCACAGTAGTAAGTAGCTCAGAGCTATACAGGTGGAGCCTATTTATCCGTGTTAGTTCCATTCCGTGACTCGGAGCAATTAACAAAAAACTCGTTGTGTTAAATTCCATAGAGTTATGCAAATACGCTGCAGCCTGACACTTCCGGATGGAAGGAAACTAAGGC
Organism: Tiliqua scincoides; assembly: GCF_035046505.1. Taxonomy (NCBI): domain Eukaryota; kingdom Metazoa; phylum Chordata; class Lepidosauria; order Squamata; family Scincidae; genus Tiliqua; species Tiliqua scincoides. Next base: position 16,551,869 of record NC_089826.1, on the reverse strand, counting down.
AGCTGTTATCAGTCCCCTCCCCTCCGCACTCAGCCCTCCTTGTTGCCAGCTGTCCTGCTGAGCTTTTAAGAGTCCAGCCCTATGCGTTTCTACTCAGAAGTAAGCCCCATTGTAGTCAATGGGGCTTACTCCCAGGAAAGTGTGGAGAGGATTGTAGGCTAAATCTCATGCTTTGCTTGGTGGGAAGGCTTGCTTGTGTCGGTGATTGCCTGAACCATGGGGGGGGGGTATTGCTTGTGTCGGTGATTGCCTGCACCATCTCAATGGGGGGGGGGGATTTGGCAAATACTCCCTGGGGTTTTTAAAGCAATCCTCTCTGTTGCTACCACACCTGCCCCTGTGTGTGTGTGTGTGTGTGTGTGTGTGTGTGAGAGAGAGAGAGAGAGAGAGAGAGAGAGAGAGAGAGTGCTCCACCTTGCTGCACGTGTTCTGGCTACAGAGATTTTTGGCCCCCCTTCCCCTCTTCAGCCTCTTTGCTGGCTCAGGAGCTCCAGGAGTGTTACTGTTCCTTTGCAAGGGGAACCTCTTCCAGGGCTCCAGGGCTATTTCCCTGCCTGGGCAAAGCAGAGCCTTTTTGCACTGTTTTGGGCTGCTTGGAAATGGAGCAAGATGACAGCACAGGGCAAAGGAGGCAAAGGTGTGTGTGACTTTCAGTTCCCCCAGCCCATTCCAGTTGAGGCAAACTGACAGATAAAAAATCCATGGATAAATAGGCTGCACCTGTACTGCCCATTCCAAAGGAAGGAAGTACAAACCTGTACTGCATTGCTCTGTGGGGGGTGACATATGGGGGTGTGACTCAAGGTGGGGCAAATCCCAGCTATGCCACTTAGTAAACTTGTTTAGAATCAGCCTGTGAAGTCCGACACTTATCCCTGGTGACCAGAAAAATAGCTTGTGCCCTTGTTTATTCATGAAGGAATATGGTCTTGGATGAAGATTCAAGTTTACTTTATGGCCCATGTTCTTTTATTGCTTTTGCTTTCTGTTTCTTCAGTCATTAGCAGGTGTTCAGGGCCAATTTTAATATCAGAATAATCACATATGGAATGTTTCTTCTTGCATCTATTACGAGAGCACTTTGTTGTACATACAGACTTGCATAGTTTTATCACTAAAATAAGGTATTGAAAGGAATTGATATAGTGGTTTATGTGGAAGTAGAAAGGTATCTGGTTAGGTATGGGTGTATATTTGTTAAGATAACCTCAAAATAGTGGAGGTGAGTCTAGAATTTTGTTCTGATTTCATAAAGGTGCAAGAAGAAATTCTAAATAAATTCTCACAACCTGCACACTTTATCCTAAGATGCTCCCTTCTATGGCATGCTGCTTTTCCACTTCTTGTATCAGGACACTCTTACTCTAAGTTTTGCTAAGATTCTCTCTCAAAGGGAAAAATTATCCTTGTCAGTACTGACAACCACATGATAGCTTTCTTAATATAGGAAAGTGACAAAAAGAATAATTTAAACAAACTATGAAGAGACTTTAAAAAATCATCTCTCCCACATAAACCACACAAAAATACATTACAATAGACCTTAGAAATAAAAAGGTAGACTTGGAAGTGATAGTTTAGGGCACAACCCTAAGCAGGTTCTACTCAGAAGTATGTCCTATTGTGTTCAATGGGACTTACTCCCAGGAAAGTGAAGTTAGGATTGCAGCTTTACAGCCCAATCCTATTCACACTTTCCTGGAAGTAAGCCCCACTTACGCTAATGGGGCTTACTTCTGAGTAGACTTGCATAGAATTGGGCTGTTAGTTATTCAAACACAGGCCAAGTTACAGGAGGCCTTGGAAACTGTCAACTAACACTCCATCAGACCATCATTACAAATACTTTACAGCTATTTTACACATGGAGGCACAGGTTTTGATTATTTGAGGCCCTGAAAAAAATGTCAAAACCTTTAGATGATAAACAGATGAATAATGGATACAAATTAAAAAGTTATGAGAGTGTCTTTCAAATTTGGGGGAGGAGGGTGGAGTGGCATGCCATGGTTATTTTATGCCTTAGTGTAAAGTAACCAGGTCTACAATGCAGTTTGGCTGCAAAGCAGGTGTGCTGGGAAATGCAACCTGATCCATCTCTTACCTTTTCATAGGTAATACTACCTCAAAGGCCATGAACTGTAATTATGCTAAAACCTCAACCCTGTAAGCTATCACTAGCTCCTAAAACCACTGTAGTGCAAGAGTATAAGGAGAACATGATATATTGGTTAAAGTACTGTCAGAGGTTTCAATGTGTATCCTTATTTGGTGTTTACAGTTTCATTTCCCATAAAAAGCACTGGGATAACTTGACTGCAAATATCTCTGTAGTAATGAAATTTATAGTCCAGCAACCACTTAGCATGGGCAAGGGCAGTGGTGAGGCTTGAGAGGGCACAACCTGCCTGCCCACTGGCTGTGGCACATGTTGCAGAAGCCTAAAATGACTCTTGGTAGAAAAGATAAGAGTTGTGCTGTGCCTATGTTTTATTATCTATTCTATTACCCTACTCAGGGCGCAATCCTAGGGACAGACTGCACTTGCTCCCGGTGTGGAAGGGATTGTCACTCCCGGATTGGCCTTTTCAGCCACACTGGACGCTGTGCCAGAGCCACCTTTCAGAGCGCGATGCCATGGTCTTTCGAGACTGAAGGTTGCCAATACAAACTCAGGGCGCAATCCTAATCAACTTTCCAGCAGGGGCAAGGGCAATGCAGCTCCAAGGTAACCGAGCAAACATTCTCTTACCTTGAGGAGGCCTCCGTGATTGCCAGCCAACTGCAGGATGCAACACATGCCCCAATGGCACAGCTGTGTCAGTGCTGGAAAGTTGGTTAGGATTTGGGCCTCAGAGTCATAATTGTAAGGGAAAACGTGGTTAGAGGAGACAACTCCAACTCGCTAGGTAGCCTGGTAAGCCGGAGGGGGGTGGGAAGGAGAGAAGAAAAAAGCTATGTGAAGAAGAGAGAATCAAAGGGAAAAGAAGCTGAGGGAAAAACAGAAAGAGCAGCAGGGGAACCAAAAAGGTTGAAAATTGCTACCATAACACATACACCTGAGCTGCAGCTGAAGACTCCTCAGAGGCTTCAACACATGACAACCTACTTCCCAATAAGCTTGTGTCAGCTTGCAGTTCTTGCACTGAGTAAACTTTCTTAGTTATTGTCCTGTAAACATGATATGGCTGGTAATGTTTTGCTCACTTTTCTTGCAACAATTTTGGAATCTAAAGAAATGTTTGCTACTGCAGATTCCTTGTTTCATTTCCGTATCGCCTATTATTTGCCTTTCAACTTGTTTTTCTTCTGGGTTTGATGGCAATGAATGCTAAGCTTCACAATATTTACTTACTGTCTTATGTTTTGTCTCTGCTATGCCCTGCCTACCATATTAATTTTCAGGAGAAGTACTGTGCTTTTAAAGTGTCCAAAGCTACTAGGAGTGGCCAATATGTGAATTTGTATGTATACAAAGTTCCTTATCAGTAGATCCAGAGTACCATTAATGCAATTGTGTTTCCAATTAATTCTAATTTCAGTTATACATACACATGTATACATATATTTAACATGAGAAAGATATAAGCAAACAAAAAGTTTTTTATTTTTATTTTAACTGATACAGAGTTTGTAAGCATTGGTTGCTAGCTTGCCTGTTATATTCCTGTTAGTTCTGCCTATTTCAGTTTTCTTCTTTAAATAATTTTTCTTGTATTTGGTTGCTTTTATGCCAAAAAATTGAACATTTTAAAATCAAACATACTTACACATTTTACAAATCACAGTACTCTGCCTCAGGTGTAGGCCTGGATTAGTTCTAATCTACAGGCTAATATTTAGATCCAACAATCCTGAAGATTAGTAATTCATAACACAGCTATCTATGTCACATATGCAAGATAGAAAGGAAAAAGCACAAACCTAATTACTTGGTTGCAATGAGCACACATAGGAGTTCGCTTTCCTGCCGGGATATGCTCTGCTCTCTGAACCAAAGAGTCTTCATCTGTTAGTAGAGGTTGCGCTGTCGATTTTTCACTTGGTACAGCTGCTGCAGGCCTTGCATTACTGTTACCTGTCCATCCACTTCCACATGCTATAACACAGAACATGTAAAACGTTAAACACAGAAACCATACCCAAAGTGATGATCCTTCAGGTTTGTGGAACCATAACAGATGCAAGGAACTGGTTCATAGCCAAATAGCTGGCAACCAACATGGACATGTTCGACATGTTTGAATACATGAATCTCTACTATTATAAATTCCAGCACAGATTAGTCAAGTCTAGAGCAATGGTTCCCAAACTGTGGGTCAGGACCCACTGGGGGTTGCAACATGATTTTTAGTGGGTCGACAAATGGTGATGGAAAGATCAGTAATTGCCTGATTGTAATTGGCTATTAAAAGATAGTGAGATACTGTAGCTGCTAATTACCCTGCTAAGAGCTCAGCTCCTGCTATTTGCAGTCGTGTAAATATAGGGAGATAAATGTTTGAGGGTCTTTTTCAGATTATTACTACTTATAAATAAAATAGTTTTTTCTTTCTAGTTCTTTTTTAGAAGTCTGGAAAACCTAGGAGGGTCCTGATAGAATGTCATTTTAAAAAGTAGGTCCTGGTGCAACTGGGCATTTGTCACCACCATAAATGGGGTGTGGATGACAGCCTTCATTATTGCTGCTGTGGATCTAATATTAGAAGCTGCAAACTAGTTTTGGATTACTTACAGTCTTGATATTGCCACATACACATCTCACAAAACAGACCTTTGGAACAGTCAGTTTGGTCACAACTGTGTGACTAAATCATTTTAATGTTTGCAAGACTCAGTAGCTAAGTATCAAAATAAAAATATTCACACCTTAAGCAAATAAATCTGAGGTAAACGATGTATACTTTTCACATGTTTGCAGAAGTGATACAGAAGAAAGCAAACTATAAGAAACACAAGCTTTAATGAAGCATGTCAAGGAGTGCCAAGGCTCCACATATAAAAATTCTTCCCTTTTCAGCCATTGCCAATAGAGAAGAGGTGGCTTTTCCCTTACCTGTGAATGCTGACCTGAAATGTACTGTGAAGCTGCGTAAATCTTGAGAATTCATAAATTAAGGTGGCTGGGGCACTGACCAAATTCAAATCTAAGCTCAGCTTTAAAACTTCCTGAGTGCTCTTGTACCAGACACTATTTCTCAGCCTAGATTTCCTCACAGGGTTGTTGTAAGAACAAAAAAAAAAAAAAAAAAAAAAAAAAAAAAAAAAAGGGAAGAAAGCAGGTACACTACCCTGAGTTCCTTGGAGGAAGGGTGGTATAAAAATGTGAAAAATAATATAAAATAGGATTCTAACTTCTCTAACTTTGACGAGAATAATGAAATACTTGACGTTCTAGTTAAGGTTAAAATACTTTCAAGTTAATCCAGAGATTTATCTAGGTAGGACATTCTTAGTAAGTAGAAAACATCCTATTTTTCAGTTTGGCAATTGTATGTACCCTAAATCGATGAAAACTGACCCATTAGCAGATAAATAACTTATGGCTTTGGGTCACTTATCACAGGACACACTAATCTGAAATGGAATGGCGAGATAAAAAAACCTTTAACCTGTTTTGGTTTAAGTATTTTGAAGCTTGAATCAACCATAAACTCAGCTGAAAGAGTTTCCACAAGCAGGACACTGGAATTTAGAAATCAGTCATCTGATTTCGCTACCCAAGGTCAGCAAAGAACCATGGACCTGAGTACAAAAACAAAGTGTAGAAAGAAAGAAAAAAAAAAGAACTGAGAAGGATTTCAAAAAACATGAAAGACAAAAAGGGCAACAACTACTCAGAAGTTCAGCCTATCACAGAAATTTCACATACAAGATAGCTACAAAATTCACAGATACTTTAATTTTGCCAGAAAATAACTAAAGGGTGCAACAAAGGCAGCATGACAACATGGCACACAGCAGGACCACCATCTAAGCTAATCCTTAGTCATTTTCAGACCAAAGACAAACCAAGTACTGATACATGTTATTTTTTCTGTAAGATCAATAAAAGCAAACAACCCCTTCCTTGCCGGTTTTAATTCTGCTTGTGGTCAAATCCACTGAAGGGTACTTATTTCATCTACTTCTATTTCACCTATCCTATTAAAAGGCCAATTTAGTCACATGCATCTTCTGTCTAGTTAAACTGGAAGGTTAGACAAAGTGATGGAAGTTTTGTCAATTGAGAAATAAGATTGACACTCTTCTGAAACTTTTTCTGGTCCTTACAGCAGTAAGAAGGATGCAAATATTTTTTTTCCTGCTTAAACATTTACCACTGTATATAGGTGGGGCCTCTGTATACATGGGGGACCTGTTCTTGGACCCCCTTCCAGATACAAAAAATTGCAGATAAGGAAATCTGCCATCTTCAGCCCCTTAATCCCTCCAAAGACTGGAGGGCAGCTCCTGTTCCTTCTGGAGAGCTTTCTGAAGCCTGCAGAGGCTGTGTGCGTGTGGGTTTCAGAATTGCATTCTTGGCCAAAAAATGTGACTTCCAGTTTCCCGAGGGAAACCAGAAGTGACATTTTAATGCCATATAAGGCATTCTGAGGCCCGGGGAAGACGTCTGGGGACTTTCCTGCAAAAAACTGGAAATCGCTTTTAAGGCTGAAAAGGCCATTCTGAAGCCCTCCAGAGGTGACTTCACAACTCCAAAACTCTTCAGGTGGAACTGAGTCTGGCCCAATGCAAGTATCCTTGCACCTTTATCTGCATAGATTTCCATGAGACACATGAGAACAAAAGCAGAATAGAGTACAGTAAGTCCGTCCTGGGTGGGTGGAGAGGATGAAAAGGACCATAAAAAAAAATCTATATTATTGAACCTCAGAAAATTCAAGTGTAAACAACAAAGATGCAATGGACAGGTTTTGTCAAGGAATGGTGCTCCTTGGGGAAGGGGAATAAATTATATTTTTCAGCTGTTTACTTCTTAATGTTCAGATACCTGAAAACAGGAACATTGGTAGATATTCCCTGGAGATTACTGAAGTAAATGTACATTTGTATATTTGATCTGCTTTTCACAAAATCAACAGAAGAAATATATAGTATTTTCATAGTGTTTTAGAAAAGTATCACTAGCAAGTTATTAGAGGGTTATGTCCACTCTGTCTCTAACTCTATAATGGAAACAGCACTGTTCCACTTTATCTGCTTGTTGTGAAGATGAAAAATGACCTATGTGAAACACTTTGCAGGTAGAATGACACTAGAATGCTAGTTAGTTTTGAAAATTAAATTTTTTTGTTACTTGCTCTAAAGTAAAAAAAAACTGTTTATATTTGTAGTTAAGATAGATGGTATCCCCTTGCCAACTTGTCGAATTACAATTTGTGTCAGAACCTGCCAAAGAGGTACAGATGCTCTTTTCATATTTTGCCCAGCACACCGCTGCATTAAGCATTTTTTAAAAAGTGATCAGTGATGACCTAAAGACCCAGTTACATATCATATTGTTTTCTCCTTGTCAGAATAATAACAAGCAATAAATCTGATGACTCTTTGGCAATGCCTACAAAAATGTTTGCCTGTTCCTTCACATTGTCCTCTCTTGCTCTCTAGCTAACTTTGTTTATCCTTAGAGATATTATCACACAGTCTAATGGAATCAAATTGTCTGTGCAGCTCACTAACACTTCCCCATTTATTGCATAATACCTGACTGGTTGGGATCATCCATGTGACTAGGAGAAGATTCAGGAAAAAAAGAAAAAAGTAGCCAAGAGCAAGAACTAATACCAAAAGTAAATTGGTGCTATTATTTTCCCTAAAAGGATAAAAAAAAGGTGTATTAAATTCTATGTATTTTGAAACTTTCATTCTCTGCTGCTCTGTTTGGGCATGAGGTGCCCAGTGCAGCCTGCACCAGCTCAAGTTTTCAAACACTTCTTAAAAGGCAGACCCTAGTGAGGCACAAGTTCATCCATTACAGCAGTAGTTTCCAGACTGTGAGCTGTGGCTCCCTGGGGAGCTATGGAAACCAGCCAGGAAGCTGCAGAATTCTCATGAAAAACCCACTGCCCTATACAATGTATAGGATTGTAGGCCAAGGTCAAGGGAACCACCAGTCGAAAAAGTTTGTAAACCACTGCATTACAAACAAAATGCATTGCAGGTAGTTCTTTTAATTTTCTATATCGCTGGGTTCAGACCAAAAAGAACGGTGCAGCCCTAGTTTTATTAAGAATGGCATTACCTAGCATTGAGCACAAAGAATTAGTTAAAATGCTAGCAAAATAGTGCTACAAGAAGGACAAATAAGTCGATGGCACGATCCAAGTTTATCCTGACAGACATTCTCTCGCCCATAGCAACAGTACAACAGATCAAATGGTTTAACACTCACTTAAACATAAGATCAGGCCTCATGTAATGTCTATAAATAACAAAGCTACAGGAATGCGTACAACTGCCAAAATATCATTTTGAAGAGCTGTAATCTGGTGATTTATAACACGCTATCAAACTATGTACAATAAATGGGGAATATGTAGGTCTTCAGTGACAATTACAATTTAATACACTGTTATAAAATTAACTCCTTTAGTTCATTATTTCTGGGTCATATGAACTGGTGAACTCTATCAAACTATAATGCCTAAATAAAAAATAATTATGTTAAATGGCTGAGATATTTTAGTCTGATAAAATCCCTTAAAAAGCATGGGCTTAGGCAAGCAACAGAGAGCGGGCAAGAACTTTCAATAGCCACAATTTTTTCAAAATTATTTGCTGAATTTGTGGAATACAATTAAAGCTCTAAATCCTCTCATGATGAAAGATAGAACAGGAAGGATTATACTGTTATCATTTCTTAAAATGACTGAGAAAGCTAGAATGTGCACCGTGCAAAATCAGAACAGGTGCATTAGAGGCCTGGTTACAACTTCAGAGGGTTCGCTTCCTGCTGTAACAGCTAGCCTTTCATCTCTAAAGAACTCGGATTAAATGGGCTGTGAAGCTTCTTAATTAAAATGAACATTCTGGGTTGGCTTGGGTCAGGTCATCTTCTCATCCGCCGTTTCATGCACCACCCAACATTCAGTTAAACTTAAAGGCGGTCTACTCTCAGACGAAAGCAGCTGTGAAAGTAGGTGGGAACAGGCAGGTTGAAATAGCATCACTAGACAACTTATATTAAAAATTGCACTCTTCACATTTAAACATGTTTCACTTATGTTCAATTTGCTGCATGTCAAGTTGCAGAATATGTATGTGTGCCTTGCTAAGACATAGGAGTAGGCAGAGTTTTGAAGCATTATCATACTGCTGTGTTCCAGGCTCAAAACAAACTAATTCATTTACAGTACAAGACATTGAAATATATGTAACTAACCAACTTTCTAGCACTGACATAGCTTTGCCAATGTGGTATGAACTGCAACCTGCAGTGGCAAGGCAGTCAAAGGGTCCTCCTCAAGTTAAGGGCATGTTTGTTACCTTACCTTGGGGCTGCATTGCGGTTAAGTCAGTGCTCGAAAGTTGGTTAGGATTGCGCCCTAAGTTTAACTAGCTTTCTTCTACAGTTATGTAAACCCCACTGTACCCTTAAATCTAAAACATTTTTCCATCTCCAACATCACTTGTGTCTCCCAACAATTGCAAAATAAATACAAAATGAAAAGAAAAAAAACAACACCTGGTTGATAGCCTTCAGGCTAGAAGAAGCTATTAACTTCTAAAGCTATTAACTTCTAAATCAGGGGTGTCAAACTCATTTCATACAACTGGCTAAAATAGCATTCATTGCGCCTACTGAGGGCCGGAAGTGACATCATTAAGCAGGTGATAACCAGAAATAAGCACTTTGTTCTCATGTAGTAGCTTATTAGTTGCAAATCACAGAAAAGAAACTATGTGGATCTCAATCATATTTTTCAAGATATGGAAAAACCCAATGATCACTCAGGCAGCCCTTTTAGCACCATAGTTTCTACAGAGATATCACTTTGCAGTACACAGCAGCCAAGAGGTGTTCAATGAAGTGACGCCCTGGCAGAAATGGTGCTGCTGAAAGGGTGGCCAGTGTGATATTGGGTTATCATGGGTTATCCCAGAGCTTCTCCCTTCTCCCTCTCTCACACCTCTTAGTCTGCCCCTTTCCCAGTACCAGTCTTCAGTTTCTGTGGTCTCCTTCTGTCTCCCTCCCAGCTCCTCAGCAGAAGCTGTGCCGCTGTATAAGTGGCCTACATGATAATAATGTGTGCCACTTTTCTCCAGCCACCCACCTGCCCCTATGATACACATTCTTCCTCCTGTTGGATTGAAAGATCAAAGGAAGGCAGTAAACAGCCTCACAGCTCCAAATATTGCAAACATTTTTTCCTATAATTGATATACTTAGTCCACCATAAAAGCAAGACTCAGTGATGTGGCTCTGCCAGCTGGGAATCACTGCATTAGTGTATTGGAATTGTGGGACTGGCATTGTCTTGATTTTGTGCATCTGCATGGTTATTTTCAGCAATTATACTGCTTTAACTATACTTGCATTAAAAGTGTTATATAGTATTTTAATTGTGAGCTGCTTTAAGGGCATTAGGGGAGGATTCAAATGTAATGTACATAGCATAATTTTTATTTCTATATCACCATGCATGTACATGGCACTTTACATAGTCTGAGAAAAGTAAGCAGAAAGGCAGACAAGGGAGACAACAGAGGGAAGTGGATGCAGTCAAAGACTGGGGAAGAATATATGATCATCTTGTAAACTTATGAAGCCTACCTAAATTTTTGCCAAGTAATCAAGCTCCAATTATCACTTCACCTTATCTCCAGGTCAATCAGAGGGCAGAGCCTTTCAACTCTGAACAGTTTCCTTTCTTGCTCAAGCATTAGAAGTAATGCAGAGATAATTTGTTTCTATAGTAACTTTCCTGGGAAATTCCAGCCAAGTCAACCTTTTATTCTCCTCCTTCCCTTTTGCAAATGCTGCTGCAACCTGGTTCCTTTCTGCAAATGCATGCATTTAGCAAGTCTCTTTTTTTCAACACCAGGATGGGATCCTCCTTTCCATTTGAAACGAAGTCCCAGGCTACAATTCAGCGCAACATTATTTAAGAATAACTCCCATGGAAAGCAGTGGGTCTACTTCTGAGTAAAAAGGGGTTGCAAATATATGCAGCTGCATCTCTCTGCTGTGAATTGAATTGCACACTCCCAGTTATGTGTTATAAGTTGTATATAGAGCTTCTGGCTTAACACACCAGAAACCTTAAAAGTGGATTAGATTCATGGTTCTCCTGCAGTGGTTGCCAACCTTTTCCACTTGCATATCCCTTGGCAGTCCATTTCCATAAATTGTACCCTTCATATTAGCAAAATGTTTGTAATTAATAATATAAACCCTCATCTCCTCTCTATGAAAACCCAGACTTCATGTATTCATCACATATGACAACAACAAGAAATAGGTATTTATATACCGCCTTTCTGGTCATCTGATTCCTCCTCTGACTTTATTCAAGGTGGTTTACATAGGCAGGCATTTCTAAATCCCTCAAGGGGATTTTTACAAACATAGAGGTTCTCTCTTTCAAGAACCAACAGCATTTCAGAATGGATCTTCCTGGTTTGGTCTCACTTGGCCTCCAGTTCTCCCACACAGGCTGACAAGCAGCTCCATCTCTTACATGGAGGGCAGCCAAGACACTTCCTGCTCACACCAAGAGCAGGTAGAATCACTCAGCTGGGCATGTCAGTTGCTTCAAGGTCTCGCCATTCTTAGCCGTTCAGGGAGCTGCCGGAGTCCTTGAACTGGTGACCTTCTGATGCTATCTTTGGGCTCTACCCTCTAGACCAGACTTCCTGCCCTCTTTTTTCTCTTTTCATCTGTTTGAAGAACAGAAGACTCTGCCTTTGCGCTGCTTTGCACCAGAAGTGTGCTGAGAAATTCTGGGTGATTGATCATTTTCCATATTATGTTTCAGCTTTTTTACTGTGCTGGTTTTCAGTCACTGGTTCATACATGAACTGATGACCAAAAACTAGCTATTGGTGGGGCTTTCACAGCCAACTAGCTACCTCCCTTCCTGCCTTGCAAGGCATTCTGGAGTTTGACCTGCCTTTTTCTGTCATCATTCCATTCTTTTTCAAGTACCCCTAAAGGTCCTGTTGAGTGTCCCTGGGAGTACATGAATACCAGGTTGGGAACCACTGTTTTTCTGGTATGTAGTTTACAGTGTACTTACTCTGATAGTGTTTACAAAAAGGTGGTGAAGACCAGAATTTAAAAAGAATAAAAATGCATCTTATGATCTTTTACTATGTTTTTAATAAATTAGAGACTACAGTTCTTAGGTAACAATTAGTGGTAGGTTATTTTTTCAGGATCTGGTCTCGGGTAAAATCAGACAAAACTATAGTCAGACACTCCCCTAAGTTTAACCCCTGACTTATCTGAGGGTCACAGAAAATTCCATGATTGTTGGCTCAAAACCTGCCCTCGACTTATCTGTGGGATAGACATAGGTGAGTATCTGCGGTGTGTTGCATATAAATGCATTTTATTAGCAATTAGTTTGGAAAGAACAGCAGAAGTTCATCCAGGGTAAATACACTGCCGGTTAAGAGAAAAGCCTGGCTACTAAAAAGAAAAGGACTAAACTGTGCGTTGATATATTAGGACAGTGTTTCTCAACCTGTGGGTCGGACCCACTAGGTGGGTCGCAAAACAATTTCAGGTGGGTCCTTATTCATTTCAATATTTTATTTTTAGTATATTAGATTTGATGCCAATATGGCATGTGACTGCATTTGGGGAGATCTGTACTTTTAACACGTTACAATGTATATGCTTTGAACAATGGTAGTCAATGGGGCTTACTCCTGGGTAAGCATGGGTAGGATTGCAGCCTAGGATTGTTAAAAATTGTCTTGCTTGATTATGTCACTTCTGGCCCTGACATCACTTCCAGATTAATATCATCACTTCTGGTGGGTTCCAACAGACTGTCATTCAAAAAGTGGGTCCTGGGCTAAAAAGTTTGAAAACCACTGTATTAGGAGGTCCTGTCTGGGGTGGGGAGGGCATAGGCTGGTTTAGAATGAGATAAGCAATGAGTTAAGTTGAACAGGCATTATTGAACACAGCAGTCTTTTAGGGGATAAGCTTACACAAACTTGGGGGAAAAGGAGGGAGGTTGGGAAAGAAGTTCCTCTAGAAGAGAGTTCCTCTAGAAGAGAGCTAAACGCAGTGGTTCCCAAAACTTTTTGGCAGGTGGCTCCCTTGACCTATTGGGCCACTGACCGTGGTTCCTCATTAGAGCTACATTGTATAGGGTGGCTAGTTTTTTGTGAGGATTCTGCAGCTCCCCTGGCTGGCTTCCACAGCTCCCTGGAGTCCCATGGCTCACAATTTGGGAACTACTCACCTCACAAAGGGCCATAAGGAACTTAATCTGGAATCTTAAGTATTCTACGTTGTTCTGTCTACTCCTACCTGTATTACATTGTTCTTCATGCCCTTCATACCTATGTATCTATTATGCGACACACCAATTGCTACTGGACCCATCTTTGTCTCTTTCTCCTGCCCTTCTTCAAAGCAGTACAGCAACACCTGAGCTCATTCTGCACCTAGCTTAATCATAGCTACTCATGCAAAGTCAGTGTAAAATGCTACTGTTTCAATCTGATAGCACCTCCTTGGCAAAGGTGTATGTTACACCAGATAAGCTTGCCAATTAACTAATCAACGTTCAACAGCTTTTTGTCATTATCCCTGGCCATGGGGTGAGCAGGGAGATTGTTCACTTTTTGTTTTTAGATGGCTGACTGAATGCACTATGGATACTTTGCATACATTTTCACCTGTCATTAACACTGAGCATAGCTGTAGCTCCTGCAGCACCACAATGGCTTCCTAGAAGCACCATTAATTCCATCTTATTAATTATTTATTTATTTGAAATATTTATATCCTGCAACCCTCCACACTATTTAAGAAATCATCAGAGTAGCTAGCAAACAATGTAGAAAATATATGTAAAATATCATCAAAATATTATAAGTTACAACCAATAACTTAAAAAACTTCGCAAACAAGCAAAACATCAAATGTAAGAATTCAAAATCAGAGCTGTGATAATAAACAAGAACTGAAGGTAGCAAAGTGGAATCAAAGAAAGGCCAGCTGGGGGTGGAATGAGGTGACTGCTCTGACAAACTAAAGCTGTGGTGTTGCTTGAGGACTCTTCCCATCAGCGTGATTCAAATGTCATGAGACTGGCCTGGGTCATGCTCTCTTGCACACATGCAGCATCACACATGAACAATACACACTAAAATGCAACTAAAAAGCTTATCAAGGCAACAGGATAACGTACAGCCCAATCCTAAGGTTGCCAAGTGCCAGCGCTGGGTGTCATAAGTGTGCTGTAAAGTGTTTTTTGACATCCTGGGAGTAAGCGGTGCTGACAAGAAGACCCATGCTGTCCAACGGGTGTCATATCCTACCCAATGATCACTGGGTGGTAAGTGTTTCAGGGTAGGAGGAGGATAGTTCAGGTCTGGCAGGGGGCAGGTGTAGTGTAGGAGTAGTGTAGTGTAGCCTTCACCATATCCTACCTTCCCATTCTGGGCCTGAAAACCCTAAATGGAGCTACTTGGTTCTGCACCAACGTTTTAGCTGGCGTGGACCCGAGCAGCCCCACTGAGCAGGCTGTGGCTCAACTTGGGGAAAGGGGAGACTTCCTGCATGCTCGAATCCACCACTGAATACAGCATGTGCCCAGCGGTCTCGCTGCACCAGCTTTGAATAGGATAGGGCTATTCAGTTACATCAATGGGAAAGCTATTTCATTCTTAGGGTAAATGTTGTACCTGAGTTACTTTTTTGCTCATAGGAAGGAAATGATTAATGGTAATTCATTTTCCTCTGGGTACATCATGCACCAGGGGGTCAGTGACAACATTCTAAAACAGGGGTGTCCAAGGTTTTTGGCAGGAGGGCCACATCGTCTCTCTGACACTGTGTCGGGGGCCGGGGGAAAAAAAGAATTAATTTATATTTAAAATTTGAATAAATTTACATAAGTTTATATATATGAATATATTAAAGATGAACTTGTATGAATGAATGAAGGTTTTGCAATCGCTCAAGGCCTATAAAAGGCTTCGCACAAAGCAAGGCTGGTCTTTCCTTTGCTGCCGCTACTGCATCACAGATGTGAAACAACAAGCAGTGGAGGGAGCCCTCATCCCACAGCTCACATGAAAGGTCAAAAGTCGCTCTCACGCTGAAAGCGGTTGTGTTGGGCCAGTGTGGGCTCCAACAAATCTCCGGAGGGCCAGAGGCTCATTGGAGACTAGGGGCTCCCTGAGGGCCTCATTGAGAGGCCTCGAGGGCCACAAGTGGCCCCAGGGCCAGAGTTTGGGCACCCCTGTTCTAAAAGAATGAAGTGCAGGAGCCAATTTCTTTTTCAGTTTTCACAAAATCTGTGAAACCTGAAAATTACCCCCCAGAAGGAGGTGATGCTATTGCCACAATATAAGTCTTTTGTTGCAGAATACAGATGCACGGAGAAACAAGCTAATGAATGGCAGCAGGTTCTGTTCATGTTTCTTTGAAAAGGAAAGAAGCCCAAAAGTAAGGAGCAAGTGGAGTCTACCAAATCTTAAATGATACCACCATACCAACACCTTGCAGTGGACAATGGAATGGATGAAGTGAAGGCAAAAAGATGTAGTTGAACAAGGGTATAGCAAGGTAAATCTGCAAGCTTTAAGCCGTTCCTGCCCAACATTGCAATATACACAACAGGGACCAAACACGTACACCTGTGTGTGTACAAAATGGGCAAAAATGGGTAAATGTGGACGACTGGGAAAGAACGTAACAAATATTTAGAACATGCCATATTGATTGAGAGTTTATGTAAAATATAGAACAAGTATCAAAGAATTAGACCAGTAAAGCTTTCAATCACAGCATTAATTCTTTTAAAATAAGAATTTAATAAAGATGGGAAACTCGGAAAGGCAGAAGAAGAAAGAGAAATATAGGTATGTAGACTTGTTTAACCCCAAACTTTGGAACATTAGGCAAGTTAAAGGCCCAAATGAACATTTTATACTTACTAGGTTCTAATTCATCTATTTTATATGAAATTGAGGGGGAGAGGCTTTACTGTAAGTTACATTTGTTAATTTTTGAGAAAAATCTATGAAACATGATCTTTCACTAATTCTTAAAATGCTTTTGGTGTATCATTGTGAGGAAGAACAGGTAAAACATTTCATGATAACCATGTATTGCTAAAAAAATCTAAATATATTTCTAGAGTGATTTCAGAAGGTTAACATTTTACATTGCAAGCAAATACCCCAGGATAAAAGGATGACATTTATGAATAGCTTTGCTGTGGTTTCACAATAGACTTTGCTTGGCTACAATGGAATTCACATTAGTTAACTTGCAAGAGCTTGTGGTATGCCGCCTCGTGACAGAAAAACAATTTAGAATTATTAATACCAGATCATCCATTTGTCAGAATCAAACACCCCTCAGATGTTGCTCCTGGACCCTCAGTTATGCAACACTTATAGACAGCTAAAGATTCTGGCATTAAAATCTGCATTCTGCACAATCCCAAAGGCTCACAGCAGATCACATTGTTTAAAATGAAGTCAGTCAGTACTGTGTTGGTTTGATCTCTAAATGGCATGCACAACAGAAGATCTATTCACATGTTTACAAAACCACTTCAGCACATGAGACAGCAGTATCATGTCTTGTCCTCCTCCACTGCAACATATCTGGACCTGGGCATGGTCTGATTGGACATGATGCAAACCACCACTTCGTTAAAGTTAAGCAGACTTGAGGCTGGTCCATGGTTGGATGGAAGGAAGATATGCATCCTATGTATGCCATCATTGCAGAAGAAAGGCTAGATAAGTCAAACCCACATTTATTATTATGATGAATATTTATATACCACTTTTCAACAGGAACAATTCACAAAGTGGTTTACAAAGTAAAACAAATAGTTAAATACAATAGAACCTCTTTAAGTTGACCACCCAAGCAACTGGAGGAAATTGGTCAACATAGGGAGGTGGTCAACATACGGGGGGAAAAGGCATTTAAATATTATCATGTTTAGCTCCCAGGACAACAAATGCAAGGCCAAGTTATTATTTAGATTGGAGTTTTTAAAAGTTTTATTGCAATATCAAGAGAATTGATCCTCTTGTGATGATTACTATTTATATCATCTATATCTATATCAAGAGACAGAGAATAAACAGCCCACAATCAGTGTTTAAAAAAAACCCTGAAAATTCATAAGCTTAAAAAAAATTGTAAGTTAAAAAAAAATACTTGGTTTCATAGCAGACCAATGCTATCCCTTGACAGCCCATAGCATGTTGCATGTTACATAACCCCAACAGCTAAAAAAAACACTTTTTTACTTAGGCTGCCTGGCCTCCACTGGGTCTCCTGAGATTCACTAAATGCCAGAAGGTGTTTGATATGGTCCCTCACTAAAAGCTGTAGAGAAAACTCCACAGTCAGGGAATAAGAGGACAGGTCCTCTCATGGATTGGGAACTGGATGAGGACCAGGAAGCAGAGAGTGGGTGTCAATGGGCAATTGACAAAAAAAAGTGGAGAGGTGGAAAGTGGAGTGCTTCAAGGATCTGTCCTGGGAGTGGTGCTTTTCAACATCTTCATAAATGACCTGGAAACAGGGATAAGCAGGGAGGTGGACAAGTTTGTGGATGACACTAAACTTTTCTGAGTGGTGAAGACCAGAAGGGATTGTGAAGTGCTCCAGAAGGATCTCTCCAAACTGGGAGAATAGGCAGCAAAATAGCAGTTGTGTTTCAATATAATTGTAAAGTAATGCAGTGGTGATGGGAACCAAAGTGAAAGGACAGTGGCTTCACTATGCCCAAGCAGTATTGCAACTTCAGTGGGTAACTTACAGAGGATAAATTAATACTCTGTGCAATGGTCGAAGAGGTCAAGATACAACTTACGGAGGTGGTCAATATAGAGGTTGGTCTCCCATCATGTATATGCAGTGTCTGTCTATACTGTGAAAATTAGGTCAACTTAAGGAGGTGGTCATTAAGAGGTGGTAAACTTTGGAGGTTCTACTGTATTTAACAAGTAAATGTGGTGCTCATGCCAAGCAACTGATGAGTCTTAGCACTCAAAATGTGTGGTGGTGATGAAGATTAGGCGTCTATGAGGAATCTACATATTTATGCATTGTTTAGATCAGGGGTCTCCAAACCCCGGTTCAGGGGCCGAGCTTCTGGCTCAGTTGACCAAACACAACCAGAGTTGTTCTTGTGGGGTGGGGAAATGGGGATTCATTTAAGAGTGTTCTTTATTTCTTGGGCAGTGTTGGTGCTTGGAGAAATCTTGGACATACATACATTCATTTATTCATCTAAGTTCCATCTCTAATGTATTTATTTAAATTTTATATTTAATTTTTTTTCCCAGCCCACAACACAGTATCAGATAATTGATGTGGCCCTTCAGGTGAAAAGTTTAGATACTCCTGGTTTAGATGTTTCACGTTCACAAACTGAAAGTGGCAGGTCATGTATGTACAATATCACCACCACACCATTATTAAATTGATGCTACAATAAGGTAGTGAAGCCAGTTTAAGATGCCATGAAAGCACAGGGGACTTATGTTGAATTTGGAAGAATTATACAGGTTGGTGATTTGCACTATTTAAAGGATTTCTACCTTACCTTTGAATTTTTAAAATGTCCAAGTTGGCATACAAAATTAAAAAAATTCATGGGAAGCTACTTTCTACTTAGTGAGAACTGATGGGCACCAACTCTCCAGGATTCTGGAGAAGGCAGAGGAAAATTTCTATCGGGAAATGCCAGGGATTGAACCTGGCACCTTCTTCAGCACACAAAACATGTGCTGTACCCCTGAGCTATGGTCCTCTCCAATACACTGGAAAATACTATGCACTATTAGAACAACAAAGCAAATTAAAATAAGGGGCTCAAGAAGTTCAACAGAACTAACAAATTATGATCAACTTCCCTGGGGCTGCTTAAGATCTATGTGCCCGGAGGGGAGCAAGAGGAAGACGTGTTCAGGCCAGAGGAAGCTTATAACTCTGGAGCCCAAATCCTAACCAACTTTCCAGCACTGACACAGTGCTGCCAATGGGGCACGCGCTGCATCCTGCAGTTGGTGGGGGCAGTCACAGAGGCCTCCCCTCAAGGTAAGGGAATTTTCAGGGCTACATTGCCCATACCTTAGTGCTGGAAAGTACTAAGAGCCAGGGCGAGAGCCAGGGTGGTGTAGTGGTTTGGGAGGTGGACTCAGATCTGCAAGATCCAGGTTCAAATCGCCCCTCAGCCATGACGCTTCCTGGGTGACCTTGGGCCAGTCACTTTCTCTCAGCCTCACCTACCTCACAGGGTTCTTGTGAGGAAAAAAGGGGGGGAGCAGCTGTGTACACCACCCTGAGCTCTTTGGAGGAAGGGTGGTATAAAAATGTGATAGATTAGATTAAGAGATAGAGATAGAGATAGAGATAGAGATAGATAGAGTTGGTTAGGGTTGAGCCCTGGATCTTATAGAGACTAGCACTGGCCTGATAATTTAATTACTGTATTGTACATTTTAAAAAGTTGCCTTGGTGGCCTCTTCAGAAACAGAAAGGCAGGCTATAAATACCTGGATAAATATCAGCAAAACTAAAGGTCTTTTAAAGTCTGGTAAATAAAGATGTTTTCCCAGATGTATTACAGGTTAATACATTTGGTGCTAGATGAGCTTTCTGGAGAGAGCACTCCACAGTAGAGATGCAATAGTATAGTCACATCTAGGTAATATTAAAGATTTAAAAAACTGAGATATTCACTCAAGTAAACTATCTTCCAGAATGGGATTGTTTGCTTTGGTTATGCATTCGGCAGCCATGCTATCCAATCTCTCCCAAAGTACTGTTAACTTATCAGATTTGGTAAGCTAAACATGGCCACGTTCATTTAGCTTGCAGATGAAGCATTGCCAGGAGAGAGAAAAAAAGTAGTAATTCTGTGGGTGGTGCTCCTTCTGATGGTTCGGAACTGAACCAAAAGAAATACATGCTGTAGGTGGAAAAACAGGTTATTTGTTGTCTAAAACACTGAAATGAGGTTGTGATTATGTGTGCAAATTCAAAATCCTCAAAATGGAACAGCAGGGTCTCTTTGTATTGGGAGGAAACCCACTGGTTTGAAAACTACTGAGGACAAACCATATTCTCTCTTTTCTATCAAGCTGTAAAGCAGTAGTCATCATAATACTTAGCATTTATATAGTGCTTTATAGTGTTCATAGTGCAACACACACACACAATCTTCTGGTAATCAGTTAAACATGAACATGAGCAATAAACAATTTAGACCAAAGTTAACTACTGTATATGCCAAAGTTCAAACTACAGCAATACCTCCACAGGTATGTAGCTTCATATACGAAGTTTCTTTCTAGTCAACCAGTTGTTCATTATTTGCCTTGTAATGGAATTCAGAATTACTTCTACTTCTGTCCTGCCTAGTTCCAACCATGGATTTCAAGGTGGTATACAAAGGGTTCTGGGACAGTCTTCTCAATCAAACACGGTTTAGTCTAAAGAACTGCTTAGCTTCAAGAAGGCGAACACATTATATGCCTTCAATATATCCAAGGCCCTCACTTCAGGTCCTATTTAAAACAAGCCTAAAAGAAGGCTTTTGTTCAGATTTGACTCATCCTTCAAAATTTCCACTCTGATAATTTCCTGAATTTTTCAAGTAAGCTTTACTTTTAAAGGTGACTCAGAAACATGGGAGTAAATCCAGACATGTTACTGGGGAGGTTCCACAGCATCAGGGAAACCGATTTAGCAAGGATGTGGACCAAGCCTAAAGTCCAATGAATGGAACCAGGAAGTGGAACCAAAGTCTGAATGCAAACATATGTCTGGAGTTGGCTTCACAGCTCTTTGTTTAGTTGTGGAACCATTTGGTTTACTTTGATCCAAGCACTGACCAGCTGAACAGTTTCCACTGGCACAGAAGAGCGATTGCTTTTAATTCCATCTCAGGAGAAAGGAAATTTGAAGGTTTTCATTGTATGAAATACACACAATTTATTGATGGTTCTTGATATGCTGTAACCTTGCACTCTGTGCCTTAGGGATAAAATGGGGTAGAAATAAAATGTTGGAGAAGGGTGGGAATAAATAGGAAAAAAAATTCAGCTCAGTTGTTGCTGCCTAGATTCTTTCTTCACTGCAAGATTTGACTTTTCAAGGAACTTTGGGGAAAAACATGTTATTTAGAACATAACAGGTTATCTTATGTCAGAATACCGATCAACCAAGATAGATATGTGGTTGTTTTCAGTTAAATGTCCAAAATCAGCATCTGGACAATAAAATAATTATTGTGGTTTCAGTAAATATATATATTTGACTTGTATACCCCTTCTTTCCTGCCACGATGGGGTGCCCAAGGCAAAACAAGAATATATAATGTACTCAGACTCTAAAATATAATGAGTGCATCCATCATGGAGTTATCAAGATAATCTCAGAGCAATGTTGGCATTTAAAATCCATGTATGCATAGATAACTTAAGTCATGGACAGGAAATATAAAAGCATGCAGGGAACAAAAAAAAGCATAATGTATGACAACACATATACCACTGGTTCATGCAAATCTACTACTTCACTGAAAGGTTGGCAAATAACCCAAATGTCCATTTTTTCAAGGGAAAATAAGAAAAAAACAACACAAGCCAAATTTCACTATCATTAAATAATGCTGATGTTAAAATAGATTTAACTGACATAACTTTAACTACCTCCCCATTTCACTGAGAGTTACTACTCTGTGAAATAAGCAGCCATGTCTGTCTGCTTTTTGCAATAGCTACTTAGACTAAAGCACTGAAAATATTTTACTAAGCAGTCGCACCCATTAGAAAGAACCAAAAATAACACTAGGCAGATTCTGTGCCTCTTCTGTTGCACCTGGTTCAGATTTCCATAAAAATTTCAGAACATCTAGCTTTTG
The DNA here is from genome assembly GCF_035046505.1 of Tiliqua scincoides. Taxonomy (NCBI): domain Eukaryota; kingdom Metazoa; phylum Chordata; class Lepidosauria; order Squamata; family Scincidae; genus Tiliqua; species Tiliqua scincoides. The sequence goes on along the minus strand of NC_089826.1, from coordinate 16,529,772 downwards.
ATATCTGTCAAGATATAGCTGGGAAAGATCTCAAGCTGAGCTCAGGTTTCCACAGAATATTTATTATTTAGATTTGTTTTGCTATCATTATATAATTTCTTTCATTCACCGTTGTTGGTCACCACCATGAAGAAATCCAACTTGTGTTTTGAAAGCAAATTCATCAATGCACAAAGATGCTGGCATTATATATAGCTAAATATGATAGAACAATAAAATATTTTTGGAAAAACTTGCACTTCTCTCACCTTGTTTTTTAAGGACAATTTTTTCTGTGTGACATTAAACACAATACTCATGCAGGTGCTGTTATTTTCACTTTAGTAAAACTGATGCACTACATTTTACCCCTACATCTCATTTTTAAACACAGTACCAGAAACATGTTCTATTGCTTCCTGCCAACTGTCTTCACCATTTAGACCAGTGTGCTTCTCCAACTTCTTTAGACTGCAACCATAAACATAGTTTTGCATATTTAACTGTTTCGCGGCTTGCCCAGCCACACCTCTTGAGGCCACAGGAGGTGGTGCACTGGAGGCTCCTTGAGGCCCAACATCTTAGAAACAGCCTGTTCCATGGAGGGAGAGGCACTGCTAGCTGCTTGTCCGGGTCCTTCTGAGCCAAGCGAGTCCAAACTCAGACATCAACAATTTTTTTTCCTCCTGACACCTTTCCGGTGACAGGAGCATCTATGCAACCTCTGAGTTGCAACTCCTGGCTTGAGAACCACAGCTTTAGACAATTCAGGGCGCAATCCTAACCCCTTATGTCAGTGCTTTCCTGCACTGACATAAGGGCAATGCAGCTCTGAGGTAAGGGAACAAAAACTTCCTTACTTTGAGGAGGCATCCATGAGTGACACCCAACCACAGGATGCAGCACATGTCCCATTGGCACCGCTATGCCAGTGCTGGAAAGCACTGACATAAGGGGTTAGGATTGTGCCCTCATTTGTCTAAATCTGTCTAATTCAGTCAAATCCCACTACTGCTGAAGCCACTGTTCTGCCTATCTCCCTGAATTAGTTAATCTTCCTTTCCACATCAACAAAGAGCTCTCAAAAAGTGATTGTTAATCATCCAAGATGTCAGGACAGCCTCCCATCAGGTCTATATTTTCCATGCAGGTAACACCTTATTTTTAGGTTTGTATCCCACTACTTGGGATAGCCTCATTTGGACTTGCAAAACAAAAAAGAGGTTTCTGTAACACACAAGGAAGTAACCTGATATTTTCAACTAGCCTAGTCTGCTTCCTTCATTTCTACCCTGTTGATGGCTTATCAGAGGCACCTCCTAAAGTGGCATCATATTTAGTGGGGGGTGGGGACGGACAGACAACAGCAGTAGTCCTTTACCTAGCATGGCTTCTTTCCAGTGGCTGTTGCTGACTTTTTTCTTCTTTTTCATTTTTTTAAAGTGAGTGGCTATATAATCCACTTTATTTCGCTATATAATCCACTTTGTGAACAAGTTGTGGTTAAAAACAGTATACAAACATTCTTAATAATAATAATAATAATAATAAGAAGTCTAGCCTTAGACAACATGATATACAGTTGTCTCTTAGAACTGTTCTGAAACTTCCATTAGTTTTAATATTTGTAATGTGTTTTAAATGATAGCCACCTTGTGGATTTTTTTTTTAATGAAATAAAAATTTGTTTATTGTTTTACATAAACAATTTGAAATGTGGGGGGGCGGAGTTAACACTCAGTGCAGTAGCAGGGAACCTTGGAAGACTCTGGGGGGGGGGATCTGCTAAATAGATGTGTTTCCAGAGGACCTTAGCAATGAGGGACTCTTCAGTGTCTAAGAAGAAGACATGAAGGCTAAGAGCTTGAACTCGGGAGGTCTCTAGGGACGGCGGTCGCAGAGTTATCCCCCAGATATCGCTCTATGCTGGCTCACATCGTATACCGGACGCCATCTTCGGAGAAGATTTGAAGAAGACAGATTCGGATAGCTGGGTACCCCCCCCCCCACAGCCTAGATACAACGACATGATAGCGAAAAAAGCTTTGAACTGCGAGTAACCAGTTCATTAAAAGGCTATAAAAAGAACTGTAATCAAAAGGTTGGAAGGAGGGAAAGATAACTTTAAGATTATTTATGTTGGCTTGTAGCCACCCAAAGGGGAAAAGAGCGAACCTGGATTTAAAGAAGCCCCTGCTGGAGTAGCTTTTTCTTTTTCTTTTTTGTAATAAGGGTGACTGGAAGAAAAGGCGAGAGACAAGACAAGATAAATAAGGGAAGATAAAAGATCACCCTGCTGAAATTGTATGCATGGAAAAGGAATAAATAACTTTTAACGGCAGGAATAACTTTCACTTTCGTCTTCCCAGCAAGAAGACAGGATAAGGCTGGATTTAGGCCTGACCATTTAAAGACATATTAACTTAGTTTGACAGTGTTATTGACCTGAATTGGATTACTGATCCACACCTTTTGGATATTAAAAATTAAGGACTACCTTGGATAAGAAGGAATGCAAGATAATAAGACTTGGATGACTCTTTAATTGTTGAACTGATTTGACATTGTTTTTGACTTGAAGTGGAATATTGACTTACCCCTTTTGGATATAAAACTTGGAAATTAGCCTTACAAGAAGGTGAAGCAGGATAATGAGTTGGTTAATTTTTTAATTGCTGAACCATTTTATCTCTGTTTTTTATAGCCAGAGGTATATTGGCTTGATTTGATATTGATAAGAATGACATCCAAAAATTTAAAGGATGTTAGTAAAGCCAGTTTTTATTAATGGATATGTTGTGGGACTTCAAAAGCAAAATGAAGCAAGTGGTCAGAAAATTATCTGAATAAACGAAGCAAATAAACTCCTCCCTGACAAACATGCAGGAACAGATTACAAATAAAGGACAAGAAAAAAGAATAGATCAAATGTCGGATGAAACTAAAGAAGTGGAGATTTTTGAAATGAGACAGGAGGTGGAAAAAGCAACAGTTATTATCAGAATTAAGAATTTTAAGGAAGAAAAAAGAGGGAACTTTCAGAGAAAGAGAGCACATCGTTTCAAGAAGAATAATCTTTGGATTAAATCCAAAAAGAACAGAATCGAGAAAAAAGAAAGAAGAGAGGGGTCAAGAAATACAAGAGAGTTAAGAATTTCTTCTTGTTGTTCAGCCATTTTCACTTTCTGTCTTAGTACTTTCTTTGTTCTCTGTCTTGTTGGTGTTTTCCTTCTTACTCCTCCCACTGCTCCTTCAACAGCAGTGGGAGGAGTAAGAAGGAAAACACCAACAAGACAGAGAACAAAGAAAGTACTAAGACAGAAAGTGAAAATGGCTGAACAACAAGAAGAAATTTTCTTTGTAGATATTAATGGGCTGAATTCTCTTTAGAAGCGAAGAGTATTCCATTAATTATATCAAATCAAAGCAGATGTCAATGAAAACAAATTGGGAACATAAATATTGCGATAACTAAAGTGCTATTAAGATAACTCAAGCGGTATTTTTTTTAAAGAGAAATTATATAGAATGTTTTATAGATGGTATTTAATTTCAGAGAAAATAGCAAAAATGTACCCTGGGTCATCAAATAAATGTTGGATAGGTAAAGAGATTGAGGGAACTTTTTATTATATGTGGTGGATATGCGAAAAGCAAAGAAATATTGGAAAATGATATATAAACTGTTACAAGAGATACTGAATTGTGTATTACCATTCAAACTGGAAATGAACATTAAATGTGACATCAGAAATTAAGAACCAAGATAAGAAATTTTTTTTTGTAAATATTAGTTTAGTGGCAAGAATATTGTATGAGTAAAATTGGAAGCCTTTTTATGACTGGACAGATAATTTTACTTAAATATTGATTGTTTAGTTAAATCATTAATTAGTAGTTTAACAAATATGATAATTTTTGCATTGATGAATAATTTTCTTTTTAGGCATTATTGATTTCTATTTTGGATTAGTGCATGTTGTAATCGATGGCCAATACCCTCATGTGTAACCTGTGTGTAGTACCAGCCCTAAGTCTAACCCATTTTCCTTACCTGTATCTGTAATAAATAAATAAACTTTGTTGCAAAAAAAAAAAAAATTGAAATGTGTGGGTACAGTGGGTTATTTTTGTTTTAAGCATGGGAGAACATTCAAACATTTTTTTTTTGTACCCATTATCTGAAATGGGAGAGCTGAGCAGAAGATATAACAAGTGAACTACGTTGTTAGGATCTTACTTTGACTGCAAGAAGCCCGCTGGCATGCAATTGCAGGCCGCCGATTTTGCCGTGCCCTTAGCTTGGGAGATAGGCACAGGCTTGCCTCCTCCCTGACTGGCCTTTGGGCCTTAGGTGTGAGACTAGCCGGGCTGGTCGGGTTGCATGTTACCCGACCAGCTCATCCGGGTCCAGGCAGTATCCCCCTCCTGCCCACCCTTTCATTAATCTGAGACTAGCTAGTCACTCATCTGAGGGGCGGGTAGGAATTTTTTGCTTCCACACAAATTGGCCCAGTGTGTTAGTTTTTTCACCTACCCTGAACTGAAGCTGGATGATGCAGATAATTAAATAGGTTGGTCACGTTGGCAAGAGTTGTGGGGCAAGAGTTGTGTGGAGTTTAGTAGGTAGGCTGTAAGCTTTGGTGTACAATCTGAGGTAAGCAAAGGCCAGGGCTGAGCCAGAACTGCTTCATGATGGCTGAATGGCTCGAAGAGGCTGGCTAGCGAGTCCCTGGTCTGGAATAGACAATGCCTAAGCAGGGTTTACCTGTGGGTTGAGCCATTCAGCTGTTTCGACCCTCAGGGGTTGTGAGGCATGCTTAGTCAAGGACTGAACGATGTCAGGAGTTAGACTGTATGCCCAATCACATCATGGTGGAGGTAGATGGCCAGGTTGTTTTCTGCAAACCAGCCCCCAGTATGATATGTTTGTTAGTCAGGGTCCTGCTGTTTATTGTAGTTAAATAGTGAATAAAGTGACTCAGTTTTTATTCCAAGCCTGTGTCTGTGTGACTGTTGGTAGTGCAGGGTAATTCTAGAGCAGTGACCATGTGATGTTGGCCTTCAGTGAACCTGGAAGTTCCATGGAACAGTACACAATGGTAGTGCTGGCAGAAATATCAGAGGTACCAATTATTGAAATGAGTTTCTGAAAATAATCTTTTAGGGAAAGACCTAGAAGCCTCTGGAAGGCTATATAAAACTGTACAAACATTATCACTTACAGCCACCGCACTGAACGCCCTGGAGGTTTAACATTAAAGGGCATTTTTGTTAAATGTAGCACATCTGAAAAGAACACAGCACACCCAGAACATAAGTTTTGGTTTAAAATCAATCTTAACGTCATCAGTCACATTTCCCTACAGTAAGCAAATAAGCTCTTGAACAAAACAGGTACAATGATTTATCGCCACCTTGAGGATATATTGAAGTTCTACATCTCCAAATCATTTCTCATTTTATTAAAATGTAATTCCACAGGTCGCAATATTATTAGAAAATAAAAATTGCAAGACACATTAGCACTAGATATTCTCTTTTTTACTTTGGGATGATTTTGATCTTTTCTAATTTGTAAGTTTCAAAGAGCTGAAAATATTGCTCTACAACCTATCAGAAGCAGGTGAGGAGAAATCTTCCACTTATAAAAGAAATTAGATTTCTCTTATTAACTCTGAAACTTGAGGCTATTCCTTGATAAAAAGTCAAGGGTTGTTGTGAGGGCAAAAGGAGGGACCGAACCACGTACATCACCCTGAGCTCCTTGGTGGAAGTGCGGTATAAAAGTGTAAAAAATAAATACTAGGATGATGAGAATTTAAAACAGTGGGCATGCCTACACTAGACAGCTGCCCCACCTGTCTGTTCAAAACAGTAGCAGAGAACGGTAGGTTGCGACCTAAAGTTATCCTCCCACTCGCATATGTGAAAGGGAGAGCGTGAAGCTCTTGCTCACAGAAACCCGAATGGAATCCTGAATTGGCTTGGTACTTGTGCAACATGTTGTGCAACATGTCACACACAAAATCATCATTGTGCAATTTTTTCTGCATGCACTCGCACAACTGCATGAGCGATAGCGTAAACACTGCTTTCTTTCTATGGAAGCTCCTGAGGATACAATCCTGTATGCATACAGAACAAAAACATCTGTAAAAACACACAGATTCAATACCTCATCTTAGGTCTGCAATTGTCTTTGTTGGACACATTGATAGGTCAGGCAACTACTTTGAGTTAAAGCCTCTTGCAGGTACGAGCTGTAGTGACTCTTCAGATGTGATGCAAAAGTTCAACCCGTCTTTAAAAGAACCCATGACCAAGTACCAAATTACTTATTTTAAAGCTGAATGGGGGTTGCATTCAATCTAGACTGCTAAGATTGAATACCTAATCTGCTACATTTGGGAAAGATGACATAGACACTGGCCAAAGTATTCTCATGTATAGAAACGACTATTTGTATAGAAACAGTCATGGTATCCATGGGGGTTCTGTTCCCAGATCCCCCACGGATGCCAAAACCAGTGGACAAAAAAATCTGTGGGTCAGGACAACCAGATCTTGAACAGAAGGCATCCAGAGCACAGCTCCAGGTCGAACCTCATTGTGGGTTGGGTTCAAATTCGTGGGTGGAGACAAATTCGTGGATGGAAAATCTGTGGATGTCAAGGTCTAACCTGTATTAAATAAATCTCACATTCCACTTTTTGATCCTAAAGAACTCTCAGAAAAACTTAACAGAGAAAAAGCAGATACAACACACACAATTAAAAAATACTGAACTAGAGCAGCAGATACCCAACATTAAAATTAGAACTTAAAAATGAAAGATCTAAATAGCTCAGGCAAATAAAGATAACTTGATACTTTAAATACTAGAAGGCTTGGGGCAAGGTGAGCCTCTCTGGGGAAAGCATTCCAGATGCAGGTCACTACAAGAGGTCCTTAGCTGCACTTGCCACCTGCCCTACATCAGAATGTGTGTACGCCGAAGGAAATCTTAACCTGACCTCCAGTTTCTATTTTTACTAGAACAGGCTCACTATGACATTAACACTTACTAATCTCATTCTGCTTCACTGCTTTATATGAACACAGAACTCCAACATATTTTTCATCTGCCAAAAGCACATCATTGCTAGAGGAGGATAAAATGTATCTAAATTATTCATATTTCAAATTCCTCTTGCAGAGGCTGTTTAAACTATGCGGTGCATAACGTTTAACACTGTAGGGTCATCTTTTCAACAGAGAACTATTAAACTAGAAAGAATACAAATACACTCCTGATTCATAGCTTCTGAAACATAAAAATATCCAACTGAAACAAAAGCTTGGAAGTCAAATAGGCCCATGTGCATTTACCAATACTGATATAAAGAATTACAGCAACAGCATCCATAGCTCTGTGAAGAAAGTAGGTAATCTTCTCCACTATTTACCTTAAAGGCAAAAACAAAACAAAAAAAGCATTCAAGAGGGTCAGACTGCATTTGTCTCCACATATGGACCTCTGACTATGGTAACCCTGAGATTTGCCAATTACAGAAAATACCAAAAGTGTAATTAAATTAAGGGCCAGGATATACACATGACTTGGGCAAATGAATTTCACATACAGTAAAACAGGGTGGAAAAGCTAACCATTGACTCATGCTCTTGCCCACTTCTTTTAGTTTTTTAAATTTACATACACACATGCTCGTAGCTCTTTAATATGAACATGTATAGGCAATTCTCCTATCAAACATCTATCCTTTTCTCAGGGATTCAAATGCACAAAGACTGTGATTCACATTAAAGAATATATAGGCAATAAGGGAAGGGTTTACCATGTGCAGCAACATGCATACGGTGGGTCGCTTGCAGCCCCACTGCCAACATGGTGGGTCGCTTGCAGCCTTGCTGCCCACTACTCCTCTTTCTCTGCAAAGGTGGGAAAATACAGGCAGGCAATTGGCTGCCTGTTGGAGCTGGGCAATGTGGAGTGGCTGTTGCTGGGGCTGGCAGGTTGCCCAGCTTCTGTCTGAGCCAATGTGGCAAGCCCCCCGCCCCCCAATGTTCAGTCTGAGATTACCTGGTTGCTTTTTAAGGGGCCGGGTAGGAATTTTTTCACTGATAACCTGACTGGCTGTTGGTTGGCAGATTTTTCTGCCTACCCCAGACTGGCATTTGGGCATGGTTGAATTAGGAGTTTTTTTTCAGTTAAGTTTGGGTTAGGAAGGTTGAGTGCTGGCCAGGTATCCAGGAGCAGGGGCCAGCATACATGCTGAGATTAGCAAGGCCAAGGGGTAAGACAGAACCGCTCTGACAACACTTGTTCGAATTGATGAGGCTGGTTAGTGTGGCCCTTGGCTGGTTTGAGCAAAGGCTTACTTTCTGGTGTGGGTCTGTGCTGGCCAGCTGCCTTGACCCTTCAAGGGTTGACCGGGATAGGATAACAGACCTGGATTGAGTAATACTGTTAATAATAATAATAATACCACCCAATTGGGGTCAGGAGGAGGTAGATGGCCAGTGCCATTTCACTCAAGCACTTAGATTCCAGCAGATAGGGGAACTGTAGATAGATTTTTCCCTGCTGCAGGTTTGTTGTTTATTAATAAATCATTCCAAGTTTATGTCTTGCATGCTTCTTTGGGGGTGCCAGTGTAACCCTCAGGAATATATGAATAGGGCACAAAAGAAGAAAGAATAGAATAATATACTTATATGTTATATTGTAATAATATACAATAATATGATATTATTGTAATAATAATGTTATATTACATTGTATGAAATAATGTTATATTACATTATATTAATGTTGTATTACAATGTATGAAATAATGTTATATTGTAATAATATACAATAATATGATAATATGGCATTCTTTAGGCCCAAACCACATGCGCAAAAAACCCACGTTGTTTCCTTATCCTGTGGGTTTCATACCATGGAACATCCCTATATTCCTTTGCCACTCATCCCCTTTTAATATATGAATTCAGATTCTTCCATGAGAGTTTCTGAAAATGTGGTTGCATTTGATCTCCTTGAGTTTGGTAGGTGAGATGGCATCATAGACTAGCCCTTTGCCACAGCTTCTCTTCCACTTTTTGGCTTTAAAGGGCTGCCACCTCTCCCAATCATGCAATGGAGGGGTGATCTTCTCTGATGCCTCTCCAGGCCCCAAAATAAATCCACTTCTGATGGTTGAGGAACCCTCAAGACAGAATGGTTCACCATATAGGAGAATCAGGAAAAGAAAGGGGAAAATCATCTTTTTTTAGACAATTCCACGTTCTTTCACTCACTGAAAACAAAGTTTAAATCCAACCCCTAATTGCGGGCTTGGTTGTACCTACAACAGAGTAGGTATGTAGACAAGCCTTTTGAATTACTGAGACACACACACACACACACACACACACACAGAGAGAGAGAGAGAAAGAAAGAGAGAGAGAGTGTGTGTGTGACACAATAAGGATAAAAAATTAGGGTCAGTTTTTTTTCCATATAAAAAGTAAATGAGCAAGATAAATAGTTGGTAGCTTTACCTGGCTGATTATATGGTTGCCAGCCTGAAGTTTTAACAGCATACTGAGGTCCTGTTGGCTTGAATGCTGGAGCAGATGTGGTACTAGCAGGAACTGTTTTATTTGCACTTCCATTTTCGGGGTTTTCAGGCATACTCCTTGCTGTGGCAGCAGTGAACTGTGCTGGCTCCAGGGAATCACTGATCAAGAGACAAAAACATTTATTTTTACTTTTGTGATAGCTCTAGAGTAGATTAAGTGAAAATGTTCTTTTTTTTGTTAATTAACAACACTAAGAATAATTCTGATGGAAATGACTAAACTTATGAAATACTGACCCCTTGTTTATATAAACATGTATCACACACAAAACCTCACTGACCAATTCATTTACTCAAGGGGCAGTTCATGGAACACTTCAAAAGCTGGTCACTAGAGAGTCTGTAAATGGGGCATTTTATGTCAAGCAAATCTCCTTTGTAACAGCAGGCTAATCTCCTTTAACAAATATAAAGGAGATTTACAAAACTTTACAACAGTGGGCAGCACTTATGCAAGCAAATTAAGCCTCATATATAATACCTCAGAATTCAAGGGTGTGAGAACTTGCACTTTACATACTCAGCCACATTTCAGGTGAGAGAAGAATATTCTGTGGAATATATATGCTTTTGACATAAAATGAGTATCTACTATGAGAACTCAAACTCAAGTCAACACGAATGTTCTCATGTTCAAAAGTTTAAAAGCTAACACCACACAGAGATGACAAAATGTTGTGACTGCTAAAATTCAGTACTTCCAAAATATGTGAACCCAAATCAATTCACAAAAATTTTTTTGAAAAGAAATGTTATAATACACAATCTCTATTCGGATTACCTCTGAATTTGCATTGTGGGTCAAACTCACCATTGGAAGCCAAATTCACCTAGTGTGGTTGTCAGATTGCTGGAGGCCTTGAGCCAAAGCCCTGCACTGCATCTGGTTATGCCTGGTGTACCTTGCTCATGATGCATAGGGTGTTACTGTTTACCCTGATACTGGGTGGTCCATGGTTCAGTCAGAGCAAGCAAGCAAAGAAACAGTTCCTGAGAACGGAGCTTAGCTCCCTGCCTTACAGCTGTAGCCCTGCCAACTCTCTGGAAACTGTTCCACAAACTCAGCTCTTATGCCAACTATATTGTCCTCCTCACACTCACTGAAATGCTGGCATTCTTGCTGCTGGCTTCTTGGAAGCCAGCCAAAGTCCAAGCGTAGTCATTTTTCAGAATCCATGTACATATTAAATAGTGCCTGAGGACATACATTTTTATCTTTTTTTTTTTAATGGCTCCCACTGGATACATTTGGACGACCTTTGTTTTAATAGTCTCATTGTCCAAAAAAAGCCTTGTGAAGTCCTCATGCCCAAAAATGTATTCTCACAGAGGCAATTCTGGCCCCTGTGCTGCCTGGGGCCAGGACCACAGAATGCGCCCTCCACCGGGAGAATGCCACTACCCCCACTGTTGTGTCTGGGGGGGGGGTCGCATGTGGCCTCCTCTGTTCCTCCAAAGGCCATCTAAGGCTTTCAGAGGGCCTTTAAACCCTACTTCCTGTTTTTGGGGGAAAATCAGAAGTGATGTTTTAGGCCCTTAGTCCTTTGGAGGACCAAAAGCCTAAAACATCACTTCCTCTGGAGGCTTCCATACAAGGCAGTGCAGGGGAGGCCAGGGGGAGTGGATGGCAGTGCAGTGCCACTCCTTCCCCCATACCACCTGGAGTATTTGGAGCTCTTGCCCCCCCCCCCGGTACACCAGTGCCGCAGAGGCTTATGGTTGCTTCTTACCTCATCTCTTGGCAACCTCCTGTCTTTGCTGGTTTCCACATACTGTGCCCCCAACCCAACATATCCCATACATAATATATCAGTCAGATACTACTTAATGGGAAAAGTGTTTGGAGGTAGTAAAAATACCCCACATGGGTAAATAATGTCACAAGGAAACACAGAGCATAGGAAGCTATTTCATTACAAATCAGACCATTGATCCATTGAGCTCATTATTGTCCATTGGCAGAAGCTGCCCAGAATTTCAGACTGGTTATTTCCTAGGCTATCTGGAGGTGTCTGATATTAAACTTGGAGCTTCTGCATGCAAAGCAGATGCTCTTTTACTGAGCAACAGCCTGCTTCCTTAAGCAGCAGGGAAGCCTGGGAGAAAGAATCAATATACACCCTACCTATGAGGAAAAAAATAAATGTACACAGAATAGTACATTATAAGTGGAATGAATTGTGGCAGCAAATATAAAGTGAACATAGCTGCACTACAAAGAATAGTCTTTTTTTTAAAGGAGGGCAGATTGAAGTAGAGTTGAAAAGCAGAGTTCCCATAAAACTTTTGATTTATGGTTCACTTCACCAAGTCTATTGAGCTTTGCAGGAGGCTCTCTGTCAACATTTGCAGCAGCCTTAATATACCAATAATATTGGATTTCTGTAAGATTTACTCTGCCAAATCAGACAGCATTTTTCTTTCCTCCTCCTGCTTTTCCTCTGGGTTTCCCTTCAGTGATAATCTTTATATTGTATTTCAGTAAACATGTAAATGCTGTCAATATGCAACCTGCTAGCTGAAAGCACTAATTTCCATAGCAATTGGGTTTTCAAGCACGATTCTATGTATCAGTCAGATACTGATTAATGGGACAGTGTTCAGGGGGAAAGAAAAATCCCACATTAATACTGTGAAACACTAACAGAGTTGTTTAGCCGTAAAGTCCATTTCACACATCCAGCAAAGAAGCTCAAAATGAACCTCACAACAACTGGAGATGTTCCTCAAGAGAGTCTGTCTTCCCCCATTAAAACAAGTTAAGAAAAACACAACAAAGACTTCCTCTTCCCCATTGCCTTGAAGGTCTCTTGGTACCCAACAGATCTTCTCTGAAGTGATACATTTTTTCTGATCTGTAACTTCAAGACAGCAGTCCAACTTTTGAAAGAGAGATATCTGAAAGTTTTGAGATGGGTTTTTGGTCTTTTTTTGTTTTTTAAACTCTTAAGGAATGCAGATTGGAATAAGTTCCTCCAATGTGCTTTTACAGTTTACATTTTCTTAATAGATTGATTTTAATTAACTAGGAACCACGTCTCAAGCTGTACAGGAATTTAGATCTTGAATGAAACATTAACAACTGAAACCACTATGCTTCTCAAAAGGACTAAGAAATGGCCTGCAACATTTCACAGGTAGGAGAAGCTGGGCTGCTAAGAAGGATCTCGTCCCTTACCCTCCACATCAGCCTCATCTCATCTATTTCCCCAGTCTGAAAATATTTGTCTTACTCTCCTTCTCTCCTCCAACTGCATCTTTCCTCCCCCGAAAAAAGGAGCAGGGGGAGCATCCACACCAGCCCGATGGATGGATGGATGCATGCATGCATGAAGGTGGAGAACAGGTGTGCAGGGCAATCCCTCCTAAGCCCTAACTTTTCAACAACCTGCCCCCTGAGAAATGGTTGCTTGCCCTCAGTTTCTTTGACAGGCTGGCCCTAGAGATTTTCCTCCTGAAATTGGCAGTATGTAACAGCTGCCCAGGGCCAAGTGGTCCTCCACTGCTGGGTGAACCCCTCAATTCTTGGCACAATGGCTCCTTTAGCCTGTATGACGTAATGGAAACACCACTTATCCCTGTGCTCTCATCATGCTTCTACTGCGCTTTTCTATCCTGCTGCTGTTTCTCCACATCCTTCTACCCACCGTGCCATAGCAATTCCTCACTCAGTGGCCTGTATCATCTTGGCTGTAAGACAGTAACTTGGCTATGTATTTTTACCCAGGCCCAAGTCTATGACTAGGCAACACTAGCTACTCCTTCCATGGAAACCAAGAAGTCAGGTCAGGTTGATGGAGCTGTTGTTTATGTAGTACACTGTCTGGCAAAGGGACTGTAGCCTAAGGAAGAACAATGAATACATAAAGAGATCTATTGAAAAAAGAAATGATTAACTGAGCCATTCAAACAAACTGATGTATGGTCCTGTTGGCTACCCTGAGAATTAGCTAGTGAAAAAGCCAACTTGCAGTCTACAGATAACTTAAAAAGGGAACACTCACATCACTCAATTCAAAGTACACATGTGCCAGGGACCTACAGCCAATGACAGAACTCTCCTTGGTTCCCATAAGAAACACCTGTACCAATCCTGCAGATAAATGTAAAAGCAGCAAATACTTGCCCATGATGTGTGAGTTGGTCTTAAGTGGTGGCCAAAATTTATGGCCACCCTTGCCATTTTATTCACTCCCAATGTTTTCCCATTGGAATTAACAGGATTGTCCTACACTGAGATTATATATTCTTTATTAAAAGAAATTTCTAACATAAAACCACCCCAAGTAGTGTGATAGACACAGGTGTGGCCAGCTTCCAAAGCTTCACAGTCATCAACACTGAGAGCAACTAAAAGTCTATAAATGGCTACTCAACAGGATGGCTAAATGGAAACTCCATGCTGAATGGCAGCAGCATGTCACCGAATACCAGTTGTGGGGGTGGAAGAAGCAGCTTATAGATGTACCTGGGACCTTGTTGGGCATCGTGGGAAGCAGGAAACTGGATTGGATAGACCTTAAAGTTTGAGTCAACAGGACTGTTATGGACTTAAATACAAGAGCTTTGGGCAAGCAAGAGGTGCCTATTCCCTTCAACAATGGGACAATTCCCTATCCCAATGGTTCTCAAACATCCTACTACCATGACCCACTTCATCCTCTGCACTAGGCTGCAATTCGATGCTCATTGTTGCACTGTAGCTACTGGAGGCCACTTCCAGGTCACACCAGGCCCATGACCCATTCCATTGGCCTCCACAGACTCCAGAAAGCCTTTTGGAAGCAAATCTGAAGTTGTGAAAGCAAACTGGAAGTTGCTTCTAGTCACTCCACCAAGGCATTCTGGCCCTGCAGAGGCCAATGGAGTGGGTTGTGGGCCCAGTGTGATCTGGAAGCAGGCTCCAGTGGCTCCCAGTAATACTTTGAGGCACAACAGTGAGCATCAGGTCATGACCCACTGCATGTCAGGTTGCAACCCACCAGTGGTTCACAACCCACAGTTAGAGAAATGCTGCCCTATGCAGTTATTTCCGTTGCATGTATGGAATATTTCAACATACTTAAGTGAATGAGGTAGCCTCTGCTCATACAAAATTCTGTGCGAACACTGGAGCTACTTAATAAAATTAATTCATTTTCCTAAGGTATGAAGAGACAAGTCAATACATTCTTTTTTCCACCAAGCATATGACACTTGATTGAAACTTTGTTGCTCTCTTGCTCTTAATATTGTATTTTTAATTAGTTAGTGTTGCACTGTTTTATTTTTATGAGTTGATGTTTTTCTAATTGTTAACTGCCTAAAAAAGAAGTTTTGAAGAGTGAGGCAGAATACACTTTCCTATAAATAAAATGGACTATATTGTCACTTATTTCACTGATCCTACTCCATTTGGCAAGTTTTCCTAATTTTAAGAACTAATCTCTAGCAAGTTATATGAACAATATTCCACATTGTAAGCACCCTAAATTTTAAAAATAATCTCTAAAATTACTCCATTTTGCAACTGCACTAAACACACGAACTCTTAACATTCCATGAACTACAAATTAAACAAGAGTTAAGGTTAAACACATGTAAAAATAAACCTGCTGTTTCATTGTGTTTGGAGATATAAAAGAAATATTTGGAAATTGCCTGCACAACAGCAACATAAAAAGTGTGTGGTAAAGGACCACAATAGACAGAAACGGGAAAAGTCATACAGGAGAAAATTCTTGCCTTCCATCTTATGATCCTATGTTCTTTTTTAAAATTCCATTGTAGATTACAAAGATAAATGTTTATGTTGCTAAAGGTAACACCGTTCTGGTGGCTTATAAAGAAAAAGGAAGAACTGCAAAGGTTACAGTAGGACAGAACCTCTTTCTGTGTCATATTCTTTAAAAAGGGCACACACAATGGTGATGTGGGAATCCAAATCAAACCAAGCTCAAAAGACTCTTTCAAAGACAAAATTTCCTCAAGAAACACACACTCCATTCCTCTCTTCACTCTAAATTATGACCATTTTTTGTCGTTTCTATAAATTGCCAATTAAATTATAACGGGGTGCATCAACACAAAGCTTTATGTTAGTCACATTACCTGACAACCCCAGTCTGCAAATTCAATTCAAAGCATGGCTTTTTAATTTTAGTTTACAACAAATACAATATGATGGTGGTAGGAAGAATTCATTCTGGAGAGGGAACCCACGTTCCTGAGGTCAACTCCCAATCTGCAAACTATAGTTTGCAAGGTGCCAGCATATCTGTGGTAGTAAATGAGCAATAGATGGGCCACAGATTGGTTTAAATGGCATATTGCTCTTTCCATTCCTTGCTACACCTGTGACAAAATCTAGAGGAAGCAGATATGGATGTGGATATTGCTCCCATGACTTTGCTTAGGCTAACTCAGTTCAAACATGCACCAGAGGTACAGGACACGTGACCACAGGATATATTGCAAGTGTTGGATATGTGGAAACAGATTAGGAAGTGTGTGACACCTGAGTTTACACTGATGGAGACATAACGGTACTTTAAATACAAATACAGCCTGTAAAGAATTTCACTGCTTTCACAGTGGACTGCTTTGCTGAAATGAAAAACCTATTTTTGTAGCTTTTTTCATAATGTTTTCTCCTATGCTTTCTTTTTTTAGGTTCTGCCTTTCCAGCACCTCAGTTTTGTGAAAGTCATATGGTAATACTTTTATATATTGCAAAAATGGCTCAGAACTGGCATGAACAATCCAGACTTGAGGAAAGGCAATTTTAGAATTTTATGAAGAGAGTTATGGAAACAATTTTATGAAGTCAAAAGAGACACACACAAAGAAGAGCAGCACCACATCATGGGGCAGACATTCAGGGTTGTTGTATTTTCTTTTTTTAAGACAGTTTCAACATAACAGAACAAACGCCTTCTTATGTAGTGACATTTTAATTACGTCTACTCCTGAGACACATTAAAAAGGTGAAATCTGCCTATGCGTGCCTGGCGAAAGGAAGCTAGGTTGCTAGACACAATAAAATGAGCCTGTTGCATCTAAACCATCAAAACATAGACGTCTGGTTTGTAGGTTAAATAAAGCTTCCAAGGAAAGTTAGGTCTAATATTACCATAGTTGTGGTCAGGATGTTTGACACAGAACAAAACGTCCCAACATACCAGGAAGCATGAAGCATTTTATAGAGTAGCTGGCAAATGTGTGTAAAATCATTTATTTGCTGCCCCATTTATCATCAGTAACAGAGTCTTTACAATACTTAATGAATGAATATTTGAAATACAGAAAGTTTCTGTTCCAGCAGTATGCCTTTAGAACTACATGTGGTTTCCTCACCAAGAGAGAAATTGCCAGTGCCTCACTGAAAACTATTGACTCCGCTCTAGTCATTTTTCCTACCTTGGAGCTAACTGAAAGCTCACACCACTATAAACAAGTGTAGGAAACAGTTTCAGGGTCATATGCCGTCATAGAATTGGAAGGTACCCACAAGGTCATCTAGTCCAACCCACAATATATCATACCATGCAAGTTGCAGGGCCAACACATTTTAGGAGTATATTAATACAATTTGAATACTAGGACTACGTTACTTGTGGTGGACATGAGTCACTTTTAAACTTTCTTCTGCTGAAACTGCTACTCTCAAATATGGGCCAATCTTTGGAAATTCTTTATAAATAGTATGTACACACACAGGGAAGAGAACCCAGAAAGTGAACAAACCTTTAAAAAAAAAAGGTTCATCCTTTAGCAATTTAGTATTCACCTATTCCAATTCAGAATACTATTAGGGACAGAAATACACTTTGATTAAAGTTAAACCTGAGAGTTTCCAGATTTGTAACAAAATGAACAAATTGCAAAACATTGCATGTTGCTAGTAAAACTCTTGCTCTGAGTTTTATGTGCAAATTCATATTACATACAGGATAAACAGACTTTCCCCCCCTCTATCAGCAATTCTTAAATTAAAAAAAAGAAAATTTGAACTGACCCAAATTTAAATTTATGGTGCTTTGCATAGTAAAAGCATAGTTGTCCTTTGTCTCATAAGACACGTAGGTCTTTCCTCCTAGTATTTCTGCTGCACAGACAGCGATTTTCTTAGTGCTCAGACTACAAAACCTTTGCCACATTCGGAATACTACAGCTTACCCAACTGGCACGTAGTCATAGCTATAACAAATAACTACAACCCGTGGAAAAGTGTATATAAATATTCTTAATAATAAACTGTGAGTACTATGTGCAATATGGTTGCAGGACTGTTATCGATCATTGGGTAGCACCTGTGACTCCACTTACCTGTGCTATTTTATGAACATCAGCTTTTAATTTTGTAAAAGATTCATTTATTTTAGAGGCTGAAGAATTCCAAGTTACCACTCAAGCACAGGAGTGCATATGTATCCTATTGTTACGCCTGTGAAACCCACCTACTTCATATGCCACAGTGGCTCCCTTTTGTGGAACTTAAACTTTTTTAAAAAGCTGCACATTCTCCTTCTCAAATCTCCCCTTGATTTTTTTACTTTAAAGTTGAAAACAACTATCAAACATGTATCAAGCTTTGCATTTAGTGAAAACAGGGTACTATGCTAGTTGGTTAGCAGTGGGTGCAAGTACTGCACTAATCAAAATAAATTTGGGTGTTTTTTTAAATGTTAGATATAACAAGTCCAAAGTATAGTACTGCAACAGTGTGCATGTGATTTAAAGAAAGACAGTCTCAAAGATAAACAAGTTAGAAAGGAAAAGTGAGGAAGGGGGAAGACCACACTCATTTTACTTTACTATCACACTATTACTACCTCTTATTCCTTCGCATCTCCAAAGCACTTGTTGATTTCCTTGAGGGCTTTATGTTTTCCAGAGGCGGTGGTTTAATAATAGGTGTAATGAGAAGGGCATCCAAGAGTGGACGATAGATACTATGATCAGAGAGTCTAGTGAGCATGTAAAGAGAAGCCAGTTATCGAGATAAAACTAGAAATTTGACCATATACAGGTGTGCACTGCTTAACAACCATTCCCTTAACAATGGGCCACATATATGACAGTGATCAAAGCACAATAAAGATGCTCTTAATGAGGCAATCACAACTCCTATAGCCTGCAGTAGAAGGTCTATTTACACAACAGAGAGGCTCTTGATGCAAAGGCAATCTATCTCTAGTAGCCTGTGCAGCCAGCTAGTGTCTGGCAGGGAGTGTCTGTTTACACAACAAAAGCAATAGATTGGACTGAATGCTCACTTAATGTCCTAATCAAATAACAGGGATATCATATCATAACAGTGTAGCATACCTATATACTACAAAACAGAAGGTTGAGCTCAATAATCATAAAAATATGCTATTAATAGAAGCAGGCAAGTGTCTTGAAACCATCTTTTTAGAACAAGTTTAAAGTTTTATAGGAAGAGATACCCTAGTTTGAAAATTTGATACAATTCCAAAGTAATGGCCACAGCTTGAATGTGATGGGTAACACAGGCCTACAAAATGAGAGTCAGAAAAGTTTTCCCCAAACTTTATGGTGGTTTGATATGAATTTGGGGTGCTGATTCCAAAAATGGCATCTGTTTTGCCCTATCACGTCTAGTTTTGTCTACACGTCTACATCTACGCCATGGTGTAGGCTTCCTCATGAGGAAGCTGCTTGAACCATTCACTAAAGAGGCTATGCCGTGTCTCCAAAACTAGATGTGATTGGGCAAAACGGATGCCATTTTTGGAATCGGCACCCCAAATATACCCAGGAATTGGTGTAACATTTAAGGAAGCAAGATGTATGTTGGCATGTGTAATCAGTTCAAGGCATGTGCAGAACATATAATATAGCTAATACCAGGGGTTCTCAAAATGTGCACTGTGACACCTTTGGGTGTCGCAGCATACTCACACAGGCACTGTGGGTTGACCCTGGTCACCCCTCATACCTGTTCCCACAGCTGCCACCACTTTGTAACTTGTGAGATTTTGTGCGCTCCAAGATGGCAGCACCCAACTGTCACAAGACTAGGGCACTGCATTTAAGATCTCACCATATCTTGTGAGATTTAGGCACCACCATCTTGGATCTGTGAAACCAGAAAGA
This sequence comes from Tiliqua scincoides, assembly GCF_035046505.1. Classification (NCBI taxonomy): domain Eukaryota; kingdom Metazoa; phylum Chordata; class Lepidosauria; order Squamata; family Scincidae; genus Tiliqua; species Tiliqua scincoides. The sequence goes on along the minus strand of NC_089826.1, from coordinate 16,510,063 downwards.
AAAGGCTGCTGGAACATTATCACCCAGGTACATTTGGGAACCACTGGCTTATATTGTGTATACTTTTAAAGGGTGTACTAGCAGCAATTTTACCTGTGCTGTGATCCAAATAATTCACTTAATGGTTATTTTATCCCTTTGGAGAAAAGTTTCTTTACGCTTTCTAGCCACATTCAGGCATTTTCCATCAGTCTGCCTTTATTTTTTATTACCCACCTTCCTTTCCTCATATTGTGCAATTTCCTTTTCTTTTTGATGAGACTTTTAATACACAAGTTACAGTTTGACTTTTGTCCATATGGTTCATACCACAAGTAATTCAGTGGATTGTCACATGTCTTTGGCCTGCAGACACTACTGTGGTTTGATTTTTAATAAGAACTCTCGGGAAGGCTTTTTCCTAAATAGCCTTCCTGTGCCTTGTCTTTGTAGCCTGGGGTAGCAGCAGTAGATATAAACTGCCAAGGCTTTTCCCCGTTCAGCTGCTGAACCAGTAAAGGGAAAAAAGGAACAGAAAGATGTGTGCAGGCTAACCACTAGGTGCTACCCCCTCCTTGGTCAGCCTCCCAGGAATCCCATTCCCTGACACCTTATCAAGCACAGCAGACATGTCTCTGCTAGCTGGCCTCACTTTCATGTATTTAAAAGGAGAGTCACCAATGTTCAGAGGTTCCAAATTGACATCTACCTGGCCCGTAAAGCAACAGCAGCAGACACAGAAGCAGCAGCACTACTTCTAATCTGTGGTGATGCTCCCTTTGGAAGTAAAGTAGAGGGGTTGGGAACAAATGTTGGAAAATGTTTCAGTGGATTTTCCAGCAGCATATCTGTAGCACAGAAGCTTTGATCCAAATAAAGAGAAAAGTGAAGACAGACACACATAGAAAATTACACAAGAATATTTTATACAAGCAATTTTAAAAATTCATTTGTAAACTCTGAAGCCAACTTGCATACAATTAAAGTTTATATATTAATGAGATTTACATCAATGTGTTCAATAAACTTTCAAGTCTATTCCTAAACAGAGAGAGGAAAACCATGCTCAGTCTGACCATGCTCTATATAGGGTGAAACAGTTGACCCTTGACCCTAGCAATCACATAAAGGCTATGGCCTTCACACTCTGGCTTGTGGACTTCTTGAAGGTATCTGGTTTGCCACTGGCAAGGGGATACTCCTCTACAGGAAACTTGGTACAACACAGCAGACTCATTCTTAAAACACTTTAATTTATAAATAGGTCTTATTAATTCAACAGAATTGACATCCTAGGAATATGTTTAGGATTGCACTCTTCAGGATAATTTATAATTTAGGACTATAATTTATAAATAGGACTTCAGGACTTTAATTTATAAATAGGTCCTATTAATTCAACAGAATTGACATCCTAGGAATACGTTTAGGATTGCACTCTTCAGGATAATCTTGAAAACTCACCACTCATATGGTGATACTGTACAGGTGTGCTCCAGTATCTGCAGATTCCGGGAAGCTGCACTGCCTCCAGAGGCTCTTCTGAGCCCTGCTGAGGCCGCATGAATCTGCCTGCTCCTCTACAGGCCTCAGAAGGGGTGTTTAGGCAGAAAACCATCACTTCCAGTTTTATTTCCAGAAGTGACTTTTTCAGCCTAAACAGCCATTCTGATCCCCACAGAGGCTGCAGGTGGGCATACACGTGTTGCTTCTGTGGAGCTCAGAAAAGCCTCCAGTGGTGAGGGGAATTCAGCTCCCCTTGCCTCCGGAGAGTGCGGTGGGCCCCCCACACCCATGGTTAGGTGAAACTGTGAATATGGGAATCTGTGGAGTCAGGGCCCCCTCTGTACTGCTATATTTAACCAAATTCAAATGGATGGAAGTGTACATCCTATCATGTTGTGCTTATGGCAGAATTACATTTCCAAGAGTATTTACCTTCAATACCTACAATCTGTGGAACAAAAGGTGCATCTTAGCATGCACTGAGACAGTGTTAAGGCCACCAGGGTCTGGCTGTTAACAAATTTTTACAAGACTGATGCATATGTTTTCCAGATGCTCCTCTTGAAAAAGATAGCTAGGCCTTAGGAGATCTTGGCCATTTACAGAGTTCCAGGATAATACAGGTTGAGAATAATTATTCGAGTGGGTTCCAAGCATTCACATGGATGGCAAAAAAACGCACTATAACAAATCAATTTAAAAAACAAAGTTTCTTTGCTCAGGTGATTGAAAAACAGTCTTGCTGACCTTTTGACTGGAAGATAAGGGTAATTAAGAAGACAATCCATCAATCAGTTGTCCTCCAAGCGCTTCACTCAGTCCCTCCCTTCACCAATGCAAACATGCTCAGGGGGAAGGAAGGGGCCGCTGGAGAGAGAAGGATTGATGGATTGTCAGCCAACTGCCCCCCCTCTCTCATTAAGGAGGCTATTGTTAAAGGACTGTTCAGTTTTTCAAACTGATTTTAAAGGGGTGCATTTTCCCCTTCTCTAGGGATCAGCACATTCCTTCTCATTTGCAGTGGCCATTCCTTTTGAGTCAAATCCTTGTATAAATAGGCTGGACCTGTAGTTAAAAAATTTCCTTTCCATCTCCTGAAATAAGCAGACCCAAGTCTAAGAGCTTCATGTTAGCACAGTGGCTTTCCACAAGAAAACTGTAAAGAAAATGTAATGCCATAATATTTCATGCCCTCATGTTATCTCTGGTGGCCTTCTACGAATTGAACAGGAAGTAACATGTTTTTGATCTAGACACAACAGTTAAAACTGATAATGAATAACTCCATGTTTTAAAAGAAAAGTAGCTGCTCCTTCACTCAACAGTAGAAGAGTAAAACCATATGATGTTATTTTGAACAATGGAACTTGTTGCATTAACTATGTTTTTAAAAGTTGCTGGTCCTCCAAGGAAAAATCAGTGCAAGTGTCAGGATGCAACAGGATGCTGCTGCCATTGCTAGTGGCAGAGGTGGTGCTCTGTAAGAATCCCCTCACTCTTCTCTCCAGACCCAGCCCAACCATGATGCTCAGAAAGATCCTGGCCTCTCGCCAGAGCAGTAGGTTTGCAGTGATTCACAATGACCACCATTATTGTGAATCGTTGTGAAACACTGTAAACGAGGGCTACCTGAATTTTCTCTTTTTATGGCATTTCAACGACATACATAGAATGTTTCATTGTAAGAAAATAAACAGTCAGGTTTTAAATGGGCTAGGAGTTGTATACCTGTCAGGAAGCGGGGCTACCAATACAGATTTCAGAGGTTGGACTAGGGAAGTAGATTCCACTGATGCAACTGGGAATACAAGTGGGTCAGAGGTCTGAGTTGCCACTGAATTCATCTCTGGTAGAGTCTTTTTATTACTTGCTTCATTTGTCCACAACCTTGTAGCAGCTGGGACACTCAGTGGTGGAGAACCAGTTTTGATCTTACTTGACCTTGATCCAACAAGAATTATGAAACATTAACACACACAAGTAATACAGTAGTTTTAAATGTTTCCTAACAGAGGGTAGAGCACAGTATTTGTACTGGGGAGAACTTTTATTTTTTGGAAAAACTACAATTTCTCAAATGACTTGCTAGATTAGAGAAGATCTAGAAATGATCTATACCAGCAGTTCCCAGACTCTCTGGGGTAAATGCTGTCAGGGGATGGGCAAAGGCAGCAATGCGATTGCCATGATTACGATAGGGATAAAAGTGTTTTTAAAATTTTACTATTAGCAGTGCTGGCCTTCTTGGGGGGGGGGGCGCGGTGCAGGGAGCCCATGGACCCTTGCACCTCAAAACAACTAAAATAGTGACTGTGACTTGATTTATGATCGTGAAACCAGAAGTGGGTTGCAACAGGTTTTTTTTTTAGTTGTTCTGAGGCATGGTGAGCACAGCAAAGAGTTCTGAGGGCTCCTCGCACCCCCAGAAGGCAGGTTATGCTAATAGCAAGTTTAAAAAACCTTTTTATTCCTGGCAGATGTACAATTGTGGCAACTGCATTAAGGGCAGACACAGAGATTCCCTGGCTGGTGCATTGCAACTCCCCAGTTTGGGAACCTCTGATCTAGATAAAAGTCTCTAGAAAATTTATGTTTGGCAGATATCCTAATGTTTCATCTACCAAGGTAATTTCAGAAGTCTACTTTGGATCAAAACCATGAGTATTCACAAAATAGTATAAAACAGGTGTGTCAAACTCATTTCATACAGAGGGCCGAAGTTAGCATTCCTGGTGCGTGCTGAGGGCCAGAGGTGACAACACTAAGCAGGTGATAACACTTAAGTTCTGGATCGCTAAAAGGTTTTGGATCCAGATTTATTTTTCACTCACTTGAAAGCAGACTTTAAAGAAATTACAAAAGATCTGATCTGAAAATAATTGTTTTTGGTAGCTCCTCAGAGCCATATTCTTGCTCTGAACCCAGCTGGATCATGTATAAAAGGCACTGCAGAACTGCTGTTTTTTGAAGACACAACCTTTTGGAAGGACACAATACCCCTCTGCCTTTCTGGTTACAGGATTCTGGTTATTCCAGAACATTTAACCATTCTGGTTAAATTATTCCAGAAGAGAACTGGGGGGGGGCAAAATCCAGGGGGGGCCAGGCCATGATAAATCTATACTGCACTTCCAGGGAGGCTTGAGCCATGGGAAAACTATATAATACAAAACCGTACAGTACAAAAATTTAGGAGGGGAGGGCCCAATCAGGCACCTTGCTCTGGACCCAATGCAAGCTCTCAGAGGCCCTGTTCTGGAACAATTTCTTTGGCCATTCTGGTTATTCCAAGTCCAGCATAGCCAGACACCTGGCCCCAGAAGATGCACTGGGATGTGCAGAGTATGAATATTGGTTAGGTAGCAGATGGGAAAGACACTGGATAGAACAGAACAAAAGATGAAGAATTTTCCATTCCACTTCAGTCAAATCCAACAAGCATCAGTAGTTCACATTTAGTGATTATGCTTAATGATGTGATAGAAACAGGAGAATAAGAAAGAATAAAACTACCTAGAGTAAGTAGATACCGTTTTGGACAGAATGGCTACTTGACTGCATGCACTTGAAATATGAACTGCAGCTGGTGGATGAGGGGCACACTTGGGCAAGGCTTCCAGAGGATTGTCGAAAAATTGTTTTCTGAAGAATAACATTTTAAAAAGTGAATTTACACCTTGAAGTTTCATTCATCAGCAATCCTTTTAAGGTCCCTTCTAATATTCAAATCTATATTGGAGTGTACGTAATTAATAATTTGTGTTAACTTAATGTGTATCAAAGTTTTCAACAAGCTTTCATTCAAGCAATACCACACTAAGCATTTGATCTGATAACTGTAAAATAAAACTGCTATTCTGAGAGCATCTGCTTTGGCAGAGGAAAGGCAGGGTAGAAATCTTTTAAATAAATAATAAATAAGCAAAGGGATCACTAACCCACCTATGCTCTGCTTATGAGCATATGCTCATATGCTCTGCTCTGCATATGCTCTGCTTATGAGTTTCAGAATACCTCGCTGTCAACACTGATGATGGAATTCCAGCCAGTAGACCTTTTCAGTACCTAATTGTTCATATTGCATGTTTTACTGTAGATATCACATGCCTATCCAAAGATTTCTGGTAATTTTTGGTGGCCTTAGCATAACACTAGTGATGGAATTTGCTGAATTTACTGCTGGCAATACTTGTCGTGTGTACAGTTCACTTCTTTCACTCTGAAATGTGATTTTATAGTAATTTTCAAGAAAACTCAATATTTTCAATTTGGAATATTATGGAAGCACCGGTTCCCAACATGTGAATCAGGCTTCCCAAAAGACATATAGAGAATTGGTGAAAAGATTCAAGATATACCCAAATCCTCCTTCTCAAATCACTGTGTGCATTTTGATTGGATCAGGATTCAGTATTCTGATTTGTTCCTTTCCAATCATTGACAGCTGCAGAGGAGAATATATGTCAGGTAACTGATAAAGACATGGAATTAGTGATGCCTTTATATTTTGGCCACCATGCAAAGGCACAAACAAAACAGTGAAAGGAGATCAATGGGACCTATAAGCTCCTCTAAGAATGTCGCCCCTTCCAAATGAGTGTTTCTCTCCACTCCTGTCACCTTCTCAAATTCATACTCTTAGACTTGAAAAAATGATTACATTTCCAGTTGAACACACCAAGACCATACTTAGCCTTTTTGTTTTAATTCTTTTCTTTTGGAAGAAAAACAAGAACAGAGTACACAATGAAATGAAGTCCTATAAGTAAAGTATGAGTTGCTTCCCTTTGATTAGGTTGGCAATAACTGGAATTATCTATGCAAAGTTGTTATTTAAACTGATAATCAAGGGCTGTATCCCACACTTAATAATAATAATAACAACAACTTTATTTATACCCCGCCCTTCTCCCCAAAGGGACCCAAGGCGGCATGGGACTTAGACTGCATGGGAAATTCCCCACCTCTTCCATCCCACTGCAGGATCCAGCAGCACATAAAAATCCACTCCTAGGAGTCAAGTAACCCACCAGAGCAACATGGAGTATGGCATGTTGGTTAGGCCATGCTGGTAGGTAGGCGCGGCATGTAGGCCATGCCGGGGGGGGGGGGAGCAGCTCAAGTCAGCCTCTTCCTTGGAGTTCCTTCCATTTGTGCAAATCAAAGTTAGGTTCATGTAAATCAAATCAAATTTAACCCCCATTTTTCAGTGACAGAAAGCAAAAGAAAGATAAATGAGACAAATGATGAGTATTAAGAACTACAGTAATGTAACCAGGAGGAAGTCCAATACCTTGTGTAAGATAAAGTAGAGAGATCAGAACCAGACAGTTTGGCAGTAGAAACAGCGGGAAGATCTGTTACCACAGTATTAAATGAAGTTGCTTGTGCCCTGGTCGATGGCAGCTCGCTTTAATTCCATCCCCAAAATCAGATAATAAACCAGGTTTAAACGAAAATCTTAAGTCTAAATCTATTGTGATTGAACACAGATTACATTTGTGCACAAAATTATTAATCTACTACTACAAGAAAATGACATGGTGAAACACTAGTAGTATCACTGCCAAAAACAGGTAGTTACTGCATTATATAGATTTTCCAACATTCATTTGAAATGGTAAGAACTGGGCAAAATAAAAATTCAGCCTTTTGCAAGGATTCTACACTTACTTTCATAACAGAGGTACAAGATTCTTCTCACTTGGCTGCAAAAGAGGAAGAGCTGAGACAGAATAGCCCACTCCTTTTGGTTTGGTTAGATGAGCTGAGCTTTGGCTATACCCCTTCCAGAACAGTCTTCTCAGTGGCCATTCCACCACGTCACTATGTAATTTGAGAATTTTGGTACCTTCTCTGTCTCCTCTGTATCATGTATATTAAATTGTTAGCCTGCTGGCAAGGTCTATATAATGCTTGAATTTGTGTAGCGCACCTAGAAAATGCTAGAAGTAATAATGATAAACAAAGCTCTACCCTTATATTTTTAAATGTTTTGAAAGCACTATTTCAAACTACTAGAACATCCTAAAAGCACTTTTTTCAAATGTTAGAAGCTTTAGTAAGAAATGGCACAGGAGTCCAACTCAATAGCAGCCTACCACAGAGAATACCCTCTATAACCAATCTCCCTACTCTCTGCACCTTTCCAGGCACAGAGGGGAAGAAATACTTCTTTACCCAGCATGTAATTAGTCTGTGGAACTCCTTGTGGTGATGGCATCTGGCCTAGATGCCTTTAAAAGTAGATTGGACAAATTTCTGGAGGAAGAGTCCATCACACGTTACAAGCCACAGGTTCAACCTCCTGATTTTAGAATAGGATACCTCAGAATGCCAGGTGCAAGGGCTGCACCAGGATGCAGGTCTCTTGTTGTCTTGTGTGCTTCCTGAGGCATCTGGTGGGTCACTGTCAGATACAGGAAGTTGGACTAGATGGGTCTTTGGCCTGATCCAGCTGGGCTGTTCTTATGTTCTTAGGAGGGCTGTGTAAGCACAATGTCATCCCTACGGAGGGGACTGGAGGGGCTGGAGGGAGGGGACTGGACTGGCTAGGGAGGGGCCCTTAACCTTTTGCTATTTGGAAGAAAAGGGCACAGTCTCAGTTGCCCTCCACTGATTCCCCTGGTTCAATCCCAAATGCAATGAGATCATGCCATTTTTCACAAAAGTGATCTTTGTCCTTCAAATTTGAAGGAATTAGCACACTTGAGACTGATTTTTTATGTTAAGTCATTTTGTATGCTTGTTGTGAAATCATGCCACAAAATTAGTTTTCACAAGTTTAGTCACATGAGAACAAACAAACTTAGAACAGAGAAGCAGACCTCTGAACAGGTAATAGTAATGGTGGCTGTTCTGAAACATCAGGTATCTCGCAGGTCTGGGTAGCTACTGAATGGGAATGTTGCATCTCCAGTCCGTTAGTTAGGCCTGCAAATATGCTTTATGCACAATAATACAGAATGCACACAGTTTATGCTACCAGACACACATTTTTAGGCTACATAATATTCTATGCCACCCACAGAGATACATACTTCCTGTAAATGTTTCCAGATGCACTTCAGGGTGCTAGTGGTTACCTTTAAAGCTTTGGGCCACCGTATTTGAAAGGACTGCCTTCCTCCACACAAGGCCCATGCAATAAGATCCTTCCGTGAGACATTCTTGCAGGTATCTGTCAGAGGTTCAGTTGGTGGTAGTCCAGTGCAGGGCTCTCTCAGTGACAGTCCCTGTTATGTGGAACTTCTCACCCTACGAGGTGAAACTGGTACCCACTTTGCTAATTTTCAGGCACCAACACAAGACTTTAAAAAAATTCTAGCAGGCCTTCACTGGTTCATACTAACTGTACTCCCCAACCTTTTGAGCTGTATAATTTTGATCAATCTGCCTGGATTGGGTTTTTCAATGTGCAGCTATTTTTTGTTTCTTAATTTATGCTGTGGTTTTATTGTGTATTGTAAACTTCCTTGAACTTTCATTAAGAAAGATGGGATAACACTCTTGAAATAAATCTTACTGATTTCTATTGGAATATTTCGGCATTCAAACTCAACATGAGTTTATAACGGTGAGCTTGCTATTTAAGAAGAAATTAAATATTCATGCCTAGCTAAACGAACTTTGTCTACTCGATCCAAATATGTCAAATTAACTTTGCTTTTAAAATTATAACTGTTTCTGTCTCCCAAATGCTAATCTAACTAATCTAACTCAAGAGACTTCCTTGGTTATCCAGAAGTCTATGTCCAGTATGTCATAGTGTCCTACTCACTGTTGCCATCTACATAATGAAATACACTATTATTACTATACACATTACTATAGGCAACCAAGAAAAAGATCACTCTCTCTCTCTCTGGCTTAGCTATACATTCACATTAGAGGGACCATGTCAACTGATGCCCTATCCTATCTTATGACCCTCCTGGTAGATTTCCAGATACCCACTGTAACTATCCAGTGAGTGTTGAAATATAGTGATGCAGGGATAATCTCCCTGGATTCAAAGGTTCTTGGTCAAGTTGGTGCCAATGTTCCTACTTTGTGGTAGTCAGTCTGTGCCGCATGGTTTGAAACTGGCAGGAATTGCTGGGGGGACAAATGCTCCATGTTCTGTTGCTACTGAACTGGGCGAAGGAGAATAGTGATAAGGCAGCGGTAAGGAAAAACTGGGGAGGGGAGGGGAGAAAAGAAACTGAGGTGAACGAATTTCCATTAAGTACAATAAGAAAGTGGGGAAAAGCTAAAAGGTGAGGAGAAGGCAGAAAAATATATATGAATGCGGTACAGAAAACACAAAAATATTGCCCTGATTGCTAAACCTGTTGTTTTCAATAAAACCGATACGTGCACCATCAGCAGAAACCATCAGAAAAATATTTCTAGCTCAAACACTGTATACGTAGCTAATGGATAGCAGCTGAGACTGGAACATAATCTGGTAGCCATTAAGAGCTTCCAAATCTTCAAGCAGAAGGAGAGAATGCATTCAGGTAAGTTGGATGCTTGTTGTGCCAGGAAAAAAAAGGTTTCCTTTCTTGGACGACACGAAAATGATGACAGACATTATGAGCTTGGAAGCAAGCGAGTGGCTTTCCATTCCCTTAAAAGAAGTCAAAATTGTACCAGACAAAAAAAGCCTACTGGAGGTTGAATTGCAAATGCAATGTAAAGCAACAGCCATTTGTCTTTTGATGCAATGACTTGGGCATGGGAAGTAGTTGAGCTGGGTCAGGAAATAAAAGATGGGGACACTCACAGACTGAGTTGCAGATTTGCAATGGGGCACAGAGAAAGACAGCATGGTGAAGACAGAGAAGGGTTTAGAAAGAAACTCTCCTGCAGGTCAGAGAGTGAGAGAGAAAGGCGTGTGCATGTATGGTTTAGAGTACACAGAGAAAAAAGGAGGTTGGCAGAGAATGGGTTGAACAGAAAACACTGTGTTACAGTTGTATCAAGAGTGTTTTCATATAATTAGTTTAAGAAAAGTAGCCCTCCTGAGTTAGCCATAAATTACAAAACTAGGAATTACCACCAGAAGGTTCTAACATTTAACTTCAACTACCAACATTTTTTCGTGAGAAAATTGTGTTCAGTACTGTTGGAGATCAATACATTCTTCCAGACAAAGGGCACAATCTTAACCAACTTTCCAGCACTGACTAAGCCGTAATGAAACCCCCAAGGTAAGGTAACAAACATGCCCTTAGCTTGAGGAGGTCCCCTTGACTGCCTCCCCACTGCAGGATGCAGTGCAAACCACACTGACACAGCAGTTTCAGTGCTGGAAAGTTGGTTAGGATTGTGCCAAACTTTCCTAAATATTTACAGCAACCTAACAAGAAAAAAGTTGCATGAAACTTTGTTTCAAGTTCTGTTCCCTGTCTGTGCAGTTTCCATGGAAGACATTTCAGTGAATTTTGCTGGTTATTTTCAAGGAACTAGAAATTTTGTACACATCTGAGTGGCTTTGGATGTCCAAAGAAACATGAGGATTCTAAGCATTTCCCTCTAATGCTTGAAATGAAACCATCTCCTGCCCTCCACCTTCTGCATATTTTGGCAGTGGGAGACATGAAAGTTTCATTTCAGGCGTTACAGGGAATTAGAGAAAAAAATGCACAAGTCGTAAGCATGTCTTGTCTCTGTTCCTCTTCACAATTCCAAAGCCACTCTCAGAAATCTTTTAGGAGTACACCCCAGAGAAGTATACTCTCCCTGTGAGGCAGAGGAGGAGAAAAGGAGAAAAGCAGGGCCAAGACCCACCATTGTCACTTCCAGCTGCTGCTGCCTCCTTAAGGAAGGGCCGTGCTGCTCCTCACAGTGACCACAGAAATACCCTCATCCCCCCGTTCCCTCATTAAGATTTCCACCACTCAATAGGGAAAGGAAAACTGCAGTTGTGAACCTAGTTGGTGAACACTAATCCTACCATGTCCTATGAAAAATGAAAGCTCAGATTGGCTATTGCAAATGAAAGCTTCATATGCAATTTATAGCACACAGCCAACACTAAAATGAAGCTTCAGAAAAATATACTTTATAATAATATCTGAAGAAACGAGAACACAATGCTTCTGATTTTAAAAAATCCTCTCAATACTACACAAAAACTTCATTTTCCTACATAATTAAATTGATTTAAATTTAAATGCAAGTTTAATTAAGCAAAGCACAAAAAAGACCAAGTCAATGATGCTTTTAGATATTAAGTCTACATTTACAGGACAGTATTTTTGCTGTGGTGTACATGCATTAAAGGTGATATGAAATTTAATTAATGCACCACAATATGTTATTTAATGAAGAAATAAGAATTATTCATAAATGAACATGATACAGAAGGGTTTTTTTTTCCAAAGTCAAAAGGATTGTGCAAAGTTTAAATTGAACTTATTTACCAAGTAACCAAAACTTAGATATTAATACAAATGGAATGTGTGTGCCCGCATTTTTGTTTTATTGTTTCACATAACGAAAAGGACTTGCACAGTTTATTAGTTTCACTGCTTGGCATCATACATTTCTATTTTTCTGCACACGTGGTCATTAATGTCAAACAAGTGAACAGTTACCTCAGATCTCCATTTTCTGTTTGACTTTCCCTAGAGATAATTCAACAAACAGTAAGCTGCAAACATTGTTATGAAGTATATATTATGAAGACTTGCATTCCCACAAGCTTCACACCATTGGAAAGAACTTCCAAACTAGTAACCATTTTTGTCAAGGCTTCTGTTGGTTTTCAACATGTAAAAGTATAAATAAAACAAACTTTTCAGAAATATGTCTTTGAAAAGGATTCTGTTTACGTTCGTCTTCCCAGAAACCTACTATAAATAGGAAATGCAGGGATTTCTAAATGAAATAGGCCAAGATATATTTGTTTTCAAGACAAGACAAGGGGTATAACTCTCTCAGCAGGGTCACAGTACTGTCAATGTGTGTGTGGAACACCTGTGCACAGAGTTCAAAAGGACCTCAAAGAAAAGGCAAGGGGAAAAAATTAACTTAAAGGCAAAATTTATTATATACTCTTCAAGCTTCACAAAGCATAAATTAATGAATATGCATTTGCTATAATACATTATATTACAGAGTAATATGCATCACTGAAATTGCTTTTAAGATCAAAAAAATTCACCCTGCAATAAATAATTCTACATTCATTATCTCATACTATTTTCATCTCTTGAGTTACCCAGCCCCGTTCCAACATTTTCCCCCCTTAGGTCTCTCCTGTGTATGAAGCGACAATTCACTGAAGCAGAGCAGAGTTGCATTATGCTAATATGGCAAAAATCGATTTACTGTAACAAAAAAAGTATTCTTACTTTACTGCTTTTAAAACATGTACATTCTGCTCTAGAATACACCCACTAAGATTTTACTGAATTCAGAGTCACATAGGAAAGCCCAACAACTACGAAAGATGGTTCCACTGACCATTTTTTCCAAGTTAAGCATTATTGTAGCCAGTTTCTTTTCTCTGTACTGTAACAATGGACAAGAATTCAAGTTTTGCAACTATAAGCCACTCTCCTGGGCAGAAAAAGAACCCTTATTGTCTTCCAAGTCAATCATGGGTATTCTAAGCCACTGTAGTGTTGACTGTCTAATTAGATATTCATTTAAAGCAAAAGAAAATGATCGTATTCCTACACATTAGTAGGAAATTGTTAGAAAAAAGTATAGAAAAGACTAGATTTCCTCTTGTTAATGGTTTTCATTTCTTTCTTTGCAAAGCGTTTGAAAGAGAAAGAGGAAGAAGTAGGGGCACGTGTTTTAGTATTGCAGCTTGCAAAGTCACTGGACGTTAAGGACACGTGCTGAGACTCCATGGTGCCAGTCACGTAATTTTGTGTATCTGGGGCCTATGACGTGGAGGGGAACCTTTTCCCTGTGGAAAGAAGTGATAGGAGAGAGAAAGAGAGAGAGAGAAATAAGAAAGGAAAGAGACCTGCATCTCAACTACTTCATGCATGGTTCAAAACATGCAGAATTCATGCGCTAAAGGTTTCGCCTAACTATCCTTACAGTCTAGTGTAGTGGTTCTCACACATTTAGCACCGGGACCCACTTTTTAGAATGAGAATCTTGTCATGACCCACCGGAAGTGATGTCATCACCGGAAGTGACATCATCAAACAGGAAATTTTTTTTAACAATCCAAGGCTATAATCCTAGCCACATTTACCCAAGAGTAAGTCCCATTTACTATCATTGTCAAAAAAATATACATAGTAGCTTGTTAAAAGTACAGGTCTGTAACATTTCCCCAAATGCAGTCTCAGACAAGGGTAGCATCAAGTCTAATATATTAAAAATAAAATAATGAAATGAATGGGGACCCACCTGAAATTGGCTTGAGACCCATCTAGTGGGTCCTGACCCACAGTTTGAGAAACACTGGTCTAGTGCAAGTTTTCAGCTTTAAGTGTCAACAATTCTAACAAGGTTGGCCCACATTATTAAACAAATCGATCCAAAAGAGATGAGCATGTCCTGCTGCATATGCTGTCCTAGGCGTTCAAATTAAGATGAATCTACCATCTTTTTGGGAGCGGATTGTAAATTTCTCTATTTTTGTTTGGCTTTTGCCCCTTACATTTTGGTAGTCTCCATGCTGTTTTGGCCTCTTATGTATTTTAAGGTTGTTTTATACTATGTTGTATAGTATAACATAGCACTTTGAGCACCTCAACTGCAGAAGGGAGAAAGACAGGATATAAATAAAATAAATCCTGCTGTTGACAGAAGAAGGAAGAAGCATCATCATAATGTAAATATGGAAAACAGTCACCTCAAGAGATGACCCAGGTGGAAATACAGTAGGATATTGTATTTCATACAGTCCAAAATTTCATAAAACCACAAGAGAGTAAAAAAATAAATAAAAATCAATAATGCATGAATGGCGCAGAACAATGAAAAAAACTAGACCTCATTTCCAAAACCAGTTCAGCTGTTACTACCTTTCCCCACTCTAGAGAGGCTACTTATTTTTTTTTCCTTGACTCAAGAATCTTCTCACTTCTGACAAAGAAAAGGTTTTTGGCCAAGGGTTTTAGATCTCTAAACGAAAATTCCATGATCTACTCTATTGCCTAACAACGTGCAAACCACCTACATCTAAAATGCAAGGATTTTACATACATACAGCTAGCTTCATACCATCAATTAAACCATGCACTATATAAAACACATCAAGAATGTCAATTCATTTACTTACTTCGTCTTCTTTGGATTATCAGATTCAGGCTCTTTCACTGTGAAGAAATGAGCTACATTACTTTCCATAGAATAGCTATAAACATTTTTCCAGTTGTTTCATTTTTCTTTAATCTAGACTTGATTTTTGTCCCACCATTCACAGTTGGTATCAAGACAATTAAATGCTAAGGACAACACAAAAAGCTTTCAATATAATCAAATTTAAAATAGTAATTTAACATAATCAGGGGGGAAATCTTCAGCAGTAGCTCACAAACAAAAGGCTAGGAGGAACAGGTTAACCTTGTTGTGGTTTTATATAATGGGGGGAAGCAATACCTAAACTCTCTGAGATAGCACATTTCCCAAGTTCCTGGCTATCACACCCTGCATGCATGCATGCCAATCAAGCTTTTCAATGACAGCATGTAGAACATAGTCTTAATGGATGAGTAGATTCACATAGCAGAAGGATAGCCCTTAAGATACAGAGGGCCCAATCCCTATATGGCTTCAATGGTAGTGATCAGCACCCTCAACTGGACCTTGAAATGGACACTGGAAGTCAGTATAGTTCTTGTATGCTTTCCCTGCAAGCATTCCAGTCAGCAGCTTAAGAACTTAAGAAGAAAACTGCTGGATCAGGTCAAAGGCCCATCTAGTCCAGCTGCTTGTATCTCACAGTGACCCACCAGATGGCTCCGGGAGTACACAGGACAACAAGATACCTGCATCTTGTTGCCACTCCATTGCATCTGGCCTTCTGAAGTAGCCTTTTGCTAAAACCAAGAGGTTGCACATACCCATCATGTCTTGTAACCTGTGATGGACTTTTCCTCCAGAAATCTGTCCAATCCCCTTTTAAAGGCATCTTGACCAGATGCCATCACCACATCCTGTGGCAAGGAGTTCCACGGACCAATTGCATGCTGGGTAAAGAAATATTTTCTCTTGTCTGTTCTCCCAACACTCAATTTTAGTGCATGTCCCCTGGTTCTGGTGTTGAGAGAGAAGAAAAGGAGCATCCCTCTATCCACTCTATCTATCCCCTGCATAATTTTGTATGTCTCAATCATGCCCCCCCAGGTGCCTTTTTTCTAAAGAGCCTCAAACACTTTAGCCTTTCCTCATAAGGAAGGTGCCCCAGTCCAGTAAGTTTTTTGATTGCTCTTTTCTGCATCTTTTCCATTTCCGCTATATCCTTTTTGAGATGTGGTGACCAGAACTGGATAAAATACTCCAGATGCAGCCTTTATCATTGATTTGTACAATGGCATTATGATATTGTCTGTTTTATTCTCAATCACCACCCCACTGCTTATCCCTGTCTCCAGGTCAATAGCATACTTGCATATGCTATTGCATATACTTGTACAGCTATTGCATATACTTGTACAGCTATTGCATATACTTGTACAATTTTATATACCTGAATTTTTTTTTTAATTAAAGATCCAGTTACTTACTGTGTTCAGTGCCAGTGATCTGTGCAAGGATACGGAAAGAACGTGACTGGGTAGTTCCTGTCCTTGGATGCCAATCCTCAGTATCCTCAATCAGTCGCTTCTTGCTGTGGTTGCTGAGAGTGGGTGGATGGTAAAACTCCGTATTCGTATACACAACATGCTTCCGTGGTGGACTAACACAATTGAAATGAAAAGTCTATATAAGTAAAATATGCTCTGTAGTATGAATGCTATTACATGACTGTAACCACAATCATTAAGCACCTTTTTCAAAATAATGTTCATGGGAATGTACAATCCATCCTTCTAAGAAAATTCATTTACAATTAAGGTACAAGGCACTCCAAGATTCAATCCTAAATTTTTATCACAATATTGGTACATGTAGATAGCAATCCATTCCCACCTTGAGAACATGCACAGTTGAAACAATGCATGCAACAATGAGATACAGCAAACTTATGACTTATTTCACAATTAGCCTATTAATAAGGCACATGTACTGAATTCCCACTTTATCTGTACTGACCAACAGAAGTAGTGAAGGAACCCCACTCCTCCAGAGTCACATATGGAAATCTTGCATGAGAATCCTTCTAGTGCTTACTTATCTTCCTAGCATGCTCATATGTACACAAGAGATAGAATGCAGGAAACTGCCACAAAGGGTGCCACAGCCAGTTTGTACTGTTTTCCTCTAGACTACAGCTTGCCAACAGTGTTTGGAGATAACTAGCACAACAGTTAAAAAAATGCCACAGTATCTTGTGTGGGGCAGTCACAGAGGTCTCCACAACATAAGGGAACATTTGTTCCCTTACCTCAGGGCTGCATTCCAGCTACATCGGTGTTGAAAATTTGGATAAGATTGTGTCCTCAAGCAGTTATAAATTATATACAACACCAAAATAAATGCACAGGTCACCATCCAAAAGTTGCATGTATTGCTGCACACACACACACAGAGTAATTTTCTGACAATTACCGTTTAGGTGGGTTTTTCCTTTAACATATTTCAGAGAGAATAGCAGCAGAATAAAGAGTCCAGTATACGCAGAAAAGAAAAAGAAAAAGAAAAGAGGCAAATAAGTGGTAAGAAATGGTGAAAAGCTTCTACTATAACAAACTGCCCCAAGTATATTTTATAACATTTTAACCTGCCTTTCAATTCCAAGGACCCTCATAAGCAATTTTTATATGAACTTGAGAATTGATGCAAGAAAGAAAATGGTCGCTCCCTTTGTCATTAAATACTGTGCCTATCAGCCCCAATTCAGATAATTTAACTGGATGGAGCATCTTTCACCACCTCTACTGCCTGATTATTGTATTCCTTGAAGACAGGATGGGTAATTAGCATTACTTACTACTAAGAAAGTGACACAGCCAGTTGCATCTTACAAATTATTATTATTATTATTAACAACAGTATTTATATACCGCTTTTCAACTAAAAGTTCACAAAGCGGTTTACAGAGAAAAATCAAATAACTAAATGGCTAAATGGCACAGGCAGGCACTTTAATAGTCCCTGATTAATTTAGCAGACAATATGGAGGACTGTTTCTGCTTTCTTGGGAAAACTGGTTTCGTTAGAACTCAGAATGTACTGGGCCTTAAACTGTTGTCTGTGTTTATCATAACTGCAATGTTATGCAATGCAAAGTTTAACTGCAATGTTAGACTGCAATGTTTAAAGTTACTTATGCCAGTTGCCTTCAGAAAGACACAGTCAACTTTAAAAGACAACTGATCTTTCAGATATGATGTATTTATTTAGCCTCCAATAAGCAATCAATTTTGTGTGCATTTAATTCCCATGGCTATTACAGAATAGAAGAGATTAACTTTCAAACAAATGGCTTCCTATAATACTTCACATCCGGGATACAACTTTTCTTCTCAAAGAACTTTAAACTTCATGCCATAAGCACTTTTTTTTTTAAAAACCAGAACAGAATGAACTACAATTGAGAAAACAGGACAAATGATTTCAACCAGGAGTTAATGGGGGAGGGGGGAGTGGCTAGGTAATAAGGCATTATTTTATTAGACAATATTGCACTGTTGTGAGACATAGTTCCTTAAATTTGAAGAAGCAAATTATATTAGTGAAGTACTTACGCCTCATCAGGGTTACTGAAGGAGGGAAGGACAGAATGAAAGACAGACAAGGGAGGAGATTCCAAGATGATGGATAGGAAATCACATAAGAGTGAAGCAACAAGAGAAAGTTAATAGAAAATTAATTGGGGAAATTAAAGCTATATTGAAAAGCAGCAAATATAAATAAGATTTTAAAAAACAGCAGACTCATTTAAATGATACAAACTTATTAGTCAAAAGCTAAGAAGCCTTTTTTTCTCAGGAAGTACAGCACAATTTCTTAATATAGGCACTTTTAGCAGTTACCAAGTCTGGTAGCAAGATGGTGCCATAAGGCAAAGGAACTTCGCCCTTCCAGAAATCAATTTAGACACTAATTCTTTTAGTTCACCCAAGCCAGAAACAGGGAGGCAGGTAGGAGGAAAAGAAACAATGTAGCAAAAATTTTTTAGTTATCTTAAATACAACAACATTGGAACATTTTTTTTGAATATATAGCAACACTTGGCTCTCCTACAATCAATATGTCAACTGCAACCATTTTAGTCTTTTTAACAAAGTCTAGATTGTAATCATTGGATGTTAAAACAAAAGCACTGCTTATTGCTAGTCGCTCTTTTTCATGTTATTCATGAAAGCCACACAACTACCACAATACTGTAAACACACAGACATGTAAATATCCAAAATAAATTCAAACTACTCAAAACTACTTTTAAGAAAAGCCACAGCTGTCTTGCAAAATTTTAATTTCATACATGCCAATTATTCAAAAGAACACACACACACAACTTCATTCCAGTGCCACTAATACTAACTTTGTCACTGTTGTTGCCTGTAATGGAGAAAAAAAAAAACATTTAACATGTTTATTATGACCTCTCTATTGATCTACTCCAACACGTTCCAGAATCACCTGCTCACACTTGGATCTGAAATATGTCAAACCTTGGAATAAAAAATTACTCAGTGAGCCAAAAGGGAAAACTCTAACATTATCTTTCCAGTGCTATGCAAAAGTACCATTTTCATGCACAGGCTGACAGGACAGTCCACATAAAAGCAGCACACTGCATACAGTCACTTAAGAAGCAAGACAGCTGTCACTAAGTTCATGCCACAAAGTTGAATATAGCTCATTCAGGATTGTAGCACTGAGGAAAGAGCACCCTCCTTCCTGCAGATCTTTCTACCATACTGAGAAAGTCCAATAGTCCCTTTTTACATGGTATCTTATGGACTATTTGAACCAGGAACACCAACAACAGACACTACCACATTTCCTTACTGTAAGCAATCTCTGCTTCACTTGATTAGAAAACAGCTAAACTAAATTACTGCTTGTACCACAGCTGCTAAACATGGTTAAATCTAATTGAAATGAATGAGAAACCATTTAACTGCAAGTCCTACTTAAGTGCACAATTATGTACCTAAGGGTGCAATCCAAACTCTGTGCTGAGCTGGCGCAGATCCCCTGCGCTGGCTCCTGAGTGTTGCAAACTACTTACGCTACTGTAAGGCCTGCACCGGCTTGACAGAGCTAGATCTAGCACCTATGCTGGCCAGCCAAGGTACAACCAGGCAGTCTAGGAGGTGGGGGAGGGTGGCAATAGGGTGTTCTGGAGTTGAGGGCATTTTTGGGCAGAGGAGGGCGGAATGGGGGGAAGTATTCCCTTACCCCAAGGTGGCCTACAGCAGCCTCCTCACCTGCGCCGGATACTGCAAAGGACACTGTGGTGGCAGGATACAGCATACTGAAAGTTAGGACTGGGCTGAGAGTTTATTTCAAATGGACACATCTAAGTATTTTTCATTATATTTTTGGAGAATTTAAAATTACCCAGAAACTTGCAAATGTGTCCGGCAACATACAAATACCTAATTAATGAACCATTACGACTGCTTGATCAAAAGCATGTGCCAACTGTTCCCAGGTTAAGCCCTAGTCAGCCACTACCTTTAAGCAAGTCATATGGGGATAATAACAGTGAACAACCTAAAGAGGATTGTTGTAAGAATTACTGGAATTGTATACATGAAACATTTTAAGAAACAGCAAGTCACACTTTGTACATATGAGATTATGGTTAACAAGACGCAATTTCAAAGATTACTTCTAGACATTCACTTCAGATTGAAAATATGCATTTTCAGTTTGGATTTCAGTCTGTAAATACAGTGGTGCCTCGCAAGACGAAATTAATTCGTTCCGCAAGTCGTTTCGTATTGCGAAAATTTCGTCTTGCGAAGCGCGGTTTCCCGTAGGAATGCATTGAAATTTAATTAATGCGTTCCTATGGGGAAAAAAGGTCAGAACAAAGTCAAATTTGGTTTACAAAGTGTTTATTAAGTGCTCTTTAAAGGCATACATACTGTACAGAGGATTTCAAAAATTTCAAGCACAAAACTTCAACTTTTTAATTTTAAAAATTTGTCTTGCGAAGCACGGCATAGAAAAATTTGTCATGCGAGTCACCAGAAAAAATTGCAAAAACGCTTTCGTCTTGCGAGTTTTTGGGTGTGCGAGGCATTCATCTTGCAAGGCACCACTGTACTAAGGAACAATTGAGCATTGAGTTTAAACTTGAAGGACTGCCCGACTCCACGAAATGACCCACTCTTTGAGGTCATTGGGGAAGTTCTGTTCTAAGTGTCATTTCCAGCAGATAGTAAATTGATTAGGATTTAGGGCAAGGCCTTCTCTGTAGTTGCACCCAGAGCTTGTGGTTATCCAACCTCTTCCTTTATGAGGACTGCCTGACTTTAGCATAGCCTCCTGGAGTTAAAACAGACATTTTATCATAGGGCATATGGCTGAGCGTAACAGTGATGACGTGGTAATTTTGACTGTTCTAATCTGCTTTCTTTGTAATGACTAGTCTGGTGTTGGTTATTTTGATTACTTTTTGTTGTAATATTTATTTTGTTAACCAGTCTAAATGCTTACAGAGGTAGAAGGGGCATTACAGGTGAGACCCAGACCCTCTACAGATACTGAAACTTGTAGATAAACAATTCTGCAAGTCAGTGCCATATTACCTCTGGAGGCAACCAGAGGTGTTCTCTGGTCACCCATCCAGGAGCCTTTCTGAGTCCCACAGAGGTTGCCTCTGCGGGCTTCAGAAAATCCCCCAAAGGTGTTTAAAGAGCACTTCCAATTTTCAGCAAAAACTGGAAGTGCCCTTTAAACACCTCAAGGAGGCTTTCTGAAGCCTGTAGAGGCCACATGCAACCTCTATGAGACTCAGAAAGGCTCCTGGACAGCAACCCAAGAGTATCTCCAGTCACATCCAGGAGCTTAAGTCTGGCCTCAATCATGGGTTCAGAACCAGGGGTAAGTTAAAACGGCAGGTCCCAAATCCAGGTATAGGGAGGCTGTACCTGTATGTATCTTTCAAATAAATAAAACAAAAGAGGGATATCCTTGCACTATTTTATACATTGAAGAATCTGTCCACTCATTTCCCTAGATTAGTTTCCAATTTCTGCAAGCAACTGTATTCATCCTAAGTCCCTTAGGGCACAGAAGCAAGAAGTATTAATTTCTTCTGCTTAAACCTCAAAGTACACTGCATGTATAGATGCAATGTGCTACTGACTACGAAGATCTTTAGTAAACAGATTGTATTACTGAGGTCTAAATATATTTGTAAAAAGGGCAGTGCAACGTCTTGGTGTTTAATCAGCAAGAGCTCTCTCATGTGTAAGCAAATTCTTGTCACACTAATAATGGCTTGAGCATCATTTGAAACCATAATATTTTCAGTACAGCTAAGCCCATTAAGTCTACAGCTTTTTTACTTTGCCAGATAACATCACTGAATACATGCAAAGAAAAACTAGGCATCAGGAGGATTTTGAATAATGTAACATTGATTAGCTGCATGAATATCCAAATTGCAATGGTGTTGCTGGCCATCTCAGTTACACCAAACTAACAAAGTGATTGCTGCAGTGAAGAAAAACAGTACCTGCTATATGACAAGTATTATATTATGCTATATTATGAAATTTAAAATGAGACAAACACAGATGTGAATAGTTTGCAAAAATGCAAAAGTGTATCGAGTGTGTGCTATACAGTACTTTGAGCATTCAAATTAGCATTATAATGCTACATTTAATTTTGTAAATATTATATAAATATTGGCATTATTTACTAGTTGGGTCCGACCCAGGGGCCTAGGAGGTCATTTTATATAAATATGATGATGATGATTAAATTTAAGAGTCAGGATTTGCCCTGTTCAATTTAATAAGTAGTAAGGACTATTAGATCCTGACTGGGGGAAAAGATAGTTGAGTGGTGGCAAAATCCTTTTAGTTGCTAAAAATTGTGCCCTTTTTGAATGCTAACTATGAGAAACTCAACTGCCAAGAGCATGTATTGGAAAGGGTGTTGCTAAATGAACTGGGTTAGTGACGGCCAGAGCTCAGTCCTGGGTGCAGTGGAGACTCTGCAACTGCCCAGAAGAAAAGTTGATACAAAGTCCCATCTTGGATGTTGTGTCTATTTGCTGCAAATTCACAGGAACTCCTCCTTCAATTTTAGATCATAATATGGTTCCACACTATTTATAAGAATACCGTACCAACTGCTATGCCATCTGCACATCATTAAATGTGCACTATAGAAATTCTGTTCAAGGAAATATACTGTCAGTCAGATAAAAAAAGTTATTCCAGACCCAAAAGATCAAACTATTTTCCTCTCAAGTGTTTATCAACATAAGGCGATCAAGTTGTGCTTAGTATAACTGACTTCTAAGTAAACCTGCACAGCTTGGGATATAAGTAAATACATGTACTTAATATATAAAATATATGTACATAAATATATGTATAAGTAAATACACGTATACATGTGAAATACCCCCTTTTAAGAACTATGTCACTCAACCTTTCTGCAGGTGATTTCTTCAGGTAAGTCTGATACTGGCTACATCAGTGGTTCTCAAACTGGGGCACCACAATGCCCCAGACAGAGAGCCCTGGCCTCTGCCCCCTTAATGGGCAGAGAAGGGGGAAGGCAGCGATGTGATCCACTGGATTGCGCCGCTTTGGAGAGGTGCAGGGGTTTGCTGACACTTACCAGAGTCTGCACCAGCCTCCTGGGGATGTCGGGAGCCCCTGTGCCGTAGGGCTCCCCATGCTGTGAAGACCCTCAAAATGCGATTGCAACCACTTAAGAACATAAGAACAGCCCCGCTGGATCAGGCCATAGGCCCATCTAGTCCAGCTTCCTGTATCTCACAGTGGCCCACCAAATGCACCAGGAAGCACACCAGATAACAAGAGATCTGTACTTCTGGATCGCACAAGAGATCTGCATCCTGGTACCTTCCCTTGCATCTGACATAGCCCATTTCTAAAATCGGTTTTGCATTCGTGAAACCAGAAGTGGTTGCGATCGCGATTTTGAGGGTCTCCGCAGCATGGGGAGCCCTGCGGAGGCTGACGTAGGGGCTTCCCACACCTTTAGGAGGCTGCTACAGGCTCTGGTAACTGGCAGCAAGCCCCTGCACCCCTCCAAAGCAGTGCGATCCAGAAGCCTGCTTCGCTTCTTTCCCCCACACCCACCCGCTACGGATCAAACTCTCCGAGAGTTTGAGAACCACTGGGCTACAGCAACCTTCAAAGTCTTTTTTTTTTTTAAGAATAGCACTCCAAATTCACATTAACAAGCTATGAAGGATTGTTCAACATCATGGAAGTGTACAATCAGAGACTAGGCAAATTCAACTATATCAACCATTTTCTCCATACAGTAAGAGAAATTTATTCTGTATGTTTTGAAATTAGTATTTTATCAATTACAGCTTCAAAGTGAAATATTTGTATTCTACTGGTTACTAGGCAACATTTACCTACTTTTCAGAACCAGCTGGTGGAATCCATTTATTCTTATATAGGTTGTGCCTCTTTATCCACTGGAATTCTGTTCCGGAACTCCCAGTGGATTAAAAAAACCAGTGAACAGCAAATCAGTGGAAAACTAGCTTTGAAGACCCACTTCCAAGTTTCTTGCTCCTCTACTGGTGCCCCAGAATACTTGGTATAGACACTATACTGCATTCAGTCACTAGACGGGGTGAACAATGCAATCTAATGGAATGAAATAATTATTTAACAGTATGAAGACAGGAAATGGGATTTATGTGGGGTTTTTTTCTTGTTACAAGTCATTTAAAGGTGAACCCCACTATTAGTGGCGAGTCAAATCAGTGGATGCTGACGTTCCACCTGAGGGTCCCTGCTAGCTAGACCCGTTCAATCTCTTTTTTCCCTACTGGACGTTGATGGGAATAAAACATTCAGGTCAGCTTCTTACCTAAGCAACTTGGCTTTTTCCTCTAGCTTCTGCTTCCCAATCTGTCTCTCCTTCCAGTCCACCTTTAGTTTGTTCTCAGTCCCAGTTCTAGGCTTCTTAGAACATCCAGTTGCAATCTTAGTTTCACCAACTTGACTCTGGTTATCTATTGTGATGGTGACTGTTCAACCAAACTTCCCAATTCTTAGCAACAATGGCTTTGATTCCTTTTTTTTTTTTTGGCCCTACTTTCACATCTCACCAGAACTACCTTACTTATGAATTCAGTGCTTGCAGTACTGCAGAAACTCTTGGGGTCTTGAACTTAATAATCAAGTGCTCAAAATAAATTTGATAAGTTTGAGCTGCCAGTTTGCTTTAAAAAACAAAGTATAAAAAGTTACATCTTATAGAGCTTTTTTGTGTTTCCTAAAATTCTGTGGGTAGTTTCTCAGCAAAAGATCAGTTAACTGCAATATAAACCAGAACCAGTTCAAACATAATTCTCTACAGAACAAGCTCCTCATTTGCCACGTCTCCATTTCTCTGGATAAAGTGTTAAAACTCTTGATATGTAACAGCCTATGGTCACGTTTACTTCCTGTTAAGCGTCCTGTTACTGGCTGAACAATTTTTCGCAATTCCAGACAAATGTTTAACAAAACATCTTCCATTACTGGATGCCTGCTTCTCTCTTCACACATTCTCAGGTTTCAAAAGCCTAGCACCTTGAACATCAGAATCCTTAAAACACACACACACACACACACACACACACACCCCTCAAAAAAACTGATTAAACTTGCAATGGATTTCAAATTATAATATGATGTTTGGTAGAATATTTAAAGGAGAACAGTCAACTGCATTTAAAAAAAATCAAACCTACTACCTTGACCAAAAAAATACCTGTGCCACACACTTATGCTGTTTAATAGTCATCTCCCAAAAGAAGCCATGAAAACTAGAAACTACAGTCTTGCAAGAAGGGACAAGACCTGAGCACTCTTACCAAACTACAATCCTTGCAATCTCCAAGGAAAACCTATGAATGAGTCCAAATATTTCAATACTATGCTGAGATGAGTTATTACTTATCTTGAAGCTGCAAAGATCAATTTGTAATTATCAAGGAAACTTTTAAGTGGTTCCTCCAAGTGGAAAAAAGTGCCCTGAAACTACCTACCCGTTTTGTTGCTTATCGTCACCCTGGTTCTCTTTGAATCCTCTTCTCTGCCCCTCTGCCACCTCCTGGGCATTTTCGTTGAAAGGGGTGTTCGAGGATGCATTGTATGTGGGCTGCCATGGGATAGTAACTGTAGGTTTAGCAACGCTCAGCACAGGTGAACGCTGGTCAGCATTAGATTTGGCATTGGCATGCAGTCCAGAGGCAGTGGACGGGGGAGGTGTGACAGTGGCCAGAGGTGGAGGGGAAGCACGTGATGAAACATTTGCATAGGCTGGAGTGAAGGCAGATGATGGTGATGGAATGGAAGTGACTTTGGATGTTGACACAGCCCCAAATGGCCTTGGGGCCTTATTGAAGGCCATGTTGCCAGTGGATGAAAATTTGGGTGCAACTGCAGATGCAATGGGCACAGGCTTAACTAGCTCCTTAGGCTCTACCTATGTAAAATACAAAAAACACAAAAATACACAGAAAAGCACACACACATACGAATGACATGCAAAATAATCACTGTCACCTGTAGCAATTTCATCATGAAACACTGATGACAATGAAGTGTTGTGCTAACATAACTTCACCCATAAAGCACTAGTACTAAGTACACTCATGGCATGCATTGGGAAGGATCAAACATGCAGATGGAAATTTAAGATCTCATTTTGGCCAAAATATTTGGTTTGGGCTTAAGAGTTCAAAGAGAGAGAAAGCAAGCCCCACCAAAGGTTACTTAGAAGGAACAATGCCTATTAACATATTTTGGATCCAGGCTGTATGGCCTGGATCCAAAGCAATTTACAACAATTAGAAAAAGGGAAATCCCAAAATGAGATATAAAATCACTATTAAGTCTCACATGGTTTATCTCTCTTTGTTAACTAGTCATGAGACTTGGCTCAAAGAGACTTTGCTGGAATTGGATGCAAAAGAAACATGCACACCACCATTGGCCAGCCACCCTCTGTCTCTGCAGAGCACTCAACTGTTAAGTGTGATATAATTTCCAAGGTTCCCTATACCTTGGAGATAATAGCCTTCTTCATATCCTGCCATGGTTTCAAAGATCCAGCAAGAAAGCTCCTGGTTAAAACAGTTGTGCATAAAACCTCTTCCATAAGCATCTTTGAAAAAGACTTTTGTGTTTCACTTGAAGGCTAGACAACTGAATACAACTGAATTTTGGAGACAAAGAAATTAGAGAAATAGCTAGAGATTTTTAGCTCATGGCTTGGTATTGACTACAACAGACATTTCATAAGTGCTTTACTTTCATTCAATTGACCAACCCAGAACCTTTGTATTATCCTGGCATGAAACTGGTTATGGCAAGGATGGCATTCTTAGACAGCATTGTCAAACATCCACAAAGAAAGAGATAATCTCAGATGTATGAAATCCATTCCAGGTCAGGCTTTTCACATCAAAAACATCTTGATGTGCCAAATTTAGAGGGCAATACCATGTTACACTGGAAGAGCTCTTCAAACACCAGGCCATGATACAGAGGAGGATTTCAGGCAGGAATGTGACATTTGGTTACAACTATGTTTCCTCTGGGTTTAAAGAGAGAACATACCTGTTCTACAGGAACAGGATCAGGTTTTGGTGCTGAAGGTGCCCTGGAAAAAAGAAGAGGAAGCAAAACATAAGACAGGTGAATTCATAAGAAACCTACCACCCGTAGTTCAAAAAACTGCAACTCACAATGTAGTCTCCAAGGCACAAGCCACTCAAAGTTAAGCAGTTTTAGGTCCCTCATCATGCTTAACTTGCCTATCAAATAAATGGAACTCATGGAGTTCAGAGGTTTATGTGAAGTTAGTTTTTTTTTTCCAATTCCAAAATCTTTTCTCGACTTTAAGAAACCAATTACTTTACTTTGACAGCAATCCTACACGCACACATTCTGAAAGTAAGCCCCAGTGAGTGAACACAGTGGGGCTTACTTCTGAGTAAACAGGCATAAGACTGCACTGCTTGTATATGAACAGTGACACATTTGCATCCAAGAGATAAACAGAGAGCAAGGAGTGTTCCAGAGTGTATTGAATTTATTTGAACTGAACTGTTTCATGCATAAATCATTAAGACCCGACACTGCACTCCACCAGGTTAACAACTAACAGGAACCACACAGTAACAGATCGCAGTTTATAGGAAAGGCAAGGAGAGGAGAGGAAAAGATACAGATATCTCACCGAGCCAAGCCGGGAGGTTTTGCTCTCCACTGGAGACTAGCATTACTTGCACAGAATTGCCCTGAATTACACCTAAAATAAACTCAGTGTGAATTTGAAAGTTCCTGTATGGGTAAAAGATTTGAGAAACTAAGAAAAACCACAAAAGATTTGATGAAACTGAATTTCTCAGAGGGGGTTTTGGACATTACTCATGAATCATCATCTTTAAAAAGCATCTTTATCTTTAAAAAACACACCTGAGAGGGTTTTGGCTTCCTATGCAAAACAGGTTTTTTTCTCCAGCTTTTCTCACTGAAGTTCCAATGGATAAGACTGATAAGCCCAAAGAATGTAAAGATCATTGTTTTTAATTATATTCAAAGTACAGCATGAAAAAAGTATTATTCAAAAGTACTGCTCTCACAGCAAGAAAAGCAGGAGAAGGCCTTAAGCAGTAGCTAGTTGAATTTTTCCCTCTATTGTTATACAACTAAATGAAACCATGCACTGATTCACTTTCAACCATGCCGGCAGATGCAGACAAAGGGCACAATCCTAATGTGTTGGAAACAGGCTGGCTAACAGGCCTGTGCTGCATCCAGCGCAGGTCTGTGGCCAAACAGTGCAGCCCAAGGCAAGGGGAAACCTTTCCCCTTACCCCTGCAGTGGCCCCAATGGGTCTTCTCGGAATTGTGGCACCTGATGAGGTGAGGTGGCACAAATCTGAGCAGCGCAAGACTACCCTGGGCTGCCTGGGAATGGGGTCAGGATCTGGCATAACTGCCAGATTCAGGCCCCACCTCTCGCTTCTCACCTACCCCGCTCCGAAATGCCTCCCTCCTGCCTCCTCCCTGCCCTCCCCATGCCTCCCTCAGACATCTGTGTTGGCCAAGCTTGGCTGACACAACTCACCTCTCCTTTGGGGCCTGCATCAACATGGGGAGGCCGACGCACATCTGGGTGCCAGCCTAACTACCCTTTGAGTGGTGCACAAGTGCTTTATGGTATTTTTGCAACATCCTCAGGCAACAGATTTGCATCAGCCCAAGTGCAGGTCTGGGCTGGGCACTAAGAGTGGTATAACTAACATTGTAACACCTAAAGTCTCAATTAGAATCTTAATTCTCTCCATCTGCTTGTGGCCCTCAACGTATCTTTTATACCTAAACAGGACATTTCAAATTATTGGGCTGATCTTTCATTTTTATCCTTACAGTAAGTAATAAAAATACAGGTGGTGCCTATTTATCCACATTAGTTCTGTTCCGTGACTCGGGACGATTAATAAAAACGTGTTGTGCTAAATTCCATGGAGTTACAAAAATACGCTGCAGCCTGACACTTCTGAATGGAAGGAAACTAAGGCAGCTGTTATCAATCCCCTCCCCTCCCCTGCCTCCCCCTCCTTCCCCATTCACAGGTGGGATGCTGAGCTTTTAAGAGTTCTTAAGCTCCTTAAGCTCTTAAGCTCTTAAGAAAAGCTCCTATGCCTTTCTACTCAGAAGTAAGCCCCATTGTAGTCAATGGGGCTTACTCCCAGGAAAGTGTGGAGGGAATTGTAGCCTAAATCTCATGCTTTGCTTGCTGGGAGGGCTTGCTTGTGTCAATGATTGCCTGCACCATCTGGGGGGAGGAATTTGGCAAATAATCCCTGGGTTTTTTAAAGCAATCCCCTCTGTTGCTACCGCACCTGCCCCTATGTGTGTGTGAGTGAGAGAGAGAGAGAGAAAGAGAGCACACACACGCATGCTCCACCTTGCTGCAGGTGTTCTGGCCACAGAGGTTTTCCGCCCCCCCTTCCCCTCTTCAGCCTCAGCTGGCTCAGGAGCTCCAAGACTGTTACTGTTCCTTCACAAGGGGAACCTCTTCCAGGGCTCCAGGGCTATTTCCCTGCCTGGGTGAGGTGGAGCCTTTTTGCAGTGTTTTGGGCTGCCTGGAAATGGAGTGAGACGCCAGCACAGGGCAAAGTAGGCAAAGGTGTGTGTGACTTTCAGTACCCCCACCCCATTCGTGTTGAGACAAATCTACAGACAAAAAAAACATGAATAGGCTGCACCTGTATGATCTTATCCCCCTATACATGTATGCAGAGGAATGGCCAGAAGGTTTTATTCCCCCTTCTCTCCACAATGCATAACAAGTGCATCATGGCCATTAAAGAATGTAAGAACCTCCCTGCTTGATCAGACCAAAAGTTTATTCAAACCACCGCACTGCTTTGCACAGAGGCCAACTAAGTGATTTTAGGAAGACCTAAGAGACATGTTGCTGCCACAGCACTGCTAGCAGGAGTATCGCAGCCCCAAGGTAATGCAGTGAAAGGCCCACGCCACTGAGGGAGTGCACCACATTCAAAACTGAGGAGTTGTGGGGGTGGTAGATTGCTGTGGGGCAGACAGAAACTTTAGTGCTGCTTCAGAACTATGGTGGGAAGGGTGTCTTCTTTTCCACACTGGGGATACAAGAGGCTTCCCTCTTGAGGTTGTGGATGACGCCCAGCAAGCCAGGCCTTCTTACCACCCTCAGCCCCCCCCCCAGGTGACTCATCACAGACAGGCAGCTCCTTTGTAGTTTTCCTGCCAGGCCTTCACCCTCCATTTCCTGTCACCTCACTATTCTCCCAGGTGTTCCCCGAGTCCTTGTTTGCAGCAACTGAGGCAAGCCCAGACTAGAGCTTCCTTAGCATGCTTTCAGGTTTGAAAGCTTCCTGGCTGTTGCCTTGCCACGAGTCCTTTCTAGCCCCTGGAAGAAGCCCCTGGACACTCAGAAGGCATTACAGAGATGAAGTCCACATGTTTCCCTTTGGCATCTCAGCACTTGTCTAGAAATAAGTTACTCAAGTTCAGAGACTGAATAACTAGCACGGAGTTAACTGGGTGACCTGGATGGGGCCAAGGGGCAGAGGCAGACTATGCTAATAGTAGGATATAAATGAAAAAATAAAATAAAAATGAACACAGACACACAAAGACCACCTGATCCTTCCAAGGGTGTGACACATTGTGCTGGAAGGGGGCTGAGCAAGACCTATGGAAATCCCTCTGCATGTGTCCATAGAAGGCATGTGTCCACAGAAGAGACCCACAAGTTATATATTCTTAAAATGCATATTTCTCCAAAACAAATTTGAACTAGATGAACTAGTAGAATTTGTGGTATGAATTTGTGGTATGAAAAAATCTCACACATAGCCCCCCCACACACACACACCATTATTTTCACATTCCAAAATTATAGTGGAAAAAAGAAAGCAAGATTTTACATCTTTGACATTAAACATAGGATGCTATATTTGTGTAGGCACAGAACTGTACTGATCAAGCTCTGTGCAACTGGTGGCAAAATTAAATGCTTAAAAATCTTGTTTTTACACAGTGTTGGTCTGATTCAATTACATTCAAATAGCTACCATATTTTTTTTACAAATAACTATCTGCCTCAAGTTTACAAAAATATTTCTAACTGCAATTAACTACATTCAGATGGCTGTGTACAATTAAACACAGATCCTTTATAAAAACTGATGCCATAAAAATAGGAATGAGAAAATTGCTTCAGTTGTGAAAACTAGATAGGAAAAATGAAAAGACATGCAGCTTCCTACAGTGGAAAATGCAACTCTAGTAGAAAATGATGCCTCTGCATACTACTGCTAAATGTGTATTCAGATTAACAGCCAAGGTGTCAAAGCTATGGGCCCCATTCATAATAGCCACTGATGTGAAAACCAGTTTCCAATCATTAGGTTCCATATTGCTAGGGTATAAGTCTGAATATAGGACCACATGAATAGGGCTACTCAAATAGGCCTACCTGAACAACATCCCCCCCATTCCAGACCCCCTAACCAGACCCCTTTTAAGTCCACATGCTTAAGTAATGTGTGGAAGGCCCCTAGGGATTGCAGTGCCCTACACCTGCAGTCCACCAATGGTGTGCTCCCAAATTGCCACAGCAATGAATGCTGACCACAGGGAAGGTGAGGCTTTGGAAATATGTCTTTGGTGGGTGGCAAGACTAGTGCTCAATCAAAGCCCAGGGGCCTTCCATTTCTTCCTTTTACACATAAAGTCTGCAAAGGACTCCGGTCAGGTGATGACTGGCTGAAGACCCATAAGATTCACTCTCATTTTTCTATCCTAAGCATAGCCCCATATTGTTACGAAACATTAACCCTAACCATGATTAGTTTTAACTAGAGTATGCAAATCCACTTCAAACTTTGATTCTGCAATCTCATTTGAAGCCGGCTATGAAATGGGAAATGTGTGTGCAAGGGTAGAGAAGGAAGTGAAGTGCAAACAAGCTCCAGATCACTTAGCCTTGATTAAGAGATTGGGAACAGAACATCTGAATCAGATCAAAGTATCGCTGGAGAAACTTGACTCCTTTATTAATTTCTGGACAAGAAAGCCAAACACTTCCTGGGTTATTTTTAATATATTTTATTGTAACGAGCTGTTTAATTAGTTGGAAAGCATGAATTGCAATGTATCTGATTTTGCACTTGTGAGTACTGCATTGTGAATCTATCTGTGCATTTTAACTGTCTTGGTTTGGGTATTACAATCTAAAAATAATGAATATTTTTACGAAGTAAGTCACGTCATTACGGGGTACAAGCCATGATGTGTATGCGCAACCTCCTGATTTTAGAAATGGGTTATGTCAGAATGCCAGATGCAAGGGAGGGCACCAGGATGAGGTCTCTTGTTATCTGATGTGCTCCCTGGGGCATTTGGTGGGCCGCTGTGTGATACAGGAAGCTGGACTAGATGGGCCTATGGCCTGATCCAGTGGGGCTGTTCTTATGTTCTTATGTCATGACAACAATATTTCACATTTGGCCAAATTTATCTCTGGTGCACAAGGGTTCATTGTTTGCTAACCACTAAGAAGTCTTAGGCTTATTCTTAGAGCCACTGATAGCAGAAAGATCTATTTTGTGCAAGGTAGTCCTTAGTATACTTGAAAAACAAACATTCTAATCCTGTATGGTGGAGCGGGGGGGGGGGGGGGAGGACTGAAAAGTCAAGACAAAGCCACTTTGAATCATTCTAGCACAATCATATGAGAGACTCCAAACAGTGTGCTCCCTGCTATAGGAAGTTTGGTCAGTCAGCCTCTCTTTACATTCTTGTTTTATTTACCTTTTCCTGTATTTCAGACATGAAAATAGGTTAACGTAATATGAAGTGAACTAGTAACTATTACCCAAGAATCTGGAAATGTGTGCAGTAAGCCAAACTCACTTTGGCCATGTTGTTACTGTAACTTGCATTATTAATTTTTAGTTACAGAAGACAGGGAGAAGAAAGGTAAAAGAGCCAGTATGGCACAGGTCTATATTTAGCCCAGGAAGATCCAAGTACCAGACTGCACTCAAACATGGAGAATAATGGCTACAGTTGTGGTGGTGCATCTCTAGTTTCTAATGCTGGAATATGGTGTGTATATAGTGTATATGCAAGGCATCTTCATATCCCCTCCTTGGGCTGGATATTTGACAAGTCAAATGTTTATGTACTGTATTGAATGTATTAGGAAGAAACAAATTCTAACCAACAACTAACCTGATACTTGTGCTAATCTGAAGAACAAATTAGTTAACTCTGGTTGTGGAAATATAAAATGAAGTTTTCTGAACTGGTGATGAATTAAAAAAAAATGTTAGGCAAGTTTCTGTAAGCGTGAATGATTCACTGAATAGTTCATAAGAACATAAGAACAGCCCCACTGGATCAGGCCATAGGCCCATCTAGTCCAGCTTCCTGTATCTCACAGCGGCCCACCAAATGCCCCAGGGAGCACACCAGATAACAAGAGACCTAATTCTGGCGCCCTCCCTTGCATCTGTTCCATCCGTGTAAGGATGTCAACCAGGTAGGTAACTGACCAAGGGCCCAAAAGTTGCTCAAACCCTGGCCTGAGAGCCAGATCTGGGATTCAGATGGATCCATCCGCCTGGTGAACGGACCTTATTGTTCCTGCCCAAGCGTCACATGTAGTCATCCGGGATCGGGGACTGGGACACTCTGGGCAGTCGCGTCTGCTCAGACATCCTGTCGCACAGCCTTCGGGGACTCCAGGCAGTACATGCGACTGCCTACAGCAGGGGTGTCAAACACGTTTCATACCAAGGGTCGAGCAGCAGTCATGATGCCTGCTGAGGGCCGGAAGTGATGTCATTAGGCAAGATATGAGAGGTAAAATTTTCATGTGGGCTGCCCTTACAGCTGTAACACCTCAGCACTGCACAGCTGCTGAGAGCCCGAGGGCTGGATAAAAAACTTCCGCGGGCCGCATCCAGCCCCCGGGTCTTATCTTTGACACCCCTGGCCTAGAGCATCCCTGTCCCCTGATTGAGGAGGACTATGTGTGGCATCTGGGTGGAACAGAAAGATGCAGTCCAAATGGGAGCCGCATTTCCATTGCGCAGTGGTGGCAAGTTTGGTCACCGCTGTCCTAAACTATAAGCAGCAGTGCCCAATGTCTATCGGGGGGGCCATGGTGGGCACAGTGCAGGGTTTCGGCCCAAAGAACATGGCACCAGCACGGGTCCACTCTTTACTCAGGATGGTGATGTGACAACATATCACAAGTGAAAAAAGGAAAAACGTTAAAAGGAAAGTGTAAAAGGAAAAACAGAGATCAGAGATCTTCAGACACCTAGCAGAAAAAAATCTTCGCTATGCTGCTAGATTTGCCCCAAACTTCATATCATGGTGTCCAACCCTGTAGCAAACTATTAATTCCCACCTGCACAGTTGCACTCTCTGCTTCATGGAATATTTGACAATATTTGACCATGGTCAAATCAAGTCGATTTATTGACAACATTTGACTTTCAACTGACCAACATGCCAATCCTAATTCTTCCCCATATTGTGCTTCTCCCCTCTCCTCCTGTACTATGCATGTATGTACTAAATACATTGTTATTTTCTCACCTCTGACAGACAAGCGAATCAGGTCAAATTTAACAGAAAATTACTACTCATCAGGGATGACATGGCAATCAGTTTGTATAGGTTGCAGTAGGATAAAAGTACTAGTAAAAACATTTTTTATATAGTACACACACTCATTTATTATTAATAAATCTAAATAAAATCAACACAGTTCTAGTATTGTCTCAAAAGGTTTTAAGTTCATCACAGACACATTCTTTGGACATAGAGCTTCCAAGCATATAATCACATTCAGTAGAGCTAATATGGCGCCATTAAAGATTAAAATGACAAGCCAAAATTTTGATTTGCCAAACAGATTTTGACCAAAACAAGGTCCTCTTCGGCAGCTTAAATTGACGGTTCCTTAAAAGAAATGGTCTCCATCTTCCAGATCCGGATGGACAGGACCAGGCCTTCCCTGTACTGAACTTTCTTCACTTTCATAATTCCTAAAAGAAGGTATATCACTTTAAAAACCATACAAACGTGTTTGCTATTTATACCAAACTATTATGGCAAATTACAACATGGGAGTTATTTTATATATAAAAGTCAGATAGTACTGATATTAAAAAATTATTTACAGAAGAAAATTTTAGAGGAAAGTGACCAAAAGCAGCATTAGGTAAAACTAAGCAGAAAATAATTGCTCCTGATCTCTGGCTAACATGGCAGTCTGCCAATCAAAATGTTATTTTTTTTCCCCAACATTAAAGAGACTCAAAGCTTTTGCTACCATGTGGTTTAATGTATGATCAAGCACTGACATTCTGAAGTGTCAAGAAAAACCACCAGCTCTGTTACAACTCTCCCACAAACATGGCAAAATTTATTTTTCCTTGTTTTCCATCAAGATAGGCACACTGTGTTTTTGTATTCAGTCTGATAGCTCTACTAAAATGGCTCACAATCATGCAAAGCAATATTTTATCATCAATAAATTACATCATCTTTACTCATCTGCATTGTAAGCTGCATCATCCCTTATCTAATCATGCAAAGGGCAATGTTTGTAAAAAACAAAACAAAAACAGAACTAGATGCAATTCCTGCAGTTTTAGTGCTATAACTATCCAAAGATTTAAAGGGGGGCATTTAATAACTGAAGCTGGTCATCAGCAGAGGTTTCATTAAAAAGTTGTATTACTACCACATCCTAAACAAAAGGTCAGTGACAGTTCCAGTATAACAAATGAACAGTGCAAAGACTTAGTACAGTATAAAAACATTATTTCATATCCTATCTTTCACTAAATAGTTCCAAGATGACAAGAAAATAAAGCAATTTTTAATAAAAACTAATTCAATAATTTAAAAACAGTCAGTCACTGTGTCAAAGGAAACGAGCAGGTAATAAATATTAGTATGCCATGTTAAAACAGGACTCAAGCAAAGAATGTTTCTGCTCTTTTAGCTTAAAAATTGAGTTAAGTAACTTAAATTTTTAATGTGTGTTTATTTAATAACCACAATATGTTCTCTACAAAGAAACATAGATAATGCACACATTAAGTATCAATCCTGTATTGCAATTACTACTCATTTGCACATTCCTTTTTTGATGTACTAAATTTAAAACAAAAACAAAAACTATTATAGTGGTATCCCCGGGCTTGGTACCTGAGGATTCCACCATCCACAGATATTGAAGTGGCACCTCAGAGGGCTTCCAGAGTGTGACTGAAAGCCAATTCTGGTCATATCTGGGAGGTGTTCTGAGGAATAGGGAGGCCCATGGAGTAGGACTTTGGTATCCACAGGAGTCCTGAAACTGATTCCCTGCAGATACCAAGGCTGAACAGTAAATGGAATCCAGCTTTGCCCTTTCACTTCAGTCAACATTCCCAGAACCTCAAAAGAAATGCCTCGCATAGCTTTTAATTAAAGTGATAGTTGTGCGATAATATATTTCACTGTTTTCCCTTCACGGAGAATTAAGGATGTGCTTTCTCTCAGCGAATTAAACAACTTTGTCCTTCCCATTCTTATTCTGCAGCAAATTATTATCTTCCATCTTATCAGTCTTGCTTGAAATGCTTGTGGCAAAGCTTTAAAGAAATTAGCCACATCAGGTGGTAACTAGCTATTGAGGCAAGGCTTTAGGAAAATACAAAAAGGTAGAAATATATATATGAGAGACACCCTACCCTTTACCAAGAGATAGATTCTTTAAAAAATAGTATTAGTGAATTGTGAAATAATCTTAACCTTACTTGCTTGGCAGTACAATCTTATGCACATCTACTCAGAAGTAAGCTCAATTGAGTTCAATGAGACTTTCATGTAAGTGCATACAGCACTGCAGACTTATTCATTTTCCCAAACCACAAAGATCCTATATGTATTCTGAAAAATGATGTTCATATTCTGTCTAGTATATGTTTTATCTAGCACCAAGGACATTTCTGCAAACGACATTGTCAATCTTAATGATGTACAGTGGGCCCTCTTCATCTGTGGTTTCAGAACCCACAGATTTTACTTACTGCAGGTTCGGAACTTTGGAACCCACAGCTGAAGGGTCTCACTGAACCTCCCAGATGTGACTGAAAGTGCTTTCTGGTCACGTCTAGAAGGTGTTCTGAGGTGTGTGAACTTTCAGTTTTATGAAAACATATTTCCATCATACTTCAAAGAGCCACATGTAGCTTGTGAGCTCTGGTTTGGCCCATCCCTGTTATATGACATGTGACTGTTTTTTCATTGTATATACTGTGCTACTAATTGCAGCACAATGCTGCATGTACAAACTGAAAAGTTAAGAAAATATGTGCTTGCACCAAATGTTATGGTACATGTGGTTTTCCTTCTTGGAATTTGATTCCCACCTAGGAAAAACAGTAACGTAAAAGGGAACCCAAACAATTCTGGGTTTGATATCTGCCCAATACTTGAACAGGATTGTGCTGATGTAGACATAAGAGTGTCTTATTCTATAAGTAACTTTGCTCCTTTCAAAAACCGTTCTTTGCACTAAATGCTTGTCTAATCTTATGTTCACCAGTATGTCCCCAGATAATAGCATGCAAGTAGCTGAGAACATGTCACTATATTTATTGACTTAAGAATATTTATACACCACTTTTTAATTGCTATTTACCTGGTCTACACTGAGAGCATAATTACTATCTGCAGACCAAGAAACCTCTTTGAAGCCTGAATTCAAACCAAGTAATGTCTTTGAACGGTAAAGGCAGGCTTTTGTTGACAGAATGTTACATATTTTGTTTTGGACTTAGGGATGTCTGCAAGTCAGCAGTAGGAAACCACCATGACCAGTGGTCGTATGGTTCACTGTAAAGCAGGCATGGCTATGAACCTTTAGTGTAAACAGAAAAAGGGTAACATAAAAACTTGAGAAGTTGCTTAAGATAGCACATTGTAAACTCCTGATGAATGCTTTTGGACATAATCACTTAATACTAACAAAGGGTAACATATCAGAATGGTGCTTTGAATGATGCTGTTGTTGCAAATTTGTTACATAGTTTTGGAGCTACTGTAGTTGCTGGAGTGACACCAGCAAAGAGCAGTATATTTGCTGCTTGTATATGGGAGACTGCTGCATGAGCCAAGGTGAAACCATTCAAAATTAGGACTAGCACAAGAGTATTTTAGGCAGCAGAAAATGAAGCCTGGGTAACATAAATCACTAAATATGTAGATTTTTGCACATTAAATTCTGCATCTGTCAATAGATTCTAAGCATCTACAAGTGTTACGCTATAGGCAGTGTCCAATTTTATGGGCCCTGGGCCGGAATTATGCTGGTCTCATTAACATGCTCCTTGTTCTCCTTAAAGTGGGCACTTTCTACTTACACAGATCTTTACACTTAAGGACCCAAAGTGACCTGCTCCATCAAAGTATCTTTAGACATATTTTCAAAATCACTGGGGGCTGCTCTTCCCCCCGCCCCCAAAAGCAGGAAAAGCAGACATTTGACCATTGCTAAATCATCTTATCTTCTGAAAGTGATGGTCATACTTGGTGAAGTAACCACTTAATGTAGCAACATACAGGCAAAAGTAGGGAAAGGAAGCAACCCCTCTCCCCACACCACCAAAAAAAACCCTGGAAAATATTTACAGAT
Organism: Tiliqua scincoides; assembly: GCF_035046505.1. Lineage (NCBI taxonomy): Eukaryota > Metazoa > Chordata > Lepidosauria > Squamata > Scincidae > Tiliqua > Tiliqua scincoides. Next base: position 16,471,060 of record NC_089826.1, on the reverse strand, counting down.
TCCTAATAGTCATTCTTGTATTCAGCTGCAAAAATTTAAATTCTTAGTTAACACCAAATTTTTAGTCTCAGGCAACCTAAAATTTGATATTTCTGCTTATCTGGTGTGCTCCCTGGGACATTTGGTGGGCCGCTGTGAGATACAGGAAGCTGGACTAGATGGGCCTATGGCCTGATCCAGTGGGGCTGTTCTTATGTACAGAAAGAATATCTTTTTTAGTCAGAAATGCAGGTGAACTTCTCTGGCCGGACTACAGTACCTCAGTTTCACATCATATCATACACTTGACATGTGAGAAATGCTATTCATTTACCAATATTTATTGGTACCAATAATTCAAGTAGTAAAGTCCTGTGAAATGTCAAGGAGAAACGGAAAGAAAGAAGGGTTACATTCCATCCCACTCCAAATGTCCTTCTCCCATCTTGCTCCCTCATCTGCCAGCTAAGATGAGAAATTTGAGTTTACCTGTTTGAAGTAGATTCCTCCAGCCCATAACCAGTTCTCAGATCTCTCTCTCCCCAATACATTCTTAGCATGACTGTTCAGAGTATGACAGAGAAAGAATACTGGAAACGGGCCATACACAGAACAGATTCCAACACACATTTGAACACTTAGAGTAAAACCATCATAATGTTGATTTATAACCTTCATTTGCAAGGAGACCTGGAGGCCAACACCATTTTTAAAAATACAATGGACCCTTGATATTCATGGTGGAATCTGCTCCAGGACTCCCTGCGGATTCCAAAATCAGAGGATAATGAAATCCATTGGGAGGCATGCTGGCAAACTGGACGTGTCTTCTAGTTGCTTCCACAAGGCCTTCTGAATTATGGGGAGGATATACAAGGCTTCCCCATGCCTCAGAACATCTCCTAGACATGACTGGAAGCCACTTCGAGTTGCATTGTGGAGGTACTCTGAGGCCCTCTAGACAAAGGCTTGTCATCTGTGGATATTCAAATCCATGGATACCAAGCCACTGATAAGGAGGGCCACTGCACAATAAAACATTGAACACATTAAAGCATTAAACAAAAATAAAATAAAAAAACTTGGTAGCAAAAGCAAAACCAGAAACTAGATATCCTCTGAAAAGCCTGAATGAACAAGAACATTTTTGGAGATGGAAGAAATGAAAAGAGAGAGAGAGAGAGAGAGAGAGAGAGAGAGAGAGAGAGAGAGAACAACATGTGAGTGGAAACTTGGAGTTGCAGTGGATCACAAGAGGAGCATGAGTCAGCAGTGTGATGCAAAGATGGCAAATGCAATTTAAGCCTGCATTAGTAGAACCGTAGCTTCCAAGACATGAGAAGTTGTGGCTCTGCTTTACTCTGCACTGGTTAGACCTCACCTAGAGTACTGTGTGCAGTTCTGGGCACCTCGCTTTAAGAAAGATGCAGCCAAACCGGAGTGGGTTCAGAGGAGAGCGACAAGGATGATCAGAGGGCTGGGGAACAAACCCTACGAAGAAAGGTTGAGGATACTTGGATCTGTTCAGCCTGGAGAAGAGAAGGCTGAGAGGGGATACAACAGCGTTCTTCAAATACCTAAAGGGCTGTCATATGGAAGAAGGGACAAATTTCTCAACTGCCTCTGAAAGTAGAACTAGAACCAACAGGTACGAGTTGAAAGAGAAGAGATTCCGAATGGAAATCAGGAAAAAATTGGCAGTAAGGGCAGTTCAGCAGTGAAACAGATTGCTGAGGGAGGTGGTGGACTCTCCCTCACTGGAGATCTTCAAGCAGAGGCTCAACAAGCACCTGTTGAAGAGGATCTATGAGATGCTGTAGGCAGGGAGTTGAACTAGATGACCTATTAGGCCCCTATGATTCTATGAACACATCAAGCCTCCTAGGGGAATGAGCTCCATAAAGAAAGGTCCAATGCAGAAAAAGCCCTCCTACAAATTCTCTCTGATCTGACCTCAGAGAAACATGAGACACAGAAAAGGTCTGATCTAGCTGCCTTTAGGGTATATGTGAATTCATAAGGCAGACTTTCAGGTACCCAGTTCCCAAGTCACGTAAGGCTTCAAAGGACATAAACACCACTTTGAATTTCACCCAGAAACTGGCAAACAATGCAGTTTGAACAGCAAGGGTGTAATAGTCTCTTAAAGGTCTCACAGTTGCATTGTGAACCAGTTGTAGCCACCAAGTGGACTTTCAAGTGAAACCCCACATACAGCATGCTTCAGTACTACACAGTGAAATGTTGCCACCATTAGGTCACTATGAAAAACTTGGCCCAGAAGAAAGTTTGATAGAGATATTAACACTTCCCCTTTTGGGGGGTGGGAGTGGCAATACGTAAACTATGGGGGGGGGAGGAAGATTTAAGACCACCTGAACATAGCAAAACAATGAGAATATGTAATGTGCTCTCATACTTTTAGGGACATGGTTGTTCCATTTTGAGCCATGTTCCTAACCTAGTTAACATGTCTTTTACAAAGATTAAGTTACCATGGGAAACATGCCAACACTGTGGCCAGTATGCATGAGGAATTCTGTCTGGAAGAGTATCTTGACTTTCCTTATGATTCTTGCCAGCTGAATGTTACAGTGCAAGAGCTGTCAGTACCACTAAGACCTTCTTTAAAAGGAACAGACTAAGAGTGCAATCCTCTATACACTTATCTGGAATTAAGCTCCAGTGCACTCAGTGGAACTTACTATCGAGTACAGAATTATACCATACAATTACAATGTATATTACATTTTATAAACTCTAGTACTAATGGAATGTAAAACAATCACTTAACAAAAGATACTGAAGACATGTCAGCACACTGAATATAGATCAGGAAGATGCAATAACTCCTTCACAGTGTGGCAAAATGCCTGCACAATGTTTCATTAAATTTGCATTAAGCATATTAGTACAAATTACTTTACTCATGTCATCTCTTTCAAATAATCAGTAGGAACCACTTGGGCGCCAAGCACCCCCTGTGCTTAAGAAGGTATTTTATGCTGGTGCATACAAAAACACCATATACTAACTCTCCCAGGGTAATTTATGGTTCTATCAAAGCATAATATAAAATTATCATTGTATATTAAAGAAAACTCTATATTAAAAATACACTTGGAAGCAGATAGGACATTTTTAAACATGCAATCCCCACTTGCATCTTCAGATGCTAAAATCTTATAAGAGAACTGTATAAACCAACACCTGCGTATTTGAATTTCCCCTCAAAGAAAATCAAAGTAGGAAGGGATAACACCCAGTCAAAAGTTTGCTGTTAACCAGAAGACCTTACATTCCAGGCCGATATCATTACTTGTATACATTGAAGGAAAGATGATTGAAGAATCTCAAGGGTGATGACTGGTTTCTATGCATACTACCATAAGGTGTGGGCTGGAACCACCTCCCCTTTTGTGACCACACTATCTTAGTTCCAACATACAGGCACCTGAAAGACTACAGCTCAGTGAAAAAGCATCTGCTTCATATGCAGAAGGTGCCAGGTTCAATCCCTGGCATTTTTAATTAGGACACAACTTCAATTAAGATATAGAAAATTCCGATCTCTGAAGTCCTGGCAGAGTTGGTGCCAGTCTGGCAGCAGTACTAAGGGTCCAATCCTATCCAACTTTCCAGCGCTGATGCAGTCATGCCAACAGGGTGTGTGCTGCATCCTGCGGTGATGAAGTGCCTCCTCAAGGTAAGGAGTTCCATTAACCTCTGAGCTGCATCAGTGCTGGAAAGTTGAATAGGATTGGGCCCTCAGATCCATCAGTGACCTAACCCAGTGCAAGGCAGACTCCCATATATGTTCCATAGGAGAACAACTGATTTTGCACCTGGAGCTCTCTTAATGTTTAATCTTCCTGAGCTTGTCTTGCACCCCATTCCATTTTCCATACCAGAACCTTAATCTCTACTTAAGCAATTTTTGTATTTGGTTAGAGTAACAATTCAGGAACTCTTTGCTTTACGATTACCTACCCTACACCCTCCCAATTCTAGACCCCACAGAGTCACTTGTGAGACTCACTATTCCATACTATAGATACAGCTGGAGAGAAGGGAGTTCCTAATAAGTTCTATGTCCTTGATGTGAAGTCCTGTCTACTTCCAATGATTAAAAGTATAATCAAGGACCAAAAGATATTTTAAATAGGATTTAAATATGTTATTGCATAGCATGACAATGAGCCTTCAATCTAACTACAAGGTTTGGTGTGGTACCAAGAAGTTATTTTAAAAAGAGAATACCAACAACACTAAATGTCACCAGAGATCACGCCACTGCCCAAAGTATCTGTATTATTTTAAGAAGTTATGATAAATGCAGGCCAATGACATTGTTTCCTTTTGTAACCTTCTCCACTGCCAAACAGACAATGCTTAAAATAAATGTACAAGGACAATGGTGCCACATTCTAAATGTGACCTATCAAATCCCAGTGCCAACTGAGCACCCACATTGCACAGAAGGAGTTATGCATTGAGTGGAGGGCATGGGTGATGAGTAATCTCTCCTGAGTAAGAGCAAAGAGGTGGAGAAAGTGGGAAGATTTTATTATATGGCATACCACACCTCTGTTCTAGCCAAGCAGATCAATGCCTGGAATGGTGAACAGTGTTCTTTCCCCTTCCATATTTCCACCCATAGTCAGTAATAAAAAACACAAATGCAGAACTCCAAACTGCTGAATGTACATAGGAGGAATAAGTGGAATTTGGTTACAGAACAGAATCTCTTGGCTGAGATTCAAAAGGTAGCTTTGTCTAATTTACAACAGTGCCTTCAAGTTCTGTAAACTCTTTGACTACAATTCGAAATAATGTGCAAGAGTTTACATTTCAATAAAGTCTAGACACCTATGGATGAACTTGGAGTCATAGATGAGCATATAGATGTAGGGTGTCAGACTGTTATGATTGACTTCATAATAATGTCTCAAAATACATTCACGCACTCATGTTTTAAAACTGGCCTCTCTTAATTAAAAAAACACACAAGATCGGCTATTTCTGTAGCAGGGGCAATTTCTCTCTTATCCAGTGCATTTAGGCCAGGTACACCTGCACTAATTAAAAGAAAGTTAGTATTGCAGCAGACCAAATGGAGTAGCATGCATCGGTATGAAGCAAACTTCACTTAACCTTTTTTACTAATAAAGTTGAAAATATCACAAATGTGTTTTGAAATAACATGTGGTTCTGTGGAACTTCAGAAAAGGTTCTATAAAGTCTGTGTGCCAGACTGTTATTACATTTATGTATCAACCCAAGACAGTTCACAACTAAGAAATGTGTTACAATACAAAAAAGAGCAGAGTTCAATGGCCCCCACTTCAGGAGTTGGGAATTTTTAGCCACTTTCAGCAATCTTCCATGCAACTGAGAGAAGGCCCCACTTCTTCCAAACCCTCATGACTCATGAACAATGCATAAACAATAAAAGCAAGGTCTTGATTCAGTAGCACCGAGGTCTGGAGAAGACAGCAAGACTCCTGTTCTTACCTTATCCAAATCACAACACAGAACAAGTAACCACATAGGGGAAAGGATGGGAACTGCTTATTCTTACTCCCAGAACACTTATCCTGATGTGTAAATTTGTGGGTTGGAATTGGTTGCAATGGATGCTAATTCACTGTGGGCTACTAACTTCTGGGGACTTTAAAAAGAAAAAAAAAACTACTGTATTATTTTTAAGGTTTCGATTCTGGGGATCCATCAGTTTGCATTTTTGTCTGCCTTCAAACCAATTTAATTCGGCAACACTACACTGTTTTACATTAGCTCAGTTTGGTATTCTCCCAGTTTAAAAATTCTCTCTCCCTTTTGTCTCCCTAATCTAGAATGCTATTATATTATGTGCTCATTAGAGGAAATAAAAATCATTGAACTACAACAAATTACATCATTTGAAAATTTATGCACGCATGTCTCCCAGGAGCAGAAGGTATTTCCCACCAAGATCTTGCTGACTTTGAAAAGGGGACTGAAGATAATAAAAGCCCTATGACAATAACAGCCTCACTTCAGCTGCTATGGTTCTTTTTAAAGAGTGCATTCCAGTGACTGAATGTCAATCACCAGGGAAATAAAGGCAGCTACTGTATTAGGATGTCAGGTGAATAAGTCTTTACGTCAGTGCAGGGTCTGGCAGCTAAATACGGGAACAGCGTGGCTTTGGAAAGGCTAATCCAGCATTCCACAGTCACTCGAGAAGAGATACTTTCGCTTCATAATAGGAAATAGTTTTGTCTGGCTGTGAAAGAGAATTGGGACATTGCTGCATGGTTGCCATGGGTCAGCAGTTTCAATTCGAAGGAACTTAATAAGGATGTTACATGAAAGGTTTGTTTCGAAGGGCAGCAACTCAGCATTTCAGAAACAGGCGCTTTGTTTGGTCATTGGGGGAACTCATTAAGTTAACCTTTGGATAGAAGCTGAATGTTTTTGGAACAAATATTTATGGCTAATCAGCATGTAATCAGTCTGAATAGGCATCTTACTTTCTCAGCTAAAATGTTCATAATATCACTATACAATAATATCTAAAAGGATATTCAGCACTCAGATATGTGAAAGTGAAAAGGCATGAAAAAGTGTGGATTCTCTGCAATCTCTTGACATTTAGACATTGTTGGGATATAGAAAGTTCCTACAGGGCATCCACTAAAAACAAATACAAACTAGGTTAAGTGAGTTTTTTGTTTTTGAAGAGCCTGGTTCTCAAATGAGGGATAGCATTAACAATGCAAGAAATAAAGATACAGGCTGCCCTTGTTATCTGCTGAGGGCTGCCCCAGCCCTCAGAATGCCTTTTAAAAGGCATATAAATGTCACTTCCAGTTTCCATGAAAAACTGGATTTTGTTTTGCCTGTAACAGGCATTCTGAGGCCCACAGAAGCTGCCATTCTCTGCAGAAACTCCTATGTCAGATCTACAAAAGTATGTGGGGCTAGATAGTGGAGTTTCAAATTACAAAGGCTGCTTAGAAAGTATGCCTCAGCAGCTTCTGAGGGTACTGAACCAGCACAGGAGCTTCAGGAGAGTTAGAAGTGTCCAAACAGGCAAATTAGTAAAAAAAAAAAAAATAGGATATTGTGATGAAAGGCCTGTGTTTTCCTCTGTTAAAATTACTGGCTTTTCCATTTCCTTTCCTAGTTCTACCCTCTTCAAAAGTAGATAGGTTTGAGAAAGGTGAAATTCCACTGAGGATCTCAGATTGGTCAAATTAGTTTCAGCTGCATCATACTCTAGGTCCTGAACATTCCTAGTTTAGGGCAAAGCACTAATTTCTTGGGGAGGGGGAGGGGAGGCAGCATCAAGGAAATGAATTAAATCCAACTGGACCCCAAAACTTTGCCCTCTGCATTTATTTTAGGCATTCAGAAACATACCAGTTCCAAGTTCATTCAGCTGGAGAACCAACCAACTACACATTTTAAGCCACCTACATTCCAGAGGTTACTAATATAGTAGAGCACTGGCCCGTTCAAGGAAGCTTTCAGGATTTTGGTTCAAAAAGGAAAAAGTGAGATCCCAAGAATTTGTACTGAGACTGGTGGTACTTAATGTGCTCATAATCACCTGGAGTTAGGGGTAAACAGCAAGGTGGCCAAGTGGATGGTTTTTTCTCTGTAAGCAGTTTTGTGAACATTAGTTGAAAAAGTAGTATATACCAAAAATTTAGTAATATTCCAGATGATTAAAACCAAACCAGTTTGCAAAGAGCTTCCAAAAGATCTCTCTAAACAGAGTAAATGGCAAGAGTGGTTCAAATGTCAACAACTGTAATGTGATGCATAACAAGGCAAAGAATCTCAAAATCACATATACATTGATGGAGTCTAAGCCAGTCGGTGACAAACCAGGAAACAGATCTGGATGTCATGATGGATAACACAACAAAAATTTCAACCCAGAGTGCAGCAGTGGTGATGAAGGCAAATTCTATGCTAGGGGTAATTAGACAAGGGATCAAATGTAAGACTGCTAATATGATCTTACCCATATATATATATATAGAGAGAGAGAGAGAGAGAGAGAGAGTGGCCACTTCTGGAATACTGTATTCAATTCTGGTCATCACATTTCAAGGAGGATATTATAGGACTGGAAGAGGTCAAGAGCGTGAAACCAAAATGAGTACATTCCTTGTGAAAGGCCTTTTATGCATGGAAAAATACTCGTATTAGGCATAGTGTAAAGAGGGTGGATAGAAAGAAGTTTTCCTTCCTCTCTCACAATACTAGAAACAGAGTTCATCCAATGAAACTGATCTGTAGGAGTCTGGGAACTGACAAAAGTTTCCAAAACTTCATACAGTGCATAAATGGTCTCATTTTCAAAAGATGACGTGACAGCCACTAGTTTGGATGGCTTTAAAGCAGGGGTCAGCAAGCTTCTCTGGCACAGAGGCCAGAGATCGCAACACCACCTCCAGACGTTGGGCAATGATGATATCACTAAACTTGCAGTTCGCCAAACTTGGAGACGCATAGCTGCTGGGGAGGACGGGACAGTGAACAAGCATGTAGAAGCCAAGTATACACCTTGCAATTCAGCACCATGCCAAGAGCCCATGAAGCCACCCTGTTCAGTGGAACCACAGAGGAATTAAATCTTCAGCATGAGAGAAAAAACTCTACAAACGAGGAACCAACACCTACATAAAACTTGTGTAGACTAATAATATAAGTGGAATTGCCATTGAAATTGGAAGTTAACCAGCCAGTCTTCTGTAGGATTTTCATGAATGTACAAGCCTCTTGACCTGAGATTTTTGCACAGCAATTTTATGGTTTAAAAGTGTTTATTTGAACCAAAGACAGACAAAAAACCAGTTTCCCCAACCACATTCTTTTCAGGGTAACCCCTCCTGCCTTTTGCTTCCTTTTAAAGATGACCATTATGGGAACATTTTTATCTCAGGGATGGGACCAGAGTTCAGTGGAAGAGCACACACTTTGCGTAACGAAGGTCCAAGCAGGGCTGGGAAAGGCCCCTTCTCAAACACTGGAGAGCCACTATGCTTGCAGAGAAAACAGAACTGATCTAGATGGAGCTATAGTCAGACTCAGTATGACGGAGTGTGAACATTCATATGTTCAACAGAACACAAATTAATCTAAACTAAAGTCAAAATAAGAATTTAATAAAGTGATTTAAACAGAATTAATCTACAATAAGAATTCATCTGCAATTTTGTTCAAGTGTATCTTCTCATTTTTAAAAAACTGTTTAAGACTTCCCATGCTAGGACTGTTAACACTTAGGTTGCAATTCTATAAACGCTTTCCTTGGAATAAGCAACGCTAAACAAAATGGGACTGCATAGAATTGTGCTGTAATTTCCTTATTTTGTGAGATCACATAGTTTAACAAAAAAACTGAAAAGGCAACAAGATAGTCAAATAGTGAGTGAAGAAAATAAAACATTGGTCCATTTTGAAATTTAACAAATACTTATTTGTTGCCCTTGGGCAAAAACTCATCAGTAACATCACAAAATTGTACCATTTCCATTTCATGCCTCATAGTTGAACAGAAAGCACCTAGCTTTGGGAACAAGAAACTCTTAAATACAGCACAATAGTGTTTAAAAACATTTTTTTTAGAGCAGAGGTCATACCGAAGTTTGGAAGAACAAAAGATTGAGGAAGACTAGACTGCAACTAAACAACTCTCACTGAACTAAAGAGGCCAACACATTTATATCTTGCCTATCTACCATGGTAGAACTCAAAGCACTGAACAGACTCCAGCCTGCAAACTGCAGCTATGTGTTTAATACTGAGGCTATGGTTTGTAAAGTAGGATTTAAAAAAAATGAGAAGGACCACTATAGCAAACATTAAATGGCAGTTTCTGAGAGTGGAAGAGATATGCTCCGTTGATGAACTGGAAGTGCACAAGTTTGAGGAATGAAAAGCCAATATAGCTATCCCTCTTTCAATTATGTCCACTAAAGAGAGGACAACGGAGTAAGTAATCCTGTAGAGTACAACATACTTATGTAGTAAAAATTCCATTCATACCTATTCCAACTGAAGACCCTTAACATGTTACTTATGGAAAGGGAAGCACAGCAGGAGTGGAACATACCCATTCAACCGAATTTGAAACAGACATACCATTTAGTCCAGTCATTTTCAGTAATTAACAAAATTATTTAAGTTTAAGTATTCAGTACATGACTGAACTGAAGCCTGTCAAAAAAGAAAGCATCTGGTTGCCATCTGCTCTCATGGGAAACAAGAAAGCACTTCGGCTAAAAAGGAAAAGTCAAATACCGGGGAGCTGAAATCCTACAATGTCACCGGGAGATGTTGAATTATTGTGAAAGATATTTATAGACCCATTCAGAAATAGATTGCATATGTCAAAGAAAACTGAAAACATCCAAACTTCAGTGCAAACAAAAGTGAACTGCAAGTTGAAATTGAATTTAGCAGAGAGCACTCACAAAACGACTGCTCAGTCCCTTTCACTTCGCTGACCCCCTCTTACCTCAATGCCAGTCCATTACTGCTTAATCCTCCTTCATATTTTGTCTGTCTGATGTATGCAAGGTCTCTGGACTGGGGATAAGTCACTTCTATGTTCTGTTCAATACCTGGAACACATTGAATGCTAGAGGAATGCTAATAATGGTGTTACCAGTAGCTCCAGCAGCTGCTGAAAAGATTGTCAGACTGCACTTTCACGCCTGAAGCGCCACTCGTAGAAGACCAATGTTAAAAATAATGTACATGAAATTGCGTTTTCTTTAACTGGTAGGTGGCTGGAACATATCTGACAAATAAAGGGAGCCCCTTAGGAGTGTTAACACCAACATATGCCTTTTGATGGATGTCCTGTCCCCAATTACACTTTGCTTTCCCATGAATTCTCAGCCATGCACAGTGTTATTCAACTGTGTTACAAGCACAAACTGAAGTTCCACACATCTTTGGAAGTCTCGGTAAAGGTCATTCCACAGACAGAAATCAGAACTTAAAATAAAGTTATGCAAAATTATGTACTGTATATTTATATCAGCTGTTTATTCTGATTTTTCAAAACAAACTACAAAAATGAGAACAAAAACTTCAGGGTTTTGAAAACCAGATAAATCATATGCCCTGAGTGGTTTTGGAAGAGACTCCTAATAATTAAATGTTAATTTTAAGGGGTGATACAAACTTTAAGATCATTTTCAATATTTAAAAGGCCACCAATATACTACTGTACTGTTTATTTACATACTTACATTACTTGAAAGCTACTACAGACATATTTAATAAGTTTTTTTTTAATTAAAATGAAGTAGACAGACAGTATTCTACCATTACAAGCCCTGAACATTCCACTGATCATAAAAACGGAACCTAAATTCAATCCTTCTGACATTTGGTGCAGAGTAATGAGGGTCCTTGTCTCAACGAGTAAGGAGCGTCACCCCTCAAAATCAGGTGCAAATCCATGGAGAAATGAAGGTGATTCAAAATCTCATCTAAATCTGGAGCATGACCCTAATATTAGCGGATTTTCTCTTATCAAATCCCTTGGGTTTTATATCTCTGAAATTTTTGTTTGTTGGGAGACAAGTTCTTCTTAAAAAAAAAAACATTTTACATAGCAAAATAATGGTCCCCTGTTCTTTAGGTTGACAATCTGAAAAAGATGCACCACAGGCAGCCACTGAAAAAAGACAATGCTGGAGTGAATACAAACAGTTCTTACCCTGCTAAACATAAGAAGTCATAAATGTACCTCTTAAATAGTTAGCAGGAGCATCAGTCGTGTCACTCCCCCCCCCCCCCCCCATTTTCCATCAGCAGCAGCCAAGAAAACTGTGAAACACCTGAATCAGTGTCTGGAGTCAATGATGGAGTGGATGACCAGCTAAAATTAAATCCAGACATGACAGAGGTGCTATTAGTGAGGAGATTCAAGAATCCAGGAATTGGATTGTCAGCTTGTTCAAGGGAACTGCAACCCCATGCATAAGAATCAGGTTCACAGTTTGGGGTGACCTTGGACCCAAATTGAAACTGAACACCTAAGGTGATGGCTGGGGTCTGCTTATGGTTACTCATGCCGAGCTGACATCTATGTTACCATAACACAGTTTAGCTAGGAGTTGCCTAATGAAGACTGTTTGGAAACTATAATTGGAAAAGAACGCAGCTGCCAGATTGATGGCTGGTACCAGGGTCATGTCCATGCCATACCTGTTATTTCACTTTCATTGGCTGCCTGTACATTTCTGAGCACAAATCAAAGTGCTGGTAATGATCTATGAAAGCCCTTGGTAGATGCAGTATGAGGGACACCTAGGAGCAGAGATGAGAGAGACTGGATTCCCCCAAAGCTTCCAACCAGATTTCTATCATCCACATTGTGTCAACATGCTTATCCAGAATTAAATCCCAGCCATTGTCTTCTCATGTATCAACCTGACATTAAACAGCAGCAACCTCAGATTTGGGGAAGACAAGACTTTCCCTAGAGCCACCAGGCTGCCAAAGGCTGAGAAGGGAACCTGAAAGAAAAATAAGATGCAACTGATCGATGTTCTTTTCTCTGTCCCTGCATGTGCTTCACCACATCTTCCTCCCTTTCTATATACATCATGTCTGGATAAGGTGTGACACAGAACTCCATCCTCCATATCATGCAAACACATGGGCAGTATGCTGTACTGACTCCAGCAGGCCAGAGGCTCACTGGAGACTGGGAGCTCCCCACAGGATAGATTAGGGGTCCCCCCAGCTGGTGTTTGTTTACCCCTGCTATAGAATAAAGCACACAATGACAGAGACATAACAAAAAAGGGATTCACTTATAACTATGACACAACCAAGAAATCCTAAACAGGAATAAAATCTGTACTCACAAAGATAATCCCCCTCACAAAATAGCTCTCTGGATTATAAAGCAGTGGTTTCCAAACTGGACACCACTGAAAGTCTTTGCTGGTGCAAATGGCACTTACTGTTCCACTGGGGAGTGGAACATGCCACTTACATCCCTGAAATAGTGTCCCAGCTGCTGTGTCTGCCCGGAAATCGGGGTGCAATGGTTGCCAGGGCAACAGAACCTAGAAATGGTTGGCCAGGGTGCAATTTCGGGCAGATAGGTGGTGCAGAACAGTGGCTCCCCGGCAGAACGGTGCGTGCTGTTCACCTGGGAGATGAACCTGGCCGTGTGCTGGATCCAGTGCACAGGCTGGGGTATGGAGATCCCTGTTCTAAAGCATGTAAAGAAATAAAAAGTATTCCCTGTGTACAAAGAGGATCAGAAGAAGGGCTACTCTTACCTGTACACCCTCAGTCACCCATCTCCTACCACTAAGTTAACCTCATCCATAATTCAAGTAAAAAGCAGGGCCATCAACTGCTGAAGCATCCCAAAGCAGCCTTCTTTTTCGGGAACCCATCAACTATGGCCAATCTTAGGGAAAACACCGAGCCAACCAGACGGGGCTGCTCCAGGCAGCCAATGTCAGTGACCACTCTTATTGGGGCTGGCGGATGTTTCTTGTAGGTCCTTTGCTCTCCCCTTTTGCAACTAAATGTGCACCAGCAAGCAGATGGCAACAAGCCTTCTTGCCACTCAGACTCTCATTACTTAAAATAAAAAGAAACACATATACCACTTACTTCATACAGACAGAAATACATACATGTGGTTGCCCTTCCTATCGCCAATCTTATTTACTTGGCTTGCCAATAGCAACAGAACTGCTTTTCTTTTTCAGTAGTTATCAGTAAACAGAACAGATAATGAAGCTGAGGTGCTTTGATGACTACTGCCCCACACTATGCCCTCTTTATATTTTTAAATTACTTTCATATATTATCACTGCTATTAATAGAAGTTTAAGATTACTTTAAAAAACTTAAGTAACCATGATAGTAGGAAAATATTTTGTAGGCGCTGGTATTGAAAGAACACTGTAATGCTTCCAGGATCTAAAGAGGATTAGAAGCAGATGGAGAATATGGGACTGGAAACTGGCACAGACCCACAAGACAGCATTCCCTCCCAAACAATGTGAAAATGCCAGGTCTGGAACCAGAGGTCGATTTATTTGATCTTTGCTAGCCTAATCCTGTGATAAGCTGACTTTGCCTCCAGCTGTCAGGTAGTAGACTCTAGTGACTCATATCCTGTATGGGGGCTGAAACACTGACTCATTCACTATCAGCATAATTTAGTGGAAAGCTTCCAGGATCTTCCACGTTAGGTACCAAATAAAGACTAAAGCCAGGGCTGCCACTTCTGAGCCATCACTGTTCAACAGCACCACCTCAAACAGACAGCTTTGATGAGGATCTGGACTGTTCTTGCATATCTCAACAGAAGTCATATGCAAAAAAATTACAAATCCTTTGGGTCTGGCAGGCTCTCTTTCTCATTATCCAAGACAACATGAATTCTCATCACCGACAGAACAAAATAGGAAGAACATGAAAGAACCTCCTCTACAATAGTAACTTATCATAACAAACTGCCTATTAGTGACAGGTACCAGGTGTTACAGAAGAGAAAAAAAAAACAATAAAAGAACATTAGGTACTGTTCATTTTCAGCTTTTAATCAGACATACCCTGACCACATTGGTTAATAGCTGTTATAGAAGTAGCCCCAATAACTCACACCATCGAATAGTCTTTCATTCAGGAATGCTTCACTGGGTACAATATTTCTTATCTAAAACATTTACTGTAGCTAAACAGGAAAAACTGAAGGACAATAACATGAACTCTTCTGACAGTATTTCCCTGGAATATCATGCTCAGGTAAAGGAGGTAAAAACAAGTCAGCAACAGTTCTTTTTCATTCAAATCATTTGTGCCAGCGACAGACAGAGCTACTGGAATATAAACCAGCCTGAAAGATTTGCTCTCCAACCTCACTGTCAGGTCTTCAGGTGTGTGTGGATGAGCTTTAGTCAATACAGCATTGAAGAAAACATATTCAAAGATATTTATTTGTCCTGCTGGTGCTCAGACTGAACCCTCCTGTACTGTGCACATCCAGCGGTACACATTCTGCCACATCAAATCATTGGTGGAGGGAAACCAATCCTGTTGGACACAAAAATGCCTAACTTTCAAGGTAATGTAATTCTAATGATGCTTTCCACTGCTGCCACAAATGAACACAAAAATCAGTGTTCTTTCTCTTTATCATTCAGATCATAATATCCAATTTCCTTAACAATAAAGGAATACAGAGACAGGATATGTGATTTAAAATTGAAAAGGTCTAGAGGGGATGTTATGAAAAGCACTATGTTAGGCAACAATTTAGCTCTGTATTAGCAAAGCTTAGAAATTTACATATATTCAGGGATTATGTCCAACAACAGTCTGAGATGGGAAAAATAAAACTGCTCAATCGTTTTACTAAAAAGTAAAATTGAGTTGCCATTTAGAGTAACACCACTCTCATTAACATTACATTAAAAACACCAGAAGGGACACAGAAAGAATTACAAGCGTTTCAGCACACAAGAAGGAGTAATTTTTTTCTTATTAAAGGCAGCATAGCGAAACAAAAGTTTTACCTCTGCAGGTTCATAATCAGTTTGCCTGAACAGGTCTTGATCTTGTTTTGTGCTTCCAGATGAGTCATGCTGTCTGCACTTATCCCGTCAATACTGAGAACCACATCACCTATTCCCACATTTGCATTAGCTGCTTTGCCTCCTTCGCTCAACTGCAAGAACAGATATTAAACAAAGTGTCAGTCAAGTTGAAATAACCCCATAATTCATGGCAGTGAGCCAGGTATATCAAGTTTTCAAGTGAAATTTATGACCATTTTATCATTCAAACTGTTTAATAAGCAATGATTATGAAGCTGGAACCACCAACACACACATACAGGTGAATGTCAATGAGTCTCCTAATTACATCCATATTAGAAGCGATATGGACTCAGATACATAAATGTTTCTCTTTGGATATAAGATATTACACAGGTGGTACTCAACTTCTGAGATGCTTAACAGAACACTCAGAGTTAACAATGTCAGAAATGTGGGATCTTATTTGCCGACTTGCTGTATATATTACTGTAGAACTTCCCAGTTTCCAGCCATATAGATCATATATTTATTTCAGCAAATATTTATGTACTGCTTTTCAATCAAAAAAGTTCAAAGTGGTTTACACATAACATAAATAATCTTGCATCCTGAAATGACTCACAATCCATTTTATTATTACAGGATTGGGGTTACCTCTCACTCTACAACACTACAGTTAAGCTATGTTGCAGGAATATGACTGTATTAAACTCCCCCTCTGGGGGCTCCATGGTTGAACACTACCTAAATGGAACACAAGATGAATCTGTAGGGTAAAAATGCTTACTATGACAAGCATCCAGGCACACTGTAGTAAACAACTGTTATCAGTGTGGCAATTTACACAAGTGAAACCACTAGACAAGGAAACATTCCATCATGTAGGAAGAGATTCAACAGGAGCAATAGTTTTAATAAATGAGAACATAGGTGTAGGAGTGAAAGTTGAGACCAATGGCAAGTCCTGTGAGTGATGGACTCCACTATGAGTTTGTAGTGCAGTAAATGCCTTTTTATGTCTGAGTGGTTTTACTTGTGTGTTCAGACATTCTAGCAACACTACCTTAGAGCAGTGGTGCTCAAACTCTGAGCCGTAGCTCTCCAGGGAGCAGTGGAAACCAGCCAGGGGAGCTTGTAAAAAATCTGCCACCCTATACAATGTATAGAATTGTAGCCATAATGGGGAGCCACGGCAAATGGCCCAGTAGGTCAAGGGAGCTACCAGCTGAAAAGGCTGGCTTGAGAGGAGGAAATGGGCAGAAAGGCTGGCGAGGCTCCAGCTGCCAGAACTTAAGTGGAAGGGCTGGGTAGCTGGTATTGGCTGCTGTGTCTCTGCTGTTAAAAGGAGGGCAGCAGAAAGAGAAGAGTGGATAGAAAGAGGTGGATGAAGGGCAGCCAACAGGAAAAGCCCATCAGATAAGTTCTCCCCCCAATATATGCATAATTTACACTTGCATACAACTACCAAATGCTACATTTATGTTAATCAAACCAAAGTCATAAACCAGGAAGAATAAATCAAAATGAATGTCTAAATTTAGCCATTTTCTTCTTCTGAGTTTTTAATTCCCTAGATTACAGGTGTAATCCCTAGAGTACAGGTTTTTAATTCCCTAGATTCCCAGACACATACAGGTGTGTGTCACTTAAGGATAGGGGTACCTTCTCCTATCTCTGTTGTTATTTGATTAGGTCATTAAGCAAACACTCAACCCAACCTAGTGCCTTTGTTGTGTAAATAGACGCTCCCTGCCAGACACTAGCTGGCCGCACAGACTACTGGAGATAGACTGCCTCTTTTTTGCTTTAACAGCCTCTTTGTTGAGCAAACAGACACTCTGCTGCAAGCTATGGAAACGTGACTGCCTCATTAATAGCCTTTTCTGTGCTTTGACCACCATCATATATGTGGTCTGTGGTTAAGTGGAAGGTTGCTAAGTAATACATGCCTGTACTGCAGATAAAAATTCCTACTAACACACCAGTACCATAGTTCTGCACACAAAACCAGCATTACAACTACAGGAAAGTTGAGTGCAATAGAAAAAATTGAGGTTTTCAGACCTCTTACAGCTCCAGATTGTCTAGAAAACTCACTTAGCAGATGGGAAAACAGCAGCACTAAACGACCCAGTACAGTAACACTGTACTGCCACCATGCCCCACCCCCAAGCACATTTTCCTTGACTATCTGAAATGGCTGTGTGTCAAACCACAGCTGATATGCTTAGTTTTGTTTTTTTTTATTGTGAGGAAAGAACTGTGAGGCCTCCCTGTGGGGGGGGGGGAGGGCCCGGCCAGCTGGTCGGCCTCTCCGCAGGGGACCCCCTTGTGGAGGCCTCAGACTAGTACACCAGAAGAAAGGGGGGTTGTGTCACCCGCCTCCCCCTCTTTGGGTTGAAAGCATTTGCCAGTCAGGAGCAGGGGCTGCTAGCAGCAGATCCTCCTGCCTGCTCTTCTAACACCCAACTGCCTTGTCATCCCTGGCCTCCAGGTTTATGTAGGGCAGACCCCTCCCCTTTGGCCCTTCTCCTTCCCTCACAGGGATGGTACAAAAAGGGTGTGTCTCCAGGACTGCCCTCCCCTGGGATTACCACACCTCCCCCCCTTCCTCTCTCTGTTTCCCTCCCACTCCTCTCACCTGGAGCTGCCAGGGCTGTTCCTGAGATGGCTGCTACCTCTGCTCTGGTCTCTGCCTTTGGGGGGTGGGCTGGCCCTGCCTACCTGGGTCCTGTAGCTCTGCAGACGACATCAGGAGGTCCAGCTGTGGGCTCCCGATGTCACAGCCAGGTGCCCTGCCCGGCAAAGCAGGTCCCGGCTGGCTGGGCCAGGGAGTGTTCCCCTTCTCCCCCGAGGCGGGGGAGAGGTGGCTGCCCAGCAGCTAAATGGCCTGTGTCCTGTCTCCCCCCTCCGTCCTCCAAGGCGGAGGGAGAAGCGGGGGTTCGGCACGCAGTGTTCCTTTGCTGCGCTTTGTCGCCCACAGGAGTGCCCAGGCAGTGCATGGGGAGGTGGCCCCATGTTCCACCAGCTTCCTCCCTGATCCTCTGGCCCAGAAGTCTTCTCCCTGGGTAAGTTGGGGACCTGTGGGAGGAGGGGAACCCCGACAAGAACATTATACAATTTCACACCCTAAATGCTTACTCTTAAATCTTATTGGGGGGGGCACAACCCACTAAAATGTCACCATTAGTAATATATTAATAGCAAAACCAGAGAGCACCTCTATATGAACTTCAGAGCCTGTTCTCATAAACTGTTATCTGAGCTATTTGATATTTAAAGATCTATGCCAAGTTTTCAAGCCAGTGGGTCTTGCTTCAAGAGAAGAGGGGGTTACAATAATTATTCAGGAGCAAATGAATGAATGGCATGACCACTAGGAATATGCATAAAATCTTAAAACTATAGGAGATGGAAAGAACAGGTTATCCTTTCCAGTCAGCTTGCCAAAGAGGGATTATTCCCTACTATACGTTCTTGAATGCTTCTGTTCTGTCTAGTCTCATATGTCTCGCGGCACGGGCTCCTACAGCTTTTTCTAAGAATTCATTATACCTCTGCACTGCTACACAGACCTCACTGTTGAGAAATTCATTACCCCCATCCCAGTCACATAAAGAGCATTCAGTTTCAGAGGAAAAGAAAAAACACATTTCCATTGCTCACACTTCCACCCATTACTTGTAGTTAATAACTACAACACAGTCATCAAATGATGAGGGAGTGCTTCTAGGTTTGTATTCTTGGCAGTACATTTTAATTATATATTTTTTACTTTTACAAACTTTTTTCATTCAGCCTTTTAGATAAGTGCTGTTTTTTCAACTGCCTTCATATTCTATTCCTGCATTCTTAAAGTGACTTTACAGAGTTTAAACGAAGAATTTGTAGAAGCCCCCTGAGAAACGTATCTTACAGGAACCTGTTTGGCTTCTCCTAGAAATTCTCAGATATTTCTCCTTAGGAGGAGCCCTGAAAGTAACTTTTAAATTTATGTTTTTGACATTCAGGGCCAGCTTCACTTTTAAACCAATGTGATCAACTGCAGAGCCCTGGGACTCAGCTGTAAGACCTTGTCTATAAGCAATCCACACAAACTGTGCCTATCACATGCACTGGCACCACTTGAACAGAATGTTGCACCTGGGTGGCATTGCTGGGGTGCTAAAGGGCTACCACCCAAGTGCATAGAATGTAACCACGCACAAGTGAAATGTTCTATACATAAAGGTTTTCACCCATGGCCTGCATCCAATGGTGTCACTAAGGTTTAAATCACCTAGTGCAAGAGGCCAGCATTTCACCCCCATGATGGACCGCCTCCTATGCAATGGGCAGGGCAATGCTCCAGGCTGTGGATGTGGTGATTCACCATTGCCCCACCCCACTGGTTTTCTGGCTATAACTTGACACAACTGAGATATTTCAACATGGTTTGTTTATTGCATTCTGCATGAAATTATGCATCAAATGATATGTCAAGCTATTATTCGAAAATACCAAGATTTTAAAAATTTTGGCCAGTAGTGGTGTCACATACACCCCTGTGCACATCACTGGTGCAGCCCGTGCCCCTGGCAGCACCTAGTTATGCCACTGTCTGCATGCTGTAAAAGGTCAGGCCTGAAATAGATGAGCCAGCATCATGCAAGACATCTACTGCCAAGAGATGAACCATTTCAAACCGAAATGAGAGTGGCATGCCTGAATGTTCCTCCACATCAGGGGTGCCCAAAGTTTTTGGCAGGAGGGCCACATCAGCTCTCTGACACTGTGTCAGGGGCCGGGGGAAAAAAGAATTAATTTACATTTAAAATTTGAATAAATTTACGTAAGTTTACACAAATGAATATATTAAAGATGAACTTATATGAATGAATGAGGGCCTTGCAATAGCTCAATGCCTATAAAAGGCCTTGCACAAAGCAAGGCTGGCCTTTCCTTTGCTGCCACTGCTGCATCACAGATGTGAAAGAGCAAGCAGTGGAGGGAGCTCTCATCCCACAGCTCACACGAGAGGTTAAACAGTCGTCCTCACGCTGAAAGAAGTTGCGTTGGGCCAATGTGGGCTTCAACAAATCTCCGGAGGGCCAGAGACTCATTGGAGACTGGGGGCTCCCTGAGGGCCGCAGTGAGAGGCCTCGAGGGCCGCAAGTGGCCCCCGGGCCGGGGTTTGGACACCCCTGCTCCACATGAAAGAACTCGCTACTGAGTCCAAACTAGCATATCCAAAAAATGTGTGGTTGCCATGGGTCAGCTGCAGTCACCCCAGAAAGGGAGGTACTGTCACTGGCTCTGCTTTGTGGAGCAGCACCTTTGGTGGGCAAGGAACAAAGGTATGAGCAGCTCCTCCTAGTTCATTCATACACTAACTGGCTGCCATTACTTGTTCCCTTTCTCTCCTTGGTCACAGCACTGAGGCACCTAAAAATTGAGGTACAGATGGTGGTTCTTTACCTTGCTGACTTTTCTTTCTTCTGTTCCTCACAGGTCAGCTAGTGGTTCTATCAGCAGGAGTAATATATTATACAGTACAGATTGAGTATCCCTTATCCTGAATGCTTGGAACCAGAAGTGTTTTTGGGTATTTGCATATACATAATGAGATCATCTTATTAATACATAAGTACATAACGGTAAAAAATATGACATACCATTGATACAATGGAAAAATAATGTATTCAGGGTAATTAAGCAACACATTAGCATCACTAGAATATCAGCTGTTAAGCAACAACAACAACAACACAGACAAGAAGTCTGAGCATTTCAGAGTGTTGTGTCCAGTTCTGGTCGCCACATCTCAAAAAAGACATAGTGGAAATGGAAAAGGTGCAAAAGAGAGCGACTAAGATGATTACAGGGCTGGGGCACCTTCCTTATGAGGAAAGGCTACAGCGTTTGGGCCTCTTCAGCCTAGAAAAGAGACGCCTCAGGGGGGACATGATTGAGACATACAAAATTATGCAGGGGATGGACGGAGTGGATAGGGAGATGCTCTGTACACTCTCACATAACACCAGAACCAGGGGACATCCACTAAAATTGAGTGTTGGGAGAGTTAGAACAGACAAAAGAAAATATTTCTTTACTCAGCTTGTGGTTGGTCTGTGGAACTCTTTGCCACAGGATGTGGTGATGGCGACTGGCCTCTAGAGCTCAGGCATGCTCTTATATAGCACTAAATGTATAGCTCTGAACTAGAATATAAGCTGTTGATGACCAAAACCAATAACACAAATTCTGCAACACCATTCATCCATCAGGGAAGCCAAGCACTTTCTGTCCAGCCATGCATCATCAGGCATTTTTGAGGTATAAAGTGACAGCACCAAGCCACAAATCAGGAAATGCATACAACTTAATTTAGAGAATCATGTGAGGAGGTACAATAGTTACATCACTCAAGCCCTCAGTCAAGAAGGACTAGTTATTTGCCAAGAATTCCTTTTAAAAATTTTTTTCATAAACAAGCAAAGTTATTCTTCCTTCTGCATTCAGATACTTGATGGGTCAGTTTCAGTATGTCTCAAATTTCTAGGGAAATATTTGACTGATGTACAGCACTACGAGCCCAATCGTATGCATGTCTACTCAGAAGTCAGTCCCATTGAAGTCAATGGTGTTTACTCCCAGGAAAGTATGGATAGGATTGAGCTGTACTTCAGCCTGCAGGGGGGTGATCAATTTCCTTAAGATGCTCCCATACATTAAAACATTCTGCAAATCTAAAATCCCTTCCTTAGTACACTTGTTTTTATGTGGAAAGTATTCAAGATATCTCCACCTTTGGTTTGAAACTGTTGTCATCCTACCATTCAAGCATTTTACCAGTTTATTCTGCTGCACATGTAGACCAGGCCAAAGACTGTTTATGTTAGACTATGTAGGATTGGGCTGTTGCACAGAAGCATTTGGCAACAGTGGAACCAAGTTCTGCTGTCAAAAAATGGTCACTGACAGTGCACACTTGTGTTTTTGACAGTCGTAAAGGAGTTTATGCCACCAGAACGCTCATTCTGGTATAAAGGCCTTTTAGGATTGGACAGTTGATCTCAGTACAATGTGCTGACTCTAGACTTTATATGAAGCTGAGAGTTAGCAAAGTTCTTTACTTTATTCACCCACCCACTACTTTTTAAACATGGGCTCTTCCCATTAATAATTGTTCCCTGCTCTTCTTTCTCAATTGTATAGTCAGGCTGGTCTTCAATGACATTCCAGTATAAAGCATAGGAAAAGGAAGCAGGGCCAAGGCTTGACGCTGACAAATGAGCAAATGTTGCTGCAAGCTTTTCCAAAGGCTATCTTAGGATATCCATACATGTGCAAACACAGCAATAAAGAAAATAAATACGACAGAGGAAGAGGCCATACAAAACAAATGGACTACAGGACAGAAGCCAAAAGCATAAAAGATATGATCAGGAAACCCTGTAACGAACTGCCACATAAATTTACTGTGGTTATTTTTGCATTACTCACTTGTATATTTGATTCTTATGTATGTTGTGGTTGCAATTTCTATTGCTAGCAATTCTACCCTGTTTAAAAACCCAAAAACACACACAGGAGTTTTTTTGTTTTTTTTTAATTCCAGAGCAATATCTATGTATAGGTCCAGCCTATTTATACACAGATTTTTTTATACACGGATTTGACTCAACACAAATGGCCCCTGCAAATGAGAAGGAATGTGCTGATCCCCTGGAGAAGGGGAAAAATGCATCCCTTTAAAATCAGTTTAACAAACTGAACAGTCCTTTAACAATAGCCTCCTTAATGGGGGGGGCAGCTGGCTGACAATCCATCAATCCTTCTTTCTCCAGTGGACCGCTCCCTTCCCCCTGTGCAGTGAAAGAAAGGTGATCACTTTGCATTGGTGAAGGGAGGGGGTGAGTGAAGCGCCTTTCTAAGTGCTTGGAGGACAACCTATTGATGGATTGTCTTAATGACTCTTATCTTATATCACAAAGGTCAGCAAGGCTGTTTTTAAATCACCTGAGCAAAGAAACTTTGTTTTTTAAATTGATTTGCTATAGTGTGTTTTTTTGCCATTGTGAGTGCTTGGAACAGAACCCATGCAAATAATGAGGCTCAACCTGTACTCTTGCTTTCCTATTTTCTCCTGAAGTTATGTTTTCTATACCACAGAAAGCAAGCAAGCAGGCAGATTTGTAACACATTAATCTGCCCAAACTCATTGAGGCAGTTAAAGCCACCGAGTAATGCCACCTAGTGATGGACAAGTAGAAGATACCAGTCCTGCATATAATCACCCCATCTCAGAGATTATAGCAATGTAAAAGGGGCAGGAAGCAGTCAAGGAGTTAAGACTACTTTCTCTATGCAGAAATGCTTAAGCATTTTGGACTTTTCAGTTCATCTCAAAAATGGGATGAAGTGGGGATATGATAGATTTATGAAATTATGCATGGCAAAGCATGTATGTTTTGTCTTTTCT
This sequence comes from Tiliqua scincoides, assembly GCF_035046505.1. Classification (NCBI taxonomy): domain Eukaryota; kingdom Metazoa; phylum Chordata; class Lepidosauria; order Squamata; family Scincidae; genus Tiliqua; species Tiliqua scincoides. The sequence continues at coordinate 16,447,024 of NC_089826.1, read as the reverse complement.
TACAAATATTTAAAAAACTGTTTCTTTTCTTAAGGTTGCCTGATCAGGATAAAGAATAATAATTCTTCATATAGCACATAATTTATGGAATTTACTATAACAGGAGATGGCAATGACCATTGGTTTGATAAAACACAAACCAATTTTAAAACACATTGTACAAATTCATGGCGGATTGATCTATAATTGGTTATTAGTCATAAGAACTTTCAGATTCAGGAACCATCACAATCAAGCTATCACCATGACAACCTTTGCTACAGACACACCTACACCCACTACATCACTGACTCATGCAACATTAGTTTTCAGGATTACAACTCTTGGCATGCCACTTCTTACTTTCAGTGCACAGCCCACATTGCGCAAATGTATTGCACTTTGGCAAGTGTGGGGCCATAGTCAGGCCACTGTCTCAGCTCAGAGTACTTACATTCATCCCTAAACTCACAGTGAAGTTAAAAAAAAAAAAAAGCCTGCCAAATTTACTCATGTCCTTAAGCTATTAATTTATGCAAAAAGAAACAAAGGATCTCAACATCACAACTTTAATGTAGAAAAAAAGGCTCAAACAGGCAAAAACCAGGTGTGCTTATACTCCCTGCTTAAATAGCAGTAATCAAAACTTATACTACATTTACCCTGATTCTGCAATCTGCTTAATTTATACAAGCACTGTATATTTGCATTTACTGTATAATTTATTCTGCTGCTGTCATTTATGAAGAGACAAAGAGCTATGAAGAGCACTGCAGGTCTGCCTCCTGTTCTTACCTCCCCTTTCCAATGTTTCGCCAGGCATTGCTCACACACTAGCCTAACTTCAGCAAAAAGGCCAAGAACTTGTAGATGATATTTCTTAAATCAGGGGGTCTCCAAACTTTTCAGACAGAAAGCAGCATCAAATATCTGGCACGGTGTCAAGGGCCAGAAAAAAATAAACTTTAATTAAAAATTCAAATACATTGGAGATGGAACTTAGATGAATACGTAAATGAATGAATGGGTTAAAATTTACAGGTTTTCTCCAAGCATCAATACACACTACAAGAGTAAAGCACACACTCAAATGGACCCCCATTCTCCCACCTCCCAATCAGCTTACTTAAATATACAGGAGTCAATACCTCAGAACCCGCACATCAAGGGAAACACCTGGAGCGTGTTCTGAGGTTGGGGGAGGTCTCCCTGACCCTCAGAAAGCCTTCTAAGGGTCAGGGAGGCCTCCCCCAAACTCAGAACATGCTCCAGGTATTTCCCTTGAGGCTTTCAGGGGGCACAAAAGGTTACTCCCTTTTTTTCAGGAAAACCAGAAAGTGACGTTTTTCAGGCCTTTAGAAGGCATTCTGAGGGCCAGGGAGGCTACGTCAGCCTCCCTGGCCCTTAGAGCACCCTATGGATGTGACTGGAGCTACTGAGTTGGCCAAAGGCTCTTAAGGGACCAGAGGCTGGCCATGCCGCAGGCCGCATTTGGCTCACAGGCTGGGGTTTGGAGACCCCTATCTTAAATCATTATTGGTTTAACCTGGGATTCACAGTGCTAAATTTTTAATTTGAGTAGAATACCATAAAATAGGTAGGCTTATATATATCCTTTAAGAACATTGTTATCAATTATTTCCCAAAAAAACCGGGGGGGGGGGAAGTATCATTTATGAGGATATTCTGCAAGCTTAGCATTAGAAAACATTAACAAAACGTCCTCCAGAAGAATACACTTTTTCCTTTCATGGTCTCTCTTTTAAAAAAGGAAAATACTTTTTCATGTACTTTGTGGTTTGAGATTAAAGCTTCATAAAGCTTTGTCTGGAAGACAAACAGAACATGCACAGTGGTTTCACCCGAGATACTATTTAAGAGCATCAAAGGAACATTGCACAATTGACATCCTGTTCTCAAACTGTGTAGGCTCTTGTTTTTGCATCAGCTGCATGGAAAAAAAGTTTCTGTGGGGACAATTCAAACATGTGCTTCTTGACTCAAGAGACCTCAAGTTCACAGACAGCCTCCCCAAGTCATAAATAAAAAATATATAGTCTCTCTGAAGCTCAAATGCTGTCAAAAATGTATTCACAGTGGTTAGTAGCTTATTGGATAAGCCACAAGATTGGGAACTTTGCGGATGACAGCAAATGTCAACCCACAGTAGTGAAGCAATACCATATGAATCCAGCACCAAGCAAAAACAAAGAAATGTCTGCTTTTCAGATCTTTCACAATCCATGAGTGTATTAATGGTAAATAGGAGAAGACAAGATCATGTGGCTTGCAATAACCTTTCCATGCCTCTAGAGACGTTTGCAAAAAAAGAAAAAAAATTGTGAACATCAATCAAGTGGCCAAACAGGCAATATCCTCCTCCTCCAGTCCAACATCGTAAACTGATTGGGACTCCAGGAGAAAGGCAAGCACATTATACTCTTCACCTCAGAAAACTAATGAAAAATGGTAATGTAAGAGGGGAAAAATTAGCCTACTACCTCACTGTTGAGAAGCCTCTGGGAATAACTGGATGTGTAACTGAATTAGAAAAGGTTATTTTCCCTATACAGGTTGAGACTAATTATTCATGTGGGGTTATCCCTTCCAAGCACTCATGTGGATGGCAACTGCACTATAGCAAATCAATTTAAAAACAAAGTTTCTTTGCTCAGGTGATTTAAAAACAGCCTTGCTGACCTTTGTGATGTAAGATAAGAGTCATTAAGAAGACAATCCATCAACCAGTACTCCTCCAAGCACTTAGAAAGGTGCTTCATTCACCCCCTCCCTTCACCAGTGCAAAGCAATCACCTTTCTTTCATGCGCTCAGGGGGAAGGGAGGGGAGGAGACTGTTGGAGAGAGAGAAGTATTGATGGATTGTCAGCCAGCTGCCCTCTCTCTCATCAAGGAGGCTATTGTTAAAGGACTGTTCAGTTTTTTAAACTGATTTTAAAGGGATGCATTTTTCCCCTTTTCCAGGGATCAGCACATTCCTTCTCATTTGCAGGGCCATTTGTGTTGAGTCAAATCCGTGCATAAAAAAATCTGTGTATAAATAGGCTGGACCTGTAGTCTGTCATCTGCAAAGTACAATGCAACTGTAAGAAGAAAACAGACTCACATCGGTTCATTAAAATGTTATTTTGTGACTCTGTCACCTGGGCCCAGCCCGGGCGGCCAGGAGTTCCCTGGGAGCAGGGATCTCCTCTAGAGTCAAGGCCTACTCGGGAGCAAGCCCCAAGTGTCATCAGGACTGGAGGCCCTTGCAGAACACCTACCTGGGACAAGGAACAGCTGGGAACAGGCAGACACATGGTCAGGAGGGGTGGGGCTGGACCAACCTGAGATTGGCCTCATAAGGAGCCTGGAGAGGGAAGAGGGAGGTTGCTGCTCTCCAGAGGGGTGGAAGGCCAGAGTGAAGCCGGAGGGGAAAAGTCTCCCCTGCCTGAGGGGAAAGAGAGAGGCCTCCAGAGGGAAGGGGCTGTGGTCCTCTCTGGAGAGAGGAGGCTGGGGCAGGGACCTCCCTGACCCAGGACCTGCCCTGACCCAGAGGGCATACCCTGGAGAGACTGGGTTAGTTAACTGATGCAATTAAACCACCTGTGTAGAGCTACAATACCTGCTTCCCGTCCTTTAATTCACCGCCGACCACTGCTCACAGGGGTAAGCCCCTGGCACTCGGTAACAATCCCAGGGAAGGGGTCTCCTCCCGCCATGGACGTTACAGACTCCTTTTCAAAACTTGCAAGTTTGCATGGTAAACCAGACAGTGTCAGCAAATGGCACTGATGAGGCCTAGTTCTCCTTATCTTTAACAATACAACAGCATCAGTATTTTCAAACACAAACAGAAAATAGGGCTAATTCACACAACCATTTTACTTCAAGTCATCAGAAAATTTGCCCACTAGTTCACAAAATGTGGTTGTGCGGCTGACTGTCCTTTCAAAAGAAGTACAGCTTTGGGTAGACAGTGCAGAACAAAGGACCAAGTGTGGGACAAACCCACACTTCTATGAACAGCAGGCTTCTCTAGTGGCATTTGCAAAAAAAATCCAAAAAGGTTTAAAAGTCCTGCTAAAGATCAAGGGTGGCCGAACTTGCTTAATGTTAGAGCCACATATGATAAACTTCAAACGCTTGAGATTTGCAATATTTAAGAAGCGTTTAAATGCTTTTTATGTTATGTGCGATACACACTTATAGGTCAGTTATGAGGATAAAACAGAACATCCCCACGTACACCACCCTTGACAAGGGTCAAATAAATCACTTAAGATGAAAATGTAAGAAGTGTATAGGATTCACTTGCAATCAAGAAAGTCCCTTTACTTGATTGCACAAGCAACTACTGGGACATTTTTGGCTGGGACATTTTTTTAGCACTTCATTGTGGTGCAATTTTAACTGTTCCTTAAATTCTCAAGTAACAACAGCACAAGAATTGTGCCTGTCTTGTCAGGCAGCACAAGAGTTGGGGGGATTGGGGTTTGCCACATGAAGAACTTGCAGTACACTCCCTGGATCAAAAAACAGTACACTAAAAAATACTGATATTATAAAAATTTGAGTATCAACAATTGACTGAACTTTTAGTAGGCACAATAAAAAGTAATTTTGACTCCTCAGTGAGAGCCAACAAGAAAGAAACTACACTTCAAAGCACAGTGACTATGGTAACACAAAAAAGGACAATCAGGTACATGTTCTGACAAGAGCTCGTTATGCTTCCAAGAGGAGAGCAAAACAGGTCTTAAAAAAGAAACAGATGAGTACAAATAGAGAGCTGAGCAGTGTTTTAAATTTCAGTCCCTGGAATTCTTTACACTGCCATTGCGAATATAGAAGTTAAAATTGGACACATATAAAAGTACTTAAAAATAGCTGAAAGTTGTTTGCTGAATCCTTTAAGTATTGCATCACAAACTTGAAGCAAAAGGTTTCTAGGAAGTATTGTCTCAATGAAACCTAGAACATCATTTTTCACCTTAAATGTTCATCCTGCTTCAAATGCTAATTGATCGCCATCACCTTCTGTTCCACCTGGGTCATTTTAGTCTCACCTGGCCTGTATTTTAATAAATGAATCAGAGACTTCTGCAGCCCAGTCCAATCAATATTTACTCAGGGATCAGTTGGCCAGGTTGCTTCTCTCATTGCTACAGAATCTCAGCCACTGTCCAACTTGACCAACCTGGCCAATAAAGTGTAGGATTGTGGGTTTTAAGAAAGTTATAGTCTTCCATTCTCACCCTCAATGCCAACCATGTGATGGAGATCAGGAACACCCTTGTTTCACAAATAACAGGAACATAAGAAGAGCCCCGCTGGATCAGGCCAAGGGCCCATCTAGTCCAGCTTCCTGTATCTCACAGTGGCCCACCAAATGCCCCAGGGAGCACACAAGACAACAGGCACAATCTGCATCCTGGTGCCCTCCCCTGCATCTGGCAATCAGAGGCAGTTTGCCTCTAAAACCAAGAGCTTACACATACCTACTATAACTTGTAACCCATAATGAACTTTTCCTCCAGAAATTTGTCTAAACCCCTCTTAGCAAGGCATCCAGGCAATATGCCATCACGACATCCTGTGGCAAGGAATTCCACAAACTAATTACATGCTGAGTAAAGAAATATTTTCTTCTGCCAGTCCTAACTCTCCCAACACTCAACTTTCGTGGATGTCCCCTGGTTCTGGTGTTATGTGAGAGGGAAAAGAGTGTCTCTCTATATACTCTGTCCACCCCCTGCATGATTTTGTATGTCTCAATCATGCCCCCCCCAGGCAACCCATTTTTAGACTGAAGAGGCCCAAATGCTCTAGCTTTTCCTCACAGGGAAGGTGCCCCAGCCCAGTAATCATTTTGGTTGCTCTCTTTTGAACCTTTTCCATCTCCACTATATCCTTTTTGAGATATGGCAACCAGAACTGGACACAATACTCCAGGTGTGGCCTTGCCATCTATTTGTACAACAGTATTACAATATTAGCCATCTTATTCTCAATGCCTTTCCTAATGATCCCAAGCATGGAATTAGCCCTCTTCACAATGGGTCGACATTTTCATCGAGTTGCCCACAAGCACCCCAAGATCTCTCTCCTGATCTGTCACAGACAGCTCAGAACCCATTAGCATATATGTAAAGTTTTGATTGTTTGCCCCAATGTGCATGACTTTACACTTACTCACATTGTAAGTACATTACTTACAGTGAAATAAAGCTAAGCTATTAAGTCTACATCACATTCACATCACACATGGAGATTTGACCTGAAACATTACAGGTCCCAAATCCAATCCAAAAGAATGCTGAAAACAGAAAGTTGCACTACAATTTCATTTTAGCTTCAAACAACATGCAAATCTGAGTTAAACTGGCTGTTTTTTCCAAAGAAATTCTAAAATTACACAAACATGTTCCTCTAGAGAGACAGGAAAGTGGCCCATTGAGATACAGGAGTGTTTAAAAACTTTCCTTTTAATTAAAAGCTACTATTGCTTCAGAAGTGGAAAAAGATCATTTGAGAAAAAGATTAATTGCAGGAAAACATTTGACAACAAAGAACAGGACATGTTGGTGATAAAGCACAGTAGCTCAAAAATTCACATTCAGTCAACATTCCAAGTGGCGGGAGCTGCCTTTATGTTCCTTGCCATGTTCTGAACAACCACAATGCATCATAATTTCAGTTCTCACTGACAATACAAACCTCCCATGCTGTCAAAATCAGCTTCAGAAGAGATACAGATGCTATTTTTAGTGCCAAAGGCCACAGTGGCAATTAGAAGGCCTCAAAGCAAAACACAAGATTGAAAAGAGTATAAAACCTTTCCTCACAGAGACTAAACAGAACCAATCATTAAAACAGTTGAAGTGACAACAGCAATTCACAGAGTCCTGGGTGCAAAAGAAGGGTGTGTTAATAAGACAGGAGGGGAACAGAAGGGCCCAGAGAAAGCAATTCCTTTAGGGAAAAAATGTTGTCACTAAAGGAATACAAATAAGAGTAGCAGCACATTTGTTAACAGTGTAACAAAATACAAAGACCAATCTAGGCAAAACTGATTCATGCAGAATGAAAGGAAAGCCAATTAGGCTGGTAAGACCGCTCATTAAAAATGCAACATAGTCCTACCTAGGATGATGCAGCCAGTTGCTAAAAGGTGGTGTAGATCCCCCACTCCTTAAATTGTACACCATAACTGCATTAGGCCACCATATTCTGAACATGACTCTGCAACACCCTATTTCAGGCTTGACAAATCTGCTTTGGATCCAGGAGCCAGGAACATTTTTCAGCTTTCAGGGTTTCAATGCTTTAAATGTAAGAAATCCCAGGACCACAGTGAATGAGGTACATTAGATTATCTCTCCTCTGCTCCTCCTTGTTCTTTCTAAGCTGGCTTGGGGGCTGCTGCAGAGAAGATGCAAAAAGACAGACAGACACCCTTACCTACCAGAGGGTGTGTCATCCATGTGACACACTTCTCTCATGGGGCATGACTGCTCCTTCTCTCTCCCCCTTCCTCATGCAATGGCTATTACTGCACCTTCCCCAGCTCTGTGACTGTCTCATGGTTGTATCTCCCTCTCCAGGCCAGCCAACAACAAGAAAGAGGCCCAGCTGCTCCTGGAGATGAAGCAACAGCAGCAGTGCTTCACAGAACAGCCAGCCCTCAGCCCTGTAACCATTCCCTCAGCACCCTGAGTAAATTCTGGTCCATTACAGCAAGCGAGCACCTAGAATTTGTCAAGCTCTTTCCTATTTGTTGAGTATTGACTACAATGGGGCCAATGGGACTTCCATCTCCTTGAGACTGTCCCTTGAGCACAAATTGGGCCAACGTGAGTCTGCCCTCCTCCTTCTGCCTTGTTTTAGGAACTTGGACCAGCAGACCTAGAGAATGGATTTCTTCAGGAAGGCGTAGATCTCCTCTGGAAATCTACAGAAGGAAAAAATATTTGCTCTTATTATGCCCAAGAGGGGTTGTAAGCATGTTTGTATTAGAATGTCCTAAACCCAAATTCCTGTTTCAGGTACATTCAACATCTTTATTATACCTAGTGGGATCTTGACTTTCTTTTCTTTTGAACGACAACCCCCCCCCCAAGTCATACTAGAAGCGGTTTTTGAATCAAAAGAGATTGCCATGAAGCAAGGTGTCCCTGTTTAAGAAACCTTCAAGTAACACATTAAGGACGCAATCCTAACCAACTTTCCAGCACTGAGGTAAGGGCAATGCAGCTCCAAGGTAAGGGAATAAACCCTTACCTTGAGGAGGCTTCTGTGACTGCCTCCCAACTCCAAGATGCAGTACATGCCCCACTGGTACAGCTATGACAGAGCTGGAAAGTTGGTTAGGATTTGAGCCTAAGTGATCTTGAACCCTGCTGTTAAAGACCCCTTAATGCAGGGGTGTCAAACATAAGGTCCGCAAGAAGTGGCCCCTAGAAGCAATTTCTCTGCCCCCCCCATTATAACTGAGTTCCCCCAGGCATGATAATTACGGTCTCTCATATCTTGAAATTATGAACAAGATTTGCACATTTTCTCTTCTGTCATTTGCAGCTAATGAGTTTCTGTGTGAGAACAAAATATTTCTGGACATCATCTGCTTAATTATGTCACCTCCTGCTTTAATGAGGTCACTTCTGGCCCTCAATAGATGCCATGAAAGCTATTTGGCCCACTATATGTAAGGAGTTTGGCAACAAACAAGGCAACTTTACAGAGGTAGGTGTGGCATCCTAAGACCCAATAAGTCCCCTTACCTGGCCCCTGCAATAGATCTGAAGGTGAACTTGTTCTCCCCTCGATGGCATGGTAAGATCTTGTATTAGGCTGAGGAGGAAACACAGCAAGTAATGGCAGTCCCAAGTCCGTGTCACTGTAGACTACTCAGGGTCACTGTAGACCCTGAGTAGGCTATAAGCCATAAGAATGAGATAAAAGCTATTTCACAATGTGAATGTTAAATCATCAGCTACCAAAAGGCTCATAACTTGTGTACTCTTTGTTGCTAGAGATTATTCTCTGGTAGTGAATGCAAAACCCTTAGACTTATATGATTTGGAAAGCAGAGGTCATTTTGCCCCAGATCTTGATCTCTCAACCTTGACCCTTCATAAGAAGTTAAGACATACAGAAGGTAATTTTAAAAAAAATATTCATATTCTTGTAAACTGATAACTTTAAACACAGAGAATAATGGATAAGCATTACAATTATTTAGAATGGATAGCATTTATTAGTAGCTGCTCAGGAAAAGTTCTTCCTCTAAACCAGGGGTGGGCAAATCCCAGCCCACAGCCCATTTGCAGCCCTCAGGGTCCCCCAATCCAGCCTGCAGGGAGCCCCCAGTCTCCAATGAGCATCTGGCCCATCAGAAACTGTTGGAACCTGTGCTGGCCTGCAACTGCCCATCATGACCGCAAGACGTGAGCTGCGGGCCAAGTTAGAGCAAGGCCATTTATACTCCATGGGTTTTCTGCTTTTCCCTGGCCATTACCATCCCCTTCCCACCATTGCTTCTGAACAATTTATGTCTCCATGTGTTTCTGGCTTGGTCTGTATGTTTTCACTGTGCAAGAGGCGTGTGGCAAACAGTTCATAGTTCTACATGAACCACATTTCAAGTGGTTCTAATTGCCTGTATTATAGTTCTCATGTTTATTATAAATAAGCTCAGTAAAATTCCAGTATAAGTTCCATCTCTAATGCGCTCATTGATGTAAATTTATTCAAACATGCCATGTGAATTAATTCTTTTTTCCCAATCACCGACACTATGTCAGAGAGATGATGTGGCCTTCCTGCCAAAATGTTTGCCCACCCCTACAAACCACACAAAGGCAGAAGACAAGTTCCCCTAAAAAGTTTTTTTCTTTTAATAACAGAAAAGCAAGTATTTACTAGACTCTGCAGATATCTCCATCACATAAGACAACTGAGTCTTTTTTGGGATTTAAAGTTAGAGAAAAATTTTTTGTTAAGTAGCAAAACATAAATGCTAGTTTCTTTTTGCAATCTGTTTGGACAATTAGAAACAGAAGTTTTAAACTTTAGCAACAAGGTTCAACTAAGGTGTTTAGTTTGTTTCTCCCTAACAGTATACATAAAAGAGGAGAGTCTGCAAATACAAACAATTCTTTAAAAAAAGCTTCTTATCAAGCAATGAGCCTTACTTTCAGTAATAACTTGCAAGAAAGGCTCAACAGTTATGCTCTGGGGAGTACAAAAGTTATTTAGAGCCCTGGCACGCTATGCTGGCATGCCACTTTTACATACTGCCTCCTGTATTAAATTTCAGAGCTGCTACATAATGAACCTTCAGATTTATCTTTTAACTCTCAGATACACAGATCCCCACAACACAGGGAGAGAATGAAGACAGTATATCTTTCTAAAGAACTGCATGAAATTTACACTAAAAACTTCTTCCATATCCAGATGCACAGATAAGATTACAAGGCACTGAAATACAAAACAGATTCTTAGGAGACACCATATGAAAGTGTATACTGCTCATCAACTGTAAAGAAAACATTCATTAAAAATGATCCCTGCTTCCATCCCAACCTTCTCTACATGCAAAAGCAATTTTCACTGAAGCAAGATCTTTAAACTGGTATCTGAAAACATAGGAACATGACTGCCCTGGTTTTCAAATCTTTAAATGATTTGTAAGAAGACCTTTTCCTAGGAACATCAATTCTTACTGCTGTGTCTGATGAACAAGTGTGCAATTTTAGTGCTACAAGAGGACACGCATATTCAGATTTCCACACATTACTGATTGCTGCGTTCCTAGGCAGACTTTGGAACCTAGACTCCAAAGAGATCTGCATTGGAGTCATACACATCCCACATGGACTCTTCTGAAATTGGACACAATGTTCTAATTGCTGTAGAACAGCATGCACACAATTGCAAAGAAAAAGTAGAAAGGCAGCTCCTAACTTTGAACTTTCAAAACACTCTCTGCTCTTTCTAATACCTGATGTCGATTCAAGAAAACTACAGCATCAAGTCTTTCGGTTGTGAAAACCACTAATTCAACACTGCTAGGAAGTCAGAGCAATGCCCATTTTATATAGTACAGTTCTTCAGTTCTTGAAAAAGCCAACCAAAGTTAAGGGGCTGGAGCTAAAGCCAGAAGGTTAGATTGCTAAAGTTAGGGATAGGAGTTTTCCAAGCAATCATGCAGATACTGCTTATTGAAAAAGAGGTTGGAAATAAAGGTAACTTATAAATACTGAAAAATACTGATAATTTATAAATTCAGTCTAGAAAAGAGGTGCCTGAGGCGGGACATGACTGAGACATAAAAAATTAAGCAGGGAATGGATAGAGAGATGCTCTTTTCCCTCTCACACAACACCAGAACCAGAGGTCATCCACTGAAATTGAGTGTTGGGAGAGTTAGGACAGGCAAAAAAATATTATTTCTTTACCCAGCATGCAATTAATCTGTGGAACTCCTTGCCACAGGATGCAGTGATGGCATCTGGCCTAGATACCTTTAAAAGGGGATTGGACAAAATTCTGGAGGAAAAGTTCATCACAGGTTACAAGCTGTGATGGGTATGTGAAATTTCCTGATTTCAGAAGTAGGCCACCTCAGAATGCCAGATGCAAGGGAGGGCACCAAGATGCAGGTCTCTTGTGGTCTTGTGCTCCTGACAGCATCTGGTAGGTCACTGAAATACAGGAAGCTGGACTAGATTGGCCTTTGGCCTGATCCAGTGGGGCTCATCTTATGTTTTAATGGTGCACTGCTATTACGCTTTCATGTGGAGACAACTAATTATATGTTTCAATATTTGGGTAACACCATCCAAGTATATGACACTTTACAGAAGAAAACACACACACAAATTACAGGTTTCTGCACTATGGCATGTACTTAAAATAAGTTATGCAAATAGACCATTCAAGTTTTTGCCGCTTGTCATTCCTCTAACCCAGGGGTCCCAAACTTTTTCATCTGGCTGCTTCCGTGGCCTACTGATCTTGTGGCCACAGTTTCATTAGTGCTAACAATCTTATACATTAGGGGTTTTTTTTGTGAGGATTCTGCAGCTGCCCAGCTGGTTTCTGTAGCTCCCAGGGGAGGCACTCACAGTTGAGAAACCACTGTGCTAATCATTGCCCTTGAGCCTGTTTGAGAGATGCCCTCACATGGCAGGGCACAAGCCCAGAGTGCCCTACCTTAGGCCACCACTTGCCTGACAACCCATGTGCCATTAAAGCTGGGAGCACCTTCCCACAATGTCTAGAAGTCTTGCAAGAACTAGGAGAGTAACTGAGCACAGGTTCAGCTTATAATATCACCATTTCATGTGGTTCTAATCAGGAAGGTGGCAGCCAGGGTAATTTAAACACCACCACCCCCAGCATGTCAGAAGATGCAGCCTCTCTCCAGAGTATCTAGGGTTGCCTGGAGGAGGGGGCCAGAGACCACCACATGTTACTACAACATATACCAATGAAACACATGGAAGTTCGCATATTTATCAGTATTTGATGGGTGTTCCTAGAGCAGTGTTTCTCAAACTGTGGGTTGGGACCCACTAGGTGGGTCGCAAGCCAATTTCAGGTGGGTCCCCATTCATTCCAATATTTTACTTTTAATATATTAGACTTGATGCTCCCATGGTACATGCTTGCATTTGGGGAAATGTTACAGACCTGTACTTTTATCAAGCTACTATGTATATTCTTTTCACAATGATAGTGAATGGGACTTACTCCTGGGTAACTGTGGCTAGGATTGCAGTGTAGGATTGTTAAAAAATTTCCTGCTTGATGATGCCACTTCCGGAGATGACATCACCTCTGGGGGGTCCTGATAGATTCTCATTCTAAAAAGTGGGTCCTTGTGCTAAATGTGTGCGAACCACTGTCCTAGATGATTTAAAAATTTTTGTGTGTGTTTATAAGAAAATAGAGTGAATAAGGATATAGATTACCAATAGAAAATAATGAGGGGCCATAAGAAAGAAGCCTCAGTCTTCTTCCTATAATACTGAGACTTTTACTAATTGCCTACATAATTTCTAGGTGCAGAAGCTAGCTGCTACACACAGGGATTTTATTCCTTCCAACACCACTTAGAATTGTGAAGCACCCCCAATTATATTGGCTCCACACACAGAAGTTTGTTCCAGCAGATGCCTCAGTGCATTTTTTTTAATAAATGCAAAGTTATATATAGCCTTGCAACCAAAAAACAAAGCAAGGCAGCTTAAAATGACCCCTTCTAAAATGGCATTTCTTAAAATATTTTGTCCTATCCTAATGAACTTCATCAGTTCATGGTAAATCATTCTACTCAAGGCTCAATGAATGATCTTCCAAAACTAAAGTACTGCATGTTCATAACCAAAATGGAAAAATAAACTTGATCTGCAGTGGGGGGATTTTATGGGGATTGCCTGGAATTAATTAGCATTGGGCTGAACTACTGCAATAAAAAGCTGTGGAGCATATCATCAGTTTGGCATATTGGTATAAATGTACAAGATGTACTGCAGAAAGTTACACATTGGGGAAGCCAAAGGAAGGGGAAAGGTGGATGAGTGAAAAAAATTAGTAAATATTAAGAACATTTTCCAGGCTAGTCAAAGAGACAGACAAAAGAAATTATGGGAAACAGACACATCTCTTTAACAGTGGTTTCTAAACATTTTAGCATCAGGACCCCTTTTAAAAAAAAAATGACACTCTATCAGGACAAACCCTGATTTATCAGCCTTTAAAAGTGAGATCTAGAAAGAAATATTTTGTTTACTTATAAGTAATAATAACCAGAAAAAGACTCTCAAACATTTATCTCCCTATATTTACACATGCTTGCAAACTGCAGTTCCTTGTAGGACAGTTAGCAGCTAACTTGCAAACTGCAGAAGCTCAGCTCTTTGCAGGGTAATTAGTAGCAACAGTATCTGATTTTTGATTAGCCTGGAGGCAATATCTGATATTTCCATCACCCAATGGTGACCCACTAAAAACAGGTCATGACCCACCAGTGGGTCCTGACCCACAGTTTCGGAACCACTGCTTTACAGCTTTTCACTATGCAGCTGCATAATTATTAACTTGCAGTTTTGGCAACACATCATCTGTTACAAGGACAGATGTTGCAGTCATGCTTGCACAATCCCATCCAATTTATGCTGAAAATGGTCAAGAAACTCCATGGTACAGTGCCCAAAATATATTTTCGTAATGCCTAGCTCTAGATTTAAGAAGTTGAAGTATCCCACAAACATGTTGCTTGAATATACCAAATAATCAGAATTCTTTGCACATTTCAATCTCAAATGCACTGCTGCATTTGATACCAGATGAGACTAATTTCCCAGCACCTTCATGCTTCTAAAATTTTGAGTGCATTACCTTCAAATAGAAATTTCACACATCATGCTCTTGCTGAAGACAGCTATTATGTCAGAATGCACACTTTCCAGTTTTCAACAGGGTGTTACTGTACCCAAAAATTACACTTGACCCAGCATGCAAAGGATAAATTTCCATTACAACATCTGTAGAGCTGTTCTAATTGTTGCTTACAGCAGCATACGTCTTCTGACATAAAGTTAAGTGGTTATTTAGGATGACAGAAAAACAAACAGTAAAATCCTATGCATGCTCACACAGAAGCCAGTTCCACTTTGTGCAATGGGGCTTACTCTCCTAAGTGCTCCCAGGATTGCAGCCAAATAAAGTGAGGAAACAGTGCAAGTTTCCCACACTTAGGAAGTTCAACCCAGATGAACATTCAAAATCAAGCTCATTCAAACAGGGCAAAGAACAACAGGGCAAAGAAAAAAGTTTTTCTCTGTACAAATACAAGCTATTTGTAATGCAAGGGAGTTTCTCTTCAATAACTGCAAGGAAAATGGAGTTCTATTTGTCTAATAGCAAGTCAAACATTAATACAAAGAAGAATATTCAGTTCCTCATTTGTTATACATATTGTTCTTGCTTTAAACTTCTCCTATACTGCAGTCACAGGAAAATGAAAGTGGTCACCAGAGAGAAGCTTAAGTATTTTCCTGACAACGTCATTCTACCACAATACTTTTAGTGTCATTTTCTGCATGGGCACACATTTTCTGCTTTAGAAAGCATTTGATTTCAAGCAAGGTGCTGGCCATGAACATATCAGATTGGCAACTGTTTTGTAAAATTGTTCTTTTCAACAAATCAGAATTAAGTAAGCAAGCGGGTCTCTGTTTCTGAAAAGCCCAGAGTCTTTGGTAAGTCTTCAAGGCAAGAACATTCTAGCATTGTTAAGGAAGGAGCCCACTGAGGAAGCCTTCCCAACTTTAGACAACTTTAGATATAGACAATTTTAAACAAAGCGGAAGACTGTATGACTGCAAAATTACTGCCCTAGGTATAATCCTTTCTTTTGGTGGTCATGTCTGGTCAAACATCTGTAGGGCTAACTATGCTATTTACAAACAGAACAAGCACTAACTCCACTGCAGTGCTTAGTATCAACAGAGAAATAGGAGTGGGGACAAGCATACATGCTGAGGTTAGCAAGGACAAGGGGTAAACCAGATCCGCTCCGACAACACTTGTCTGAGTTGATGAGGCTGGCTGGTGAGCCCCTTGGCTGATTCGAGCAAAGGCTTACACAAAGTTTTCCAGTGTGGGTCTGTGCTGGCTGGCTGCCTCGACCCTTTAGGGTTGGCCGTGATAGCATAACTCAGTCCTCTATGGAGTGACACCTTGGGCCAGGATGTGATGCCTGATTGGGGTCAGGGGGAGGTAGATGGTCAGCACCATTTCCCCCAAGCTGTTAGATGCCAGCACACTGGGGGACTTTAGATAAGTTTTTCCCTGCTGCAGGTTTGTTGCTTATTAATAGTTTAAATCATTTCAAGCCTGTGTCTCATGTGGGAGTTCCAGTGTAATTCCTCTTTTGCTAGTCATTTGCGAAATGTGAAAGTAATACCACATCTTCAAAAGAACAACAAAAATGCTACCCTAACCTGTTCTAGAAGGAACAAGGTTTTGGTGTTATTGCTGAAAGCTCAACATTTAGCCATCCCTGCCACAGTCTACTGTGTGGCTAGCAGACAACAGGCTGCTTATCCTCAACCAACCTTAACACAGAAAGAGAAAGTCCTTAAAGTAGGTTATACTGAAAGTAAATGACCAGTAAATGACCAAGACCATTAGGTAGATTTTGTGAAGTCGTGGGAATTTAAAGTCCGGTCTTCTCAGTTCAATACTTTAACTGCTACACCGTATTTGTTATTTTAACACATGCAAGGCCAGATCAAGATGTTTGGATGCCCTCAGTGACTGAATTATACAGCAAGGAGAGACGCACCAAATTTTGTTGTATCACCACAGAGGTTTGGAGGGGTACAATGATCTGCGTGGCTGCACAAGATCCAGAAATTATGCCCCAGCATCTTTGCAAGGGATCTTGGGGCTCATCTCTCATGCTGCTTCACTGGCTCTTGGGGGGGGGGAGTTTTATTGCCACGAGCAATTGTCTAAGTTGCCTGCACTGTTGGGCCAGCCCTAGACATATGACTAACTCTCAGTTAACACAACATAGACTTTTTTCTGCCTGACTTTTTGAAAAAAACCTCTGTAATAGAGATTTCAGTCTTCTGGAGAAGATCATATGCTATTAAAACTAACCAACTGAGCCTGTGTTAATCATTTCCAGCTCTGCCAATTTGCAGAAACCCCCAGTGACCTTGGCAATTTTCCCCTCTTGCGGTATGCACATATTCCCAAGTCTTGTTAAGTGACAGACTGGTATCTAACCCAAAGACACATTTCCTTTTTTGGTATTATGTACAGCCATCATCCAGCAGAGCTTGAGAAAGAAGTCATAGTGGTTTGCATTTCTGGATAAGCATATGGGAGAAAGAGTGTGTTTCAAGAGGATGTGGTATTAGCTTTTTGAAATAATTGTGTTGTTTCTCCCAGAAAGATCAGCCTATGGCTATGTCTTAGAACATACTAATAATAATAATAACAACTTTATTTTTACCCCGCCTTTCTCCCCGAAGGGACTCAAGGCGGTTTACAACATATTAAAAACATAATTTAAAAACAAATAAAAACATATTAACACATCATAAAAAAACAGCAGTCAGAGTAAAAAATAGGTAAAAAGAGCATAGAGCAGCAGCAAGTCATAAAAGAATCAGGCCTGTAAAAAATATTAAAAGATGTTAAAAAGATGTTAAAAGGCCAAGAACTCAGAAGGCTTGTTTAAACAGAAGGGTCTTCAGGTCTCGCCGAAAGGTCTCAAGAAAGGGAGCCATTCTTAAGTCAAGGGGAAGGGAGTTCCATAGCGTTGGTGCCACTACTGAGAAGGCCCTATTTCTTGCAGCCGCCCCACATACCTCCCTAGGCGGCGGCACTTGTAAAAAAGTGCCAAGAAAAAAGAAAAAAGTGCCAATACTATACCAAGAAAAATAAGTGCTATGTACTGGATGCCTTAACTGATGTGCTGGTGTAATGTGGCAAACTGTGATATTGTAATTGTGTGACATACAGATAGACTGACACAAATGTTTTTCAATCAGACAAGATTTTGATGATTGATTAATGAGTCTTTCAAAGAGGTTCTTAAAACCTAAGCTTTAAAGTAGCAGTTTTTTCTTTGCAAAGTGGAATATGATCCTCTTCTAGGACCTCTGACATTTCAGACCATCCAACTTTCCCGTAGAACTATTCCTCCTTTCAGTTTGAACTTTTAAATAACATGCTGATCACTGCAAGATTGAGTGCCCTGAACTATGTTTTGATACCTGATCTGGCAAGACTGCTGCTGTCATACGTACTTAGTGAATAGCCTAGGTCAGTGCCATTAAGTCTGTTTGATATTAACTGCTGCTTGTCATATTACCAAATTGTATGGCATTAAGGCCTTTATTGACAAATACTGTATATGATTTTAGAATGTTAGGGAAATGTGGCTAATAAGAATCTGTGTTTGCTCATGTGTATTTACAAATACAATACGAACCTAAAATTTTAGTCAGGATTATGGCAAATTCATGTATACTCTTTAGCTTGTGTTTTTGTATGCTAAAATGATCTGTGTTAAAGTTATGGAAATTTAATGTTTGCTCTAAGCACACAGTAGCAAAGGGTACCAGGGCCACTCAGCCTATTCAAGCAATGGCACAGATATTAACTGTGCTTTTGCTTTTCTTAATGCATGTTGAAGAGCTTAAATGCAAAGTACACATAGCTGCCTTATATGAGCTTGCAACCTTTCAGATTGATTCTGATCTCTAAACACAATGCTCTTGACATTAAAGGAAGATAGGGTGAGCTGTTAGTAGGTGCTGTCAGCAGTATACAGCAGTGCAGTTTTTTTTAAATGCGTGTTGATGAACTCCTAAAACCTTTGGTGGTATTCCTCTGCTTGTTACAGTTGGTGACTTCAGCCCCCAAGATGTATCCAAAGAGCTGAAAGCCAAGCCCTTTCGCTTGTCTTGGGTCCAAACTATGCATGGCGACAGCATGCCAGTGTCTTCAAAAGGTGGGACTGTTCCAAACCTAACTAAAAAAGAATGTGTACATACATGGTGGGGGGATGATTAAACTGCTGCTGTCACCTGGACCTGGTTTCAGTGGTCTCTCCCTTCAGGTTATTTTCTATCAGCTGGTTTCACTTCTTCCCCAGAGAGGGGAGAAGGACTGTAAGGAATAGGCTAAAGGGCTGTGGTTTTCAAACTCTCCAGGAGTTTGAAAACTGCAGTAAGTTCTTGCAGGCTTTCACGGAGGTGGAGTGCAGTCACTCCACTTTCACTTTTGGAAGGTTGGGGAGCCCTGCAGACGCCCGCACAGGGCTCCCCATACCCCAAGAAGGCTTCTGCAGGGACTGGTGAGTACATTCATCCCTACAGCCCCCCTGAGTGACACGGTCCTGGGCATCACATCGCTGCTTTCCCCCCTGCCCCCGCCCCCTAAGGGGGCAGAGGCCAGGGCCTTCAGACTGGGGCGTCTTGACCCCCCAGTTTGAATACCACTGTTATAGAGAATAGAAGGCAGGTGGGCGAGAGTTTGGCATCACTTTAGCACTTAAATTTCACCCCCCTGCATTTTAAGACATGGGTCTGCCACTTTCATGGCACAGTTAAGCCCTTATTTAGGTCTCCTTCATTTATTTTACCCCAGGTTATGATCCTTTGCAGGTTTGTAAATATCTACCAACCTGATGGTAGATTCTTATTCACTCCAGGGCAAGGAAGTTTCACGTAAACTAGAAAATAGCAGGTTCCTTTTTTTCAGACCACTGGTGTCACAAATGATTAACATGGGCAAATGGGTCAGTGTAAAAGTTTTTGTTCTGATTCATTAGTAAGGCCAGTACAGTTGATGGGGCATACTTAGATGCCCAGTACAGTCATCTCAGAAGCAACTAGCTTCAGTTTTTAATTTTAATTCCAATTCTATTTATACCCTATTTATAAAATTGCTTGACCAGCTGGTTAGAATCATCATAATAAAATACAAAATCCAAAAATTCAATATACTCTCACTACTCAAGCATGGATAAAGTTAACATTACTGATTCAGAAGCAGCACCAATAAATCAGTTAAAATATCAGATGCAGCAGCCATTAAACCTTAAAGACCTACTGAAACAGGTCCTGGGTATCTGTTTAAACACCAGAAGAGGAGTCTTTCAAATCTCTCCAGTGAGAATCTGCCATAGAGGTGTTTGAAAATGGTGTTATTTACTTTACTAGGAAGTAAGCTATTGTGTTCAGAAGTAAGTTATTTACTTTACTTTGAAGCTAGCTAAGTAAGACTTAGGGTGCAATCCTAACCCCTTATGTCAGTGCTTTCCAGCACTGACATAAGGGCAATGCAGCTCTGAGGCAAAGGAACAAACATTCACTTACTTTGAGGAGGTCCCTGTGAGTGACACCCAACTGCAGGATGCAGCACATGTCCCACTGATACTGGAAAGTACTGGCATACGGGGTTAGGATTGTGCCCTTACGCTGTAATCCTATCATGTACACAGGAAACACCCACTTCTAGCTACAGCAAATATGGACTTTCTGGTAATTTTGCATGAGAACTTACTGAACTGCCACTAGAAAAGACTATATCTCAAACAGAGTTGGAAAGACCATTTTTTCTTTGTCAAAAGAAGATGTATTGATTCAAAAGAGAAAGGGAGTGGAAAGCAAGAGACAGGGCTAGATTATGCTGTAAGGGCGCAATCCTGCCCTTCACTAGTCCCTTGAGCCGGCCCAGGAGGGTTGCAAACATGCCATAAAGTACGTTTGTGCCCCCTTGGGAGTAAGCTGTGCCAGCACAGAGGTGCACAGGCACAAGATGGCTGAATCCAGCCTCTGTGGCGGCTTCTGTGATGAGCCTTGCATTGGCCCACCTGGGTCGACACAAGGCTCTGGGGTGGGCAGGGAGGAGGCGGGAGGGAGGTGTTCCTGGGTGGGGGGAGAGCAGGAAGTGGGTAGGCAGGAAGCGGGAGGTGGTGGGCGGGAACCGTTCCCGGGGAGTTCAGAGTGACTTCAAGCCACTCCACTCTCCTCGGACTTGTACCACCTCAGGAAGTGGCACAAGTCTAAGGAGACCCATAGGGGCAAGGGCGCCTTACCCGGAGGTAAGGGTAAAAGTTTCCCCTTGCCTCTGACTGAGCAGCTTCGGGCCCCTATCCTGCTCTGGATACAGTGCAAGCCTCTTGGTTTGCCTGTTCCAGTGCAGGGTAGGATTGTGCCCTAAATCTATTAGTATGTCCTCTTGAGGATAATTACCAAATTTATGGTTGCAAATTTATATGTTGAGTGTTGCTGTTGAGGCTCAGTCTTGTGGCTGAGCCTCAAGACTCAGCCACACACACACACACACACACACACACACACACACACACACAAAATGTAGGTGGTAGAGCCAGGAAACACTGCAAGTTACTGAAGAAGATGATCTGGTAATCGGCTTCACTTAGGCAATCTTAGAGCCTGTACTACAACAGTAGAACTTGAGATTCAATGTACAGCTCAGTTATGGTTGGGGTGAAGGATATTTTGAAACCACTAAATGGAAATTTGTCAAGAAATTTGACTGTGTTCTATGTGGCTTGAGCACTGCATGCTATATTGTTATAAAAATTAGCAAGAACATATACATTTGATTTGAACAACAAACACACACTTCATTTCCTGCACTCCATGGCCATGTGGACCTCTCATCAGTTTAGGCTCCAACAGCAACTCTCATTCTCTCTCAATACTTCAATTGATTCAGGACAGCCAATGTGACTGCTTTAGCTATTACTGACATGAATCTTTACTAGTCTGGACATAATGGTCACTGGCTTTACCTTGTCCATCCCAAGCTCTGAACCCAGCTTTTAAAACTTTTTTTCCTACTTATAGGTGTTGAAGTGGACTGTAGCCCAAGACAGTTTACACTGAAATAAATGGGTTAGGGCCCAATCCTATTCGGTTTTCCAGCACTGATGCAGCCGTGCAAACAGAGTGTATGCTGCGTCCTGTGATGGGGGTGCAGTCACAGAGGACTCCTCAAGGTAGGGAAACATTGGGTTCCCTTACTGTGGGGCTGCATTGTGGTTGCATCGGTGCTGGAAAGTTGGATAGAATTGGGCCCTTAGCCTTTAAAGTGTTGCAACATTCCATTGTTCTTGATAAATGACGACTCAGGATATTAATTTTTTCTCACTTTTAAAAAATACGACCCTCGCGGTTTTATAATGTGCACTGAAGTCTTAGTTTTTAAGACTGCTGGCTTTGTTGCCTGCTAATAGCATATAGGGAAGAATGAATACCAACTCTGTAAAATAACCCGGTCATTATTTGACCATCACCATCTCCTACAGCAGGAACTCCCAAAAGACTTTTAAGTGTTGAATTGCACATACATATCCTATGGTTTTTACAGACAAATTGTTCCCTTGACACTACCTACCATGAAATACTAGTGAATTTCAGGAATTTTGTGTATGCAATAGAAAAGCTGCCAAACACATGACTCAGAATGAAAAAGACCAATTCCCTCAACCCTCATCTGTAACTGACAGAGAACAAAGAAGTCATGCAAGCCAAGAAAACATATGTTTTAAAGATATTTGGTTTGTATGCAAAGAGTGTTTGTTTTAGTATTTAAACATAACATGTGTGGAGTGTTATGTAATATGGGCTCTTGCTAAGCCTAAGTACACATTTATGGAACATCCAGAAAATACAAGGCAAGCCAGGTGCAAAATAAAAATATTCAAAGTGGCCAAACCTAACACTGATGGTGAACCATTACAGAGACCTTATATGGATGACTGCAACAAAATGACAGGTCAAGTTTGTGTGCCTGCAAATTAGTATGTTTCAAGTGTTTCTGGTGCAGTCACACCAATGGGTTGCGTGCTTGTGTAGAGCCTTGCTTCAGAACTTTCCAGTACTTAGCCTGAATAAAATTATGGCATGTTCCCCACCTCATGGAGCAAGAGCACACCTGATAAAGCATAGCCTACACTCTTCCGCTCACTTCCAAGACCACAGCCACTAAGAAACCAACATGAGACACAGCGCTATGTGCTTTTGGTCTCAAGAGACAGGATACCAAGTGCATACCTGATAACACCTAATAAAGTGTTAGCAGAATGACACCAAATTCAACCTGCTCCACTGCATATCTAGGGCATGCTGTTCGGATGAAAGTAAGCATAGTTTGTAACTTCAAGAGGAGTAACAATGGCAAAGAATCTACACTAAGAGGGACTGCCAATTTTCCACACAGAGCAATAGGTTGCTGAGATGACTCATGAACAACTGAGAAGGGAGTGTCACAGAACTAGAGGCGGTGCTTTTTTTCTTGGATTGCTCAATACAGTCTTCCACTGAAGACACCTCCAGGACAAAAGGGTGTTGGTCGGTACCAAAAAGCACCTAGAGACAAAACCTGGGAGCAACTGAAATGGAGGTTGTGAGCAGAATTTGATCTAATTTGATCTAATATCAGCCTGATGATGGAGAAAACTGCTGCCAACACTATTGCCAAATTCGCAGTGACAATGAGCAGCAAAGAGTAAATCAGTTTGGCAATTGCTGCTAGAACCTGAGCCACTGTGAGTCTAATGTTGAGAGTTGCAGCTACATTCCACCTGTTTAGCAAAATGCTGGCAATGAAGGCAAATGTCTTTGAGCTCATGACCAAAACAGAAAGCAAATAACAGTCTTGACTGTCCATTAGAAAGGCTGCAGGGGCAAGCTATCTACAATTCTTGAAAGAAGTCTGCTAAGCCATGTCCACAGCTGAAGCCACAAGAAAAAGGTGGCAAGAACACAAAAGAAATAAAAATGCAGAATAACTACTGTACTAGGAAAAACAAGGATAGGAGAAGAGATAGAGGAGAAAAGAACCGTAGTCCAAGCTTGCCTGAGCAGAAAAAGCACTCAAAGAAAATCCTTTATAGTGCTGCCACACAGGTGGTAGAACCACCACTGAATAGGAGACTGAAAGCCATGCCTTACCAGACATGTGTGTGCTCTCTCTCACTCGCTTCCTCCTTCCCTCTCCCTATGGGCAGGCTCATGCCAAAAACCTCTTTACCTTAAGCTCTTCAAAGTTCTAAGTTGACTACACAGGCACACAAAGATCAACAAATTGATGCATACTGGAAAAGTAATTCTCTCACTATGGATTATCTTCAGAACATATTGATATAGCATAATGCTATACAGTTTGCTGAACAATATAGAATTTGGCTGAAACTAAACAAGCTGTATCTAGTCAGTGCCTGCATGAGACATCACCTGGTCTAGAGGGTTGAGCCTCCATTTGCCTGAAGATAACATCCGAAGGTCGCCAGTTGGAGGCCACCGACACTGTGCGACCTTGAAGCAGCTGACAAGCTGCTCTGAGCATGGGAGGGTGGAGGCCAGAATGTGTGACCAGATCAAGAAAGAAACACCTGAATGTTGTGGTTTCTTGAAAGATAGAAACATTCTTTCAACTTGTAAAAATCCCTATGGGGATTTAAATTGCCTGCCTATGTAAACCGCCTTGAATAAAGTCTAAGGAGAAATCTGAGGACCAAGAAAGGCGGTATAGAAATACCTGTATTATTATTATTATTATTATTATTATTATTATTATTTGTGCATCAGCTTGAATGAAATGATGGAAGAAAGGCAAGATGTGAATTTAATAAAAACAATATTAACAAGAACAAGGGGGAAACAATTATCACCATTAACTATAAACACTGTTCAATAATCAGAACACATCAGAGGTGCAATAGATACAAAGAAAAGCAACAGCGCAATCAAAGGAAGGACAGTAGCAGTAATTGCTAGTACTGCTATCAAGTTAAGGATCCTGGAAGCCAGGCACCTGGGACATCCAGACCAAGTCTCCAGATTCCAGATGGCTAGCCTGTTCGTCAGTTAAGACCCACACAAGGGAATCTTGCAGCAACTTAAAGGCTAATCAACATATTGTTGCATTTGTTTTGTGAACCAGATCCCTTTTTGTCAGGAACATGAGACAGACACATACTATACATTCTAAACACATAAAAGAGTCTTGCTGCTTTCTCATGCAATGTAAAGTAAAAGCACAGAAGTGATTGGAGAATCCAATCAATGAATGCAAGATCCATACCGCCCGGATATAACCCACCAGTAGCCAACTTTACTGACATGATAAATCAGTCATACAATAGAAATGGTAGTAGAAAGTAAGGTTCCTGCCTAATAAAAAATAAAGAAAGACCAGGTTCCTGCCTAATAAAAATTCTCAAGAAATGAAGTTAACATGCAGCAAGTTTCTTTCCCCACCCCCCAGAAATTTTTTTTCAGACACCAGACAAAATAATGTACTTATTTAAGGCCTAAACCAATAAGGATTTGCTACATTTCCAAGGTTCAGAAGCCAACTATGGAAAAATGTTATTTGGTCAAGGGAATACCAATTTCTCCATTTTTTAAAACAAACAAAAAATAATCTTCTGTCATGTATTCCCTTAAATGGATAATAGGATACCATGCCATTTGTCCTTTTCTTTTCCCAAAAAAGTAAAATCCATGTTATCTCCTGGCTCTCTTCCCAAAAAAACAAACAAACCTTTCAATGCCATGTCTCTTCTCACAATGCCCTTAAAGATAACCATCAGCAAGTGAAAAATGAGAAAAGCGGTTTCACTAAAAATAGCACATTAAAATGGTGGCGACATTGACGGGAGGAGTCAGCCCTCTGGGCTTGAAATGAGAGAAAGAAAAACAAGTCTCATTCTTTTCTGTTTACATTAAATAGAATGTTCTGCTGTAGGGACCTTGCCCAAAGGCTTATTTTGGACTTTTCACAGCTAGCCATCTGCTTTCTCCGCCCCCCCCGCCCCCATTCTCTTGATTTGAAATGAATACAGTATGTAAGTGTTTTCTTTAAGTGGATGGAAACAGATTCTATTCAGGTAGCTTGTCATGCAGCATTTTGTATTCCAGATAACTGATAACAAAACGTAAGATGTGAAGAGAGAACATCTGAGAGTCACTGCTGTGCCTTGAAAATACCTGGAAACTGCAATCAGGAAGAGATTAGGAACATATAAAGCACCCACATATCAAGTTGAATCATTGGTCCATTGGACCCAGTACCAGATCTTGTGTAAGGCAGGCAGGGCCTCTGAGAGGAATTTTGTCTGGGGGTACAAATTTTCTTTTGGGCCCCTTTGCAAAGGGAGAGGGGTGAAACAGAGCAGGGGAGAGTGGGGGCAGGGAGGAGCAAAACAGGATGGGGGAGGGTGGAGACAACTGGAAAAGTCTTTGGAGTTCAGGTCTACCCATATGGCATCAGCAGCTACAGTAACACGGAAAACCAAACACACTCCTAAGTCTCTCCAACATCTTTCACACATAGAAAATCATTGCAGAAAATGAGCATCATCATATTTAGGCTCACACTAGATTGGAAAGAGTCCTGTGCATACCAAAACTTGCTTCTGCAGCAGCTGTAGTCCCGCAGCTGTGTCCCTGAGCTCCTGTACACTCCTTCGTGGTAAGCAGATACACAAGCCAAAGAGATCCTATAGCAGGCCAGTTTCCTTCCAGATCTGACACTGTGTTGAAGAGTGTCATTTATGCATTCCTTGGCCCAGCATACATGGCTTGCGAGTAGCTGCAGCCGCACACTTGTGGTAGTGTCCCCAGCATCCCATGCAGGCAACAAGTCTGAGTAGGTAGGAAAATGTCAGATCCCAGGAACTTTTAGGGTCCCCTCCTTTGGCTCCTGGGACCCCTTTTTGATCCTGGGCCTGTATACAAAGTACCCCCCTCTCCCAGGCCCTGAAGGCAGTGATTTTCCAGATCTTAAGCAAGGGCTGTTTTTTCCCTCCTCAAATCCTGCTTGCTTCCAATTACCAGAGCCTGTAGCAGGCTCCCAGGGATGCAGGGAGCCCCACAGCATACTCTGCAGGGCTGCCCAACACGCGGAGACAGTGCAGATAATTACTGTGATCACTTCTGATTTGCGATCACAAAACAAGAAGTGGGTCGCGATCCTTATTTTGAGTGTCTCTGCATGTTGGGGAGCCCTGCAGAGGCTTGCACAGGGCTCCCAACACCAACAGGATCCTGCTGCAGGCTCAGGTAAATGGAAGCAAGCCCATGCACCCCTCCAAAGCGGCGCAATCCTAGTGACCACGTCGCTCCATTCCCCCTCCCCGTCCCTTAAGGAGGCAGATGCCAGGGCTCTCAGGCTAGGGCGTCGCAATGTCCCAGTTTGAGAACCAGTGCCACTAGCACTACAATCCTATACATTGTATAGGGTGGCAGGTTCTCTTTGAGGATTCTACGGTTCCTCTGCTATTTCCTGGCTCCCCAAGGAGCCATGGATCACAGTTTGAGATCTACTGATTTAAATGAAGATATCAGGGATTGAACCCAAGAATTCTGAGAGCCTATGAGCTCAGTCACTAAACCTTCTCCAAACTAGGCATCCACTTCCTTGTATATTATAGGGAAAATTTTTACACATATGCACCCTGTACACCTGAGGACATGCACGCAGCTACAGATACCAGCATATAAAATGTAATAGGGGCTTGCATGCAAGGCCCCACTCTTCCCATGCCTCAGAACCAACTTTGAGAAAGGAGAGAGGAACACAATGTGCCTGACATTTGAGTCCCCTGCCCAGCTCCAGTCCCCCCTCCCCAACTTCTATTTTTCCTGTCATGTTCTAATGCAACAATGATAGCATGCTGTAGAGATTCTAAGCGTTTGCATCAACACCTCTGATGATTAGCAAGAAAAGAAAAAACAGATATCTATTAGTCTCATATTGATCATAGTAACTGGAATTGAACCAACAGGACGGCTGCAGAAGCTTCAAATCCTACAATAGCCAAAAAGCTTTTCTGTATTTTACCCCCAACTACAACTGAATTGTCACTCAGAAAGAATAAGAGGCCATTCTTTCTCCCACAGAGTTAAAACAGATCATGACTAATTTTGCAAGCTATTTTTGTTTGTTCTGAAATGACCAACAATGTGTCGTTAACCTTAGAGATATTAATTTGAGGCTGTCACTGACCTAGCAAATAACTTGTCTACAGATGAAATGCAAATTTTCCCATATTTAGCAACAGCTGAAATCAGGCCATGCTGTTGAGAAAGATAATAAATTGTCTAGAAAACAAATCAGACTTCAGTACTGAAGACACAATTCCAAGAAAGAGGGATTGCTCAAGCACTAATTAAAACTTATTACACTGTTAAAATAATGTTCAGAATCTCTTTCTTGCCTACGTTACACCCAGGCAGCCCCACTGTATTTTTTTTCTTCAACACATTCCACCAATAAACAGCTCTGCCCCAGTTATCCCTGCAAAACCTTTTTTGTTCCCTTAAGTATACAGTTTTAATTTATCAGATACATGCAGTTGCAAGGAGTGTGTAGGATAAGGCATAGGCTAAAATCAAGTAAGTTTTGTGCCATCAGGTGGGGAGGGGAGGGAGAAGAACTGTATGCAACCACCAGAGTGTCATTTACAGTATCCAGTGCAGAAGGTACCATTCAGGAGGGCACAAACTACATCTTTTAAAAAAACAGACAGCACATAAGGCCTAGGGATAGTCTGTTTGTGCTGTTGGTTGGAAAAGGTGCAGCTGAGACCAGGAGGCACCACTGTTAGATGTGCAACATATTTACACAGAAGTAAATTGTACTATGCTCAATGCAATGTATTCCTAGCAAAGTTTACACACAACCTACATATGCAAATTTGAGGCAGATGATTGAATTGTTGAAAAGCAATGTGATTTTAAAATACTAAATAAAAATATCAGTATTGGCTTATCAGTTAAACACAAAAAGCAGCATTAAAACTATCATGACTGGGATTCATCTGGTGCTAAATCATCAAAGTGGCTACCAGAAAAGCCTCCCTAGGGAGAATATTTCACAAACAGGGGGCCACCACTAAGTACATCTTTCCCCTGGTCACCTCACCTCAGGTGCCAGAGAAGGGCTTCTGAAAATGATCTCTCTGGACAGGAAAGCTCATAAGAAAAGCTCTGCTGGTTCAGACAAAAGACCCACCTAATCCAGCATTCTGTTTTCCCCAGAGACCCACCAAGTCACCATTTACAATAAGCCAACTCTAAAAGGGTTATCACTGCCCATAGATTTATGCTCCCCTACAAAACACATCCTAAAGTGCAGGGGAAATGGGTTTGCAGGGAAGATACAGGAACTTCTTGAAAATATTTCACCATTGATCAACCAGTGGTATGGAAGGTGTCTGTGGTATCTGCAGCACTCCCAGACACCCATGACCCGGCAGCAAGACCAGGACGCAATGAACCAAACAATAGTAGGAAGCTCAGCTTGGTGGGTAGAGCCTGAGCATGTGGTTTTCATGGGCCTGAAAAAGCTCGCCCGCCTGCCTGCTCCAAGCTTCTTATCTGTGCATCCTGTCCTCATATTGCAGGCCTCCGAATCTGCAACACTGGGACAGGATGCACCAGACACCAGTAAGAAGCTCAGAGCGGGCTTCTTGGAAGCCTGGAAGTCATCACCAGTTACTTCCGGTGATGCGTGCAATAGGACAGCATGCACCAAGGGGTACACGGTAAGTGGAACGTTGAGAAATGCTGAAATATGAATATTGAAATCTATATTTCTTTGCCTGATTAGATTTTTACTAAATCCACACAAAGTCATAATCATATCCAGCATATGTATATGCTCAAATAGCATGAGCAATATGTTCTCCAAAAGTCAAGCACTGCATAAAACAGCACTATTAAAGACCTTTTTGATCCAACAGGCAGGAAACAGATATGAATGGCCCAGAATTCACTGCCCCATCACGTCAGGGCAAAGAGTGCTATAATGAATTAGGCTAAAACAGTTTCTCAACATGTGTCTTTGGCTGTACCACTTCACATAGTCCACATAGTCCTTCCACTTCTGGAAGTACCACCAGAAATAACGTGATGACACAATTGCCAGTTACCTCTGGGTTGGGAGGCCAGATATGATGCAACAAACACCAGTAAGAGGCTCACGGTGGATGGGAGGGCTTTTTCGAGCACAGAAAAACATGCTTTGGAGCTCTGCCTGCCAAGCTGAGCCTCCTACTGCTATTTGTTGTGTTGTGTTACTGGTCTTGCTGCTGGGCAGCAGGGGTCCTGCAAGTACCACCAGAAACCACTGGCTACCACTGGCTAGAAACACTCCGATAAAGAAAGCTGAGTTACTGAAGGTATGACTGTATTAATATTTATGTTTAACATGTTATAAAATTTGACACTTAAATGAACTTTTTTTTTTTTTTTTTACTTTTTTAGTGTCTGGATTCACAGACTAAGGACCAAGCTGAGCAAGGGAAAAAATTTTAGACTGTTGCTCCAATAGTTGTACAGCTTGGTCCAAAACCAAGAATTATGATGCATAAAAGTAGATATTCCAATGACATACAACTTCACACATCTAGGAGCTTCCAGTTCTTTTTCAAAAGTCAAGAATTCCTTGTCTAACAGAACTGGGAAGAAACATACATTTGTCCCCACCACACAGAAAAATGAAGTGAAAAAATCAGAGCTCCCCTGCCCCGGAACTTTGGTATATGCTGCTATACTGCAAAACCTTCTCACCCACCATCAGGCAGCCCTGCTCAATTCAAAAATAATATTTGAACAAAAAAAACAAAAAACCTACACAACATTTAAGTTGCAACCTTATGTACACTTACTTGGAAGTAAGTTCCACTGAAATCAGTGAGATTTACTACTGCATAGACAAGTATAGGATTGTGGTGCTATACATTTCTGAATATCTGCACTGTGCTAGTGGAGACCTTAAGAGTGGAATCCTGAAGTGAACTCTGGCAGGCGCAAGGCCCTTGAGCTGGCCCAGAAGTGTCGTGTATGTACTGTAAAGCATTTTGCAACTACTCCAGAGTCAACGGAGCCAACGTGCAGATGTGTGCTGGCTCACAGAGGCCAAATCCAGCCTTGTGGCGCTAAACTCAGGTATGTTCATGCCAGTGAAGGGCAGACAGCTCAGAGATTTTAGAGGGTGGCAGAAGCAGGGCATTTTTGGGTGGGGGAGGGCAGGCCGTCCGGTGGACTGAACCCAGGAGAGGCATGGGATTGGTCTGGGTGACTTTAGGAAGCAGCAAGCAGGGCACAGATAACCAAACAGAAGAGCAGTAAAGAACTGAAGAATCCCAAGGAAAGGTCAACCAAAAAGGTCATCACTGCTCACTAAAAAGCAATCAACTGAGGGGCCAGCTTGGCTTCACAGGACATTTAAGGGTGGGGGGGATAAAAATCTTGCATGTCAGATAGCTGTGAGACACAAAGTAAAATATCCAACCATGACAGCAGCACTGGTGTGGGAGGAGACAGTTCTTTCAGGCACTCTTATCCCAGGTCTATTGACACATTGGAAAAATATTGCCAATCCACCACAGCAGAGACTTTGAGACACACTGATCTACAGGATGCATTACCATGTACTGTAAATAAATCCTCCGAAGTGGCTACCTACGCCTCCTTACATTTGTCCCTCAGGCATACTTATTCTATCTAGAGACATCAGATAAGAATCTAAAGTGTCATTTTTACATCAGCAACATGAACCACTTTATACCTCTGCTAGCCATCATGTCTGCTGTCACTTTTTAGTTCCTTTGCATAGTTCCCAAGCTTGCTCTGTGTTTAACCTGTACCATACTTCTACACCAGTGATCATTCACCAAGACTAATTGGATCCCAGTGGTCTCTCAAATCTATCAATTCCAATCTCCCCACAATTTCCTGTACCATAAACTGGACTGAAATTAGCAGACTTCTCATGGCAACTATGATACCAAAATGGCAAAATATTTTCCTACCATTACATAACTTGCAATTAACACACATCAAAGCCTTGCTTTTGAAGTCAGAGACAGCACAATACTTGGACTCATCTGAGTATACCTCACTCCATCTAAAAGTTGAAATCATTTTTTCCAGTTCTGCTAAGGCTACAGGAGCAACCCAGATGAATTTTATGACAAAATCTTTTTGCAGAGGAGTGACATTTGCTTGTGAGAATGCTCTCACTAAGAATAAATCCATTAGAAACTAATTTCAATTTAGTGACAGTTCCAAAGTCCTGTTCAAAAGTATTTTTAAACATACTTGCATGCATCCCTACCATGATTGCCAGCTCCTGATACAAAGACCACAAAAATAACTTGCCCTCACAGCCTTGAATGAATTGCATGCATGACTACCCCAAACCCAAGAAGGTCACAACAGACATCGGAACCTTTGTAAAGGGCACATAAACAGCTCTGTTCCTTTGTTGGTGCATTTCTTTATCAGCTTTCAATTAGGTAGCACTTCTGACTGTACCAAGAAGAGAAGCATGTTGTACACACTGTTCTGATGTTCTGATGTACCAGCCACACAACATCATGCTCTTCTATTATCAGAAAAGCAACTGAACAACATACCAGAATGAAGGGCACTAACTCAAAACTAAAAAGCATGCAATTCAAAGGAAAAAGCTAACACAATACTATAACTCCACTTGCATTCTGGAGAGAAATGTGCATTTAATTAACTACATCAACACAATTAAAGTCAAGGCTTATAAAATGTAAATCATGCACGGATGGACACACCCCACGCATAGATGAAGTACCAATCATACTCATTTCAAAAGATTTTGCAAGCAGATGCTCACTGCTAGGTTGTGTCTTGAGCCTAGGGATCAACAGGGACATTAACAAGGGCTCTTTAAGATACTATTTAAACTGCCTCCTGTTTATTGTAAGCAGCAAACTTTGCAAAAAGAAGTGTGCTAGACTGAAATAGTAACAGAAAGAAAAAATTATTAACATTGCCCTGTAGTTCTCTGAAAGTGTTGATCAAAAACAGGGGTCTTCAAACCCCGGCCCAGGAGCCAAATGTAGACTGCAGCAAGCCTCTATTCGGCCCACAGACAACCTCTTGTCCCCTGAAAGCCTCTGGCCCACTCAACAGAACATGACCAGAACTGTGCTCCGATTGTGTCTGGAGGGTGTTCTGAGGGCCACAGAGGTTGAATGAATGAGCCCATTTATTCATTCATCTAAGTTCCATCTCTAATTTATTTATTTAAATTTTATATTTAAATTGTTTTTCCGGCCCTCAAAACCATGCCAGATATTTGATGCAGCCCTCTGGCCAAAATGTTTGGAGACCCCTGATCAAGAAGAAAGTCAGAATAGAAGAGTTATGAGAGATTCAGTGCCTCCTTTAGCAAATGGAGTTTCTAGGATTCTTGCTGGGGACTACCAGAAAGAGGAGAGATTTCTGCTTCTTTCAGTATCCTAGAACTAGAACAGGAGCCTTTTCAAAAAGTCATTTAAACTTCTCAAACATTAAACAGAAATTGGTTCAAAGTTTCAAAATTATACTGTAATAAACAGATTCTAAGCTGTAAATAATTCTGGGAAACAAAAATCTAATCTCAGAAAAATACTACATGCAGATATCCTCCTATTGTGTTCAGGAGATGGGTCACTTGAGATCAAATTTAACTTTGGTACTAACAGATATGCATCCATCTATAGGTCAATGACTGTACATCCTGAAAACTCTCCCTAACAGGATATAAATAAGACAAAACTTTTCTTGATTTGGGAAGACCATCAATAAGCAAAATTCTAACACCCATTAAGTTTTGATTCTCCCAAGTCTTTTGATTTTGTTTTTAAATTGCTCTGCATTTCCTTTGCCCCACATTATCTATTTCCTTTGTATTTGTCTCTACTACACACCTGTTCGCTTGTATGTTATGAGGTCAGGAAGTACCTTTGTGCTCTAATGCTAAACTCAACAGGGATGTTAACAAGGGCTCTTTAAGACACTATTTAAACTTCCTCCTGTTTACTGTAAGCAGCAAACTTTGCAAAAAGAAGTGTGCTAAACTGAAATAGTAACAGGAAACTATTTCTTAAGTAAGAGGCCACAGGGTTGCCCTTTCACATTCACATTTTATTATCCCAACTAATATGGTATTTCCCTAGTAAGGAACTAATTTTGCCAGAAGGCCAGATTATGAAAGGATCGCTATGAAGTGATAAACTAGTGTCCCAATCCCAACAAATGGGACTGCAAGTGTCCTTGCTCTGTGTTCTCACACTCTCCCCCCCCCCCCCACTTGCACCAAAGCAGGAAGCAGCTCCACCACCACAACTTAGCAGCTAGATTTATCCCTGGGTCAGTGATGAAACTTACTCTACTGTGGGTACAGTGGCTACCACAAGACACTCACTAAAACAAACTGCTTTCTACTGTCACATCATAGTTCAGATAGAAGACAAGCACATTAACTACATGTTTTGATGCATGCATGCACACAAAAAATGGTCCATACAGTTACTTAGAAAAAAATTCAAAAGCTAACGCTGGTGACATTTTTCTTAAGGCTAACTAAAATGCCACAGTATAAAAGCAAGTTTCCCAGTTCATGTGAAGTGGAACACTACCTATTCCTTAAAACCAACCAAATATCCCAATTTCATGTGACAGAATACTCATCTGTGCAGTGAATAGGTAGATCATGTTACAGAAATTCAAATCCTTTGCACTGGTTTCCGTGAAATGATGACGCAGTAAACTTCTGCATTAAGGTTAAAAAGGCAAAACATACTTACCCGTGAGATAGTCAGAGGCATGTTGAAGTCTTTGCCACCTTGAAGCCTGAAACCCCAAGGAGCTGGACCAACAAGAGAAACACTATAGTTGTTCATGATGTTTAGCAGTCAAGGTCTAATCCCAGAAAATAAATGTCTGTAAGAGAATTTTAAAGATCATTTGGAATACAGAAGTAACATACACAAAAGGTAACAAAATAAAAATTTAGTCTACTCTGAAAAGTTTTAACATTAAGGAGGGCCAAATCCTATCCAACTTTCCAGGACAATGCAGCTCTGAAGAAAGGGAACAAACATGTCCCTTACCTTGAAGGGGCCTCCATGACTGCCCAGCACTGCAGGATGCAGCCCATGCCCTGATGGCATGGCTGCATCGACACTGGAAAGTTGGCTAGGATCAGACCCTAAGTGTCTAAGAGGAGAAGTGTCAAGGTTCAAACCCCTTCTGCAGAACATGGGGTAACTAATAAATCTGGAACCTAAACATTGCATTAATACATTTCAAAGAAGTTACCATGAAGCAACAAAACTTTGCCAGCAAGTATACCCTATGCAGACATGGGTGCTTCATTCCTATTTTTAGGCAAAGGCACAAAACATCTCACATGGACACCTAAAAAATGGTGGGTGAATCCTGCTCAGCCCTCATTCTGCAAATAGATCCCTGGGCTGAGCCCTGGAATAAATTAAGGCTTGGATTTTGGCCTCAGTTCAGAGGCTCTCCGTCTCTAGCAGCAGCTTCATTCGCTTCTGAAGGGGGAAATGCTTGGAACGTGCAATGCAAGATGCCAAACATTTCCCTGGTAAAGAAGGGCAATGAATATTCTAGAGGCACAGGGTTCTGGACCATAGCTGTCCAGTAACAATCCAGATTCTTCCACCCAGAACCTCTGGCAATCTAGATCTCCCAAAGCTCAAATACCACTTCAATATAATAGCATTGTTTGTTGCCATAGCAGACTAGCCTACATTCACCTACATCCCCCCTCAATCTCACCCCAAGGCAAGGAAGAGATTGTTTCCCCACTGCCTTATTAAAGTTAGACAGAAACAACAATATGTATAGACTGGGAAATAAAATATAATTAAGCATGTTGTATAAGCATCACATCTTTTTACCGTCCATGAAATAATTATACATTGCTTCCCCAACTCAGTGGCGTAGCTAAGGCGGTATAGGGGGTAGCAGTTGCACCAGGCATCAAGCTTTAGGGGGGCAACAAGCTGAACTTGACACTAGTGACCAAAATTGTGAAAATCTTGGTATGTATGAATAATACCATCCTGTTATACATCATTGGAAAGGTAATTTCATGCAGAATGCAATGAAACAAGCCATATATCTCTATTTTATCAAAAGTTATGGCCAATTAAGCAGAAAATGAAAACACAACTGCCTTTATGGAACAAAAAGTGGATTTTCTTAACTCAAAACTGACCTATGAGACTGATTGTTCTGAGTGCCAATGAGATGTTATTATGATACAGCAGGGGTGTCCAAAGTTTTTGGTAGGAGGGTCACATCATCTCTCTGACAGTGTGTCGGGGGGGGCCAGGGGGAAAAAAAGAATTAATTCACATTTAAAATTTGAATAAATTTACATAAGTTTACATAAATGAATATATTAAAGATGAACTTATATGAACGAATGAAGGTCTTGCAATAGCTCAATGCCTATAAAAGGCCTTGCACAAAGCAAGGCTGGCCTTTCCTTTGCTGCTGCTACTGCATCACAGATGTGAAACAAGAATCAGTGGAAGCAGCCCTCATCCCACAGCTCACGTGAGAGATCAAACAGTCACACTCACGCTGAGAGCAGTTGTGTCGGTCCAGTGAGGGCTCCAACAAATCTCAGGAGGGCCAGAGTCTCATTAGAGACTGTGGGCTCCCTGAGGGCCACATTGAGAGGCCTCGAGGGCCGCAAGTGGCCCCAGGGCCGGGGTTTGGGCACCCCTGTGATACAGCATGGAACCAATAACTTTTTATTTACTTAATTAAATTTGGTTTTGTTATGGAGGGGGAGCTACAAAATTTTCTTTGACCCCAGGTAGCAGATAGAGGCAGCAGAGCAAGTGGGTGGCGAGCTGCTGGGGGGAGGAGGTGGATTCCTCCCAATTTTCACTTTTTCAAAAGCCCAGGCATGACATCACTTCTGGTTGTGATATCACTTTGAGCTGGCAACATTTTGAGCTTGGCAGCAGGCTACAAGATCATTAGCTACGCCAATGCCCCAACTCAATATACAAGAATACTCAAAGGTGTACACAAGAAGGCAGTATTGGGACTACCTGTGAGTATGTGCACATGCACAAGTGCAGTGATTAACACTCATGCCTGGTTAATCACAATTCAATATATTAGATTTCTGAGGCTCTGTGAATTTCTTAATAGCATTTTAACAATAAAAACACACATTGATATACTTTTTAAAGTTTCTTAAGAAACTTTAGAAAATGAGAAAGAAATCCCGTTGTTTTTTTTAAACGGAAGGATAACTTTTTCCCCTAAAAACGCCACAGGTTCATTAGAATTTATAAATTTGGTCATTCTGTATGAATCATGACATACTTTCGGTTTTCCATCACATTCAGTCAAAAATCTCTCCCTGAAAGTTTTTATTTAAGCTATAAGGCACACAAAGTAGTAATTTGTTAGTCAGGAAAGGTTTCATACACAAGTCAATCATCCAAAAACGAAAACCTCCACATGAAGCCTAAGTCATGTCCTTAAAACCAGATGATAATTTTCTTTACAAATTACAAGCATTTTTGTTTAACATCCAAGATGACTGCTTCAGGTAAGATATTGTATTGTTACCCAAGTAGAAGCTGTCACTCATTTTTATGTATTTGGAAACAGAGAAGGGCTACATAGACTGTAAAATGAAGCCAAAGTAACATGGAAAAAACCCATAGTTATTAAATACTTAAGGCAGAACTTCAGACAAACAAGAGATTTTGCATTTCAATTTCAGGAGGACTAAAAGTATAATTCCTGTTTCTGGCAAGTGAATTTATATGCACTTATCCTCAACACACTTGTGTGTCCTTCACTTCAGAACTAAGATATAAGATGGTGTTTGACAACCTCTGCAAAGTCCA
Source organism: Tiliqua scincoides (assembly GCF_035046505.1). Lineage (NCBI taxonomy): Eukaryota > Metazoa > Chordata > Lepidosauria > Squamata > Scincidae > Tiliqua > Tiliqua scincoides. The sequence goes on along the minus strand of NC_089826.1, from coordinate 16,409,753 downwards.
AATGAGGCTTTGTAAACTGCAGCAGTTAAAACCCATTTCTGCCCAGACCACAGGTGCACACATTTGATCCCTTTCGCAAATATATTATTCCGCAGAAATTGCTAAAAGCAGGGCTTCTCAAACTGTATCAAGGTAAATCGTTAGAAGAAAAAATGAACCCTGTTTAAGAAAGTTTTCAAACACAACTCACTCTCACACACATACAGAACTGCAGCCTTCTAGTACTGTCAGGTTGAAAGACTTCTGCTATGCAACCTCCTGCAAAGATGAGTCTTATTTCAGGAAGGGGAGAGGAAGAGAACTGTTCTTGAAAGAAAAGCCATCTTCCATATCACTGGCAGCTACAGTAAGAAGTTAGAAAGGCACTAGAATACAGTGCCTAGAATGGCAGACATCAGCAAGAAGCTTCCATTTCTACTAGGAACTACTTATACAAGTAGAAGCCTAATGCCCATTCGTACTGTATAACTACTAAACTAAAACTGTTAAGATGAATTAAAGATTGTCCAAAGCAAGAGGACAGGTATATGGATTTCACTCAGAATAAAAGCATCAAGACTTGCATTCTATCATCATCCAACATCGACCTTTCAGTTCTGTCAAAGCTGAAATAATTTTTCCCCTAGTTCAGACGTGAAAAAGTCCGACAACCCAGGCCTTAGGAAAATCAGAAGGTCAAGTTGCGTTTTGATCCTTGCATCTCAAACTTGACTACTCAATCTGCTAGATCTCATTATTTCAACAGCTCGCGCTCTCGCTCTCTCTCTGGGAATGCACATGGAAGAAGATTTATGGAAAGCATTTACAATGAATAAAAAATTCATCTGGATTCTACTGAAAAGATATGCAAGAACCATCAGGGGCTCACTGTTGGACTTTTAGACAAAGTCACCATGGATTTTTCACTTTGATCATCATCTCAGTTAGACACTGTACCCTTCAAGTTGTTTCAATGTGAGCTTAAAACAAAGGTAATAGAGTACATTTTGCTTGAAGACAGCAAATTACTTCTATGCTGCCCACACAAAAACCTTTGTAAATCTTACATTGCATTAGGTTGCACTAAGAGAAGAAAGCCCAGATGCATTTATAACCATGGCATAGATTAAGATACAGCGGCCAAGTTATACCCAGAAGCACAATTTAGAATGTCCTTGCAAAAGGAGGGGGGAAAAATTCCCTCAAAAGACAAGTCACTCTCTAACCCAGTGGTTTTCAATCTTTTAATCCTGTGGCACACTAACAAATTGCTAAAATGGTCATGGCACACCATCAGTTTTTTGACAATCAACAAGGTACACCTCTCTGCTGGTGGGGGGGCTCCATCCCCAATAGCCCTACTAAGCAATGACCCACCCCCAGATGCCCAGGGCACACCTGCAAACCACTTGCAGCACACCAATGTGCCACGGGACACTGGTTGAAAGCAGCTGCTCTAAGCAGACTTTCCCTTGTGCGTGGGCTTCTGCTTTTCCTTAGTTACACTAAGTCCTGACAAGGAGGAGGAAATCAGAGCTACCAAACCATTCCACACCCTTCAACCTGCCCTGCCCAGCTCTGCTATGAAAATGCCCCCCCCCCCCCCGCACAGTGGTGACTTGGCCTAGGATTACAGAGTTGCAGGCAGGTTGTTGCCAAAACAGCTACTGTCAGCGCAGCCCAGCTGGGGAAACGAGGGCTGGCCTGCTGCACCTTGATCCGAAGTCTCTGCGGGGGGGGGGGGCCTGGGCTGGGCAGCTTCTCTTGGGACTGAGGGGACTTTCAGTCAGCAAAGGGACTGAAGGGACTGGAGTCTCTCATTGCTGCCCAGCCCGCAGGTGGACGCACAGTCGAGCCCTGGGGCGTATATGCAGCGACCAGCGAGTTGCTGGTGCTGGTGCCCGGGTGGCTGCTGGGGGGCTCTGCCAGGGGCTCCTTCTCCTTGCAGCCAGCCAGCCAGCCCCGCACACTGGCTTTCTCCCCCCCCCCCCCCAAGGAGAATGGCTCCTTTTCTCCCTTGAGGCTTCTTCCTGCAGAGTGGAGACTCGGGGGGGTGGAGCAGGTTCCTACACATAACACCCCCCAAGTGCCCCTGAGGCGCCTCTTCAGCTTCCTCCGCGCGAGCCGAGCGCTCAGCTCGCCAAGGGCGCACCGAATGCGCTCGCGCTGTGTGTGTGTGTGTGTGTCTCACTCACACACACACACACAACAGGTCCCCCCTCTACTGGCCCGCCTTGGAGGGTATCCTTCTCTCCCCCCCCCAACTTCTCCCCTGCTGCGCTCACCTCCGAGGACGCGCAGGCGCTGCCACCACCAGCTCGAGTGCGTGTGAGAGCGAACTGCTTTGCGCCCCGGTCTAGCTCGCACTTCCGCCCCCTTCTCTCCGCTCCTCCCCTCTCCAGCGCAGGAGGGACCGGCCAGCTCGCTCCAGCTGAGCCAGGAGGAGACCTGCCAGGCACGCAGCGCACAGAGAGAGCCAGGCAGGCATCCTCCTCCCTCCCTCCCTCCCCCACCCAGACCTCCCCAGCCCCCTACTTTCCCCCTTAACTTACAGCCCAAGCCTATGCATGTCTACTCAGAAGTAGATCCCATTAAAGTCAAGGGGGCTTACTCCCAAGTAAGTGTGGATAGGAGTGCAGCCTTACAGCCCAAGCCTATGCATGTCTACTCAGAAGTAAATCCCACCAAAGTCAAGGGGGCTTACTCCCAAGTAAGTGGATAGGAGTGCAACCTTAGGAGCCTATCCAATTTTCCAGTGCAGGTGCAGCCCTGCCAACAGGACCTGCGCTGCATCCTGCGGGAGGGGGTGTGCAGTCACAGACACCTCCTTCAGATAAGGGAACATTTGTTCCCTTTCCTCACAGCTGCATTGCGGCTGCACTGGGAAGTCGGACAGGATTGGGCCCTTACTCCCAGCTAAATCCTATGAGTTCCATGGGGCTGCTTATAATCTCATGTCTCATCTCATCAAACCTTTAAACCCAGGACCCACTTTTTAGAACAATAATCTGTCGGGACCCACCAGAGGTGATGTCATTAACCTCACTTCATGAAGTGGTGTCATGGCCAGAAGTGACACCATCAGGAAAATTTTGTAACAATCCTAGGCTGCGATCCTATCCACACTTACCCAGGAGTAAGCCCCACTGACTACCATTGTTCAAAGCATATACATTGTAGCCTGCTAAAAGTACAGAAATGCAGTCCCCAAATGCAGTCACATACCATGTTGGCATCAAGTCTAATAATACTAAAAGTATTGAAATGATTGAGGATCCACCTGAAATTGGCTTACAACCGACCTAGTGGGTCCTAACCCACAGTTTGAGAAACAGTGATCTAATAAATATGCATTGGGTAGCAATCTTTTCTTTCTTTTTTTCCAGAAAAACTTTGATCCAACTTATGTTTCTCACATTCAGGCCCCTTTGTTAATGTCCCTTTGTTAATGATAATTATTACCAGCTATTCATAGCCTTAGAAGTAGGCAAACATACCCTCCAGCTCTCCCCTTCTTCCTAGGACAGGACTTATTTTCTGGTACCTGTCCCTGGGACACTGTGGTCCCTGTTTGCCTAGGATGGTGGCATTTATTTATTTACAACTATAGATATAGATCCAGCCTTTAGACCCTAAAAAGGGCCCCAGAGGAGGCTTATAAAAACAATTGCATAGAGCAATCAAACCAAACCAAATCCAATATTGAAACATCTACTGTCCTGGAAGGGCAAGTAACAAGAGAGGAGACAAGCAATGCTAGGCAGTGGCATAGCTAGAGGGGGTGCAGAGCACTAAGTTTTGCAGGTAACTTCACTACAGCATGTAGTGAAGGAGTGGCCCCTTCCCCTCCCCTTTGGAGCCATTCCAGGTGGTGGGTGCAAAATGGAGGCATATGCATCAGAGCAGTGGTGTAGCTAAAAGGGGTTCAGAAAGTAGCAATTGCACTGGTAACAAGCTTTAGAGGGGCAGCAACCTGAGCTTGACACAAAATTGTGAAAACCTGCTGAAATTCTCTCTCCTACACAATTGTTAAAGGTCCAGGATCCCTAAAGTTGAAAGATTGCCCATCCCTGGTCTGACTAAAACAGAATAGCACACTGTTTTGTGTTTTTTTTGTTTTTTTTAAAAAAGGCCTCATGGCATTTCTGTTAAAAAGCAGACTGGATTAATTTTGTTGTGATGCCCCTAGTAGCATTCCTTTGAAATGAAGTAAGGGTCAGGGAAACTGCAATCTCATCAGTTCCCTGTGCCAATCCTAAGGGGCCAATCCTATCCAATTTTCCAGCACTGGTGCAGCCATGCCAATAGGGTGTGTGCTGCAACCTTTGGTGGGGACTGAGGAGGCAGTCACAGAGGCCTCCTTAATGTAAGGGAATGCTTTTCCCTTTATCTTGGAGTTGCATTGTGGCTGCACTGGTGCTGGAAAGTTGGATAGGATTGGGCCCTAAGACTACTCAAGCAAATGATCACAATATCAATGCATTTTTCAAAGGATTGCTTCTGCCCGTATGAACCAACCTGAGCCCTGAGTCACTCAGATCCAGTTGGTGGGTATCAGAAACAGAGCCTTTTCAGTGGTAGCTCAACATTTGTGGAATTCTCCAGCCAAGGAGATTTATTATTAACAGTATTTATATACCGCTTTTCAACTAAAAGTTCACAAAGCGGTTTACAGAGAAAAATCAAATAACTAAATGGCTCCCTGTCCCAAAAGGACCAAGACCCCTTTCTTTCTGTTTTCAAATGGGCTCTGAAATTGCATCTGTTCCATAAGGTATTTAATATTGACCACTACCTCTTAAATCAGAAATTAAATTAAACTGGTTTTTTATGCTGAATTTTGTTTATAATTGTTAATTTCTAATTGGTGATTGTATATTTCCTTTATGCAACATATTTGTAAAATATGTGGAACATTTTATTTTTAAATCTGGGGCATGTGTGTGTTACACATACACACAGTATCCTATCATTGCATCATCACCTCAGCTCTTCATCTGAATCCAATCATAGTCACCATGATTCAAACTGCAGATTATGGGGGTTGAAGTAAAGCAAAGAAAAAAAAATGCATCAGTGGTTACTAAATGGTAAATTGAGAGTCTTTTGTATCCTGATCTGAAGCCTACACATAATGCAGATGCAAAATATTATCTTATCTTACAAACAAAAACAACCTCTCCAAATAGAGAGAACCTCTCCAAACACACACATTTTCTATGTACGTAGAGTTGTTTTTTTTAATGGGGAGGGCAAGCATTAAAAAGTAAAGTTCCCTTTCTAGTTTGAAATTGTACAATCTTGGATGGGGCAAGAATATTGTGAGAAGTTGCATCCTTCCCTGCTATATATTTTTTAATTGCTGGAAATGGTTGCACATTGTGTTGAACACAAACTGCTTTTAATTCACCAGATGTGCTGCTTATAGAAAGTGCTGTTTCCCCTCCTGCCCACTACAATGTCTTAGATGCAGGCCTGGTCCTGAATCTGCTGCCTGATGTCTTGTTTGACTTTGTAGCAGACTAAATTGCAAGCCTGGAAAAAAAATAGCTTCTGTTACGGGCATGCTAGGTCATGTCAGCCTTTCATTACCTCCCAGAGTGACGTATGCATTCATCACTCCTGGCTGCATGAATGGAATTCATTGTCTGCCATATAAGTCTGTTGCAAGCATGTTGTCTCTGTGCTTCAGAGCATGCTCATCTGTTGCTAGTCTTAATGGCTGAAAGAGGGGGACCATTGTGGGCCTAGGGTGGGCTGTGCAACCTGCATGGCTGCTCTCTCACACTGAGGATACAAAATACTTGCTTTCCCATTGTGGGAAACATCCAGTGCTCCCAGTTATGGGCTTCAAAACCTAACTAGGATCACAGGAAACTGCTGTCAAGCTATGCCTTACTTAGTACTTATACAAACAGCCAACAGCTGTCTAGTGGCCATTTTGAATTCAACCATGTAGAACAGTGTTTCTCAAATTGTGGGTCAGGACCCACTAGGTGGGTTGTGAGCCCATTTCAGGTGGGTCCCCAGTCTGTTATGTGGACATCTACCCTTTCTTCTTTCCCATTTGTTTTGGCACATAGACCTTACCTGAAATTCTATCAATACCACAGCCACTGCTACCCTTACACACAAAAACCTGAGCTGGTCAGATCTAGCACTTCTATAGTTAAAGTACTCAGCTGTTTACTCTGACTATTTCTGACTACCTCTGTACATCTGCAATGACTAGCCAAGAGACATAAGAGAGTGAATTTTCCCACTTGCTCTCAGGGCCATTCCATCTACAGTGTTTCTCAAACTGAGGGTTGGGATGAACCAACTTCAGGTTGTAATCATTACAATATTTCATTTTTAATATATTAGACTTGATGTCACCATGATATGTAACTGCATTTGGGAAGTGTTACAGTTCTATACTTTTAACAGGCTACTCTGTATATGCTTTTAACAATGATAGTCAATGGAACTTACTCCTGGGTAAGTGTGGGCAGGATTGCAGCCTTGGATTATTCAAAGTTTTCCTGCTTGATGATGTCACTTGCAGTAATGCCATCACTTCCAGTGGGTCCTGACAGATTCTCATTCTAAAAAGTGGGTCCTGGTGCTAAATGTGTGAGAACCACTGATCTATGAGGTCAGCTGAGGAATAACAGGGCAACAATGGGGCAGAGATGGGCAGATCAGGCACAGGAGGGGAGCGGGATTGGTGGTGGCTGCACACACTGTATCCAAACCCCATTCCCAGGCCTGATCCACCTGCACAAGTCAACACAGATTTGCACCAGCAATATTACTGGTGCAGGTCCAAGTTGCCCTCTTGCGGCTGCTGGGGCTTACCATGGGGCAAGGGGACAAATGTTCCCTTACCCTGAGGTAACCTCCAGCAGCCAAAAATCCCCTGTGACATACACCTGAAAATTCCCCCCCCCCCCATTGCCATACAGGGATGAAATAGGATTGGGCTGAAAGTACATCTTCTTTCTAAAGCTAGGTCCTTTTGTTTAGTGTGCTGCCTTGACAACAGAGAGTGTATGCAGAGTACTGCTTTAGTTTTAAAGGGCAAGTACCAGTCACCCCACTTAAGGAGGAATGGCTAGCTACTGCATGTTCCTGGCCACTATGCACTAAGCCATTTAGTTATTTGATTTTTCTCTGTAAACCGCTTTGTGAACGTTCAGTTGAAAAGCGGTATATAAATACTGTTAATATAATATATAAATGCACCACTGCACATGCCATAGAGAACTTTGTAAATCAATGCCAAAATCTTCTGGTTGGTCCTTTTGAAGTGTTTTTTAATATATAAATGAGATAGAAATATATTAGGCTAATGCAATGGTTGCAAAGGAGCAGCATTGTCCTTTATTCTTGTCCCATCTGAATATTCCAACTCCCTTCTAATGCCCACTTTTTGGCTAATTAACACCCTCCTTTTCCAAGAAGGGTGCAAAGAAATGCAGAACTCCTTATCAGTTGAGCAATTAACAAGAATTTATTGCTACACACTCCAAGCAATTCCTCTTGTCCAGAGGCTTTCCCTCCCCAAAACTCCACTTAACTCAGTGGGTAAAGGTCCAAAGCCTCCAGTCCAAGTCCAATCCAATCTTCAAATCACAGTCCAGTCTTCCCACTTCAGTCTTCTGCAGCAGAGTCCCTCCTCTGCAGCAGTGTCCTCTCCAGCAGAGTTCTGGCAGTCCCCTTCTCCCATAGGTATAGGTCAGGTTTCCTCTTGGTCAGGGTCCCTTTGGTCAGGGGTACCATCTGGTCAGCTTTTTGCACCTTCTGAAGCTGCCTTTTATCCTGCAGCCCCTTGTTAAGTCCAAATGCAGCTCAGCTGTGAGCTACCTCCTTAGCTCATTCAAAGTCCCATCAAGGTCAAATGAAGCTCAGGTGTCCATCCAGGTCTCCATTGGCCTTGATTGGTTACAGCTGTGGAGCCAGCCCTGCCCTTCCCAGAGCTGTCAAACAGCTGTCAAAACATGGAATCGCTATCAATACCACATCATCCACCTGATGATCTTCTGATCTTCCATTACAATTCTTTATATAATGGTCTGCTCTAAGAGGAAAAAAACTTAACATGCTGCAGCATGAAAATCACAGGGCTAGGCAAATAGCAAATACAGTGGTTTAGATCACAGCAGCCAACTGCTACAATAAATGCCTTACATAGGCAAAAGATCCATTTTGGTTGAAGCCTGGCAGCAGTTTAAGCTATTAATATTGGTAATTATTTTAATGGCTTGCTCATGCTTCAAGGTTTGTTGAATTATGAACACAGCAGAAAACCCAATCCACAGCTTGGCTCAGAACAAATGATGAGGCTGAAGATGGTTTCTTTAAATAGATGATTCTACAGCTTGCACCCTGGAAACCAAGCACATGTGATGATTTAATGCATCTGATAATGGCACATTCTCACTTCTTCCTCTAAAGATAAGAAGTTCCAGGAACAGCACTATCTGAATTTAGTTTCCTTTCGAGGACAAATCACATTAGAGGAGACATCTTTTTAATTATTATTTATATAGGTGTTTTTGTAATGTTTTACTGACAATTTTACAAGCACATTGAGGTAAGCATCACATGTGCAGTTATCTCTCTCTATATTATTCCAGTCCTTCTCAAAAACTACAAAAACTACTCTTCTTTGTCTCCTTCCACTCCTTGGATTGAAAAATAAGAGGGAAAGAAAAATGTGAAGGGGAAGGAAGTGCTGAGCTAGAACATCAGAGAGTAGAAGAAGCAGAGGTTAGCACATCATTAGGAAAAGGGGGCAGTATGCAACCTCAGGCAACAGGATGTCTTGGGCTGGCCCTGGGTCACCTCTACACACTGATGGTTCTCCACATTCCAGAGAGCTCCCCTTAAGAAACATGCACTCAGTGGCATAGCTAATGATCACGTAGCCTGGTGCCAAGCTCAAAATGTTGCCCCAGAAGTGATGTCACAACCGGAAGTGATGTCATGTTTGGGCTTTTCCAAAAGTAAAAAGGCATCTATCTAGGGTCAAAGAAGATTTGTAGCCCCCCCCCCCCCCAGGCAAAATCAAATTAAGTAAATAAAAAGTATGCCCCTGATAGGCTTGAGACATTGTATTAGGGTGAAGAGAGATGGTTATTATTCTCTTGCTAAATATAAGAGGGGCAACTCTTGAACAACAATCAGTCTCATAGGTCAGTTTTGAGTTAAGAAAATCCACTTTTTGTTCTACAAGGCAATTGTGTTTTGATTTTCTGGTTAATTAGCCATAACTTTTGATAGAATACAGATATTTCAGTGGGGTTTGTTTCATTGCATTCCACATTAAATTACCTTTCCAATGATGTATAACATGATGGTATTAATCATATATACCAAGATTTTCACAATTTTGGTCACTAGTGTCAAGCTCAGCTTGTTGCCCCCCTAAAGCTTGATGCCTGGTGCAACTGCTATCCCCTGCACCACCTTAGCTATGCCACTGCATGCATTGACCAGGAACATTGACTAGGAACATTAGCCCAATAACCTCCCTTGCAGGAAGGAGGTGATGGTAGTCTATAATAATAATAATAATCTCAGGGTGAAGGACACCTGTCACAAACATCACCCTTGGGGTAGGGAAGGACCAGGGGAGATTCCCAAGTCAAACAGGATTTAACCCTCCTCCACCTACACCATCCTCCACAAACCCCCAAGGGCAATGTTTTCTATTTTGCTTACTTCAAGCCCCAGGTCCTATTAACATACATTTCCTTGGTCAATTATTGCACTCAATGTTCATATAAAAGATTTTTTAATTATAACTTTAAGGGAGCTTCAATTGCTCCAAAAACATATTTACATGAATTACAGTAGCTAAAAACAAGAAAAGAACACATAACTAAAAGAAGCTAAAATTACCATCTTACAAGTCTCTCAGCATTTCTTTCAGTATAAAAACTATTAACCCCCAGCTCCCTTCCTCCTGCTGTCTGTCTTTTCAGGCACCCATGCCCAGGTTTTATTCTCTAAATTACTGATACACTACACCTGGGTAGCCAACAACCAACTTAATCCATCTTAAGGGGAAAGGCACTTGCCTTACCTGGTGACAACACCTGCTGTCCACCGTGATCTTGTCTCTCCCACAAACTGCTGTTGATGCAGATCTCATCAGCTGGCTTCATAGTTGGGCTGGCAATGCTCTAAATTGAATTCGGACTGGTTTAAATATGTAATTTAGATGCATGTTTCCTTGGAGTTACAGCATAGTTATAAAGGAGTTGGGTAGGTCCTTTGTGGACACTCCATGAGTGTGGACACCTGGCCAACCTGTGATGCCACCCATGACTGCACCTTTGTCTTGGCCAAATGCACATTCTATTTGTTCATCCTCATTTGGTTCAGAACTGCCCCCAGTCACTGAAGCTAAAAGAACCACTGCATCTTCTGAAGAAAGGCAGGCTATGTGCTGTTGTTAGTTTGCCTTTCCTCTAGAAGCATTTGCAGCCTGTGAATGAATTGGAGGAGAGGAAAATGGAGAATCCTGCGCAGTTAACAGACCCTTTTGTCACCTCCACCTCCTTGGGTCCTTTAAAACCCCCTCACAGAAAAACACTAACTGCCTTGTGAGAAGGGAGAGAAGAAGACCCTGACCTCTCTATTTTTATTCTCTAAGTATTAAGAAAAATTCTGCAAGCCGCCTTGGGCACTTCCCAATGCAAACAGGAAAGGCGCGATATAAATACTTTAAATACGTAGATAAATAAAAAAATGTTTTTCCCTCCTCTGCACTCACAGTTCTCATGGCTATTGAACTCTTGAGAGAGATGGGAAGAGCTTAACTCTACATTCTCACAGTTAATAAAAGTTCAACTGACAGGGCAAACTAGAAAGAGAAATAGAGAACATTTTACAGGCAAAATGTTTAACATAACTGGGCTGCTTGAATGCCCCAGACTTGAACAGAACATAAACACTTAGATTAGATCAGTTTTCCCGGCTAGACTATTAATCAAAACACTCATTGCCTTGATGGCTAAAGGCAGGGTTTACAGTAAAATTGATCCGTGCATCGTCGGCAGAAAATGAAACCTGCTTCGGATCAATATTTCTACTCAAAGGCAGAGTGTGTTGCTAGTGGACAACAGCCAAGACTGAAATAGAACTTTGGAAGAACCTCCCTACTTCCAAGTCCTGTGGTGGGAGGGGGGGGGGGAATGTATCAAGGTAAGCTGAAAGCTGATCATGCCAGGAAAGTGTTTCTTTTTTGTGGACCACACCAGTGAGATGATGACAAAAGTTATGCACTTGGAAGCAACTCCATGTCTTTCTGTCTCTTCAATTCTGTCAGAGTAGTTGCAGACACAGAACCTAATGGAGGCGAGCTGGCGTCACACAGTGTCAGATGCCATGGAGAGATCTAAGTAAAATAAGAATTGACAGCAATTTGCAACTTCGTTTGAGGTAATTGGAAGGCCTTGACCGGTACAACCTGCAAGGAATGTTATTTTTTTTTTCTTGTTGGGGATATGATTCCCTCTAAAACATATTTATTCATTTAAAATATTTAGCTCACTCTATTTTCTTATTCTATCCCAAAGCTTCACAATCTGAAATATTGCAGTGTCACACCAATGCTGTAGAATATCCTGCAGCTCTGAATGCTACTCTAGTGCAAGCAACCCGCACTACACCATACTGCCCCTTGTGTGGGTATGATATCTGCTGTGTGGGGCAGGGGCAAGGCAATATATGTTGTAATAGTTGCATTGGCAGATCCTGGGATCCGATCCTCCAGTCTAGCAATTTTGTGATGGCATTGATTGAAAAATCTCAATGTCATCTAAGCAACTTCTATACATCGTACTAACATCCATTGTCCAAACAGCCCCCACAGAGGACACAGATCAGTGGCATAGCTAGGGGGGTCAGGGGGTATATTGCCCCGGGTAACACACCTTTGGGGCTACTTAGGTAACACACTACTGGGGCTACAGTAGGGGCTACAGTAGAGGCTACTGAAAAGCACTTCCGGTTTTTGGCAAAGACCAAAAGTGCCTTTTAGAGGCACTAAAAGACCTCTAAAAACTCCCTCGAGGTACCTAGTGTATTGGTGTACAGTGTATGGGGGTGTTAAAATTTTGGGGGGTTGTGGAGGATATGGAAGTGAAACATTTTAGTGCCCTTAGGTGTCAATGCCTTAGCTACACACTTGCACAGATTCCTTAGCTATGCCTTTTTTCTTCCTGTCTGTCTTTCCCTCTCAGACAGCTCCCTGCAGGCCTCCTTCTCACTCCTCAGCATTACTTCCTTTTCCAACTCTTCTTTCCAATTTCCCACAGCTTGACACATTCTTAGGCCTCAGACTACTCATTGCTTGACCTCTGCTTCTACATTTCTTTCTCTTATGTATGCTTTACCACTCTGTGATTTTATGATTGCTCAGCCAAACACTTACCTAAAGATTTCATCACTACCACAGGTCTGATATTTTGCTTCTATAGAAACAACAACAGTATTAGCAGTAGTAGTTATACTACTTGTTGTTATGTCACTTGTACTAGAACACCAACTACCTTGAACTAATGTGTTAGAAATACACTCTGTCAACCTAAGATTGAATATGGGCACTTAACGTGCCCCCGAATTATATATAACATGGGGACTCTCCACAGCAAATTTATTAGATTTCATGCTCAGCCTGAAACAATTGGTCATGCTTATCTGAATCCTTATCACTGAACTTGTTAGTATTTCATTCTGGCTATCACTATTGGTGGCCCTACTGATTATTTTTCCAGCATTGCCTTTGGTACCAAATATGTATCTATAATACTCAGTGCTTTTTTTGAAAAAGAAAAGGTGCAGGAACTCACAACTTGTTAATCTTTTATTTATTTACTTATTTATTTTTAAACCATTTTTTATTGGAGAAATAAAATCTTTTTTATGTGCTTCCCCCCTAAAAATGAACTTACTTCTGAGTAGACATGCATAGGATTGGGCTGTCAATCTCCACATCCCCTTCCCCCTAGCTACTTTTTCTACACATGGGGAAAAATACTGTACAGGTGCACTTGTAGCATGTAGTATGTAGTGTGGCACTACTTCGAGGAGAGGAAGCAGTGAATGGATTCTGAAAAATGGCTTACATGAGTTCCATGTAGTAAAATTACTCTAAGCAACTGTGGGAGTAAGAACAAAAAAGGAATTCTTATACGAGAGGGGTCCTTAGGTGCACATAGAAACAGCTATGCAAACAAGCGATTAAATATGGTTTAATTCAGGTATCAGAATACTCTTTGTCTTTGGGAAGGCGCTTGGCATGCAATTGTATGTTCTCTGCTGCCCTGAGTAGCTGCTGTGCATTGCTGGAGAGGAGCTGCAAACGCTGGCTGGCGGAGGGCATGCTTGTGGGGGAAGGATTTGGAGGATCTCTGGCAAGGCTGGACAGCACGTTGTACACACGTAGAATCTCTTTTCACCTGCCCTTAGCATGTGAAAACGGGTGCAGATATATATCTCTGCCAGGATTAAGAGCCCAATCCTAGGTATGTCTACTCTGAAGTAAGTCTCATTCTAGTCAATGGAGCTAACTCCCAGGACAGTGTCTAGGATTGCAGCCTAAGAGCCCAATCCTATGCATGTCTACTCAGAAGTCCACTTTAGTGAATGGGGCTTACTGTGGATAGGATGGCAGCTGCAGGGCCCAATCCTGTGCCTGTCTACTCAGAAGTCAGTCCCATTAGAGTCAATGGGGCTTCCTCCCAGGAAAGTGTGGAAAGGATTGCAGCCTCAGAGCCCCTCCTGTGCCTGTCTCCTCAGAAGTCAGTCCCATTAGAGTCAATGGGGCTTCCTCCCAGGAAAGTGTGGAGAGGACTGCAGCCTCAGAACCAAAGCCTATGCCTATCTCCTCAGAAGTCAGTCCCACTAGAGGCAGTGGGGCTTCCTCCCAGGAAGGTGTGGAGAGGACTGCAGCCTCATAGCCAAAGCCTATGGCTGTCTCCTCAGAAGTCAGTCCCAGTAGAGGCAGTGCCAGCACCTACCCAGCGAATGCCTCTGTTTTGCTCCCCCCCAATGCTTCCGAAGGGGAGGGGCCCCTGCAAAAAGGTGCCGGAACTCCATTCCCCCCGCGTTCCATTAGAAAAAAAGCCCTGGTAATACTTAAAAATACTGACATAATGGCTTATCTGAAACAATGAAAAGGACCAGGGATATGGGCCGGGAAGATAGTGGGGAAAAACATGGTTAACTACATGACCCTTAGAGAAAATGTCTCTCAAGGATCCTGCCTCAAGGATCTCAAGATCCAGCATGGTATAGGTTGCAGAGTATTTGTCTTGGACAGGAGAGACCTGGTTTCCAATGTCTGGGTGGCCACAAAACTCACTGGCAGCCCAAGTTGGTACTGTAGTGTTTTTCAGTATTGAGGGTGCACATTGCTTGAGCTATTAAGCCACTGTGGAAATGCACTCACCATTTCATATACAGATTCATAATTCAGGACTAAACTCAGAGGGAACCAGGTCTGCCAATTTGCAGCAGAAGAGTATCTTTGCACAGCACAGATTGGCTGATGCTTGTGACTTCACAAACCTACTTCAAGTTTCACAGCTCTTTTTAAATGGAATTTCCTTTTCAAAAATTAAATGACAAATGAACATTTAAATGAACATATTTTCATGCTACTCTTTGAAAAATATAAAGGCAGACGGCTCGCCTAATATTGGTAAGGCATGAGAATATCAGGAAGGCTCACTCCTTGGAAGAAGAAAATATTGTACAGCCTGTTTAAAGATATACCTCTATACACTCACTCACCCCTTTCTACACTTGAAATGCCCCCTTCTTTGGCCCCAGCAGCTGAACATGTCCTCTGAGCATTAAAAGAAGATCCAGTACTGTACTGCCAAAATGATGACATTAAATATCTGATTTTTTTTTGGCACCATATCTAGGCCATGTCATTATCTCAGGTTGCAGCATAGGGATAAGCCCACTAGTGGCAGTACTTTATACAATGACTAATATTGTATTGAGCATTGTTGAATAATAAGCAGTAAGCTCCAGGACACACATACTGACGTTGTGTTGCCCAATTTCAGCTATCTCTGCTATTTCACCCTATTTCACTTTCCAAAGCTTTTCTAGATATACATGAAGATATCAGCCAGTCGTTGAAAGCATATAAAAATCTAAATCAGTAGTTCTCAAACTGGTGGGTCACACTTTAAGGTGGGTCACATTAGAGAACCTCACTTTAAGTGGTGGGGCAGGGGGAAGGCAGCAATGGAGATTGCGCCACTGTGGGGGAAGAAGGAGCTTTTTCAACAAGCCTTAAGTGCTGCTGGGGCCTGGGGGGGGGGGGTGCTGGGACTTCCGTGGCGCCCTCTGCAGGGCTCCCCATGCCTTATAGAAAGTAAAAAAAGTGATTGTTTTGTCACTTCTGGTTTCAGGATCACAACCTGGAAGTGGGTTGCAATAGCTTTTTTTACTTTCTGTAGGCCATGGGGAGGCCTGCAGAGCTGCCCAGACCCCCCAGACCCCAGCAGCAGATAAGGCATGTTAAAAAAGCCCCCTTTTCCCCCACAGTGGCGTGATCCTGAGGATCACATTGCTGCCATTCTCCCTGCCCATGCAAAAACTTACCTTTGGGCTCAAACACTGGGAGTTTGAGGAACCAATGATCTAAGCAAAACAATCCACGTGTCATATGCAAATAAAAGTACATGTGTGGATGCTGTTGAAATCATTTTAAAGATATGAAAGCCCTTTCAGGGTTCAGATATGGCAATCCCAATTTCAGTGCAATTATTTGTGCAAGCCCAATCTGGAGGGTTGTCACTTATTTTCCACTTCCCTTTCTGTCTCCTTTTCTTGTGCCCCTCACTTGCTTCCCTAAGTGACTACCATTTTACAAACTGG
The DNA here is from genome assembly GCF_035046505.1 of Tiliqua scincoides. NCBI lineage: Eukaryota > Metazoa > Chordata > Lepidosauria > Squamata > Scincidae > Tiliqua > Tiliqua scincoides. The sequence continues at coordinate 16,393,880 of NC_089826.1, read as the reverse complement.
TGTGCTGACTGTCCAATGTAGCTGACATTTCTTAATGGTTCTACCCTGTATGCCTGCAGAACATTTACAGGAAAAGGCAGTACGAACTGCAAATGGCAAGCACAGAGATCAGAATCATTTAGCACAATCATTTAGCACAATCAACACCTACTAGAACCTGCTAGGACATGATGATGGATGGCAGGGTTTCTACCAGGCCTGGCCAACAGAATTATTCCTTCTTTTATAGTTGGTCTTCCAGAAAATGCCAGACTACCTTAAATGATTTATTTTGGAGTATTCCCAGTAAAGTTTCCAAGAAGCTGGTCAGAATTGTCTGAAATGAACTGACCGATTTTTTTTTTAAACATTGGAACTCCTGAAGTTTTACATTTCAAGTTTAAAAGTTAAAAACTAGCACCCATTTCCTACTTGCATTCACATTCTGCCTCAGCCCTGTAGTTTGATATCCTCAGAGGCAGTAGTTTATGTACATCTATGTGAAGAACATTTGTCATTCCAGTGGATGCTTGTCCCGAAACCATCTTGGGCTTGCTGAGCCCTGGTCAATTTGGGGAGTCTTTAAATGCATGCTTGTTTGCCTTTTGAAACTAGGTGGCTCATTCAAGGAGAATGGGAGTTATGGCATTACCTGTTTTCAACATGAAATCAGTCAACCTGATAGCAAGAATGATGTCACTTGCTCAGTTTCAATAAACTCCAAGCCAATGATCTTTGGAATGAGAAGCATGCTCCTATGGAGAAGGGCTGTGTGTTCTATTAATATACCCGGTACTTAGGTTCCATGGAACATACTGGCTCTTCTGCCCAGGCTTTATTTTCTCCTTTCATGACACTGAAAAGGAATGGGATACTTTTTCAACCCTCTGACAGGCAAAGGAAACCACCTCCATTTTATCAAATCGATTTCGTATTATGAGGTTTGTGGTTTATGAGGAGTCACATTTAGTAGCTATTCCCGATGCAGATATTGTTTCATCAAGAATTTGGGGCGGAAAAAACCACTATATAAAAATAGATTAATGCCTGAATGCATTTTTCAAACCTCTCAGCTCTCCTGACTGAGGCAGGGCTGACCCAGTTTCACTTCCAGTGTCCTGAGTTTGGGTTACAGAATCCCACTTTTGGTAGGATGCAGCTACTGCTATTGATCCCAGGCGACTGCAGTAGTAGGTTATGAACGTCCCAGTCCTTGGAACTTGTGTTCCAAGAGTGCAAGACCCTGGCTGCTGGTGTGGTAGCCGCAGCAGTGATATGTAGGCCAGGGTTGGCAATGCAAATAGCTTGCAGCCCTGGGCTCACAACAATGGAGAGCCCAGCCCCTGCTGGAGCAGGTGAGTCAGCAGTGTGTACCTGTGTCTGTCCAAGGTATTTTGGGCGGTGATTGCTTTGGAGATTGGGGCCAACTGGGGGTGTGTAGAGAGCAGGCAAGTTGGTTATTAGTGGCGGCAGTGCTTCCGATATCCTAAGCCACGGCCCAACCTTGACATCACCTCTAGACCCACTAAGGTTTACACCAGCCAAAGGGCTTGTGCAGATCTGAGTAGGCCCATTGGGAACCATGGTGCAGTGGAGTAGATAAGTAAAAGGGTTTTTACCTACCTCTTGTTGTTGCCTGGTCCCCAGCCTGCCCATAGTATGCAGCAAAGGGTGCCCCAGTGCCACTACATGCTATGGGCAGGCTCAGGATACGATTGGGATGTCAGGATAGGATTGGGATGTCACATGGGAAGGCCCAGGATAGAATTGGGATGAGATGAAGGAAGTTAGCTGTTGCCTAGGAATCTGTCCATGTGCTACTCAGATACTGCTAGGTCTGACAGCGAGGTCTAGGCTGAACAATTGTTCGGCACCTACCAAGTGTCGTCTTCTCCAAAGTATCTGTTCTCTTTCTTCTCCAAATGCATCAAGAAGAAATGTGGAATTGACACTTTGGCCCATATGATCATCTTGCTATGTGATCAGCAGTGAGAGTGGAATTTGTTGGAGCTTTATCCAAAGACAGGAAGAAGAAGAGATAGGCCATACCCCATTACCTCTCCCCCTTTCCCTCTCTCTCCTGTTCCTTTTTCTGAGGAAAGTAAGAAGGGATGCAGCCACAGTAATTAAGAGAAGTGGACCCAAAAGGGTACTGAACAATTTCAACTCTTGCAACTCACCTATCCATTCCAAAGACAATTACCTCCTATATGACAATACTCTCCTATATGAAATTTTTGCCAAGTAATCAAGCTCCAATTATCACTTCGCCTTATCTCTGGGTCAATCAGAGGGCAGAGCCTTTCAACTCTGAACAGTTTTGTTTCTTTGCTCAGCTCAGGCAGGCACCTCCTTAGTTGCTATAGTAATTTTCTTGGGACATTCCAGCCAAAGTTAACCTTTTATTCTCCTTCCTTCTGCTGCAGCCTAGTTCTGCTTTGCAAATGCTTGCAAAGCAGGTCTGTTTTTTGAAACACCAGGATGGGATCCTCCTTCCCAGGCTACAATTCAGTGCACCATTACTTAAGAATAACACCCATGGAAAGCAGTGGGTCTACTTCTGAGTAAAAAGGATTGCAAATATCTCATCTCTCTGCTGTGAATTGAATTGAATTAGACACTCTCAGTTATGTGTTATGGGTTGTATGTTGTATGTAGAGCTTCTGGCGTAACACACCAGACACCTTAAAGGCGGATTTGATTCATGGTTCTCCTGCAGTGGTTCCCAACCTTTTTCACTTGCATGTCCCTTGGCAGCCCATTTCCATCAATTGTACCCTTCATATTAGCAAAATATTTGTAATTAATAATACAAGCTCTCATCTCCTCCATATGAAAGCCCAAACTTCATGTATTCATCACATATTTTCTCTTTTCATCTGTTTGAAGAACAGAAGACTTCCTTTGCACTGTTTTGCGCCAGATGTGTGCTGAGAAATTTTGCGTGATTGATCACTTTCCGTATTATTATTAACAGTATTTATATACCGCTTTTCAACTAAAAGTTCACAAAGCGGTTTACAGAGAAAAATCAAATAACTAAATGGCTCCCTGTCCCAAAAGGGCTCACAATCTAAAAAGATGCAAATGAATACCAGCAGACAGCCACTAGAACAGACAGTGCTGGGGTGAGGTGGGCCAGTTACTCTCCCCCTGCTAAAAAAAGGAGCACCCACTTGAAAAAGTGCCTCTTACCCAATTAGCAGAGTATTATGTTTCAACTTTTTTACAGTGCTGGCTTTCAAACACTGGTTCATAGATGAATTGATGACCAAAAACTAGCTATTGGTGAGGCTTTCACAGTCAACTAGCTACCTCCCTTCCTGCCTTGCTGGTCCTTGCAAGGCATTCCTGCTTTGCAAGGCATTCTGGAGCACAACCTGCTTTTTTTTTTTTTTTTTTTTTTTTTTTTTGGCCATTATTCCATTCTTTTTCAAGTACCCCTAAAGGTCCTGCTGAGTGCCCCTGGGAGTACATGAATACCAGGCTGGGAACCACTGTTTTACTGGTATGTAGTTTACAGTGCACTTACTCTGATAGTGTTTACAAAAAGGTGGTGAAGACCAGAATTTAAAAAAGAATAAAAATGTATCTTATGATCTTTTATTATGTTTTTAATAAATTAGAGACTACAGTTCTTAGGTAACAATCGTTACCTAAGTGGTAGGTTATTTTTCAGGATCTGGCCTTGGGTAAAATCAGACAAAACTATAGTCAGATCCCCCTAAGTTTAACCCCCGACTTATCCGAGTGTCATAGAAAATTCCATGATTGTTGGCTCAAAACCTGCCCTCGACTTATCTGTGGGGTCGACTTATGGGTGAGTGTCTGTGGTGCTTTGCTGGGGCTCCTATACTAGCTCAGAGTAACCTGGTTTTTCTGCCAGCCTCATGAAAGAAAGAACAAAACACTTTGTGGTGGAGAAGAAGCCATCTAATTCTAGATGGAAACTATTTTGGACCATACTAAGCCGAGTACTTTTTACTCCTCCCTAGAACTGGAATGGAAAGCAGTGGAAGTGGAAGTGACAGAACAGGGTCTCTGAAATGCTCCTTCTGCTTACTAGGTTATCTTCCCTGAGATTTGCTTGTCAACAACCAGTACATTGGATCATCAATTTCCACAGAAAGGGACCTTCAAGAATGTGTGAACCTAATTCTTAATGAACATCTCCCTACTGTCTCTCTTTGCCCCATCCTCCTCTTTTGCATCTTGCCGCTCTGGTTCTCCTGGCGCTCTGCTGTCAGCACAGTCCTATATCACGTCCCTCTAGGGAAGGAAAACCTAATAAAAACACTTTTGTCCAAGTAACAGATGCTAATGTGAACAGAAGCATTAAAAGTGAACCTGTATCCACTCCTCAGCCAGAGGCTTCCATGGAGAGACAGGCTGTAAAAAATATAATAATAATAGGGACAATAATAATAGGGACATACTACTTAGAACCCCTCATCATTTTCTGCCAGCAGATCAAAGGATAGATTATTTCAGTGTGATTTCAATACTGTGAATGCCTTTTGAGCTTTAATTTTGCGTTGTTGGCAACCTTCAGTCTCGAAAGACTATGGTATCATTCTCTGAAAGGTGGTTCTGGAACAGCATCTAGTGTGGCTGAAAAGGCCAGTTCGGGAGTGACAATCCCTTCCACACTGGGAGCAAGTGCAGTCTGTTCCTGGTCTGTCTCCCTGGCTATGGGCCTTCCTTCTTTGCCTCTTTGCCTCAGACTGTTGGCCAAGTGTCTCTTCAAACTGGGAAAGGCCATGCTGCACAGCCTGCCTCCAAGCAGGCTACTCAGAGGCCAGGGTTTCCCACTTGTTGAGGTCCACTCCTAAGGCCTTCAGATCCCTCTTGCAGATGTCCTTGTATTGCAGCTGTGGACTACCTGTAGGGCGTTTTCCTTGCACGAGTTCTCCATAGAGGAGATCCTTTGGGATCCGGCCATCATCCATTCTCACAACATGACCGAGCCAATGCAGGCGTCTCTGTTTCAGCAGTGCATACATTCTAGGGATTCCAGCACGTTCCAGGACTGTGTTGTTTGGATTGTCCTGCCAGGTGATGCTGAGAATGCGTCGGAGGCAGCACATGTGGAAAGCATTCGGTTTCCTGTCCTGTTGTGAGCGAAGAGTCCATGACTTGCTGCAGTACAGAAGTGTACTCAGGATGCAAGCTCTGTAGACTTGGATCTTGGTATGTTCCGTCAGCTTCTTGTTGGACCAGACTCTCTTTGTGAGTCTGGAAAACGTGGTAGCTGCTTTACCGATGCGTTTGTTTAGCTCGGTATCGAGAGAAAGAGTGAGCTTTAATGCACTTATATCTACTCACACAATACTCCTGCAAAAGAGAGAAGCCTAGAACATGTATAAAAAAAACATGGTGCTAGCTTCCAACCAGGCCAAGTATAGATGCAAATAACATTTATGTTTAAATTTATAAACCTCCCACTGGCTTTGGCGCAGGAGCCTACCAACAGTTATTACCTTCTTAAAACAACATACAAAACAATTAAATATATATAATGTACTACCCTTTAGGGAGAAGGGCGGGATAGAAATAAAGTTTATTATTATTATTATTACCCTAATACACAGCTCTGTCATGCCTTGCAAAAGAGCCAGTATGGTGTCCTATATTTACTTCTGAGTAAGCCATTTCCCATGTGAAGCCAGAGGTCTCTTCCACTTTGGCATGGTGGCAGACTATTTTAAATTCACCAAAGAACCATCTCCTTGGCTCTTGCCCACATTAACATTTCAGATCCACCACCATTTTGTGACAATGCAATTGTTTTCTAAATAGGACCTCTGGGCCTAACATTGACAAGCATTTTGAAGGACTGTAACCAGTTTTGGCTTCTTTCCTGTTCTGCAAGTCAGAATGTCAGATCTCAAAAATGACACAACTTGGTTTAAAACATTTGGAGCCTGAGGGAATTTGTGTTCTTGGCAGAGAGTGAATAGCTCATGAGTACACTCCACCTTGTTTGTTCATTAGAAATATGAGGTAAATACAGATTGGTAACAAAATGATTTGTGTTTCATTTCATTATTCAAAAATTAGATAGCACTACTTTATTCATGTAGTTACAAGATGTAAGAATTCATATGAAGGATCAACTAAGGAACATGGTGGAAGCTCTATCCTTTCCCCTTCTGGATCCCTCTTCCTCTGCTTCATTCTCCTTGGTTCTCTGCCAGTTCCCTTACCCTGAGGAGTCATCAGCAACTGCACCCCCACCACAGAATGCAGCACTCGCCTTCTTGGAGCTTGTGCATTGGTGGGGGTTGGGATTTGGATAGGATTGGACTGTAAAGTGTTTATTTTTGGCATAGTAGCAATAATGGCTCAAAGGCATTAATAAAAGTCCAAACCGATGGGCACGTAACACCACTGGAACAAGAGTTCAGGTGGCATGAGGTGCTTTCCAGTTGCAAAAGCTGATATGCTGGAGAAAGTGACCATCTCCTTGTATCAAAAGTCAATGGATGTCCTCCAGCCCCAGAAAGTGAGCGCAGGGGATGGGAGGGAGGAGGGGAGGATGGAAAAGAGGGTGGATTGAGACCAGGAAGGGTACACGTTCAGCAGAAGTGGCACCCACCAAGTCCAAACTGCCTTCCCAGCCTTGCTGTGCCTTCACAAGTCCAGACGGACTTGCACCATCTATGGAGCAAATAGATCTGGCAGCCCTGGACAGGGCAAGGGAACAAATGTTTCAGACCAATTTCAGTCTCATCCAATTCAGTACATGCTTCTCACATTAGCCTGGTGAATGCCTCCAGGAAGCAGACGAGAAGGACTTGAAGAAAACAATCTCCAGCTGTGTCTCTGAGTATGGAGATATTGCCTCTGAGGCTTATTGCCCCTGAGCATAGAGATAAATCAGGTTGGGTAAACAGCAGGAATTGGAACTTGAGTTAAATGACTCTAGTCAGAGTCATGAAAACATGTGTTTTTTACTGACCATTGACTGCGGACTCAAGTCATGCCTGCCAAAGAGGCAAACACTCGAGTCTGGGGCTACTGACTTGGAGAGTGCCATGAATTTGGATGACTCTAGTCGCCCAGACACAGCTTGGGATGCTGCTTGGGTATTCTGATGTTGTGCCACTTCTGTGTCATCCGAAAGACCCCACATGGTGATACCAAAGCTGGGCATTGAGATCTGCGCAAGCAGCAGCAACCAGTAGCAAGGTACATTTTCAGTCAGGAGGCAGAGACAGGGTCTGAGAGTGGAAGGAAGCTGGGATGCATCCTCCCTGTCTCCCTGTAGGTTCACCCATGCCCATGATGTGAAGGGTTTCGTGGCTGGGGATTGCACAGAATGCGATTGGCGTGATCTGCTTTGCTGCCTTCACTTGAAGAACAGTGTGGCTTTTGTTTACTGATGGGATGGACAGGGACATCAGAGGAGTGTTTAGAGAGCTCCAACACATGCACACCTTGGCAGCAGTTCTGTTTTTTTCTGTGGAGCCGTGGCAGACAGCTCCACAGTCTTTAGGAAAGACTTGGGACTCAAGCCCCCAAAATGCTCTAGGTGACTCGGAAAGTCTGCCCATGAAGATTTGTTTTTGAGTTGAGTTAAAGGGGATGGAGACTTGTGACTCGACTTGAGTCAAGTTACGCTGGATTTGCCCATCTCTGGGAATCAGTGCGGGGAGGCAAATTCGTAGTCTTCAAGAACACCACAGCCCTAGTGTGTAAATTTCAATCACAGAACTCTAGTTTGGTCCTTAGAATGGTGGTGTTGATGGTAGAGAAATGGTCCCCACTGAAATATAGTACTTCAGTCATGTTGTTTACAATAATAAAAAACTGCAGAATGCTTGTGCACACATGCAAAACATTTAAAGACAATTAAAGTTAATGTTAATATTAACATTAATATTAAATAAAATATTAAAGACACATATTAAAAGCCACAATCTCCTCTCTTGAGAGCCTCCTGAGGCATTTTTGACTTGCTTTCTTTGAGTATCATGTTGCTAAAGCAGAATTTGTCATTTGGCATGTAATATTCATAAGAGGTTCATAAAAATGTATATATGAATATTGTACATTCAGAGAATGACCTTTCTCTAGATTTGGATCATTGGGATTTCATAACTTTCCAAAATACTTATAATTTCGTTGCTTAAATTATACTCCTGCAGATACTGAAATTATACATGAAATCATGATTTAAGTGACTGCACACACCTCTGAAAGGTCACAAAAAAGTCCTGGGATACTTGATAATGCAACAAGAAGTTCCATTATCCACATCTGTACATCACAACTGTATGGTCTGTATATTTTAATGACTGTGCCTCAACACTTAAGGGACAATATACAGAGATCAAGATTTATTGAGTCTCTGCATTTGCCAGAAAGCTCTTATGTGAATTTTGCAACCAGAATAATCATTACTTGTGCACGCCAGCAAACAGAGTTTGCAGATGTCTTGCAGATAATTTCCCCCCACTACTCTAGAGCAGTGCTTCTCAACCAGTGGTACAGGTACCACCAGCAGTACTTGAGGTGGTGCCTGGTGGTACTCATGGGACACCCTGGACACCTGCCACCTGGCAACAAGACCAGGAACGTGACACAACAAACAGCAGGAGGAAGCTCCAAAGCGTGCTTTTCCATGCTTGAAAAAGCACTCCTGTCCAACCCTGAGCCTCTCACTGGTTTGTTGCATCGCATCTGGCCTCCCAACCCAGAAGTAACTGACGTCTTTGCAGTGCTACTTTGAATAGGTGGACCATGTGAAGCGGTACAGTGGAGGAAAAAGTTAGGAAACTGCTCTAGAGAGGTGGAAAACCAGAAGTGGTGTTTAAAGGCCCTCCAACAGCTTCTATACAGGGCCAAGGAGGACTGTAGAAAGAGGAGCCGCTTTTTTTTTTAAATAAATGGAATAGAAGCAGGAGGTGCTCAGAGCAGCCACCCACCTCTATAAGAAGAGGTGAAAAAGATGGGTGCCGCTATGGAAGGGTGGTGGTGCAGGGGAGTGAATGGCCACACAATGCTACCCCTTCCAGTGTGCCACCTGGGGCATTTGTAGCCCTTGCCCCCCCACCCCAGGTGTGTGTGCAAGTGCTGCTTTGAGAACTTCTGGGTTGATAAATTAAGCATATAAATATTCTACAGCAGCAACTAACACAAAGAAAAGCAACTTGAGACAAGTGGGCAGGTAGGAAAAACAATCGGTATAGAAGCACTGCCACCCCATGCATCCTTCTCTTGCTAGCAATTCATGCATGAGTAGCATGTATGGCAAAAGTAGCATCAAAATTGAGACCATGAAAACAACCCAATCCTATTGAACTCCTTGTGCTGTGATGTAGCAGCACCAACATGGCATCCCTTGTATCCTGCGAGGAAGTTTCAGCCTTGGGAGACTGCCTATTTTCATATTCAGGAACATTATTTTGTAATTAAAGATCTGTTTTGGGTTCTTCTGCATCTTTGATTTGTTGTGTTAGGTCAACATGCTAAAAAGTGTTTGATCTGCATGGATGATTAGTTAAAACGTAACAGATGAATTAGTACAGGATGGCTTTCCGATTAAGGCCTTTAGAAAGAGTCAGTGTCACTAACTGCAAGCAAAACAGGAGTTATGTCCTTTCAGTGATGACCTTTCCCCATGTGAAGCTTAATTACAGAAACTGGAACTCTAGATCAGCTCCACTAATGCAAAAGGATTGCTTGAAACTATGAGTAGTAAAAGCAGTGGCATCTCATCAGGATTATAAGCTTTTGGGGCCCGTCCTGATGATGGACAGAGTTCCTGTGGGGAAAGAGGGAGGTCACCACATAAATAACTAAACCATGAGCTGTATTATTTGTTTACCTTATAATTTTATGGAGGCTCTGTTAACTTGGAAATAATTTTTAGAGTGATTGGCATACTGCTGTCAGTCCTTTTAGTTCTGTCATCTTTTTTCAGTGCCTCACCTCATCTGGAGGGATGATTCATCGTAAGCCCCTGTACTCACAAATGTGCCCCTGCCCACAAACTTATCTCCATCTTCTGCTTTGCCATACTTGGATTTTTCTGTAATTCAGATGCTGTTGCCCCCAGACTCCAAATATCCAATTGTATGTAGTGGTGGCGTAACTGGAGAGGGACATTCACCTCCGTTTTGCTCCCCCAGCCCGTAATGGCTCCGAAGGGGAGGGGCCGCTCGCATGCTCCCTGCTACACTGAGCGCTCTGCCCCCCTCCAGCTACACCATTGGCATGTAGACAATTGCACGTGTGATGTCATTGACAGATCCTGCTTCCCAGTGTCAGTTAATGGAGCAAAAGGGGTACGTGGTGAGCTTTGTGAAAAGAAAGGCTGCTGGCGCACCTGCCAGCAGGGATTGCCCAGGCTTCTTCCATCAGCCAGCAATAGTATTAGCTGTCAGCTGATTGGCTGGCTGATGTAGAGGAGGTGGGACCGGAGTTCTGTTCAGGCCTGGGCAGAGCAGTCTGTTCTGCTCTGAGACTAGCCCACCCTTTGGCTAGTCTGGGATTAGCTGGCTGCTCTTTGAGGGCAGGAATTGAGGGTAGTAATTTTTGATCATCATCCAAATTGGTCTGGCGATGGTGGGTTTTTTTGCCTACCCCAGACTGGCTGTGGGGTCAGGGTAGGTTGTTTTGGTTTATCTATATTACACACTTTGGTCACTGGCATTAGAAGTGAGGGGTGGGTAGGCAGAAGACCTTCTCGCTGTCCAACCTAAGTCAGCAAGGACGGGGGGGGGGGGAACCAGGACAGCTCCCATGATGCCTGATCGGCTCAAGGAGGCTGGCTGGCAAGCCCCTTGCTTGAACTGGTGGGCCATGCAGGGGTGACCTGCAAGGCATGACAGTTCTGTTGACTTACCCTCTTTGGACGATGTTGAGAGGCGGGCTTAATAAGATTTGAGTGACACCTGGAGTCAGGTGGACGCCCTATGAGACTGGGGGACGTAGACAGCTAGGGCCGTTTCCCCCACTTAGGACCCCACACTTGTGATGGGTTTTAATTTGCCCTCAGTTGCCTTGTTGCAGAATTTATTATTCAATAAAGTGGCCCATTTAATTCCATTACTGCTGTCTGCTGTCTTTATTGGGGAATACTGGGTAACACATGTTTTATTTGCTTGTTTATTTGCTTGAGAACTGGGAGCACAAGGAGGCCAAATAGTGGCTCATAGACACCACGCAGGGAGGTTGGGGAACTTCTTCACATGGGGTTATTTTGAAGACAGAGCACATATACCTCTGGCAAGCTTACAATTAAATGGGCCTTTGTATAGGCATGCGTGTCAAAAGCACAGCTCTCTTGGGTATAAAAGAAAACAGTGACTGCTTGACCTGGGGTTACATTTGTTATTGATATTAAATGGCATAAAATGTCACCACAACAAATGCTCTATAACAGGAGTGTCAAACTCATTTCATACGGAGGGCCACATAGCATTCATGATGCCTGCTGAGGGCTGCAAGTGATGTCATTAGGTAAGAAGTGATGTCATTAAACAGGTCATAACCAAAAATAAACACTTTTTTCTCACTTAGGAACTCATTAGCTGCAAATGACAGAAGAGAAAACACAGAAATCTTGATCATATTTCAAGACATGGGATAGCCTAATTTTCATGTGGGCTGCCCTTTCAGCAGTAACACCTCAGCAGTACTCAGCAGCTGAAAGCCAGAGGGCTGTATAGAAAGCTTCCGAGGACCGTATCTGGCCCCCGGGCCTTATCATTGACACCCCTGCTCTATAAGTATATTGGCTTGAACAAACCACAAGTCAGACTCTACTTGCTGAGCAGGTCTTCCCCTCCCTGCTGCAGCTATCTTTGCCCTCTCAAAAGCCAACCCTGAGGACCAGGGAACTCTGTAGAATGGTGTAGAATAGAGTTTCTCAGCATCTGTCCCCACCATGCCACTTTGCACGATCCACTTATTGGAAGTACCACTGGAAGTAACTGGCAATGATGTCATCACCAGTCACCAGTTACTTCTGGATGGGGGAACCCGATGTGATGCAACAAATATTAGTAAGAGGCTCAGGGAGAATGGGAGGGCTTTTGAGTGTGCAAAAAGAGCACATTGGGTTCTGTCCATTGAGCTTAGCCTCCTACCCCTGCTTGTCACATTGCATTGCTGGTCTTGCTGCCAGGCATTGGAGGACTGGGGGTCTTGCATGTACCACTGGACACTACCACAAGTAGTATGAGTACCACTGATTGAGAAATACTGGTGTAGAATATGTTGTGGCAAGAAGGCTGCAGATAGAGGGGGAGTTCACAAAAATTTTGAATTCCTTCACTGCAGGAGTGTCTTCCACTTTCTTGAGGGTCTTCTTGGATTCAGCTCAGTGCTTTTTGGAAATTGAATCCTGAATATATTCAAAAATTAGCCTTCAAATCTTGCTGAGAATTCTATTCTCTCATGCGGAAATCTGAACAAGAAGTGCCACTTTTGGATTTTGCCCAGATTTGCCCTTGGAGGGGAAGCTTTCAGCCTGCCCCATTATTGTGCCAACCTTGTACCCTCAGACTCCATGAAAACATTTGGTGTTTGTTCTGACAGCTGTGTTCCTTATGCACACATGACCCAGAACTGTGCCACTCCCAGTCTCATAAGGAACCTGACGCTGCAGAATCCCAAGCTTTTATAGAGACTTGATCATATGGCTGCCAAGCTAACGAAGCTCTGTTGCCTCCCCCACTCACACCCACTCACAGAATTTTAATTCAGGATGAAAAGAGCCCTTAGTGATTTGAGTCCCAACACATAAACAAATGAATGAGACACTCCCATGATTAACATTTTAAATATAGAAATAATTCATGTCTTGCCGGAAAGCAATATAAGAGAAACAAAGTTATCATTTGGTACTGGAGATAAAATAGGTGGAGAAAGAAGACTGGAGACAGGAGGGAAAATAAACAGAGGACTAAAATCAGCCTGATTCTGTTTGCCTACCATTTTCCCTGATCTTTTATGAATTTATGGCCCAATCCTATCTGTGTGCTGCACCGGCAGAGTGTGTATTCCAGTGGTACACACTCTTGTACAAGTGCCAGAAAGTGCTTGTGACAGTGCTTCTTCCAGGTGTACTGGCAGAAAGACTGGAGCGTTTCTGCACACACCAGTGGAGAAGGACAACCAATGGAACAGGTATGTTCAGTGCAGGGGCAGCAGGAGGGCAGGGAAGGGTAGAATTGGGCAGAGGAAGGGCAGAGCTAGAGGGAGGGGTGGGCAGATCAGGCTCAGAAGAGGTCAGAATCCATGGCAGCAGTGCATTCCATATCCTATCCCCCTCCAGGGCCTGATCCGCCAACATGGATCAACTTGGACTTGGCCAGCAATATCACCGGTGCAGGTCCACATTGACCTACTGCAATTGCTGGGGCTTACCCCAGGGCAAGGGGGCAAATGTCTCCTTACCCTAAGGGGGCAAAGGTCTCCTTACCCTAAGGAAACTTCCAACATCTGAAATTACCCCGTGTGACGTAGTGGAGCCCATGCAGGCACCAGCTGCATCACCGCTCAGAAAGTTAGTTAGAATTGGGCTGTCCTTGCTTTGATGACCCAAACTGTCTCTATAAGCCTTGAGCCAAGCATGTTAACTAAAGGCCAATTGCCTGTGATGGGCAATCTCAAACCTTGACAAGGATTGACTGCAGGCAGTCAGGCTCCAGTTCCACAGTGTGTGTGAGAGGGAGCTGGTCAAGATCCAAGCAAACAATCAGAATGAGATTGATGATCTTGGACCCATTTCGGTCTAGTTTCAAGCTAGATTTGGGGTTTAAAAACTGGCCTGGTTGCTTTGATGGATGCTTTGCATCTGGAGATGGTTAGGGACTTTTCTACCCTCTTGATTTTCCTGGGTCTCTTAGTACATGGGTGTCAAACTTGTTTTACATAGTGGGCTGAATAGCATTCATGGCACCTGCTGAGGTCCAGAAGTGACATCATTAAATCTTGTTCATAATTTCAAGGTATGAGAGAGCCCGGTTATCATGCTGGGAGTGCCCAATTATAACTGGGGATGGAGAATTTGCTTCTGGGGACCACATTCAGACCATGGGCCTTATGTTTGACAACCCTGCCTTAGTAACTTTTGTTTTAATCAGGCATGGTACCTTCCTGGTTTGACTGATGGGGATGAAAACTGGTGACATCTTATATAGGTGGCTCTGCTCATTTCTTGTGAGCAGAGTCCAGACAATGGTGCTAAGAGATTTTTGCTCTATCCCTTGGCCTTTGACTTGGGGAATTCCACAAAGTTCCATCTTGTCCCCTGTGCTATTTAACATCTACATGAAACTGCTGAGTGATGTCATCTGGAGGTCTGGGCTGAAGCATCATTAGTATGCTGATAACAGCTAGCTCTATCTCCGTTTTTCATCTGACTCAGGAGAGGCAGTGGAAATATTGAACCAAGGTCTGGCAGCCATGTACTACTGGGTAAGGGAGAAAAAGCTGAAATGGAATCCAGACAAGACAAGACATGACAAACATGCTGTTAGTTATGAGTTCTACTGATCTGAGATATGACACTCAGCCTGTCCTGGATGGGGTTGTACTCTCTCTTAAAGAGAAGTTTTGCATCTGGTGGTGTTGATTTAGACCAGGGGTGTCAAACTCATTTCATACGGAGGGCCACATAGCATTCATGATGCCTGCTGAGGGCTGGAAGTGATGTTATTAAACAGGTCATAACCAAAAATAAACACTTTTTTCTCACTTAGGAACTCATTAGCTGCAAATGACAGAAGAGAAAATATACGAATCTTGATTATACTTCAAGATATGGGAGAGCCCAATTTCATGTGGGCTGCCCTTTCAGCAGTAACACCTCAGCACTGCACAGCAGCTGAAAGTCTGAGGGCCATATGAAAATCTTTTGCAGGCCGCATCTGGCCCCCATGCCTTATGTTTGACACCCCTGATATAAACCTTCCACTGGAGACCCATGAGAACTTGGTGACAAGGACTGTCATTTATCAGCTTTAACTGATTTGTCTGCAGAGGTCTGATCTATCGACACTCTAGCCATCTCTCACAGTTGGACTGAGGTAATGTCCCCAAACTGGACCTATGTTTGGGTGTCCATGGAAGTTTCAGTTGGGACAAAATTTGGCAGCCACTTTGTTAACCAGAGTTACTTGGTGGGTGCAATCCCAGGTGCTGGTTCTAAGACATTAAATGGTATGAGACTGGGATAGCTTAAGAACCATCTTCACACTGTGTGCTTCAGCCTAGGCCTAGGCGCCCTTGCCTTCAGAGGCAGGCATTAGAACAGCTATTTTCAACTACTGTGCCATGGCACATTGAGGTGCCATGAGTGGTCTGCAAGTGTGCTGCAGGAGTTTGGGGGAAGGTAATTTATTAGTAGGGAATTGAGCCCCTGACAGTAAGGTGTGTCTTGTTAATTGTTTTTTTAAAAAACTGCTGGGGTGCCTTGATAATGTTAGCACCTTGTCAGTGTGCCGTGAGATGAAAAAGTTCACAATTGCTGCATTAGGAACACATCCTTCTCAGTGGCAGAACCAACCTTGTGGAATGCCCTTCCCATTGAGGTCTGGTTGACCCCATGCTCCTTCAGGAGATATGTTAAGACCTGGATTTTCCATTCAGTACTTGGGGTTGGATTATCAGCTAAAATGGTGGGATTATTTAGTTGTGGCTTTTCAACTGTGGTGGTTTGATTCTGTTTTATGTTGCCTCTTTAATTAGTAGTGGTTTTGTTTGATTTTAGTTTAATAGTTGTTTTGTTTTATCTCATTGAGAGCTACTTTGAACCTCCTTGATAGACAAAAGAGGTGGGAAACAAATGTGCGTGTGTGTTTTTTAAAATAAGATTAAAAAGTGAGTTCGGTTCTACACATTATGAGTTGTGAAGTTGCAGGGCAGAAATGGCAAACCCAGAAGTTCACAGCTGCTAGACAGTGTGGTGATGAGACTAAAAAAAGAGGAAAAGAAGGAGAAACAAGATGGAAGAGATTAACAGCCCAATCCTAACTAACTTTCCAGTGCTGATGAAGCCACAGTGCAACCCGAAGGGAACATTTGACAAATGTTGAGGAGGCCCAGTAGCGTAGCTAAGGGGGTGCAGGGGGTAGCAAATGTACCGTGCTACAGGGTGGGGGGGGGCTACAACTTGCGGGCAACAATGCCCACGCGACTATTGGACTACTGTGAGGCATACACAGGAGGAGAGAGGCTGCTGCAGGCATGTAGCAGGAGACAGGAGATTGGGGGGCAATAGTTGACTCACTCGCTCCTCGCTGCCATCCCCCACCCCCAGTGACTTAGATTGGGCTGCAGCCAGCCCAGCAGCTGAGATGGTGGTAGCGGCAGCAGCTGGACACTGTGTGGTCTGCTGCTGCTTGCCCTCCGCAAATGCTATGATGTCCATTAAGAAGATCGATCTCTGCTGCCTGCGGGGGCAGGGAGCAGGGCAACAATTTAGCTCCAGACAGGCACACAGGAGAGAGGAGAGTCTTAGAAGCCCAGCCCTATGCATGTCTACTCAGAAGTAAGTCCCATTATAGTCAGTGGGGCTTACTCTCAGGAAAGTGGGGCTAGGAGAGGATCCCGAGAGCCCAGTCCAGGTATGTCTACTCAGAAGTAAGTCCCATGGGGCTTACTCCCAGGAAACTGCATAGGACCGTAGCTTAGGTTCCGATGCATGTGCGGCCTGGCAGCCAAGAGGGAACTGCTTGAAGTTGCTCCTCTTCTGTTCTCCTCTCGCCTTCCCTGCAATCTCGCAGTGCCAGTTAGGTGGGCTTGGGCGCCAAACATTGTCAGGCGGGAGGGAAGAGCTGAAAACCAGACACTCAGCGCTGGGACCAGCGCGAGGTGGGGGCAAAAGTTTAGCCAGTGCGTGCCTACAACTGCAGCCCAATCTAAGTTGCTCACTGGGGTTGCAGTCGTATGCACACTTTCCTGGGAATAAGCCCCATTGGCTATAATGGGACTGACTTCCAAGTAGGCATGCATAGGATTGGGCTCTCAGTTGGCTGTGATGAGTTCCCTGCTCAGGAACCTGAAGAGGAGAGCACACAAGGCAAGGCAAGCTGCAGTCAGAGCACTGAGTAGCACCTGGCACTCAGAGCAGGCCTGGCCTGGCCTCTTAGTAATAATCATCATCTCATCATTTATCCCTATTCTATACCAATTCCTAAAGGTAAGCTGCTGGCTCTTACGATTTTCTCCAGCTCCCTGCACCTCTCAAACTGTATATGCACACTTTCCTGGGAGTAAGCTCCATTGACTATAATGGGACTTACTTCTGAGTAGACAGGCAAAGGATTGGCCTCTAAATTAGATATGCCTTTTAGATTTGTGGAAGTAAGAGGGGTGGTGGTTTGAAAGAGGGCCTCTTTGGTTTCCTCCCTTTTTGGAAGCCTCCAGTGATCTCTAAGAACTTTTCTATTTCAGCAAACCTTTTAAGTTTAGTCTTCTCTAGCACCTGACACCTGCTACTTTTATGATATATTGTATTTTATGTGCTTATCCTTTATGCCTGTGATTGTTTGCTGCTTTTTTACATTGCATTTTACAGTTTTATTTTAGATGTATAAATGTTCAAATTGTTGTAAGCCACTTTGGATGCCCCTCAGAAGAGAGTGGGATAAAAAATTAAATAGGTAAATAAATAACTCAACTTAGTTTTAATTCATACTATGAGTTTTAATTCATATTATTTCATACATATTTGTACTTATGACCCAATCCTAACTTTCAACAAATGCTTGCTTTTTCAAAATATTAACTCACTTTAATACATTTCTCACTCACTTTAATTAATAAAAAAAAACCCAATTTAATTAATTAAATTTGATTTCGTTGCGGGGGGGGGGGGGCTGCAAAATGTTCTTTGCACTGGGTAGCAAATGGCTTAGCTACACCACTGAGGAGGCCTACATGACTGCACCCCACCACAGAATGTAGTGCATGCCCCATTGGCACGGCTGCATCGGTGCTGGAAAGAGGGCTAGGACTGGACTGTCAGGGCCAAATCCTATCCAATTTTCCAGTGCTGGTGCAGCTGTGCCAATGCTGTGTACACTGCATGCTGTGGTGGGGAGGCAGTCTCAGAGGCCTCCTTAGGGTATGGGAACACTTGTTCCCTTACCTTGGGGCTGCACTGAGGCTACACCAATGCTGGAAAGTTGGATAGGATTGGGCCCTGTGTCTCTAAAGAACTAGATGAAAAAGTATCACCTTAAGAGCAGAGATGACTTCTTCACTCATTTCTGCCCAGCCTGAAGGTTTGCACATTTTATCCCTGTTGCATATATGCAACGTTGGGCAGAAATGGCTTAATGAAGGGACATGAGAAGCAACTTGCAGACAAGTACCAAAGGATCCAAGACCTGCAATATTTTTTCAGTGGAATCAGTGCTCCTATCCTGGCAGAAGCAATAAGTTTTAATGATCAGACATCTGTATAATAAATACCAAAAAGTTGTATCTTCCAAAAAGCTTTCAATAATAATAAATAATAATGTCTCTTGCCAGAAGGCTAAATGTTCCTAGAGACTTGGGCAAGGTTCACGCAGGCATGTTCAAGTTGCTTGGTGAGTGCAATATGAAATGATGACTTGCAAGTGTAAATGGACTTCCTTTATATTGTCTTAGAACAATGTTTCTCAAACTGTGGAGTTGGAACCCACTAGTTGGGTTGCAGGCTAATTTCAGGTGGGTCTCCATTCATTTCAATGTGTATTTTATTTTTTATACAGGGTGAACCAAAAGTAGGTGGACAGTAAATAAATACAATATAACACAAACGCCATAGTTATAATGAACACCATCATCATAGTATAACCCTAACACAAACCCTATTCCACATACTGTCCACCTACTTTTGGTTCACCCTGGATATTAGACCTGATGCTACCGTGGGATGTAACTGCATTTGGGGAAATGTTGCGGATCTGTACTTTTAACAGGCTACTATGTATATGTTTTGAACAATGATACTCAATGGGACTTACTCCCAGGTAAGTGTAGATAGAATTGCAACCTTTGAGATGTTTGGGGAATTTTTTTTAAGCAGATTAGCAACTTGGGAGGGTTCAGAGGGTGTTTATTTTAAACACATTTTAAATTTAAACTTATTGTAAACTTTTAATTTACTTAACTAATTGATTTGATTTTGTTGTACTGGGGGGTGTTAAAATATTCCTGCTTGATGATGTCACTTCTGGCCATGACATCACTTCCAGATTAATGACATCACTTCTGGTGGATCCTAACAGTTTGTCTTTCTAAAAGAGGGTCCCAGAGCTAAAAAGGTTGAGAACTACTGTCTTAAAAGATGCAATATTTTTCAGTGGAGTCAGTTTACACATTCAGCTGCCAGGTGTAGCAAAATTAATTGTTGTTAATTCCTATGAGCTCTTGGCTTATTACGTTTAAAGATTTCAACTAGTGTCGAGGCTCTTCATGGCTTCCATCTCTGTATTTAATATGCATGTTAAGTAGTTTGTTATTAACTGGAGGACTTGGAACAAATGGTTTCCTTTGGATTGTGACTGTGCACTTGATCAAGTTTCACTAAAGTAGCTTCCAAATGCTGGAATTAAGTTTCTGTGTTTCCTGAAATTTTTGCCAAGGTCACAGCTAAGAGTATGGATTTTGCACATTGTAGAGACCATTATTGCAACTGGCTAATCCGTGAGAAGAACTGCTGATGTGACTAGATAAACAGACTGTACAGTAATACTGCATTGAGGTAACTTGAATTCTCTGCCCAGATAAGAGAATTTTGTGTTTTAGAATCTGTGCAGTTTATAAATTTGGTTGGCCTGTTTGGGAACAGTTTTATGGGATATCTTAGAACAGGGGTGCTCAATAGGTGGATCGCGATCTACCGGTAGATCGCGAGGCAAAATGAGTAGATCGCGGAGTGCCGACCCCCCCTTTTCAGGTGCCTCTGGGAGGAAACGCCAGGAGTAAGGCCCATTGTACTCAATGGGGCTTACTCCCAGGTAAGTGTGGCTAGGATTGCAGCCTCACAGCCTAATCCTAGGCATGTCTACTCAGGAGTAAGTCCTGTTATACTCAGTGGGGCTCAAGGTACACCAACATACATTGTACACATAAATGTTATATGTTATGATGGCGCGAACATTGTAAAAAAAACTCTGGTAGATCTCCGGGCCTTGCTGGGTTTCAAAGTAGCTCTCGAGCCAAAAAAGTGTGAGCACCCCTGTCTTAGAAGGACAGCCAAACAAACAAACAAAATAAGCAATGAGGTGTATAGAACATTCTAAATTCAGATGATACCCTGAAAATAATCTTACTGATGACATCTGGTGGATCTCTAAGTAATTTCAAGTTTTATTTGCCTTTGTATGTTTGAGCAAATTAACGTTCTTGGAAAGGAATGAAGTCATGTCGAAGTGTACTGTGGTTTACAAAAGCTTACATTGAAATACATTGTTAGCTGTAAGGTGCTGCAAGACTGAAGGATTTTTATCTTCTTTTCAAATACTTTTCAAGTGCTTTTTAAGCTTTCGCTATTCTTAAGTTAACCATTTATAAAAGCAGTGTTTAGACAGTGCATTATTCCATTCACAGTCTACACACTGCACTTATTAACATACAAACTATATGGAAATGTGAAACATTTGTTTATGTAACATTATATCTCTGTACCATACTATACATACATGAAATCTCAAGTGTGTTAGGCTTGCTTACTGAGGCTGAGGTTTACCTACACTGTGTAGCCTATAAAAAACTCAGGACAAGTTGTCCCTTAACCTCTCAAACATTGGCACGTGCTATGTTCATAGTGCATTCTCCAAGAGAACGCTGTACTCTAAGAGCACACTCTTTTAGGGTCATCCTAGATGTGATGACAGCAGTTCCATGTGTTTAAACCACACATATCACATACAAATACAAACACATAAAAAACAGAGTTGAAGGGGGAATTCTGACTTAATTGGTATTAGGAGCAGAAGAACAAGGAGTGCTGAACCTTTTGTTCTTTTGTGATTTATCCCCTCACAATTTGTCACTCTAACTCCTCCCTGCAGCTTGGTACCAGAAATGACCAGCCTGGGAAAAATTAGTCTGAGAAAATTGCTGAAAGGCTAAGCCATGGAAGAAAAGAGAGTTCTGCTTCCCTCACTGTGTGCCCTTTTGCTCTTAAAAACTATGGATATGGAAAGACACCTACCCATCTAAGATTGGATTTGTACTTCATGTGAGAAGACATACAAATTTAGGAAGGATTTGATACAGAGTATGGATGGGATGCAGAACTACGTTAGACACATACACAATAGCATTTTTTATGTTTTCCTTTACAGGGCAGACTCTCCCATTTCATATCACAAGCTGTTTTTTAAAGTCATCCATGCAGCATTGAGGCTGATGAGCTGCTTTTTGAGAAATGAAAGGCCATGTGGAACTTGTAAAATAGTTCTTTGGATTGAAGCCAATTACTGTTTATCATCACAGGACCACCTCCCAAGAAAACCACCAATCACCTCTCATTGGTGACAAGGTAAAATCAATGACGTGGTTAAATCACTGCATCAGAACTTTGAACTTTGAACTTTGATATAAGGTTATGACCACCTATAACCCTACCTAAACTTCACTGCTCCTTACCTTGCTTGGTTGCACAGTTCTTTTGTAAAGTGTGGGACTTCCTGTTTTATTTAAAGGGACTATGCAAGTTAGAAGCAAGGTCTGCGTGCAGGACTGGCCCAAGATATCCTGGCACCTGAGGCAGTGTGCTAAATGCTGTTTTGCTTACCTGGTGATATGCCAGCTTCTGCTCCTGTGACACTCCAGCCCATTGCTCTCCTCCATACTTCTTTCTGAGGCTGAAAGGTAGTTACTATCTTAAAGGAATTAACAGTGCAGTCCTATACTTACTCAATAATAGTAAGTCCCATTATATTCAGGTAAGTGTGCATAGGATTGCAGCCTAGCAGACTTATGAGATTTGAACCAGGGACTTCCAAGCTCATATTCGTTACTATTACTCTACATCTGCTCTGAAAAGGAAAAACCTTTTCATGGAAAAGCCCATTTGTGGAGAACCCCATTCTTCATTGGGTGCTTCTGTAAAATGAGAAGAAAAGTCACTGTTTTTCATAGGAGTCGAGTGAGGTTGAAGAGGATGAACTGTTGTAATGCTCTTTGCACAGCTGCTCTGATCCCAAAGGCATGTGGAGTTGCAATGTTGCACAGCAGGGTATAACATAAGCTACATGGCCACATGACTGAGAATTAGGCAAAAGGGGCAGGTGTTTCCAGCTATGCTTCATGTTGAAGCCAATTCACATCACCAAATAGACATGCTGAGAAACCAAGGTGAATGGATTGGTGCAGTTTGGCACGAGGTGGCAGCAATCATATGATTTGAACAGCTGAGCACATTGTCTGTAGCTTTGCAATGTGGGCTGCCTTGCGAGCTGGGTGGATGGCAAGATGTGGTTATTTGGAACAGATTTCTTATCGGATTGAAAGTCACTCTACCTTCAGGGAACAGATCCAAACTCATTTGGAAGCAAGCCCAGTTAAAGCAGATAAATCAGAAAAAAAAAATTCCCAGTCGCCTGCATTTAAGTTGGTGAATTGACAGAGGGGAAGAACTGCCTTCTAGGGCACCCAATTAACATTATCTAAGTTCTCACATTTCTGAGTAAGGGTTTATGCCAAATTTGGTAAGGACTGTACAGTTCTTTCCACATCAGTCAGCAAAACAATGACATACAGGTCTATCCCACTGACTTTTTCAAGACTTTACATGACTAAATAGATGCAGCCCTACAGCCCATGTGCAAAGATCTGAAATAAGCTGTGGAATTACATTAGTCTGATGGAGCATCATAAAAGAAGAAATCCTAATCAGATGTCCAAGCTTATCCACTGATCAATTTCCTTTTAATTAATCTTTCTCTTTCTGTCTGATCCTGACTTAGAAGGGATGATGCAATCAGTCTCAACCTCCAGGGCACCCTTTAGGAAGAATTTCCTCATAGCTGGTTAGAAAGAAAATTAAATTAGGCTTTGTTGTTGGCATGTACTACAACGATAAAGTAGAGCAGGAAGGTCATACTCAAAAGTGTTACTGGAAGAAGATACATAATCCAAATAATTTTCTAAACATGACAAAGAGGATAAAATGTGTACACAGGCAAGCCTGTGAAGGTTTGTCACAGCTGAATCCTTAAAATGACTGTGCCACTCCATGTATAGCTGGTTTTTATGGACAAACAAAAGTGTCTGGAATGTTTCCATTAATGTTCAAAACTTCTTAAAATGGAGATGGTATGTAGGCAAAGACAGGAGACTGGGCACAAATCTTCAGTGCTTTTGAAACCCGGCAGGGGCAGCTTATACGATGGGAAACAAACTACTTTCTGCATGGGAAAAGAGGAGGGGGTGAGTCTCCCACACACCTTTCCCTTTAGCTGCTAGGTGATGCTGGTTTCAATGAAAACACCTTACATATGTATGCATTGTACTTTTCTATCTCATTTGAGGTTGCACCCATGTGGCTGTATTTGAAATAGCTTCATATATATAGATCCCTATGTGCATGAAGTTTAGGAGAGGGAAGGTGAGGTGCACACATGCTCTGATGAATCTTTGAAAAAGAAAGTTTTCTGCCCTGTTGCTTGATGTGCTGAAAGAATCTGTGTGCAGAGAATTAGAGCTGCAGAGGTTGTGGTAGGAAGGTCATCCATCCTTACTGAACATTTCTCAAGTACTGGTGTGTGTCACTTAATGATGAGAATAGGTTCTCTGATCCCCGTCATTATGCAAGCAGGTTGGTATGTGAACACTCAGTCCTATCTAGTGCCTGTTGTATAAACGGACACTCCCTGTCAGACACTCAGAGTGTTATAACTGTGTGGAGACTGATTGCCTTAATAAGAGCCTCTTCTTTGTTGTGTAAACAGACACTTTGCTGCAGGCTATGGGAGACCTGACTGCGGGTCCAATCCTATCCAACTTTCCAGCACTGGGCAGTCCCAATGCAGCTTCTAATATTCTCTTAACTCGAGGAGGCCTCTGTGACTGCCTCCTCATCACAGGATACAGTGTGTGTCCCACTGGCATGGCTGCAGCAGCACTGGAAAATTGGATAGGATTGGATAATTAAGATTGGCGCAGTGCTTAATAAGATAATTAAGATTGGCGCAGTGCTTTCAACCCTGCCTCATTAAGAGCCTCTTCTTGTGTAAATAGACCTATTGCTGCAGGCTATAGGAGACCTGATTGCCTCATTAAGAGCCTCCTTTGTTGTGTAAACAAACACTTGCTGGGCAGGGCCCTCTTTGTTGTGCATTGATTACCACTGTATATGTGGTTTGTCCTTAGGTGGAAGGTCATTAAACACCACATGCCTAAAGTTAGCAATAACTATAAGTGCGTAATCCCATGAATAGTAGCCCCATAGTTTGAGAATTACTAACCCAAATGAACAAAATTTGTTTCAAAATCTGTGCATTCTTTTGAATTTTTTTTCTTTGTTTCCATGTTGATTTCTTGTTCTAATTTCTGTCAGTAATTTGTACTTATAATAATTTATTTAAAAAAAAAAACCTACATCATGAAAAGTTTTAAGCACAAGAACATTATTCTAGAACTGCAACTAGGCAGAACCCAGTTTTTTGCTCCATCTTCTTCAGGCAACTCTTCCGTCTTCTTCCCTTACAGCAAAATATGTGCACACTGGTTTTTTTACTGCCTAAGGTAAACATGAAAAGCTTGTAATCAGCCCCAAAGAGACAATTGTACCACAGTTGTTAAGCATTTTTATTTTATTTATGCAGTTAAGTATTTTTATTTCCTCAGTGAGTCTTAAAGTCTATTGTGAGACTTCAACAGTGAGTTCATTATAATTGACACATATTGTTAACCACAATCTAATATTATTTTTGTCGCTGTTGGAATTCTATAGGGATAACACAGATGTGACTGCATCCATTTTGCCTTCTTTTCTCATTGACTTTTTACCAGGGCAAGGCAGGGGATTGCAAAGGGTTGACAGTATTATATCTGAACTCAACAGGTTCTATACTATAGCACCAGTGCATAGTTTTGAAGTCATCACTCCTGAGCGCAGTGCTTTCAACCCGGCGTTATTATCAGTTTGTCTTCAGCAGGTCACATCCACCAGAGGGGTGACTGTCCTCTTTCTTTCACTTCTGATTATAGCTTCAATTTCAGGGTAGATGACAAACGAGCCATTTTGCCAAGTCAGGACAAACAATAGGGTTGTGATGAATAGGCAATACCACCCCATGCTCCTCAACCACCTCCACTTGATCAGCACCTTTCAGATGGGGACAAGGGTTGGGGTAACTAATATGTGGAGACAGCATATTGAGGAGATGCATAGCTGGGTATAATCCTAGATGTTTATCAGGAATTAATCTTAGTGGTTGGAACTATGGCAGGATTTGCTGGCTAGGCATTCCAGGAAGAAAAGTCTTCAGGAAGCGGTGATGCTTGGAAAGATATTAAAGTATGAATATCTACCCCAAGAACATATTTCCTCTATGTTTTGCCTGGCAACCACTTGTCATCTAAGTCAGTGGTTCTAAACATTTTTTCACTTGCGTACTCCTTAGCAGCGCATTCCCATAAATTGTACCCCTCATATTATCCCCGCACAGCAGTCTAATGCCAGCCCTGCAAGGCATTCTTATACTGACCTGCCTTTCTGTGCCATTATTCAATTCTTTTTCAAATACCCCTAAAGGTCCTGGCAAGTACCCCTGGGGATATACGTACCCCAGGCTGGGAACCACTGATCTAAGCTATGGACGCTTTTGTCCTTCAGCATTGAGCTTTGTAGTTTGTTTCTGGAAAGTGCATAAAATTTCAGGAAAGGCAAAAATTGCATTTAAAAAGTCCTCTGTTTACTCTACTAGGCTCATATTGCTTGGTGTAATAATGCAAAAGCAGCAACCAAGGAAATGGAGACCAGATAGTTTTTCTCTTCCATATTTATGAGAGAAGCTTCTCAATTGTTTCAAGGAAGTCAGTGGAGGACCTAAGGCTTCCAGTGTCCAACAAGTGATTCTTTTCTTGAGTGAATAATAAACCACTATTTCCCCCTTGTCCATTTTCTTGTTCAGCTTGTGTTTCAGAGAGGGTGGTCTCTGAGGTAGGAATGATAATGATTTGTGGAAGGGTAGGGTTTATGAAGGAGTTCAGGCCTCCATTTATTTGGTTTTCCTCTGCTTGAGAAGTATCTGTGCTTTCCCCTGTGCTGCTACTGTTTAAGCCAAATGGAAGAGAAGCTGTTCTCAGATAACTGCTTACAAGCAGCAATTCCGGGGGGTTCTCTCCTGGAGATCTCCCAAGCGGTTCCTCTAGACTGAGGGACGACAGTGCAACCTGCAGGAAAGAAAAGAAAAAAAACCTTCCATTCTCGATCTTATCCATGTGAAATAATAGCAGCAATCATGCACTGCTCTGCAAACTGTTTACCTACCACAGTAGCGTAGCTAGGGCAGGGGGGTCGCAGTGCTACGTTTTGCAAGTCCCTGAATGTGCCATGCAAACAGCATCTCCCCCCCCCCTCGGAGCCATTCTGGGTGGCTAGAGCAAATGGAGGCATCTCTAGCAGCCCAGAATGGCTCCGAAGGGGAGGAGGAACTTACTTGCACAGAGTGTTCAGGCGCTTGGAAAACATAGAGCTGTAACCCTGCTTTAGCTGCACTACTGACCTACCAGTTGCTTTCACAAAATCTATTTAGCTAGGAACTTCCAGATTATGGCCTTCAGGACCACAAAGAGCCATGAATTAACAATGAGCAAGTGTCATTCATACTAAACACACAGACCACCAGGTCATTGTCTGAAGGTTCTGTGTACAGAAAGGAAGCCTTCTGACAATGACACTGAACTGTGGCCCATTGGCCAGCAGTTCATCTTTGCATCACAAGAGATGCACTCTGTACTCACCATCTTCAGTTTCACAAAAGTGGCAGCTGCCAGAGTCTCCCACTCTCAGTGAGAAACAGGAGTTTCATTTTCATCTTCCCCCTCAAAGATAAGACATTTTTTTAAAATGTGGGTCCCACCAGTTTATATCAATTTCCAAAGTGAAATTTGAAAGAGATGGAGGTAAGAAAACTACTGGGACACAGTAGCATCAGTAAGAAAGAATGGAAATGGTGAAAATTAAAACACAAAACATGGAGGGAAAATGATTTGGTTCTCAGACCTTACAGCCTCAACCAGGGGTCTCTAAGCCCTTCAGTACGAGCGCCACATCATATATTTTACACATTTTCATGGGCTGATACAAAATCAGTTTTACAAATGAATGAATGAAATTTAAATGAATGAATAAGTTTTACTTGGATCTTTTTTGTAATCAGCATGATCGGATTCAGAACAAAAGAGAATACCATGCTTTAACTGAGAAATGAGAGGTGGCAGCAGGCCAGATAAATTATTGTGGTGGGCCAGATGTGGCCCCCAGGTGATAGTTTGGAGACCCCTGGCCTAAGCTATATGAGGCAGCACCTGACTTTTAGATTAGATGTTTGTTTTGTTCTTCAAGAAGAAAAAACCAAAGTGACATAGATTAGTTGAACTAATTTCTACATAGGAAGCTATAATGAGTGAGAAGTGGGGTAGTCATATGTATATAAGGATTCCAGGTTGTATCTACCACTGAAAATGTATAATAGAGCATTTAAAATTGTTGTTGTTTTAACCTTTTCATCAGTTGCTACATTGCAGCGGTGGGCATTCAGAAGTAATTTACTCTTTTCTTCTTCTGGTGTTACGGAAAGTGAGTTGCCTTGGTGTGGTTGAAGTTTCTTATGCACCGGCTTCACAGGGTCAAGTTCCATATCATTCCAGCTCTAAGAAGAAATTGAGACAGAACCATTTATTAAAGGGAACAATCAAGAGGCAAACATTTTGCCTTTTATTCAGTGGTATAAAAACATGCTTTTGCACAAGTGCCATGAACTAGGGAAACATGAAAGAGATCTGTCACATCATGGTGAGATTTTGTTGCAAAATTCCATTCTTTAAATCTGTGTAAATGTTTGTTTAAATCAAATAAATAGTTACATATCTTGCAGCCCAATCCTATACTTCTCCCTTCCCAGTTGATAGAGCCACACCAAAATGGCTTGTGCTGTACTCTGTGGGGCGACAGTCCCAGAGGTCTTCTCTGGGTAAGGAAATATTTGTTCCTGTAGTGGGGCAACCAGCCATGGCACAACTCACCTGGGTGCCCCCCCCCCGCCGGCTGCTTGGGACTAGAACACCCACAGCAGGGCCAGAGCCAAATCGTGGGGGCCTGCTGACGCTCCAGCCCCAGGACAGCAGCTACAGGGAGCAGTGTGGGGCTGGTTGGTAGGTCCAGACTGGGAAGTCTTGGCGAGCAAGTGGCGCCTCACTGCCGGGGCCAACAGCCAGAGTGACTTGGAAACACTGCCACGCCACACTGCCTGGCTGAACTGAAGGCCAGCCCAAGAGATCTTGGGCTGATGCGAGAGCCAGAAGGGGAGGGGCCATCTACCTGGGCAGCTGGCCTCATTTGGGGCTGGGCAGCCACTGGGTGCTCCAGCAGCACATGGCTTCGCATGCTGCCAGAGGCTGTTTTGCGACTGCTATAAGACAGTTGCAGCTGGCTGAACACTAGTTCCACCAGCGTTAGTGCCCAATAGGAATGGGCTGTTAGTCGTTAAATAAATGTTTGTGGATGTTTCTGCTTTCTAGATGTAAAGGTTTTTTAAAAATCAATTATTAAACTTCCGTAAACACCATTACAGATTACTGAAGCAACGGCATGTGTTGTACAATATGGCTTTAAAGAAGTAACGGTAGAGGAGAATCAGAGCTTGCTCCATAGGAGAGAAAGTTGCACTAGCATCTATGTCAGTATGCACTCAAGGGTAAACAAGAAAAATAAGTGCACTGACTGTACTAGATCACTGAGGTACCATCTGGCTCTAGAAGAACAGCCAAAAGACAAATGCCTAATTTGCTCTGAGATCAGCTTGTCACTGTGATTTATGCCACTGTAAAGCTATATTGTAAGAGCTGACTAAACTTAGGGAAACTTTCTCAATCCAGCACACTGTGCTGAATGGAGCAGGTCCCTAAAGATAGCTAGCTTTGCAAGCTGAGTCAGTTCCCTAAAGTGAGAAGCAAAGTTTAGTTTAAGCTGCATTTTTCAATCCTCTTCTTGAATGACCCAGTACTCTCACAGCGCAAGCTCCTGGATTTGGGTTTTCAGCAAACAGAAGGAAGTGCAGTCCCAAGGGCAGAGTGCTGGGTTTGAAACATTTATATGCACAAAGCTTAGACAAAATCATGGAGGAAAGATCTATCAGTAGCAATTAGCCTCAACAGCTACATGGAGCCACCATGTTCAAAGGCACCAGAGCTCTGAATATGGAATTGTGGAGTCTTATGAGAGGGGAGGGCCACTGATTTTATGCTCAGTCTGCAGTGGCGTCACTAGGATTTGTGTCACCCGGTGTGGGAGGCCTGTGTGTCACCCCATATAGTGGGCGGGGCAACACCCCAGGTGGGCGTGGTGATGAACCATCGCCCCACCCCCACCGGTTTTTTGGCTGTACCTTTTGTTAGAACACAGATATTTCAGTGTGGTTTGTTTCATTGCATTCTGCATGAAATTACGCATGGACTGATATATAACATGATGGTCTTATTCCTCCAAATTCTGATTTTAGTGATTTTGAAAACTTGTAGCATCTCTCTCTCTCTCTCTCTCTCTCTCTCTCTCACACACACACACACACACACACCCCTTGTCAACTTACTAACACCTTATTGCAGCAGTTGTCAAACTTTTAGCACTGGGACCCACTTTTTAGAATGACAATCTGTCCAGGACCCGTTGGAGGTGATGTCATGGCCAGAAGTGACATCATCAAGCAAAACAAATAATTATAAATAATTAAATTAAAATAAAATAATTAAATAAGGGGGAGCCAGTCCTGTTCCACCAAGTGAATCTACTCTGAAGTAAGTCCTATTGTGGTCAATGGGGCTGACTCTCAGGAAAGTGTGAGTAGGTTGCAGCCTATGAGCCCAATCCTATGCATGTCTACTCTGAAGTAAGTCCTACTGTGGTCAATGGGGCTTACTCTCAGGAAAGTGTGGGTAGGATTGCAGACTGTGAGCCCAATCCTATGCATGTCTACTCTGAAGTAAGTCCCATAGTGGTCAATGGAGCTTACTCTGTAGTCTGCCTGCAATAATAACCCCCCCAAAAGAATCTGTGAGCTCTTCAGCCCTCCCAGAGTCTTGGAGCCTCTCAGCCTGCCTCGACTAAGGCAAGTCCGCCTACTCTAGTAAACACGGCCACGTGGCTTCCTTTTGGGCTCAGACTCGCAGCTGGGAGGGTGGAGCTTCTCGGGTGTTTTTGGGGGGCTGCATTCACTGAATCTGGACCATTCTGGTGTTGTTGGATTCCTCTCAGCCTGCCCTTTCTGACGGACTATGGCAAGTATGCCTACTCATGAGTAAATGCGTGATAGGCTCACTTTCCATAGGGCTCCATGGATTTTTTCCTTCCGGTTTTTTGGCCATAAACTTTTGAATGAAAGGAGTTATTTCAATTCTGTTTTTTGCATTGCGCTCCACTGGCCATTCCGCATCCAATGGTGTATGGCATGACACAGTAGCTCCTAACCCCACGATGTTAGCGCATCCTCTCCCCAGGGTGCATCAACCCCCCACGCGCATCACCTGGTGCGGCCCGCACCCCCCCCCCAGTGATGCCAGTGTCAGTCTGTGAACTTCTCAGAGAGACTTGGTTAGCCACAGTTAGAAATAGAACAAATAAGTCACATAGTCACAACTACCCTTAGCTGGCCTGAGGTCCATACATGTGTTTGGCTACAATCCTATGCACACTTTCCTAGGAGTAGGCTGAACAAAATGGGCTAAAATAGACCTGTATGGGACTGGGCTGCTCTTCAGACCAAATCAATCTGAAATAAAGGGTTGTGATCCTGTGGGTTGTGTCCCTGGAGATGATCACAAACACCTGCATGGCATCAGGACTTACGGTCTCTGCAGCAGAAATGGAAGAAACGCAACTGCTCTTGTTCCGTGAAGCAAAAGAGTGACGGCTCATGGATGTCCTGAATGATGACTCACTCATAGAAGTTGTTGAAAGGTCACTTTTTGATATCCGTATTAAAAATCTCAAGCAAGGAACAGCACTTCGAATGGTTCTCCTGAAAGTCAACAGAAAAACAAAAAGATTTAAGTACAAAACCGAGCTATAGTAAATAGCAGGAGAAAAACAAACAAATTGGGGGGCAATTCAGCACTAAACCTGCAGCCATGTGGAAAGGAAGCAATAAAAGAGACTGAGGGTGCAATCCTAACCCCTTAGGTCAGTGCTTTCCAGCACTGGCATAGCAGTGCCAATGGGACATGTGTTGCATCCTGCAGTTGGGTGGCACTCACAGAAGCCTCCTCAAAGTAAGGGGATGTTTGTTCCCTTACCTCAGAGCGGCATTGCCCTTATGTCAGTGCTGGAAAGCACTGATGTAAGGGGCTAGGATTGCGCCCTAAAGGCAAATCCTAACCAACCTTCCAGCACTGGCATAGCTGTGCCATTGAGGCATGTGCTGCATCCTGTGGTTGGGGGGGCAGTCACGGAGGTCTCCTCAAGGTAAGGCAATATTTGTTCCCTTACCTCGGAGTTGCATTGGTCTTACCTCGGTGCTGCAAAGTTAGTCAGGACTGTGCCCTGAACCTGCAAGGACAAAACGCTTATTTAACATTACAGTGGGCTCTTTTTAAAAAATTGAAACATGGGACAAGAAATACACAGCAATCAGACTGTACCCCAAATCAATCAATATAAACCCAGTTTTAAACATCTGGTGTGTGTGTGTGTGTGTGTGTGTGTGTGTGTGTGTGTGTGTGTGTGTGTGTCAAGCTTTCACAAATGAAATATTAAAAGCAAAGCAATAAAATGATGCCTAAACAGAATGAAATAGATATGGGTCTGAAATGCATACTAAACCATTGTGTATGTTGTAAGAATATAACTCCTGACTCTTCCTGCAAAGGTGTGGGCAGCTGGATCCAGTGGTCTTACTATGCAAGTGGTCTTGCTTGTTATGCCCTGCTAACACAATGCTGGTGTTGCAGTGCTGCAGTTCTTTGCTAAAGGTATACTGTCAGGTTTTACTAGCGCAAGGGGATTAAATGGGGATCTTAAATTCCTCCAGCTGATGCGTATGGAGTAGAGGATTCTGCTGTAAATATTTTTTCCCCAAATTCAAGAAATTGTAACTGAAATTGTAACAGTATAATATGTTACACTGTTTACATATAATATATGTTTATTCCTCACCAGGAATCTTCAGAGACAAAATCACATGTGATTCTTCCTCCATTAACTAAAATCACAGTGATGGTTTATGCTGCCATCTAGTGGTGGCATCACATATCTAAAGCTTATATATAACTATCCTTTAAGAAAAGCCAAGGAGATTTATAACATTAAAGTGCACTGGCCACAGTCCAAAATAGAGATAAGTGCTCTTGAGTCCTGTGTGACTCAACCCAATCCAACCTAAATCCCAGGATGGTGCAGACTATGTTGCATCCTGCAGGAGATTTTTCGCTACTAAAGGTCTCCTTGGGGTAAGGGGACATCTGTCCCCTTGCCCCGGAGTATGTCACAGCAATAGATCAACGTGAACCTGCACCAGCAATATCACTGGCACAAGTCCACATTGTTCGGTGCAGCTGGATCGAGTCTGGGAAGGGCCTTGGGATTTGGTACGTGCCAACACCGTCAATCCTGCCCCCACCCCCGGCCTGGGTATGATCTGCCCACATTATTCTGATTTAAAGAGTATTCTGCAGAATTTTAGCTTGAGCTAAAATGATATGAATATATTAATCAAATGTGAGAGAAAAGTAATATTGCATTTATTTAAGTGACAATGTTGTCATTGTTATCCAACAGTAAATTCATTAACACATATATTTGTATCGAATTACAATCACAAGCGTTCATTTAATGTACCTGTATCTTGGATGAATGATTGCATAGATTATGGGATTGTAGATGGCAGATGCTTTGGCAATAACA
This sequence comes from Tiliqua scincoides, assembly GCF_035046505.1. Taxonomy (NCBI): domain Eukaryota; kingdom Metazoa; phylum Chordata; class Lepidosauria; order Squamata; family Scincidae; genus Tiliqua; species Tiliqua scincoides. The sequence goes on along the minus strand of NC_089826.1, from coordinate 16,360,816 downwards.
GCTGGCACAGATTTAGAATATGGATTTAAAACACTGCTATGGCTAGAAATAAGACAAAGAACCAGAAAACAACATTTATAACTTTTCATTAACTAATCACAAATTATTTCAGATATTTTCTGGTTGATCATGGGGTGTAATGCTTTGACAGAAACATCTGGGGAAAAAATCAAACAGCTGCCCAATCTTATCCCCTGCCATGTTATAGCATGCAGCCATTACAATGGAGGACACACTGCATTCTATGAGGGGGAGGCAAATGGATAGCCTCCCCCCCTTTACAGGAGGTAAGTAAAAGTATTTTTCACTTAGCTGTCACAAGTCCAAGGACAGCCAGGCGGTGGTGTGGGCAGAAAAATGGGGGTAAGATCTAGCATGAGCAACTGCTGCTGGATCTATCCCTTCTCTCCCTGACACAACCTCTGGTTCCTCCCCCATTACTCCCCCTCCCCACCCACAGTCCACCCCACCACGAAATTACTGTTGGCCGCAGAGCATCCCAGAGCCACTGCCATGTCCACCGCCATTTGCGGCAGTGGTCTGAAAGCGCATGACAGTGGCCCCGCTTTCACCCTGCTGTGAAGGATCTTGTGCTGCCGGCAGTGCAAGGCCCCAATAGGACTGGGGACTTACGGCCCAATTCTAACTCCTCACCTGGCAATGCAATGGAAGTAGTGGGGCCTTTACTGTACGCTGCAGGGGACGTTTTGGCTGCTGGATGTCTTCCTGGGGTAAGGGATATTTGTCCTTTTGCCCCAGGGTAAGCCCCAGAAGCCTTTATGGGACCTGAGCCAGCAATATCGCTGGTGCAAGTCCATGTTGATCCGGGCACGTGGATCAGGCCTGGGAAGAGGATTAGGATTCAGCAGCCAATGCTGCTGCTGCATCCGCCCTCTCCTGGGTCCAATCCACCCACCCCCATGCCATCACCTCCCCATTCCACTCTCCCCCACCCCTTATCACCTTCCATGCCATCTTACGTGGGTCCTCATGCCTCAGTGGGTCCTCTGGGATCTGCCAGCCCATGTGCAGAAAGGCTCCAGCCTTTCTGCCGGCAGTCTGGCAGCCAATGCAGCTGGGGTGCACTTTATGGCTGGTTTGCGGCAGCTGGTGGAACACTCATTCCACTGGTAGGGAGCCCAATAGGATTGGGTTGTTAGTATATTTTCTTAAGAGTAAATTTCAGTATGTATGACTACAGACCAATTACTCCATAGATGGAGAACATTCACTATCAAGGGCCAGATTGGAGAGCTCACACCAGCTAATGTTCTTCAGCTAACATATGCACTGTAGGTACCTTGAATTATCCTAGGCTACATATAATCTTTGTGATGTGGCAGGTGTCAAATAAAAGCTGTTAAGACATTGTGCACTTGTTCATAATATTTTGGTTTTGAAATGGTTACCTCAAATGTGAATGCAGTGGGAAAACCATTCTAAGAAAATAGACAGCGAACATTAAACATACTCGTGCATTATTCATCTGAAATGAGGAACAGAATAGTGAATGAGATTCTATTCTCTTCACAAGAATATCCCAGGGGGAAAAAATTCACCACTAACTTGCTGTTTATTTTAAGATGTTACTGTTTATAGATGACAGCGTTTATTACAGTAACACTTCTTTTCACACAGCAAGCAAGAGAGAAAAATGTTACATCTCTCAAAGGAATAGAAGGTTTCAGCTAGCTAGTTTTTCCCATCTCATCAACTTTATTTCTCTTGACTGAGTTGCTTCACTGGCGGTTTGACACTTACCCTGCCCAAGCAATCAGAGTAACACAAGCATATGGAGACCAGGACACAACAAACACCACAATGGCCACAAAGGCAATCTTGGCCAGCTTCCATTCACTCTTTATGGACTGTGAGACTGAAGATTTCCGTCCATAAGTTGATCCCAACTTCTGAACATTCCTATGAAAGAAAAACAGAAGGTGTTGCAATGAGTAAAATTTCCTTGGAGCAGTGTGACTGATATTCAGTAGAGCAGTTACAGGGAGGGAGGGGCAGCATGGTAAGTCGCAATGTGCTGTGTAAGCAACCCCTCCCCCCCACTGCCAGAGCCATTCTGGGCAGTGATGGCAATACAATGCTATCACTGCCCGGAATGGCTCTGATGGTGCATGGGAGAGGCTGTTTTTACAGCACATTGCAGCACCAGCAATATTTACCATGCCACCGCCCCCTGTGGTTGCGCTACTGCTGATATTACTAGAAAAGATACCATGGACTACAGTTTCAGGACACTCTGAAATCTTTTCCTTTGAGTGAGTGAAGGAGTCTGAATGTGTACATGCTTTGATACATACATATTTTATTTAGAATTCTTCCCTACCCTATCTCCTATCCTAAATCAAAATTCAACTTCATATCATATCCTTCCCTATGAGGTAGCTCATACTGGTACTACCTTTGAATGTTATATAAATATGTGTTTGTGTATCTGCATGAAATGCAGAGAGAATGGTCAACTTACTTGCACTCCCTGTTATCTGTCATGCCCAGGGTAAAACTTTGCACCTCACAGAATCATAGAGCTGAAAGGGAACTACAAGGTCATCTAGTTCAACCTCCTGCCTGTAGCAAGAAATCCTTCTCCAGCATGTGCTTGTTGAGCCTCTGCTTGAAGATCTTCAGTGAGGAAGAGTCCACCACCTCCCTCGGCATTCTGTTCCACTGCCAAACTGCCCTGACCATCAGGAATTTTTTCCTGATGTCCAATTGGAATCTCTTCTCCTCCATTTTTTACCCATTACATGTAGTTCTACTTTCAGAGGCAGCTGAGAACAAATGTGTCCCTTCTTCCGTACGACAGGCCTCTCACAAACAGATAATGAAAGTTTCCAATGCTTTTATTTATTTCTTTACTACATTCACATCTCATCTTTCTTCCATCATGGAATTTCAAGCAAGAAGCATGGGTTTTCCATGTGCTCATCAATGCAGGCAATGACCTATCCCTGCTCAGATTCAACAAGTGCATCTGCCTTCAGACTATACCCTGATACCCAATGTGGGGACATCTTGCGCACCATGACCTTCACCATGGAAGGTCATTATCTAATTGCATGTCACACATAACAAAACTATATGTAGAACAAAAAATTCTAAATTATCTGCAACTTTTCAACCTAGTTCTATGAAGCTTGAATTTTTCCATTTTCTATAGAACACGGTTCAATGGAAAATATCACCTAATCTATTCTGAGTCTACATTTTCTTGGGCCAAAACATGAAATTACCAGACCAACTCTTAGAAGTTTAAAAAAAAAATACTGAAAGGGCACTGAATTCTCTTTCTAATCTTTCTGAAAGAGCCAAAAAATGTCTAATGAATCAAGGGAAGGACAAGGAGTAACAATGAAAAATAGTATATCTATAGCAGGGGTCTCCAAACCCCGACCCGGGGGCCAGATGCGGTCCATGGCAAGACTCTATCTGGCCTGCGGCCAGCCTCTTGTCCCCTGAAAGCCCCTGGCCCACTTTGCCGAGCATGACTGGAACTATGCTCTGGTTGCATCTGGAGGGTGTTCTGAGGGCTGGAAAGGTTGAATGAATGAGCCCATTCATTCATTTATTCACTCATCTAAGTTCCATCTCTAATTTATTTATATAAATTTTATAAATAAATTTTTTTTCCGGCCCTCAAAACTGTGCCAGACATTTGATGCCAGACACTCCAAAAAACCTTTGGCCAAAAAGTTTGGAGACCCCTGATCTATAGGACTTTTCAACCATTGGTACATGTACCACTGGTGCCACTTCACAATATGATAGGTGATACTGAGCCTTGCAGATTATTCTGCATGTGTGTGAAGTACTGCCCTGCCATAGACATTGCTCTGCCTTGCCAAATTCCACAGGAAGGAATTAAGGTTCAGGTATGTGGTAGCTCAGGCTTTGCCCTTCCAAAAAGGTGCAGACTGGGGAAGGAGGATGAAGAGTTGAAAAGAGACCAGGAGGCAGCAGTCCTGGAAAAGCGTCTCCCTTGCTATGTGGCGAGTCACCCACATAGCAGCTACTCCTGGAGACAGAAGTGTTTGCAAAAGACGATCTGCACAAAAATTGTATTTTTAAACAAACACACTCAAAAAGTATATATTTGATGCTTATAACTTGAGTCATCTTAAAAGATTTATGGGCAGCTTTTCTAAAAGCTCAAAGCGGTGTACAATATAAAACAATTAAAAACAGTTTATCAAACAAGTTTTGGACTGAAGTCACAAGCAATGTGAAATTTATTATTGTGATAACACTGAAGAAAACAGCAGAACAATTGTGGACAATACTGTGAACATATCCACAGCTGGTAGCATATGCCTGAGTTAAAAGAACATTAAAAAGGAATAAATTTTCAGTGGTTTGCTTACCTGCCAGTACTTCTTATGGCAAGAAACATAAATAGATAGCAATGGAAAATTATGAGTAGAGGGATGAAGAAGACACAGCAACATAACAGCATGGTATAACTTCGGTTTCCTGGAGAATACGTTACATAGTCCCATGTACAGGATATCATTAAACCCTCAGGTATGTAGGAACCTAAGAAGAGTGAAAATACACATATGTGACACAAGGTACTATATCGGGGAGGCAGATGTAGAAGACTACTATCCTATACAGTGGGTCCTCCTTATACATGGTCTCAGCATCCGTAGATTTGAATATCTGTGGATGCTGAGCCCGTGGCCTGAGGGCCTCAGAGTAGTGTCTGGGAGGCTTCTGAGGAGGCCTGGAGGCTGCGCGTGACCACCAGGGAGTAAGTAATTGTGGTGCTGCACCCTCCTCCAAGTGGATTTCATTATCTGTGCAATTCAGTATCCTTGGGAGTGTGTGTCCTGGAATGGATTTCCCCATGGCTACCAAGGGCCTGCTGTACATGCTTAACAAGGAATAAGGCCCATTGAATTTGACTTCTGAGTTACAGTATATACATAGAACTACACCGTTAATCTGTAGATATAACTTAAGATTATAACTTATTGTGGACCAGAGCCCACTTTGTCAGTCACAACTGGACTTACATCTATCTTTTGCTACAGTGTACAGCAGCCTCATCTTACACATTGTTATTCAAAAGTAAAGTTGCTAGGAAGTGTTACAAGGACTTAATTCTCATGGAAATGGCTCGATGCTTGTCAGCTATACCACTCCACACTGTAGGTGGGGGCTCAACAGAATGGTCCTTCATACACATACAAAAAAAATTGAACTTTGACAAGCAGGCATTGGGAAATGAGGACCTTGTGTCCCTTTGGGGAGAAGGGCGGGGTATAAAGTTGTTGTTTTGTTGTTGTTGTTGTTGTTGTTATAATTCTTCTTCCCAATATCTAGTCTCCTCTGTGCCAAGATATACTTATTTTTAATATGGAAAAAACATTAAATCACATGAGCTCTCACCAGCAATCTGAAGAAGTACATCCAGAGGTTTACCAGTTCAGGAAGAACTAGGCCAGGAACTGCAGCCATATAGCAGAATCCTATATGCAGGTACTCAGAAGTAAGTCCCATTGTGTTCAATTGGACTTACTTCCAACTAACTGTGTATAGAACTACAGCCTGATTTATGGCCAGGGGTGTCAACAGGGTTTGCATCATCTGGTACAGGAGGCCAGCATGTCACCCCCATCATGGACCTCCTCCCATGCAGTGGGCGAGAAAATGACCCACGTGGTGGGCGTGGTGATGTACCATTGCCCCACTCCTGCTGGTTTTTTTGCTATACCTTTTGATAAAACACAGATGTTTCAATGTGGTTTGTTTCATTGCATTCTGCATGAAATTATGCATCGATTGATATATAACATGATGGTACTATTCCTACAAAACATTATTTTAGCAATTTTGGTAACTAGTGGTATCACCCCCCCTGAGGGTGTCACCTTACTAACATCTTATTGGTTCCATGCTATGTCATAATAAAATCTCATTGACTGTTCAAATGATCAATCTCACTGGTCCATTTTGAATTAAGGAAATGTACTTTTTTTGTTACATGAGACAGTCGTATTTTTGTTTTCTAGTTGTTTGGTCATAACTTCTGACAGAATGAAAGTATTTCACTCTGGTTTTTTAATTGCATTCTGTTGTAAATTATAGATCAAATGGTATATAACATTATGATATTATTCCTAGAAACCGTGATTTTGGTCACTAGTGATGTCACCCCCCCCTTTGCATGTCACCCAGTGTGGCCCACACCCCCTAGCAATGCTACTGCTTACGGCATTGCGAAATGCAACATACTGAAACACTCTACCAGGCTGCTGCTGGTCACACAGTAGTGTATCTCCTGGAACCCCTGGTGCTGGTAAGTTGGAGCAGGGGAAGGCTGTGGGTGGGCAGAGGGAGGAACAGGATGTGTTGGGAGGAGTGGATCTGGAGAACCAGGAGAAGAGGAGAACCAGGGAGGGAGTGGATCTGGAAGCAGTCACACACACTGTATCTTACCCCTCTTTTAAAAAACCTCTCTGCTCCTTTTCTTTTTCCAGATATATGCCACCAAAATGGCTGCTGTATGCCTTAGGAGACCCATAGGCAGCCTGAGTGCTTATGTGGAGGGAAGTAAAAATGTTGTTTACTACCTCTTAGGGCGCAATCCTAACCTACTTTTCAGCACCAGCATAAGGACAATGCAGCTCCAAGGCAAGGGAATAAACATTCCCTTACTTTGAGGACACCTCCCTGAGTGCCACCCAACTGCAGGATGCAGCACACGTCCCATTAACACACCTTATGCCAGTGCTGGAAAGTTTGTTAGAATTTGAGCCTTAGTTGCCTTCAGGTTGCCCCACCACCATAGCATGCGGTACATGCCTTTATGGCATGCGCTGCATGCTATAGCATAGCTGGGTAAAGGATTGAGCTGTAAATATGCTCTAGTCATCAGAAAACTGTCAATCTTCCATTAGCAGCCTTTTAATTCTTCATTTGTTCATGCTGAATTCTTCTTGGAGGGAAGAGAAACTATACTGGCAACTAGTAGAGTCAAGGACAGCAACCTTTTCATGAATCAAATTTGCTAACTTTTCTTGACAAAGCTTATCTGCATGGTGCAATAGCTCAAGCTGTGCTCACTCAATGTTTTTTCAATGTTTCTCTAGAAGGGGTACCTGCTCTAAATGAAATCATAAGTCATCAGACCAAGTTCTATTAACACTTATTGTCAGAAAGCTACAGAGCAGAAGCAATTTTAACATCTGATTTATATAAAACTGTGAGGTTTAATTCCACAAAAAGCTACCCAGAAGACCTTGGCTAAAATCCCATTCAGCTGGCGACCCTTTGGGTCTCATCTGCTATCTATCTGCTTCTGTAAAATAAGAACAAGAATAAGAAATAAGATTATACAACATCTAATACAGAGGTATAACTAGGGCAGAGCCTGAGGGGCACCTACCCTGGGCGCTAAAGCAAGAGGGGGGCACATGACTGCCTCTTAGGCTCTGCCCTAGTTTCAGAGGATGTGCTGGTGGCTTTGCAATCCCCCCCATTCCTTCTCTTTCAAACAGGAGCCTCCAGAGGAGAAAGAATGGGGTGGGGGGGCACAAAGCCACTGCAGACAGTGGGGAGAACCTCTGGGGAGAACCTGGAAGTGACTACCTTGCACCACAAGCGATGCAAGGCAGTCACTTCTGGATGCTGGCGGCTTCCCCTTGAAACTGTCACAGAAAAAGGAATGGGGGGGACATGAAGCCATAGTAGCAAGTGCTCGCTTCTTCAGGGACAGCCCAGAAGTGATGTCGCAATGTCATGTGACTTTGTGACATGGGCAGTGTGTTATACAGTTAGGGAGCAATCCTAACCAACTTTCCAGCACTGACATATGCTGGTGCCAATGTGCACTGGGCCAATGTGGTGTGCACTGTATCCTGCAGTGGGGAGGTAGTCAAGGGGGCCTCCTCAAGCTAAGGGCATGTCTGTTGCCTTACCTTGGGGGCTGCATTGTGGCTAAGTCAGTGCTTGGAAAGTTGGTTAGGATTGCGCCCTTATTGGAAGAAGAAGCAAAATTAATGTTGCAAAGCATATTGAAGTGTTTTATGGTAACTTTTTCTTTTGTATTGTGTACTATTCCTATGGATTATGGACTGTGACATAAAAAAAAGGCTGCTGTAAACCTTGGGAGGGCTCTGTGCAGTGGCACCAATTTTTAGGGAGAACCCTGAATGCAGCACATAGCATGTTGGGGCAATGGGGGTAGCGAAAGAGCGAAAAAACTTACTCCACCCAAAGAGTGGGCACACACTCCATCCTAGTGAGTATAGCCAGACAAAGAGAATGATCAGGCACGTGCGTTTCTTTGAAGTCCTCTTCATGGACTGCAGAGGTTTGGTAATCACACAGTAGCGATCAACTGAAATAGCTAGTAAAGTCATCATCGACGTTATTCCAAAGAGTGCCCCACAAAAAGCGTACAAGTTACAACCTAAAGCAGAAAATGGGATGATATTCAGTGTAAAAACACACACACACACACACACACACACACCTATACATATATTTACATAACCTGATGTGGCAGGGGCTTGTTTCAATATTATTCTGAAAGGGCACTCGACCATGCAGTCCGTTTTTTGTGCCTTATACTTCACTGTGCAGTTGGAGTCCTTTTGCCCAAAGAGGTGGTGTCTAACCACTTTGAGTGAACTCACCCAGCCAGTTTATAGCATCCTTGTAGTGCATTTAAAAGAACAAATAGAACTAAATGGATATATAGAGCCAGGGTGATGTAGTGGTTTGAGAATTGAACTTAGACCTGGAAGATCCACCTTAGCCATGAAGCTTCCTCGGTGACCTTGGGCCAGTCAATATCTCTCAGCCTAACCTACCTCACAGGGTTGTTGTGAGGACAAAAGGAGGGAAGGAACCACATACACCACCCTGAGCTCCTTGGTGGAAGGGCAGTGTAAAAATTTGATAAACATTTAAACAGCAAAGAGTTCCATATCCCGCAACTGACTGCAACTCAGCACATTCCAATAATGGAAAACTGCCTCAAAGAAAATCCAATACAATTATACTTATTTTCCTGGAATGCTGCCTAGTGAAATGACCTTAATTGTTCTAAAACCATGCATTTATGATTCATGATAAAGAAAAAAAATCCTAAATCTCAACTTCGATCTTTCAGGAATACTGAAGTATTGAGACTGGTATTCTATTATTGTTTTAAAACCGGTAAAGATAAGTAGCAGATCCAAAAGACTGGTCACTGATATAATTTGATCTAAAATGCACAGGAGACTGCAAACTTTCTTAAAAGGGTATATATTTTCACATACTTTTAGCTTAGGACACATCGGAAAAAACAAATGATAAGTTAATTTGGTTTATTTAGCTTTTACAGGGTTGGTCATAGAGTCAATCTGACAAAATTACTTTATGTACTGCTAAACAGTATGCCTTACTTGATTACACACCCAGCATATGCATGATGAATCAGTATGTGGCAATGCTTAAGGATCTCTACATGGGCCCAGGGAGTTTTCTAACCACTGACAGAATCTTCAAAACTGAAAGGCCCCAAACTGGTCTCAAATTCAGGATCGATGGAGACTAACAAAGGAATTTCTCCTCAAGGTTTTGCACATTTGCAGTGGCAGAGATGCATGGGCACAAAATGGGACAAAACAGGTAGTGAGAGTTCTCTTGCCCTTAGTCTCCCCCTTCTCTGTTCCAGTAGGTGGTACTTCAGGGTATTTGGTAGGTCTCCGCTACCATCACCAAGGCAGACAGAGAGAGGCCACCTTGGAAAACCTCTTCATCTGATCCGAAAAGGTGTCCCCAGATCAAGATAATTCCCACTTACATAAAAACCAAAAAAAGAAGTAGTAAGAACTGGGCACCTTGGGAAGCGTGACAACCCACACTCTCCACAATAAATGGATAGACAGGTAAAATAGAAGATATTTTATTAACGAACTGAACAAATAAAACAAATCAAAAGGGAAGGAACTGTGAGGATTAAAAAGCAAGACTCATATCAGATATGAAAAAGTGACCAAGATGAGTGATTGGCAAAAAGTGGACACAAAATGTAAAAACACTAAATCAAAACCCTTGATGCAAATTGCTGGATACTTTCCTATCCTTGGCTACTCGCACTGTTTGAGAGGAGGGGCCCTGCACTCCTACAAGGAGTGGTTGAATGTTTTGTTAATGCACAAGCACAATACATCACTGAGAGGTAACATCTATGAGCATCCCTGTTGCTACAATCCTATACACCTGAGGTATTCAATCTGTGCATCCTGCCTCCCTGGTGAGACGTGGCTAGCCTCCAGGGGCTGGGCTGCTCTGCTCCACGTGCTGCCTGCTGACTTGCTGCTTTTCTGCAGCTGTGAATGAGGTGGGTGGGGCAGCGTGAGACTGGGAGGGCTGTGAAACATGGTGGGAGGAGGTGGGAGAGAAGGCTGGCTGGGCAGGCAGAGGTGCCGCATCTCATCATGGAGCTCTCTCCATGTGCAACTCCCCCCCCAAGGACTACATTTCCCAGTGTGCCTCTTGCCCTGGGCATCCTGGGATTGGTCAAGGCTGGAGGAGAGGAGAAGAGGCTTCAAACTGGGAGGGTAGAGTTTGCAGCTCAGCAAAGGAGGGAGCCAGTCTGCTCTTAGTGGGGGGTGTCCAAATGCCCCAGCCTGCATCCCTCCATCTTGCCTGGAAGAAACAGGGGTGGCATCTGCATGCTAGGTGTATGTGTGTGAGCAGCCCCCATCTACTTTGGGGTAGTTGTAATCTGGCTGTATGTGGCTGCAATCCTTTCCACACTTTCCTGGGAGTAAGCCCCATTGACTCAAATGGGGCTTACTTCTGAGAAGACCTACATAGGCTTGGGGGTCTGTGTCAGCTTAACCCAGGATCTTCACCTTTCTCTTTTTCCTCCCCCTTCAAAAAAGAAAAAAAGGCACTCTTGATGGCTTTGTCTCCAAAAATTGATTAAACATAAAAATCCCCATTTCTTTTCAACCATCCCCTTTTTCCTCCTGCCTCCTTTGGGGGGGGGGGGTTACTCTGTTGGCTGCTATTGTAAGACAAAAGGCACAATCCTAGCTAGGTCTACTCAGAAGTAAGTCCTATTGTGTTCAATGGGATTTACTCCCAGGAAAGTGGGGTTAGGATTCCAGCCAAACAGTCTCTAGGTCTCAGTTTGCATCAGTTTGCAATTAGCAGATGCACACAAAACAAAGTCTTCCCCTCCCCCAGAAAATTCATCACTTCCCCCCCTCCCTTTCCAAAACCCTCCAGGTGTGCTGCTAACAAACCCAGGGCACAATCCTAACCAGGTCTACTCAGAAGTAAGTCCTATTTTGTTCAATGGGGCTTACTCTCAGGTAAGTGTGGTTAGGATTGCAGCCTCAGAGTGCTGGCAGCTGTTTTTTTGTTTCTAGTGTATAATTATAACACCTTCACCCCCATTTTGGGGGTAACTGAGGTGAGGTGTTATAATGGGGAGCCGTGGCCAATGGCTACAAGGATCAGGGGAGGTGCGAGCTGGAAAAGTTCAAGAACCACTGCTATACACATTTGCCTGGAAGTAAGTCTCACTAAACTCAAATCGGTCTTACTTGTGAGTAGACATGCATATTATTGTGCTATTTGAAACCTAGTATTGTGGATGTCACAGTCATTTCATTATGTAAGTTAGGACCACTTGGGCATCCCATCCTACCCCTTTATCTAGCCGGGTAGATTTGAATGCCCATTTACTGGGTATTTGCTAACTCATCAGAAGGGTCCACCTGAACCCTTTGTTTCTTAGAACTCTAGGCATGAACACAGGGAATCCACATAATGCTTGCCTGGAATGTCATGTAATCCTTCTCTAACAGTGCCAAAATTTTTTAAAAAGGCAAGGGGCAGAAGGCTGCCTCAGCAATAAGGAGGTCAGAAATGTTCAGAATGAAATCAAGTCAGGCAGAGCTTATGAACTGCATCCTAGAGCACTAGAAGAACCTGCTGATGTACTCTCAGAACTTCTTTCAATTATTTTAGAGCAGGAGTGTCCAGACTTTTAGGCAGGAGGGCCACATCGTCTCTCTGACACTGTGTAGGGGGCCAGGAAAAAAAAATTAATTTACATTTCAAATTTGAATAAGTTTATATAAATTTACATAAATGAATATTTTAGAGATGGAACTTATTTGAATGAATGAAGGTCTTGTAATAGCTCAAGCACAAAGCATGGCCAGCCTTTCCTTCGCTGCTTGCATCACTCACATCAAACAGCAAGCAGTGGAGGGAGCCCTCATCCCACAGCTCATGCATGAGGTTGAACAGTCACCCTCATGCTGGGGCTCCAGTAAGTCTCCAGAGGGCCAGAGGCTCATTGGAGACTGGGGGCTCCCCATGGGCCACATTGGGAGTCCCCGAGAGCTGCAAGTGGCCCCCGGGCCAGGGTTTGGGCACCTCTGAGCATGGGCCTTCAAACTCCAGCCCATGGGCCAGATCCAGTGTGGTGGAATCTTCTGTCTAGGCACTGAACAGTGGTGGTGAAGTCTTACCATTCTGGCATGCAGCACCCAGTTTTTGCATCATGTAATGGCAGAGCCTCACACGAGGCAGCTGCTTCCCCAGGAAATCGGGGCACGATGCCATCTGGGGTGACCACCAGCAGAAGAGGCTCTCTGATGTGACTCTCTGCCATTACATGGCACAAAAACTGGGTGCTGTGTACCGTTAACAGTGAGGCTTTGCAACAGCTGTGCAGCACCCGGACAGAAGACCCCACCACACCATTACATGGTGCAAAAACTGGGTACTGGAACAGGGAAGACCATGTGCCAGTCTGGAGGTTCCTGATCTTAGAGAAATCATGGAAGACAAGGAAGGTGCCAGAAGACTGAAGATAGGATAACATTTGAATCTTTAAAAAGGGAAAAAAAGGAGACCTGGGACCAGTCTGACTAATACCAGAAGAGATATTAAAACAAATTATAAAACAGTCTCTATACATATTGATACCAGTACACTGAGTACTAAAAGCCAACAATGGTTTGTCAAAAATAAATCTTGTCAGACAAGTCTCATCTCTGTTTTTGAACAGGTTATTAGCTTAATGGTTGGTAGGAATGCTGCAGATGTAATTTTCTTGATTTCAGTAAAGCATTTGACAAAGTTCCCCATGATATTTTGATCAGCATGCTAGTAAATACGGGTTGGATGATACAACCATTAGATAGATCACAATCTGTTGGGCAACCATAGACAAATAGTACTTGTCAATGACTCCTCATCAACCTGGAATACAGTTTGAATGGGAGCAACAAGGGCTCTGTCTTGGTCCCAGTTCCACTGGCATACCTGGGGGGGGATTGTGGGGGCAAACGCTGTGGGGTTCCAGGGGGCATCGCCGCAATCCCTTTCCCCTGGGATTTTTTTTAAACCGAAGGCCCCTTTAAAGGACCTAACAAGACCTTCAGAGTTCTGGAGAGGCCACATGCAGCCCCCCAGGCCCAATGTGCCTTCTAAGGCCTCAGGAAGACCTTAAAGGTCATTTCTGGCCTCAGAAGACCAACTGGGGGCCAGGGAGGCTGTGCCCTCAGAAGGTCGACAAACATCACTATCTCTGAAAATCGGACGTGCCATTTTTCAGCCTGGGAAGGTGGCATTTAAATGTCCTGGCTCCAGGCAGAGGTCAGGATTGCAATCACCCAGTTCTTTTCAACCTCTTTATCAATGACTTAGGTAAGGAGATAAAGGAAATCCTTAGAAAATTTGCAGATGACACTAAACTGGGAGGAATAACCAACAGCACAAAAGACAGTGCAAGCATTCAGGAAGACTCCGCAGAATCAAATACTGGGCTGAAACTAACAAAATGAAGTTCAACAGAGATAAATCCAAGGTTTTGTACTTAGGAATTGTTATGTATGCAAGTTATGCAGGATCTAAATCCTGCATAACCGATTGGCCCAGACTTATGGCTGGCAAATCGGGTGGTGGATCGAAATCCTACCTTCAGATTGGCCCTCTAGTTTAGTGTTTCAACAGAACCAATCATGGGGAATTTGGGTGGAGCTAAGGGGTATAAAGCCAGGGGTGTTTGCCGTGTGTTTTTATTGCCAGGTTCTATTCTGAATATGAAATAAATGTGTTGAGCTGTTATCTCTATACCTTCCTTTATTTGCATGGACCCACTATTAAACAGGGAAAAAAACAAAAAAACTCAAAGACACAGATACAGAACGGACTAGGTGACTTTGAAGCTCCCTTCCAACTCTGACTGTATAAAATTAGTGAAAAACAGGAGAGAAATCCATGATTTCTAATATCCAAAGCAGGCAGCCAAAGATGTATGAAGAGTTCATCTGAAGGAGATAAACAGGTTCTCTTTTTGGATGTTACACCAGAAACATCAAAAACAGATACATATGTTACACAGTCACTTGACATTTGTCCAACTCCTTATACTATGTGAGCAGTACATTACTCCTAATGCTGGAAATCGGTTTTCTTTCATTCAGAAAAAAAGCAGAAGGAAGGAAGGAAGGATCTGAACTTTCTGATAGGAAGGTATAGTGTTTAGCAATTCTGCCCAGAACCTATTTATTGATATTGTCAACCAACAAGTTCCAACAACCTTGTCATGGCACAAAAGATAACACTATGCTCAAGACAATTTCCAGGCAATAAGGAGAGGACAAGGTGCAAGAGTGTTGAGAAAATACCTATGTCTCCAAGTATCCATTCCCTGTGCATGCTGTTGAGGAAGCAGACTGGAGCCTGTGTTGCAGACATCAGGAAATCACTTACTGCTAAATTCATTATAAAAAAGTTTGGTGGTGTCCTCAGTCTCTTGTTGCTTAACCATCAGTGTAGAAAGGTGTTGGGGAGGGGAGGAAAGAGAGAAAGAATGTCCAGTTAGGTTCTCTTTTGTTAAAATTCAGCTTATAAAATAGACTCAACTCTCCAAGCTATATTTAGCAGTATACTGCTAAATGCCAATGCCATACTAGTGGCATGCCAATTTTGCAGCCAGGTCACCACCACAAGTGGCAAGTGGCCATGTCCATGTGCCAGTAACCTTGCAATGACCTCTGCAGCTGGTAAGTCAGTGCAGTGAGTGGGTGAGAGGGCTTGGAGGGGTGGGAGGTTGGTGGGGAACTGGAGAAACTGGATGGGGAGGACTAGGGGTGGGGAGAATGCAGGAGGGGGTAGATCTGGTGGTGACGGTGTACGCTGGATCCTATCCTCTCTTTTCACAGTGTTCCAACCCCCTTCTTCCCTTCCTTGCACTCACACCACCTACAGAGCTGCTCTAGCCTTTCTGCTCCCTGCATGTGGGCTCCCTGCACTGCAATAAAGTGCCTTATGGTGCTTTTGTAACAGAAGTGCTGATGGAACACATGTTCAGCCTGTGCTTCTTTTCAATAGGATGGGCCGTGAGTCCCTTTAGCTGGGGAGAAGGGCACAGAAACCAGCGCAGATACACTTTCATAGATAAATAGCTCTGTGTAGTGTCTCATGTTCCTATTACTGAAAACCAAAAGGACAAGGACAGTCTCCTCCCCTGAGAATAATTTTTTTTAAAAATGTATGATTTGGTTAATTGTCATCTTGTTTTCTAGTCAAGCTCTCTGCATAGCTATTTGGGGAAATTACTTTTTGCTGCTGGTAATGGAAAAAGTTCGTCACTAGAGTTTGCATCCCCTTTTGTGGGAAGCCAACATGTCACCTCTATGATGGACCTCCTCTCATGCAGTGGCTGGGGCAACGCCCTTGGTGGTGGGTATGATGATGTATCATTGCCCTACCCTGCTGTTTTTTTGCTATAACTTTTGATAGAATAGAGATATTTCAACATGGTTTGTTTCATTGCATTCTGCATGAAATTACACATCGATTGATATATAACATGATGGTATTATTCAAAAATACCAAGATTTAAAAAATTTTGGTCAGTAGTGGTATCACCTCCCACTGTGCGCATCCCCCACCCGTACTCCCCTAGTGATGCCACTGAGATTTATCAGGGTATTACAATGTATTATAAATCTGTTCCATAACATTAATCCCCCCCCCACACACACACACATTCCAAGGTAGCTTGGGCAAATTCCGAGTGACAGCTTATCAATTCCTGGCATGATATACTACTATTTCATGTTTACAGATGCTGTGTAGCCAGCAAAACCAATTGGTTCAGAAGATAAATGAAAGTCTGAAATCTAGTATTAACTCTTTGGGTTAGTAGGTCAAACCTGTCTTTGTTTAGCATGCCAAAAAGTCATTATTATCTGACTTGTGTTCAGTGATTCATGTGGAATTATGCAGAGATTTCAGATCACCTAAAACTCCAAGCCACTTCTGGCAACATTCACAGAAAGTTCATCAGAATATCAAAGCAGAGAATCTTCTAAACTCTTTTATGTCTAAAAGGCAATCCATCTATAAACAAGTTGGAAACTGAAGTATTTGGTTCAATGAGTACTTTTGAAAACCAAGATTCTATCAAATCCCAAACTCAAGTTGACCTTTTTCTCTATGCTAAAAGATATTTGTAATATGCAATATCCTTTGGATATCATTTTGACTTGGTTCAAAGAATTACAGGCTCCACAATATACAGAGGCAGGCTATAGGACTGTACTGACTCAGGGCCCCAGTCCTATCCAACTTTCCAAAGCCAGTGCAGTCATGCCAATTAGACATGAGCTGCATCCTGTATTGGAGGGGCAGTCACAGAGACCGTCTCAAGGTATAAGAACACTTGTTCCTTTACCTTAGGGCTCCACTACAGCTGCACACATACTGGAAAGTTGGATAGGATTGGGTGTTCAAAAGCTTCATGACCATTTTAGATCCTCAAAGAAGTTTCCAGTGATGTTTTCACACCAGGCTACCAATTTTCAGGAAGCCTTACATGTGAATCCAAGAAAACAGGAAAACAAGAGCTGCAAAGGACTGAAAAGAATTATACTAGATGTTGTGATGTGACAGCAGCCAAACTTTCAGTGGATGTGACACAGCAGTGTCAGAGGAGAATGTGGAAAATATACAATGTGGCTCTTGTACTAAAATGTTTGGAGATCCCTGATCAGTGTGAGATTTGCTGGCTTAGGCTGCAATGCTATACGTACTTTCCTGGGAGTAGGCTGCATTGAACAGAGTGGGACTTACTCCTGCCTAGATATTCATGGGAATGTGCTATTTGGGAGTCGTGCAAATGTTTTGTTCTTCACACAATTGTCCATTTGTGAGGGGCTTTTTTGGCATTACTCGCCACAGTGGTTGTAACTGGCAGGATTTGTGTAGGTAGAGGATTCACGACAGGAATTGGTGTGCACCCTCAGATAAGCAAATGCTTGGGGGGGGGGGTTTGAGGCTGTTTGACTCAGAGATGCTGGCAGCAATCCCTTCACCTGGGAATATCAAGTCACTCTTAAAGGACTGTTTGCTTGGAGAAGTCAGTGCAATTACACTGCTTTGACTCCTAATGGATAGGTGATGGCAAGACTGGGATTGTGAGCAGGCAATCTAAAGGGGGAATAGATAGCAGTTAGTTATCTCCCCACAAGGAGATGGAGTGGCAGGACTTGTGGTAGTACACTTATGTGTATTGAACTGAATAAATTATTGTTCATCTATATTCTAACGACCTTGCCCTGTACTAGAGTATGTAGGCAAGAAACAAATGCTGGCCTACTGCATGGAATTAGAGGGAAGCTTTGTAAAATCAGACAGATTCTGAATTGTGATCATACTTTTTTTCTATAACATTTCACTACTCATGCAAGTGGAAAACTCATGAGAGCACTTATTATAACAGCTCCAGGTAGCACAAAATGAAAAGAAGTCACATTATTCTGACACCATGATTCTAAATATGTTTTCTAAGAAGCAATAAAACCGCTACTTTCAATGTGACTTTCTTTCAAACTCAATGACCTTTTTGTGTACAGAACTGTTAACTTCCATTGAACCAATCAAAATGAACCCCAAATAAGAACTCATCCCTGGACCTGAAGTAGTTCTTCAGACTACAAAGCTCCCATTTTATTCTGTTGTTGGCAACCTTCAGTCTCGAAAGACTATGGTATCGCGCTCTGAAAGGTGGTTTTGGAACATCGTCTAGTGTGGCTGAAAAGGCCATTTTATATGCCTAATATAAATATAAGAACAGGCTTTACTTAGTAACTGAAGGGTTAAAATTCCAAGGGCATGGATTTACCCTGTATTCTCTGCCATAATTTACTTCAGTGTGGAAGTGATGGCAGGTGTAGCTGTGGGTTAAATGAGAGTTCCAGATGAGAATAATTAGGATGACTGCCTTTGAAAACTGAGAAATCTGACTGTATTTACAAACCTGAACACTTATCAATCTTGTAAATTCAAAGTTGGATT
Source organism: Tiliqua scincoides (assembly GCF_035046505.1). Classification (NCBI taxonomy): domain Eukaryota; kingdom Metazoa; phylum Chordata; class Lepidosauria; order Squamata; family Scincidae; genus Tiliqua; species Tiliqua scincoides. The sequence continues at coordinate 16,342,468 of NC_089826.1, read as the reverse complement.
CAAATCACTGGCCTGGTTTCTGTACTGATGCTCCTTCTGATAGGTGAAAGAAAAGGAGCAGTCTTGCTCTGCTGAGTCCATCTAACTCATGGTTCCTCCTGACCAGGCTATAAATGCTTCCAAATGAGATCCGAGTCAGTGAAGCTGGCCCTATGTTTTCGCTTTGCATTTGCCTGCCACTGTTCTCTCCTTGGTATCCATGGGGAATCTGTTCCAAGAGCCTCCATACATACCAAAATTTACAGATCTTCCTACCTGCTGTCCTCCAAACATGAACAAAGATGTGCTCCAATTGTTTTCCGAGGCCCTTCTGTGGGCTGGGGAGACCGTGCGTGGCCTCCCTGATCCTCACCAGAAGGTTGAAAATCAGCACTTTTGGTTTTTGGCACTTCTGATTTTCAGCCTTCCAGAAGCCTTAGAGGGCCTCCATACAGTAGGGGGGGCCACACACGAGAGGCCTCCCCAGCCCTAGAAGGGCCTCAGAATGCAACTGGAGCACATCTCCGGTCACGTTCAGAGGACAGTAGGTAGGGAGATCCGTGGGTTCGGTGAGGTAAAACTGCAGGTCCTGAATCCACAGATAAAGTGGCTCCACCTGTACTTCCTCCTTAGATTAACTCCCAAGCGCAGTATTTGTTGACATAGGGCACAATCCTAACCAACTTTCCAGCACTGGCATAGCTGTGCCAGTGGGGCATGTGCTACATCCTGCATTTGGGGGGGGCAGTCATGGAGGTCTCCTCAGGGTAAAGCAGTGTTTGTTCCTTTACCTCAGAGTTGCATTGCCCTTACCTTGGTGCTGGAAAGTTGGTTAGGATTGCACCCTTAATTTTCTCATAGTAAATTAAGTAGTAGTAGTAAATCTTTATTACGGTCATAAGACCAGCCACATCTACTTAAGTAAGGCTGCAATCCTAACAACACTTTCCTGAGAGTAAGTCCCATTGAACAAAATAGAACTTACTTTTGAGTAGACCTGGTTAGGATTGTGCCCTAAGTCTGACAGACAGAGAACTGCTCCTGATCTCATCACTCAGAGAGGTGAAATCAGGAATATACTGACTCAACGTTCTCTCAAGTTATAGTTTAATTCCTCCAAAATAAAAACATCTTGCAACTTTACTACCCAGCTGAGGAAACTATACCTGCAAAATGCATAAAGGACTAGGAGGTTTCCTGTAATTCCAATGGAGCCAATTACCAAGACACAGGAGCCTACAGTATAAAGAACATGATCAGGAACATCCACTTTGGTTCGGTGCTGAGTTCCCATATTCTGTGTCTGGAAGTAAAACAGCACAGAAAAATAAAATGTTACCACAACCAATGTGCTTCCACTGAAGAGAGTGATTAAAGCGCACAATACAACATTCCTCAAACGTTTGCATATACAAGTCAAAGAAACAAAGTATGTAATGGAAAACACCGCCAGTCTTTAAAAGGAGAGCCGAATTTCTTCAGTGAAAAAGCAGGCATTGATCACACACAAGGTCTTTTAAAGTTTCCTTTGCTGGACTTTTTTACTCCAAATATAATCTGGGTACACGCCAATGGTTAGGAGAGATCCTGCATTCAAACAACTGTAGGATCACCTAGTTTGGACATTACCTTCTTTATGTGGTAAGGAGAGAGGAAGATAAGTCAGGAATGCAAGCCTGAAGCGCACAGCTTTCTAGACAGATGCTTCCTAGCCCACAATACAGATTAAAAGATGCATCCTCTGTGTTCATCTCAATCGTATTCTGGAGGCTGACCAATGAAATTCCCAAAGTTCTATGTTGAGTCAAGTATTGAGATGTGGTTGGCTAAATGGCTAGTTGATCAGCAACAGTTAGCTCTCAGAAGTGACCATGATAATAGTCCTTTCTTGACTGTTAATCAATCCTATACTGCCACAATTCTTTTACTGTGCAAAGTTTGGATATGATATACAAGCCACTGCAAAATATTATATTACAGATACTGAATATAATTGATACCAATTATCTAGATACTATATTATAGATGCTGAATGTCAAATGTTGCTTTTCTCAGATCTCTGGGGAAGGCTTCACTGTTTGGACAGGCTAATAAACAGGTTAAACTCACCTGTTTGTGAGTGATCAGATTCGGATTAGAGAGAAGTACGGTTAGCCTTTCCCCATTCCTAATAAAACAGAACATGTAATAAAGTAAAAAGCCATAGCTATATGTTTAAATAAATTTTTATAACTAGTTTAGGAGCAAGTTTTAATGAGACAAACTTACACATGCATGCAACACTCAGGCTACAATCCTATACATGCTTACATGGTAGTAAGCCCCTTTAAACTCAATGGGGCTTACATCTGAGTAGACAAGCAAAGGATTGTGCTGTCAGCCACGCACTGCTCTGAGCTACTCAGACACAAATGAGATTTCTAGGTTGCAAGAAAGTGCATAGTGTATTTTGAAAGTGGCTTGTCCAAAATTCATTCATTGTTCAAAATTCATGCAGCTTTTGCCAGCTGCATACAAACAGCTCACTCACACTAACATGTTCAGTCATGGAAGCAAATCAGACTTCAACAGGAATCAAGAACTGGAGAAAATCATTCTTGTATCTCACCTGGAACAGAACCTGAATCATGATATGAAAGTCTCTGCTGACCAAAACTGAACAAAAAACAACAACAATAAAACATGGGGATGGGGGTAGAACAGACTTAAAAACTGAAGTTTAAATAAAATTTTTTAAAGATATGGTACATTCAGTAGCCTCAGAGAATGAATGGGGAACAAAAACCCACCATCTGGGAGGACATAATCAATGCATAGTTTGTCTGGGCTTTTGTAATCAGCTCTTTCCAAGCAACAGACAGAACGGGAGCCATGCTGTTTCAAGACATGGTACACTGTAACTGACTGTGGAGATAAACAGCTGGAGAGAGAAAAGAGACAGAATTTCTATACAGCCAAGTGCATCTTCCAGGCAGTAGAGCTCAACCAGTTCCCACAGCTACCAAAGTTGCAGCTGAAATCCTTTCTTTGATCTAGCAGTCAGACTATGCATAATTACAAAACATTCACCTCTCCTTGCTTCAGTTTGTAATGTTAAATATATTTACATGAAAACTGCCAAACTAGTGACCAAATTTTGCTGATTTAAATCAGAACTAGTTTGGGACAACTAATCAAACCAGAACTGATTTAGCATCAGAACTGCGACAACCTAGGGGACTAACTACACCCTAATGTGCCTAACTTAAAAGTTTTTGTTTTTCTTCTTAAAATGGGAAGAAGAAAGGGGATAGAATTTAAAGCAGAGAAGGATCAGGGGAGGCTGCTTGATGCTTTTCCTACTGGCCATTTCCCCAACTCCAAATCACTCCCCACTCCAATGATTTTTCATCCTACTTGGTTTCAGTTGTGCTGCAGCTGAACCTGAACAGGAAATAAAGCAAAAGCAACAGTGCAACTGACATTGTATGAGTTTCTTGGTCTGTAAGAGTGGTGCAGTGTTTCAGGAGTTGGGCTTAGACCTGGAAGATCCAAGTTCAAATCCCCACTCAGCTATGAAGCTTCCTGGTGACCATGGGCCAGTCATTCTCTCTCCCCCTCAGTCTCACCTACTTCACTGCACGGTTGTGAGGATGCTGGATGCAGCAGTAGCCATTTTGGAGCTGCCAAGGATAAGGCAGGGATGTAAGTCCCATCGCCTTCACCAATGGCATTCAGAGCCAAATCCTGGCATGTAACATCACCAGAACAAGTGTTCTGGCAGCATTGGGCACCTTCAGCCTGTCACAAAAAGCAGTATGCTAGAGAGCACAGCCTGGCTGCTGCCACAAGTGGCAAGTGGCCAGCTTTACATACCAACAGCTGCCACTGAATGCAGGGGGTGGGAGGGAGATGGAGGCTGGGCAGAATGGGGCAGGGGCAGGAGAAATGGGGTGGTGATGGGGGGCAGGGAGGAGGATGAATCAGGGCTGGGAAGGGGGTGGGTTTGGCAGTAGCCATGTCTGTGGAATCCAAACCCCCCTTCCTAACTTCAGTTCACCTTCATGGGTCCACGCAGACTTGCGCCAGCTATGGAACTGGTGCAGGTGTGAGTAGACCTGGTGGTCCGGCACAGGTTTGCTTCAGGACAAGGGAACAAATGTTACCTTACCTCAAGGAGGCTTCCAAAGTCCTAAACTCCCCCATGGGATACAGTGGACACCAGGTTAGCACTGATGCATGGGGAGTTAGTTGGGAGTGAGTTTCCCAGCTTTTAAGACATCAAAGAAGTGGAAGTTAATGATATTTAACTCAGGCAGTTAATATCTAGGCAGGAAACCTGATTTGGTTGAGAGAAGCAGGCCTCAGGAGGAGGCCAAATAAAAGTGCCTCAACCCATTCCTCTCTTGTGATGCAAATCTAAGGCACTGGGAAAGAGGGATAATAGAGCACTTCCAGTAGGCCCAAAGGCCCCAAGCATTGAATTTAAAAAAGCATGGCATTGTATTGAACAGTACACTTCAACCTGGCACTGCACAAAGAGAACAGCTCAATGTACACATCCAACATTACCTACTGGTAAACCAGGGATCTCTGGTATATTGACTCTCCTGAATCAATGGGGATGCAGGTTTGTTTCTGAACTCAGTCACTTTACACTTAATAGAACATGACAGCTATAAATGTGGTTCACATCAAAACAACACAGTACACAGTGCTGATCGATATAAATGAAATCATTTCATAAAAAAGCTTATATGGTTATTTTAAGGTTTATTGAGTTCATTCTCGTATTCCCCCCCATCTTCCCTCTCTTTCTCGGAAAAGGTGGTAGTGGTGGTTCTCCCTGAAATTACATTTCTGCTGTAGAAAACATATAGAATATTACTGCTTTATCCAATCTGTTCTCTGTATACACTAATGCTAAATTAGATGGATTTTATTAACACATGGATTGACATTTTGCTGATTTTTAACCCCATTATACATGCCAAAATGAGCTAACTCCTGTGGTTCTCAAACATTTTAGAGGCCCTAGAGGCTGCTGCCTGATTTATAAATGCACAACTGTTAAATTTATGAATGCACGATTTATAAATGCCAATGGTGATTGGGTAGCAGTGCTCTCCCCTCCCCAAAATAGCAGCTTGTTTAACCATTGATGCACATAACCTAAACTTCCCTGTCAGTTTTGCTAACCACCGAAAATTGGGTCACGACCCACTGGTGGGTCCTGGATCCAAAGTTTGAGAATTGCTAACAAATTTCTTATTCTTGTGATAACTTTTGGTTTATTAACTTCCTTTTTTAGGAAGCTGGTTATGCTCTAAAGGTTACAGGTCAGCAATGGAATTGCACATGATTCACAAACCATCCTATGGAGAGATGCATGAGTAAGAGGTAAAAGCAGTATCACTGACATTCCTGGAGGGGGGGCCAAAACATTAAGTTTTTCAGGTGCCTGAACACCAGTGTAAAGCGGCCCCTCGCCTGCAGAGCCATTCAGAGCAGCGAGAATGACATGGAGGAGCCACGTGTAGACAGACTGTAGGCAGGGTGAGGCATGTACGGGTTACACTGTTTTGCCTCACTTAGGATTGGGTGGGGGGAAGAGGCTTTTTAGTGTGCAGTTGTGATGACAACTTCGATTTCCAGAATGAGAAATTGTTTTATGAACAGAACAAGTTGTCATTAAAACAAACAAAACAAGTTTATGGGACATAGCTCTCTCCTAAAATTCCACCCACCTGACCTTCTTTACTGGTCCTACTGTGGTGGGTACCCTCAGACAAGTAGTATGTCCAAGAGCCAGAATGTTACTCAGGCTTAACAGGAAGTATGGACTCCAGTGCCAAAAGTACTCAAACAGGCACTGAAGTTTCTCAAAGTGGCCAAGTCAAATATAAACACCAAAAGTCTTGACCGATTGACTGCTCAAGAACCTCAGGTTCCCAGATTTGAAACATGACCGCCTGCTTAGACGTTCTGGTCCACCTTGTTGTCTTTCTTCCCTTGCTCTAGTAACCCTCCCAGCCCTTCCACAGAATCTTTGGCTCCTCTACTTCCACAAACTGTCTGATTCTTGCAATATTTCAGTTCCAGCTGGTTGACTGAGACATAGTACTGCTACCTCTGTTCTTTCTCTTCTTCAGCACTGTCTGGCAGACTGTTTTCCCAGAACTGGGTTTCTAAAAACCCCAAAGACATGATAGCTAGGACAGTGGTTCGGTAGCTGGACTGAGGGCCCAATCCTATCCAATCTTCCAGTGCTGCTGTGCCAATGGGGTATGGCCTGCTCAGCCATGAAACTTCCTGGGTGACTTTGGATCAGTCACTATCTCTCAGCGTCACCTACCTCACAAGGTTGTTGTGATGACAAAAGGAGGAAAGGAACCATGTGCACTATCCTATGGTCTTTGGCGAAAGAGCGGTATAAAAACGTGAAAAATAAATGTTTTGGCAGTCAGTTGTGAATATGTGACATTCAGAACCTAAGAAACCCTGCAAGTTTCAGGTGTCAGACTTGTGCTTGATCTTTCTGACATGACAGAAATGATGTCTTAGCCACCATTTAGCCAGTTTTGTATATGAATCTTAAAGGGGGAGTACAAAAAAGTAACCACTGAACAGACCCTTATATAAAATGTCACCTAACTCACCAGTTCAATTCATGCTAACCTATTCCTCTGCCAAAACATGTTTGTGTGTAACTTTGATCACAATGGCAGTGTCAGCTAAAAACAAAAAACTCCAGTTTGTTAGTGTCTTTACCTCTCTGAAGAAAGCTGAAGTTGAAGCTTTGTTGAGGCAAACATCAGTAAATGCTGATTGTACAAAATCTGGTGAGGATTCATTATATCAAAGTGCATGTGGTTTGTGCCAGAATTTGGCTCTGACCGTAAAGGTGTCATCCAATAGTACTTTACATATAAGCAATATATGTATGTATGTATGTATGTCTATGTATGTATATGTGTACTGTATATAAACAATAGATTCCATTTAAACTTCTTCATTCCAGGTTGACATTTGGAAAGGTACATTGTTTAATCATTTATTTCCTGATTCTTGCCAGTCAAAAATTCCCATTATGACTTCAACAGAATGTGTGTACTCATGAATTTTCATGAGCGTTAACAGCAAGTATTATATATTTTTAAAAATGCATTGCTGCTCATCAAGTGACACTTATTTTCCATTTGTCTGTTCTGCAGAGTTGCAGTCTGGACTTACTGAGTTCATGAATTAAAAAGTCCATTTTGAAAATACATTAGAACAGCGATGTTCAACCTTTTATTCATTTTGAAGCACATTGACGAAGCACTAAAATTGTCAAAGCACACCACTGGTTTTTTAAGGATATATTTTATCAATAAAAAAAATTATTAAGATTGTGTTTAAATTTCAATAACTAAAATTTTAATCATTGTGTTATTAAAAATCAAACAATCAATCAATGGGAAATCTGTGCTTGGTGATGTTCATGATGTCCAAGAGCAGAGGGTTGACATGTATACCCTCAAGTCCTCCTCCAGCATTTGAAGCCTTAACCTGTTCTTGCTCTTCATTGAGTTCATAGCAGAGAAATCAGCTTCACACAGATAAGATGTTGAGAAAGGAAGAAGTTGCCCTCTTTGTGATGACGGGGTATCCCTCTAGGAGAGACCACCAGAACGAGATTATGGGCCCAATCCTATCCAACTTTCCAGCACTGATGCAGCCACAAGGCAGTCCCCAGGTATAGGAACAAACATTCTCTTACCTTGAAGAGGCCTCCATGATGGCCCCCCACTGCAGGATGTAGCGCACGCCCCTTTCACACAGCAGAATCATTGCTGTAAATCTGGATCGGATTGGGCCCTATATACATACAACCTTGAAAGCACCTGCCCTTGAGATAGCCATCTCTCACTTCTGTGTTCAGTAGAAGTTGGGTGTGAGCAGGGGCGGATCCAAGGGGGGGCCATGGGTGCGTGCCCTCCCAAACCGCTGCCAGAGGGGAAGGGCATCTACTGGGATGGGGAACAGCCCAAGCATGGTGGGGAGCCCAGGTCTACCTGCCTGGAAAAGGCAGAATGGAAGCCCAGGTCTACCAGGCAAGTAGGTCTGGGTTTCAAGTCCAGGCAGGAGCCCAGATCTACCCACCCAGCAAACCGGCCATGGAGGCCAGTTCAACCTAGGTCAATCTGGCAAGTAGATCTGCGCTCCTAGTCTGGGCAGAAGCCCAGGTATACCCACCCAGTGAACTTTGGCCACAGAGGCCAGAAGTTCAACCAGGAGCCCAGGTCTACTCGCCCAAGCGAACCTCAGCCATGAAAGAGATTAAGTTCATTCTGGAGGCCAGGTCTACCAGCCTGTTTAACCTGGGCTCTGGAGTTGGTAGTGCTCACGGGCCCTCTCAAAACACAAACAATGGATCCACCCCTGGGTGTGAGCGGCTTCCATGACAGAACACAGTGCTGAAAACAACCTCAGTTTTAATGGCCTACTTTTGATATACTGAACCATTCTGACAGTCTCAGCCAGTACTTTTTAGAGTTACTGATTATGAAATGAGGGTCTCTCTGTGCAGGAAACAGTGTGTAAAAACAATGCCAGGCTTCTTTTTTTTTTGGTCAGTGCAATGAATCCTCTTAGGCTTCACAACACTGAGGATCACTGTCCGAGCAGAGGCTGATGCATGATTTCCATGACAAATCATGAGAATTGAAATAGAGGTTGGCAACATCAAAAATGTCTTGGCCTCTTGTGGTTTCTGAAAGTGCTTTGCAAAATAGCAATTGTTCAATGATGTCTCCATTACAAACAAACCAGCCGAATGCTAAGAGCTGAGCTTTTCCAGGGATGTCAGTTGTTCAAAAGGTAGCAAAGAAATTAGCTTCTTTAATGGCACACTTGTGACTCCATAGCTTCAGATGTGTCACAACTAACAGTGTTATCTAACATAGGGATTTTCAAGATCTCTCTTATGTTCCACCAAACTTCCATTGACAATTTTTTACAGCATGCTGGTAAAATGAATGACTCAGCAAATATATGCAATTTCAACTTTTTTTGCCATGATTTCAGCAATCGGCACAGCTTGCTTCATTACCTGTCAGAAACAGTTGTGATTTTGGAAAATTGTTTAGCCTGACATGTTTGATCAGCCACAAGCCTTTTAAAATAATCAAGTGGTTTCTCACATAAATGTGAGTGGTTTGCGTAAAGGTATCTTTTCAGCTGACTTGGAACCATAGCTTGGTTTGTCAGTTTCTCACCGCAAACAACACACTTAGGACGTAGCACATCTTTTTCAGATGAAATGGCTCCAAAGGACAAATCATCTTCCTTATACTGGCACACACCAGTTTTAGAACAAACACTAATGGTACTATGCGCATGACCACCTGAACTAGTGCCAGCCACCCCTGGTTCACTGTCATCATCTAACTTCTATTTTTAAATTAAAAACATATCAGTGTCTAATAAGCCCAGCAGGCCCTCATTTGCTTTGCTTCTGGCCCATTTGCTGGTTGCCACATGAGGTGAATGTAGTAGGGTGCAATCCAGAGATTGCACTGGGCTGGAGTAGGTCACTTATGCCTGCCCGGGTGTGTCACAAATGTGCCATAAAGCACGTTTGCGCCTCCTCTGGAGTCAGCTGGGCTGGAGCATGGAGATGCGCCGGCCCATGGAGGCCATATTCAGCTTCCACGGCGACAAGACAGGGTAAGTTCGCACTGGTCAAGCTCGGGCGGGTGGCAGGACAGCAAGGGGTGGAGCCAGGATCTGGAATTTGTGCTATATCCTGACCCCATTCCTGGGCAGCCGGGCACAGCCCCAGGCTGTTAGGATCTGCACCACCGCTTTAGGTGGCACAGGTCCAAATAGCTCCATTGCCTGGGATAGCCTGGGATAAGGGGAAGTGATTCTTCTTGCCCTGGGCTGCACCGCTTTGGGCTCCAACTTCACACTGAAAATGGGGCAGGCCAGTTGGTCAGCGCAAGTAAAGATTGGGCTGGTAATGATCCAGCCTCTACGAGCTGTGCACATGCAGGTACGCTATTTTTCACTGTGCATCTCTTCATGAGGCTGGTTCCTGCTCAGGTTGCTTCTCCTATTTACACTGCTGTGCAAGGTGCTGCTTCTGTCTGTTTTGGCGGAGGGCTGAGAAAGTCCTTAGCTCCCCTGCTTCGCCCCAAACAAACAGCCACACTAAAAACTGGCTAGAGAAGCAAACAACATCCAGCCTCCTCAGTGATTAAGTTCTTGAGCTTTTGATGCTCTTGCAATATTTCCCTATTGGTGGAAAGCAACAGGAACCAAAAAAGGCTACAAGGACATAGCAGAGTGAAAAGAGCAACAAAAGGGTCTTGCCACAGGGGCCTGGATGGAAGGAGCTGCTTAGAAGGGACTTCCTTGCACAACACACAGACTCTTGCAAAATCAATGTCCAGGGTACACAAAGGAGAACAAGCCCTCTCCTTTGTAAAAGGCGGCTTCTTCAATGCCTGCCACTGCATGAGGTGCAAAACTGCTGCTTTCGGTCCCTGCTCAGACTATGTCTTCTATGTTGCCACACAGGGTTGAAAGCAGTCACATTTCGCCAGCCGCTTCTTCCCGTGGTGCCACTCTCTGACGACACACCTGTTGAAAATCACTGCTTTAGAGCTAACTTGACAAAACTCAAACACGTGATCTCTCCTAATCAGGTTGAGAAGATACTGAATTCTCATTTTCTACAAATGATTAAGAAACTCCATGAAGGTGTTTTACAACCCAAGCTTAAATATATATACAGTGGGCCCTTGGTATCTGCAGGGGATGTGTTCCAGGACCCCCTGTAGATACCGAAACCTGCGGATGATGAAATCTGCAGGGTCTCAGGCTCTATAATCCTCTGGAGGTGATGGGACATGTGCCAGAGGATGATCTAGCTGGCTGAATGTACCAGCTGCACTAGAGGAGCCAGAGCAGATCACACTCAGCCTCCTCCCCTAGAAGGCCTTTACACATCATTTCCAGTTTTTACAATAAACTGGAAGTGACCGTATAAGGTCTCCCAAAGGCCTCAGAGCACAGCTCTGGTCACGTCTGGAGGGTCATGGTCAGGCCGACACCACAGGTTCAGGATCCATGGATAGTGAAATTCACGTGTCCCGAATCCATGGATACAGCGGGCCCACTGTATTTATAAGTTCTACTGAGTTCAATGGTTTTAGTTTCCAAGTAAACAGTGGGATATATATGAGGCTGCAGTCCTAACTACCCAATCCTATAGCCTGCAATGAAAGTTAAAAAGTGATAGGCTCAAACACTCTTGTGCCTGAGCAATATAATAAATTGTGGCAATAAACACAGCAAAAAAAACTCACAGCACATGCCTGTGTGCGTCTTCTCAGAAGTAAATGTTCAATGGAACTTACTCTCAAGTAAGCGTATACAAGATTTCAGCCTTGGGCATTGATGCAACTGCACAAGTGCAGCTGTACCATGCCCCAGGACTCTGATGCAAGTCAAGAAGAGAAGAGTAGGGCGGATGGGAGAGGTGAAGAGGTGGTAGTCATGAAAATGCAATTCTACCCCTGTTGACAGCTGGTGAATACACTGTCTTGGCTGTCAGGCCTGAAGGCAGCAGCATGGCAAAGAATGATATTGACCTACTTTACAGTATCACTATTAGAATTTCTGGTGTATATAAAATGCTTAAAATATTTAACATGCTATATAAATGCTAGGCTTTCTCAGGACAATTGCATTACCACTAGAGCAGTGTTTCTTAAACTGTGGGTTGAGACCCACTAGGTGGGTCATGAGCCAATTTCAGGAGGGTCGAATTCCACCTACCTCAGCCGCCCTTGAAAATACAGAGTTGAAAATACAGAGCTGAAGGGTACAGGGTACAGAGCTGAAGGCAGGGCAGGATCCTGATGGGAGAGAGGCATGATGCTTTGCTCTGCATAAGTAAGGAGCTGGGATGCTGGAAAGGGGGGGGTGTCTGTGTGATTGGAGAAGGAGTCAAGTCTGCATTCTGCTTTGATTTCTGAACTGGAATGTTTGCTATGTAAAATAACAGCATGAGCACGCTATGCAATGGGACCTTTTGCTGACTGCTGCTTAGGCTTGAAGCCTCAATTGATGTTACTTCTGGCCATGACATCACTTCCAGGTTAATGACATTGCTTCCTATGGGTCCCAACAGATTGTCATTCTAAAAAGTGAGTCCTGGTGCTAAAATGTTTGAGAACCACTGATTTAAAGGGTGAGAATAGCAGAGGTATAAAGTCCTGCCCAGTCTGGTGTTACTGGGTGTTCTTTTAGGACACATGAAACATGAAATCTGTCACAAGTGCAGGAAGTGAGTGTACCAGCCAGGGGCACAAATTGATGAACTGGCATGTATACATGGACTGGATACAACAACTGCCTCAATTCTGGTGGAAATTATGTGGAAAACTAGTGCTGCCATTGTATGTAACTTCTGAGCAGCATTAAATTGTTTTACTTCATTCTTGTTTTTTAAAAGCCAGAGGTTACTCTCCAAATAGCCCTTGTACATGCCTGAGATTGAGACTGCGATCAGATAATGAAGCTACTGTTCCCTCATTTGGTCTTGGTTCCCATTTGCTATTCATAATTTTTAAAGAAACAGTATGTATTTTTCATACTGCAAGGAATTTTCAAGGTTATTTTGAGTAAACACAATTCTGGCTTTATGCTTCAACCTCAGAATGTAACCCAAACGTAGGATGAGGAGCAACTGTATCTTGTAGACACTCACATGACTGGGCTTAAACATAAGGATTCCTAGGTCAAAGAAAGAGGAAATCCTATAAGGGAAATGGGGGGCATATAATGGCACAAGCAAGGAGGGGAAAAAGGAGGATGTAGGAAAATCAGGACAGCCACCCAGAGGGAACTGGGCTGAAGAACTGGGAGTTTTATGATAGTGGGAAGGTGAAAGGGGAATGATTCGGCAGCTTAGTATTTCAGTGGCTTTATCAAAGATCCAATTAGGCACCCTCTTGGATGGAAAATTCTGGCACCCCTTCTGGCCTGGACAGCCCCCCCGCTTGCTATGCCACTGGTTCTCTGTCTAATAAATATAGGAAGCAACACTTAGCAGAGGTTAGCTAAGGGAGGGATACTGTTGTCTATATATACTCACTATAAAAACATGTCGTTTTTCTGCTCCTGTTAGTTTATCAGACAGATATTAATATTAAGCTTTGGGTCAAGTTCTTACTGTAATGTTCTTACTCCAGCAAGTTCTTACTGTAATGTCCCCAATACTATCAATTCAACAAACCACCTGCTGTGGATATTCTCTGGGTTTCAACAGCTATTTTACTGCCAACATGCACTTTCAAATCTCCATAACAAGTCAATTCCTAAGTTAAAGAAACAGAGAAAGTGTATTAGGAGAAATGTCTGTGTGTCAAAATGTCACCTGTTTACTAGACCTCTAAAATGTGGGCATACTGTAGTGCCAGATCTTCAAACAACCAAGCGGAAGATAGCCTTTCAGTCAGGCATAGTGGCTTGCCAGCTGCCTGAAACCTATGATCCCACTAGTCTCAGACAGGCAGTCCCAGACTAGCTGCAAAAGCAGAACAACTGTACCCCTGTGCGGCTGCCATTCATGGCTGGTAGGTTGTGTTTGACTTCATTGGTCACAGTTCTACAGATGCATTGTACTGTATCCTTCAAAATGTTAAAAAAAAAACTTAATGATGTTCTGTGCATCATTAATAGTATTAAGAAAAGCTGCCTCTTCCACATAAAGATATGAGTGGAGGATTAGTATCAGAAGGAAGGACAAGGACTACTACCTAAAGCAATTTACGTTTGACGTAAATGTACATGCAATTTACTTTTGACACGCGCAGTTGTAAACAAACTGGTAACATACACATCTAACAGTCCACACGGGGATAGGTAGGATTGGGCTGTTTATGTATGTTACCACTTTGATTACGATTACATATTGCATGTACCTTAGCAGTAAGAATTTTTCCTCTGTTCCCTATTATTTCCTAGTAAAACAGTTAAATGTAAATGTTTCATTAAGTTGTCAAAGCAGCTTTTTCTTACATATTTCATTTACGTATTTCTCAGGGCATTAACTACCAAGTCATCACACTAAATGTTGACAGTTCAGGATTATGGCTGGAACCTGGCAGATTACCTCAGATTCCACACAATCTAACCTTTCAAGCACTGTCTGGTTAAAAAGGATGAAACTGCACTGCTGACATGTTTCTGTACAAAAAGACAGCTTTTTTCCTCAAGACGTTTAGCAAGAAACATCACCAATGCCCATTCGTAGACAAACCACAGCTTAAAAACAGAGTGTCAAGTTACAGCACAGTGTTTCTAACTGATTACCTATGGATTCCTTTTCTGCAATTATTTATGTTTTACAGATAAAATCATTCCCCATTTAAACTCATTGGCCAAATTTCACTCCAACAGAAGCACAATTCCAAGTGATTCTTTTCCAAAATGCAAAGATTGCTTTCAAATGGGAGCAGAATTAGATTCATTGTACTAGCAAGACTTATTTAAAATATAAGGAAAACTTTTACCCCCCCCCCATGTTCTTCTAGGAGATAAATTTGATTTTACTTAGTGGAAAGGTATAAAAATTTCCTGCATCTCCTGGTTTGTGACAGCAGCCAGAGAGGCACTATCTGAGTGGGTAGGGAAGGTAATAACAGCCCAATCCTAATGGCCTTGGCGCCCAGAGGAACAGCAGCACCAAAATGGCGATCACTGCATCCTACTGGCACCAGGAAGCTGCCAGAGGTCTCATTTGTCCCCTTCCCCCATGTACAGGCCCCAAAATGGGGCTCCTCAAGTCTGTGACTGCTATTTTGCTTTTCAGCCTGTCACAAAGGTTAGGATCCAGAGTCCCATCCCCCACCACTAGTCCCATCCCACCACCCCACCCTCCCTGGAACATCTTCCCTCACCCTGAAAGGCTGCACTGCTACCCTTTCTCTGGCAGCTATGCAGCGTCCTCCACCCAGTGCCAGGTCCAACGCCGACACTCTCTCCTCCCGTGGTGCTATAAACATGCTTTACAGCATGTTTACGACACCTGGCATTGGAGCTAATGGTCCATAGGATGGGCCCTAAAACTCTTTGGCTGAGGGAACTTTTCCAACCTGCAGCAAACTGGCAGTTACTTCTTAAAAAAAAAAAAAGCCATGCCAGGAGTTACATTGAACTGGAGTGTCCATATTGTATGCACTGATTGACAGCAGCTCTACAGTGAAGGGTCTTTCTTGTTCCTAACTGGACATGCCAGGCATTGAGCATGGGACCTTGCTCATGCAGAACATGTGCTCAACCTATGAGCTATGGCCAATCTGCTATTACCTGCATAACACTAAACATTCTTGCTCAATAGACTGAAGGTGATGCAAAGAAACAGAACAAACTAGTGGCCTAAATCAGATGTGCCTTAGAAATCAGAACGGATTTGACAAATTAATGGACGATAAGCCTATCGATTGCTATGAGCCATGATAATTATATTGAATTTTCTGGTTCAGAGGCAGGGTACCAGTTGCTGGGGAGGAAAATAACAGAACTGAGTTGCTATCTTCAGGTCCTGCTTGTTGCCTTTGTGGCCACTGTCAGAAAGGAGAATGCTGGACATTCTTGGTCTGAACCAGCAGGGCTCTTCTTATATCTTATATTCTTCATGCAGCAGCAGATAGATGAGAGTCCCCCACCATGCTACTACCTGGAGCTACAGAGGCTACTGTTCAGGTTCCAGTTTCCTGGTTGGGCACGCAGTGAAGAGGCTTACTTGAGAGGCTGAGCAGAGCAGGAAGCAGCAGTGGGCCATCTTCTTTCATTCCTCAGTGCATTTCTACAATTCCCAAGGGCTTCATCCTCTAATGTAGCATCATGGGACAGGACATCTGGGAACTGAAAGATGGCACTGGCGGAGGAGGAGGAAGGCTCACTGCTGCAGCTGCTCCCCCACAATCACCCTGTAAATACACCCTTGGACTTGAGCTTCTGGAGCTTAGTGGGCAGTAGCAGGGAGCTGCAGAAAGTTACTGTCTCAGTGGTGCGCCAGGCACAGGTGCACCCCTGGACATGAGTCCCAGCAAATGCCCTTCCTGTGGAACCATCCATGCTCTTCAAGTATATCTAATAAGGCAAAACAAGGGCCGAACATTTACCTGCCTGTTCTAGCTCTTGCACACATTCCAGCAGAAAGTATTTTAAAGATTAAGGTGGGGGGGGGTCATTGCTCCATAATACATGATACATTATATTATATAAGGGCAGAGTCACATATAATATATACATATATTTTATGCATGTAGATATATACATGTACATGTACATATACATTATGTAAGGGCAGAGTTAAGACTAATGGGAAGCAAAAATCATATGAAAAAAGTGCTAACATGAAAGACAGATGTCTAAAGATGTGAACAGTATACAGGTTCCCATATCAGAAGCTTGGCTTCCTTGGCTTCCCTACACTTGTTGGCAAAATTGGATGTTACTGTGCATTTGTGGGGGGGAAAACCCACATAAAGCACATCTGCTCTAAATCATTCAGAATATTTTTGTATTTAAAAAGGAATAGAGATATACTAGGTTCTTTCTCTACTCTTTTTTAAATATAAAAATGTGAATATATGAACATTTATTTTGCCCTTCTGTCAGAGTAGAACACAAATCTAAACTTTCTCTTTTAGATGAAATCAGCTATTACCTAAATGTACATTGCCTACACGCACACGCACACACCATACATATTTTCAGCATTTCAACTGCAAGGCAAATTCGTGCAATTTGTCAAAACTACTCTGAAGTTTTGAAATGTTGAAATGACCTTTTGAAAGGTACAAAATGCTGAAAAGTATTAACAAGTCTTTCCTTAAAAAGTACACAATATTTATTTTCAAGATTGCCTTTAACCTCCCCACAACAATTCTTAACGGCTGTCCTCTATCAGTTAAGGCAGTGGTTCTCACACTTTTTGCACCGGGACCCACTTTTTCAAAACAAAATCTGTCAGGACCCACCAGAAGTGATGTCATGAAAGGACAATAAATATCCATTTACAACCAAGTTTTAAATTCTGGGTGTTCTAGAAATCTATAATCTTATACATATTCATGCCTTCTTTATAAAAAAGGAAAGAGGCACGAAACTGTAAAGTGGAGAAATACAAATTAGAAGCTTGGAGCCTAAATCACACTTAAGTTCCTTCACATTCATTCCTCCATCACCACTTCCTATACAAGGTGTAGTCACTTGCATGGATCTCACTCTCTTTGAATTTGGGATTCAGGTTTAAAATCATGCCTATTCATGTGCGTCCTCTGCTCTCAGTCTTCTTGCTTCTTTCTCCTAACTCCTTTTTATTCAAGTAGACACCATGGTCTGACAGCCATCTACGGCATCAACCTAATTACATCATCCCACATGGCAAACTCCTCATCCTATTATTCCACCTCATCACCAACCTAGGACATTCTGAGACTCCTGAAGGAGACAAGAGACTCAGGAGACAAGGAGGTCACAATCCAAGGTCTTCCAAAGTCAATGGAAATGCTTTGCTTGAAAGTCTGGTGTCTTCACACTACAAAAGCCAGCTTGTCATTTCTAAAGCTACACCGTTTCCCAGCTCAGAAAATATGTGGTGACAACTTCAACAGCGGGACAAGACCACCTGGAATTCCTTAGTATTTAGGAATACTGTTGGGTTTAATTTTGGGAGGAGTTACATGCCTTCCAACCATTAGTTAGTAATGGTTGCTAACCATTGCTAATGGTTGCTAATGCATCACAGAAAATAAATCTTAATCTTGTTAACTTTTCTTTACTTCTCTGTCTCACAAGGGAGCAACACGTTCCAGTGTGTGCTGAACCAAGTAAATCTCCAGATTTTAAATGTTCAAAATGCAGTGAAGAGCAATGGTTTTTGAGATAACTCAAAAAATTTACTCCTCTCTGAAATTTTAATTGGCCCTGAGAAAAGTATTTTAAATCTGCTTTGCATTTTGGTTTGTTTTTGTGCTTTCCCCAAAGGACCGACTGCAATTAACTGCATTAACAAAAGTTTCTGGAGACAAGAGATCCAGTCCAGGAAAATTTCAGCTATAACCAACAGCCCAATCCTAGGCATATCTACTTAGAAGTGAGCCCTATTAAGTTCAATGGGACTTACTCCTATGTCAATGCTTACAGCAAAGATTTTCAACCTTTTTCATCTCATAGCACACTGACAAGGCTCTAAAAGGGTAAAGGCATACCTTCAGTTTTTGGACAACTGACAAGGCACACTGAGCTGCCAGTTCAGGTGCTCACATCCCCCAATGGCCCTAATAAATGACACTCCCTCAAACTTCCATGGCACACTTGGAGACCGTGCGTGACCCACCAATGTGCCCACCGCACGCTGGTGGAAAATCGCTGGCTCAGACTCAGAAGTATGTCTTATTATAGTCAATAGGGCTGACTCCCAGGTAAGTGTGGATAGGATTGCAGCCCAACAACCGGATCCAATACATGTCTACTAAGAAGTAAGTCCCACTGTGTTCAATGGGGCTTGCTCCCAGGAAAGTGTGGGTATAGGATTGTAGCCTTAGGGCACAATCCTAACCAGGTCTACTCAGAAGTAAGTCCTATTGTGTTCAATGGGTCTTACTCCCAGGAAAGTGAGGTTAGGGTTGCAGCCTTAGGCTGCAATTCTATACCCACTTCCCTGGGAGTAAGACCCACTGAACACAATAGGACTTACTTCTAAGTAGACATGCATTGGACTGGGCTGCAATCCTATCCACGCATACCTGGGAGTCAGCCCCATTGACTATAATAAGCCTTACTTCTGAGGAGACCTGCACAGGCTCTAAACCTGCTCATCCTTCCAGTGCCACCAAACTGGAAGAGGCCAACTCTCTACAAGAGCTGTGTCCTGGCGCTCTTCTGGATGTTCTCAAGGGTACCCACAGCGCAGGGCGCAGAGCTGTTTGGATGCGCACAGCCCAGTGCCCCTTCCCCGCGGGCAGCTGCCCCCTGCTGACTGAGGGGCGCTAGAAGTGCCTCAGCCCAGCCACAGCTGCAGCGGCTCCCTCGGCAGCCAGCCCGCCCGCCTGCGCGCGCGCGCACCTCACCTGCTCGTGCGCCTCTGCCATGCTGCTCTCCAGAGTGGTCCAGAGCAGCGCAGCGCAGGCGCCGGAGGGCAGGAGACCCCTCACTCCTCCTCCCGCCAGCGCATTCCGCGGCAGGGCTCTCCCCGTGCGAGGTGGCGGTGGTGCCGGCTGCGCTGCTTTCCTTCCCAGGGCTGGCTGCGCTTTGCTCTGCTCTGCTCTGCTCCGCTCCGCTGGCGGCACGCGCCTGGCTCAGTGGCTCCCAACCGGGCGCGGATGCAGAGGCAGACAGAGCCAGCCCGACGCGCAGGCAACTCTTTAAGCCCCTGGGCGCGCGGGGCAGCACCGGCCAGGAGAGCCCAGAGCTGTCCCCGCCTCCCAGCCCCGGGGGGCCCAGCGCGCGCGCAAGCCAATGAGGGCAGGCAGGGGGAGTGAGGAGGGCGGCAGCCAGGCTGCACGGGCGCCAGGGGGCGTCACGCGCTCCCTCTCCAGCCTGGGGCTGCGCGTCGCTGCACGTGCAGTGGGGGGAGGACCCTGAGGTGGCAGCGCCTTTGGGAGTGCTGGCGGATACCCAAGGCGCCTGGCTGGCGCCCAGAGAGGGTGCTGCCAACCACGCCAAGGGGCATCGCGCAGCTGGACCCCAGTGACGACTGGGGTGCGGCATCTCCCTGACGAGGAAAGGCTGCAGCCTCGGGGGCTCTTCAGTCTGGAAAAGAGGCGCCTGAGGGGAGTACACACAAAATTATGCAAGGGATGGATAGAAGGGTGCTCTTTTCCCTCGCACTAGACACCAGAACCAGGAGACACCCACGAAAACTGAGTGCAGGGAGAGTCAGAACACACAAAAGAAAATCTTTCTCTACCCACCATATGATTAGTCTGTGGAACTTCCTGTCACAGGATGTGTGGATGGAAACAGTGGACCTGGGGATGTTCTTTTCCCTTGCACGAAACACCAGAACTGTGGGACACCCACTAAAATTGAGTGTTGGGAGAGTTAGGACAGACAAAAACATGTATTTCTTTACCCACCATATGATTAGTCTGAGGAACTCCCTGCCACAGGGTGTGGTGAAGGAAACAGTGGACACAGGGATGCTCTTTACCCTATCACTCAACACCAGAATCAGGGGAAAGTCACTAAAAGCAAGTGGTGGGAGAGTAGAACGAATAAAAGAAAAAAGTCCTTTAACCGGCATGTCATAAGTCTGTGGAACTCCCTGCCACAGGATTTGGTGATGGCGGCTGGCCGGGATGCCTTTCAAAGGGGATTGGACAGATTTCTGGAGGCAAAGTCCATCACAGGTGACAAGCCGTGATGGGTATGTGCAACTTCTCCTCGTTCTAGAAGTAGGCTACTGTAGAATGCCAGGTGCCAGGAAGGACGCTAGGCAGGGTACAGCCTTGAGGCAGGGTACAGCCTGAGGCATCTGGTGGGCCACTGTGAGATACAGGAAGTTGGACTAGATGGGCCTTTGGCCTGACCCAGCAGGGCTCTTCTTATGTGGTTCCTTTCTAGGCATGGGGATGTCTGGTTTAGCTTGGCTTGGCTTGGCTTGGCTTGGTTTATCTGGGCGAGTATTCCAAAGTGGTGTCCAAAGTTCATATCACGGCATTCTTCTTTACCACCTCAGCTCAGTGGCATAACTAGAGTTTGTGTCACCCATTGTGGAATGCAAGTGCATAATGGACCCATAATGGACCCATGATGGACTTCCTCCCATGCAGAGGGCAGAGCAGTGCCACAGGTGGTAGGCATGGTGATGCACTCTGCTCCCATTGGTTTTTTGGCTATAACTTTTGATAAAGATATTTAAACACAGTTTGTTTCATTGCATTCTGCATGACAATATTCATTGACTGATATAACAGGATATTACATGAACATGATAAGATTTTAAAGATTTTGACCAGCATTGGTGTCACCTTCCCTGCACATGTCACCCAGTGCAGCCCGCACCCCTCGTAGTGATGCCACTGCCACATTTGAAGGCTAAAATAGACATGAAGTCAGAGTACCTTGACTGAAGCTCCCAGTGTTGTTTTTTTCTTGCCATGGGGGGGGGGAGTCGCAGTTTGGATGGGGGCTATGATGGGGGGGCATGGTTAAGTCCTTTCAGACCTGCCACTGCCCCAGTCCAAATTACCCTTCTTCTGAAGCTCTTAGTAAATTGTGCCTGAAAGTTTCACGCTCCATCCCTAATAACAGCAGGGTGAGAGGGGAATTTCAGTGAGGTTTCCAGTGCTTTGTTCTCCCTGTATGAATTATTTCATTTTCCCAATTTATATTTACTATTTAACAGATAACAAAACAAGTAACAAGTAACTTAAATACATACTAAGCAGTAATAACTACAAATTAAAAAGAATTCTTATACAAAGTTATCTATAAGTTAATGCAAGCGTGGAGCCATATATCATCATTTCCTAAAAACTTCCCACACATCCAGTTCAATCATCATAATACATAATACAAATTTCTTTCAACCTTTCTTAAAAAAAATTTTCTTCTCCTTTTGTCTAACATTTCTCTGATCTCTTCTTAACTATTTATTGTAATTGCTTTTATTCTTCAAATCCACAAATCATTATTTTCTCTCTTCTGCAGGAAAACCATAGTTGGCTTCCAGTTGTTCATAAATTCATTCATGGACTTGTCCTTAAGTAAAGTTGTCAATTTGTCCATTTTTGCTAGATCCAAAACTTTTATCCACCGATCTTCAACTGACAGTATTTCTGTGGATTTCCAATGTTGTGTGTTTTTCATTTTCATTAATAGCCTAAAAAATGCCCACAATTTTGCACAGCATAAGTAACAAAGAGCCCAATCCTATCTACTCAGAAGTAAGTCCCATTTGTGTCAGTGGGGCTTACTCCCAGGAAAGTGTGGATAGGATTGCAGCCAAAGAGATTCTTCCATGAAATCCCATAAGATTAGCACATAGAGGTGCTAAAAAAATAAGAATTTTTCCAGTTCACTCAGAGAGAAGAGAAACCCCCAAAACAACAAAACTGAAGGAAGCCCAGACTGCTGTTACCTGCTAGTCTGCACACTCTCCCTAGGCATTGGCTGAACTGTCATGATCAGAGAGATATTTGAAAGTCTGAGCTGCCAGGGTGTTTGTTTCAATTTACTATCCAAATGGTTGCTCTAAATATGTCTGCTTGATGCAAACCTGGATAAATTCGTAGTGAGAATGAGCCATTCTATACAACGTGTTGAAAATTGTTACATGATAGTGCACATAGTGAGATTTGGTTTTGGTTGTTGGTTTTGGCAATGCAAAGGGATTTTTTTTAATGCTTTTTGAGATCATAAAAAAGTTCAGGGTTGATTTTTTGATTTTTTTTGGCAGATAATGAAAACTGTACTTCATTGGTTATTTTATTCCAGAACTTATTTTATTTTCAGCTTCTTATTTCTTATTTTTTTCCATCTGACAAAAATTCTAGGAGAAGAAACAAGTCCCTAGTGATCTAAAGACCAAAAATAATGTTCCATCCTATCTGAAATTTGAGAAGAAAGATATCCAGAGAACAAATCAATTATATTGCTGTCAGTTCATCTGTTATTTTTCCCCAAATGTCCCATAAAGTTTGTTGTCCAGTTATTTTTAGTTAGGGAAGTTGATCCTACTATTGTATAAAATTATAGCTTAATCTGTAGGCAGGAAATGTGGTTCGGCAGCCTGAAATTAAGTGGGAGCTACTGAAACCTTAGGAACATACCTCTTGTACCCCAACTGATATATGTCGATGGCCACATTCATGCTGTACACATTTCAGGCTTTTCAGCAATTTAGGGCTCAATCCAGCCCTTTGGGGAAATGTTTCCTCTTGCCTCTGACTGAGCTGCTTATGGCCCCTATCCTGTGCTGAACAGAGCGCAAGCTTCTTGGCTTGCCTTTTCCAGCGCAGGATAGGATTGCACCCTTAATGACAATTTAGACCAACTTCACCTTTTTTTATTGCCACCTCAGCTGAGTTTTTCTTTGTCAATCCAGGAAGAGCATTCAGAAATCTGATGTTTCTGCATATAAACAGTGGCCAAATCCACTAAATAAATTTCTATTAAAGCTTTCTGGCAATGTGAACATTTGAAGGAAAATTATGGTAGAATGTTGTTACCTTATTTCTTCTAGAATTATATGAATTCTGGTGGGTCGTGACTCAGTTTTTGCTGTGTCCCATAGCAGCCTATTCAAAAATCATATACCTGTTAATTGCCCTGCAGAAAGCTCAGCTCCTTGCAAACTGAACTCCTGCAGTTTGCAAGCATGTATAAGCAGGGCCTAGGAGAAGGGGGTAAAGGGGGTAATTTGTACCTGGGCCCAGGGTCTAAAGGTGGGCCCAGAAGCCGAAGGAGGGGGCCCAGAAATTTCCTGGGATCTGATATTTTCCTATCTACTCAGACCTGTTGCCCATACGGGATGCTGGGGACACTACTGATGCCACATGGGTGGGTAGACCTGGGCTCCTAAAACTTTTCCAGCTGTCTCTACCCTCCCCTCACCCTGCTTTGTCCCTGCTCCTATTCTGCTCGCCCATCACCACCTTCCCTTACTCTTTCACCCCTCCCCCTTTGCAAAGGGGCCCAAAAGAAACTTTGTACCCCCTGATAAAATTCCTCTCAGAAGCCCTGTGAATAAGCATAGGGAGAAAAATGTTTGAGCATCTTTTTTTAGGTTATTACTTGTTTATAAATAATGTCTTTCTAGATCTTTCTTTTAAGTCTCGAAAACCTAGGTGGGTCCTGATAGAGTGTAGTTTTAAAAAGTGGATCCCAGTGTTTAAAAGTTTGGGAACCACTGGCATAGATAATTTAGTAAAGAGATATTTAATAAATCAAGTGTCAGATTGAAGCACCAACATACAATACAAAGCTACCGCCATGAGAGCAGATTTGGGAACAACACTAAATTACAAGGAAGGGGAGGGGAATTTTAAAAAGTTTGAAAAGGTTGCATATTTTCCAGAAGCTGGAATCTTGTACATCCCACATCTCTGTGTTATGGGTATGTGCACATGAAGTAAAAATGCATCAAATACATCACAACCAAACCATTTAGCACCTTTCACCCCTAAAGACATCCAAAGTGCTTAGCAAATCTAGCAAGCTAACATAGGAATGCAATTTTATTGGCAATTGAATGTTGTCCCTATTGGGGTGCACTGTGGCAGCTGTGAAAGGAGGAAATTATTCTGTCCAATCAATCCTCCTCTAACTGTCTGTAGGCTTAATATCACCAGTGGAATTTCACCAGAGGACTCTGGGTTGTCACTCCCCACCTTGCAAAAAGCATTGCAGGATCTCTAAGTAGCCACTGGTGGTCCTTGCAACTACATTTTACTTGCATAGTTTCTGTCTCTATAATATTGTATTCTATTTTGTGTTTTATATATACTATAGAGAGGTCACAGATTTGATGTCCAAGATGTCTGCAAAGTCCAAGTATCTTCAGTTGTAGCATGGAGCTTTAAAACCAGTTATTAACCCGCTGCCTTATCTAAAAATTAGTATAACATTTTCTCTTTGCTTGTGGGTTCTAGAGGTGGCATTAGAATCCAGCAATCACTTTCAGCTATTTTGCTGGTGCAAGTCTGAGTAGTCTCAGGTATGTGAATCAAGGCTTGGAGGGGGAAAGGATATTAGTGCAGCTGCTGCCACCCCTTCCCACAACACACCCCTTGGTCCCCACCCTTCCTGCCCACACCCTGCCCTGTTCTGCCCAACATCTGCCTGCTGCCCCATACCAACTTACCTGTACTGGGGCTCCCACGGAGTCTGCTGTTGCCTGGCCTCTACTGCTCACTGACTGTGGTGGTAGCAGGCTGTGCTCTATGGCAGAACACATTACACTGCCCACAAACCCCCAAATTGTTCTGGTGCTTCAGAAATAAACCTATTTCCTGGTATATTTGGGCTGCTATTCCAAAAAGTGGATCCATTAGGTCATATCAGCTCTAGTTATACACTCGTAAAATAACAATTATATTCCTGCACATCAGCATATAAGGTGACTTATGCCATATGTCCAAAACTAGAGCTGATAGGGCAAAACTGATGCAATTTTTTGGAATCGGTGCTCCAAATACATCCAAGAATAGGTCTAAGGCAACAGAATGTGTGTTGAGGGGTGTTATCTATGCCTATTAAAAAGGCAATTGTCAAGTTTTTGTGCTAGGATGAATTCATTAAATATTTAACACATTTTCCCTTGCTCCACTATGTGCAAATATGTGCCATAAATGCACACACGTATTTTCTATGTTGAAATGTATATTTATTCACAAAATATGAGCCATACATGAGTAATTCATAAATGCACCTTGCAATGGACAGGGCAATGGACAGCACATGCTTTCTAAGTTGATTCCAAGGTCTGCCAATGTTAGTCCAAGACAATAAGTGGGAAGTGGGTGGCATAAATCATTTGCTTGATTGGGAATACATAACTGAGTTGGCATAACAATGAACGGTGGCATCCCAGCTCCTGCTTTTCAACAACATGTAGCTGCCAAGCTTTATGGCAGGAGTGGCCTGCAAATAGACTTAAGAATGGCTCAAGTTCTATCTGGCTGTTTTTAAAGCAACATTTGTTTTGTGTAACAAGCTCTTGCAATAATCTCTTTGCAAAGGCAATTAAAATGCCTTTGCTGGTGATGCAGATCTAATTGGAAGCATCCTAAAAATGGTCTTCTTGTCCAAAACCCATCAACCAGATAGATAAACATTGATTTTTTTTTAGCCCTAAAGGCTAATCAGCCAAATGTTAATCACATAGCTGTTTCCAATGATCCTCTAGCTCTGTTCTAGCTATCTGACATATTTAAAATTGCATTTTTAAAAATGCTGCCAGGTTTAAATTTTTACTAAGCCTTGCAGAAGGTAAATGAATAATATTGCATATGTACAAAGCAAAACCAGAACATTTAAACTGAAGAGGAACTTGACCTTCCGTTTCTCATGTGTGTGCACTTTACTGACTGAGGGACAATCCTATCCAATTTTCCAGTGCCAGTGTAGCTGTGCCAGAGGCGCATGCACTGCATCCTGTGGTGGAAAGGCAGTCACAGAGTCCTCCTCAAGGTATGGGAACATTTGTTCCCTTACCTCAGGGCTGCATTGCCACTGCACTGGTGCTGGAAAGTTGGATAGGATTGGGCCCTGAATGAAGGAAGCATCCGCTGACAGAGGATTTTAAAAATATTAATTATGGGAAGTGATGCTAGCACTGGCCATTTGGAATCTTGATGTGCTTTGCAGAGGACCAGCTACAGGACTTAAAGGAAGAGGTGAAATTGAAAGAGTATGTCTAGCCAGACAGCCAGATGCTTTTCTATATTATAAACATATACTAGAGCACTAGCCATTAATTGTGGGTTGAATGAGAACATTGCTCACCTCATCACACAATGGCCAATTATTTCGACACTGGTGTGAAAGTAGATGCGTTGCCCAAT
The DNA here is from genome assembly GCF_035046505.1 of Tiliqua scincoides. Lineage (NCBI taxonomy): Eukaryota > Metazoa > Chordata > Lepidosauria > Squamata > Scincidae > Tiliqua > Tiliqua scincoides. The sequence continues at coordinate 16,315,931 of NC_089826.1, read as the reverse complement.
CCTGTAATTCAAGCCATTGTTTTGTGTTGTGTGAAAATATGAGGACAGTTTGGAATTGATGTAGGATGCAAAATATCAAATAAGGAAAATGCACAGTGGTGTCACAATGGTTTGTGTCACCTGATGTGGGAGGCCAGCATGTTGCCCCCATGATGGACGTCCTTCCATACAGTGGGCAGGGCAACACCCCAGGTGGTGGGAGTGGTGCTGTACCGATACCCCACATTTTTTGGGTTTTTTGGCTCTAACTTTTGAAAGAATAGAGATATTTCAACGTAGTTTGTTTCATTCTGCATGAAATGACACATCGAATGATATATAACATTATGGTATTATTCAAAAATACCAAGATTTAAAAAATGTTGGCCTGTAGTGGTGTCACCAGTGGCTCTACCAGTGCAGTATCCGCTGTGCCAGCCTAGAGTGTTGCAAACGTAACTGAAAGCCCTCCACAGCGCTGCTTGACTTGTGCCAAGGAATTGGCTGGCAGAGATCCAAGCAGCCCCATTGGGTAGGCTGGTGTGTTACTTGGGTTATGGAAAAAATATCCCCTTACCCAAGGAGACCCCCATCCTGCTCCTTACCTGTGCTGGATAGAGCATGGGCCATTTGGCCCAGCTGCACCAGCACAAGTTAGGATTAGGCTGTCGGTCGGGCCCATGAGGGTGCAAGGGTAAATTTTACCCAGGCTAGTGCTCAACAAGGGGGTCCAGGAGCCAAAGGAATGGCCCAAAAAATTTCCTGGGATTTTACATTTTTCAGTTTCACCAGAGCCCATGAGAGGGGGTGCAGGGGGTACATCATAACTGAGTCCGGGGCCAAAAATGGGGCCTAGGAGCCAAAGAAGGGGAGCCAGAAATTTCCTGGGATCCCAAATAACGTTTGCATATATTGTGTGAATATATTCACATTTTGTGTAAGCCCACAAAGTTGTACATATTGTAATTTGTAGAAATTATGACCCAATGGAGAAGAGAAGGGGTGCAAAATAAACTTTGTACCCCCTGAAAAAATTCCTCTCAGAGACCCGGGCTGTCATTGTCAGAAAAGTTCGTGCCTCGGCAACATGTGTCTTATCTAACTCAAAATACATCAAAAGCTCAGCTAACTTCTTTCTGCTGCCTATTTTGGACTGCAAAAAACAGGATATATGTGGGTAGGAGATGCCTGTCATGATGCTATGTCTAATTGGCATGATGTTATGTTTAATTTGTTATTAGTGGGTGTATAGCAAGATTCATTAGTGGATACCTATCTGAAGACAAAGCTTACTTCTGCAGCATTGTACTTGTAATTCAGTGCAGGGCTCAGCTGTATTTTGAACCACTTTGTTTTTAACCATAGGCTTCTAAAGTCAGGAAGAATAAGTGTTTCAACATTTGCAGTTGAGTTTCATACCCTGTAACACCATAGATGAGCACATGGCCCGGTAGCTGCTATAGTTGATCATTGTGTACACTATCCTTAAAACCTTTTCTGGGGGCAAAAATTGTTGCAGCCCCAACACAATGTGTGTATTGGTAACAAAAGGGCATCTTGAGGTCAATCCTGTGTCATGTGTTCCTTGCAGCAATGGTAAATTAGTAGCCAAAAGGGGGGATCGGATAGATACAGAACCTGAAGTCAAGTCAATGGGGCAGAGGCAGGTTTTTCTAGGCTCACCTGAGCAAAGAGCTGGTCACATGGTCTTGGAGATCTCTCAAAAAATGCACAGTGGCTGCTTCAGTGGAAGAAAATTTCTTGTTGAGTGCAGCTCTTCATGGAAGTAGAGATTCATTTTCCATGAGTAGTTAATCTATCATCATGCTACTCAGGTGAATGGCGTATTCATAAGAATAGTTATTTGCAGAGCTAAGCCACAAACATAAATGGATGAGACTCCATTGAGTCCAGAGTCCTGTTCTTCCCTGTGGCCAGCCAGAGGCTTCTGGGAAGTTCATCTGTGAGACAAGAAGGCAATAACAATGGTGTTCCACCACAGTTTTCTCCTAGCAACTAGTATCCGGTGGCGTAAGAGCAAATCAGAAAGGATTGTATGTAGAATGCATTAATATACTCCAATATCACAAAGGGCACATAGAAAAGGATCCTTAGAATTCTCCCTTTCTATTCCCAGGCCCACTCTGGACATGTGGGTAGCAATTACATGACAGCAGGAGAAGCAAGAAGTATGAGCTACCTCACAAAAGCTAATATAGTGCTACATTGTCCAGCAATGCCCTTCCTTATGACTAGGAACCTTCTGTAATGCTCATCACAGGTCCCCTGCAATGTTAATTAGAAATTTTCTCTGCAGTTTCTGCTTTTTCGTTGCTTCTTGTTCAGCATGGATGGAGTAAGTGAGGAAATTACCTTTAGACTGCAATCCTATGCACACTTTCCTGGGAGTAAGCCGTACTGAACACAATGCAACTTACTTCTAAATAAACTTGCATAGGCCTGTGTCCTCAGTCATTTCCAGCATAGGAGGGAAGCACTTTAATTTCTGGTTTCCTTTTAATATTTCTCTTTCTTTTATTGCAAAATTGCACAGTAAAAGGGAAAATAAACAATGAAAGGAAACCAATAGTCAACACCAAGACATAGAAACTGACTAATAAGTGGCAATTCTAGAAACAGCCCCCTCCCAGTCATGCTGAATGGGAAGCAATTAAGGGTGCAATCCTACAATGGACTTGGACCAATGCAAGTCCCTTGCACCAGCGTGGGAGTGTCGAAAAAGTGCCGTAAAGCACTTTTGCAGCACTCGTAGGGGACATAGGCCGGCGTATGGATGTGTGCTGGCCTCCCCATTCTGCTGCAGGCCCTGGGGAGAGGGTGAGTTGCATCTGCTGAGTTCAGCTGACACAGAGGTCTGGAGTGGGCATGGGGAGGGCAGGGAGGAGACAAGGAGGAGGTGTTTTGGGGCTGGGAGAGAGCAGGTGGCTGGCGGGACCTTGGGTGGGCAGGTAGGGAGTTGGAGGCAGGACCAGGATTTGACAGTTATGCCAGATCCTGACCCTGTTCCTGCATGGCCCAGGGCAGTCCTGGGCTGCTTGGATTTGTGCAACCTTGTTAGGTGGTGCAGATCCAAGTCGACCCATTGGGGCTGCTGCAGCATGACATGGATAAGGGGAAATGTTTCCCCTTGCCCCCTGGCCTGCCTGTTTCCAGCGCAAGTTAGGATTGTGCACTCATAGATATAGCAGCTGAGAGGTAGAAGCTTTTAACTAAAACCACAGGGACCCTTCAAAGCTTCAGTAGCACTTTGCCTGTAAATACCGGATAGGCTGGCACTGCAATTCTGCTTTATATGTAAAAAAAATCAACACAAATCCAATCTGGAAAAAAAATAACATGGGACAGTAACAGAAAAAACTGGAATGCAATGTGTGGTGTAGCCTAGATATTCCATCAAAACATAAGTGAACAAAGGATGGCAGTACTTGAGAAGAAGACTAGCATGGAAGTAACAGTCACAGGGAACAGCTGAAGCTCCTGATTTGAGCCCATGAATATCCAGATCACAGCTGGAACCTTTAATAGACAAATGGAAGCAAATGAACCACTGAGTACTTCAATGAATTAAAATTATGCAGCTTGCATTTGGTCCACCCCACGGCTTTTCAGACTGGGGTGTTCTGACGCCCCAGCCTGTGGGCCCTGGCCACTTTCACCTTAAGGGGCGGGGGCAGACTGGAGGCAGGGAGGAGGCAGCAGCATGATCCCCAGTATCAGGCCACTCAGGGGGCTGCAGGGGCTTGACTGCACATACCTGAGCTCCCTGCAGCCTCCTGAGGGTGCGGGGAGCCCTGCACGACCTTCTGCAGGGCTCCTGCAGCTTTGAAAGCGAAAGTGGAGTGATCACGCCCTGCCTCCACTAAAGCGGAAGTGGGGTGCAGTCGTTCCACTTTCACTTCTGAAGTTTCGGGGACTGCAGCGGCATGATCCTGGGGATTGCGCAATCCTGGGGAGTTTGAGCGGCCTTCAACCCACCCCCGCAAGAACTCTCCAAGAGAGTTTGAAAACCACTGGTCTACCCATTGCCTCAATTAATAAAGAATCTAGCAGGGACACAATGATGTTAGACCAGTGTTTCTCAAACTGTGCGTCAGGGGTCACAAGACAATTTCAGGTGGAAATTCATTCCAAGGTGTTTTTTTATTAATAAATTAGACGTGATGCTACCATGGTATCTGACTGCACTTGAGGAAATTACGGATTTGTACTTTTTTTTTTTTTAAGAATGCTTTATTTATTTATTACAGATACAGGTAAGGAAAATTGGATAGACTTAGTGTTAGGACTACATAGGTTACACACAAGGCTGGTGGCCATTGATTACAACAAACATTAATCCAAACGAAATTACTAATCAATACAAAAATTATCATATTCATTAACCCAACTGATTAATACTTTAACATTCCATATTTTTCCTCTAATCTTATCTATCCCATCATATTCAAATTTTACTTTACTTTTACTCTTCTTACCACTAAAATAATCTCTAAAATAAAATCTTTCTTATCTAATTCTTAATTTCTAATATCACATCTAAAAAAGAAGTCTCTGATTACAATGGTATTACCCCCTTCAATCTCTTCTAACATATTATATATCATTTTCCATAACTATCCAATCAAAAAAAACTTCAAATTTTTGCTTATAGACTCTTCTTACCACTAAACTAACCTCTAAAATAAAATCTCTTATCTAATTCTTAATTTCTAATATCACATCTAAAAACAAATATCTCCAATTACAATAATATTATACTTCGCTTATCCACCACATATTTATTAACCCAAAATACAGGTTTAATATTTTCTCCAAAATAAACATCTATAATTTATTTTATTTACCTTCTCTTTTAAAAAATAACCCTTTTATTTATCTTAATACCACTTTAGTTTACACAATACTTATATTCCAAATTTACAGTTCCATCTAATTTATTTCATTATGATTACCACTTTAATTTTCACAATACTTATATTCCAAATTCCCTTTTCATCCACTTTAATTTAATATAATTAATAAAATATTTATCTTAATACCACTTAATTTCCGCAATATTTATATTTCAAATTTTCATTTAAATCTATTTTAATTTAATATAATTTAAAAAAAATTCTACTTATTATTAAACCATTTTGACCTTCTTCTTATTGCTTGCTTTGTGCTCTATCTTATTGGTGTTCCCTCTTAGTCTTCCAACTGGTTCTTCCACTTCTTTTTCTTCTTTTTCATCTTAAGTCTATTGAATTTCTTGGCCCCCCTGTATTTTTCTTTCTTCTTCTTCATTCTGTTATTCTTGAATTCAGTCCATAAATTCTTCCTCTTCTTGAGACAGCTTGCTCTCTGAACATTTCCTCTTTTTTCTTCCTTAAGGTTCTTAGTTATTATGACAATTGCTTCTTCCGCCTCGTGTCCCATCTCAAAATACTCCACTTCTTTAACTTCGCCGGACATCTGATCCATTCTTTTTTCTTCTCTATTGTTTATAATCTGTTCCTGCGAGTTTACAAGGGAGGAACTTATTTGCCCAATTTGTTCAGACAGTTCTCTGACCTGTTGCTCCATTTCTCTTCTAAAATCCATCACAAAGTCCATCAACCAGGCCTGGCTTTCACAACCATCTTTTAAATTTTCAAAAGCCATTTTTATCAACACCAACTGGAACCACTTCCTGCAGGGCTATTTTCCAATTTTGTATCCAGGATTACTTTCCAATTTTAATATCCAAAAAAAAAATCAGTCAAATCAACACACTCAAATTAGGTTAGTATGCCTTTAAATGACCAAAAAAAATTCAAGCCTCTTGCAGAGAAACCGAAAGTAGCCGTAACCAGACTTAAATCAAGGCTTTTTGCTGGGAAAATGAAAGTAGACTTTATTTCCTTCGTTGAAGATTACTTATTTATTTCTCTTTTTTCAGTGGTACATACCACTGAAAAAAATAATCTTGTACTTACTCCAGCAGGGGAAATACCAACTCACCTATTCCCCCCCTGGGTGGCTAACGGCCAGCGTGAATAATCTTGTATTATCTCCTCCTCCTCCAGACTTCTTACTTACAGTTCTCGGTAAAACTTTTTAACGAGCCAAGTTCACTTACTCTTAATAGCTTTTTTCGCTGCGATGTTGTTGTATCTAGGCCGTGGGAGGACAGGTTCTCAACTTTCCGAGCTTCTCCAAGATGGTGCCCGGGATAGATATGATTCAGCACAGAGCAAAACAGAGAGAAAATCTTGAAATTGCCTGTTTCTAAGGACCCCCCGTTCAAGCTCTCAGCTCTTCGTACCGTCTTCCTGGCACCGAAGCGTGCCTTAGTTGTTTAGGCACATGAAAACACATCTATTTCGCAGTCTCTTCGGGAGCCCCCAAAGTTCACTGCAACTTCGTTGAGAGTTAGCTCCGCCCCCCGGATTTGTACTTTTAACAGGTTACTATGCACTATATATGCTTTGAACAATGATTTGTATTGGCAACCTTCAGTCTCGAAAGACTATGGTATCGCGCTCTGAAAGGTGGTTCTGGCACAGCGTCTAGTGTGGCTGAAAAGGCCAATCCGGGAGTGACAATCCCTTCCACACCGGGAGCAAGTGCAGTCTGTCCCTGGTCTGTCTCCCTGGCTATGGGCCTTCCTTCTTTGCCTCTTAGCCTCAGACTGTTGGCAAAGTGTCTCTTCAAACTGGGAAAGGCCATGCTGCACAGCCTGCCTCCAAGCGGGCCACTCAGAGGCCAGGGTTTCCCACTTGTTGAGGTCCATCCCTAAGGCCTTCAGATCCCTCTTGCAGATGTCCTTGTATCGCAGCTGTGGTCTACCTGTAGGGCGCTTTCCTTGCACGAGTTCTCCATAGAGGAGATCCTTTGGGATCCAGCCATCATCCATTCTCACGACATGACCAAGCCAACGCAGGCGTCTCTGTTTCAGCAGTGAATACATGCTAGGGATTCCAGCACGTTCCAGGACTGTGTTGTTTGGAACTTTGTCCTGCCAGGTGATGCCGAGGATGCGTCGGAGGCAGCGCATGTGGAAAGCGCTCAGTTTCCTCTCCTGTTGTGAGTGAAGAGTCCATGACTCGCTGCAGTACAGAAGTGTACTCAGGATGCAAGCTCTGTAGACCTGGATCTTGGTATGTTCCGTCAGCTTCTTGTTGGACCAGACTCTCTTTGTGAGTCTGGAAAACGTGGTAGCTGCTTTACCGATGCACCTGTTTAGCTCGGTATCGAGAGAATGAGTGTCGGAGATCGTTGAGCCAAGGTACACAAAGTCATGGACAACCTCCAGTTCATGCTCAGAGATTGTAATGCAGGGAGGTGAGTCCACATCCTGAACCATGACCTGTGTTTTCTTCAGGCTGATTGTCAGTCCAAAATCTTGGCAGGCCTTGCTAAAACGATCCATGAGCTGCTGGAGATCTTTAGCAGAGTGGGTAGTGACAGCTGCATCGTCGGCAAAGAGGAAGTCACACAGACATTTCAGCTGGACTTTGGATTTTGCTCTCAGTCTGGAGAGGTTGAAGAGCTTTCCGTCTGATCTGGTCCAGAGATAGATGCCTTCTGTTGCAGTTCCAAAGGCCTGCTTCAGCATGACAGCGAAGAAAATCCCAAACAAGGTTGGTGCAAGAACACAGCCCTGCTTCACTCTGCTTCGGATGTCAAAAGGGTCTGATGTGGAGCCATCGAAGACAACAGTGCCCTTCATGTCCTTGTGGAAGGATCTGATGATGCTGAGGAGCCTGGGTGGACATCCAATCTTGGGGAGAATCTTGAAGAGGCCGTCTCTGCTGACCAGGTCGAAGGCCTTTGTGAGATCTATGAAGGCTATAAAGAGTGGTTGTCGTTGTTCCCTGCATTTCTCCTGCAGTTGTCTAAGGGAGAATACCATATCAGTGGCGGACCTGTTGGCTCGGAATCCACACTGCGATTCTGGATAGACGCTCTCTGCAAGTACCTGGAGCCTCTTTAGTACAACTCGGGCAAACAGCTTTCCTACAACGCTAAGGAGAGAGATGCCGCGGTAGTTGTTGCAGTCACCCCTTTCACCTTTGTTCTTGTACAGCGTGATGATGTTTGCATCCCTCATGTCTTGAGGTACTCCACCTTCTCTCCAGCAGAGACAGAGGATTTCATGCAGCTCAGTGACGATGATCTCTTTGCAGCATTTTAGGACTTCAGCAGGGATGCTGTCTTTTCCAGGTGCCTTGCCAAAGGCAAGGGAGTCCAGGGCCACGTGAAGTTCTTCTAGGGTTGGTTCACTGTCAAGCTCTTCCAGCACAGGCAGGCACTCAATGTTGTTCAGTGCTTCTTCGGTGACTACATTTTCTCTGGAATATAGCTCAGAGTAGTGCTGCACCCAGCGTTCCATCTGCTGCGCCCGATCCTGGATGACCTCGCCTGTGGCAGACTTCAGAGGGGCAATTTTCTTCTGTGTTGGACGTAGGGCCTGCTTGATACCATCATACATCCCCTTGATGTTGCCCGTGTCAGCTGCTATCTGTATCTCGGAACAGAGCTGGAGCCAGTAGTCGTTAGCACATCTCCTGGCAGTCTGTTGGACTTTGCTGCGAGCAGTTCGGAGGACCTGCAGGTTGCGCTCACTGGGACAGGCCTTGTATGCTGCTTGAGCTCTCCTCTTTTCCTCAATGACTGGTGTCAGCTCCTCAGAGTGGGCTTCAAACCAGTCTGCCGCCTTGTTGGTCTTCTTGCCGAATATGGACAAGGCGGTGTTGTAAACGGTATTCTTGAAATGTTCCCATCTGTTGGATGCGTTTGCGTCGGCCGGGCCTGGAAGAGATTCCTCAAGCGCTTGTGCAAATTCCTCCACTTTTCTCTGATCCCGGGTCTTGCTGGTATCAATGCGAGGTCTTCCTTCCTTTTTCGTGTGATACAGTCGCTTTGTTTGCAGTTTCACTCTGCTGCACACCAGGGAGTGGTCAGTGTCGCAGGCAGCACCATGATAACTGCGTGTGATCTTGATGCTGGGAAGGCTGGAGCGTCTGGTGAGGATCAGGTCGAGCTGGTGCCAGTGCTTTGATCTTGGATGTCTCCAAGAGACTCTATGTTGGGGCTTTGTGTTGAAGAACGTGTTGCTGACACAGAGACCGTGATGACAGCAAAACTCTAGCAGGCGTTGGCCATTTTCGTTCATCCTCCCAGTGCCAAACTGACCTAAGCAAGTGGGCCATGAACTGTTATCAGCACCAACTCTAGCATTGAAATCGCCGAGGATGAACAATGGCTCTTTTACAGGGATTTTCTTGACAGTGGTGGCCAGGTCATCATAGAATTTGTCTTTGGCTTCTGCTGGAGACGACAGAGTCGGTGCATAAGCACTGATGAGAGTGATAGGTCCTGCTGATGACTGGAGCTGCAGGGACAAAATTCTTTCACTTCCCACAGCAGGTGGGATGATGGATTTCAGCAGGGTATTTCTGACCGCAAAGCCAACGCCATGTTCCCTGGTTTCGTTTGGTGGTTTTCCCTGCCAGAAAAATGAGAAATTTCTCTCCTTGACAGATCCGGAATCTGGCAGCCTAGTTTCTTGAAGGGCGACGATGTCCATCTGCAGTCTGCTCAGCTCCATGTCGATGACAGCTGTTTTGCGTGCGTCATCTATTTCTTGCAGGTCATCAGAGAAGCCAGGTGTCATTGTCCTAACGTTCCAGGTGCCCAGCTTTAGGGCAGTAGTTTTCTGTTTTCTGTTGCATGGTGCAGAGTTGTCGATCCGCTTGTCGGTTTTCACCCTAAACCCCACGCACCCCATGAGGTTAACGGACCGTGGCGAGGCAACACCTTACTGGCTGGGGACTGCCCAGCTTAAGGCGGGCGGTAGCTGCCCAATGAGATGCAATGATCTCTCCCACCGTCGGAAGCAGCCCCTGGCGTCATGCTCTACGCCAATCGAGCAAAGACTTATAACCGGTAAACTGCTGCTTCCCGTGTTGTGCCGACGCCGTATGGCGAAGTTGGAGTGTCCTCTCCAGTGCGCGAAGCCTGGGTAAAGAAGGTATGGAGGATAGGCTGTTACCCATGCAGCAAATCCCCCCTCTCCACGTCGTTGAAATGGTCCAATGGAAAGGCAGAAGCCAATACGGTTGGTTCCAGCGGCGTCGCAGGAGTTGCCAGAACGTGACTGTGTTCAGCCATGAACTGCCTAAGGGACTCCGGCTCCTGATTTTGCCTCGAGGTTGACTCCTGAAGCCTTTTCCAGAACTGGATGTAGCCACAAGGCAGTGGAGGTTTGAGGTCAGAGTTTCCTTCTCTTAGATGAGCTGCCTTCCTAGGCTGACGAGTCCCATCTACCCGGTGGCTGTTAAGTCGCCTCTTACGACAAGTACAGCCAAACTGAGGGCCTATTCTTAGCCCCCAGCCCCCAGGGTAACAATGATAGTCAATGGAATAAGTGTGGGTAGGATTGTAGCCTTTGGAATATTTGAGGAATTCTTTAAAAACAGAACAGTAACTGCTTGGGACGGGTAGGAAGGTCCTTCTTTTTTACAATAAATTTTTAAATTTACTTAGGGCGCAATCCTAACCAACTTTCCAGCACTGGCATAGCTGCACCAGTGGGGCATGTGCTGCATCCTGCAGTTGGGGGGCAGTCATCAGTGGCCTCCTCAAAGTAAGGCAATGTTTGTTCCTTTACCTAGGAGTTGCATTGCCCTTACCTTGGTGCTGGAAAGTTGGTTAGGATTGTGCCATTAATTAATTAAATTGATTTGATTTGATTTTCATGTATGGAAGTCATTCCAGGCAGGGGGGAGCAAAACAGAAGCATACGCCTCTATTTTGCTCCTGCTGCCTGGAATGGCTCTGAAGGAGAGGGGGAGGGGCTGCTTGCACACTGCTGTGAGGCTCCCTGCAAAACTTAATGCTTTGCACCCTCTCTAGCTATGCTACTGCACCAGAGGGAGACTAACCAAACATTAACAGGAAGCAGGACTGTCCTGGTTCCTGTTAATTTTCGGTTAGTCTCCTCCCTGTAGCATGCAGACTGGTTGGAACAGGTGCATCACATTTGAGCACAAAGGCAAATGCTAAGCTGAAGTTGTGGCTTTCATTAGGAAGCTGTTCTGGGCCAGAGATTGCTGGACTGGAGATGGCCAAAACAGTACCCTAGCAGGAAACTCGGGGCTTGAGGTCAAAAGGCTCCCAAGTGGCAGTCAGCCTGCTGGTCTCGTCTTTAATTGTCCTAACAAGCTAACATTCCCTAGCTGCTCTCTAATGGATACTTTTCAGCCTATGAATTGATGTTAAGAGTTTCCCCAGGTACAAGGTCCTTAAGAACACATTGTGTTGATGTGATGTGGTCTCTCACTTTTAAAATGAATGGCTGTGCTATTTGACCTCTGGAAATTTCAAGAAGAGGGTGACATAAAAGTTGACCGAAGAACAGCCAGCAAACGGTGCAATAAGTAGAATGCTCTCAAATGTAATGCTAAAGAACTGTCTGAGGCTCCACCTCCATACATACACTCCATATATCCTTTCAAAACTTCAGCCATTCTGAAGCGGCGCATAAGTCTCCATCTAGGCAAAATATTGCTGGCTGCTGCTGCACACATGCATGTAGCCATTTTGGTGCACATTTTAAAGAGAAAGCAGAAGCAGAGCAAAAAGCTTCAGACTACACAAGCCAGCAAAGCCACACGAAATATTGGAAAGGAGTGGGGTACTGATCCCATGTGCAGGACTGGCCTGGTGGTGCTTGGGTTGTGGCTAGACTGGAGGTGGTTTAATGCAGCACCAGCAGGTCCAGGCACAACAAGGCAGAACAGGAATGGACAATGAGTCATGGGGGTCTTGCAGTCCAACTTTTAACATCTTTTTCACCCATTGGATTATAGTGAATCTTTTGTTGGATGAGTTCATCAAGGAACCTTCCTTTGTGGTTCAATGGACCTTGATGGCTTATCCATGGTGGTTATTTTATGAATAATCAGGTGGCCAGTGTGAGGAAAGTAAAAATATCTTTTAGGGCCCAATCCTGCCCAACATTCTAGTGCTGATGCAGCTGTGCCAACGGGGTATGTGCTGCATCCTGCAATGGGGGAACAGTCACAGAGGCCTCCTCAAGTAAAGGGAACATATTGGGGCTGCATTGTGGCTGCATGGCTGCTGGAAAATTGGATAGGATTGGGCCGCTACTTACCTACTTACTAAAGATATCTTTTACTTAACTCTAAGTAGCCTGGATGCCAGTGCATCATCTCCTTGGAGCCATCTCAGCTATTTTGCACATATAAATCTGAGAAAAGGAAGTGTTGGGCTGGAAAAATTGGGATTGGATCCTAGCAAACACTGTTGCTGATGAGATCCATCCTCTACTACCCCTGAACCACCCTTGCCCTGCCCTCCTCACCCCGAACCTTCTCCAAATGGCCCACGACCCTCTCTAGACCTGCCCTTACCAACACTTTACCTGCTCTGGCATGGGCTGGATCTGTCAGTGGCAGGCACACGGAGCTGCTAGCTATTTGCACTGTTGGTTCCAACATGCACTCAGCAGCAGCACACAATTTACAGTGCTGCTGAGACCTTTCAACAGCAGAATGCAAGATCTGCTGTCATAAAGTGCCCCCTAGGATTGGGTTGTAAGTTTGGCCATGGAGCTGGTGAGGACCTCTGGGGTTGGGGATCCTTCTTTTGTGTTGCTGACAACTTCTTCCCAAGTCAGGACAATCCTGGGAGACAACTTTTTTTCCCCTCAGGGTTAAATGTGCTGTGTGAGCAAGGTGTGGTCAGTCACCAATGGAGTTTCCCAAGGAGCAGGCAAGGTTCTATCCAAGCCAGTCTGGTTTGCATTAGCTATCAAAATTGTGCCCTTCCTCTAGGCCTGTGAATCTGAGGCCTCTTGCCATCAGTCCTGTTGTTGGAACCATGTCACTGACCTGGATTCTGCTCCTTTAGCAGGCACCCAAGCACCATGTACACATGCATGCTTCAAATAAAAAAGGCTGTGAGCAAAAGGGGTGGTGAGCATAGAGAGGAGGGTGAGGTGGGGTCAGGATTCTGATTTGACAATATTTACAGGACTATTGAGAAAGAAGGCTGTACGCAACTGCGCCATGATTTACTGATCCAATAATAGCCCTCCAAACCGGACATCTGCCGAACTAAATCTTGGATTTAATTTTAATCCATCTGACTTCCTCTGGATTTAGTTGGTGCTTTCAAATAAATAGGAGAGCCTCAGAATTCATCAAGAAAGTATGCCATTTAATTAATGTTCTCATCTGCTTTGATGTAGCCTTCCTTTACATTCTCTCCCCCTCCCCCTACAAAAATGTGAACTAGCAGCGACTGTAGCAAAATCTTCCCCACACCAGTGGCTGTCTGCACAGCAGTAACCGTAGCATAAGGAAAATATGTATGCATTGCATTGTCTCAGCAAAAAGAAAATGTATACATCATGCTCTGTTTTACTGGAGTGTTTGGAAATATCATTAAAAGCAAATGACAATTGATTCAAGCACTCATACTAAGAGTGGCAGCACCTGAAAAAATATATGGGATGGGGAACACAGGGTGGAAAGTGCATTTTGGGGGAGGGCTAGCTTTCTCCCACATTTCTGAAAAAGGAATACCAGCAATATTTTACATCAGTGCTCCTCAACGTACTGGGATCTAGTTTGTTATTCTTTGTAAAGTAAATAGCACTTAATAAAATACAATAACAACATACTGATGCTCTGTATTATTTTGATAGATGTTAAGAAAGAAAAGCACTCTCTGTGTGAAAATTTCCTTTCCTTCAAAGAACTGTAAGAGGTTATTTGAAGATAGTAATGTGTATAGGGTGAGCTACACTCATTTCCCACTCTGGTGCTACCTAAATTATTATTATTATTAACAGTATTTATATACCACTTTTCAACTAAAAGTTCACAAAGCGGTTTACAGAGAAAAATCAAAACTAAATGGCTTCCTGTCCCAAAAGGGCTCACAATCTAAAAAGATGCAAAAAGAACACCAGCATACAGCCACTAGAAAAGACACTGCTGGGGTGAGGTGGGCCAGTCACTCTCCCCCTGCTAAAAAGAGGAGCACCCACTTGAAAAAGTGCCTCTTACCCAGTTAGCAGGGGTTTCTTACCCAATTAGCAGGGGTTAACCAACTAAACCAACTAAAACAGCAGCTGCTGCACACTGCTGACTCATGTTCATCTTGTGATCCACTGCAGTTCCAAGAGCTCTCTCACATGTTGTGCTGTCAAGCCAGGTATCTCCCATTTTATAACTGCGTCTTTTGTTATTTTTGCCTAAGTGTAGAATCTTGCATTGGTCCCTGTAAAACTTCATCTTATTCATTTCAAGCCAGTACAGACAAGGCAATCTTAGTTCAAATCTTGCCTGTGCCATGAATCCTGTAGGTCAGTGGTTCTCAAACATTTAGCACCGGGACCCGCTTTTTAGAATGAGAATCTGTCAGGACCCACCCGAAGTGACATCATCAAGCAGGAACATTTTTTAACAATCCTAAACTGCAATCCTACCCACACTTACCCAGGAGTAAGTCCCATTTACTATCATGGTTAAAAGCATATACATTGTAGCCTATTAAAGGTACAGATGTGTCACATTTCCGCAAATGCAGTCACATATCATGGTAGCATCAAGTCAAATATATTAAAAATAAAATATTGAAATGAATGGGGACCCACCTGACAATGACTCGTGACCCACTTGGGTCAGAAATCTGCAGAAAGGAGATAACCCTTGCATCAACCCTGTGAGACAGGTGACTGTTATGTCTGAGATAATCTGTGTGCACACTTTATAATCTGTGTTTTTAACCTAAATAACTAATGTTTGTTTTAAGCTTAAATAATCTAAATTGCAATCCTATACAGTAGATTTTTTTATAAGTCTCCCTGTCATACATTTCCCTACAGAGATGTCTTCAACTTTTTGAGGACGTTGAGTAAACATTCCTTGACTTAAGTCCTCCATGTCTGCCAAGCTCTCACCACACTTGCGCAGTGCTGTTGCCAAAGTGTTCCCCCCAAAGTGTTGCCAAGGTGTCGACACCTGCCACGGGATACCCCTTTCTGTTATGAGCAGCCTATGTTGTGAGCAGTGGCAGGTTGGGCCCTGGTACACAAGTGTGGTACACAAGTGTGCATGGCACACAAGTATGAGGCACAGTATCCAGAAATTGTTTGGCAGTAACATGACGACATCAGTGCATCATTGCACCACTGCCAATTGCTTCTGGGGTGCTGTGAGTTCCGGCCATTAGGAAGCTAGGGCAGGCAGGAGGGCCCATCCACCACCAAACATGGCACAGAGTTCCTCTCAGCAGGGGCTTAGGTGGCATGCCTGTCACCTTCACACTGACCCAGGGCGTGGCACCTGAGAGCGGTCTGCCTCACACACGCACCCTCAGTGACACTAGTGCCTGCACACTCTTCTCCCTCCACCAGCAGGAAAAGAAATAGGGAACCCTTGTGGGACAAGTCTTAATTTTGCTAGGGTGCAATCCAGCTTTCCAGCACTGACATAAGGGCAATGCAGCTCTGAGGTAAGGGAACAAACGTTTCCTTACTTTGAGGAGGCCTGAATGAGTGACACCCAACGGCAGGATGCAACACATGTCCCATTGGCACCGCTATGCCAGTGATGGAAAGCACTGACTTAAGGGGTAAGGATTGCACCCTTAATTTGTTTAATGTACAGTATTGGGGGATGGTGTTTATATGGGATAGGGCTCAAATACTTTTATCTGGAACACATCCAGGAATGGCCAACGTATCTGGGCACAGCTGGCAAGACATTTGACTTGCTGCTGACCTCTGCTCCTTCCGATCTGCCTTCAAACATTTGTACTGCCATGAATCACAGTAGCCTACAAAGGCTGGGTGACAGAAGCTCCTGTCCTGGATGCAGGCCAGACCTGGTGGGGAAACACACAAAACTGTAGCCAAAGATTGTGTTGATACACAAAAGTAGTTACTAATGGAATAACTAAGGATGTTTTCCAAGACAATTAATGGAAAGCCACATAATAGGTTGCTCAGAGGTTTAGTGAAGACAGCAAGCCAGGCAGAATGGCATGATTGCCGTGCTTTTCACTGGCCTGGTCTGCAGCCTCCTAACACATTAGAGCACATTCAACCAGTGAGCACTTTGGTGTGGGGTGGGAGGCATAGAAGGAGATGAGCAGAGTCGGGTTAAAATGAACAGTAGCAGCTGGTAAGATTTTTGCCTAACCATTTCTGAGCTCTGAATTTCAATATGCAAATTGGCCATAATTATTAAAGCACAGCAAGGACAAGAAAGCTATACTGCATAATTGGAATGAATTATTCCTCCTGCAAAACGGAAGTGCTTTGTGCCTGCTTTTAGCAAATGTTCCAAGCCTCGAGGAGCGCTGTGTAGAGCTGCGCAGGGCTCCCTGCACTCCCTGCAGCCTGCTGCAGCCCTGCCTTCTTGAAGTAAGTGCAAAGCACCCCCCTCGCCCCCCCCCACTTGCCTCCCCTTTCCCCACCCCTTAAAGGAACGGGGAAGCGTTACAGGAACTGGTGGGTCACGACCCACCAGTTTGAGAACCACTGCTCTAGTTAATAGCGTACTGGATTCCTAAATACTGGATTCCTAAAACTGAAATAATTTTTCTTACAAGTTGAAAAACCAAAGAACTTTTTTTCATGTTTTTATACCACCCTTCCTCCATGGAGCTCAGGGCAGCACACATGCCACAGATACTCGCCTATATGCAGATCAATTATGCTAAATCTAAGATAATGATATTTGCTAACAGATGGAAAGCTTTTAAATGGTCTTGTAATGGCAACAAAATGGAACAGGTTAAGCATTTCAAGTACCTGGGTGTCAACTTCCATTACAGGCTCACATGGGCTTTTCATCGCAAGGCAGTGCAGAACGCATCCAAACTAGCTTCCTCAGCCATTTCCCGTCTCTTTTTTTTACCTGCAGCAATGGTTATGTTCCAGCCGCTCTGGAGGCATTTAAGGGAAATGTTCTTTCCCAGGTTCTTTATGGCTCTCCTGTCTGGTATAAGGTTATTAATCAACCATTAGAACGCATCCAAGCCTCCTTTTTACGGAAGATTTTGGGTTTACCCAGGTGCATTCCCTACTCGGTTCTGTGTCTCGAGGTGGGGTTAATTCGATTAAGGACTACTGCATGGTTAAGACAACTGAAATTTTGGTTTAGGATTTTATTTAACCCTACCTCCTCTGGTCTAATGCACCAATTATCCAGTCCTGCCTTTAGAGATCACTGATCTTCTAACTAAAATTAAGTCAATAGGGCTGGACACTGCAGAGTTAGGTATGATTGGCTGTGACGCAGCTTACAAAACCGTCAAAGAAAGAATTCTTGATATCGAACAAGAGCTGTTTAGTGCCGCCAGAACCACATGCTCTCCACTCCATCTCCATATTCCAGTCAGTTTTGGGAAACTGGCCTCCTTCTTTTACCACCTGGTGTGCCCGCAGGCTCGGAGAGCTTTCACACTTTGTAACTTTGCAAGATGTAACGCTCTTCCATCAGCCTTGTTAATGGGCAGGTTCAGTGGTATTCCCTACTCAGAGAGGAAATGCAAGTGTGGTAGGGATTGCATTGAGACTCTAATGCATACCTTTTTCTACTGCCCGCTACATGATGCGTCACACAAGAAATATCTAGGCCCATTGTTAGCTAGGATGCAGGGCTGGGAGGATTCAATCTTGCTTCAGTCTCTCCTTTCCACACCTGATTCTGAGACCCTGGATAATGTTGCTTCCTTTTTATCTGGGGTAATAGCCAGGCAGAGCCCTGGGACTCTGGGCAGTATGTGAGGAGAAGACTGATGTTTATGTTGTGTTGTCTTTGTATATTTTTTGTTTTGTTTTTTCTTTCTCTGTATTTTATGCCAATAAAGATCTTACTGAACTGAACTGAACTACTCGCCTATAAGTCGATCTCACAGATAAGTTGAGTGCAGGTCTTGAACCAAAAATCATGGAATTTTTATTCATTAACTTTTTAAATTATGGTCTTTGCAACCTTTTTGTAAACATTGTCAGAGTAAGTGCACTGTAAACAACATACCAGTAGAACCATTACTCAAATCCTTCTTTAAGGTGCCTGGTGTGTTAAGCCAGAGGCTCTACATATAACATATAACGCATAACTGGGAATGTGCAATTCAGTTCACAGTGGAGAGACAAGCAACAAGGGATGACTGTGAGCAAGTGCAGCTACACATAGTTGCAACCCTATTTACTCAGAAGTAGACCCCATTGCTTTCTATGGGTGTTATTCTTAAGTAATGGTGCTCTGAATTGTAGCCTGGGACTTTGTTTCAATTGGAAATGATGATCACCGCAGTCACTCGCCTATAAGTCGCCCCACAGATAAGTCGAGGCCAGGTCTTGAGCCAACAATCATGGAATTTTCTATGACTCTCGGATAAGTCGGGGGTTAAACTTAGAGGAGTGTCTGACTATAGTTTTGTCTGATTTTACCCCAGGCCAGATCCTGAAAAATAACCTACCACTAATTGTTACCTAAGAACTGTAGCCTCTAATTTATTAAAAACATAGTAAAAGATCTATTGGCAACCTTCAGTCTCGAAAGACTATGGTATCGCGCTCTGAAAGGTGGTTCTGGCACAGCATCTAGTGTGGCTGAAAAGGCCAATCCGGGAGTGACAATCCCTTCCACACCAGGAGCAAGTGCAGTCTGTCCCTGGTCTGTCTCCCTGGCTATGGGCCTTCCTTCTTTGCCTCTTAGCCTCAGACTGTTGGTAAAGTGTCTCTTCAAACTGGGAAAGGCCATGCTGCACAGCCTGCCTCCAAGCGGGCCGCTCAGAGGCCAGGGTTTCCCACTTGTTGAGGTCCATCCCTAAGGCCTTCAGATCCCTCTTGCAGATGTCCCTCTTGCAGATCCCTCTTGCAGATGTCTTGCAGTAAAAGATCATAAGATACATTTTTATTCTTTTTAAATTCTGGTCTTCACCACCTTTTTGTAAACACTATCAGAGTAAGTGCAACATACCAGTAGAACAGTGGTTCCCAACCTGGTATTCATGTACTCCCAGGGACACGCAACAGGACCTTTAGGGGTACTTGAAAAAGAATGGAATAATGATAGAAAAAGGCAGGTCATGCTCCAGAATGCCTTGCAAGGACCAGCAAGGCAGGAAGGGAGGTAGCTAGCTGGCTTTGAAAGCCCCACCAACAGCTAGTTTTTGGTCATCAGTTCATGTATGAATGAGAGATTGAAAACCAGCACAGTAAAAAAGCTGAAACATAATATGGAAAATGATCAATCACCCAGAATTTCTCAGCACACTTCTGCTGCAAAACAGTGCAAAGTCAGAGTCTTCTGTTCCTCAAACAGATAAAAAGAGAAAACACTGTGATGAATACATGAAGTCTGGGTTTTCATAGAGAGGAGATGAGGGCTTGTATTATTACAAACATTTTGCTAATATGAAGGGTACAATTTATTATTGCCAAGGGATATGCAAGTGAAAAAGATTGGGAACCACTGCAGGAGAACCATGAATCAAATCCACCTTTAAGGTGTCTGGTGTGTTAAGTTAGAAACTCTACATGCAACAGACAATCCATAACACATAACTGAAAGTGTGCAATTCAATTCACAGCAGAGAGATGCAGCTGCATATATTTGCAACCCTTTTTACTCAGAAGTAGACCCACTGCTTTCCATGGGTGTTAAGAATAAGTAATTCTTAACATTAAGTAATGCTTAAGAACATTAACATTCTTAAGCATTACTTAAGAATAATGCTGCATTGAATTGTAGCTTCAAATGGAAAGGGGATCCCATCCTGGTGTTGGGGGGAAAAAAAGACCTCTGCCAAATGCAAAGCCTTTGCAAAAGGGAATCGGGTTGCAGCAGCAAAAGGGAACGGAGGGGAATAAAAGGTTAACTTTGGCTGGAATGTCCCAGGAAAGTAACTATAGCAACTAACCAGCTGCCTGCCTAAGCTTAGCAGAGAAACCAAACTGTTCAGAGTTGAAAGACTCTGCCCTCTAATTGACCCAGAGATAAGGTGAAGTGAGAATTGGAGCTTGATTACTTGGCAAAAATTTCACGTACTATACCTGAGTATCTACAGTACATCCGGGTGTTTAAAAAACCAGACTTCTACCAAGCATTTGCAAAATGGAATGTAGAAGGGTCTGCTAAAGAGAAGGAGGCTTGCTTGATTTAAATGGAAGCCAGGAGGAGAATAAAAGGTTAACTTTGGCTGCAGCTTGCCTTGAAGCCTGTTCCCATGGAGATTGATGGTCCTGTCATTATTTTTGCAGGATGTGCCTGAAACAGCCCTGATCCCTGAGTGACCTCACAGATAGGGTAAGGGGATGCTTTACACTTGATTTATTGGCAGAAATTTCTTGCCTTATAGGCGAGTATCTACGGTAGATCCTCCCCTGCTTTTGTCCTCACAACAGCCCTTTGAGGTAGATTAGGCTGAGAGATAGTGACTGTCCCAAAGTAACCCAGGAAGCTTAATGGCTGAGTGGGATTTGAAGCTGGTCTAAATTTAACTCCCAAACCAGTACACCATCCTGGCATAGTCAAGCAATGAACTTATTTTGGCTTAACATCTTTTAATAATTATTTCTCACACCCTAAGCATGTCAAACACCCCCGCACTTCAGCCTGAGGCAGATAGTTATAGAGATTGAAAAGGAGAGCACTGTGCTGTCTTGTTTGATATGGTGAAGCAGCCTGTGTTTTTTTTCACAAAACGTTAGAAATGCTCCTTTGATTTGCTTCTGAAACCCTTCAAGCAATTTCTAACATTTGCTTACTACTCTCATAATACTGCCACAGACCACAGAGAAGGATGTTAGGCTGAGATCAACAGTGACTTCCCTCCGGCCACCCAGTTGGCTCCATAGCCAAGGGCCCATTCACACTTGACTGCTGCTACCACAACTAGTCATTTCCCCACCTATGGCAGGCTCCTAATTTTATACCACCCCACAGGGACTGGCATCAGGGAGAGTAAAGAATGACTGTGGACTTTTAAGACAATGGCTGGTGAAATTCAAAGTTCTTGTATAAATATATACTTATTTTAACATGTTTGGTGCGCACTGAGGTTGTAAATTATGTTGTAAATTATGCAGTGTGTAAATTATGCAGAATCATATGGGGACAGATCTTTTTTTCCCCAATTGCTCCCCACCAGTCCCTGCTAGTTTGCTACAAACCAGTGCCTGCTAGTTGCTCCCAAGGCAGGTCCCCAGTTCCTCCCCAACTCATCCAGTTACCCCTCCCTGCCCACGAACTCCCCTCCCCCCACAAACTGCACCAAAAAACTGCACTTGAAAATGCCCCACTGCCTTAAATCAGGTGAAAAGATTGGGCTGCTGGTTTATGAAACAGCAGAAATTTGCTTTGTGGGAACAGCAGCAAATGAGAACTTGTCCATCCCTTACTTCTTTGGCAGAAAGACAATTGCCATGAGTACCATATTACAGATACCCGGAGAGATTAGTAAGAAAAAAAGATAGTCATTAACCTGCATTGAATCTGTTGTCTGCCAACAGTCCAGTAATCATGTCTGAAATAAGGAGGAATCCAGTCATTGAACAAAGCTGCTTTAAGAGAAAATGAGATGGTCATGGTTATCCTAAGTAAGTAATGATTTCAGTCTTTGACATCAGTTTGAGAGATATGTAAAGTGTTTGATTTTTTTCCAAAGCAATACCAAACTGGCTATACAAGTTGGATGGCTGGTCAGCATCATTTTAACATGAAGCAAACTGTTTCAGCAAAATGTGTAATTGCTAATCACATAGATTCCTATATGCCAAATGAATTTATGTTGGAAAAAACCGATAGGCAGCCCAGTCCTAACCTGTGCTGGAACAGGCAGGTCAAGTGGTCTGCTCTGTATCCTGTGCAGATTAGGAGGTGGCTGCTGTGCAACTTGGAGTAAGGGGATATTTACCCCCTAACCCCAAGTAATGTCCCAGCCACCCCTATGGGGCTACTTGGATCTGTGCCAGCCTCTTGCTGTGCCAGTCTCTTGTAGAAACAGCTGGTGAAAATCAGAGCAGCCCGGTGTAATACCAGGCTGGCTGGAAAAGGGGTTAGGATCCAGCCTGAGTCACCGAGTTCAGTTCCAGGCCCAGGCCATCACCAACCCTCCCTCTCCCACCATTCCCCACCTCCAAACGCTGCCCTCCCACTGCCCTCTCCAACCACCCTTGCTGGTTGCCCTCAGCCAGTGCAAACTTATCCCCGCCAGGCTAGGATTTGGCACGAGAAGGCCAGTGCATGTTCTTGCCTGTGCCAGCCTCCCCAACTCCTGAATAGTCCCAGGCCAGCACAAGGGACCTACTCTGGCCAAGTGCAGAGTCAGGATTACTTAGGGCCCGATCCTGTCCAACTTTCCAGCAATGCAGCCCCAGGGTAAGGAAACAAATGTTCCCATACCTTGAGGAGGCCTCTGGGACTGCCTCCCCACTGCAGGATGCAGCACAGGCCCCATTGGCACAGCTGCAGCACCACTGGAAAATTGGATAGGATTGGGCCCTTAATTACAATATAGATTTTAATAAAAAGACAAATAGAATAAATTTCTTTCTTCTTCTTGCTCCAAACAGATAACCTTTTCTATGGCATGCACTCTGGGAAAAAGCAGCCCTTGGCTTCTTTTAACACTTAGGGAATATTTGTTTCTAATGGTGGCTGCAGCATAAATAAATATGGTCTGTAAGAATCAATTTGTAAGAGTGGAAAATGCAATTAAAGGTGACATTTTAACCTTAAGGGCTACCCCCAGCTATGGAGAAATAAACAGAGAGAGCTGAATCAGCAATGCCCACCTTTTCTCTATAGCCTAAGGAAGAGTCTGGCTGTCTTCTTAAATCTTCTTTTCTGTTGTTAATAAGAAGTTAATTAGCGTGTTATTTTTTGTTGTAGAGCAAGCACTACTCACCCTTCTATTTCTGTGTGAGGTGCCCTGGATTGAAGAATATTTTCTGGTGTGCCCTGAAGGTTGACAAGCTACATTTGTAAGACCCTACGCAGGCCTGCCTTGGACGGAACATGAACACGAAACATTCATGTTCTCCATCGTGGGAGGCTGTAATCAGGACCACCCAGATTGCCCAAGCATGTCACTTGATGGGGCAGTATTTTAGGAAACATTAATGAAGTGGTGTACCATCTGAGAGAAGCGTTTTCTTGTCGTGTCACCCACAGAAGGTGCTAGGATGCACCCCCCTGGATTGTGAAATTTCAAACTATCAGCACTCATAGTGTTTGCAGGGTATGAAAAGCTGCATCTGCTCATGCTCTTCACAAATGTTAAGAGCTATGTCCTCTATTGCGTTTGGTCATTCTGTTTTGGAATGGAATTTCTAGGACTTTGTATTTCAAGCAGCCATGACCAGCCCAAGACCTCCTGACACCTGAAGCAGCAATGCTAAATACTGCCCCCTTTATTTATTTATTTATTTATTTATTTATTTATTTATTAGATTTGTATTCCGCCTTTCTCCCCGAAGGGCACCCAAGGCGGCTAACAATCAAGTTAAAAAATACAAGGCAAATAAACATTATTATTATTATTATTATTATTATTATTATTATTATTATTATTATTATTATTAACAACAGTATTTATATACCGCTTTTCAACTAAAAGTTCACAAAGCGGTTTACAGAGAAAAATCAAATAACTAAATGGCTCCCTGTCCCAAAAGGGCTCACAATCTAAAAAGATGCAAATGAATACCAGCAGACAGCCACTAGAACAGACACTGCTGGGGTGAGGTGGGCCGGTTACTCTCCCCCTGCTAAAAAAAGGAGCACCCACTTGAAAAAGTGCCTCTTACCCAATTAGCAGGGGTCTTACCCAATTAGCAGGGGTTTTTAATTTTGTATTAAAAATACACTTAAAAACAATAAAAACAAGATAAAATACATAGCAGCAGACTGAAATCACGCAGTGAAAGACATAAGTTATAAATTTATAAAAACAGCCCTTATAGTGCCTCGAAGGCTTTCCTGAATAAAAAAGTCTTCAGGCCCCGCCGGAACATTAATAATGAGGAAGCTGCTCTCAATTCAAAGGGGAGGGAATTCCATAGTGCAGGTGCCACCACCGAACAGGCCCTGTTTCTGGCCGCCATTCCCTTCACCACTCTCAATGACGGCACAACCAACAGGGCCCCTTCTGATGACCTGAGAGAATGGACCGGATTATATGGAAGAAGGCGGTCTCTCAAATACACTGGCCCAAGCCGTTTAGGGCTTTAAAGGTCATAACCTTGAATTCAGCCCAGAAACAAACAGCCAGTGCAGCCAGTGCAGCTGCCAGAGTAGCGGCATGATGGAGTCAAACCGCCGACCCCCAGCAACTACCCGAGCCGCTGCATTCTGCACTAGTTGTAGCTTCCGAACCGTCTTCAGGGGCAGCCCCACGTAGAGCGCGTTACAATAATCTAATCTTGATGTCACTATGGCATGGACCACCGTGGCCAGATCCGCCCGAGACAGGTACGGCCGCAGCTGGTGCACCAGCCGGGCAAAGGCACCCCTGGCCACAGCTGACACCTGGACATCCAGGAGGAGCTGCGAGTCCAGGAGAACCCCCAAGCTGCCAAGCTTTACCCAATGATGTGCCAGTCTCTCCTCTTCCCAGTGTCCACTGTTCAAGCTCAGCATTCTCCTCCCCTCCACATTTCCTCTCTTTACCCTCCTTTTCTAATTCAGAGAATGAATGGGGAAGGTGGAGCAGTGGAGGCAAGAAGATGGGCACCCCCTACCATTCTGCTGCCTCAGCTGACCGCATGAATGGACCAGTCTTGCATGTAGCTGTTCTTCATTTTGCTGCTATATCCAGGAAGTCTGCAAAGTGCTACAAGCCATCTACTTTGAGGCCTTTTGGTTACCAGCAGTAGTGTTCTGATCCTGCTGTTTGCTCTTGTTGGACTGGCATCCTTTGTTCAATAGCAGGCAGGAGGTGTTGTCTGGAGGCTGAGCTGTGATCCTGCCTAAGCTAAGTAGCAGTACCTCTGGTTGTGTCTTGGATGGGAGACCGAAGCAGCTGTCAAGCCACTGTGGGAGAACAGAGATGTGATAACCCATTGGAAAGGAAGAGTTTTATGAGTGTTTCCTAGAACAATAATTGCAAAACTTCCATTTGTAAAACAATGGGTTTGGTGATAGTCTGCCTATGTGAACTGTGTGATAATAATAATAATTTGGTTGGCCTCCCTTGGACGACTCTGGTATCGCACTCTGAATGGTGGTTCTGGAACAGCGTCTAGTGTGGCTGAAAAGGCCAATTTGGGAGTGACAATCCCTTCCACACTGGGAGCAAGTGCAGTCTGTCTCTGGTCTGTCTCCCTGGCTATTGGCCTTCCTTCTTTGCCTCTTTGCCTCAGTCTGTTGGCCAAGTGTCTCTTCAAATTGGGAGAGGCCATGCTGCACAGCCTGCCTCTAAGCGGGACGCTCAGGAGCCAAGTTTTCCCTTCTGTTGTCCATCCCTATAATAATAATAATAATAATAATAGGTTCTCTGGCCAATAGGTTCTTTGGCCATGTCTTTCTAGAGTGTGATACTAACTTATTGTGACCTTTTTGAGCAGAGAGTAGATAAAAGAGTTATGTGATTAATAAATAAAATTTAGTTACCGTTTCAGCATGGAAACCTTTTGGACAAAGAATGAATCTTTCTAAAGATCTCAGAGATACACTTTTGGATCCACATTGTTAAATTTGTGTTGATCTAAATTATACGAGTTATTGATGGACATATTGTTAAAAGTGCTCTCTTTTCCTATATTATTGCAACTAGAAATTACACCTAACATACACACACAATACCATGTTTTCTGTGAACACGAATGGACACATAATTGATATATTCTGGGCTCTCCATGTATTTCAAAATATTATCCCCACAAAAATGGCTTTTAAATAACAACCTTATGTACTCTCTAACGGCCTTTTGACACTCTCTCCACCCCTCAGAGGAATTTTCGCTAACCATAGGTGAACACCTAGATCATCAGTGCCTGCCAAATTTCAAGTGGTCAAAATGGCCAAACTGAAAAGAAGGGAGTTTCATGCTGTTTAAGGAATGGACTGTACCAAACCCATGATTATTGTTTTTAATAAGAATATATAGTGCGTGTGTGGTTATGTGTGGTGGGGGGGAGAGGGTGCATGTGTGCCCATGTGCTTGTTTTAATTCTGCAGGAGAAAGACAAGGCTTTCACCAAGATTCAGCAGTGAGAAGGGTTGTTCTTTCCCGAATAAAGTTGCTGCTATCAGTGTGGAGGGAAGTAAACCAGTTACCACTACCACCACTTTAATTCCCCATGCTAACAACAGCAGAAATACTTGACTCTAACAGTTCTTGTTAGCATGAAACATTGATATGCAGGTGGAGGTAGTGATGGTAGTGACACCAGGCACCAGTAAACAGAAACATAAATCTTGTCAACATTTATTCAATGGCCATTCTACTTTTGGTTTGTGCACAGATGGGATTTTTGTCCCTGAAGCGTTGCTCCTGCAAACTAGAATCAAATGGCCATGTTGTACAATACAGCAATCATCAACTGGTGGTTAATCTTCAATATGCTGTTTAGCTCTGCTGAGGCTACTGGTTTGCTACTGAAAGTACCTTCGTAACAAAGGACATGTATGTCCAGGCACTGAGATATAACTCTGAGCCCCTGCTGTACGAAGAATGCAGGGCTGGCCCAAGACCTCCTGGTGTCTGAGGCATTGTATCAAATGCTGCCCCCCCCTTCGGTAGTGTCTGCCAGTGAAGTGCTGTGAGGTCCAATGCTGGGATGCACTCTGTTTGGAGCTTGGTAACCTGGAAGTATAACATTACCACCAAACTTCCAGGTCACTGAGCTTCCACATTTACTGGGGAGGCTCAGCTCTTGTCTGACTCAGCACTAGTCCAGCGGCAATTAGGTCTCCCCTCTTCACATGCAACCCCTCTGAAGGGGGGTGGAGTGTGCACAATCACAGGCAAGACTGAGACTTGGGAGGCTCTGCCTCCCCTGACCACATGTCTTTGGTGCCTTCTCCTCCTGTTCTCTGGATTGGAGGAGGAAAACAGAACAGAAGAGGAAGTGTGGAGGAGAGATATGGGCTAGACTAGAGCATCTCGCCCATCACTCTCCTCTTCTCTACATTTCATCTCCTTCTCCATCCCCCCTCTTCCTTTTCCAATCCAGGGAGTGGGCGGAGGAGCAGCAACAGCTGAGATCAGCAGGAGGACAGAGGTAGGTGCCCCTCAGCATCATGAATGGGCCAGCCCAAGAAGTATGGCAGGTGGGCACAAGAGAAAGGGCCTTTCTATGGTGGCACCTAGAACTAGGAACACCCTCCTGACAGAAGTGTGTCTGACTCCATTGCTTTCTTGGCACCAGCTATGGCTTTTCTCTTTCTGTTGATTTCTTCTGAAAGTCTCCTTTTAAAAATGACCTCTGACTGCTGTTGTGCCTTACTAAATAATCCCTAACTGGTTGTTTTAGATTCCTTTTTAATGGTGCTCATGTGAGCTAATGGCTTTAATTGTCGTATTTTATAATATTACTCTTTGCCACCTTTAAGTATTCCAACAGGCCTGATATAAATGTTTGAGACAAAGACGTAACCAAATTGGGTCTTCTTCCCTGTGCAGATTGAGAAACAGAGCGCTCAATATTCTAGAAGTTTACAATAGCTGAACTTTTTTTTTCCTCCTTCTTCAAGTTTTGAACTGCAATTTGCCTTGGCAATAAAATTGCCGATAGTGATAATGTCTCGTATTCACACTTTGTGGCTGTTAAAATGGTACACTCCCAAAGGCCCACTCTGTACCTGAGACTGGCCTGAAAATGAAAAAAGGAGACATAGGAAATGTCCCTTGAAGGCCCAGTAGACTTAGCTAGAGGGAGGCAGAAACAGAATGGATATAAAGAAGGAAGTGCATTGGGCAGTCAGTCACCAGGGGCATGAAAATGGCTAAAATAGAACATATTTCCTAGAGAAAGTGGTATGGGACCTTCTGAAGGTTATTGTCCTCTCTTGTCTTTTCTTCTAATAGCTCTAAGTTTGTACTGTATATAGTCTACAAAACCATAGAATGGAAAGGGAAAGAACTTTCCAGTATGCTTAATTCTGGAAATTCTGGAAGCATTTTAGAAACAGTATCCAAGGGCTTCTTTCCTGTCCTTGCCTGTGTGGGATCCCTTCAGTTTTAAATCTTACCATTCCCAGGAAATGTGAAAAGGATGCCAAGTGTGTTTGCTATGCCTACAAGCAAATCGCTGAAAGCAGTGATGATCGTGGCAGCAGTTCATTCCGCCTTAGTGAAAAACAGGCAGAGCTTCAGGGATTTAAGCATCTGACACCAAGCTAAATAAATCAATAATCAAGCTCCTCAGGAAACCGTCTTCCTTTTCCCACTGGAAAAGAAAAAGAAACCTCCATCCTGACAGCTTCAATCCCAATGATTTCAGTATGTTCCATCTTTCAGTTTTGCCTAAAAGAAGGAATGAATGAGGATGGCTCACGGAATTATGATGTATATGAAATAGATTCAGTTAACAGACCATTTTGTGGCAATCCTATACATTCTTGCCAATGGGATTTATTTCTGAGTAGACATGCATAGGATGGCACTATGTCAATATATTTCATTATTTTGGTATATGCCAAACATTGGGAAGGGTGAAAATGGCACGTATGTAAGCATCTGGGTTAGGGAGCCCACTCCCAAGTTAGGAGTTCAAAACTCCCAAGTTGAAAGAAGACCTGCTTGCATCCCTAATGCAGATGAGGCCTATCAGCCCAAAATCCTTCTGGAACAGCATGTTTGGTTCTTTGTGACCACAGCCGCCTCCCTAGACTCCTGAGTTTGGAAAAAACTTTTGTGAAAGGAAGGAGAAGCTTCACACCTCCAACAGTTGTACTGTTGTACAACTCCACTGTTGTACTGGGTGCGGAGGTCAAGGGGGGTAAAGCCACACCTGTGGGGGCACTGCTGCCTTCCTTGAACCCCCACCACCTTTCTCTGCCCTGTATGGAGGCCTTCCCTGGCCCATCGAAGGCCCTGGATGCAAAGGTTGGGAGACAGCATTTGCAGTCCTGGCCCCGGTCGGCAGAGGGACTAGGATCGCCAGTGGAGCTCCAATTTAGGAATGATTCCACAATCCTCCACTTAACTTCCGCATCCTCAACTGGGTGGAAGAACAAAGGCAGCAGGGGCCTGCAACTTAACAATAGAGGATCCTTGATTGAATCACCCTACTTAAGAATCCTATAGAATTCTATGGGGCTAAAATCTATACAAACTCTGAGAGCTAGAGCTTTGCGTTCTTTGCTTCCCCATTCACTTCCTGCTGTTCTACCTTGTTGTGTCCATTTGTGGAGCTTTAACCAGCTGGTGTTGCATAAAATCACCCCCCCTTCCAGCCTCCATCAGAGAACCACCATGCTAGCTGGCATGCAGGACAGTAACACCCCATAACCCCAATTCCTTTCCAACTTTCACTGTCCATTTTCTGAAGCCACTGAGCCAGCAGTGGTGGTCAGCTAACCTCATGGCCTGCTTCCCTCCCTCCATTCATGGCCTGCTTCTTGGCACATCCCTTGCCTGTAACCCTCAGTTTGAACTACAGAGAGCCACCTCTAACTTTTTGCCATGACGTGAACCACTGGAACCATTCTCCTTTCTTTTCCACTGAACTCTTCACAGTCCTTCCTTTCTCCCTCATTCCCTGCACCCCCAAACTTCCACTTCCTCCTCTTGGGTCCCTCTGGGAAGCCGATCTTGTCTCTCTATGCCCCTTCCCTCCCCATGTTTTCCCCTCTTCCCTCTGCCTCTTCTCCTTCTAAGGCATTCCCTTCCCCTCCTCTAACCTTTTCCTTTAGGGCTGTGGTTCTTAACCTTTTACAATTACAGACCCCCAAAAGGATTCCCAACCTGTCCCCATGCCCCCTTCACCAGCCTATCAAAATCTTCATCACCTGTCCTGTTAGGTACCAGTATGACTTTAGAAGATATCAATAGCTTAGTTTTAACTTTACATACGGATAGCTAGGAACAGAATGCCTCAATCCATATTGATAAAGGTGATAGTTAAATCTAACAACATTTTTTTAAATGTTCAGAGATTGAGTCCCGTACTGCCCGTCATTTGCTTCCCATACCTCCAAGGAGTATGGATACTCCCGGTTATGAATTCCTGCTTTAGGACTCTATTGTGCATGAATGATAGCCATTGAATCCCTGCGTCGACAGCAAAATGTGAGTGAACTTTATTAGTTAAGCCCAGTTTGAACCCCATTTTGGTTTTTGACCACTAAACACTTTTGCACCTACACCTTTTCTGTGTTTTCCTTTTCCCACCAAATTATACAGCCATGTCATTGGTCAGTACCAATGACCAAAACAGTACCAGTCAAAGGTCCCATTACACAGTGCGCATGTGCTGTTATTTTGCATAGCTTGGAATTCAAACATTCCAACTCAGAAGTCAAAACAGAATGAAGACTTGCATCCTTCTTCAGCACAGCTCTCCCCCCTTTCCAGCATCCCATCTATTCAGGGCAAAGCGCCATGCCTCTCTCCCACCGGGAGTCCACCTTGCCCAGCAGCTCTGTACCCTATATTTTCTGCTTTGTATTTTCAATGGCAGCTGAGTTAGGCGCTATGTGACCCACTTGAAATTGGCTTGCTACCCATCTAGTGGGTCCTGACCCACAGTTTGAGAAATGCTGTTATAGAGTAAGCATGTACATATTTAAGCTAAATACAGAGAAGTGCTTTATTACTGGTTTGTACATTTTCAAAGGAAAAGAATATATTCCCATTTACTGACCAGCCCCTAAAGGGCTTTGCTTACCTTGAAATATTATGAAGTTTGCAACCTACTTAAGGACTGCTTCACATATTAGAAAATTTCTGCATAGAAAGCGCTGTTGAGTAGGAATTAATGTTAAGTCCACATGTACATTATTATTTGAGACACTCACATAATTTTACTTTTTTTAAACTGCACACTTGTCAGACACAGGGAAGCCAAGACAATTTCCATTTTTCTGTGCATGTGTATATGGAGAGAGAAAAACAGCATTCTTTCAACAGGCTATTACTATAAAAAATGCACTCTTAACTCAACAGTTTCTTTACAAGCCTGCTTGGATTGTGCCATTAGTGAATGAGGCTTTGAGGTCCACGTATTTTATCACTGACCTCTACTGGCTTAACCTCCGCCAGCACTACTAAACAGCTTTAATGGAGACAAAAGGGGAGTGGGGCAGCACAGTGACTCACATCAGGAGGCAGAGAGGATCAAAGACCCACAAACTGCAAGCAGGTTGGAAGGGAGGGAAACGCTGGTAAACTGGGACACAGGACCGGAAGAAAATGGCCATCCTCAAGGAAATTGAAATAAACGTGTTTGCGTTTGTGACAATTGCTCCACGATGGATGCCAAGAGTGATACCTGTACAAAAGTGATACCTGTACATCACTTTTACTGCTGCCTTCCACTGATAAGACCCCAAAGGTATACTTAGCTAGGACCAGTGCAGCCTCTCACTACTGAACTACTCCAAGGATGCCATCTAGCTATATTTTAACCCTGAATGGGAACCAATATTACAAAATCCTAAGTTTTTTTTCACGCATTGCCCAAATGGTTTACACAATTTTTAATCTTTCCAGTTATTTCTACAGCTCCTTGGAACACTGCAGGTCTCAATCAAAAAACTGACCAGGCTAGCACTGCTCAGCATGGGCAAAGAAGCCAGCTCATATTCACACTCATACCTAACTCTGCAAGGAGACAGCTGTTCCCCAGGCTACTATTACTGCCTGTTTTGTCCCTGGCCAACAGCCATTCCCATTGCGCTGTATCCCCCACTGGTCCCACAATGTTGAAACTGACACGTGCTGAGCCAAACCCACAAGAGGCTTCATCTTGGCCTCTATAAGAAATTGCCATGGTGTGCTATGATTAATGTAACTCCTATTGGTAGTAATATCCCTTCAATGGTAAGAGGACCTTTTCCCTTGAGAGATGCTGGATGCCAATTCTGTTTTACTGGGCTTTGTTTTTAGTTTGCGATGACACTGTTAGTTCTGGGAAGCTTTCTTGAAAGCTGGAAAAAAATGCCACTGTAAATAAATACATAAAATGAGCCTTAGAATTGTTTAAATCAGGGGGAAGCCAACATTTAACCAGATGTTTGTATGCTACACCTCCTGCTGCTGGCCATGTGGTTGCTGGCCAAGGGCCCAATCCTATCCAATTTTCCTGCACCGGTGCAACTGCAATGAAGCCCAAGGTAAGGGAACAAATGTTCCTATATCTCAAGGAGGCCTCTGTGACTGCTGCCCCACCACAAGATGCAGTGCATGCCCCATTGGCACAGATGCACCTGCACTAGAAAATTGAATAGGATTGGCCCCCAAGTCAACAGCAGATCAAGAATCAGTTCTGCCATATCTGGAAACACAGATGGTTTGTGAATGACAGAGAGAGGTATAAAATCTGAAGAATGAGCCAAGAGGCATTTTTGCATGGTGAAAAACTCAATTCATTAACTAAGCTGACAAAAAGGTTATGATTAATAAGTACTACACCCATGCACCCCCCATTAAATAATAAATAAACTTTATTTTTTCTGTTTTGTTTTTAAACAAAAATGAGAAGTACAGGAAGTGGAGTTATGTGTTTTTATTTCATTATCATTTTTTTCTCATATCTTTACTTACAACTTGCAAAGAGAGCCAGTATGATGCTGAGTACCCAAGCTCTGTAAGAGGGTAAATTCTAGTCTCTGTGGACCACCCACCTGGTACCCTTTTTCTACCAACTGGCTTACACTGTATCAGAATAAGCAGTAACTGGTTTGGCCCCTTTAAAACAAACACAAAAGCAAAACTACTTGCACTTTACTTTAAAAATTTTTTTTTAAAAAAATTGCTACTGTCCGTCATTCATCTCGTTTTTCTTTCAGTTCTAATGCTGCCACCTTGTGGGAGAAGTGAAAGTCATCACCCCAAAGCCACAATATATCACCATCTTTATTAGGTCATCTTTATTGTTTTTCATTTATTCTGCCATGTAAACTGTTTTGCAAGTTTCTTGCTGAAAACTGGCATATAATAGTCATGATGTATGAGTATTATGCATGAGTATTGCAATGATAAGTTTGAAGGTTTTGAGACACATTTACGGCAGATTGACTGTTCTTATTCTATTAAGGGTGCAATCCTACCCTGTGCTGGAACAGGCAAGCCTCCGAAGGTAGCCCAAGTCCAAGGAGAGCAGAGCGGAACTCCCTGGAAACAGGGGTTGGGATCTGGCATAACTGCCAGACCCCAGCCCCAACTCCTGCTCCCTACCCAACCCCAAGGGACTTGCCCTGTTCCAAGTGCAGCTTAGGATTGCATTGTAAGTTGTTTCTTGTTGGTTAAAGTTGCCTCTTGTTGGCTACTTGTTTTTCATTCATTGCTGCTATATTTTTTGCTGTTGAAGGTTTTTATTCATTATATTATTGTTTTATAATGCTATATAAGCCAACTTGATCTACCTATGTAAGTCAAATGGCAGACAATTTTAAATGTATATGTTCCTCTGGGATGAATAACATGTTATTTTTCTTTTAATTATTTATTTAAAATATTTATATCCTGGTATTTCTCTTTTCCATTGGGAGGTGCCCAAAGTGGTTGCTTGTATTTTTTCTCTCTTCATACTAAAATTCTCATAACAAATGAAATAAGATGAAATCTGTCAGGAACCTTGATACGTGACTGCAAAATATTAGTGAGGGGAGGAAGAGATGAGAAAAAACAGTGAAATGACAGGCAATAGAACTTGATCTTTATATATAATTTATACAGCACCTAGTTCCCCCCCCAAACACTTCCAATATTGTCTACTCCCAGAAAACTCACAAGAAACTCTGTCCATAAGAACCACAAACATCAAAAATATACAATTGATTGTCTGATTGTATACATCTCAAAAGACTATGGTATCGCGCTCTGAAAGGCGGTTCTGGCACAGCGTCTAGTGTGGCTGAAAAGGCTAATCCGGGAGTGACAATCCCTTCCACATCAGGAGCAAGTGCAGTCTGTCCCTGGTCTGTCTCCCTGACTATAGGCCTTCCTTCTTTGCCTCTTTGCCCCAGCCTGTTGGCCAAGTGTCTCTTCAAACTGGGAAAGGCCATGCTGCACAGTCTGCCTCCAAGCAGGCTGCTCAGAGGCCAGGGTTTCCCACTTGTTGAGGTCCATTCCTAAGGCCTTCAGATCCCTCTTGCAGATGTCCTTGTATCGCAGCTGTGGTCTACCTGTAGGGCACTTTCCTTGCACGAGTTCTCCATAGAGGAGATCCTTTGGGATCCGGCCATCATCCATTCTCACGACATGACTGAGCCAACGCAGGCATCTCTGTTTCAGCAGTGCATACATGCTAGGGATTCCACCATGTTCCAGGACTGTGTTGTTAGGAACTTTGTCCTGCCAGGTGATGCCGAGAATGCGTTGGAGGCAGTGCATGTGGAAAGCGTTCAGTTTCCTCTCCTGTTGTGAGCGGAGAGTCCATGACTCGCTGCAGTACAGAAGTGTACTCAGGACACAAGCTCTGTAGACCTGGATCTTGGTATGTTCCGTCAGCTTCTTGTTGGACCAGACTCTCTTTGTGAGTCTGGAAAACGTGGTAGCTGCTTTACCGACGCGTTTGTTTAGCTCGGTATCGAGAGAAAGAGTGTCGGAGATCGTTGAGCCAAGGTACACAAAGTCATGGACAACCTCCAGTTCATGCGCAGAGATTGTAATGCAGGGAGGTGAGTCCACATCCTGAACCATGACCTGTGTTTTCTTTAAGCTGATCGTCAGTCCAAAATCTTGGCAGGCCTTGCTAAAACGATCCATGAGCTGCTGGAGATCTTTGGCAGAGTGGGCAGTGATAGCTGCATCGTCGGCAAAGAGGAAATCACGCAGACATTTCAGCTGGACTTTGGACTTTGCTCTCAGTCTGGAGAGGTTGAAGAGCTTTCCATCAGATCTGGTCCGGAGATAGAAGCCTTCTGTTGCAGTTCCAAAGGCCTGCTTCAGCATGACAGCGAAGAAAATCCCAAACAAGGTTAGTGCAAGAACACAGCCCTGCTTCACGCCACTTCGGATGTCAAAGGGGTCTGATGTGGAGCCATCGAAGACAACAGTGCCCTTCATGTCCTTGTGGAAGGATCTGATGATGCTGAGGAGCCTGGGTGGACATCCGATCTTGGGGAGAATCTTGAAGAGGCCGTCCCTGCTGACCAGGTCGAAAGCCTTTGTGAGATCTATGAAGGCTATAAAGAGTGGCTGTCGTTGTTCCCTGCATTTCTCCTGCAGTTGTCTAAGGGAGAATACCATATCAGTGGTGGACCTGTTGGCTCGGAATCCTCACTGCGATTCTGGATAGACGCTCTTTGCAAGTACCTGGAGCCTCTTTAGTGCAACTCGGGCAAACAACTTTCCTACAACGCTAAGGAGAGAGATGCCACGGTAGTTGTTGCAGTCACCCCTGTCGCCTTTGTTCTTGTACAGCGTGATGATGTTTGGATCCCTCATGTCTTGAGGTACTCCACCTTCTCTCCAGCAGAGGATTTCATGCAGCTCAGTGACGATGATCTCTTTGCAGCACTTTAGGACTTCAGCAGGGATGCTGTCTTTTCCAGGTGCCTTGCCAAAGGCAAGGGAGTCCAGGGCCACATGAAGTTCTTCTAGGGTTGGTTCACTGTCAAGCTCCTCCAGCACAGGCAGGCACTCAATGTTGTTCAGCGCTTCTTCGGTGACTACATTTTCTCTGGAATATAGCTCAGAGTAGTGCTGCACCCAGCGTTCCATCTGCTGCGCCCGATCCTGGATGACCTCGCCTGCTGCAGACTTCAGAGGGGCAATTTTCTTCTGTGTTGGACCTAGGGCCTGCTTGATACCATCATACATCCCCTTGATGTTGCCCGTGTCAGCTGCTATCTGTATCTGGGAACAGAGCTGGAGCCAGTAGTCGTTAGCACATCTCCTGGCAGCCTGCTGGACTTTGCTGCAAGCAGCTCAGAGGACCTGCAGGTTGCGCTCACTGGGACAGGCCTTGTATGCTGCTTGAGTTCTCCTCTTTTCCTCAGTGACTGGTGTCAACTCCTCAGAGTGGGCTTCAAACCAGTCTGCCGTCTTGTTGGTCCTCTTGCCGAATATGGACAAGGCTTTTTATTGTATACAATAAAAGCCATCAAAGTCAAGATTAGGTATTGTAATCTTTATATGCTGTATGCTCTAGACTTGGTCATTGAAAAGGGATTACAATAGGAGAGAATCAAACAACCTATATAGGTTGCTTTATAGGTCTGTAAAGTTTTTGCAAAACAGAGCTTCTTTCAATCTCCTGCTAAATTCCATCAAATGTGAGTTCAGCAAGTCCTTGTGCAAAGAACTGGGCCACCATCAAGGCAGTTCAGTGCAGGGCTGGCAAATTAAAATTAAAACAAAGAAACCAAAAAACCCTAATCTACATTTCTTAAATGTTTGTGACCAGGTCTGCTTTGTTTATTCTGCTCTTCCAATTGGTACTACCACGCCCCTACAAGGTTTCCAAATAGGTATTCAGTGGAACACAAAATTTTCAAGGTTCAGCTTTTATTATGTGAACAATTTGATACAAAACATTACAGTACTTCAAATAAAAACAAGCAAATAGACAACAAATATGGGCATTGCAAATAAGGCACATGTAAAAAACCACACATCCAGTGAAATAGACAGATTCTATATATATATTTGGAGG
Organism: Tiliqua scincoides; assembly: GCF_035046505.1. NCBI lineage: Eukaryota > Metazoa > Chordata > Lepidosauria > Squamata > Scincidae > Tiliqua > Tiliqua scincoides. Next base: position 16,279,144 of record NC_089826.1, on the reverse strand, counting down.
TAGAAATAATTACAAAAATATGGAACAATTTTAAGCAGGAGCAGTTCAGTTAAGACTAAGGTCCCCATTTTAAAACTGCCTTTGTAACATAGCTTATGTGGCATTTTATGCACTACATTTTGTGGCATCTCCATATTTTACCTCCGAGTACCAGCCGTGGTGGTGGGGAATCTATGCCATGAGTAATACAACAAGGAAATTACAAAAAGTTATAAATGTTCATACAAATGCATTGTAACAACATAAAAAGATTCTTGAAGCACCACATTTTTTTCCTCAAATAAAAAAAATCTACAATGCTCTTCTTTACAATTATCATTAGAGACCTAAAGATGCTTTTAATAGTGTTGCAATATCTAGTGGAATGGCTCCTTCTTCTCCTGTGGAATAAAAAGAATGTGTGAGAGAAACATTTTATGCAGCACAAGCAACTACAAAAGCATGTGAACCCCAGAACTAAATAAGTGGTTGTGCAGTCTTGTACTTTAACATATGGCAAAATCAATTGCATGCAGAGGTTGCATTCATATAAAAGAGGGAATATGGGATACAATGATCACTGGGCTTCTTACAAACCATTTACGCACACCTGATCTATGTGCTCAAGTGTGCTCCCAGGTGTCTGGTTTCTGAGCAACAGTAGCCATAAGCCCAAAAGTAAAACCTGAAGTTCCTCATAGAAGAGGTACCCGCTGCAACAGGGACTAGAAATCCCACTGCTAGTGCTTGTCATGCTTGTGCTGATCTGAGAAGCTGTAAACCAACAAGGAGGACAGGGCCACTTGTTGCCTGGCCTGCAGGTATCTGACAGGTCAACTGCTCAAGCACTAGGGACTGCTGAAGAAAGTTAATATGTGGAAACCCCCTATTTAAGGATGCTGGTGCTCTGAAGTCCACCTGCTTGTGACTTGCTAGATACTTTGGCCTAGTTCTCACTGAAGCAATAACTGTGTAGGATGGACAATTTCAGAGTGCGGGTCTGGGGAGGGGGGTCACATGACTGAATGTTCTTCCGCATAGAAAATGAGATGCCAGGAAGAAGGGTTATAGCCTAGCCTTTCCTCCAACATGCTACTCTTCTACATGGAGGAATCTTTTTTCTATTTTTTTGCACAGGGGAGCATTATATCACGTCACCCTCACCAACAATCTTTAGTGACTCAGCCCAGACATATTTATCACCCCAGTGAGAACTAGACTTTTAGCAGCAGAAAGCTAATAAAAGTAATAAAAAGTAAGAAGGAATCTTATGGCTTCCATTACCATATACCAGTGTTATTCAAACTGTGAGGCGCAGCTATTTAGGGCGGCGCCAGGAACTCAAAGGGGAGGCGCGGGATGTCCTCTTGCAGCGATACAGTCACACCCCTGGGCAGAATATGAGCCAGACTTCTGCACATCGTCTGTGCTTTTTTTTAAAGCAGAAGAAATGGGAGTTGCTCAGCTGCGAGTGGCTGCTACTGCCCTGCCCTTTTCCGAGCATGCTCGACTTGCAGTCCTTAACCCTTGCTGATCCTTGCCTGGTTGGTTTCTTGTTCCCAGCCTGGGACCGCTTCTCATCAAAGTGAAATCTCTCTTTTCAACCTCCTCCCTCTTCCACTCCCCCCTTTCGATCTCCGAACCTTCCCGCTGCATTAAATTAATAAAGGGTTCAATCCTATCCAAGGAGAACGGGAGAAATGACTAGTTGGATTGGGGTCCACAGGGGTGTGTGTGTGTAATGTTGATCAGACTGGTTGTTCACAAAGTTCATTTGATAAAACAATTCTATTGGTATGCTTACAAAGTTTAAAAAAATTAGTCCTCCTGGACCAGACAAAATCTACCTACTCCAGCATCCTGTTTCCAACAGTGATCAGCAGCTGATCATTTATAAAGCATGTATATTGCTGTGTATTAATAATATATTTTTAAGATCTGTATTTAATTAATGATAGGATTAATATAATTAATATTAATATAAATATATATTTAATATAATATTATAATAAATATAATATTATATTTAATCTAGTTAATATTTCTGGCCACTTCCTGTTTAACGATGTCACTTCCAGCCCTCAGGAACATGATGGGGAGTCATGGCCAACAGCCACGGGGGTCAAGGGAGCCACTGGCTGGAAAAGTTTGAGTACTACTGCCATATACAGACACTGCTTAACTTGTTAGCACTTACCTGCATCTGCTGCTGTCATATCTTGTTCTAGTTTTAATTTCTGCTGACTGATTCTGAGCATGGATTCCTCTATAGTCCCTTTACTTATGAGCCGTATAACTTTCACTTCTCTTGAAATAAAATAAAAAAATTAAGTTTTATTGTTCAACATGTGTTATTTATTCATAGGAATATATTCTTAGATTTATAGCATAATCCTAACTTGCGCTGGAATAGGCAGGCTGGTGGGCCTGCGCTGTATCCAGCGCAAGTTTGGGGCTGTCTGAGCCAAGAGAAAACTTTTCCCCTTACCCTGGAGACAACCACAGCAGCCCCGATGGGTCTCCTTGGAGCTGTGCCTTCTGATGAGGTGTCACAAACCTGAACAGCCTGGGACTGCTCTGGGTTGCCCGGGAACAAGGTCAGGATCTGGCATAACTGCCAGATCCTGTCCCTGTCTCCCAATCCCTGCTTATCCACACCCAGGAACACCCGGAAACACCCACCACCCATCCTGAAATGCCTCCCTCCCACCTCCTCTCCACGCCCCTGTGCTGGCTGAGCTTGGCCGACGCATACTTACAAGGGCCCAGGGCTCACATTGGCACGGGGAGGCCAGTGCACATTTGTGCACCCCTCAGAGTGGCGCAGAAGTGCTTGACAGCACTTTTGCGACACTTCTGGGCTTGAAAGGGACCTGTGTCAACCCAAGGGTGCTTCTGGATTGCACCCTTAACCTCTGTGACTCTTTCCTCAAATGTTTCTCTTCCAATCTGTCTAATCACTCTTATGTTCTTAAAAAAAAAACTTAAGAAATCTCTCTTAAGAAACAGAAGTTCTTCTGTTGGGAACAGGGCTCTGTTCTTTGCCCCCACTATTGTCTCTACCACACTGTTCTTGGACACTTCATTAATTCCACGCTTTCAGTACCACTGTATATAGATGACATGCAGTTCAACTAATTTCTATACTAGAATTTGGCCTGCCATCCAATGTCAACTATCTGTGACATTTCAGCCTGCAGGATTCATCATCTCAAGCTCAAAGTGTCCAAAACTAAACTGCTAATTTTTCTTCCCAAGACCCTCTCTCTTTGAACTCTGCTCCTCATCCATTGACAATGGCATTGTCCACCCTACTGAACAGGTTCCAAACTTTGGGTTTATCTTTGACTTAGTCTCTCTTCCTTATTCCCTATATTCACAGCCTATCACCAAATCATACCACTTTTCCCTTTATACTACTGCAAGAACACAGTCCTTCCTCTCTGCCCCCTTGGCAAAAACTATAGCTCACAACCTATGGTCAGTCTCTTTGTCTACTGTATTCTCCTCATCTATGGTCCTCCGTTGCCTCAGAACCCCCATCTCCAGTCAGCATTGTTGCCAAAATCATTCATCTCTGATATTGCTCTCTGTCACCCTCACTTTAGATCCCTTTACTAGTTACCTGTCTGTTCCTCAATTCAGCACAAGTTCCTTGTCTTTACTTTCAAAGACCTCCTCTCACATCTCACTATACTCCTGCCCATAACCTTCCCTCCTCCAGTTTCACCATTCTCAGCAGTCTGAAAGTCTCCTCTTTCCTCTGTTCCTTCTCTGTTGTTGCCTCCTTTATCCCCTGGAACTTGCCTCTGTGTGATCTCTCTCTCTCTCATACTTCTGAAACTCTGTTTCCTTCTGAAACTCACTATTTTTCGGAACCCTTTGGTCCAGCACCTTAGGTCTTTTTTCTTTACTCTAAGTATAGGCAAGGGAGACTGTCTCTTATTAATTTTTCATATTTTTATACAGCTCTTTCTCCAAGGAGCTCAGAGTGGTGTGCTTTAGTACAGTTTCACTACAGTGCTGTTTGTCCTGGTTGTGAATGACATCTATTCTAGCAGTGGAAGCAGTGCATTCTGGATTGGGTGAGGCCAATCAATACCAGTTTCCTGCCTCACAGATGCCATTGAGCTCCTATAGAGTTGTTTCACACACTGCTTGACTTTTAGGAAGAGTTTCCCCTGTGCTAGATACTATGGCCAGTATAAGAAAAAAGTTCCTTACCAGCCTTTGTTTCAAAACAGCATGTAATTTGTAAGCATAAGAAAATGTTCATCATATAAAACCATTGACATTTGCCCTCAATTAAAAAAAAAAAACCTACCTAGTTTGTCCTACTCTGTGGCATCGGTCTTCAGCTTGCTTGTCATTGTAAGGATTACAATCAATGTCATGAAGTATAACCACATTGGCTGAAGTCAAGTTAATCCCAAGACCCCCAGCTTTAGTGGAAAGCAAGAAGATGAAGATACCCATATCTGAATTGAACTCGTCTATTAGATGAATTCTACCAACAAGAGAGAGAAACAAATTAGTTTTTTTCCTTCATGGTATGCCCATAACAAACAGGCAAGGCTCTCAAACTGTGGGTCCATGGCCCATTAGTGGGTCACATCCCAATTTTTGGTGTTTTGTGAAACTGACAGGGTAGATTAGGCTATATGTATTAGCAGTTAAACAACCAGCTACTTGGGGAAGCACTGCTGCCCAGTCACCATTATAGCCACAGAGGCCTGAGTGGATGGTAAAGTGAAACTTTTTCAGGTTGGACTGATACTAAAAAGTTTGGGAACCACTGGGCTAGGGCATTGAATATTCTCTCACTGACTAACATTAACATCTCACAACATAGAAATAATTTTCATATTACCTGCAACACAAAGGTTTTCGATAGAGATGCAAGTGATGCAGATCTCACACCATTTTCCAGGCATCACAAGCAGCGAATCAAGTGATGCATATGAATTTGTGAACCAGCTCAAAGTTTATGAAATCATTTTAGTTTTTATCCTCAAACGGCAACTGTAGTTACATTATCTTATTTTAAGTTTTACGGCTATATGTATGGTTCCTTTCATGTGTACACATCATGCGAAAAGGAGAAATTACATTTGGAAATTATATAAAATTATCCAACATAAAAATATTTAGAACAGCATGGAGCTTCTCATTAACAAAAATTCTTTATTTAAATTCTTCTCTGATTATATACAAAGGGTGGCACCCAAACCTTTAGCACAGCAGTGTGTGATTAGAAGCTCCTTTCACTTGTAGAAGGACCCCATAACTCAAATGCAACTCAGCTTCCATTTGTAGGAGGAGTTTTGAGTGACGGCACAAGGCTTAGCCAAAGATTGGCTCTTCGCCTAGTGGATTAAGACCAAGCAGCCTGACTGAAGAACCACGGCAATAGCTAGCAGTCTATTACTTGAGTCCAACGTTGCCCTGTCCTTGGCCTGGTCTGCACCCTTCAGTGAATGTTATGGGTTGGTGCCCCCACCTCCCTTGTCTTATATTCAAGTCCTGATGCAGGAGTAAGAGAGGAGTAGGGCTGCCCCTGTGAGAGAGGGGAGCTGGAAGGTGGGTGAGATTGCACCGCTGTGAGAGAGGGGTGGGGAATGATGTGGTGCACTGCTATCGGGACTGGATTGGACAAGAGAGGTGGTTTTGGGAGTGGGTTGTTGGACCTTGCAGACTAGGGCCTTTCCTCACTCCCCCCCTCCAAATCTCTGGCTTTTAACTGTGGGTGTGGACTTTTTTTAGTGTCAAATTTTTAATCTGAGCAGGTGCATTGTTATAGTGGCTTTTAGGGCAGGCCTCGCCGGTAAGTTGTATGTTTATCTTCTGAGGGGAGCTATGTGGAGGGGAATAGTGGCACCATCAACAGAGTGACGGGCCATGGAAGATATGGTGGTGGGGCGAGGGCTGGCCGTTCCAGGGTAAGGAGGGTCCATCTTAGACAGATCGTCCCTATTTCCAGCCTTCCCTCCAGCTCTCTGGGGGCCTTGGCAGTAGTGCCCTGGGTCTGAAACTGCTGCTCTTAAATGCCAGATCAGTCAATAATAAAACCTGTCTCATCCAGGATTTAATCCTGGGTGAGGGTGCTGATCTGTCTTGTATTACGGAGACATGGTTGGATGAAGCGGGAGGAGTGAATCTTTCCCAGCTTTGTCCCCCAGATTTCCGGGTAGTGCAGCAGCCACGACTGCAGGGACAGGGAGGGGAGGTCGCGATAGTCTATTGGGAGTCCATCTCCCTTGCCAGGAGCCCTGTCCGGCAATTCACTGGGTTTGAGTGTCTATATGACTTGTTGGAAGGGCGGGACAGGATTGGGATTCTGTTGGTGTACCGTCCGCTTTGCTGCCCAACAGTTTATCTGCCTGAGCTGACTGGGTTGATCTCGGATGCTGCATTGGAAGCCCCCTGCCTATTGGTGTTGAGCGACTTCAATGTGCACGCCGAGGCCCCAGAGGTAGGTGCAGCTCAGGATTTCATGGCCACCATGGGCCTGTCACTAAAGATCTCTACCCCAACCCATGAGGCTGGACACATGCTAGACCTGGTGTTTTTGTCTGGGCAAAGGGATGGTGATCTGGATGGGGAGGAGATCGACATCACTCCGTTGTCATGATCACTTCCTGGTAAGGTTTAGACTTGTTGAGGCCTCCTGTCTCCGCAGAGGAGGTGGAGGACCTTACTGTATGGTTGGCCCCCATAGACTGATGGATCCGAATGGTTTCCTGAGGGCTCTGGGGGATTTTCCTGCTGCTAAGGCCAGTGACTCATCTGAGGCTCTGGTTGATCTCTGGAACAAGGAGATGGACAGGGCTGTGGATGAGATTGCTCCTGAGCGGCGCCTCCCAGCCAGCAGTCAAAGTGGCTCCTTGGTTTACCAAGGAGCTTCGAATGATAAAGCGGCAGGGTAGGCGTCTTAAGCGACGGTGGAGGAAGACTCGTGACAGATCCGACCGGACACAGGCTAAGGCCCACTACAGGGCCTACTCTATGGCGATAGTGGCAGCGAAGCACTTCTTCATCTTCTCTGCCACTATTGCATCCGCACATAGCCAGCCAGCAGAACTGTTCCGTGTGGTGCGGAGTCTCTTCCATCAGTGGATCAGGAGGACCACAAGGAGGTCCCTGCAACACCTTTGCTAGGCACTTTGCGGATAAAATCGCTTGGATTCAACCACAACTTGGACTCCAAGATGACAATGTCTAGTGATGTCCCCGTGGCACCTGTCAATCCTGTTTTGTGGGATTCTTTTCAGCTTGTAGAACCTGAGGATGTGGACAGGATCCTTTGGAGTGTGAGGCCATCCGCCTGCCCGCTGGATCTGTGCCCAGCATGGCTGATTAGATCTGCCCAGGAGGGACTGGCTGAGTGGACAGAGAGGGTAGTAAATTCATCTTTGAGGGAGGGGGTGGTGCCGCTGGCATTAAAGCAAGCAGTGGTTCGCCCCCTCCTGAAAAAGCCCTCTCTGGACCCCTCTATGTTGGATAATTATTGGCCAGTCTTGAACCTCCCATTTCTGGGCAAAGTGATCAAGCGGGTGGTGGCGTCTCAGCTCCAGAGGATCCTGAATGAAATGGATTATCTGGATCCCTTTCAATCTTGCTTCAGGCCTGGTTTCAGGGCAGAGACGGCCTTGGTAGCCTTGGTGGATGACCTACGCCAAGGGCTGGATGGAGGGAGTGCGTCCTTGCTAATCCTTTTGGACTGCTCGGTGGCTTTCGACACCATTGACCATGGTGTCCTTCTGGGACGGTTGGCCGAGGTGGGGATCAGGGGCACTGTTTTGCAGTGGTTCCGGCCCTTCTTGGCCAACAGGTCCCAGATGGTGGTATTAGGGGACTCTGGCACCCTGGCCCTTGAGGTATGGGGTGCCACAGGGTTCTATATTGTCCCCCATGTTGTTTAACATCTACATGAAACCGCTGGGAGACATCGTCCGGGGATTTGGAGTTGGGTGCCATCAGTATGCTGATGACACTCAGCTCTATCTCTCCTTTCCACCTGACACCAGGGTGGCTGTCTCTGTCCTGGAGCACTGCCTGGAGGCAGTTGGGATCTGGATGAGGGCGAACAAGCTGAGATTAAATCTGGACAAGACAGAGGTCCTCCTGGTGCAGAAATCCATAATGCGGGTGCTGGACTATCGCCCTGCTCTGAATGGGGTTGCACTCCCCCTGAAAGAGCAGGTTCGCAGCTTAGGGGTTCTCCTGGACTTGCAGCTCCTCCTGGATGTCCAGGTGTCGACTGTGGCCAGGGGTGCCTTTGCCCAGCTTCGGCTGGTGCGCCAGCTGCGGCTGTACCTGTCTCGGGCGGATCTGGCCATGGTGGTCCATGCCATAGTGACATCAAGATTAGATTATTGTAACACGCTCTACGTGGGGCTGCCCCTGAAGACAGTGCGGAAGCTACAACTAGTGCAGAATGCGGTGGCTCGGGTAGTTGCTGGGGGTCGGCGGTTTGACTCTGTCACACCGCTACTCCGGCGCCTGCACTGGCTGCCCATTTGTTTCCGGGCTGAATTCAAGGTGCTGGTTATGACCTTTAAAGCCCTAAACGGCTTGGGCCAGCGTATTTGAGAGACCGCCTTCTTTCGTATAATCCGGTCTGTTCTCTAAGGTCATCAGAAGGGGCCCTATTGGTTTTGCCATCATTGAGAGTGGTGAAGGGAATGGCGGCCAGAAACAGGGCTTGTTCGGTGGTGGCACCTGCACTATGGAATTCCCTCCCCTTTGAACTGAGAGCGGCTTCCTCATTATTAACGTTCCGGCGGGGCCTGAAGACTTTTTTATTCAGGAAAGCCTTCGAGGCACTATAAGGGCTGTTTTTATAAATTTATAACTTATGTCTTTTACTGCATGCTTTCAATCTGCTGCTATGTATTTTATCTTGTTTTAATTGTTTTTAAGTGTTTTGTATTTTTAATGTTGATCTGTTGTCTTGCATTTTAACTTGATTGTTAGCAGCCTTGGGTGCCCTTCGGGAGAAAGGCGGAATACAAATCTAATAAATAAATAAAATAAATAAATTGGGTGCAACCTAGAGAACATGATGTTAAACAAAATTCTTTAAATACAGTTTTTGTTAACTTGAATTTTCAAAGGCTTATTTTCTTTCTCCCCAGTATTTAGAGCCGGATACAAACATGTGCAAAAAAAAGCCACTGGTTGGACCTAATAAAGCTGTTAGTGTGTCATTTAAAAAGTCTTACCTACCTATCAGAAATCTGCGTCTTTCCGTCCAGCCTAAGGTAACGGTGTTGCTGTTGTTTCAGAAGAACCTCTAGAATGTCCAGCATCATAGTAAATTGGCTAAAGAGTACAACTCTATCACCCTAATGGAGGGGAAAACACACCCACAAACATCATTTAAGAAAAATCATTTAGAAACAGAAACATGCTTTAGAAACAGAAATAGAGATGTATGTCACTTAATGATGGGGATATGTTCTCCATTCTGTTGTTATGCAATTAGGTTAAGTGAACATTCAGCCCAATCTTGTGCCTTTGTTGCGTAAAAAGATACTCCCTACCAGACACTAGCTTGCTGCACACGCTACTGGAGATAGATTGCCTCCAACACTCTGACTGACACTCTGCTGCAGGCTATGGGAGATCTGACTGCCTCATTAAGAGCCTTTTTGTTGTGCTCTGACCACTGTCTATATACAGTCCTTCGTTAAGTGGACGGTTGTTAAGCAACATACGCCTGTACACAGAAATGGTTTATATAGATCTCGCAACTGGATACATAACTTAGGCACTTGAATAAGATCTATCTGAACATCATGAGTCAAAATTCTGAGGGTCTCCAATATATCTATCAAGCAGGTCTACTACATCACCTTCCATGCCACGAGATAATTCACATATGCATCCTCAACCAGATCAAGAGCAACATTGCATTTGCCTATGCTGGCACTACTGGTAATTTATAAGTGGGGTGCAAGGTGAGCAACTACAGTGTACTACTAATATAATACAGAGATGTTCTGTATTATGTCTCTCTCTCTCTCTCACACACACACACACACACACACACACACAGAGAGAGAGAGAGAGCAAGCAAAACTGCCCCAGAATTAAAACAGATTCATATTGCACTTCTATGTAATTTAAGCCAATGTGTACACAAGAGCCAAATTCTAGCAGATCAGACCCAGTCTCAATCATTGTAATCCTAATTTAAGACATTTTTAAAACAAAGCTTTACATTCAGATTTGAGTACTCGGCAGAAAAACAGTAAAATATTCAATGTGTGCTGTTTGTTTTTATTTTTGCTACATATGGATACTATTTCTCCTTTTATCCAAACCTGAGAGTTTCAAATTTAGCCTAACAAATATGAGACCATGAAGGATAAATGGCTAAATTCTTTTGTAGACATTATACTACCAAGGGGTGAACTGGGATAGGAAATGTTAACATGGTTAATGGCAAACTTAGGTAGATGGAAAGGAATGGACGACTGAACATTTCCCACCATCCTCTTCTATCAACTCACACATGATACAGTAAGTATGGTTAGCATCACAATGACTCTCGACTCCAAAGATGTTCATGGCCAGGAGGCGGGTGTATAGATTTCCCATATCCAAGCTCAACACAATACTGGTTTTCTACAGGCTTCCATAGTAACGGAATAATCTACAATCAAGATTAGCTTATTTACATACAAGATGTGCATATTGTGGTATGTCCAAAATATACTTGTAGAGCAAACCTTTTCTTTGAAGTCAGATAAAATACATTTCAGTGTTTTAAATTTTCCAGAATCCAAAATCAGATCCATATCAAGCTTAAAATCATGGACGCTTGCATATTGTGTACATAGCAGATGTAATTCATAATCTGTCATCACAGACATATCTTCAAATATAAGGTCAGGGTTTGCTTCACAGTGTGTAGGCTCCTACAACAAAAAAGTACCAAAAGAAACAAGGTTTAAGAATTACTAAGAACATTAAAATGTAATTTCACCTGTTTTGTACAGGATAACACAATCCTGCCAAACACAAAATGTGATTAACATTAGTACAATTAACTCTTCAAAACTTGTTTCTCACTAGATTAATAAAACTTTACAGCACAATCCAAAAGTGGTGTTGAGCTGGTGTGGCTGTAAGGTACGTTTGCCTGCTCAGGAGCTAGCTGGGCTGGTGCGAATGTCCGCACTGGCCCAGCAGCACCAAATTCCATCCAAGCACCAGCCAGCCAAGGTAAGTTCTTTTTTTTTTTTTAATTAATACTTTTAAATTTTATTACACACACACACACACACACACACACACACAATTAAAAAAACACATTACAAGTTTTATGGCAAATGTGGAGATATCAAGCAACATTTCTTGTTCTACTACAAAATCCTACAAAAAATTATCAAACTTTAAAACAGTCTACACCTATTATAAAATACCTTTTCCACACAAATAGAAAAATAAAAAAAACATAGAAGTTAACTCCTATCTACTCATCAGCCAGCCAAGATAAGTTCGTGACAGGCGGTGCAGGGGTGGGAGGGAGGGTGATAAGAGGGTGGTCTGGAGGTGGTCTAGGGAGGGGCTTTTTTGGATGGGAGGAGGGTGGAACAATGGGAGAATAGGTCCTCGAAGGGAGTGGGATTAGTGGCAGCACATGCCACATCCTAACCCCCTCACGGCCCACCTGGTGTTACACTGGGCTTCCCAATCTGCACCAGCTAAATAGCTGGCATGGATCCAAGAAGCCCCATTGGGGTGGCTGGGGCTTTACTTGGGTAAGGGGAAAATATATCCCCTCACCCCAAGGAGACCTCCAGCTGGCTCCTAAACTGCACTGGATGAAGTTCAGTTCATGTGGCCTGGCTGCACCAGCACAGTTTAGGATTGGGCTTGCCCATCTGATTTGGTATGTTAGCTGAATCTGACTTTGGGGAAAAAAGTCAATATTAAAACATTTAAGATTAAGGGCCCAGTCCTATACAGTGTGCGCACTGTAGCAAGAACCGGTCCAGCTAGCGCCAGTGAACTGCCGCTGCTCCGCAATCGCACGGACCACTGGGCAGGAGAGAGGTAGATGGGGGCATGGGGGGCATGGGGGGAGGGGGGAGAATGCACCCCAGCACTGTCTGTTCTAGTGGCTGTCTGCTGGTATTCATTTGCATCTTTTTAGATTGTGAGCCCTTTTGGGACAGGGAGCCATTTAGTTATTTGATTTTTCTCTGTAAACCGCTTTGTGAACTTTTAGTTGAAAAGCGGTATATAAATACAGTTAATAATAATGCGTTCTGGGGTGAGGGGAGGCAGAGGGAGGGCGGGGAGGAGGTGTGTCAGGGGTAGGAGGGCTGCTCCACCAGATCCTGAGACTCCATGTCGGGCTGCTGGCCCGACATGAAGGCTCTTGATTCTACGGTGACCCTTGGGTGGTCATAGAATCAAATAGCCCCACTGCAGGGCTACTTGCCTTACCTAGAGGAAGGGGACAAAAGTCTCCTTCCCCCTAGGAACTGCTGGTGCTGCCCAGGTTGCACTGAGGATATAGCGGCAGCCATTTTCGGCAACGCTACAGCCCTGGGCGTCAGGCAGCTCAGGATTGGGCTGTAAGACACTTAAGTATTCATATTACACTTGTGTCTTGAAAGTAGTCTTGCAATATCAATAATTATCCAGATAGTAGTGCGCAGGTGGAGACCAAAGGCCAATGACAACTATGTTGCAAGGTGGCAGTGGTGGTACAAGAAAAAGAGGATACATAACTTCATTTCTCTTCCTTTACCTACCTAATCAACTGCACATCAATTAAATTGCTCTTCCTTACAGATTCAATGTGAGGAGAGAACAAGAGAGTGAATGAAGGCAGTAGTTCAGTTTGATCAGGACTGGAGTCAAGGGAAAAAATATATTACCAATGGGGCTTACTCTTAGGTGAGCACACTTACAATTGCAGCCAAAATCTATGTGATACATGTACCTAGGCTTAGTTTCATCAGTAGGGGATGAGAAATGAGGAGATATATTTCTCATTGGCCTGACTTATAACAGACAAGTCTATTTAACTATGGACATGGGTTTATGTAGTTTTTGCCCTTAGAAATCATTTCTGGTCTCCCCCCCCTGCTCCCGTTTTAGGGACCTTACAGTACAATTCTAAACATGTTTACTCAGAAATAAGTAAATAAGAAATAAGTTCACTGAATTCAAAGGAACTTGCTCCCAGGCACACATACATAGGTTGGAAAACCAAATAGCTGATTTTAGGATGGTTGATTTTTAGGTTTGAGCATCTATAATCGCTTTATTATAGGTTCACATAGGGACGGGGAAGAAAGAAAAAGAGACTTGACCTTACCAACGGTTTCATTTGGGTCACACTTTACTTAATGACTTCTAGTACAAATACTATATGTTTTCTGTATACTGGGGGTGGGGCTCTGTATCTGTGGATCATGTATCCACAGATCTGACTCATCACAGGTCCCCAGACCTGTGTTCAGCCCGACTTGGCCCAACCTGAGCCTTCTGGAGGCGACCACAGCTGTGCTCCAGTTGGCTTTGGAGGCTTTAAGGGGCTAAAACAGCAGATTTCCTTATCTGGTATCCACAGTGGAGTCCAAGAATGGATCTCCCGCAGATACCGAGGCCCCACCTGTCTATCCCATTTAAGGTAACAGACAACATATTTTTGTATGTGTATCTTGCATGATCACTCCCATGGTTTCCTGACCATTCATTATAATTAGTTCCACCATGTACATTTCACAGAATTTAAGATCTTTTACCTTATTTTATCCCACAGCCTTTAATCCATTTTCAAAACCTAGGATGTTTTCCTAAGAAAGGTCTTCTCCATTTAAACAGTTGACTTCAAACTTTAAATGCAGTAATTGCCACAGTTGCTATCTTGTGAAGTTACTGTATTAATTCTGTCATGAATTCTGTAAGCAACCGCTTGTTGCATTTTATTTAAATCCAGCTTCTTACCTTGAGCATAAGTGTTGACATCGCCTTAAGTTTCTCAGTTGTATAGTACTGGCGATGTAGGAGTGGGTGATTGGCCATCTTTCTTAGCTGCATCATAACGTTGCCCATTTCTGAACTTTTTCCTACGGTCAAACAAAAGGAAACAGTATAAAACTTACTCACCGATTGAGTATTAGCTGCAAGTGTATTCAAGGCAGATTTTGCATGTATGAAAAAGCAAACAGAGTTTACTATTTCTGCTCTGTACTACATGAGATAACTAGTGGAGGAAAAATCAAAACATTTGCATACCTTGATTATCAATAGATTTCTTTAAGCAGCGAAACAGATCTTGATATAGTTGTTCCTGTTTCTCAGACATTTCACACAATTCAATTATATCCTTTTTGGGAGGTAGTTGTTTGAGGACCTGGTGGGCCAAAACAAGATTCTGATTTATTTGCTAAGGATTAAAAGTACAAATTTACAGACTGCTCCTAAAACACATTTGCTTAGAAGCAAATTGTATTCAGGAGAACTTATGTCCAGCAATTACAGTCCGCATTGCAGCTAAAAGCAAGTGTCGCAAGTTAAAATGAAAAGGGGATATACCTCTTCTTTTACTCTTCTTAAGATGAATGGTTTTATTATCTGCTTGGCATGTGCAATTCTCTCCTTTTCATATATACTGTGCTCCTCAGTTGCTTTCTAGAAAGAAAACAATGTCAAAAGCAGAAAGTGCAGGTCATACAGAGTGTGCAGTCAATGTATGCTATTACACAGGCCAACACACATTTTGCTTCCTTAAATGTTACACCAATTCCTGGGTATATTTTGGGTGCTGGTTCCAAAAATGGCATCCGTTTTGCCCTATCACGTCTAGTTTTGAAGATATAGTATAGCCTCTTTAGTGAATGGTTCAAGCAGCTTCCTCATGAGGAAGCCTACACCATGGCTTCCTCATGAGGAAGCTGCTTGAACCATTCACTAAAGAGGCTATACTATATCTTCAAAACTAGATGTGATAGGGCAAAACGGATGCCATTTTTGGAATCAGCACCCCAAATTCATATCAAACCACCATAAAGTTTGGAAAAAACTTTTCTGACCCTCAGTTTTGTAGGCCTGTGTTATCAGTGAGTGTTTCATCATTTACTTCATACGAAAGTGATTGCTCTCATTTGAATATTCTAACTCAAGAAATTCTCATATTCACAGTTGAAGCCTCCAAAACATACTGTAATATGCACCTCCCCTACAGTCATAAGTGGATTTATTCTGGAGCTGCAATTTTGAAGACTACATGGTGAATGGGCACTATGAAGAATGGACATAATCTACATTTCTGAGCAATAAACATGCATTCAAAGAATACTTACTGTTTTAGTAGAGGAGAACATCCTCCGAATTTCACTGGTACTACTACTAAACATGTGCGGCATGACAAAATTCAAAAGGGACATAAGTTCTAAAAGATTGTTTTGAACTGGAGTTCCTGTTAGCAGCAAGCGACTTTTTGCCTATGGCCATTATAAAAACAAAGAATTACAACCATCAGTTGTTATAATAGTAAATGACTAAAATATCTCTAAAAGAGACATTACAACAACAGGAGGATCATCTCACAGTTGAAGAATTTAATTCTTTCATCAAGCAACATAGTAAGAAAATAATTCTGCTTTTTCCTGGGGGTATTATAATCTAGTCTTATTGAATTCAAAGAGCAGCTTCAGTCAGGACAATAAGGGAGGGTATCAGGAAACTCCAACTATTTCCATGCTTTTCTGTATGTTCTGAAACAGAGCTTCCATGTCCCTCCATCAGAAAGAAAATATTCTATTTTAGATGAGATGGTGAAAAGCAGAGATCACGTCACATGTATTTCCTGCTATTGTGACATCAATATAATATCAGAAACCATTTTAAAAATGGCTATTTTGACACTCTTTAAAAGAGTCAGTCAAGTTATGGCGACTAGTTAACAAACTATGTACAGACTTGTTCAATATCAAAACACAGAAGACTTTCTCCTTCCTCAGTTGTGAAAGTGGCCCTATAATGATCATGAAGTTGTCCAAGTGGCAGATTTAGATTTCGATTTAAACCTTGTTTCTAAGCACACTCTGATTCTTGGTTCTTTTTAACATTTTTACTGAAAAGTTTCAAATAATCTGACCTAGGCTGCAATCCTAACGCACTTTCCTGAGAGTAAGACCCATTGAACAAAATAGAACTTACTTCTGAGTAGACCTGGTTAGGATTGTGCCCCTAGTCAACTTATTTTGTAAGATAAGAATCAGAATACAACTCACTGCAGACACTCGTCTATAAGTCGATCTCACAGGTAAGTCAAAGGCAGGTTTTGAGCCCCAAATCATGGAATTTTCTATGACCCTTGGATAAGTTGGGGGTTAAACTTGGGGGGGGGGGGTCTGACTATAATTTTGTCTGATTTTACCTGAAGCCAGATCCTGAAAAATAACCTTCCATTAATTGTTACCTAAAAACTAGTTTCTAATTTATTAAAAATACAATAAAGATCATAAGATGCATTTTTGTTCATTAACTTTTAAAATTCTGGTCTTCACAACATTTGTGTAAACACTGTCAGAGTAAGTGCCTGTAAACAACATACCAGTAGAACCATTAATCAAATCCTTCTTTAAGGTGCCTGGTGTGTGAAGCCAGAGACTCTACATATAACATGCAACATAAAACATGTAATTGGGAGCGTGCAGTTCAGTTCACAGCAGGGAGATAAGCAACAACGACTGAGCTGCGCACAGTTGCAACCTGATTTACTCAGAAGCAAACCCAGTGCTTTCCATGGGTATTATTCTTAAGTAACGGTGCATTGTAGCCTAGGCGTTTCAGAGGAAAATGAGGATCACATCCTGGGGTTTTAAAAACCAGACCCCCAAACTTGTGTGTGTGTGTGTGTGTGTGTGTGTGAAATTCTTTGCAAATGACTTGCCAGGAATGTTCAGAAGCAGCGGCAAAAGAAGAAGAGGAGGCATTTCCCTTCTTCTCCAAACTGGAAGGGAGACAAAGGGAATTGCGGGTAGGCTTTGTGGGAGTATGTGCTGCACTTACATAGCAGCAGCCCATACAGACTACAATTCCCAGAAGTGCCTTCAATTCTCTTCCTGTCTGGAGAAGAGGCTAAAATGGCTGCCTCTGAATACTGTAATTACTGGTAAAAATTCTCCTTTTTTTCCACCTGCTTCCTGCTTCTCAGCCCATTTCCACACCCTCCCCACTTCACCAGACAGCTGCTGAGCTTCCATAAGCTTCCCAGAAGCTCCCAGAGGACTATGCTCCACTTACTGCATTGACCCGGGTATAAGTCGACCCAGGATCTCAGGCTCCATTTTTAGGCATATTTTTTTCAACCAATAGGTGAGTACATACGGTATGAATAACATATTTAACTTTGTTAGGGAATAACAAACTTAAAAGCAACTAAACAAACTGCTTGAGAGAAGGTGTCAAAAGCAAGGAGACAAAGTCTTACATTAATTGTCATCAAGTGTTGATAGCGTACTGAACCCATGTTCTTTAACATGTGACCTTCATCAAATATTGCATAATTAAGTTTCATCCGTCGGAACAGACTACGGTCTTCTGGACTGCTAATAGCACAATTATACCTATCAAAAGAGCAAACTATGAGCAAATACCAGTCTATATACAAATACAGTCCATACTGATATTTGAAGGGTTGAGAGGCACCTGTAATAACTAATATTTATAGAGTCCCATCTATGTGATAAAGATAAAGAGAAAACAGCTCCTATGTTCCGAAAGTCTTACAATCAAAAACAAAGAGAGCCAACAGAGGAAAAGGAGGGGAGGAGTACAAGGAAGAATATTCTATTACAGGGGTGTCAAACTTGTTTCATACAGTGGGCCGAATAGCATTCATGATGCCTGCTGAGGGCTGGAGATGATGTCATTAGGCAAGAAGTGATGTCATTAAGCAGGTCATAACCAGAAATAAGCACTTTTTTCTCACTTAGGAATACATTAGCTGCAAAATGACAGAAGAGAAAATATGCAAATCTTGATCATATTTCAAGATATGGGAGAGCCAAATTATCATGCAGGTTGCCCTTTCAGCAGTGCCACCTCAGCACTGCTCAACAGTTGAGAGCTTGAGGGCCAGATAAAATGCTTCAGCGGGCTGCATCCGGCCCCGGGCCTTATGTTTGACACCCCTGTTCTAGTAACCATGCTTAGGTTTAAATCCTCTAAAAAGTTTGGTAACCACTGCCCTACTTATTTCTCCACTCCAGAAAGAGTCTCTCCTCTCTCCCCAATACTAAGTCATGTAGTGACACTTATTCAGGCCTGGCAAAATATCAGGGACTATTAGTGTAGACTGACTGGTGGCAGGGAAGGTGGGGACTGGTGGAGGAATGACTTGTATGACTTGTATAATCCCTGGTGGGTGCAGTGCTACTGTACATGTTCTGTATGCAGACATAGTGAGCCCCTCATGATAAGTGATAAGAATTCCCTTGTATAAGACAAAAGGGAAGGGGTGCACTTGAGGATATCACTGGAGAAGCAAGATCTTTGCCCTCAGTGATACCAGACATTGAGAACCAAACTTATTTCTATTTGCATTCATGTTTCTTGCACTTGCTAGAGTGTACTGAAATGTTAGCAAGCAAATGGGTTATGATTCAACCTCAGATGAAAGACTGTAACGAAGTGCTTTGTTAGGTAACAGGAAGTGGCTAAATGCTACATAATTCTTGTACTTACGTTGTCACAATCACATTAAAATCTACAACTTTATTATGGATATCCATTCTAAGATGCCTTCTGTCTTCCTGAGATCCTAGAAAAAAATATAAGATTTTTTTTTTGTGCCTCTAGAGAACCCTTTTCTAAAAATTCCCATCAATTTTATGATAGTTCACAACATTTAATTTTTAAAGATCACATTCCCAGTTCAGCTATAGATGTTTTATTCCAAAACATATAATTTCTTACCATAATAAAATAAGACTTGGAGTTCAGGACACCACACGTTAACTTCTCTTATCCAGTTATCTATTACAGAACACACTTGAAATTATTATAGAAGCATTTTATAAATGAACACACAGATCAGTATTAGTCCAGGCTTTCTTTTCATTGATCTGTCACGCTGCTGCTCCAGTGGCTGCACTGGCTGCCAGTTCGTTCCTAGGCCCAATTCAAGGTGCTGGTTTTGACCTTTAAAGTCTTAAATGGCTTACGACCAGTGTACTTGAGAGACTGCTTTCTCCTGTACAATCTGGTCTGTTCTCTGAGGCCATCAGAAGGGGACCTGTTGGTTGTGCTGCCATCGAGAGAGGTTGGTGAGGATGGCGACCAGAAACAGGGCCTTCTTGGTGTTTGCACATGTGTTATGGAATTCTCTCCCCTTTGAGCTTAGGACAGCTTCCTCTTTATTAATTTTCCAGCGAGGCCTGAAGACATTTTATTTAGGAAAGGCTTTGAAGTCTTATAATGGCTGCTTTCAGAATGCTATAATGTTTTCTACTGACGTGTTTTATTGCTGGCTGCTTTGCTTTTATCATTGTTTTTATAGTTTTATCTGCATTTTTTTACTTTTTGTACTATGTATTTTATGTATTGACTGTCACCTGCCTTGGGTACCCTTCGGGGAGAAAGGCGGATTACAAATCCAACAAATAAACTACTATTTTGGTTAGTGTGGTTGTGGATTGGATAGTGGACTTGGTCTTAGAAAACCTAGGTTCAAAACCCTGCTCAGCCATGAAGATCACTGGATGACATAGGCTCAGTCAGTATCTCTCCATCTAACTTTCCTTAAAAGGCTAAGGGGATAAAATGAGATAACCCATGTGAGTGCTGCTCTGACATCTTTGGAGATGTCACTAAATCAATATCACTAAATAAGATCTAAAAAAAATAATTAATGAAATTCCTTACATACCTATTGTTGATGCTGGCACTACAATCAAATGTGGACCAACGTCACCCACTTGATAAAGATATGCCAAAAATGCAATTGCCTGAATTGTTTTTCCTAAACCCTAGATAAACAATGGAGGAATACAGAACAGAATTATCTTAGCAGTAATGCTACTGTGGATTAACTCATCAGTGTTTAATGTTATTTTGCAACTTGTTTCTGGTTTTAAGATCGTGAAATGGATAGTAATACTTTAAATAATACATTTAATAAATATTTAAAAAGTAAGGTGTTATCACATTCTGCTGTTTATTTGCTAAATGGGACTAACCATGTTAAAAATAGCTTCCTTATTGTTACTATAAGAAAATGCATTGCATAAGCCTTAACATCCTTTACAAGCACTCAAAGACATTTTCTATATCTGACTCCTTAGCTACAGAGCTACAACAGAAACTGGACTTACTGGCTTGACCAGCTGTCACTCACTCCCTCTTGGTGAATTTTGATCCCCAGACCATGAGAGGTGGTGGCTAATCCCCAACCTATGCTTTTTTGTCTACTGCCTTTCAGGGCTGCCTTCTTTTTTTTAAAAAAATTTTTTTTGAAACCCCAGCTAAAATGGTATCAACTACTTCCCAGCTCCCAAAGGGCAGCTGCTGGTCACCTATCAGTACATGCCTCTGTTAACACGCACAAGCCAGGAGCCACTGGACGGAATATTACTGAATATTCTGGGAATTCCTCCTGCTTTTCATCAGCCATTCTGAACCTTTCTATGGCTATCGCCCCTTAGGAGCTCTACTCTGGTTCCAGGGCCCCCTGGAACAAACAAGGATACAATATGAACAGATAAACATAAAATCACCTTCTTACAGTTTTCAGTTTGTGACCCTTTCAAATGTGTCAGGGCTTCCCAGGGGGCCACATGGCTCACGTTGAGAATGGCTGATCTAGAGAACTTGAAGGATATCCCTCTAGTGGTGCAGCCTGTTCAATCCTGTGAACATGAGTAATTACTACCATAACTCCCTCCTCATTAGTCTGTTGGTTCACCTACTAGAACTATTGAATAGCTACATGATGCAGCTTGGTCAAACTCTCCATCCCCCATTTCGGTTACTGGAGTAGTACAAGCATATGCACCAAGACCTACTGGAAGATAACTCCCCTCCCATGTTCTACTGCACTGAATATAGTCCTAAATAAGAAACACTAAACCTAAGCAGTTTGCTTAATGTTGATCATGCAATTAGGAATGGTAAAGTAAAAACAGAAGAGAGCACAACAATATTATTTTCTGAAAGAGATTTTCAACTTACCATTTCATCAGCTAAAATGCCATTCAGCGAATGCTTGTGCAGCAGGGCTAGCCAATTCAAACCAATCTTCTGATATGGCTTGAGCTCCATACTAACAACAGAACAGAGTACACCCCATGAAAACTAGTGATCAGCAATTCATCAAACACTTGACATACCATAGTTTAGGGTACAAGCTCAACAACTGTTAAGCTCCACTAATTTTTTTTCCTGCAGCAAACAAGTAAAATATAGAATTTGCGTATGTATATACATTTGGGAAACGTGGCAGACATTCAAAGACAGGTATACATGCATGTATTACTTCCAACTTTTGCAAAAACATAAACAAAGGAGTAACATTGGGGTTACCTGCCCAAATCACAATATGGAGCAATGGGTTATGGAAGTTAATCGTCATGGGGAAAAATATATGTACCTATAGTCATACGCCACTTAATGACGGTGATTGGTACCACAATCCCATTGTCAAGCAGTGCTTGATGTAATGCGAACCCTCCACAGGGAAGGGGATGCTTTGCTCCCCTCCCCTCTGGATGGTTGTCTGAGCCTACCAGAGGCAGCGCACATCCAAGTCACTGTCTCTGCGAGGCTCAGACTGAAGGAAAGTGCGCCTCTCGTATGACCTCTGGTTTCACAGAGGAAACGGGAAATTGCATGAGAGGCACGATTTCCCTCAGTTTGAGCTTTGCAGAGGCAGTGCTCAGATGTGTGCTGCCACTGGGAGGCTTAGACAACCCTCCAGAGGCAAGGGGAGCAGAGCGGAGGGTGGGGTTGTGTGCCCCCAATGACCATGTGACCACACATGGTCGTCGCATATGCGATCCTGGTGTAAACCGGTAGGTCACTAAGGGGCACACACCTGTATATGTACACTATTCATTTCCATGGGATTAAATATGCTCAGTGATTACAATACAAGGATTTCTGCAAGTTTACCTAAAAGCACTAGTCCACTCTAAAGGTGAATGAAAAGGAATGTAAGACATTTCAATACAGATAAGTATCCTCCCAAAGTAGCAGTGGAAGCCTAAGAGCGCAATCCAAAGGATGTACTTGGCCGGTGCAAGTCCTCTGTGCCTAGGAAGGTTGCAAACGTGCCAAAAAGCATGTTTGAACCTTCATGTGAGTCAGCTGGGCTGGTGTAGGGAAGCATGCTGGACTGTGGAGGCCAGATCCAGCCTCCACACCATCCAAGCTCGGTAGGTTTGTGCCAGCCAAGTTCAGCTGGCACAAGGATCTGGGTGTGTGTGTGGGGGGGGGGAGTGGGGCCCGGATCTGGCAGTTATGCTTGATCCTAGCCCTGTTCCCAGGTGGCATGGAGCAGCTCTGAGCTGCTTTGTTCTACTCTGATCTGCACCACGTCTTTAGGAGGTGCAGATCCAAGTAGACCCATTGGGGCTGCTGCAGCTCTCCCTGGGGTAAGGGGAATTTTTCTCCTTGCCTTGGGCCAAGCCACAGCTAATCCAAAATTTGCACAGGACACAGCACAGGCTCGCCAGTCTGCCTGTTCCAGCGCAAGTTAGGATTGCACTGCCTGTCAATAACCTAAGATGAACTGCACAGGAACATTCCTCAAGAACTAGTGCAGGCTTTTTCTGGGTAACTGGCTACTTGACAGAAGTCAGTTAGATTTGAAACTCTCAACTATCTGAACATAGCTCTCATTTTTTCTGTACATATAATATTTTCTAAAGAGCAATTCTACCAAACCTTTGATTCAGAATGGACGGTTGCTCAATGTTCCATCCACCTCCACCATCTCCGGTGATCCTGGTCACTTGTTTAGTCAGTTTATTCGAGATCTCTTCACATTTGTTCATAAGTTTTAACACTACATCTCTTTCTCTTAATAATGTTTTGCAGTTCCATATAATATCTTCTGACAAGCCGTTCGTCTTACACATTTTAGTGAACTATGAAAGAAAAAAAAATCTGCTAGTTTTAACTCAAGGAAAACATCAAACCAAGCCTGAACAAACTCAGAAATAGCTTAGTGCTCCATCCTATCCTTTCCTTGAGATATGCTATCATATCTCCATGAACTCTGGTGCAACGAAAGCCCCACCTGCGTAGAAGTCCATCTGCTGATGGATGTGCTGCAGACACCAATGCAACACTGAAAAAATGTAGTATGGACACTGGCAGAGACCAAAACAGAGAGGAGATTAAGGCAGGATAAGGGGAGTTGGTGCACACCAATCCCAAGCCTCTTTTAGATGATGGACATAGTCCCGACATCGGAAAGCACTACACCAAAGACAGACCTGATTGCAGGTACGAGTAAGCCTACAGCAAGCAATGGGGAAATCTCATCTCCCACACCCCCAGTCTCACCCACCTCCCTACAAAAGAGCATAGGATGCAGATTGCATTTGACAGCCAATCACAGAACTCCTGCCACAGCTTAGGCAAGAAAACAGGCAGCACATGCTATACCTCTCTGGTAAGTCAAAAGGTAGCTTTGGTGATAGGAACCATGGTGAAAGGGTACTTGGTGCACAAAGGGAGCAACTTTGCACAGACAACTTAATGTCACTCACAAGTATGGCAAGCTATTACGCTAACTTGTCTTTTCAGAATTCTACGTTTTCCTCTTTCATCAGATTTCATCCAACATTACACGACATTCGTCAATGTTCTTTTATTTCTCTTATTTCTGTTTAAGTTTCACGTATATTCACATGTGTTATATAGTTATTTATATTTTTCACTGGCCAAAATAAATTGGCAAGCTAAACATGACTATGTTTTGATATTCATTCATTTCTGACTCTCTTGCATGCGCTGGTTCCTAAACAGACAAAAGTGCAAGGTATTGCTGTATAAGAAAGGGGAAAGTCTGATGAAGTTTACAAGGACAGTAGTAGAGTGTGGGTTGGATTGGCTTTGTTTAACTAAAATACAAGTGGTATAACACATAATCTCCACGTTCTCGCCCATCCTCTGGATATCAGCACTTCTGCTGTTGAGAGCTCTTTCCATGAATGATGCTCCTTCTGCAGAAGCCATTAGCAAAGATGCTACCCACAACTATACAAACTGTACAAACGTGAAAGGTCAGGGAAGCACTCGTGCCTCCTTAGGGAGAACTAGGATCACACTGAAAATCACTATCATAAATTGTTAAGAACTGGTAAGTTTTAAGTTGCCAGATCTAGATCAAGGTTGTTGAAATTTTATGATTCAACAACAGAGGGCACTGTTGCATTTGTAAACAAGTTAGAATACGCTTGCAAGTTTACTTTTAATTTTTTTTCTTTTAGTTTACTTGTCTGAACTGCAAACGCAAAATAATACCATTTATCTTCCAAAGAGAACATTCTTATGCAATTACAAGAAAGAGAAGAATAATGTGCTATTTGGTCTACATATTGATATTAGAGGATTTGATTTCTATAGCTACCCAAAACTTTTGTATTACAAGAAGTATTATTTACCTTTTGTACAGTACAGTAATTGAACTCGGAGCACAACAGAAACAGATTCATTTAATTTCTTACAATTGAACACATTAAATAGTAATTATTTAAATATTTAAGAACTATTAATATGTTCATGTAATATGTACAGAACCCAAGTAGTGATATGGCCAAAGTATGTATGAGTAAATAAGGAAGGCCTATGGTCAAATCTCCATTTAGAAATATTAAGACAATTTAGCGGCTTCATACAATCAAAAATGAACCACATTTCTGGGAAATACTCCAGATCTACTGGGAGCTGTGTAACCATTTTGAAGTGGTTGGATCATCGCAGAAAAGGCCACAATATACAGCAACATCATTTCCAAAGACAGACACGAACAGTCATGGTCTTTGTGTTCCTACACCTCCCACATCGAAAGGGGGAAAATGCATTTTCAAAGCCAAGACAATCAACATGGACATACTTGTCAGCAACCTGGCCACTTTTCTCAGACCGCCTCCAGCACCAGAGAACCACCCTTTCTCACTTGTTTTAACAGAGAAGTGATTCAAGGATACAAGAAATAGAATTCAAAACAAGCTAATATTTTCCTAATCCCAAGGCTGTCAAAAGTCTTTTGTTGCACCCATTATTGCAAATAGGTATGAGATAGCATCTATTTTATTTCTAAAGAAGTTAATGGTACCCACTATATATGGGATTAACAGGTCTTTTTGCTTTGTTAGGGTGTAGATTCATAATGAGGCTTTGCCTTATTGCCCTTGAATGTAACTCAGAAAAAAAAATCTTCAAAAGTTAAGAAGGGACTCTCCTTGAATATTAACCTTGTACTAAGAGAGTAGTCTGTTCTATACAAGAGAAGGGAGAACGCCCTGAATCTGGCATTCAGAGATAACCTCTTATCTCTGAATGCCAGATGTTAGGGAGTGGCAACAAGATACAGGTATCTTGTAGCATAATGCACTCCATGAAGCACCTGGTGGGCCACTATCTCACAGCATGTCTGATCCAGCATGTCTCTTCAGAAGTGGATTGAACTCTATCAGGCTGTAGATTGAGGATTCACACTTTACTGCTATTTATTTATTTTATTTGCTGTATTTCTATCTCTTGAGGGAGCATCGCACTGGCCAATTGCTGGACTTGCATGTGATTCAGGGCTACTACCCATCTGCAGTGCCCTACCCATCTAGACACACTCATATACACCTTGTATCCTTTGCATCATTGTTGATATCTGCTGGCATGACTGTCAAGAGGCCGCTCTCTCTGTTCCCCTGCAACTGTCCGCCTTAGATAGCATGGCAGAAGGGGGCTCATGACCACTGAAGAGTTCCCCACCAGCACCACTGGAACCCAAGTGAGGATTCTTGCAGACCTGGAGAACAGAGAGGCCCTTCCCCTGGAGAGTGTCACCCTGAGGCCAGCTGTGGTGAAAAATAACTATGTCAGGGAAGAAGGAATTCCTAACTACTAACAGAAGAGACAACAACTGTGATCAGGCCAAAGTTTTAATGGCACAGTCCCAAAGACAGAATAGCATGTGAAAGAGAAACACACAGGAGTGATTACCATCTCCTCCTAGCAAGGCTGTTGTGCCAATGCAAGCTGTCTGACAGAAAAGCAAAGAACAGAAACCAGTGAGGTCTAGCTGCAACTGTTGGTTCACAGTCTATGATGGAGACTGCAAAGCCACAGGGCCTGACTGGAAACAGCAGGTCAGCAACCTCACTGAGTAGCAGCTGGGCTCAGACTGATCACTGTGGGCAAGTAGGCAGTAGGCTTCCTCTTAGTGTCAAAGTGCCTCTGCCTATGGGACAGCTGTTTGTGGAGAGCAAGGAGAAACACAGAGAAAGTAACAAGGAGCAGCCAGCAACATGAGTAACACGTGTTCTGGATTGAGATGCGTGCTTGGTGTTTGTGCTACCACTGGGGTGCACATGCAATAGTACCCTGTTAGTACCCCCCCCCCCACGGTTGAGCATTCCACTGGAACTCTGTGAGAAATGAATATGAATATCCTGGCCCACATGGAAATAGTATTGTTCTGAAAGGGCTCCAGGTGTTTGTGCAGACAGCAATGGTTGGAGTACTTGGCATTCACTATCATCTGTTGCAGAAGGAAGGGTATCATGAGGGAGGGTGCCCGGGATAAGAACAGCCCCACATAAGAACAGGCCATAGGCCCATCTAGTCCAGCTTCCTGTATCTCACAGTGGCCCACCAAATGCCCCAGGGAGCACACCAGACAACAAGAGACCTGCATCTTGGTGCCCTCCCTTGCATCTGGCATTCTGACATAGCCCATTTCTAAAATCAGGAGGTTGCACATACACATCATGGCTTGTAAGCCCTAATGGATTTTTCCTCCAGAAACCTGTCCAATCCCCTTTTAAAGGCATCCAGGTCAGATGCCATCACCACATCCTGCGGCAAGGAGTTTCACAGACTGACCACACACTGAGTAAAGAAATATTTTCTTTTGTCTGTCCTAACTCTCCCAACACTCAATTTTAGTGGATGTCCCCTGGTTCTGGTGTTATGTGAGAGTGTAAAGAGCATCTCTCTATCCACTTTATCTTTCCCATGCATAATTTTGTATGTCTCAATCATGTCCCCCCTCAGGCGTCTCTTTTCTAGGCTGAAGAGGCCCAAACGCCATAGCCTTTCCTCGTAAGGAAGGTGCCCCAGCCCAGTAATCATCTTAGTCACTCTCTTTTGCACCTTTTCCATTTCCACTATTGTCCTTTTTGAGATGTGGCGACCAGAACTGGACACAATACTCCAGGTGCGGCCTTACCATTGATTTGTACAACGGCATTATAATATTAGCTGTTTTGTTCTCAATACCTTTTCTAATGATCCCAAGCATAGAATTGGCCTTCTTTACTGCCGCCGCACATTGGGTAGACACTTTCATCGACCTGTCCACCACCACCCCAAGATCTCTCTCCTGATCTGTCACAGACAGCCCAGAACCCATTAGCCTATATGTGAAGTTTTGATTTTTTGTCCAATGTGTATGACTTTACACTTACTTACATTGAAACGCATCTACCATTTTGCTATCCATTCTGCCAGTTTGGAGAGATCCTTCTGGAGCTCCTCACAATCACTTCTGGTCTTCACCACTCGGAAAAGTTTGGTGTCGTCTGCAAACTTAGCCACCTTACTGCTCACCCCGTCTCCAGGTCATTTATGAAGAGGTTGAAGAGCACCGGTCCCAGGACAGATCCTTGGGGCACACCGCTTTTCACTTCTCTCCATTGTGAAAATTGCCCATTGACACCCACTCTCTGTTTCCTGGTCTTCAACCAGTTCTCAATCCATGAGAGGACCTGTCCTCTAATTCCCTGACTGTGCAGTTTTTTCAGTAGCCTTTGGAAATGGCATATGTTAGCTTCTCTTCATCTTGCCCACATCCCATTTACATCTCCACCCCAATTTTTGCCAGCTGTTGCGCCAGTGGGGCTGTCAGTGTGCCAACATCTGCTGACATACAACACTGCATACCTACACTCAGACCTGTGCTGCTTCACTATAGGAGTGGGCTGCAGGTATAACTTTGATTCAGCAATTTTGGTGAAGCCCTTTGGAAAATGTTTAAACATTTACAAAATAATTTAATTTTTAAGAGCATAGCCATCAAGAGCAGAAAGTTTTTTTAAACTCACAAAGATACTTTTAATACCACATTAGAAAATTTTAATTATTATTCCAGATGCCTAAAGCTCTTGTTGGCATGAAGATAAAGCTTGTCATTTTTAAATAATACACCTGAAGTGAACCCATCTGTTACAAAAAAAACCACCCATTCTATTTCATGTCAGATTGTTAACATCCACATCCAAGTTGCAACAAGAAGTACCTTCAGCAGTTTTCCAGCACGAGCCTCATGAATAGTAAGATATATCTGGTTTATACTCAAGCAGCTCAGATTTAACCCATTTCTGCCCAGCCCCCAGGTGTACACATTTTATCCCTGTTGCGTATGTGCAACATTGGGCAGGAATAGCATAGTATGTATGTTTCAACTGGGACATATGGCTGATATCCAGCCAAAGTGAAATGCTTTTATGTTTCAGTAACTAAAACTTTCTTCCATTTAAAAAAAATCAATAGAACTGAAAGTGCTCAACTATGAACATAAGAAACTTTCCTATACAAAGGTGGACCTCTGGTCCATCTAGCCCAGCAGGGATGGTATCAAGCAACATCAAGGTAAAGCCACTGAAGGGCCCACCTAGCCGACCCCTGAAGCTCCAATATCCAGTGCCAGCAGCAGCCCTCAGGGGTGGGTGGGTCCATGGGTGGGCTTTGTCTAAAGGCCCACCACAAATGGTACCAGTCCTATATACTGTCTAAACCAAATGGCACTGGCACTTCGAGGTCCCATGCAAACCCTTTCCTAACACTGCAATCTGAATTATTTTTCTTTAATTGGGCATGTAGGAAACTGAACCTCCAATGCAAAGGAGGAGCTCTACCAGCCACAGTGCTTTTCCCATCTGTAACTGGTTTGAACTGTTATGTTTTAAAAAGCCTGAGTGCATCTCAGAAGGCCATGGATCGGAGCTTCACAACCAAGTTCCATTCATTCCTATCAGATTTGGCCTTTTGAGGAGGTAATGGATTTGTGTATGAATTTCAACTCTACCGTCATGGGATCTCAACAAAACTTCAACTCCTGCATGCATTGTCCTATCACATATTCATCATGAATCTGAAAGCTACAGCATACATATCAGTCTCACATTCCTGAAGTGGTATTTAAGCAACAGTAACCATTCATATTCAAGGGACTTCTGCTTCTAGATTTCATGTATTTAACAAAAGCTACTAAAAGCTTAGCCCAGTTTTAAAAGATTTTCATTCATAAGCTGCACTGCTTTGTTCTTAGCACCAATGCCACTTGAAAAATTTCTGGACACATCTTCTCCACCCCACAACAAATTGGGGAGTAGAAAAAAAAAAGAAAACAAATGTCATCACCAAAATCAGTGAGACACGTCAGTAGCTAACATAAGTCACATTCATTTCAATGATGCTTAGACAGAATATAACTCAGTACAACCTCTAAGTTAGTGACTTTTCTAATCAGTGAGGGTTTCTTTCTATTATTTAACTATTTAAAATAACTTTTTTTTAAACACAAAATTGCTATAGTAGACACCCTACCAACATAAGCTTGAGGTTATATTGTACTTTAGAGATACTATCCCAAGAAGACTTTGTTAGCAAATTTTATTGTATAAGTGCACTGTTGATGCAGCAGAACTACTAATCACAGTATACAAGCCTATGTAAATAAAATTATTAATTCATTTTCATCCTGCTTTGCAATATTTATTCTCTTAACAGCACTGGGAGCTGTTTAAAAAATTCTTTGTAATGCTCAGTAAGTTTTGGTTATTTTTAGCATTATTCTAAATGTGAGAAAAAGAAGTTGAGAAATAAAATTAAAGATTTCTAACATGCCTCTACAGAAAACAGGCTGGAATTCTTTAATTATGACTTTTGCCAAATAAGACTGGAATTAAAATTTGAAGTAAAAAACTATGTTAGTAGTAAAAATGTTGGGCTGCAATATAATTTGCCTTAAGCACATTTAGCTGCTACTCCTTCTTAAAACCTGCAAAATCTCTTATTTGTTGCATTTTATTAATACTGTGGGAATATAATTACAGCAGCTATGTAGATCTTAAGAGGTTGACAAAAGCCCCTTTCATGAAAGGGAATTTCAATCTTAACAGGCCCACACAACTTAATTCTATAAAACCATTGCAGAGGGCGGGAGCCCTTTAGCAAATACTTTTGCAAAGAATCCGTTTAGACAAAGCTCAACATGTTTAGAAAGGGGCAGATGTTCTGTTCGAAGTGAAAGGCTTCAGGCAAAACCGTCTGCAGCCACGTCCCTGTAAACTTGTACTTTTGTGTTTTTCACTTAACACTTTTTCAAATACACATGGCTAGTATTTTTTCTTTCCAAAAATCTGACCAAGGAATCTTATGGTCTAATACGAGAAAATGGTTACATAGATAAACAGTGCAGCATGATTAAAATATATAAAATTTTTAAAATGGTAACAGTAATGTTTTTAAAAGATATAAGAAATGCAACTTTCCCCCTACTTTCTTATTTTTTGCAAAAAAGCACACATCAGAATAGCTAACTGGGTAAAAGTTAACTGGCCCATCTACTGCTGTTTCTCTAAAATCACACATTAAACAAAAAAGCCCCACACAGAATGAGAAAATTGGAATTTTACAGACTTTCCATTTCTTATTTCTAATTTCTATTTTCTTTCTTAATTCTTTCTTTCTATTCTATCTATCTCTTTCTTTCTATTTCTATTTCTTTCTTATTTCTAATCACAAAGTCACACAACTCAGTCTTGAGCCTGTTCACTTTCCGGAACACAGACAGCTTGAAGGACTTAATAATGAAAAACATTTCTAAAAACAAAAGGTACTGAAATTTGGGACAGTACTCCAAGTACTCACCAGTAGCTATGCTCTCTCTTTTCATTCATATATCTTAAGGTTTCCTGATGCTTTGCTTTTGAAAATAAAAGTTATTGTACTCTATAAAATGGCCACGTTGCTTAGCAAAACCAAGGTTAAGACACACGATAGAATGATTTCAAGAAGAAATAGCAGCAGAAACAAAAAGAAACCTTAGGTTTCTTCAAATGGTGGAACAAAGTATTCATCCTTGTGTCTTCAATCATGGAGTAACCCTGGAAGTTGGTTGCTGATTCTCTTAAACTATTGCAGGAAACGTTCTGCCACATTCTTGCTTTCTGCATGGTTTTTCAGCTACAGCAGATCAGAACAGGTTAGCAAACAACAGCTTCCCAAATGAAAGTTCCAAGTTCCTCTTCTGCAGTGAAATGAACCAAGTTTCGGTGCTCAACAGTGAGTGACAGTAATGCCAGCCAATCAGCTTGAGTTTTTCAGGAAAATCACCCCTTAATTCATTCAGAATTAGGTCATCTGACACTATTTGAAATGCTATTGGCTTAGAATAAGCATAGTGTTTTAGCCTAATCAGGAAAAGGCCACCCATGATTGCCTTCTTGAATTTAAGTCATCCTTGACTATATTACATGCTGGGGATAATAATAATATAAAAAACCCACACACTTGAATGCAGACTTACCAGAGTTTCCCAGCTATTAAATGGACGGAGTTCTATTATCCTCTGAGCCTTTTTCTGAGAACACTGTGGGATCAACATGAGTTCACCCAGGGAAGCATCCTGCAAGAAGCTAAGTATTTTAGCTCTGTAACCATCCTCCATCACTTCATCACCACTGCTGTAGTCCTCATCAAGGGAGCTACCGGCTTCTGAAGCAGACTCGTATTCCACATCTTGCATGTCTTTCTTAGTACTCCAAATTTTTTTCTTTTTATCTTTTTTTCTGAAACCATTCTGAGATTTTGTGGAAGATTTCTGTCTGAACTTCATATTAGTGTCATTCTGGTGATGATTGGTGTTATTTATGGACAGTTCCTTTCCATTTGAAACTTCACTTTTGGAAGGATATTGTGTCTCTGCACATAAAAAAGTTACAGAGAACTTACAAATAGAAAGGATTAGGGGGGAAAATTGCAAGATACTCATTCCTATCTTTGAAATACACTTCCATTTTCTCACTTTGAAACAGTTTATCCAGTATTTGGCAGTTTTCCCATAACCACACTGTACCACTAGGATATTTAACAAAACCACTCACTACAAACCATTGTACAATCCCAATTAAAAAACATAAATGTCATTCTCAGAATTCCATAAAGACAGGGACCTGAGTTCTAAAACCAGAAATAGATATCTGCCTTCCATATTAATTTTATCTAGTTAAAGCAGAGTATTAACTAGCCTTTTAAAAAAAATTACACGTGAATTAATTCTAGTATCTTGTCCCCAAGGATATTTGTTGACAGTTTAATCATAAAAAAGTTATTCTGCACTTATTACCAAAATCTGTGCTAATATAGTTATCACATAGCACAATTCAGCAACAGCAAAACATGCTGCTGTTATGAGTTATTTGAAGCACCTTCTGGTTTTATTCATTGTGGTTATTAGGAAATTTCAGTACATCAATACACAACTTTTAATGTGCATGTTGTTTTCAGCTTTCCCTCCCTCTGATTATTTATTTACCGACAAGTCCTTTGACAGTTCTGACATATCACAGGAGCAATAAATATCATTTAGAAATTGTTTAGGCAGTTTAGAAATTTCACCATTTCCTACAGTATGAATAGTATTTTTTTTTAATCTCTCTTGGAAGGATACTATTGAGCATTTGAATCTGTATGGAGGACTACAAAAAATAAAAAAGAAAAGTCCCTGCCAGAACAGTTTACAATCTAGATGATTTTAGCAGTTATAGTATTATGGCAGTAATAATAATAGGAACGGACAGAGGTAGAAAGAAAGGCATTAAACAGAGCCAGCTGATTCCAATAAAAAGAACACCCACACTGCTGTACTTGTTTTGTACATCTGTGGAGGACAGAAAGACCAGAAGAAACATGACAAGGAATGGCTATGATCCAGAGAGCCATTACAGTTGCTATGACATGCACAGGAACTTACTGGGTTCTCCCTATGCATGTTCTGAGGGTTAAGGAACACTCCAGGGTGGCATTTGATACAGTGTGGGGAGGGGGGCTGCAGACAGAGGGGAAAACTGAAGAAATAGGTTGCATGGATAAGTCCCTGCCCAAAGAGAATGAAAGCAAAACCCACAGGATTCTATGGTGCTCACTCAATAGTACAACCCATGAGAGACTGAATGGTGCAAAGCAGAATTACAAAAGCTCTGGCAACATAAGCCAGACAACTTTCACTCAACCTTTTAAGTGTTTTTTTAGGCTGCAATCCTATGCACACTTTCCTGGGAGTGAGTTCTACTGAATACAATGGGACTTACTTCTGAGAAGACATGCATAGGATTGCACTGTTAGTTCCTCTTCTTTTACACTTCCACCACAAAATCCCTAATGGTAAAGAATGCATGTGTTTCCACATTACTATTCCCAAATAAATTTTACAATAAGATGCAACTGATCAGGACAGATAATGCTTACTAGGACAGGGAAAAAAGGATTTGAACTTCTTAAGATATAATTAAACTATCTACTAAAGAAAATAAAATATTTTAATGTTAAGCCTATCTTTACCCTCTTGGTCTTCCATAAATACTTTTAAGGACTCCAGAGCTTCTTGAAATATCCA
The DNA here is from genome assembly GCF_035046505.1 of Tiliqua scincoides. Lineage (NCBI taxonomy): Eukaryota > Metazoa > Chordata > Lepidosauria > Squamata > Scincidae > Tiliqua > Tiliqua scincoides. Next base: position 16,245,279 of record NC_089826.1, on the reverse strand, counting down.
GTTGTGTTCCCGAAGCACGTCTCGCAGTTCCTAGTTGAGAAAAATGCAAAAGAAATCCTGTATAGTCACAGAATTAGTAAATTGCATGATTGTATCACAACTGTGCACAAGTCAACATCTACGGGCAGAAACCAGAGCAGTTTACTCCAGAGGAAAGTACTCAATGTTTGGCAGATGTCCCAATAGGGAGACACACTTTGGTTACAATCCCAAGCACACTTACCCAGAAGTAAGTCCCACTGAACTCAGATGGGGCTAACTTCCGAGGAGACATACTTGAATTCTTGTACAAAGGAGAGGCTGTTTATAATTGTGGCTATGATTAAGACTATTTATGTTTTTGCATGACAGTTATATGAAGTAGGTATTTTGTGACAAGTGCAACGTACCTCTTTATCCAAGCTGGGAAATTCTCTGTGCAGCTTGCTTACCAAATTTTCACGCTTTCCCCACTCGTTTTCTGGACTCTGCAACTATGGTTTAGAAATTACACATCTATTTTAGCATTCATCTCACACCACACATTAGAAGATCACCAAGTAGAAAAAGACAGTACTATAGACATCACTATTCATATCCTTGTGCCTTGAATAAGAAAAACAAAGTGCAGAAACCACAGTTGTGCAGCCAAGTATGGCCTAACATTTCTAACATGCTAATGAAACAGGATTTTAAGTACTGGAAAATAGAAGCCCATTCCTGTTAGGAGGCTCCTGAAACGAGCCTCCTAACCATCTGCAGTGATTTTTCAGGGGGCTTTGGTAGGAAAATTGGCTCATGCAAGTTGCAAAAGTGTAAACTGTGTATGCAAACCTGAGTTAGCTTGATATTCATAGCTGTCTGCTAGTCCTAGGCAATGTCCTTGTTTAGACATCAAAACCAAACCATTATTTGGCTATCAGAAACATGCTCCAGACTCATGGGCTCCCTCCTTCACTTTCTGGTTAATGGCATTTGAATGAGGCACACCTTGCTACCCACAATTTGTCGCCAATCAAAATTGCAAACCATGGTTTAAAGAGGATATCCAGTTTGGTTTGGAGGCCATCTATGATTTACAGTAAATAAGTTTGCTCCCAAACTAGTAGGGCATTCCCAAAGACCAAGCTGTAATACTGAACTGGCCAACGAAGGGTATGGGAGTTAATCTTAAAAGGTCATTTTTTTCCCAAGGTGTAACCTTATATAGCTAACAAATATAAAGTACAAATTACAAGAAGTAGGTAATATGAAAGCCTGTATATACAAACACCAGCACATTTGTGAATCTTATGAATAAGTACTTTCCTTTTTTATATATCACCTTTCAGAGAATTAGGTACTTATAGTAAAAATCTAAAAGAACTTAACTAAATCTGTGAGAATTTAACTTTGAAGGGGACAATAGTGCTCTCTACTTCCTGTATACTTAATGAAAGACCTTCTGTTTATACAAAAAGTATGGCAGCTCTTTGGAAGTTTTGGAACCCACAGCTGACAGACTTATGATGGGTTCAAACATAACACAAAACCATGGCTTCATGTTATACCTGAAATCAAGCTTACCCACAAACTGGAGTTTTTAGGGGGCAACAAACCAGGTTATGAGATTGGTCTGGTTGCACAATGCTGGGAATAACTGTAATTTCTTATCTTGTTTGAAATTCAAAGACACTGATAAATCACTGTTGGGTTCATTTCACCACCTAAAGATGCTGTTGTACCATGAAAACAGGAATCAACTTATGAAGTCAAATCCTCGGTAGAGGGAAAGAAAAAAGCAAAAAAGTGCCTCAGGTTTGTCTGCTGACCATCCGGAAGCTCAAACCATGATGTGGGTTATTTATACTTAACACAGGGCCCAATCCTATCCAACTTTCCAGAGCCAGTGCAGCTACAGTGCAGCCTGGAGGTAAGGGAACAAACATTTGAGGCCTCCATAACTACCCTCCCACCACAGGATGCATTACACACCCCATTGGCACGGCTATATCAGGGGAGGAAGGTTGGATAGGATTTGGCCCACAAACCATCATTTCACATTATGCCTAAATCCAGCCTTGGGTTCAGCAATGAAAAGGATTGCTGGGAAAATATTCATGTACTGTCAAAGAAAAATTATATTACCAAGGTGTACATATATTTCTAATAATGTCAGTTTTTTCAGTGCACATGAGGTTTGGAAACCTTGTCTTTTTTCAAATAAAATGTTTTAAACTAATAGAAAAAAGCTTAGATGACTGAAGCTGCCAAACCGTCCCCCCCCCCCCCATGAACTAACTTGGAGATGTGGCTTCAAAACTGGGCATCAAAGCAAAATTTATGTATATAAGGTTAGGACACACTGAGGATGACTGCCTCATGTTTTATTTTTATAACTCCAGAGGTAATCTCATATACAATTCACTCAGAAGGTAAATACAGCGGAGATGCCTGACAGTTCCTCAGTAAAGCAATGAAAATTGGTCTTGCATGTACGAAGTGTATGGCCCACAACTTACAGGATCAGGCCTCTTCTTTTTTAAACTTTGGTCATCACTACCTTCAGGATCATCTCTAGCACTTTCTGCAAGTTTCCTCTTTTTAGATCCACCTGAAAAACAAAAAAAGTAGGGGGATATAAAAACCAAAATGGAAACTCTATATGACAAAGCACTTCCTGTTGTTTTGGCAATTAGTCAAAATTATTATATAAAATAATAATTATTATAAAATAATTTTGACTAGACTCTGTCAAAATTAGCTAAGAACGCGCAAATCCCACAGACTTAACTTCTGGATCTAAAACAAGCACTTTTATGCACTGGACATTGGAGAAATTAACCCACAATGGTTTAAAATCCATTAAAATCACATTCATAGTACAATACAGCTTATGGCTGTAAACTCTCTTCGTCTGTTCTACTAGAGATGTAAAATTTCCAAAAAATTTTGGAAGCTATGGAGAAAAAATTAGAAGTATTGTAGAAACTGAGATACGTGATATTTATTTTCTTATAAGACTTAAATTTGATTTACTTCTTGTAGCGTATAAAATACATTATGTAAAACTTAGCTCATACACTTGTACTCATAGAATTTGGTATAATTATTCAATGCGCAGTGCAATCCAACCTGCACGTAAGGCACATTTGCGTCTCCTTGCGAGTCGGCTAGGAGGCTGGCATAAGGCGCCAACGGAGGCGCCGAGTCTTGCGTCGGCCAAGCTTGGCCAATACAAGACTCTGGAGTGGGTGGGGAGGAGGTGTTCCAGGGTGGGTGGAGGGAGGGCAATGGGCGGCCCCTGGGGCAGGCGGGGAGCGGGAGGTGGGGCTGGGAGACCATTCCTGGGGAGCTCGGAGAGGCTTCTAGCTGCTCCACTCTCCTCAGACTTGCGCCACCTCAGGAGGTGGCACAAATCCAAGGAGATGCATAGGAGCCAGGGTGCCTTACCAGGAAAGTTTCCCCTTACCTCTGGTTGAGCCACTTTGGGCCCCTATCCTGAGCGGGATACAGCACAAGCCCCTTGGTTTGCCTTTTCCAGCACAGGATAGGATTGCGACCTTAAAAATATAAATCCTATGAAGTGCCACCCTATACATGTTTATTCAGAAACCAGCCCTGTTAAGTCCAACAGAATGTATCTCCATGTACATTTGTATAGGATTTGTATAGGATTACAGTCATTGCTTTACTCAGACAATAAATACCATTATAGCCTGAATTAGAGATGAAGTAGCCAGGTGCTGCAGCCAAAGGTATATAAATTTCTTGCTTCTTAGTTTTCTTAGCCAGTTATAAAAAATTTGAAAAAAAAAATACTGCTGGATCAGGTCAAAGGCTTAATGGTCCATCATCCTATAGCGGCAGATCAGTTGGCTCTAGATCAGTGGTTCTTGTACATTTAGCACCAGGATGCACTTTTTAGAATGAGAATCTGTCAGGACCCACCAGAAGTGTTGTCATGACCAGAAGTGACATCATCAAGCAAGAACATTTTTAACTATCCTAGGCTGCAATACTACCCACACTTACCAAGGAGTAAGTCCCATTGACTAATATTGTTAAAAGAATATATGTAGTAGCTTGTTAAAAGTACAGGTCTGTAACATTTTCCCAAATGCAGTCACAGACCATGGAAGCATCAAGTCTAATATATTAAAAATAAGATAATGACATGAATGGGGACCCACCTGAAATTGGCTCGCAACCCACCTAGTGGGTCCCAACCCACAGTTTGAGAAACACTGCTCTAGATAATCTACAACAGAAGAGGAAGGCATACTCCTCTCCCACAACTGCCCCCTGCAACTAATATTCAGTGGCATACTGCCACTCAACATCCAGGTAGCACACATACACTGGGACTAGTAGCCATTGCTAGACCTGGGCTCTATTTTTGTCTCATCCGCCTTTAAAATGATACAACCTAGTGGCTATCACTACATCTTGTGGAAAAAAATTACATAGACTAATTACATGCTATGTGAAGAAGTACCTCCTTTTGTCAGACCTAAACCTTCTGTCAGTCAGTTTCATTGGATGTCCCCCTAGTTCACATATTGTGAAAGAGGAAGAAAACTGAAAACAGAAATCATCATCTGTGTTGGAAACACAAAAAAGGGGTTTTTTTTGGTTATGTTTTGAATCATCTAGACCAGGGGTGTCTAAACTTTTGGGCATGAGGGCCACGTCATCTCTCTGACACTGTGTCAGGGGGGGGGGAAGGGAAAAAAAGAATTAATTTACATTTCAAATTTGAATAAATTTACATAAATGTATTGAAACTTATATGAATGAATGGAGATCATGCAATAGCTCAAGACCTATAAAAGGCCTTGCACAAAGCAAGGCCAGCCTTTCCTTTGCTGCCACTGCTGCATCACAGATGTGAAACAGCAAGCAGTGGAGGGAGCCCTCGTTTCACAGCTCACACGAGAGGCTGAGCAGTTGGCTGTCATGCTGAGAGCAGCTGCATCAGGCCAGCGCGGACTCCAGCAAGTCTCCGGAGGGCCAGAGGTTCATTGGAGACTGGGGGCTCCCTGAGGCCACAATGGGAGTCCTCGAGGGCCGCAAGTGGCCCCAGGGCTGGGGTTTGGGCACTCCTGATCTAGACCACTGCTGCTCAAACTGGTGGGTCGCAACCCACCACTGAAGCATAAAAGGGGTACTTTCCCCTTAAGGAAAGAGACACAGAAATGGATGCCCTGACAGTGCTGGAAGGTCCTGGAGGCTTGCAGCCCCCTCGGAGAGCTTCTTCTCTGCAGTGGTGAGCTCTGATCTACAGTCGGAGCCCACTTCCGATTTACAGTCAAAGCTCTAGAGCAAAGCTTCCAAAACTGGAAGTGGAGCTCACTGCTGCAGAGGGGAGGCTTGCTGAGGGGGCTGCGAGCCTCCAGGACTCTCTGGGAGGCTGCATAATCGCTCTGGGTATGTGAAAATGCTCCTGGGTGCCCGTGGCACCGCAATCACTGCAGCGCCATTGGGGCACCCCCCATCCCAGTCCCCGCCCCTGAAAGCACTTACCAGCTGTTCTCAGACTCCCGGAGAGTTTGAGAACCACTGATCTAGACTTAAAACAAGTCTCCAGTGCATACTAAGATGTCAGTATTGGCTAGAAACTGAAAGACCAATGCAAAAACCAGCAACACCTGTTAACCATTGGCATCAGTGGAATGAGTGCATACACCACAAACCACCATTTCCATTTCAAACTGCTTTCAACTCTCTGGAAAATACATGTACCATTTGCTTAACAGATCACAGTGTTAAAAGCTATCAGTAAAGATTGATGTTAAGGGACAAATGTATCTCTCCAAAAATAATTTTTCTCACCTGCTGCAAAAGACAGAGGAAGATGAAGCAAGTGAGAAGAACTGAGAATTGCACTTGCCTGCAATAAACCAGAATTGTGGTTGCCCAATACTATAGTCTTAGATAGTTGTTAGGAAGCATTACCAATGTTTCCTGTACTGGGGGAGAGGGAATAGAATAGAACCCTATTTCTTCCCAATTTTTCCACATTTTTCTTGGTCTTCAAATCACTATGCATTACTGCTCCATACATAAATGATATTTTCTAGCAGTAGTGTAGTCTAAAATTCTTGTGCTGAAGTCTTATGGCAGAACACTTCTTTTAAAAAAAAGTTTATACCACAAAATAGCCTTAGAGTGCAATCCTATGCACACTTACTTGGATATAAGTCTCACTGAACTCAATAGAACTTACTTCTGAGTAGATGTGCATAGGAATTCACTTAAAGGTACTCAGAGCTATCTGAAGTATCCCATAAAGTATGTATCATAAATTGAATCTATTGTCCTTCTATGGTCTTCAGCCAAATACCTTTTTCAGAGGTACAATCTTACGCATGTCTACACAGAAGTAAGTCTCACTGGGTCCAATGGGGCTTACTCCAAGGGAAAAAAAATATCTAGGATTTCAGCCTGCTTGAGTTAAAGCAGGGGTGCCCAAACCCCAGCCCTGGGGCCACTTGCGGCCCTCAAGGACTCCCAATGCGGCCCTCAAAGAGTTCCCAGTCTCCAATGAGCCTCTGGCCCTCTGGAGATTGGTTGGAGCCCGCACTGGCCCAACACAACTGCTCTCAGCGTGAGGGCAACTGTTTGACCTCTCACGTGAGCTGCGGGATGAGGGCTCCCTCCACTGCTTGCTGTTTCATGTCTGTGATGCAGTAGCGGCAGCAAAGGAAAGGTCAGCCTTGCTTTGTGCAAGGCCTTTTATAGGCCTTGAGCTATTGCAAGACTTTCATTCATTCATATAAGTTCATCTTTAATATATTAAGAACATAACAACATAAGAACAGTAAAACTTATGTAAATTTATTCAAATTTTAAATGTAAATTAATTCTTTTTTCCCCCTGGCCCCCGACACAGTGTCAGAGAAATGATGTGGCCCTCCTGCCAAAAACTTTGGACACCCCGGAGTTAAAGCCAAGGTCCCTTTTGAACTGAAGCAGTTAATAAAAACTTATTATATACCTTCCTCAGGCAACTTCAGGCCAGCAGCTATAGCTTCATCCATCGTATCAGTTGATTCTATGAGCTATATTTAAAGAAAGAAATAGCAATATTTATTTGGTATGGTATCCCCAGTATTGTACTGTCACGGCGTGTGCTAGCATAAGCCACCTCTCCAACACCTTACTTGCTGCCAAAGTCTAATGCTAAATCACTTTTAAGGATCAGGGATGTAGTATAGGGGGAGAGAAAGCAGAGAAAAGGAAGAATAAGTGATATAGCAGTAGGGGGCAGAGGAGGAGGGGAGAGTAAGTGGAATCTACACAGAGAATAAATAGCGGGAGCATGGTCTATTAACTGTTCCCTTCAAGGTCTCCAGTTATTCTACACTTCCCCACACTGCATCCCAGGCTGTTATTGTTGAAGGTCCTTCAACTGGGTTTCAGTAAAGAGGAGTGAGGAAAGTGGTTTATACGCGTGCATGTTGTGCACACTACAAATACCAGCCTTTTCATGTTTAAAAAAAATTCTACTTTTATTAACATACTGCATAATCCTACATACGATTACTCGAAAGCAAATCCCACCGTGTTCAAATTCTGTGCCAAAAAGTGGAATCCTGATTACACAACTGAACAAATTTGCATATCTAGTCACAAATAAGGAGGAAGCACTATCAGCAGCATTGAAGTCCTGTCTCCGACTACTGCCAGTTTTATTCATCCATCTCTTTGAAGTGTCAGAAGGTGTTGACTACTCATTCTCAAATATACTTCATTTTAAAAACCACCCTCCCAAAAAACAAAACAAAAAACCCTCCCACCAAAAAAAAAAAAAAAAATCCAGAATGCTCAGGAAGCTGCTTTCTGAGCTCAATAATACCCTCTGTGCTTTTCCTGTGTACCCACAGACTCATACCAAACACATGGAGCCCCAATAATAATACTTGGCATTTATATACACCACACTTTGAGTGGATCTTTACATACATCATCTCAGCAATCCTTGCAACTATCATACAAGGTATGAGTTATACAGGAATAAGAGAGTGGCTTCCTTATCACCTTATTAGCTTGAGAAAGATGCAGACTTTTAACCAGGGACTTCCTGGTTCACCTTGCAATATTATTTATTATACTATGCTATTAATATGTGAGTGGATTTGAAAAGGGGTGATTGTTCAGCCTCTTCTATATATTAAAAAGTCATTTGTTCTGCAAGCAGACTAAATAAACCAATAAGTCATAACCATGACAACATTTTTGGGAATGACTGCAAATGTACAAGAGATCCGCAAACAGGAAATAAGTTCAACCCCAAATTATATTACTCTACTTGTAATAACTCTTGGTCGCTTTTCTGTGGAAAGAGTTCCTTTAGTGTTTGGAGTTTACACTCATTCAGATCCTCCTCGTTCTCTTCACTTGAAGACAGGATTGGACCATTTCTGTGCACAGATTCATCTTCACCCTGTTCACTATCAGAAGGTTCAGAGCTGTCATACGTAGATAAAAAACATTAAGACCATTTTAGTCTAGAGCTATAAAACTGCATTTTTAAAAACACACATGAACTAGAATAACATCTGTAACACAATATAACTTTTACAAACCAACTGTTCATTCAGCAGTTCTTGGGGAACAAGTCTCTTAGTTCCAGTATCACTAGAAAATCCTACTAGACATAACAATTGTTCAGATCAGTAGTTCTCACACATTTGGCACCGGGACCCACTTTTAGAATAAGAATCTGTCAGGGCCCACCAAAACTGATGTTATGACCGGAAGTGACATCATCAAGCAGTAACATTTTTAACAAGCCTAGGCTGCAATCCTACTCACACTTACCCAGGAGTAAGCCCCATTTACTATCATTGTTAAAAGAATATACATAGTAGCTTGTAGCACAGGTCTGTAACATTGGGGAACCAAATGCAGTCACATCCCATGTCTATTAAAAATAAAATACTGAAATGGGAACACACACGAAATTGGCTCACAACCCACCTAGTGGGTCCTTGACCCTGAGGGTGTTGTAATGATTATAGAACACTCTTTGGGGAAGGGGGGTAAAGAAAACATTAAAAAAATTAGGATCCTCTGCCCCCTTTCCTTGTGTTTTTCAATACCGACATATTAGGGAGAAAGAGAAAACTCTGCAATTTATTAACAAAGCACCAAGTTGCATCTAAGATCTCCAAAGAGTTGCTAAATACAGGTTGAGTTTCATTATTCACGTGGGTTCTCTTCCCAGAAATGTGGATGGCAAAAATTGCACTCTAGCAAATCAATTAAAAAAAACAAAGTCCCATTGCTCAGGTGATTTAAAAACAGCCTTCTGACCTTTGTGATGTTAAGATAGAGTCATTAAGACAACAATCCAACAATCAGTCTCTCTCCAGGCCTTAGAAAGGATTATCTTTCTTTTAGGTGTTCAGGGGGAAGGGAGGGGTTCCCATGGAGAGAGAATGATTGATGGATTGTCAGCCAGCTGCCCTCTATTGTAAAGGACTGTTTTCCTTTAATTTAAAGGGCCCTTCTCATCATGTTGAGATAAAAACCTCTATAACAGTCAGAAAAGCATTTTAAAGGAGTGCATTTTCCCCTTTCTCCAGGGATCAGCACATTCCTTCTCATTTGCAGTGGCCATTCCTGTTGAGTCAAATCCCTGTATAACAAAGTTGGACCTGTATATAAATAAATGGTTATATTCTATTCCAGATGACTTCTACCAGGGAGTCTTGAGAGTGCTGCCACCACCAACACCACTTTGTTACAGCCCGCCTCCCAAATTAGTATATGTATGGTCATGTGTGGCACTGATGCCCAATTGGTCAGGGCCAACTCTCTGATTTCCTGGGACAGAAAAATCTGCTAATGCAGCTCTGTGCATACAGAGAGTAGCAGAAGTATGCACAGATGACTGCCCATTATTGCTGAGCTATGGTACGGCACATTATATGTTGTCAGAACTGCAAGTCATCGCTGTGCTTGGCTCTCCACAGTGGATCCCTGACTTTTTCCTCCTAACATCTAGTTCCACATAACATCTAGTGTGCAGAATGGCATGCACCAGGGTCTCCATGTAGCATTCCCCTTCTCTGCTCTGTGCAGAAAAACCAAGGGCACTGGCATCCCTTTCTCCCCTCGCTAGCTTCAACTCAACTCCTGATTGGCTCAGTGATTTTATTTTATTATTGCTCTTCCTCCTCCATCTTCAGGTTGGCCAGAACTGGACAGGGCAGTGGCAACAGAGTGAGTCAGAGGAACTGTCTTTTCTTGACAAGAAAAACTGGATGAGGAAGGACCTGGAGAACTACTGTCCTAACTTTAAAAACAGGGATGTGTGTATACATTTTATTTACTGATGTCTGGATGACAAAGACATCAATTACTAAAAGAGAAGATGTGTAGAGATGGAGGATTGTGAAGATAAATAAATCATATGCACATCTGGGCAAAAGAGAAAGTGTGCACTTGTGCTTTCTGTACCAGAGTCTATGGAGCAAGAACAAATGCTTATAGGGTGAAGGACAGACCTGCAGAGCTGAATAAAATAGGATAACTTGAAAAACAGAAGTTTAGTGAGGGCACTTTATTTACTGTTTTGCCTGTATATGTGCATATTTTCTCTCTGTGTAGGATTCTCTCAAGAGGATGCGTTCATGGACTCCTAGTGTTTTATACATGGTTTCTAATTTTGAATTAGTTTTGGATTTGGATCTAGTTTTGGATTTAGAGTTTAAAGATTTACATTTACTAAAGCTTGCTTGGTTTAAAATGAACTATTTGATGTGGTGCTGCCAGTGATATATCTCCCTCATGGTCTTTGGGTAAGAGCCCAAAACGTTTTCGTTCCATCTTGTGTTTGGGTGATGTGTTGCTGTCTGTCCCCTGAGCCTCTATAGCAGCCCTTCGGTGATAAATAGTTGCCCTCCTCCAATTTGTTGTACTATCCTTATTATGTTTTCATTTGTTTTATATATTGCATTTTTTAAGTCTTAAATTGCAAATGTCTTGGGCATTTGCTCCAGTATAAATAAGGCAGAGTATCAATCTTTTAAACAAACAAACAACACAAGTCCAGCCTTGTTACACACAGATTTGACTCAACATGAATTGCCACTGCAAATGAGAAGGAATGTGCTGATCCCTGGAGAAGGGGAAAAATGCATCCCTTTAAAATCAGTTTAAAAAACTGAACAGTCCTTTAACAATAGCCGCATTGATGGGGGGGGGGGGCAGCTGGCTGACAATCCATCAATCCTTCTCACTCCATCCATTTCTCCATCTCTTCTCCATCCATTTGAGTGATTGGAATGGAACCCACGCAAATAATGAGGCTTAACCTATACTGTTAAGCGGGATTATGATACATCGTTATGTTTTTATCTGTTTTTAAATTATGTTTTAAAATTTGTTTTAACCTTGTTTGTAAGCCGCCTTGAGTCCCTCCGGGGAGAAAGGCGGGGTAAAAATAATAATAATAATAATAATAATAATAATAATAATAATAATAATAATAATTTGAGAGTTTTTGTCCATGTACTGATTATTCCTCTGTGCATCTATGGCAGTGGGAATTATGCCCTGAGTATAGATGACAAAAGAACTCATGGTAGAGAAAACTTGCTGGTGAAGTTGCTCTAAGTCTGGTCTGTGCCTGTATGGGATGCAGCTGGGAAGTCCAGTTAAGTTGCCTTTAGCAGGGGATGAAAGAGGAATGGATGAAATGCAAAAGTAGGTATGTGGTAAAAATCCTTGATTTTTCTCTTATTTTTTTACCTTTCCAGCACTATTACAGAAGAACCAAATGTTATGGTAGTCAAGTCACAGTGTGGATTTGCTGTATTGTTGTTTGGCTTTCCTATGAGCAATAGATCCTAGCCAGCCATCCGGCTAGGGTTGGATTGTACTAGTAAATCAGGCAATCCAGCCCAGCTGAGGCAGACTGAGGCACAGACAGAGATGCCCAGGTAGTTGTAAATAAACCCATGACATCACCAACTCTGAGTTTTATAAGTTAACACTCAGAGATACTTGTATTATCCCATCTGTCACTGAAAACAGCTACAGACACATCTGGTCACTGCACAACTGCGGGGAATAAATAGCTGGAAGGGCAATAGAAGGAATACGGCAAAGGTATTCAGTTATTTGCACCATTGTTTTATGTTTATTTTGCTTCCCTTTCAACCACTGTGCACACCTTAACCAGCAACTCTCCTTTGTTTTGCATCTCCAGGTTGCTGTTGAACTGTATTCAATTTCCCTCCCCCATCGTTTTTTTCCCCATTCATTGTTGTGTTATCCCAGCTCTTTCAATAAATTACTATTTTTTGATTACATGACTAGTATTACTTCACTAGGGAAGGGGCAGATTGTCACACTTAACAGTTTCACTACTGTTTAAAGAGTGACACTTTGGATTTTAAGGGCTCCTCAGCTATCCTAGGACAGGGGCTTTTGCAAGGTGGGATCTTTCTGTCCAATCTTGAATAGTAGAAGCCAAATACTACCAAGTTCTCATTAGCCCCAGTTTGACTAGAAAGAAGCCAACAGCAAGGGAGTTAACAGTCATTGTAAGATAATTTTGCTGTCCCTTCTTCAAGCACAGGGACACACTGAGAACAGCCTTAGAAATTTTGTTGTTTAGGGCTAATGAGAATGGAAGATTCACATGTTTGAACACCTGCATATCTACCATTATTTTACATCATGTAGAAATGAGGTGGTGACAGAGTAGGCAGAGGAGAGAAAAAAAGACATAAATAAAGGTAACAAAAGTGAGAGTAAAAGAAATTGAGAGGACAGATAGAAAGGAAATAAGACAGAATGGTGACGGAAGATGGAAAAGTAAAAGCAACACGCAAAGGCAACAAATAGAAACAGGAAGTGACAGAGGGTTGCTTTTGTGATAAGAAAGCCCAAACATACATATGATGATGATCATAAGCCCTCTTGATCAATGCCAACCACAGCCTTCCATGTCTGCATGGGTTTTGAGTTATGCATTGTTCTCTTGGCATCAGTGTTCCCATATGTAAAATGGATAAATCGTTTTCCAGAATGTCTTCAGGCATAATTCTTTGATAATATGCTGAACATGTGCAGGTTTACACATGTACAACCACTCTCAACTGGTTTACACGCTGAATTCTTCTTTTGTGTTTGTGAGGCAACTGCAGTTTGGATTGTGTAAAGATAATGTATCGGCTGGTGTCATATCTTGCTTGGTAGTAGGGAATTTGTATACACATAGAATAACTGTAAATTTTAAAACTAATTTTTTTGCACTTTGGGCTCCAACCCTTTCTTGTGGGGTTATGCCCTGTTGTCCTAAGATACAGGCTGGCATTCCAAGAGGGTCCCAGTTTGAAGATGGCCAATGTTTTAAATATTTTTCCATCTTAATTCTGTTGGTTTTGAAGGCAGCATTTATTCATGAGGTGATGTGGAGAGCATCTTGTCTTATAAATTTCACACATAAATAACCAAGCCCATCAATCAAATGCTAAGGACCAGATGCCTGACATACATATCCCCATGTTTTCCAATTGTAATTGTACCTATTGCACCTAATTGTGTACCTAAGCATTTTTGTAAGCTGCTTAGGAAGCCAGTCTTGGCTGAAAAGCAGGGTATACATAAAATTTTAAAAGAAAGTACTCAGCAATGCCCAACACAATACATAGCAGGCATACACAAAGCTTTAAGAACAACCCAAAAACATTTCATGAACCAACAAAATGATGGTGGTGGTTTAGCAGTCAGCATGTTTAGCAGACCAGTACAGGATAGATCTTGGTTCAAATCCTCACTGAATCATGAAGTTCAACAGGTTGCCGGGGCATCTCACTATCACACGGGGTGTTGCAAAGATAAGGGCAAGGTAGAGAAGTGCCTTGCATAGTGCCTTCCTGGAGGAAGAGCATAACATAAAAGCTACAAAAAAAGATAAAACAGTATATGGTAATATTTTTAGGTAGGAATAGTTTGGCCTTGCAAATTAAATTTGCAAATTAAATCTACAAATGTTATTCGCATATTAGCTTTGATCTTAACACAAATTGGGAGGAAGGGGAAAAACTCATTTTCATCCAATTTACAAAGTTTCTGGGAAGGTATAGGCATCCCCCAGTATACATGGATCTAGTAATATTCAGTTCCCCCAGTGGCATATTAAACAAACATTATGAGATGAGCAGGCAGTCTCCCTTCTAGGTTGCAGACTAAGAGCAATAGGAAGCAAATGTTCGCTCTTAGTCTCCCTTCCGGGCTGCAGGTTGATTACCTGCTCATCTGGCTATAAGTTTTTTGCTTATAGCATTTGTTCAAGCAATACACCTTATCACTTCAGGGGAATGTAATCAACATAAACAAAGAGGCCAAGGAGACAGGGTCCCTCCGTATCCATGGTTTCCAGTATTTTCAGGGGGCCTGGGATGTATTTCCTGTGGGTACAGGGGGATATCGTAACTGGTAAATGGTAAACAGCCATTTACAAAAGTTATTTCTCTTATTCACACAAAAAAGGCCCAAAATACACTGAGAAGGCACAGAATGAGAAATTAAAGTGCGCAAGATTCATAGAAAGGTAACCAGAAATAACACAGAAAGGTAACACAGGGAAAAAAATAGTTTCTTTCCAACTCTACCTAGTTTGCATGCTCAAGCACAATGTAATGTACAATACATAATGAAACAAAGGAGAGGCTTTTAAGAGAAGGTGTGAAATCCTTGTCAATATGACACAAATTTACCCAAGAATAAAAATATTAATATTTGCATTAAATGCAAAGATAAAATGTAATTTTAAAACCTTCTCAGTTCACAAGACATTTTTATAATATTAACTGCTTGAGGGCATTTTAAAACGGTAATTACCAAATTGTTATAATCAGTGCTTTTTTTGTAAAAAAATAGGTGCAGGAACTTTTTATTTATTTATTTATTTTTAAACCAATTTTTATACATGCGTGCATGCGCGCGCGCGCACACACACACACACGCGCGCGCGTCCATCCCATGTGAGATCCCTGGTAGCAAAAGCACTCCTGCCACAGCTGGAGTGAATCACCCCATTTTTTTTTAGGTGGGGAGGTGCTCCATTGGGCTATAGGAAACTCTCTCCATTGGGCTATAGGAAAGCCTATACAGTAGTTAAAGTGTTCAGAACAAATATATAAGGTCTTCAGCCCAGCTGGTGGCCATCAGTGCCTCAAGTGTTAGTTCCAAACACTTTGAATGTAAGACCTCTGACCTCTTTGAATGTAAGACCTTTTTTTTTTTTTTTTTAAGTTCCAGTTAGGACTTAACCCACAGTTAAGCTCCTGGAGTGAGCCCCCTGCTGGAGGCTGTGGGTTAAGTCCTACCTGGTACTTAAAAAAAAAAAAAAGTTAAAAAAAGAGCCTGCCTGGGACTGAACTTTGAGGAGTTTTGCAGCCTCAACTGGCCCCCCTTTTGGCAACTAGCAACCAACCTTTATATTTTGCAGCCATGGAGCACCTTCCCACCTTAAAAAAAAATAAATTATTCCTCAGTGGGATTTGAACCCCAAGCCTCTGGCTCCAAAGACCTATAATTTAACCACTGAACCACCAGAGGTCTTACATTCAAAGTGTTTGGCACTAACACTTGAGGCACTGATAGCCACCAGCTGGGCTGAAGACCTTATATATTAGTTCTGAACACTTTGACAACAGGCTTTCCTATAGCCTAATGGAGAGAGTGCTGGGCTGTGGAGCACAAGGTTGGAGGTTCGAATCCCTCCCTAGCCAGCAGTGCAGAGCAGCGTGGTGCAGGCAGGGGAAAAAAAGGTTGGGGGCAAGGAGGAGGGAAAAAAGGGGGCGGGGTGGTGCAGGCAGGGGGGGGAAAGGTGGGGGCAGAGAGGAGGGGGAAAAAAGCTGCCGGAACGCCGTTCCGGTGCGTTCCATTACAAAAAAAGCCCTGGTTATAATCTTTTTCATCTTTCATCATTATAATCTTTCAAATTTTTTAAAAAATGATAATCTTTTTTGAATAGAACAATTAAATTTAATTCTTAAAATTAGAATTAAAAGAACTTAAAATTAGCAAACACAATTCAAGGTCTATGGAAATATAATTAAGGACACACAGAGCGCAATCCAAGCTCCCCATTAAGAGAGACTAAGTCCCTTGCACCAGCCCAGGAGGGCCGCAAATGTGCCTTAATGGGTTGATGCAGGGATGTGCAGCGGCCCATGGAAGCTGCATCCAGCCGCCGCGCCAATCTGGGGAAGAAGGGTTGCATCAGCTGAGTTTGGCCGACGCAGGGGTCTGGGGAGGGAGGGGAGGAGATGGGAGGGAGGCATTCTGGGGCAGGGGGAGAGTGTGTGGAGGGTTTCCAGGGGACAGGTGGTCGAGGAGAAGGAGGCAGGGCTGAGACCCAGCAGTTATGCCAGAACCCGACTCTATTCCCCGAGCAACACAGAGCGGGAATGAAGTCACTCCATTCTCCTTGGACTTGTGCCATCTCCGAAAAGGTGGCACAAGTCCAAAAAGACCCACTGAGGTCATGTGGCTTACCTAGGGGTAAGAGGAAGAGTCTCCCCTAGCCTCCAGCTCAGCCACTTCTGACCCCAGTCTTGTGCTGGATACAGAGCAGGCCTCATGGCCTGCCTGTTCCAGAGCAAAATAAGATTATGCTGTCAGTTTATCATATAATGATAATGTTTTTCCAGAATGACTTCATGAACACATTAAGGAAAGACTGGTTTCAAAATTCAGATGGCAAAGTATTTGCATCTCTAATTGTGCAGCTCTAATATTCTGAAGTGGATGGACAACAGCTGTTTCATTAAATTCACCACATTGCTCTCAACAGTATGCAGTTGATAAGATATCTGACAGATAATGCAATGGTCTTAATTACAGTAATATTTCTATGATCTCCTCCAAGAACCCTTACATTGGAAGTCCTGTCAATGTGCTACTGGATGTGCTGCTCTGCTATCTTGGGATAAAAAAATGCAAGAACAAAAGATTGAATTTAGAAAGAGTGGCAGTAAACATCTGTTCTGCCATAAATGCAGGGAGTACATCCTAGCCTAGAAGGTTTTGACCAAAACACTTTTGTAGTGATGAAACTGTCTGAATGGAAAGGACTGAATTATGCATGACAGAGCAATTTGGGGATTTGGGCACCTTTCTCCCAAAAGAGTCATATGGTCTGTTTCCCACATCTACCAAATTCCAAACAAGTCAAACTGGAGATAAGTCATTGTGTTTGCCTCTCTCCATTGAATTTCTGATACCGATATATCAGATATATAATAATAATGAAATAATGATATATCTGATATATCATTGAAATAGATACTTCTATTTATAACCCAGAAGTTCCTAGATTCTAAACTGGTTGCTCCATGCATTATTCTCTATATGGGAGTTGGAGAGGAGAGTACACCTGTGATCCAGGTATTTCTGGTTTCATGGCAAACAGCAGTGTCTACAAGGAAGAAAGTTTGAAGGGGAAGGACTGTAACTTAGTAGTACAGCATATGCTTTACACGCATAAGGTCAAAGGTTCAATTCCCAGGATCTCTAGCTAAAAAGTTTTCAGGCAGCTGAACTTGGCAAAAACTTTTGCCTAAGATCTCATCCAAAGTTACTGATTCCAGCATCAGTAGTTTTTAATACTAAAAACTTGGTATTCTCTAGTTAAGGAAGCAATCACAAACATGGACTTGATAATCACCTTTTGAGCCTAACTAATAACCACAAAACCCAGTTTTGTCAAATTTATACTTGAGCATGGATTTTGTAGAAGATGGTATAAATACTTACATTATAATCACATCCTTCTTTGGGACAGTCGATTGCTCTGTAAGAGAATTTTTCGATGGCACTTCCTCCTCATCACTTTCCGATGACGACAATTCAATTACATCTCTCCGATACTTAAAAAAAGATAGGTTTGTGATCCTCTTTGCTTCAGGGGTTTCTGGAACACTGGAGTCATCTTAAAAAGAATATCGAAAAAGAAAATATATATTACATACAGAGTATCTCTTACAGCAGTGGTTGCCAAACTGTGCACAAGCGCAAACTCAGGAGTGCTGTGGAATGTCCTCAGCGACCTCTTTTTCCTAGCTCTCTTGGGCATCACTGTGAAGGAAATCAGACCACAATCCTTTATGGCTGGGTAATCTTTTTATTACCCTCAGGGTGATCGAGTAGCCATAAACCCTTATGGTCACTGAGCACCCGCAGATCTCTCCAAGACCGATTGCCAAATAGCTCCTAAACCGCAGAGCTTCCACTCCTGATAGCCAGGATAAATTTGGGGAACTCTCCCCTTGAATCATACTCCAGCTTACACCCCCTTGGGCTCAGCTTGACAAAAGGAGTAGACTCCCGTACAGGGTCTCCAGGGTCCACCCCGGTCACACTGGATTGCCTCCCACAACCAGTCCCTGTGCCCTCTTCCAATCCCAATAATCCAGTCATTTGTAATAAGTAGGATTTATTGAATAAAGGTTTAAAACAGGGTTATACAGACAGCACTGCATACGTCTAAAATTTAGGAATTTAGGCAAACAGTACAGCAATGCAATACAACACTCAGTCTAATAAAACAATAACAACTACCTCCTAACTCTAACTATCAGTCACCAAAGTCTTAGCATTCCAAAACCCGATCTAGCCCATCTTGCTGCAGTCAAGTTGGGGTCACTCCTGCCAAGGTGGTCCTCAGGCCCCCTCAGCCAGAGACAAAGTCAGCCAGAGCATAAGCTTCCTTCCCTCACCTTTATAGGTCGCCTGACCCATCCACCAATCAGAACTCGGTGCCAGCCGAACATTCTAGGGGTGAACGTGCCACAAGCCTCCTTACTCATGGTGGAATCCCCCCTCCCATCCCGAGACACTCACAGCTGAACCCCGTTGTAAATCAAGCTGGCCTTGGAGCCCACTTGGTACGATATCAGAGGGCCCTGTGAAGCGACCTCCTCCACAGTTCTCCCAGGTGTTTTATGCACTAATTAAAGTTGGATACAGCTGGGGTCTGACATTGGGGCCTACCAGCATGGCTACAAGCAGATCTTCCTTTATTCAGATGTTACCTGGTCCTGGATTTCCCTTTTTTTTGTCACAATCACCATCTTGGATCTCATGTGATCCAAGATGGCGGTGCCCAAGACAGCCAGGAAGGCCAATGCAAAAGGGCACCATGACCATGGTAAATGGGGGAACAGCTGTCTTAGCATAATTGAAGTCTCACCAGAAATAACATCGTGGAAATAAACTTCTACACAGAACTTGAGAGTGTCCATAGGCTCAATACACATTTGGATTGAGGTATTAATTGTGTTTATTATGTTTTCTTCTTCAGAACTGTTATATTAAGCAGTTCTACAATTTAACATATGCAACTTTCAATAGTAACATTGCATGTAACTAACTCTCCTGGGAAACATCTTAAAAGCCCATATTAAAATGTAGTAAATTAAAATAATCTGGCATGAACTTGCAGCATCTTGAGAACTTCAACCAAGTTAAAACATAAATTCAAATCTAAACCTCATGGACACAGAGAAAATTCTAAGCACAGGTAGGCCAAATAATGGCCATATTATGTTCAAACTATATCATGTTCAAACTATAGGTCACCCAATATCCACAACAATGGATATCAGTGTACTGCACAGCTTTTATAATACTATAAATGGCTGACAGCGTTAACTGACACACATGTTGAGAAGAAGAGAGACTACCATTTACAAACAAAACAAATACAAAGAAAGGTATGGTTTCTTTCAGAACTAGAAATATTCTGACCCTGAAGGCATGCAAGGCTGAATGGGAAAAAGGGTAGTACACATAGAAGAGCAGCAGCTGCAGAACGGCATTGCTTCTGGACATAAATTTACAGGAAATGCATTTAAAATAATCAGAACATGCTAAAAACATGCTCAGAACATGCTTGATGGGAAATTCCAATAAATCGTGAGCTTTTACAACCTCAAGCAATGTACTGACACTGGAAGCTATTACACAGTGCAAACTTTGAAACTGGGAGGGGCGACAAGCCCCCTGAATTGGAGTCAAAGCATATTGCCAAATGGTAGCAAGAACATACAATTGGAGAGATTTACTGGAGTAAGTGGATAGAAATCAAGAAAGAACTTACAACTCGAACTGCAGTTCATTCTAAATTAGAACTATTCAGGTAACAGACACTACCTGCTTTAGTAAAGGGAAGTCATAAGAACATAAGAAGAGCCCTGCAGGATCAGGCCAAAGGCCCATTTAGTCCATCTTCCTGTATCGCACAGTGGCCCACCAAATGCCCCAGGGAGCCAATTATTAGATCTGCACAGACCTCTGACATTTTATAACACGGGTGGCCAACCATGAAGCTTTCAGATTACGTGAGACATGCCAACCATAAGCAGAGTAAGAAACAGTTCAATCAGGTACAAAGTAGAATGCAATACACTGCGACATGTATAAGGGCTTGGGGGAAGTTTGACAAGCATGTTATCAATATCTGGAGTGTAATTTGGTTTTCACCAACAAAGAGGAAATACATTATGAGCTGATTCTTGTTTCAACCAGGTGGATAAACCAACTGTTTCTTCATGTTCATTCATGAGAAGTTCTTTGATAGAGCAACACAAACTGTGCTCTGTACAGTGACCATTTTATATATTCTAAAATGAAGCACATTGTCTGAACCACAAACTGACATGTAATCTTTGGGAAACTTTTCATAGTTGGTACCAGCCTTGAGCTATTCAATTGTGCAGAGAGCTTGAAAACACATTTGCAATTTTTTTCTAGGGGTCATGTAACAAAATAGTCAGATAACCACTTGTTCAGTAAACACTAGAACTAGTGAACAAACTAGTCACTGCCAAGGAAAAAATAATTCCTCAGATTCTGAGTGTCCCATCTAGAAGACACTGAGAACTGCCAGTGACTCAAAAAACTGAAGTGTTCCCAAAGCAAAGACAAGGGTTTCACTCTTTCAAGTCTTGTGAACCAGTCAAGGTCTTCAAGGCAAGACTCCAGTAGAAAGAGACAGTTGTGTCAAGGGATGAAAACAAACAAATGCAGATACTATATCCACAGGTTATGGGGTCAGAATAGTCTTCAGCCAGCATACTGCTCCACATTGAGTTAAATTATTCTCTGTTGTATTTCTTAAGTAAAAGGGAATCACCAATCTCACTGTAAACTACCAGACTAGGCTCTTTAAACCTAAGAGATTAGTTGCTAGGAACAGATACAATAATCTGACAGTTTCTATGGAGACGACTTTAAATTATTTTTAAGCTGACTTTCACAAAGATTCACTGCATATTTTTATAATTTGCATTCATATATTCTATAAAAAGGATATTTGACTACATAGACAAGCATTCCATCTACATTATTTTTAGTCTGGGGGTAGCAGTGAGGAACGTACTCTATATCACTGTTGGTCTGTAGCTCTCAAAGCTAGATGCATAAGCAAAATCAACACAGGATAGTAATGACAACTTGATAGCTACTTAAGCTACTTATTGCTTTTCTACCAATATTGCTTCAATGAATCATGATAAAGTGTTGTTGAAAGCACATAAAAAATAATTGTAGTAGGCAGATAGCATTAAGAGTTACCCATCAGTATTGTCTTGCAAGTTCTTGATTAGCCCAGGCTTTCTGAACATCTGAACATCTTGATTAGCCCAGGCTTTCTGAAGGCACAAGAGTTTAGCATCTGGGCGAGGAGAAGGCAAGGAGACCTCTGAGTTTTGGAGAAGGAGAGGAGGAGGAGCAGGAGCAGGAGCAGGAGGTAAGTGTACTCATTCTAACGCTTTGTCTTTCTAACTCCCTGTCTTCTAACCTTAACCTTACCTTTAAAGCAACCTTAAATCAAAATTGAAAGTTAGCACCTAAGGGAGGTACATAGGGCTACTCTGAGCAGGAGCAGAGTCCTACTCGTGAGTAAGTGCCCAAGGGTCAGGCATTTAAATCAAAATTGAAAGTTAGCTGCACCTAAGGTAGCACTTAATCGAAGGAAGGGAGGAGGATAAAGTGAAAAGCAGGTTTTCTACTTATTTAAATTAAACCTATACTTAACCCAGGTTAAACCTAATCTAAGTTAGAACATAACCTAAACAGGTCAGTAAATTGGGACACAGGATCTAGAGAGCAATAAATAATTAAACAAACCCAAATAAAAACTAGCTTGAGGTTACAAAAACAGTCCAGCCTAAGAGAACAGAACTAGGAGGGAAAGGACCTAGGAAGGGCCAATTCCCAACCCATTAAGAGCCCCATTAGGCTAATCCAAGCAGTCCATTCAGGAGCCTGCAGAGTAGGTCACACCCATCAGCAGCCATTTGCCTTCCTGAGCTTTTGTAAACTCACCTGGGAAGGCCAGCCCCCTTTCAATCAGGAAGGAAGGAGGGGGGAGGAGCCAGCCAGGAGTATAAAGCTAGGCGGGCCATCGCGTGAGGCTCTCTGCAGACGCGTGTGGCCTCTGGGAACCCAGTGCCTCTGGGAACTAAGTGCCAGGTAAGGCACAAGAGTTTAGCATCTGGGCGAGTTCAGCAGCAGGGCGAGGAGGCCAGGGCCCCATACACTGCCCTTCCTCTTCCCTTGAGAAGAGGGCTGCTATCCAGTGTACGGTTTTTAAAAGGACCCCTAAATAAAACAACAACAACAAAAAAGCTATGCAGTCAGACAGCCAGCAGCAGGGTGGGGGCTATCCAGTGTTCTGCATCGAGTGCCACATGTATGATTATATGCCTCTGGGGCATAAGTCATGGGTGTGTCCTCGGTGCAAGGAGCTCCAGGCTCTCAGGGAACGCGTCCGCTCCCTTGAAGCCTTGGTGGCCGACCTGGAGAAGCGCAGGCAGCCAGAGGAGGACCGTGGGGAGACTTCTGGGGACGATCAGGCTTCGTCCCAACCTCAGGCGTGCAGCTCCTCGGCTGCCCGGGTGGGAAGTCTCGGGACTGGAGGACGTCATCCTGGAGAGGAGGGAAACAATCCCCCAGGGGGGATCCCTTCTCCAGGGGATGGGCCCGTATCCGAGCGCACTCGGGATACTCCTCGGCGGGAGGGGGGTCGGGGGCTTCTTGTAGTGGGGGATTCGATTATTAGAAACATAGAGAGGGGGGTTTGCGACGGATGTGAGGACCGCATGGTGACTTGCCTGCCTGGTGCGAAGGTTGCGGACATCACTTCTCGTCTAGACAGGCTGGTAGACAGTGCTGGGGGAGAGGTAGCGGCTGTGGTGCATGTTGGCACCAACGACGTGGGCAAGTGTAGCTGGGAGGTCCTGGAGGCCAAATTTAGGCTTTTAGGCAGGAAGCTGAAAGCCAGGACCTCAAAGGTAGCGTTCTCTGAAGTGCTACCTGTTCCACGCGCAGGGCCAGCTAGGCAGGCGGAGATCAGGGGTCTCAATGCGTGGATGAGACGGTGGTGTAGGGAGGAGGGGTTTAGATTCGTTAGGCACTGGGGAACGTTTTGGGACAAGCGGGGCCTGTACAAGAGGGACGGGCTCCATTTGAACCAGAATGAACCAGAATGGAATAGCGTTCTCTGAAGTGCTACCTGTTCCACGCGCAGGGCCAGCTAGGCAGGCGGAGATCAGGGGTCTCAATGCGTGGATGAGACGGTGGTGTAGGGAGGAGGGGTTTAGATTCGTTAGGCACTGGGGAACGTTTTGGGACAAGCGGGGCCTGTACAAGAGGGACGGGCTCCATTTGAACCAGAATGGAACCAGACTGCTGGCACATAACATTAAAAAGGTGGCAGAGCAGCTTTTAAACTGATCCCTAGGGGAAGGCCGACAGGAGCCGAGGGGCATCCGGTTCGGGACTCCTCATCCCTATGGGATGAGGATGGGGAGGTTAGAGAACAACAAGACAAAGGCAGGGTAGGAGAAGAAATTGGGAAAGGTAGGGAGATGGGATGTGATAGACGGTTTGGCACAATGAGAGGATGCGGGGACAAAGGAGCGAATAAGCAGCCCATCCTGGGGCATTCCGTGTATAATTGCTTTTATGCGAATGCCCGAAGTCTACGAGCAAAGGTGGGAGAACTAGAATGTCTGGTGACAAGGGAAAATATTGACATAGTGGGCATAACGGAAACCTGGTGGAATGCGGAGAATCAGTGGGATACCGCAATCCCGGGCTATAAACTCTACAGGAGGGACAGGCAGGAGCGTGTTGGAGGTGGGGTGGCCCTTTATGTTAAGGAAGGGATAGAATCCAGCAAAGTAGAGATTGAAGGTGGGTCCGACTCCACCGTAGAATCTCTGTGGGTTAAATTACCAGGCTTGAGCAGCGATGTAATACTGGGGGTGTGCTATCGTCCTCCAGACCAGAAATCTGATGGGGACCTTGAAATGAGGAAACAGATCAGGGAGGTGACAAGGAAGGACAGGGTTGTAATCATGGGGGACTTCAATTATCCTCATATTGACTGGGTCAATTTGTGTTCTGGTCACGATAAGGAAACCGGATTTCTTGACGTGCTAAATGACTGTGGCTTAGATCAGCTAGTCACGGAGCCCACCAGAGGACAGGTGACTCTGGATTTAATTTTGTGCGGTACGCAGGACCTGGTTAGAGATGTAAACGTTACTGAGCCATTGGGGAACAGTGATCATGCTGCGATCCGTTTTGACGTGCACGTTGGGGGAGGAATACCAGGCAAATCTCTAACAAAAACCCTTGACTTCCGACGGGCGGACTTCCCTCAAATGAGGAGGCTGGTTAGAAGGAGGCTGAAAGGGAGGGTAGAAAGAGTCCAGTCTCTCCAGAGTGCATGGAGGCTGCTTAAAACAACAGTAATAGAGGCCCAGCAGAGGTGTATACAGCAAAGAAAGAAGGGTTCCACTAAATCCAGGAGAGTGCCCGCATGGCTAACCAGCCAAGTTAGGGAGGCTGTGAAGGGCAAGGAAGCTTCCTTCCGTAAATGGAAGTCTTGCCCTAATGAAGAGAATAAAAAGGAACATAAACTGTGGCAAAAGAAATGTAAGAAGGTGATAGGGGAGGCCAAGCGAGACTATGAGGAACGCATGGCCAGCAACATTAAGGGGAATAATAAAAGCTTCTTCAAATATGTTAGAAGCAGGAAACCCGCCAGAGAAGCGGTTGGCCCTCTGGATGGTGAGGGAGGGAAAGGGGAGATAAAAGGAGACTTAGAGATGGCAGAGAAATTAAATGAGTTCTTTGCATCTGTCTTCACGGCAGAAGACCTCGGGCAGATACCGCTGCCCGAACGGCCCCTTCTGACCGAGGATTTAAGTCAGATAGAGGTTAAAAGAGAAGATGTTTCAGACCTCATTGATAAATTAAAGATCAATAAGTCACCGGGCCCTGATGGCATACACCCAAGGGTTATTAAGGAATTGAAGAATGAAGTTGCAGATCTCTTGACTAAGGTATGCAACTTGTCTCTCAAAACGGCCACAGTGCCAGAAGATTGGAGGATAGCAAATGTCACGCCTATTTTTAAAAAGGGAAAGAGGGGGGACCCGGGAAACTATAGGCCGGTCAGCCTAACATCTATACCGGGTAAGATGGTGGAATGCCTCATCAAAGATAGGATCTCAAAACACATAGACGAACAGGCCTTGCTGAGGGAGAGTCAGCATGGCTTCTGTAAGGGTAAGTCTTGCCTCACAAACCTTATAGAATTCTTTGAAAAGGTCAACAGGCATGTGGATGCGGGAGAACCCGTGGACATTATATATCTGGACTTTCAGAAGGCGTTTGACACGGTCCCTCACCAAAGGTTACTGAAAAAACTCCACAGTCAGGGAATTAGAGGACAGGTCCTCTCGTGGATTGAGAACTGGTTGGAGGCCAGGAAGCAGAGAGTGGGTGTCAATGGGCAATTTTCACAATGGAGAGAGGTGAAAAGCGGTGTGCCCCAAGGATCTGTCCTGGGACCGGTGCTTTTCAACCTCTTCATAAATGACCTGGAGACAGGGTTGAGCAGTGAAGTGGCTAAGTTTGCAGATGACACCAAACTTTTCCGAGTGGTAAAGACCAGAAGTGATTGTGAGGAGCTCCAGAAGGATCTCTCCAGACTGGCAGAATGGGCAGCAAAATGGCAGATGCGCTTCAATGTCAGTAAGTGTAAAGTCATGCACATTGGGGCAAAAAATCAAAACTTCACATATAGGCTGATGGGTTCTGAGCTGTCTGTGACAGATCAGGAGAGAGATCTTGGGGTGGTGGTGGACAGGTCGATGAAAGTGTCGACCCAATGTGCGGCGGCAGTGAAGAAGGCCAATTCTATGCTTGGGATCATTAGGAAGGGTATTGAGAACAAAACGGTTAGTATTATAATGCCATTGTACAAATCTATGGTAAGGCCACACCTGGAGTATTGTGTCCAGTTCTGGTCGCCGCATCTCAAAAAAGACATAGTGGAAATGGAAAAGGTGCAAAAGAGAGCGACTAAGATGATTACGGGGCTGGGGCACCTTCCTTATGAGGAAAGGCTACGGCGTTTGGGCCTCTTCAGCCTAGAAAAGAGACGCTTGAGGGGGGACATGATTGAGACATACAAAATTATGCAGGGGATGGACAGAGTGGATAGGGAGATGCTCTTTACACTCTCACATAATACCAGAACCAGGGGACATCCACTAAAATTGAGTGTTGGGCGGGTTAGGACAGACAAAAGAAAATATTTCTTTACTCAGCGCGTGGTCGGTCTGTGGAACTCCTTGCCACAGGATGTGGTGCTGGCGTCTAGCCTAGACGCCTTTAAAAGGGGATTGGACGAGTTTCTGGAGGAAAAATTCATTATGGGGTACAAGCCATGATGTGTATGCGCAACCTCCTGATTTTAGGAATGGGTTAAGTCAGAATGCCAGATGTAGGGGAGAGCACCAGGATGAGGTCTCTTGTTATCTGGTGTGCTCCCTGGGGCATTTGGTGGGCCGCTGTGAGATACAGGAAGCTGGACTAGATGGGCCTATGGCCTGATCCAGTGGGGCTGTTCTTATGTTCTTATGTTCTTATCTCTCAACACACACTATTTGAACAGAGCACCAGTGCAATCCTATGTATGCTTAGAAGTTCTGCTGTGTTGCAGCCCCAGGGAATACGTAGTCCATCCACTAGGCATATTCTGCACACAACGGACAGGCTTAAACAATGATCTAGAACAGGGGTGCCCAAAGTTTTTGGCAGGAGGGCCACATCATCTCTCTGACACTGTGTCGGGGCCAGGGGGGAAAAAGGATTAATTTACATTTAAAATTTGAATAAATTTACATATGTTTACATAAATGTATATATTAAAGATGAACTTCTATGAATGAATGACGGTCTTGCAGTAGCTCAAGGCCTATAAAAGGCCTTGCACAAAGTAAGGCTGGCCTTTCCTTTGTTGCTGTTACTGCATCACAGATGTGAAACAGCAAGCAGCGGAGGAAGCGCTCATCCCACAGCTCACACAAGAGGTCAAACAGTCGCCCTCACGCTGAGTGCAGTTGCATCGGGCCAGTGTGGGCTCCAGCAAATCTCTGGAGGGCCAGAGCCTCATTGGAGAGTAGAGGCTCCCTGAGGGCTGCATTGGGAGTCCTTGAGGGCCGCAAGTAGCCCCAGGACTGGGGTTTGGGTACCCCTGATCTAGAACAGGGGTCTCCAAACGTTTTGGCCAGAGGGCCACATCAAATACCTGGCAAGGTGTTGAGGGCTAAAAAAAAATTTAAATATAACCCTCCAGACACAACCAGAGCATAGTTCCTGTCACGTTCAGCCAAGTGGGCTAGAGGCTTTGAGGAGACAAGAGGCTTGCCGTGGGCCGGATAGAGGCTTGCTGCGGGCTGCATCTGGCCCCCGGGCCGGGGTTTGGAGACCCCTGATCTAGAAGAGCTTTTGGAAATGTGAAAGATTCAAAATTTTATTTTTATATATAAGTGTGGTTAGAATACTTTATGCACAATATTGGAAAACTCCAGACATTCCGTTGATAGAAAAATGGTGGACGAACGTTATGGACTTTGCAGAAATGGACAAACTTATGACTTTACTTAACAGACTTTACTTAACAGAGAAATCAACGGACAATTTTATGAAGAACTGGAAAACAATTATTGACTTTCTGCATGAGAGAGAGAGAGAGAATAATGAGTTAATAAGTTGTGGATTTGAAGATTAGAGTGAAAGGAATAGAGAACATTAACCTGAAATAATTTGAAATGGAATACTTATAATGAGAATGTAAGAGGAGCTGTTGGAGTATATATGGGTGGAAATTCAGATTATTAAGGTAGAGCTGTAAGTAATTAGAACTTTGCCCTTGCTAGATTGTTAGAGGTATTCTTTGTATTTTTAATAGTTTTTTTTAATGTATAGTTAATGTTGTCTTTTTCTTTTTTCCTTCTTTCCTTTACAATAAATAAATGAAATTTTGAAGAAAAAAAGGAAATGGGTCTGTCATACAGAACTGCAGGAAACATTGTATTCTGAAGCTACCACACTTCTACAGTTACACTATCCAGTCATATGAGCTTGGACCAAACACCAAGCTATTAACGTGAATACTGCATACACATTCTCAGAAACAAGAACAATACTCAAAGGTAACCAAGTCCCAAGAAGTTGCTATTAAGAAACTATCCCTCCACAGTCATACATCTTTCAGCTTTGTAATATGTATGGTTATTCAAATCTCCACAAAAGCACACACAGAAGTCCAGGAGAGAAAATAGCACATACCAATAATAGGCCATTAAAGCCAGATTTTGAAAAAAATGTTTGGCTCAATACTGCAAATCCTTGGCAAGATTAAAAGGACTCCAATAAAAAGCAACCACCACCAAAAATAATACAATGGGAGCTTGACCTATAAAAGCATATTATGAACATTAAGAACATATGAACAGCCCCATTGGATCAGGCCATAGGCCCATCTAGTCCAGCTTCCTGTATCTCACAACGGCCCACCAAATGCCCCAGGGAGCACAGCAGGTAACAAAAGACCTGCATCCTGGTGCCCTTCCTTGCATCTGACGTACCCATTTCTAAAATCAGGAAGTTGCACATACGCATATGTATTGGCAACCTTCAGTCTCGAAAGACTATGGTATCGCGCTCTGAAAGGTGGTTCTGGCACAGCGTCTAGTGTGG
The DNA here is from genome assembly GCF_035046505.1 of Tiliqua scincoides. Lineage (NCBI taxonomy): Eukaryota > Metazoa > Chordata > Lepidosauria > Squamata > Scincidae > Tiliqua > Tiliqua scincoides. The sequence goes on along the minus strand of NC_089826.1, from coordinate 16,216,224 downwards.
CTGAAAAGGCCAATCCGGGAGTGACAATCCCTTCCACACCGGGAGCAAGTGCAGTCTGTCCCTGGTCTGTCTCCCTGGCTATGGGCCTTCCTTCTTTGCCTCTTAGCCTCAGACTGTTGGCCAAGTGTCTCTTCAAACTGGGAAAGGCCATGCTGCACAGCCTGCCTCCAAGCAGGCCGCTCAGAGGCCAGGGTTTCCCACTTATTGAGGTCCATCCCTAAGGCCTTCAGATCCCTCTTGCAGATGTCCTTGTATCGCAGCTGTGGTCTACCTGTAGGGCGCTTTCCTTGCATGAGTTCTCCATAGAGGAGATCCTTTGGGATCCGGCCATCATCCATTCTCACGACATGACCGAGCCAACGCAGGCGTCTGTTTCAGCAGTGCATACATGCTAGGGATTCCAGCACGTTCCAGGACTGTGTTGTTAGGAACTTTGTCCTGCCAGGTGATGCCGAGTATGCGTCGGAGGCAGCGCATGTGGAAAGCGTTCAGTTTCCTCTCCTGTTGTGAGTGGAAACTCCATGACTCGCTGCAGTACAGAAGTGTACTCAGGACACAAGCTCTGTAGACCTGGATCTTGGTATGTTCCGTCAGCTTCTTGTTGGACCAGACTCTCTTTGTGAGTCTGGAAAACATGGTAGCTGCTTTACTGAAGCGTTTGTTTAGCTCAGTATCGAGAGAAAGAGTGTCGGAGATCGTTGAGCCAAGGTACACAAAGTCATGGACAACCTCCAGTTCATGCGCAGAGATTGTAATTCAGGGAGGTGAGTCCACATCCTGAACCATGACCTGTGTTTTCTTTAGGCTGATCGTCAGTCCAAAATCTTGGCAGGCCTTGCTAAAACGATCCATGAGCTGCTGGAGATCTTTGGCAGAGTGGGTAGTGACAGCTGCATCGTCGGCAAAGAGGAAGTCACAAAGACATTTCAGCTGGACTTTGGACTTTGCTCTCAGTCTGGAGAGGTTGAAGAGCTTTCCATCTGATCTGGTCCGGAGATAGATGCCTTCTGTTGCAGTTCCAAAGGGCTTCTTCAGCAGGACAGCAAAGAAAATCCCAAACAAGGTTGGTGCAAGAACACAGCCCTGCTTCACGCCGCTTCGGATGTCAAAGGGGTCTGATGTGGAGCCATCGAAGACAACAGTGCCCTTCATGTCCTTGTGGAAGGATCTGATGATGCTGAGGAGCCTGGGTGGACATCCGATCTTGGGGAGAATCTTGAAGAGGCCATCCCTGCTGACCAGGTCGAAAGCCTTTGTGAGATCTATGAAGGCTATAAAGAGTGGCTGTCGTTGTTCCCTGCATTTCTCCTGCAGTTGTCTAAGGGAGAATACCATATCAGTGGTGGACCTTCTGGCTCGGAATCCGCACTGTGATTCTGGATAAACGCTTTCTGCGTTTGCCCGAGTTGCACTAAAGAGGCTCCAGGTACTTACCTGGAGCCTCTTTAGTGCAACTCGGGCAAACAACTTTCCTACAACGCTAAGGAGAGAAATGCCACGGTAGTTGTTGCAGTCACCCCTGTCACCTTTGTTCTTGTACAGCGTGATGATGTTTGCAACCCTCATGTCTTGAGGTACTCCACCTTCTCTCCAGCAGAGACAGAGGATTTCATGCAGCTCAGTGACGATGATCTCTTTGCAGCACTTTAGGACTTCAGCAGGGATGCTATCTTTTCCAGGTGCCTTGCCAAAGGCAAGGGAGTCCAGGGCCACATGAAGTTCTTCTAGGGTTGGTTCACTGTCAAGCTCCTCCAGCAAAGGCAGGCACTCAATGTTGTTCAGCGCTTCTTCGGTGACTACATTTTCTCTGGAATATAGCTCAGAGTAGTGCTGCACCCAGCGTTCCATCTGCTGCGCCCGATCCTGGATGACCTCGCCTGTGGGTCATCCAGGATCCACATACACATCCAGGTACCACATACACATCCAGGATCCACATACAGGATCCACATACACATCCAGGATCCACATACACATCCAGGTACCACATACACATCATGGCTTGTAAACCATAATGGATTTTTCCTCCAGAAACTTGTCCAATCCCCTGTTAAAGGCGTCCAGGCCAGATGCCGTCACCACATCCTGTGGCAAGGAGCTCCACAGACCAACCACATGCTGAGTAAAGAAATATTTTATTTTGTATGTCCTAACCCCCCCAACACTCAATTTCAGTGGATGTCCCCTGGTTCTGGTGCTACGTGAGAGTGTAAAGAGCATCTCTCTATTCACTCTGTCCATCCCCTGCATAATTTTGTATGTCTCAATCATGTCCCTCTTGACATGGCGTCTCTTCTCTAGGCTAAAGAGGCCCAAACACAGTAGCCTTTCCTCACAAGGAAGGTGCCCCAGCCCAGCAATCATCTTAGTCACTCTCTTTTGCACCTTTTCCATTTCCACTATGTCCTTTTTGAGATGCAGCGACCAGAACTGGATGCAATACTCCACGTGTGGCCTTACCATTGATTTATACAATGGCATTAAAATGTTAGCTGTTTTGTTCTCAATACCTCTTCTAATGATCCCAAGCATAGAATTGGCCTTCTTCACTGCCGCTGCACATGGGGTCGACACTTTCATCGACCTGTCCACCACCATCCCGAGATCCCACTAGCCTATATGTGAAATTATGATTTTTTTGCCCCTATGTGCATGACTTTACACTTACTTACATTGAAACGCATCTGCCATTTTGCTGCCCATTCTGCCAGTTTGGAGAGATCCTTTTGGAGCTCCTCACAATCACTTCTGGTCTTCACCACTCGGAAAGGTTTGGTGTCGTCTGCAAATTTAGCCACCTCACTGCTCACCCCTGTCTTCAGGTCATTTATGAAGAGGTTGAAGAGCACCGGTCCAAGGACAGATCCTTGGGACACACCGCTTTTCACCTCCCTCCATTGCCCATTGACACCCACTCACTGTTTCCTGGTCTTCAACCAGTTCCCAATCCATGAGAGGACCTGCCCTCTAATTCCCCAACTTTGGAGTTTTTTCTGTAGCCTTTAGTGAGGGACCGTGTTGAATGCCTTCTGAAAGTCCAGATATATAATGTTCATGGGTTCTCCTGCATCCACATGCCTGCTGACCTTTTCAAAGAATTCTAAAAGGTTCGCGAGCCAAGACTTAACCTTACAGAAGCCATGCTGATTCTATCTTTGATGAGTCATTCCACCATCTTACCCGGTATAGATGTTAGGCTGACCGGCCTATGGTTTCCTGGGTCCCCCTTCCTTCCCTTTTTAAAATCAGTGTGACATTTGCTATTCTCCAATCCTCTAGCACGGTGGTCGTCTTGAGCGACAAGTTGCGTATTTTAGTCAAGAGATCAGCAACTTCATTCTTCAATTCCTTAATAACTCTTGGGTGGATGCCATCAGGGCCCGGTGACTTATTGATCTTTAATCAATTAGGTCTGAAACCTCTTTTATCCTCTATCTGACTTAATTCCTTGGTAAGGAGTGGTTGTTTGGGCAGCAGTATCTGCCCGAGGTCTTCTGCTGTGAAGACAGATGCAAAAGACATTGCATCAACCCAAAAAATCCCCTGCTGAAGTGAATACTTGAGATAATCAGATTCTTCTTAAAATACATCTCCCTTTCACTCCACTTTGCAGACCTCACAATCTATTCAAACAGAACAGAAAATACAGTTGTAAATAAGCATAGTTGTACATTACAGAACTTTCACACACCTAGACAATAAGTTTGAAGTCACTGTCAAATCAAGCCTAAATTATCACTATCCTCTTCGTGTAAGTAAACTCACTATTCAGACTTCCCACCATTTTGTGTTTACATTTATACACAAGTAGAAGAAAATGATTCAGTTACAGTAATACAAAGAAGAATTTACATTACTTGAGCATACCATTCTTTGTAATTTTGAGGAAGTCACTGACAAGAAATACTCCAAAACAGAAATATCAAGTATTAAAGCTGCAATTCTATGCATACCTACCTGGAAATAAGCCCCACTAAAATCAGTGGGACTTATTTCTAAGTAGACATGCATAGGCGTGTGCTATAAATATAATAGTAATCTCAAATTCAAAGAACTTTATGGAAGTCATTGTGAATGAAAAATATATGGACAATGAGGATTTAATCAAAGCTAGACACCAACTTTCTACTCACTTATTTAGAGGGAAAGGTAGGATAAAAATAATTTAAAGACATAAAGAAACTTACCAGTTTTATCTGACACAGCAGATGCTGGAGTGGCTGGTCTGCTACTATGATCAGTAACATCATCTTCCTCTTCAATAGCAGCAGCACGTTCTTCTGAAGCTGAAGGAGGAAGGGTAGTGTCCTTAATTACAGCAACCAAAGACAGAAGAAGAAGCCTCCTCTTCTTCTTTCCTCCAACTTTCTACTCACTTATTTAGAGGGAAAGGTAGGATAAAAATAATTTAAAGACATAAAGAAACTTACCAGTTTTATCTGACACAGCAGATGCTGGAGTGGCTGGTCTGCTACTATGATCAGTAACATCATCTTCCTCTTCAATAGCAGCAGCACGTTCTTCTGAAGTTGAAGGAGGGAGGGTAGTGTCCTTAATTACAGCATCCAAAGACACAGAAGAAGAAGCCTTCTCTTCATCTGCAGGAGAACTAGGAGAAGAAACAGTCTCTTCATCTGCGTTTTTCTTCTTTTCAAAGCGAAAGCGGTCCAGATTAAACAGACTCATGGTTATGGTCCTTCACTTCTGCCACAGTTTATGAAGTTCAACTTTGCAATCCTTGGGAATGGTTATAGCACCATGCAAGTCAGGAGTATCTGCAGAAACAAAACAGGCAGAGGATGGAAAAGCCATGATGGAGTCATAAAATGACATAACTATAGCTAGAAGATCCTGAGATATCAGTCAATATACTTCTTATTTCATATTAACTATTTATACCCCACAAAAGGCTTACATGTCCTAATACTTGCAACTTTGCTTGATGATAACTTAGAGTTGTACAAACTTATCCTATTTCTTTCTCTAATGTTTGATACAAGGCTGACCTGTCAGTCAAATAAAGGTGTCAAATACATTCCATGAGGGGAGCGATCCAAGATAGTGGTGATGGCTGCTCACCATACAATGGGATCCTTCCCTAAGGGAAAGGACATTTTACAGAGAATGTCCTCTTCCTGTTCAAAGTGTATATTAAGTCACTAGGCAAGACTAACAGGAGTCTCTAGAAACATTTTCAGTAGACAAATAACATACAGATCAACATATTCCATAAGCTCATGTTCTGTAGCTTCATTGTTAGCCTAGGGTGTGGGTATAGCAGGAGAGCAGATGAAAGATCAAATGAAGTTGCATTCAAAACACACATACAGGCTGTAGCCCTACACAAAAATACCTGGGAGTAAGGTTCATTGAACACAGTGGGATTAACTTCCAAGTGAACATGCACAGGACTGAACTGTACTGTAAGTCATGATTGGTGACTTAAGAGGAATAGAAACACCTAATATATATTCCAAAGGGATAACTATGTTAGCCTGCTGCAGCAAACACAACTAAGGGCGCAATCCTAACCCCTTATGTCAGTGCTTTCCAGCACTGGCACAGTGGGGCCAATGGCATGTGTGCTGCATCCTGCAGTTGGGTGTCACTCACGGAGGCCTCCTCAAAGCAAGGGAATGTTTGTCCCCTTACCTCAGAGCTGCATTGCTCTTATGTCAGTACTAGAAAGCACTGACATAAGGGGTTAGGATTGTGTCCTAAGAGTCCCAAGACACCTTAAAAACATAAATATACTGTGGCATAAGTTCTCATGAGTCAGAATCAATGTATTCAGATACATAAAGAAATATTCATTATATTTCCATTATATAATAAGCATTATCTATTCTAAACAAGGGATGTCAAACTCATTTCATGTAGTGGGCCGAATAGCATTCATGGCATCTGCTGAGGGCAGAAGTGACATACAGATGATGACCAACAATAAGCTGTGTTGCACATAGAAACTAATTAGCTGCAAGTGACAGAAGACAAAATGTGCAAATCTTGTTTATAATTTCAAGATATGAGAGCGCCCAATTATCACACTGGGACAGCCCTATTATAAAAGCGACCAGATTAATTGCTTCCAGGGGCCACATCCAACCCACAAGCTATGAGTTTGGGACTGTGTTCTAAATCTTTTCATATCACTCTGGATTGCATTTTTGGAAATGTTACTGGATGAATGTTATTGTTGCGTAGGTTACACAATGGCAAGGAACAGATTGTTCTGGTAAGACAACTGCAAACTGTTCAAGTCAGATGTAGCAATTATTAGCTACACTTTTGTAAAGTCAAAACTAGATTATTACAATGGATGTTTAACTGAGTTTCTCACACTGTGGGTTGGGACTTGAAGCTACCATGGCACGTGATTGTATTTGGAGAAATGTTACAGATCTATACTTTTAACAGGCTACTATATATATGCTTTTAACAATGATAGTAAATGGGACTTACTCCTGGGTAAGTCCTGCTTGATGATGTCACTTCAGGTCATGACATCACTTCTGTTGGATCCTGACAGATTCTCATTCTAAGAAGTGGGTCCCGGCACTAAAAGTTTGAGAACACAAGAACATAAAAAGAGTCCCAATGGGTCAGGACAAAGACCCATCTAGTCCAGCTTCCTGTATCTTACAGTGGCCCACCTGATGCCTCAGGCAGCACAAAAGTCTTCCCTGTGCCACTCCCTTGCAACTGGCACTCTGATGTAGCCTACCTTCTACAAATAGGGGGTTGCACATGCCCATCATGGCTGGTAACCTGTGATGGACTTTTCTTCCAGAAATGTGTCTAATCCCCTTTTAAAGGCATCTACGCCAGATGCAGTCACCACTTCCTGTGGCGAGGAGTTCCACAGACTAATTACATGCTAGGTAAAGAAATAGAAGATTGCCAGTATAATGGTTAAGAGGTTTCACCTAGTATAGAACACAGTGGAATGCTACAGAATGTACAGAAGGGATAGAGGAGAAGAGAGATGCTTATATCTTCACTAGCTATTACTCTCTGTACATAACTGAAGCTGTTTGTTTTGAACTATAGAGCATAGATGTCTTGGATCCAACATTTCTTAGCAACCATCATAATTGCACTACATCAACATATTTAAGATCAGCTTCCTCTTGACTATACAGCACTGTACTATTTTTATGCCCTTGTAGAACAGATCAAGTCATTCTTGGCCACTGTTCCAACAGCTATGCAACTTCATTCCCTATAGACCCACTATAGCCTGAACATTTTAAAAAAGTAAAAACAGTAGAACCTTCTCATCTGAATTGCCTTTCAATTCCTGGACTTCTGCAGCTACAGATGGCTATTTTAAAAAGTATTTTCCATGTTCTCTCAGAGGAAGTATACCACTGTTCGTTTTTTGACAACTGACAAAGCACACCATTCACTCTGCTATGAGATATAGGAAGCTAGATTAGATTGGTCCTGGGCCTTCTTATGTTCTTATGTCAGTTGCAGAGGGATGAGCTAGCAATTCAGCATATATTTTGGCAAGTATCTAGGTTGGGCTGTATTTTTACACACATCCCCCCCATGCATGTTATTTTTACAACCTGCACACCACTTGGCCACAAGAAGACCCCTATGAGATGAACATGAAAACTGTAGCAACAAAATGAGAGCGTCCATCTATCCACCAGCACTTCCCCCTTCCCACTAAAAACAACCCACTTTCCCCCTCATTCTCCTCCCATAATTCAGTCAGCCTCATTGAAGAAGCAATTTCTTTTACCAGAATTTGGAACTGTAAGAATGCATTACGTTATACTGACAAAACAATGAATGGCAAGTGAAATTAAGTACACAGTATTCTCAGTTTAATGCCTCCCAGGGCCCAATCCTATCCAATTTTCCAGCACTGATGCAGCTGTGCCCTTAGGGTGTGTGATGCATCCTACTGTGGAGGGGGGTAGTTACAGAGGCATCTTGAAGGTAAGGGAAATGATTGTTAGGAACATAAGACGACCCCCGCTGGATCAGGCCAAAGGCTCATCTAGTTCAGCTTCCTGTATCTCACAGATGCTTCAGGAAGCACACAAGAGACCTGCATCCTGGTACCATTCCCTTACATCGGGAATTCAGAGGTAGCCTACTTCTAGAACCAGGAGGTTGCATATACTCATCACTGCTTGTAACCTGTGATGACTTGTAACCTCACTCCTATGCTTTAGAACTGCTCACAGTGCTGGTCCAGCTTGGAAGAACTATCTCACCGAGCCAGTTCAGATAACACTTTTGTCATACACCTGCCTGCAGATATTAAAAAACATGTGCACTGAAGGATTACACATGTGCTATTCCCTGTCAACACCTCTCCACTGGGTTTACTTGGGATAGGCCTAAGAGCACAAGAAGAGCCCTGCTGGATCAGGCCAAAAGCCCATCTAGTCCAGTTTCCTGTATCTCACAGTGTATCCTGTATCTCATCAGATGCCTCAGGGAGCACACAAGACAACAAGAGAACTGAATCCTGGTGCTCTCCCTCACATCGGGCATTCTGAGGTAACCTACTTCTAAAATCAGCTTGCAACCTGTGATGGACTTTTCCTCCAGAAATCTGTCCAACCCCCTTTTAAAGGTCTCTAGACCAGCTGCAATCGCCACATTCTGTGGGCAGGAGGTCTGGTCTAGAGGGTAGAGCCTCCGTTTGCCTGAAGATAACATCCGCAGGTCGCCAGTTCGAGGCCACCGGCACCGTGAATGGTGAGACCTTGAAGCAGCTGCTGAGCGGAGTTAATCCACCTGCTCTTTGGTGTGAGCGAAGAAGCATCTTGGCTGCCTTCTATGTGAGAGAGGAAGGAGCTGCTTGTCAGCTTGCGTGGGAGGAAACTGGAGGCCAGAATGTGATACCAGATCAGAAAGATCCATCTGAAATGTTGTGGTTCTTGAAAGATAGAACCTTTCTTCAATTGTAAAAATCCCTATGGGGATTTAGAACAGCCTGCCTTTGTAAACCACCTTGAATAAAGTCTGAGGAGAAATCTGACGACTAAGAAAGGTGGTATATAAATACCTGTATTATTATTATTATTAGGAAGTTATTATTTTATTTATTCGATTATTCGAAGGGCACCCAAGGTGGCTATTATTAACAGTATTTTAACAGTATTTATATACCGCTTTTCAACAAAAAGTTCACAAAGCGGTTTACAGAGAAAATCAAATAACTAATGGCTCCCTGTCCCAATAGGGCTCACAATCTAAAAGATGCAAAAGAACACTAGCAGGCAGCCACTAGAAAAGACACTGCTGGGGTGAGGAGGTGCTGGGGTGCTCTCCCCCTGATAAAAAAAGAGGAGCACCCACTTGAAAAAGTGCCTCTTACTCAGTTAGCAGAGGCTCCACAGATTACACTCTGGGTCTCTTCCAACCCTCAATTTTAGTGGATGTCCCCTGGTTCTGGTGTTATGTGAGAGGGAAAAGAACAACCCACACTATACATCTCATACATGATCCATCCCCTTACTAAATCTATTCAATTCCCTTTTAAAGGCATCTAGGTCAGATGCCATCACCACCATTCTGTGGCAAGGAGTTCTTTTTTTTACCTTGGGGCTACACTGAAGTTGCACCAATGCTGGAAAGTTGGACAGAATTGAGGAGCCCACCCCACCCGAAATCACCACATCATGCCTTGAGGAGTTTAGGCTTAAATAATCCACCATCCCTTCCCTCCCCAATAGGCTTAGAAAATCCACGCCCTCTCCATTCCCCTCTTCCCACTCCATATATAATCACACAGAATAGTTCTCTCTCCACATCCTTCCACCATCTTCCCCCACTTCCTGATCCTCCATCATTTCCCCTTTGGAAGGGGCATGCCATCACCAAATCCTGTGGCAAGCAGTTCCTCAGACCCAGGGGACTTCCCTTCTCCCTCTCCATATATAATTCTCTCTCCTTATCCTTCTACATCTTTCCTCATTTCCTGATTCTCCATCATCTCTCCTTTGGAAGGGGCATACCATCACCACAACTTTTGACAAGAAGTTCCACAGGCCAAAGGGAGTTCCTTTCCTCTCCTTCTCCCTCACCATATATAAACACGCACAAGAGCTCTCTCTTTTCATCCTTCCGCAATTTTCCCTTGTTTATTGATCCTCCATCATCTAGCTTTGGAAGGGACATGCCATCACCACATCTTGTGGCAAGAAGTCCCACAAACCCTAGGAAGTTCCCTTCCCCTCCTCCTCCTCCTCCCTCTCCATATATAATCACACAAAATAGTTCTCTCTCCTCATCCTTCCACCATCTTTCCCCACTTCCGGAGCCTCAGCACCACATCTTGTGGCAAGGAGTTCCACAGACCCAGTGGAGTCCCTTTCCCCTCCTCCCTCTCCATATATAGTTCTCTCTCCTCATCCTTCCACATCTTCCCTCATTTCCTGAGCCTCCATCACCTCCCCTTTGGAAGGGGCGCCCCAGCACCACATCTTGTGGCAAGGAGTTCCCTCCTCTTCCTGTAAGTGTAAGTGGCCATCTTCCCTGGCCCTCCATCATGTCTCTTTGGAAGGAGCAGCCCCCTCCCGTCAGCCTGCCCAGCTTCTCCACGGGCTTCACCCACCCAGCCGTGGAGGTTGAAGCAGAGCCGGGTGGGGGAGGGGACAGCTGCAGACAAAGCGAAGGACAGAACGCGCGCGGCTTAACCCCTCCCGCCCCCCGTCCTCTCCTTACCCCGCCCCCACTGCGATGAGGCGAAAGCCTTCAGAGTGACCACACCGGCCAGCTGAGGGGACAAGAGCGCGCGCCGGGGGAGGAGGCTCGACGATGGTGACGACAACAAGCCCCGCCCCTTCTGGTCAGCAAGCAGCAGCAGACTAAAGCCACCCCTGAGGCGGCTTCCACCACAGAGAGGGGCGCCTACGGATGACGTCACTGAACGCGTCTGTGCGGGTTTTTCCCCAGCATGCCCTCCTTCCCGGCTTTCTTCTTTCCTTGCTTCCCGCTTGTGTGGTGTAAGTGGCTTTTGGGTGGGGAGGGGCCTCTCTCCTGTCTGGATGCGCGCGCAATCGCCGGCTAAGGGAGCTTGCCGCGCGCGGTCTTCATAAGCTGTGAGACGGCCACCTTAGGCGCATGCGCAGTAGTGCGCTGGCAGGCGCAGGGTCCGTGCTGCTATCTGGATGCGCGCGCAATCACCGGCCAAGGGAGCCGCTGGGTGCGATGCGCCAATGCGCGACGGCTTAGCCCAGCTGTGAGAAGAGGCTGGAAAGACGCATGCCTCTGCGCTTAGGCGCATGCGCAGTAGTTGCCTGGCTGTTGAGCATGGGGGCTCTGCATGGCCTGTTCAGAGCTTCCTTGTCTGTTCTGCTCCAGGGGCTCTCAGACCTCTGAGCCTCTTCAGGACCCCCTTCTGGGAAAGACCCTCTGGGGGGACACCCACTCAGAGTGGGAGGTAGGGCAGGCAAGGGGAGCATCTCTTCACCCACCACACGCTTGACCTGTGGAAGTCCCTGCCACAGGGTGTGAAGATGGTGATGGATAATGGGGTGCTATTTTCCCTCTCACACAGGACCAGGGGACACCCACTAAGACTGAATGTCGGGAGAGTTGGGTTAGACAAAAGAAAATATTTATTTCCCCAGTGTGTCATTAGTCTGTGGAACTCCTTGCCACAGGATGTGGCATTAAATACTGTTAATGTTAATAATAATAATGTGCTGATGTACCTGAGGGCCTAGATGCCTTTGAAGGGGATTGGACAAATTTTTGGAGGAAAAGTCCATCACAGGTTACAAGCCCCAATGACTGTATGCATCAGTCTTGGGTTTGTTCATGCATCATAAACTGGGTTTTAGAGGTAGCCTATATCTGAATGCCAACTGTGAGGGAGGGCACAAGGATACATGTCTCTTGTTGTCTTATGTGCTCCCTGAGGCATCTGGTGGTCCACTGTGAGATACAGAAAGCTGGACTAGATGGGCCTTTGGTCTGAGCCAACCGGACACTTCTTATGTTCTTATGAGTAAAGGAAAAGCGGTATAGAAACCTTTTAAATAAAGTTTTTAAAGTTCAGCAGGAGCCCAGACTGTGGCAACACCAAACCAAAATGCTAAGGAGAGGGCCCAGGCATGGGGGCCACATGCACTTCCTGGATGGCTAACCTTGTCCCACTCCTTAGATTTCTGAAAGAAACATAAGGCTATGTTGCCAGTTCATGCCCTCATTGTAGCATGGAGAAGTGTGCCTGATGTTATTTTTTATATTGTTGTAGGATAACAAAATAAAAACAGCCTTGAATGTGCCTTAAGTTAACCCAGGAGGGTGGTAATGGAAAGTGGGGGCAGGGTGGAGGCTAGTTAATAGTTGGGGAAGCACTGGCCCTTGCTGATGCCGTTGCCCATAGAAAGAAATTGATGAAGAAAGGACCTTTTTGGTATGCAGTGAGGGAATAGGACAAACCACAATGTAATGAGAAAGTGTGTGTGTGTGGGGGGGGGGTTACTTGTAACTGTAAGATGCTAGGGAAGAGGATGACATCTACATAGAGAACATAAGAAGAGCCCTGCTAGATTAGATGAAAAGGCCCATTAGTCAATCATCTATTTTTCACATTGGCCAACCAAATGCCTTCTGGGAAGTCCATCAGACGATGTGAAGGCAGTAGCCCTCCCTTGCTGTTTGCCCCAGCAGCTGGCATTCAGGTTCCATACTACCTCTAGGCATGGATGGTAACTTCCTCCATGTGATCATCATAACTCACAGCCAGTGACAGAATGTGTTGTCCATGAATTTGTTTCATACGCTTGGAGAAATGTATGTAGCTCAGTGGGAGAAAATACATTGGCAATTGACTTGTGGATGATTCAATCTCTGGCATCTACAAGTTGGCTCAGAGACCCCCAACTTTGAGAGCTACTGTCTACAATGCTGAGCTAGATGGATCCAGGGCCTGACTCAGTATAAAACAACTGCAAGTGTTCCCTTTTAAATAAAGGCCGTCACTGTATCTTATGACTATGAACTCCATCAGTTATGTGTAGAGTGAGAAGTGAAGTAGCAGTTCGTGTCCAACCTGCTTCACAGTTCTCCTGTCACAGAATATTTAAAGCAGAGTTCTAATTTTGAGAATAGGTGTGGACTTTGGACTGCAGAGAGTGGAGTACAGTATATAAGTCTTGTTCCTCTCTGTGCATCACTGAAATGCCCTTTGCTCAATAGCTGAGCACATGCTTTGCATACAGGAGGTCCTGGTGTAATTTCTGGGCATCTCCAGTCGGTGGTGTCACAAGGGTTTGCGTCACCGCCATGATGGACCTCCTCCCATGCAGTGGGCAGGGCAATGATCCAGGTGGTGTGTGTGGTGATGTACCATTCCCTAGCCCTGCTGATTTTTTGCCTATACCTTTTGATAGAACACAAAATATTTCAGCGTGGTTTTTTCATTGCATTCTACTGTAAATTATGCATCGGATGGTATATAACATGATGGTATATTATTCCTACAAATAGTGATTTTAGGTCCACAATCTGGAATAAGCATTACAAGTGGTGGTGGTATGTTATTATTGAACTTACTATTTCACTGAGCGGGGGTTGGACTCACTAGATGGTCTCTAGGGATTCTTCCTTCTCTTAAGTGACAAATATTTTGATACTTAGGCTGAGCCTGAAGTACTCCAGCAGGAATTGACCAAATGGCAAGAGTTTATTTGCTACTTTGAGGGCCACAGTCAAGTTCCATGACTTGAACTCCTAATTCCTTTTTCAAAAAGCATGGCATGGAAACATAGCGCCTGGGGAGGAGGAAAAGCCTTTGCTCTCCCACTGATTTTCTCATTTAAGTTCTCCCTTGGAGACAGGAATATTAATGAAAAAAAGAGGGATTTGATTTAGATACAGCCTGTCATAGTAGTAAAAGGATGAGGAAAGTGCACATGTGGAAATGCTCTCTTGTACTACACTGTTAGAGGAGAAATGGGTAGACTACTATTAGAAGAATACCAGTAATCACTGTTACCTGCAGAGGGTAAAACTTGTGGGTGAGGCTGTTGCATAGGGAAGAGGGTATGACAGCAAACCCTACAGCTGCAACTGCTAACTTGCTACATCAGTGTTTCTTAACCAGTGGTATGGGTACCACCAGTGATACTCGATGTGGTGTCTGGTGGTACTTGTGGAACCTCTGGACTCCTGCTGCCTGGCAGCAAGACCAGGAAAGTGATACAACAAACAGCAGTAGGAGGCTCGGCTTGGTGGGCAGAACTCCAAAGCATGCGTTTCCATGCTCAGATAAAGCACTTCTATCTATTCTGAGCCTCTTACTGGAGTTTTTTGTATCGCATTTGACTTCCCAATCTAGAATCCCAACAGTGATGTCATCACCAGTTACTTGTGGTGGTACTTCAGATAAGTGGACCACGTGAAATGGTACTGTGGAGGACAAATGTTGAGAAACTCTGTGCTACATTGTTCTATCACTAGATGGAAAAGCAGGCAGCTCATATAATTCTATAATAAGAATTACTGAGCGTTCAGCACCACCCATGGAAGCCAGAAGCTGTGAAGGAACGTGGCAGGATATTGGAACACTGTCTAGGTGAAAGGTAAAGAAAGCAAGGAAAATGGAAGACATGAGATTAAATTAAGAAAAGACAAATACAGACTATGTACCAGGCAAAGCATATTATTAAGACCACACAGTCAGTGGAAGTTTGGAAAAGATTGTGCTTGATGGATCAACGTTTTACAGTGTTTGAATTTGTAAAGACAGTATAATTGTTCAGTATTATGATTGTGATAGTTATAATCCATAGTGACTTTCTGCCAAAGGCAGAGTTCCAAAGGCAGTGGGCAGAGAATCAATTCAAAGGATAGTGTGCCAGGCAAGGACTTGCTTTCTGAAACACTGAGAAACTGTGTTGTTGCTAATGTAAAGTTGCAAATCTAACTGCTAGGATGTATAGCTCTTATATAATCCTTTATAGCAGCTTTTCTCAAACTTGGGTTGGACCCACGAGCTGGGTCGTGAACCAATTTCAGATGATGATGATGATAATGATGATGATGATAATTAACAGTATTTATATGTTTTTCAGATTATATGTTTATAAAGATTTTCAACGAAAAGTTCAAAAGAGAAAAATCAGATGGTCCCCATTCATTTCAATATTTCATTTTTAATATATTAGACTTGATGTTACCATGATATGTGACTGCATCTGGGGAAATGCTACAGATCTGTACTTTAACTGCTATGTATAAGCTTTTAACAATGATAGTAAATGGAACTTCCTGCTCGGTAAGTGTGGGTAGGATTGCAGCCTAGGGTTGTTAAAAATTTTCTTGTTTGATGATGTCACTTCCGGTTATGACATCATTTCTGCTGGGTCCTGACAGATTCTCATTCTAAAAAGTGGGTCCCGGTGCTAAAAATTTGAGAACCAATGTTTTAGCAAAAGAGCTGTAATTGAAGGGGAGGATGCTCATGTTGATCAGCAGAAGAGTGTGGTATATAATATTGGAAGATTTGCTAATTTGCTGACTTTTAAAAACTATTCTGTTCACAAACCACAGAAGCCAGTGCACAGCACGTAGTTTTTCTCATTGATATAGGGTGCATTCCACACCCTTTATAAATTGGGTGCTACTCACGTCAGTATGATTTCAGAAGCTGAGTCCTGCAGAGCTGTAGCCTGCCATTGTGTTGTTGTTTTTTAAAATCTGCAAAGTGCTTTGCAAGATTTATCCTGTGAACCCTGAGAACAGCTCTGTAGGATGGATCATGATTACAGTACTCTGATTAGATCAGGGGAGGGCAAACCTGAGGGCCGAATCCAGCGTCTGTGCAGATCCGTCAGCCTGGTGAGAGAACCTTTTGGTTCAGCATGGCTGTCATGCAATGTCCTCCCTGGACATTGCTCTGGGCAATCGCATCTTCTTGGATGTCCTGTTGCACTGGCATTCTGGGATGCTGGGCAGATGATGCGACCTCCGAGAGCATCCTTGTCCTCCAAATGGGGAGGACATCACATGGTGGCTGCGCAGAACACTTGAATGTGATCAGATGGGGACAGCATTCTGGGCCTGCTGCACTTGAACGTTTGAGCAGCGCTGTTGTAGATGAAGGTCCGAGGCCAGGGATTTCCTTATGACTGCATGAATAGTCCGTGGCAAAAGTACAATTTCAACTTAGCTGTCCCAGATTGAAGTGTAACTCCTGAGCCACTGAACCTCAGGCAAACAGATCTGACAAAACATATTGACTGTGTATATTAAGAAATTTTTACCCCCACCTTTCTGCCAGAAAGCCTTCAAGGTGGCTTACAAACGCCTAGAAAACAACAAGAATATAACAAAGATGTAAAAGAATTCAAAGATGAAAGCGATTACAGCAAAGACCTTTTAATATTATTAAAAGACTGGGCGAAACAGGATGGATTTTGCCTGGTACTTAAAAGATAGCAATGATGAGGCCAGGCAAACATGGCTAGAGAGAGAAATCCTAAAAGTTGCCTTATATTTTATTTATTTAGAATATTTATATATTGCTTGTTATGTATCTTGAATGTGCATAAATAAATCTTCAGTTAGGTAGAATCACCAGTCACTTAGTAGCTGGTTATGTTGAATCTGTAGTTCTGTTGTATCTATTAGCTTTACATACTGTGTTTGTTACTCAGTAGAATGCCAAGTTATTATAGAATGCAAAGTTATTATAGAATGCCAAGTAACTTATACCGCTGTAGCAAATGAATAAGGAGACAGTTCCCTATACCAGAAAGATACAGGGTTACCCTGTAACAGAGTAAAGAGGGAGGCAGAGAAAACTAGGGGAAGACTATGCAAATATGTGACTTTTTGATATTCATATACTGAGTATCAGACTAGTCCTTGCCAGGTCAATGGAAGGTGCCCCCCCCCCCCGTCTTGCTTCTTTCTTGTCTGCAGGATGATATAGTGTGTGAATGGGTGGGTGGATGGGTGGGGGACAAGCAAATAGCAGTTGTCCTTGCCTGGCCAAGGGAGAGGACCCTGCTGTCCTGCTTCTCCTTCTGTTGCTGCAAGATGAAAGGAAAATGACTGAGGCTGCAATCCTATCCACACTTACCTAGGAGTAAGCCCCATTGACTACAATGGAATGTACTTCTGAGTAGATATGGATAGGACTGGGCCCTGAGGGAGCAATCCTAACCCCTTATGTCAGTGCTTTCCAGCACTGGCATAGCGGTGCCAATGGGATGTGTGCTGCATCCTACAGTTGGGGGGCACTCACAGAGGCTTCCTCAAAGTAAGGGAATGTTTGTTCCCTTACCTCAGAGCTGCATTGCCCTTATGTCAGTGCTGGAAAGCACAGGCATAAGGGGTTAGGATTGCGCCCTCAGTCTACTAACTGACGGACAGTCCAAGCTTAACAAAAGTCCTGTACTGCGATCCAGCAGGACTAGTGCTGCCTTCACTGCATCCAGCATGGGAGCAGATGTTGTTGGAGGTCTCCTCGGGTTAGGGGACATTCATCCCCATACCCCAGATAAAACCCCAGCAGCCTCTTTACTTGGATCCATGCCAGCAATATTGCTGGTTGCAATCTGAGTTGCCCCTTGTCAGGCTTTCAGGTCTGGAAGGGTGGATATGATGCAGTAGTAGCTGCAGCTGCCGTCCTTGCCCCCTCCTGGGCCTGTTATAGTTCTCCCCACCTTGTAACAACTTCCCCACCCCTGCCCAGCAGAGAGCCTACCAGCTCTGGTGGGCTCAGGCAGTGGCAGGCAGGCAGGTGCAGACTTTGTGCCAGTTCTGCGAGCCTCCGTGCTGCAACAATGTTCCTTACAGCACATTTGTGACACTGTGCATCCCTGTTTCTCCGGTGCTAGCCGGCATAGGTTTGGGCCGTGAGGTTACACACTGGTAAATTCCTGTGGTGGAAATACGATCGGTTGACCCTGGGCACCATGCCATAAAATGCTAGCGAAAGAGCCTTGCGGATTCATTCTTCTCATCTACCCTTGTCATTAAAATATATCAGCAGCATTTCACCTGCACCCGATGATGGGACATAGCACTGAAAAGTTCTTCCTGGAGATTGGTCAGTGACCCAAAGGAAATCATGTTCACACTCAGTAGTGATCAACAGCAATACTTATATTCTTCCAATGCTTGTTTCTTTTTTGGATAACTATTTTTCCGTGCAGCTACCCAGTATATGTCAGCATGCCCTTCTGTAAAGTGAGAAGAATCATCTTGTTTGCTTGAGTTTTGAACTGCTCTGAAGCCAATTAATGTGGGAAAGTAACCTGCAGCACTGGGTCTTCTACAGACTCTGCAAGTGCACGTTGGGACCTGCTGTCAAATCTTGTATAGAATTGGTGGGAGGTACTGTGTTTCTAGTGTGTAAATTGTGAGCAATAAGACAAGCTGTCAGCGGCAGATGGGCACGTACGTGATTGCCAATTTAAAAAACACAAAGATGTTTAAACTAGTTCACACATCTGTAATTGGCGAAGTGGTGAGCAATCCTTGTTTGTAGAACATGAGGTTGCTATGGCAACCTCACCATACTTTAATCATAGACTTCCACAATGTTTTGAAAGCTGCTCTTGGCGAGGGCAGAGCATGCCCTTGGGCTGGACTGCCCCAGTGCTGTCTCCTTCCTTTCAAGAGTTTTTCTTTTAACATTCTCTTGAAAACTATTACTTACAAGTCAGTAACCACCAGGAACATCCTTTGGATGAGTCAAGCTGACACCACTCTGGCCATACGGGAAGGAGTGCAGCAGACAGAACTGCACGTGCTAACTGTTTGACCATGTGGTTGGGGGAAAAATATTTTAAGTTGCTGAGGACTGGATAAAATCTTGTGGTGAGCCAGATGTGGCCCCCAGGCCATAGTTTGGAGACCCCTGCCCTAGCAGATATATGCCAGCAAAATAGCTGAGATCTAGTAGTCTCATAGGGGACCGGGAGTGATGGAGAAAGTAAGTAAACATTTACTTACCTCTCCTGGCTGACCTGATCCCCAGCTGGCCCACAGGATGCAGTGGGCCATCCTGAATACTGAATACATCCTGAATACATACTGAATACTGTGTCAGTATTCCTGCAATGTGCAGGCCAGCCCTGAATAGGATTGGATCTTAATTTAAGGGCAGTGGTGTTACTAAGGTTTGCATCACCCAGTGAGGGAGGCCAGCGCGTCACTCCTACACAGCAGGCAGGGCAATGCCCTGGGCAGCGAGCATGGTGATGAACCATTGTCCCACCCAGGTTGGTTTCTTGGCTGTAACTTTTCATAGAATAGAGATATTTCAATGTGGTTTGTTTCATTGCATTCTGCATGAAATTCCACATCAAATGATATATAACATAATAATATTATTCAAATATTATGTGTCGTGTCAATATTATGTGTCATGTGCATAATTTCATTGCATAATTTCATTGCATTCTGCATGAAATTCCACATCAAATGATATATAACATAATAATATTATTCAAATATTATGTGTCATGTGTCAATATTATGTGTCATGTGTCACCTGGTGTGGCCCGCACCCCCCAGCAACACTGCTTTTTAAGGGATCAAATAGGTTATTTTCAGACTATCTTATCCCTGAAGTATGCATTGATCAGAGGTGATTGTCCTCAATCTTGAAGTCTAAAACTTACCATGCCAAGATCAATGCAAGCTGTACAATAATCACAGTCGGCATCCCAGGATGCTACGGAAGAAAAACATACCTGCATGTTCTGAAGTGAGTTTCCTTGTTCCTGTTTGGGCATAATACTGCCCAACTCAAAGACTACGGGAAACTGCCACATAAACATGTTCTAGGAGAATGCCTAATAACTGTCTTAAAATCATGTTGCAATTTAGAGGAAGAAGATAAAGTTTTAATTAGTGGAATCTGTCCAGTGAAAATAATAAGAGTTTGCTTGCTATTCATAAAGTTAGGCTAGGTACCTGTGTGGTTTGCTGTACCAACAAAGATCCATGCCACTTTCTTTTCATTCTACCTGGAACCACACCTAGAGATAATATCATCTGTTTTATTTCTTAATGTTCTATAGAATGAATGATTACTAGCCTGAACTAGCCCCCAAGCCATTGATTAAATGCTTATCTTCTCAGAATACACTTTTAGTTAGAGGTATGTGCCAGTGGTCTTAAGAACAATGTCTCTAGGCCTCATCTTCAACAGTTCATTTTTAGGAGGAAAAACACCAGCTGGAGTTTCAACTAATATCCTGACAGTACCCAATAAGTGCAGGATACAACCCAGGGAGACCTTCTTCTGCTCCAGCTCCATAAAAAGGATGGCCAGTTTGTTGGAAAGTAGTACAATGTCAACTGCCAGGCACAAGGGGGCAGTGTTATCAGAGGTGTAACGTCCTGCCCTGGCACCTGGGGCAGTGACAGCATGATGTTGCAAGATGTCATTTCTGGGCTCTCGCCAAAGAGGTACTGGCAGCATGCAGGGTGGGGGCTGCTCTTCCTCCGGGAAAAGCTTGGAAGAGTCTGCCTTCATGCCAAGACAGAACCCAATGAGCCATCTGTGGCTGTGAAAGTAACTCGGAGGGGTCTTCTCTGCTCTCTCCTTCCTGAATGGCTTGGAAGCCAAGGGGGAGGGCCACTTTACATGGGTGTCCTGGCACCTGAAGAAACTTACAGCTTTGCCCCCCTCCAGGAACACCAGTGGAAGAGACACCAGCAACAGCCACTGGAAAAGATGCCATGCTGGTGTGAAGAGGGACTGTTGCTCTCACCCTGCTAAATATAAGAGGGCACCAATTTGCCTCTTTGCCCAGTTAGCAAGGTTGTTTCTTGTTCCTATTCATGAATAAAACTTTATACTTGATTATTAAGTCTTCTTGCTTCCATCTCCAGGCCCACATGTGACGGGTCTGGGGTGTGACCTTTTCCTAACAAAGGGGTTAGGTCAATGACTTGGGTGGGTTTTGAGGAGGAACTTGCAGGAAGAAAGAGAGTTAACACTATATAGATGAGCTGTCCTACTCCTTTATCTTACAACTTTTTATTTGATAATTATTCCTATTGTTATAGGTAGAAGCTACTTCTTATGTTGTGACAAATGATGAGCCCAGTTGTCTTGCTGAGGATCAATGGAAGCTTTGCCTCTGTTAGAAGGGCAGGAGCGGGCCCTCAAGCTCTGTCTGTTTCAACATATAAACTGTTCATATTAATGTCCACCAGGGGGAGAACATTTGTTGATTCCAGTTTGTATCCTGGTCTCCTGCAATGTAATTTCCATCTTGCAATGCTTCTGTAGTTTGTAGAATTAGATGTAGGCAGTTTTTGGGATTAAGAAATGACATTAGAATAACATGCTAGTTCAGCATATGCAGGAAAGTGGTTTTTCTTTGCTGTTGGACCGTGTTGCTCTGCAGACTGCAACTCCCAGTCGCATAGAACACCTGTGGTTTGTAGACTGGGGCTTTGCCCATACATAGGCCTGTTTGGCGCAAGCAGAGAAGAGGTGGTGGAGTCATGATGTGACAGAATGGAATTTTGTACTTTCGACTGTCGTAGGAGGATCACATTTTTAAATTTTTGTCATTTAAAAAAAACCAGAAAAGAAACAACCCCTTGCATGTAGAAAAACAGCATACAGGCTGAATTAGAACCGTTGTTCTTTTTTCTTTCTCTTTTTTTTTTATCAAGCAGAGAATTTATAGTAGGGGATCATTCAGAAATGGAATCCTCCACCTGCAGTCTGAAGGGGCACAGTCAATGACCATGCATGTGTAGATAAAGACTCAGAGCCCAATCCTATGCAGAAGTAAGTTCCATTAGAGTCAATGGGGCTTATTCATGGGAAGGTATGGATAGGAGTGTACCCTCAGTTAACTGCATGCTAAGAATCAGTGTATGAGATTAATTTATCTGAGAAGATTAGGAAAGGAAAAAAACCCAAATGTTAAATTTCAATCTATTTTTAAATAAATGTCAGCACTGTCCAGCCTGGATGCAGCTGTTTAATTTCAGAACACTAAAAACTAGACAAAATGCCTTTGACGTATTCAAAGTTATATTGATTTTCTTCTGTTCTGTGCAACATTCCAGTGGTTCTTTATTCAAGAGTGGCATATTTGTGACACAGCAACTAAACGTCCACTAGATGCCAGGCTTCCTTTGCACAGAACAGCAGTACCGGAACTTAATGACGGTACAGACTAAAAATAAACTTTCTGGAGACAGTTTTGGAGCAGGCCTCTGTAATCAAAACTGCATATACTCCAAGCAAAAGATTAAAATTCTGAACCTACGAATTTCTCATTCCCATCTGTCCAACTGAATGCTGTGACTACAACCTGCCCCTGAATTATGATAATTGAACACATTTCTGTAATCTTTCTTATTTTTGAATAATTTGTTTTTCAGTTCTTGCTATTTTACATAATGGGCATGTCAATTCTAAGCTGTGCTGGTGCAACGGGGCCGCATGGCCTCCAATATTTCCAGTGCAGCTTAGGAGAAACTGGTGGTCTTCTTGGGATAATGCTGAGGTATTCAATCTGTGCGTCCCGCCTCCCTAGTGAGGCATGGCTAGCCTCCAGGGGCGTTGCCAGGCATCAAGGGGAGGGGCTGGGCTGGGCTGCTCTGCTCCACCTGCTGCCTGCTGATTTGCTGCTTTTCTGCAGCTGTGAACAAGGTGGGTGGGGCAGTGTGAGGCTGGGAGGTCTGTGAAACATGGGGGGAGGTGGGAGAGAAGGCTGGCTGGGCAGGCAGAGGTCTCATCATGGAGCTCTCTCTGTGTGCACCCTTGCCCCAAGGACTACATTTCCCAGTGTGCCACTCGCCCTGGGCATCCTGGGATTGCTCAAGGCTGGAGGAGAGAAGAGTACGGAGGTGCTGCATCTCGGGGAGCACATGCTGCTTTCTGATTTGCTGCTTTTCCGAGGCTGAGAGCAAGGTGGGTGGGTTAGTGTGAAACATGGTGGGGGAGGTGGGAGAGAAGGGTGGCTGGGCAGGCAGAGGTGCCACATCTCATCATGGAGCTCTCTCTATGTGCACGCTCACCCCAAGGACTACATTTCCCAGTGTGCCTCTCGCCCTGGGCATCCTGGTCAAGGCTGCTTGGGAAGGAAGGAACCAGGCTGCTGCTAGTGGGGGGGTGTCCAAATGCCCCAGCCTGCATCCCTCCATCTTGCCTGGGGGAACGAGTGTCATCTGCATGTTGGGTGTGTGAGCAGCCCCCATCTACTTGGGGTGAGTTGTAATCTTGCTGGGTGTGGCTGCAATCCTTTCCACACTTTCCTGGGAGTAAGCCCCATTGACTCAAATGGGGCTTGCTTCTGAGAAGACCTACATAGGCTTGGGGTCTGTGTCAAAGGACCCTCACCTTTCTTTTTCTTCCCCCTTCAAAAAAGGAAAAAAACTCTTGATGGCTTTGTCTCCAAAAATTGATTAAAAATAAAAATACCCATTCTTTTTTAGCCATTCCCCTTTTTCCTCCTGCCTCCTTTGGGGGGGGGGTACTCTGTTGGCTGCTATTGTAAGACAAAATGCACAATCCTAGCTAGGTCTACTCAGAAGTAAGTCCTATTGTGTTCAATGGGATTTACTCCCAGGAAAGTGGGGTTAGGATTCCAGCCAAACAGTCTCTAGGTCTCAGTTTGCATCAGTTTGCGATAAGCAGATACACACAAAACAAAGTCTTCCCCTCCCCCAGCAAATTCATCACTTCCCCCCTTCCTTTCCAAAACCCTCCAGGTGTGCTGCTAACAAACTCAGGGCACAATCCTAAGTAGGTCTACTGAGAAGTAAGTCCTATTTTGTTCAAAGGGGCTTACTCTCAGGTAAGTGTGGTTAGGATTGCAGCCTCAGAGTGTTGGCAGCTGTTTTTTTGTTTCTAGTGTATAATTATAACACCTTCATCCCCATTTTGGGGGTGAGTGAGGTGAGGTGAGGTGTTGTAATGGGGAGCTGTGGCCAATGGCTACAAGGATCAGGGGAGGTGCAAGCCGGAAAAGTTCAAGAACCCCTGGGATAAGGGGATATTTTTCCCCTTACCTTGAGTAACACTCCCAATCTGGCTACTTGGATCTGTGTCAGCTAGTTTGCTGGTTCAAGTCCGAGCAGGCTCTTATAAGGTGTTCAGGCCCAGGGGAGAGGATAGGATATAGTGGAGACTTCCTCCACCGATTATACCCCCCTCCTGGCCTGATTCATCCCTGGTTCTGTCCTCTCCCTGCCCAGAAACATCCCCTCCCTGCATCTGTTTCATCCTCCTGCCACTCCTCCACGCCCAGCGCTTCTCTGATATCAACCAGTTCTCTGGATATATCATTGGTGAAGCAGCATGGGCCTGCACCAAGGACAATTCAGCCCTTCCTGCAACTGCTGCAAAATTTACTCAGCCACTGTGGAGTTTTAATATTTCAGTCAGATCTCTTTCTAGCATACCTTCACTGTCATGGGGACGAGTAACCTGCTTTTAAAAGTGAAAGCCAAGATTCTCTAGTAGTGGAAATTCTACACCTACCATCACCTTCTACATACTGTCTGCATTCCTGCCGTGGCACACGCGCAACTCCGCTTATAGCCTAATTCTAGCTTGATAAAAAGAAGTTGATTTTATGAAGCTTTGAACTTAAAAATATTAATATGCATGAAAATGCACACATTATACAATGGAAACATCACTTCATTTGTTTTCATGTTCTAGAACTTAACTTTTTTTTAAAGTTACACATCCTCTTCTAGAAGAGGCCTAGTACTTAATTTTGGCAGACAACTTGAAGGAAGGAAGGACAGATGGACAGACAGAAACAGAGGCGTCACTAGGGTTTATGTCACCCAGTGCAAGAGCGCACTGTGTCATCCCCATGATGGACTTCTTCCCATACCAAATCATATAGAATAAATTACAATATGGAATCACTAAGATTGGTGTAACCCCTGTTAACTTTATTTAACCTATAACAGTACAGGCCCCGAAACAAATCAGCAACGAACAAAAAAACAGTGACCAACTTGATGACACACACACACACACACACACACAAAACTGAATAAGAGTTCTAGTATTAGCTGTGATCCATGGAGATGAGAGCTGACTCATTCTAACACCTTACTGGTGTCATAATAACATCATCGGCTCTCGGAACAATCAGTCTCATTGGTCAGTTTTGCGTTAAGGAAACTGACTTTTTGTTACATGTGTGTTTTCTTTTTCTGGTTAATTGGCTATAATGTTTGATTGAAGACAGATATTTCATTACATTCTGCATAAAATTACTGTTCCAATGTTATATACGATGATGGTATTATCCATAAATACAAATTTTCCAAAATTTTGGCCACTAGTGGTGTCACCCCCCTGAGGGTGTCACCCAACCGCAGACCTCCGCAGCCCCGCGCCTGGGACAAAGCTCTGCGATGGCACTGCCCTGTGGGCTATTGCCACCCCCCTACTCACCAGAGGTTCGCAGAGCCTCGGGTGATCTCCGCCCATGCTGGGAAACCCCTATGAAGTTCCCCAGCACTATAAGCTGTGCTTCAGGAAAGCTTCCGGCAAACCGGAAGCACAGTTTCCTCCGCTGCCAGCCGGTGCCTGGGGCATTTGCCCCAGGGAAGTCTATGGGGGGTATGCAATTGGTGTCACCAAATGTGGGCCACACATCCTGCACCCCCCAGTGAGGTTACTGGACAGAAAATCAGAGAAAAGCCAATGTAAATACCTTTCTGAGTGATTGTGCAGTTTGCTGGTCTCCTGGAGAATACTACCAGCTAGCCACAGAGGTCGTAATGGGATAGATAGAATGACTTAAGTATTGACCTATGAGAAGAGCAACTCATGCTAGATTTTTTCTAATGATGTAAGTATTTCTCACTGAAAGGCTCACTGCAGAAGAAATTAAACTGGTGACATATCTACAGTTATGAGGTCTATCTAGTTTTTGATTCATTGATTCATAACCTATTTTAAAATAATACAGTCAGTGGTGTCACTAGGGTTTATGTTACCCAGTACAGGAGGCCAGCACATCTCCCCTATGATGGACCTCTTCCCTTGCAGTGGGCAGGGCAAAACCTCTGGCAGTGGGCATAGTGATATACCATTGCCCCACCCCTGCTATAACTTTTTGATATAACCTTTTTGGCTATAATTTTTGATAGAATAGAGATATTTCAGTGTGGTTTGTTTCATTGCATTCTGCATGCAATTATGCATCAAATGATGTATAACATGAAGATATTATTCAAAAATACCAAGATTTAAAAAATTTTGGCCAGTAGTGGTGTCACCCCCCCCCGTCACCTGGTGTGGCTTGCACCCCCTTAGCAATGCCACTTTATAAAGTATTTTTCAAGTATTTACTACTTCCGCTAAAGAACAAAGCCCCTCCTGTCTTTTAAATCAGTTGAAGATGGCCAGTTCTGGAGTCAATGAATGCAGCATACAGAAGATGGAGCAGAGCCTTCCTCAACATGTAATCCTAGTGAGGGAAATCCAGGTAATATGAGGACTGGCAAGTCACAAGGTATGTCTCTATTTCCATTTATGAAATGTCACAGGTGAGAAAAGGAAGTTGTGTCTTCACTACTAGGGAGATGAGAAGCTGTTCCAAGCAGAAGGAACATGTGGCAGAAGGAAAAAGGTAAGAATGCGAGAGGGAAAGTAACAATGGAGGAGAAGGAGCGAAGTGAGTGAGAAGGCTGTAAGGGGGGTCAAGGGAAGAGATACAGTCAGGGGCAGAGAGAAGGAGAATAATGGTGTATTCTGATAATGTGGACTCCGAAGTTCTCATTTAAGGCAGAGAAGAATTCATAGCACCTGGTAACAGCTGTGTGACCTGAGTATGCTTTTACCTTTTTAGTATATTATTATTTGCAATGGTCATTATGGTGATTTCCTGGAAAATAAAATTATGGGAAATAAAAATAAAACCTCCCTTTTCCCCTTGCATTTTTTCCAGCTGTGAATTGGGCTGTGAAAAGGGGACATTCTGACTCAAACCTAGTTTTAAGTGCCTGCCCCAACCTTCCCAAAGGAGGCATTCCATAATTTTGGTGATACCATAGAAAAGGCCCTGTCACTTTTATTCATGTGCCATGTCACTAACTGCAGTGGGACACACAGCAGGGACACAGGAGCTGATCATAGGGCATGGGCAGGTTGATATGTATGAAGTAGAACTACAGTAAGGTATTGCTACCCTTAATATCTCTCAGTTGAACTATGCCACTGTCCCTTCCAAAGCTTGATTTGAGCCAGTGCTCAGCCCTAGAACCTGTTTTGAATACAGTTGAGCTCCTCTGGGGAGGCACCACCTCAAGATGGCCACCTGGTAGAATCCCTGCTATTGTGCTCCTGTTATATGCCCTGATATTTCTCTTCAGTTGGATCCATTGACTCTTTTTCCTCCTCTGGATGCTTCCTGAATCCTGGTAGAGCAAAGCAACACTACCAGTTGTTTCCAGTCTGCACCCTTGTCTTTGGATTACAGTGGATTCTAAAAAGCTGCTCCAATGGGAAAGAGGAGAAGGCATATACACTCCCCTGGACAGGGCAACTCTCCTACCAAGTCAGCCAAGCAGCTACGCCTGGAGGATCTCCCAGCATGGTCAGACACAGTAGGTGAGCTCATGAATCTCGCTTCTCCCAACAGATATGAAGCTCTTCATGTTTCCGAATCAGAGGCAGAGAGGAACTACCAGTCTCCTTCCAGTCATATTGGCATAGCTTCAGCCTGCCCTCCTTCACCCACCCCTTCAGCTCCCTCTCCACAGGACAAGCAGTCATTATCTCAGGAGAATGGTCTCAACAACTGTTTTTTGTCCTTGTTGGGTGATTACAACATTATTATTGGAAACACGGTTCTTTTAGTATGTAAACAGCTTAATACTATTCTTGCCCAGCTAGACTCACTTCACAAGGCCATTCAACCGCCTTTACCTTCCCTCTCTGCTCAAGCTCTGGGTTTGAATAACAAGCCAGGGGAAGCTGAACTGCTGGGGCTGCGTGAGAATCTGGATTGTGGTAAAACTGCCTATTGCTTGTTGAAAAATCAGATACTGCTGGAATTCCAGGACTCCCCTATTCATAAGGGGCACTGGGCCAACAAATTGAGGGCGAAAGACTCTCTATGCAGATTATTATACCTTGATCCATCTCAGGCTGACTGTGTTGATCTGCAGGAAATCATAAAACTCCTTTGGATTCCCCAGTCTCCAAATTGGACCTGGCTTCTTTTGAAGTTTGGCACCTCTAGAATCCTGCGCCAGCTGCCTGGGAAGAGTTGGTTTCTTCAGTCCTTTGGCATCTTCTTGCGGAGAGTATTTGCTGACATGATTATTAAACCTCTGCTCCCAAGGCATAGAATATAGCCTCCTGCTCCCCTCCTTCCATCAACCTTGAAGCCTGCACAGGCTGGCTCTGTGCCCAGTCTCTGGAGGAGAGATAACTGTCCTCAGAGCGTGGGAGTTGCCAATTTCTTTTCTCCTGGTTCAAGTCCTTTGGTGCTGCCTAATGTTAATGAGTTAAAGGCTGCCACTGATTCTTTAGGAAATGCTTTGCTTCTGTTAAAATCTTCACTGCATAAGACACAAGCTTCTGCTTTCTCCCAGCCAGTTAATTTAACAACTGGCTGTTCAACTAGTGCAGCTTCTAATAGCGAATGGCAAGCTCAGCCTTTTGGCACTAGCACCAAACCTCAAGCACCAGACCAGGCACATTCTTCGTTGATATCTGAGATGGCGGGAGCTCAGTCACCTTCCGTCTGCAAACCCCCCCTAACTGGAGCAGTTGAGCCTATGGATAGCTCTTCTTCTGAAGCCTTTAAGCCTGTGGTGATGAATGAATCGCCCAGTGAGGTGGACTATCTCAATGGGGTGGGTTTGCTGTGCCATTCGACTAACTTGGAGGAGGCCTTGCATCATGTTGTGGCTATCCAACAATTGCCTAGAGACTCAGCCCAAGTCTTGTTGTCTTCCCCAAGACCATCACGGCCTAATATGAATTCCTTGTCTAAAGCCCTTGATGGGATGCCATCGGGGGCAGCGTCTGCTGTTCCATGTGATGAAGAGTTAGAATCAGCTCGAGTCCTGTAAAGCTTTGCCAGAGACTCCTGGTTTCCACCTACCCTCCAGGTCCCTTGTGGACGCAGAAGTGGATGGTCAAAATTCAGGATCAATTAACTCAATAACTACTGACCTCCCAATGCATTTACCTACTGATGACCATTCACTCATTGCAAGGGCGCTCCCAGCCCCCAAAGATCCTTTGTCAGCAGAACAAGGTTTTAGGGCAGATCCTCCTGCATTGGTGGCTAAAGATCTGATAATGGAATTACAGCTGGAGGGGGATGACATTGTGGAGGGTGCCATCAGTGCCTTTAAGGAACTCACAAGACCCGAACAACCAAATATTATCAGATCCCTGGACAGGGTTAAAGCAGAACTTCTCAATTATAACATGGAAACTTTGACCTATGAAATCCATCCTCTGACCCTTCCAGTGCAAGCATCTGCTCATCAATCTGTTCCAGAAGTAGCCACAGAGGCAATTCCCTCCCCTCATTCCAGGGATTTTACACCATCTTCTGTGGCCAACTTAGCCCCGAGTAGCTGCGTGTCTCATGATCCTTCTGGTAATGAATGTCCATCAGGAAGAAAAGATTGACTAATTAATGCTTCTCCAGCCCCTACTACTTCTTCCCATCTAAGAATTCTTTCCTAGAACATTGCAGGATGGAAGAACAAGAAAAATGACAGCGGCTTCTTAAGCTATCTTAGAACCTTTGACATTATTCTGTTGCAGGAGACATGGGTTTTGGACCATCTGTATATCCCTGGCTACAAACCCACCTCTCATGGTCGTCCTTTGGTGGGTTTAGCCAGCCTTGTACTGAAGCAGTTTAAGTCATGCCCTTTAGACTTCATTCCAGGTTGTTGTAAGATACAAGCATTGAGGGTGTCTTTTGCAGACGTTGACTTAATCTGCGTCAACACTCACCGCAGATACTCGCCTACAAGTCGACCCCACAGATAAGTTGAGGGCAGGTTTTGAGCCAACAATCATGGAATTTTCTATGACCCTCAGATAAGTCGGGGGTTTAAGTTTAACTTAATTAAAATTAAGGGGTGTCTGACTATAGTTTTGTCTGATTTTACCCCAGGCCAGATCCTGAAAAATAACCTACCACTAATTGTTACCTAAGAACTGTAGCCTCTAATTTATTAAAAACATAGTAAAAGATCATAAGATACATTTTTATTCTTTTTAAATTCTGGTCTTCACCACCTTTTTGTAAACACTATCAGAGTAAGTGCACTGTAAACAACATACCAGTAAATCAGTGGTTCCCATCCTGGTAAAACCAATCATACTTCATAAAATATATTTCATATACAGTACATTGAAATGTAATCATTTTCTAAGTGCCAATTCACATCTTCAGAGTTTCTCCACTTATCTATTCTATATCTCCAATAAAGACTATATGATTTCAAGTTATCTGACAGGAAGACATGCTTGGCATTGAGATAGAATGAATGTGTGCTGAGGAACTACAATTGGCTACAACTCCCTAGCACATGATGTTCTTGTTGTTAATATTTATATACCACCTTACCATGGTTTACATAGCACAATAAAGTAATAAATTGTTCCTTTTCTCAGATGACTCACAATCTTTAAAAAAAAAAAAAAGTTTCAAAAGAGACATCAGTAAGAGTCACTGGAAAAGACGCCATGCTGGGGTAAAGAGCCACAGTTGCTCTTCCCCTGCTAAATATCAGAGGACACCACTTTAAAAGTTGCCTCTGCCCAGTTAGCAGGGCATATCCCCTTTACATTTACAGATATGGGCCACCCTTTCAAATGTAATGATAGACACGGTCACAGACAACATAGTCACTGGGAGACAGTTTGTCTGCCATGCAAAATATGAATCGGCACTTAATAGCAACCATCATACTTTCTATTGAAGACGTTAGCAGAGATGTTTTATTCTCAGATCCGTCATTTGTTGTCTATTTTACAATGGTGCCATCTTTAGACGATAGAGACATTTCTTATTCATGCTTCCCAGTAAGTGGT
Source organism: Tiliqua scincoides (assembly GCF_035046505.1). Classification (NCBI taxonomy): domain Eukaryota; kingdom Metazoa; phylum Chordata; class Lepidosauria; order Squamata; family Scincidae; genus Tiliqua; species Tiliqua scincoides. The sequence goes on along the minus strand of NC_089826.1, from coordinate 16,185,206 downwards.
AAATGAGTCATGCTTGCCCAAGTTGTTTTGAATGGAAATTAGTCTAATTAGTCCATCCAGCTAAAGAATAATGGTTATATTCCAGGATGGAGCAAATTTGCTGTAGCTAGGGATTAACTCTGATACTCTATGGCCAAAGTTATGCTTCAGTTTTATAGTAAGATTTCAAGGAGCAAAAATGTGGAAGAAAGTTGGCACTGTAATTTCAAGTGTGTAACTATGGAGTCAGTTTTGAATCTGGCAATTACTTTTGTAGAATTTGGTACCTTTGACAGAGGGTTATTTTCAAGCAGTGTTTTTAAGATGGAAATGTTTGTTAGTCTACTTTATGCTTTAAGAGAGACTTGTTGACATTTTCCCTATTGGAATGGCAAGGAAGTTATTTATTGCTCTAAGCTCAGCATACAATTTCCACCTAATATACTATTTTAATTTTGATATTGTCCATGCTGTTGTCTCAATGTCAAATTGTAATATTTTCATGTATGAGGTGCGTTGTCTCACATTATAATAGCCTAATAAGGACAAATAGCCAAATAAGGACAAATAACTTGATTTGAACTGGTAGCATGAAAGAATTTTTACACACAGCTACTTGGATGATTTGCAAAAAAAGAAAAGATTTCTAGTGAGCATTTTGGTTAAAGAAAACAAATCAGTCTCCTGATTTAAGCACTGTGATTTCCTCAACTTCTCTCCCCCCCCCTGCATATATAATATCAGATACTGATGAATCTTTAAATTGATAAGAATCACATCCCGTAATGAATTTACATTCTCTGACTGAACAATTCAACCCTTGACGCCAACCTCTGAGGGAGAATATTGTGGTCATGGTGTCTGAACAGTGCGGTAGCTATGGCTACCTATATAATTCTTAGCAATGAAAAAAAAAGTGACAATGACATTAAATTTAATCAGGTTCCCCTTTTCGGTGGTTCCCACTGGGATGAGCCACTAGTGTCCTGCCTTAAATATTCAAAGGCTTCACACTTTGCATGTGTTTTGATGCTCGGACAATATCCTGCTAATAGAGAACAATGGATCTGTCATGTATTTCTCCTATGAGTGGTCGTAAGTCTGGATTTCATTGGTATAGGGATATTATGATTGCATCTTTAGCAATTGTCCTTATGTTAGTCTTCCCCTAGGAAGGAAAAGAAAAAGAAGGACTGTGATGAAATGTAGGTACCTAAATAGAATACGCCTGGCTGTTTTGCTTTTGGAATATAGATCAGAGAGGACTCTGCCCTTTTTAGAAGATGGAGCTTTATTTCCAGTCACACTTCATCTGATATAAATGAACCACTGCAAAATATCACATGGTTGATTGCATTTGGAAACACAATCTACCATATCTTCAGGAAAAGGAGGCTGAGATGCATGTCCTTGCAAACCAAAAAACATTGTCCTTAGAATAATTTACCACAAGAGTTATGATGTTCCACTGTCAAGGAGTTGTTGAAAGAGTTCTTAGTAGTAGGGTTTGTTTTTTTTTAGTTGCATGAGTTATCCCAAACAAAATTCTTCTCAGCAGAACAGGCAAGAGTGCATAATTTTTTCCCCATAACATTTTATTATTTAGAAATGTGACTTTCTTTCATGAGCATTCAGAGGTACATTTACAAACGCTAATCATAAAAGGAGGCTGTTCAAATGATCCAAAGGGGAAGGCAAAACTAATTATTTTCTTTTAAAGCTAGGCTTCACATACATAAAACTGTTCAAAGGGTGAAATACGCTGTAGTTTCAGCATCATGTTGTAGAAGAGTTGTGAGGTGTCTGAATTGACTTTCAATAAGGACAGCAACATTTAGCTGAATATTCCATGAGATTAATCCATTTAAACAGTTTGATTTACTAAAACCGTGCTTGCAATTTATGGGGAAGTCAGTTTTCCAACCCATTTTTGCCCTGCCCACATGTGTGCACATTTGAGCCCTGTTGCGTATATGCAATGTTGGGCAGAAATGGTTAAAAAAAATTTTTTTTAATGCAAATATGTATAAAAACTGCAGGTGACAAGCATCGACTTTCAGGATGAAAGTTCCCTTCACTATTCTCCAGAATATCCCACCTCCCCTAATTTAGCAATAAAACAAAAAATGCTCAGGTTTGGGACTGACCCTCTAGCAGTATATATCCCATCAGGGGAAGGCTCAAGAGTGAGGGAAAGAAAAAAAATGTCCTTTCCCCCTTTCCTCCTCCTGATGAGGCCTTAACAGCACCACAGGGCTCTTTTCAGACTAACTGGAGGGCTGAACAGGAGCACTCTTCCAAGGGCCTAAGGATGCACTGTAATATTTGTTCCACTTTCTACTTGTATATATTGAAAATTGAATAACTTGGGAGTTATTGCTCTTTACTGAATGCATTCTACCAATGCATTTAATTGTTCCCTTTTAAGCAATTATGGTCAACTACTTAAAAAAAACAACAGGCTTTTATTTGTGTGTGTCTTCATTAAACAGCATGTTTCTTACTTACCCCAACCAGAAATTTATACACTCCTGTTGCAAGCAATAATTTTGTGCCATACATATTCTCTTATTAGTATCTTGGTTTTACTTTGTGTGCAGTTCTAACAAATCATAGCAGCAATTTCATATGGAGAGCATCCTCTGCTTTCCCCCCAAACTGGTAGAAATTCCTGGAGTCTGGCAGAACAGACTCCTAAAGACATTTAGCTGGAAGTAGGTTGCTTAACGTATTATTTGTTTCCTACAAGTAAAGTATTCATCTGTAGAAAACAAAGTATGAAACCTTTGGGTGGAGGTCCAGTTTGACAATTGCACACACATTTATGTGCATGTGAGTGCAATCCTGAGTGCTCTATGAGCCCTTGCACCAGCCCAGTACATGCAACCCCTCTGGAGTTGGCAAGGTTGGCGCAAGGCTACATCCAGCCTCTGTGCTGCCTGAAAGTGGTAAGGTTGTGCCTACTGAGGGTGTTTTCGAGTAGGGAAGGGCAGACTGGCCTGGGGAGGGGTGTGTGACAGCTCTCTGGCACTTAGAGAGTTGGGTTGGCCCAACCCAGGCTACTTGGATTTGCATTAGTGATTTCGCTGTGCAAATCCAAGTAGTTCCATAGAGATGGCTGCGTGACACAGGGTAAGCGGAGTTGATTCACCTTACTCCGACTTGCACAACAGCCAGCTGTGCACAACTACCTGTGTAGTACACAAGCTGTAAAACTTTGGACAGAGCTGTACACAAGCTATAAAACTGGCTTTCCAACAGGTGTCCACAAGGGGTTTGATTTTATGCACCTGGAAGTTCTTACCACATGGAAAAGTGTGTGGTGTGAAACTATATGTCCATAGGAATAGTGTGGTTTAGGATATGTGCCTATTATCTTTTTAAAGAGAAATCTTCTCTAAAATTACCTTTTAAGAAAAGTTTTTAGGGGGAAAAAGAAACAAAAACAGTGCAGTAGTTCTAGAAATCTTTCCTTAAGAATCCCAGTAAAGAAAGAAGTGGAAGGCATTCAGTGTGTTACACTAATGAAAAAGAAAATCAGATGAAAATTTTAAACATAGATGGATGTATAATCCATGAGGTGGAAGTTTTGTTGTGTTCTGTTAACATGGGCGATTCCAAAGTGGAATCATTCTGGGATGAATTTACCAGGTGCTTTTTCTGATGTTGCCTCTCAGTGAAATATGTGGGAAAGCACAGCTGTGCTTTCTTATAGGATTCAATCTTATGTCTCTTATCTCTGCTGCTGGAACTGTTAGGTACTTGGCTGATTGCAAACAATGCAGGCAGAAGTGGTGATGTGTCAATTAGTTTTCTTTTCCTGACGGCTTATCATATCAAGCCACCAGAATACATACTCATGCATTTTATCTTAACACACTTCACCCCACGGGTGACTTACACAACTTCTTTGACTCTGTTATGAAAATCCTTTTTTGCTCTGTAATGTAACATCCCCCAGTGCTGACAGTGTTGTTGGCATACAATCCCTAATGTCAATACAAATGGAAGAGTGAGGATCATTGCTGGCACCAGATTGCTATACACCCTGGGGCAAATCCCAGCCTTGAGCCTGCCAGTCACCATGGCTACAAGGTACTGGGGCTTCAGAAGTTAGTAAGGTGGGCTCTCTGATGGGTGTGGGCCCTCAACCAGTGGCTCACTTGGCCAACCCCTGACCAGATGATAAATGATGCTCTTTAATGGTGCCCATAAACTGCTATCTAAAGCAACTACAGTACTATGACTTCACTGTGCCTAATGGTATGCCCTCATCCTGCCTTAACAGGTTGGTGCTGGGTGGGGCATAGAGTGGAAGCAAGGAAAAGTCTACCTTCTAGGACAGTCAAGAGACAAAGAAACTAATCTGAAACATGGCAGGAATGAAGAAAAGTGTGGTAATATGAGAAGAGCCTATCTGAATTAAAGCAAAAGCACATCAGTTCCAACATCTTTTTCTCACAGTAGCCAACCAGATACTTTTGACAAACCCTCTGGGCGTTTTGGTCCCTTCAACCCATTCTGGGGGATGTCAGCTCCATGTTGTAGTGTGAGGGGAATAACATGGTAAGGGGACAGAGATTGGAGGTTCGAGCTTGGATGCTATCCGATGGTTTAGTGGAGGAAATGTTTGCAGAGGGAGCAAGGGTCCAGTTGTAGTTTAGCCTTCACAGAATTCTAAGGGACTTCCCATGACCTGTCTCATGACAATGCCCTTTGTTGTTTTGTTTGGGCATTTTTACCTCAGGGTTCTTTTGCCCTCCCCACAGTGTAAACAATAATTACAAATCCTCAGGGGAAAAAAAGCAGGAAAGATGGGTATAGAATCCTAGGACCAGAGGGAGTACTCACATTGTCAGGCCCAGTGGCAAAGGCCTTATATGGGAAAGCATCTAGAATAGTGTTTCTCAGAATGTGGGTCAGGATCCACTAGGTGGGTTGTGAGCCAATTTCAGGTGGATCCCCATTCATTTTAATATTTTAATTTTCATATATTAGACTTGATGCTCCCATGGTATGTGGCTGCATTTGGGAAAATGTTACAGATCTGTACTTTGAACAGGCTACTATGTATATTCTTTTAACAATGATAGTAAATGAAGCCCACTCTGAGGAGTTGACACCAGTCATTGAGGAAAAGAGGAGAGTTCAAGCAGCACACAAGGCCTGCAGGTCCTCCGAGCTGCTCGCAGCAAAGTCCAACAGACTGCCAGGAGATGTGCTAACGACTACTGGCTTCAGCTCTGCTCCCAGATACAGATAGCAGCTGATACAGGCAACATCAAGGGGATGTATGACGGTATCAAGCAGGCCCTAGGTCCAACACAGAAGAAAATTGCCCCTCTGAAGTCTGCCACAGGCGAGGTTATCCAGGATCGGGTGCAGCAGATGGAATGCTGGGTGCAGCACTACTCTGAGCTATATTCCAGAGAAAATGTAGTCACCGAAGAAGCGCTGAACAACATTGAGTGCCTGCCTTTGCTGGAGGAGCTTGACAGTGAACCAACCCTAGAAGAACTTCACGTGGCCCTGGACTCCCTTGCCTTTGGCAAGGCACCTGGAAAAGACAGCATCCCTGCTGAAGTCCTAAAGTGCTGCAAAGAGATCATCGCTACTGAGCTGCATGAAATCCTCTGTCTCTGCTGGAGAGAAGGTGAAGTACCTCAAGACATGAGGGATGCAAACATCATCACGCTGTACAAGAACAAAGGTGACAGGGGTGACTGCAACAACTACCGTGGCATCTCTCTCCTTAGCGTTGTAGGAAAGTTGTTTGCCTGAGTTGCACTAAAGAGGCTCCAGGTACTTGCAGAGAGCATTTATCCAGAATCACAGTGCGGATTCCGAGCCAGCAGGTCCACCACTGATATGGTATTCTCCCTTAGACAACTGCAGGAGAAATGCAGGGAACAACGACAGCCACTCTTTATAGCCTTCATAGATCTCACAAAGGCTTTCGACCTGGTCAGCAGGGACGGCCTCTTCAAGATTATCCCCAAGATCAGATGTCCACCCAGGCTCCTCAGCATCATCAGATCCTTGGACATGAAGGACATGAAGGGCACTGTTGTCTTCAATGGCTCCACATCAGATCCCTTTGACATCCGAAGCGGAGTGAAGCAGGGTTGTGTTCTTGCACCAACCTTGTTTGGGATTTTCTTTGCTGTCCTGCTGAAGAAGGCCTTTGGAACTGCAACAGAAGGCATCTATCTCCGGACCAGATCAGATGGAAAGCTCTTTCAACCTCTCCAGACTGAGAGCCAAATCCAAAGTCCAGCTGAAATGTCTTTGTGACTTCCTCTTTGCTGACGGTGCAGCTGTCACTACCCACTCTGCCAAAGATCTCCAGCAGCTCATGAATCGTTTTAGCAAGGCCTGCCAAGATTTTGGACTGACGATCAGCCTAAAGAAAACACAGGTCATGGTTCAGGATGTGGACTCACCTCCCTGCATCACAATCTCTGCGCATGAACTGGAGGTTGTCCATTACTTTGTGTACCTTGGCTCAACTATCTCCGACACTCTTTCTCTCGATACTGAGCTAAACAAACGCATTGGTAAAGCAGCTACCACGTTTTCCAGACTCACAAAGAGAGTCTGGTCCAACAAGAAGCTGACAGAACATACCATGATCCAGGTCTACAGAGCTTGCGTCCTGAGTACACTTCTGTATTGCAGCGAGTCATGGACTCTCCGTTCACAACAGGAGAGGAAACTGAACGCTTTCCACATGCGCTGCCTCCGACGCATACTCGGCATCACCTGGCAGGACAAAGTTCCTAACAACACAGTCCTGGAACGTGCTGGAATCCCTAGGATGTATGCACTGCTGAAACAGAGACACCTGCGTTGGCTCAGTCATGTCGTGAGAATGGATGATGGGCGGATCCCAAAGGATATCCTCTATGGTGAACTCGTGCAGGGAAAGTGCCCTGCAGGTAGACCACAGCTGCGATACAAGGACATCTGCAAGAGGGATCTGAAGGCCTTAGGAGTGGACCTCAACAGGTGGGAAACGCTGGTGGCCTCTGAGCGGCCTGCTTGGAGGCAGGCTGTGCAGCATGGCCTCTCCCAGTTTGAAGAGACACTTGGCCAACAGTCTGAGGCAAAGAGGCAAAGAAGGAAGGCCCATAGCCAGGGAGACAGGCCAGGGACAGACTACACTTGCTCCCAGTGTGGAAGGGATTGTCACTCCCAAATCGGCCTTTTCAGCCACACTAGACGCTGGTCCAGAGCCACCTTTCAGAGCGCGATACCATAATCTTTTGAGACTGAAGGTTGCCAACAACAATAGATCAGCGTTTCTCAAATTGTGGGTCAGGACCCACTTGGTGGATCCGGACGTGATTTCTGGTGGGTCTTGCAGAACCTCCACTGAAAACAGGGGTGATGGAAAGATCAGATAAGTAATTGCTTTGAGCCCCATGGCTATTTAAAAATCGGATAGCTGCTAACTGCCCTGCAAAGAGCCAAGCTCCTGCAGTTTGCAAGTTTGTATAAATATAGGGAGATAAATTTCTGAGCATCTTTTTTCTGGTGTGCTTTTCCCCCCAAGTCCATTAATGACAAGTCCACTAACGATAGCAGGGTCAGGTGAAGGCTGGGTCACATCACTAAGCCCCAAGCCTTGAGGCTATTCATTAGGGCTACCTCCTTATGAGAAATGACTAGGAGCCAGCAACAGACAGAAGTTATCTCCAGGTTCAGCAGCAGAACTCTGAATGCTGTTTGTAAGGAAGCAAGAGTGAAAGTAGGGAGCACCCTTCAGCTACTTGCAGGCTTTCGTTGGGGCTGCAGTGGAAACGGGAAGCTGGACAAGATGAGCCTTTGGGCCTGATCCAGTAGCCAGGCTCTCCCAGTATGTACTGTATCTGAAAGCAGCAATGGGAGACTGTGCCACAACACACCTGTCCCAGGGCAGCCAAGAGACACCCTTTCATCATCGTTGCAAGGGAAGAGGGACTCTTCCTCAGCATCACAGTTCAGAGTCATCCCCCCATTATTGATGAGAAACACTGATTTTCAGTCAGCTGCCCCTGCTGGGTACTTCTTATCAGGTGGGGAAAGGTTTTTGAACAGCAACAGCAGCAGATCAACTCCCACTCACTGCCACTGGAGTTTTTTGCATTTGAGTCTTTCCCCCTCTGCAACTTCTCCCTCCAACCTTCTCCACCTCTCTTCCTTTCCTTCTCTGTGACCTCCTTCTGCTTCACCTTGTTCACCTCTCCTCCATTCTGCTTTTCCAGGCCTTCTCTCCCACTTCCATCCTCACTGTAGCTTTCCGTTCTCAGGTCTCCAGGCCTTCCATTCCATCTGTTCCTTGCTCCACTCCTTCCTTTTTAAAACCATCTAAGCTAATGGTTATCATTGCAATGTGAAATAAACCTTTTCTTTTTGTTCTGAATCTACTGCCAGGCCATTTCAATTGGATGATCCTGAGTTCTAGGTTCTGGTAACAATTCTTCTGCTCCCTTCTTTAAGTCTTAGACCACATTACGGTCTTCGTCACTCATGGCATTCAAAGTGCTTGAACAGCTCTCATACTTCTTGTAAACATAATTATTCACACAAGCTGGGATCAAGGAAAACAGACAATGTACATTCTAGTCAGCTGAATATTATGTCTGAACTGCAACAAGTGAAACAGGAAAAAGAAAAAGTAAGATTTACATGTCATGCCAGTTTGAAGGAGTGAATTATTAATGCATGTTAACAAATGCAGTAAGTAGTGGAACCTAAGAAATGTACAGGCAAAACTGTTTAATTTAGCCTGCTGTATGTTTTCCATGAAACAGCAAGTCTTGGTGGCAGAAAAAAATGCATATATGTTCATGGTTAGCTGGTTAGCTTTTGGTTAAACAAATGAGACCAAAGATAATTTTGCAAAGTGAAGTTAGAAACTGTATACTTCTTTATTGTCTCATCACAAAAATGTTCAGTCTAAATGAACCTTAGATCTCTGGGCACTTTGTCATGGTAATGGTAACCTAATGCACTTGATTTGCTTAAACCTTTTCTCCATCCCTTTCAGCAAGGTCGCACCTGAAAGCGCCTCCTATGTTGTGCAGATAAATGCGATCTCTTCTGCAGTTCTCTCTACAGAGGCACCAGATTTATTTCTTTGGAGGTCTTTGTCAGGCTGCCTTTTGCAGCCCTGTTCAAATACTGGAATTCTGGACACACATTATATTAAGCTGGTTCACATGTTACCTCTGACTGGCATTTTTTTCCCCACTCATGTGAGGATGATTTGATTGCATGATAACTGTGATGCATGATCTGCTCTGTACAGGTAAGGGTGCAATCCTAACTTTGTGTTAGGCCTGAGCAAGTCCCTTGCACCAGCCCAGGAGGGTCACAAACATGCTGTACAGCATGTTTGCATCTCTTCATGTATCAGCTAGGCCAGTGCAGGGATGCATGCCAGCCCGTGTAGGCATCCAACCTCTGCGTCAACCTGGGGAGGGAAGGTTGCGTCGGCCGAGCTCAGCCGACACAGGGGTCTGGGGAGGAGGTGGGAGGGAGGTGTTCTGGGGTGGGGGGAGGGCAGGCAGAGGGCGTTCCAGGGGGCGGGTGGGTGGGGAGCGGGAGTGGGGCTGGGACCCAACAGTTATGCCGGATCCCAACCCTGTTCCCCAAGCAGCACAGAGCAGCTCCAAGCCACTCCATTCTTCTCAGACTTGGGCCACCTCCTTGGGCAGGAGGTCTGGTCTAGAGGGTAGAGCCTCCATTTGCCTGAAGATTAACATCCACAAGGTCGCCAGTTCGAGGCCACCGGCACCGTGCGACCTTGAAGCAGCCGGCAAGCTGCAGCTGAGCTGTTCCATCTGCTCAGAGCGTGGGAGGAAGGAGGCCAGAATGTTAAACCAGATCGGAGTGTAACATCTTGAATGTGGTGGTTCTTGAAAGAGAGAACCTTCTTTCAATTTGTAAAAATCCCTGCGTGGATTTAATAAGCCTGCCTGTGTAAACCGCCTTGAATAAAGTCTTGAATAAAGACCAAGAAAGGCGGTATATAAATACTGTATATTATTATTATTATTATTATTATTATTATTATTATGGTGCAGGTCCAAGAAAGACCCATTGGGACTGTGGTGGCTTACCTGGGGATACGGGAAAGAGTTTCCCTTGCCTCTGGCTGAGGCACTTCTGATCCCAATCTTGTGCTGAATACACAGCGAAGGCCTCCTGGCCTGTCTGTTCCAGAGCAAGTTAGGATTTTGCTGTGCATCTGTGATTACAAATGCAACATTTCTTTGCAGTACAGCTGGAGTGGCTTCAGGTAAGACCTGTGAATTCAAATTTACATGTTGTGTTGCTCATGCAAGCAGATAGCGCTATTAACTGGAAAAGCACATCTAAGCAGTAGCCTCTCTCAATGTAACCTTAGCATGCTTGGTTTCTCCCCCCCCCCCCCCGTTTACTGTAAAATTGAAGACAGCGGTGTACCTAGCCCATCTGTCACCCAGGGCAAACTAACATTTTGGTGCCCCCCTATGATTTAATTAATTAATTAAATTTATTATTATTACTGTATTATATTCACCTGGGGGCTGGGGATAAGAATAGGCCCTCAGTTTGGCTGTACTTGTCATAAGAGGTGACTAAATAGCCATCAGGTAGATGGGACTCGTTAGCCTGGGAAGGCAGCTCATCTGAGAGAAGGAAAATCTGAGAGAAGGAAAACTCTGATCCCAATCCTCCACTGCCTTGTGCCTACATCCAGTTATGGAAAAGGCTTCAGGAGTCAACCTTGAGGCAATATCCAGAGCTGGAGTCCCTGAGGCAGTTCATGGCTGAACACAGTCACGTTCTGGCAACTCCTGCGACGCCGCTGGAACCAACCGTATTGGCCTCTGCCTTTCCATTGAACCATTTCAGCGACATGGAGAGGGGGGATTTGCTGCATGGGAAACAGTCTATCCTCTATATCTACTTTACCCAGGCTTTGCACACTGGAGAGGACACTGTTCCAGAACCATCATTCAGAGTGCGATACCATAGTCTTCCGAGACTGAAGGATGCCAACAACAACTGCATTATAGAAGACAGCAATGTAAAATGGTAGATGAAATAACTTTAGCTTACAAAAACTTGTGCCACATTACTTTGTTAGGGCACAATACTAAGCAAGGATCAGACATAAAACAAAGGTGCAGCTAATCAGTTACAAACACACTCAAGCAGCTTTGATTGGCAGAGTGGCCACAATTCCGAAAATGTACACAGCACTCATGAAATTGGCAGGAAACTCCAGGGCTAGCCCAGCCTAGGAGACAAAGAATGCAATCCTAACCATATGTTCCTGAGAGTAAGCCCCATTGAACAAAATAGGACTTACTTTTGAGTAGCCCTGGTTAGGATTGTGCCCAAACAGGATCATTTAGCCATATTTCTGCTTCTCCAGCAAGGCCATACCACACTTACTGTGGGGGGCTGTTTTGGGTCCCATCCCCACGTCTCCTATGCCTTTAACAGTGATGTTCTATGGGGGTGGGGCCAGAGGCAACTGAATGGCTGTGCTTTTCTGAGCTCTTGAAAGCTCTTGGGAAAGCATGCTATTTCCTGCCAAAAAACCATGGGTCTGATGAGATCCGAGGATCTGTGATTAGGAGACATTCGATCCTACAGATGGTGTACGGTTTCAGAGAGGAAGGCTCCAGCCAGGGGCTGTTTTTCTCCAAGGGAACCCAGCCATCAATGTTGGTGTTGGTGAGGATTCATGTTGAAACTAAGCAGAAGGAAGAACTAAGCCAGAAGAACTTAGTGAGTGTTGTTCTGCTGTGTGTGTCTGGCATTGATTGATTAATTGACTGCCTGATTAAGCCTTTGCTGGAGGGAAGAAGAAGGAGGGGCAGGTTTTCCCCCTCTGGGAAGAGGAGGGGGGGACTTTCTTCGCTCATTTGTTTGCTTGTGTGAGAAAAAGCTTTGGAGGAGACCTGCCGAGCTTGTTATGGAAATATGAGAGCATAACTCTAACTTTACAAATCCAAAACTGTTTGGATTACAAATTAATTCTTTTGGAATATAAACTTTGCTTTGAAACTTTCAGTTTCGTTTTCCTGTGGCGATCTTGGAGTGCCTGTGGAAAGGGCTGGAGATCTGCATTTCTTTGTTTTGCAAAAGTGGTTTCATTGTTTTGAATTCCTCTGACTATCTCCTGGAATGGAATGGGGTTAATGTAGCAACAAACATAAGCAAAAGAACCAAGATAACAGAATAAGAAGAATAGAACATCGGGGACATCTAGTGGATTTAAAAAGACATTGCAAGGATAAGAACAGGACTTGACAAGTGAAGTAAGGAGGACAATACCCTGAAGACATCTAGTGGCATTAAAAAACATTGCAAAGCAAAGGTTTATTTGATTTAAAATTTCCCTGTGTTGGTTTTTATGGGTGAACAATTGAATTTTTTTTGATAATGTGATGTAATGTATGGGTAACTGATACTGATATATGTGATAACCGATATTTAAGTTTTACAGGAAAGAAAATATAAGAAGGAAGAAAAAGGATGACAGGAAAAGGAGCGAAAGTTAGGGGCTCTCCCGCCCTGGAGTCAAGCTTGGGAAAACTAACACAAGAGGAACTGAAAGGGAAAGATTGGAAGCAGACATTGCAAGACAATATAGAAAAATTAGTGATGATGGGACAGCAGCACACAAATCAATTTTTGCAGGTTCAAGCTAGTCTGGATGTTTTAACTACACAGCAAAATGATCTTAGTGTGCAACTTAAAGCCATTAAAGACCAAGCAGATGAGAATACACAAAAGATTAGAAAATTAGAAAAAAGACAACAAAAGATCAATCTAGAATACTGGAGATAGAACAAAACCAATATGATGGAGAGGCAACTTTAATGGAAATTCAGATGGAGAGTGCAGCTCAAGTGGTGAGAATACAAAATGTTCCAGAACAGAAAGGGGAAGATACACGATGTCTGATTGGTGATTTAATATCAGAGTGAATCGACATGCCAACAGAGGAGATACTCATGGATCGGATTCAGCAAGAAGAGTGAGCACTTTCTATCTAAGAAAACATGAACTACCAAGAGAAATCCATGTAAAATTCATAATAACTTTTTACAGAGATAAAATATTGAAGATCTCACAGGAAAAGGAATGGATGATGGAGGGTAGCAAAGTGAAAATTTTGAGACATGTCCCATGGAGAGTGAGAAAGAAGGGAAAAGAATATGAAGAGCTAGTAAAATTTATAAGAGGAAAGTAAATACCATATACCATACTTCTCCCAGAAAGTATGTTTTTTTTCAATTCCAGTCAAAGAGATATAAATTCAACAATGAAAGCAGAAAATTTTTTGAGAACAGTGATGAAAGGTGAGACGAGAAATGAAGAAAATGAGGAAGAGGAATTGAGAAGAAAAGAACTAGAAAGTGTAGAAATGGAACTAGAAGAAAAGATGATTCAGAGACAATTGAGGAATCAGAGAAGGAAGAAACTAGAGGGGCAAGGAGGCACTCATTGACAGCAACAAGAAGAAGACAAAAAGAGAAGGTGAATAGTAAAAAGAAACGTGATGGAGGCAGGATGGAGTATTTACTCTGTCAACTTAAATGGCTTAAATTCACCTCAGAAACGAAAGGAAGTCTTCCTTCAATTGCAAAAGTTATTTGCGTAATATTATCTTACATATTATAGATTAAGAAATATTATATAATAAAGATATTATAGATAAAGAAAATGATGTGTATTTAGTTATTATGATATTAACTGCTATAAGAATTTTATATGCTAGATACTGGAAAGTTATTAAAATTCCAATGAAAGATGAATTAATAGAGAAAATAATGAATGTGGCGGAAATGTACGGGCTTACAGAAACTTTGGATCAACAGCATAAACCAACACAGATAGAGCAATGAAGATCATTTTATGCTTGGTTGAAAATGAAGTTGTAGATGTACAAGATAGGGCATTTAGATGAATATATTGTATACTTGATATATTATACAAGATATGATATGACAGATAAATGATATTTAGAGGCTAAGCTAGAAGAACAAGATTAGAAGATATGTATCGATTGATTAGATATCTTGATATATGATTGCCTGCACCCTCTAACCGTGTGTGTTGTGTGTTGTGTTTATGTGTTTGTTTATATTTGTTGTTTGTTTTTATTTTGGAAAATAAAAAATAAATTTAAAAAAAAAACAGTGACATTCTAGGACAGTCAAGAATTCAGTTGTTCTTTTTGCATCAGGAAGAAGCTATGGGAATCTAATTAAGTTCAAGGTTGGAGAGAGTGGGATTCTCTCGTGTAAAAGCAACAGAAGAGAAGTTGAAGAGCTGCCTCTGTTCTCTCCTCCCCCCAGCAGTTTCACCATGAAGCATCCTTTAATTTTCCTCACCCACCACCACTTTTTTTGGTGCTTAACATTAAACATGATGATGAACTGAAAAGGAATGTTTGTTCACGCTTTAGTTCTAATGTGTATCAGTTGTGTATGTGTGTGTGTTGGGGGAGGGTGCCTAACAGCTTTCCACTGTGCCAGGGACTTCTCAAAAAGTCACCCCAGACTACCCACCCATTTTTGCCCAGGCTTTGCCTGGGGTGGGCTCCTTTCCACGCAGCTAAGACCCCCAAGCCCCTCCTTCCAGAGGATGCACACTTCTAGTGGGAAGAAAAAGTTCTTAATGAAAGGAGCTGACTTTCAGGCTGCAATGCTCTATGTCAGTGGTTCTTGAACTTTTGTGGCTTTTCTGGCTCCCCTGATCCTTGTGGCCATTGACCACAGCTCCCCATTACAACACCTCACCTCAGTCACCCCCAAAATGGGGATGAAGGTGTTATACACTAGAAACAAAAAAACAGCTGCCAACACTCTGAGGCTGCAATCCTAACCACACTTACCTGAGAGTAAGCCCCATTGAAAAAAAAGGACTTACTTCTGAGTAGACCTGTTTAGGATTGTTGCCTGAGTTTGTTAGCAGCACACCTGGAGGGTTTTGAAAAGGGAGGGGGGAAGAAGTGATGAATTTGCTGGGGGAGGGGAAGACTTTGTTTTGTGTGTATCTGCTAATTGCAAACTGAGACTCAGAAACGGACTGCAATCCTAACCTCACTTTCCTGGGAGTAAGTCCCACTGAACACAATAGGACTTACTTCTGAGTAGACCTGGTTAGGATCGTGCCTATTGTCTTACAGTAGCAGCCAACATGAGAAGTACCCCCCAAGAAGGCAGGAGGAAAAAGGGGATGGCTGAAAAGGAATTTTTATTTTTTAATCAATTTTTGGAGAAAAAACCATCAAGAGTGCCTTTTTTTTCTTTTTTGTAGGGGGAGGAAAAAGAGAAAGGTGTCAAATCTTTTGACAGCCTATGTAGGTCTACTCAGAAGTAAGTCCCATTTGAGTCAGTGGGGCTTACTCCCAGGAAAGTGTGGAAAGGATTGCAGCCACACAGAGCAGGATTATAGCTCACCTCATAGTAGATGGGGGCTGCTCACACACAGCAGATGCCACCCCTATTCCTCCCAGGCAAGACGGAGGAATGCAGACTGTGGCATTTGGACACCCCCCCTCCAAGAGCAGGCTGGGCTCCCTCCTTCCCAAGCAGAGGAAAGCACTGCGCTGCCTGTAAGTGCCTGAAAGCACTTACTCTTCCCTCCCAGTTTGAAGCCTGCCAGGAGCATGCCCTGTGCTGATGAGATGCAGCACCTCTTTGCTGCCCAGCCAGCCTTCTCTCCCACCTCCCCCCACCTCACAATGCCCCCCACCTCATTCACAGCCACAGAAAAGCAGCAAGTAGGGAGGCAACAGGTGCAGCTGAGCTGAGCAGCTACAGCCACCTCTCTCCCCCAGATGCCTCAGAATGCCCTGGGAGCTAGCCAGGAGAGGGAGGCCCCACCACAGATTGAATACCTCAGCTCTATGTAGTTATCTTAGAGCAGGGGTGCTCACACTTTTTTGGCTCGAGAGCTACTTTGAAACCCAGCAAGGCCCGGAGATCTACCAGAGTATTTTTTACAATGTTCACGCTATCATAACATATAACATTTATGTGTACAATGTATGTTGGTGTACCTTGAGCCCCACTGAGTATAACAGGACTTCCTCCTGTCTAGACATGCCTAGGATTAGGCTGTGAGGCTGCAATCCTAGCCACACTTACCTGGGAGTAAGCCCCATTGAGTACAATGGGCCTTACTTCCGGCGTTTCCTCCCAGAGGCACCTGAAGGGGGGGGTCAGCACTCCGCATCTCCGCCCATTTGCCCCACCCTAGGTCCACCAGTAATTGAAAACCAAAGCAAACATACCCTTTTATGGAAAAAGAGATTTTGATGACATCACGACCCACAATAGAAGTCTTGGATTCAGTTCCTCAGAATGCCAGGTGCAAGGGAGGGCGCCAGGATGCAGGTCTCTTGTTCTCTTATATGCTCCCTGAGGACTCAATCCTATCCAGTTTTCCAGTGCCAGTGCAGCAATGCCAATGGGGCGTGCACTGCATCCTGTGGTGAGAAGGCAGTGGTGGGCTCTTCTTATGTTATGTAATAGCTATTGCCCCAATAAATAAACTCCCCCAATGGGGCATATCTGGAGACGGAGGAGTAGTGTGGGAGGTGAAATAATAGGTGGCAATACACATGAAAACTGAGGCCAGCTGAATCCAGAAGCTTAAACTGCTGAGTTGAGGTCGCTTTCTATTCAACTATGGATTTGTGATAGTGGTTACACAATAGTAAAAAAGATATAAAAATTAATATACAAAAGAGCTACACATCCTATTTCCGCCATGATTAAAACAGTGTACTCAAGCTGTTTATAATGAAGGTTGCTGATTATGTGCTGATATGACAAGACGTTGACAGGTGGGGACCCACGAAAATAATTTCTGGATGGGAGAGAAGAGGTGCAAAACACAGAGGAGGACATTTCTGTCTCTTTCACGTGCCCTCTTCACTTACAACTATGCTTCTCCACCCTGAGGACTTGAGGAGATCTGGAACTGAGAGCAGCTCCTTCTTTAGAGCCCTTTTGGTGGGGGCTTAAGACCTTTTTATTTAAAGAAGCCTTTTAATGCTGACACAAGGGGGCATAGCTTTTTTTAAAATTTATTTTAATTTTGGGTTCAAGTTTTATTGTGTTTTATTGTTTTTAAATGTTTTAATTTTTTACATATTTATATATTTATGTTTTTATATTATTTCTTTTGTAAGCTGTGGCTACTATGGCCATGATTCAGCGCCATTCTGGGCTATCCCCACTTCTCTCCTCTTTTATAGGAGGCCAGAGTGGCAGCCCAGAGCAGCAACCCAGGACCACCTCTGAGGGGAATGGAGCCCTCAGTCAGCCTCATGGCCACCTGGCCCAAGGGGTCTCAGGGGAATATGTATGCTTTCTCAAATGTCAATTCTTTCCCCACCCAATCTAGCCCTTTAAGCTGCAAAAGCACACTTCTCCTTGCAGTTTAAAAGATCTTAGGGTGTGTGAATGTGCTTAGAGCTCATGTGCCTGAAGAGGTGTTGTCTTCTGAGTCCAGTACCATCGCACATGAAGCTTCAGACTGAAGGGAAGTGAACTGTGTGAGATTTGCAACGTACTCCAGTGACTGAGGCCAGCTGATGTGTGCTGTTCTTTATTACCACAGAAAGCAGCAAATGGTAGTGTGTGCACAGCACCCACTGTGCACCCACTGGCTTTTGGGCTTGAGGGGAACAGGAGTGGGTTCCTACATACCAGGGGACCCCCTGTGCCTCAGGAGGTCCCCTGGTATGTAGGAACCCACTACTGGCCTTTCCTTTTCCTCTTTTTCCTGCCCATTATACCCTTCCACAGGATACCTAGTTACTAGGAGTGATAGAAAAGGAGCAGAGAGATATAAATCAAACAATAAAGCAGACTTTCTTCTCCAAGCTAAGGTGCTTGTGTCTTTGTAGTAGGCTTCTGACCACCACAATAACTGACTTTGTTGCAGTTGCAACTAAGAGACCTTGACTCCCACCTTTGGCTCAAGAAACATAACTCAGAATATAGCCAATTATCCTGTCATCAGGTTCACAATGCCGACACCCTTGATGGAAAGTGTCCTTGCCATCAGAAAGTGAACTATAAATGTAACAATGGGGATTCCCTTAATCTACCAACACATGTGGTCACTTTTCATCTTCAAAACATACAGAAAATCCATCCTTACTTGTTTCTAAATTAGAATAACCTTTGTTTGTCGCAGATCAATTAATGACTGGTCAATCGATCGGTCGGTCGGTCAATCAATCGATCTGTCTGTCTGTCTGTCTGTCTGTCTGTCTGTCTGTCTGTCTGTCTGTCTGTCTCCTTATAAACATGCAACTAGTTCCTAGCTCATAAAATAAATGCAACCAGAACACAAGCCCTGCTAGAAATCAGGCCCTCAGACCTGGAAGCTTCATCCTCTCTAAACTCAGAAATGGGCAGAGAATTGGTTGTGGTCATGGAATGGCTTTTGGTACTATGAGGAGTACTTTTTAAACTTAATTCACACATCTCACATATGAGTCCTGCAACTGAAAAATTATTCCAGGTTTAAGCTTTGGTGTGCCCAAATTAAACCCTCTGCTTGCTACTGCTGGGTAGATAGCATTGAACTTCTCTATAGCCATGTTGGTTCCAGGCTTCTCACTGAAAGAAGAATATTTCAGCAAAATATTTAACTTTCTTGGTCGGCTGATTGCTACTCACTTTTCCTATGGCCATAATATATATAATACTAGATATTTTAATATCTGTAATTACTCACTTATATCACAAGGTGCTTCACTATTTACTGGAATTTTTCCTTTCAAGCCTCCATTAAAATGTGTAGGATTTGCTCAATATGACAAAGATTTATTTATTTTTCGAATTTTTATACTGTCCTTCCTCCAAGGAGCCCAGGGTGATATGTATATATCCCTCCCATTGTTCTCACAACAGCCCTCTGAAGTAGGTTAGGCTAACAGATAGTGACTGGCCCAAGGTCACCCAGGAAGCTTCATGGGTGAGTAGAGATTTAAACATGAATCTTTCAGGTCCATCATCAGAAGCACTGCACAATCTTGGCTCTTGTATCTAAAATGGATATGAATGTTCAGGTGTCCTGTCCTTTTTCTAGATATACATGGTAAGAATTCATATAGGGCAGCAAAGCTATAGTGGCAAATCATCTGTTTTGTATGTCTTAAAGGTCCTTGTTTCCATCCCTGACATCTCCAGGTAGGGAAGACCCCTAACTGAAACTGTCAGTTGATCTGGATAATACTGGGTTAGATTGACCAATAATATGTATTATCATTATTATTTAGAATATGTGTATATCATGTTTCAACTAAAAAGTTCACAAAGCAGTTTACATAGTATGGATTGTTTTTATAGTGCTATGTATGTTCCTTTTTAAACAACTAGTAGATCATTTTAAACAACTAGTAGATCCAATAAATTATATTCTTTCACCTCTTCTGCTTCTCACTGTGTACTACATCATATTTTGGCTCGGCATATTTTATTACAAAGTAAAATTCTGTATTAACTGGCACTGTGCAAAATAGTAGTGTCCAAAGTGCCACATGTTTAAGCAATTTGCCACAGTAACAGTGATGGATATTCTGTTGGTTGCTCTGGTGCCACTTTAAAAACACAATTGTTTTTAAAACACACAGTTTTTAAAATTGTGTAAACGCACAGTTGTTAGTCATTATGGGAGAGCCAGCCATCTTTTCCAAAGCTTGCACTACTATTGGAGGAGATTCATACTTTCTCTAACTGTTCAAAAATACTAATGCCTCAACTGCAGTGTAGAATACAGTGGTGTGAGTGTTGTGGGCACTTAGTGGGTAATATCTGAGAGAGCACAACTGCTAAACCACCCAACTTCATCGCCACAGGCACCTTGCCTGGTCATTTGCAGCTCAACCCGATGTTTGCTTGCTTGGAAGAAATTCCTACTGAGTTAAATGGGGCTTAATGTCAGATAAGTGTGCTTTGAATTGCTGCATTAGTGCAGGGGTCTCTAAACCCTGGCCCAGGGTCTACATCCAGCCCTCCAGAAGATTTTATCTGGCCCGCAGCTCATGATGGGGAAGCTTGAATGCAAGTCACAGCCATGGTTATAATGTCAGAACGCCAGGTGCAAGGGAGGACACCAGGATGCAGGTCTCTTGTTGTCTGGTGTGCTCCCTGGGGCATTTGGTGGATTGCTGTGAGATACAGGAAGCTGGACTAGATGGGCCTATGGCCTGATCCAGCGGGGCTGTTCTTATGGTTGCTGTGATACTTGTGGCCTGCTTGGAGCCTGGCTGCTGGCTTGCAGACATCTGCTAACAAAAAAAAGCTCAGCAATGAGCTTTGTAGGTGAATGCCTGGGATTTGCAAGTGGCAGGTGGCTGTGTGATTCCAAGAACTACAGTCAGTACTTTGCGCAGGTGTGGTTACCACCATTCTTCTGTGCAGGCACATTCAGGCTCCCTGCCCACCCGTGCATCGCTGCAGCCACGGGAATATTTTTCTAAAGTAGAGCAAAGAGAGACCTTGGTCCAGCACGTGGGATTTGTTCATGAAAAACCTTGAGTCTCTGAGCAGGAGATATCAAGTTCCCTGGAGTGGGGGGGACCTCGCACGCCTCTAGGATCGTGCCAAAGCCTCCCTGAGGCTCCCGATGCAGTTGGAAACTGTGTTTCTGGTTTGCCGGAAGCACTGTTTAAAATGTCGGGGAAACTTCAGGAGGCTTCCCTGACACCTAGAATCGCACGAGACTCCATGCGCTCCAGGTAAGTGGGGGGGATTTGCACGTGAGGGGGCACAGCAGCATCCCACGGATCATGGAACTTTGCCCCGGGGTCCGCTACTGACTATAAAGCGTGTGTACATTTTCTTGAGGTGCCCTGTACTTTCCAAAAGAAAAAGAAGGGCATGCATTTGCAAGGAATAGCCCCTCCACTGTGCAGTAATGCTCTTGCATGTCAAGGTGTTTTTTTTTCTTTTCCCCCTTTTCCTCCTTTAGGAAGTCTGGAGGCTTCTCCATGAATAACTTATTTTGGGAGGGCGGGGGGGTGTCCAGCACTATGTTGGCATCACAGCGAATCTGGTTCTAAACACTTCTTTTGAAGCCTTCTGTGTGCATTTGAAAAAGAAAGAAATGAATGAATATACATCTGTTGCTATAAGCATTTTTAACATTGCCCCACAAAAAGCAGTTCTTCCGCACATACATTGCCCAGTTAGAACAGTTTTTGTCTTTCTTCTAAAGCTGAGTGAACCATTGTACTTGTGGATCAGTAGCTATGGTTGCTGACACTCGATATGTTTATTCCACCTGAAAATCTTTGACCTTTGCATTACCTGTGTAAGAAGAAGAATAGAGCATTGGAAATACATTGAGACAAGATTCTCTCTTTACTTGCAAGACAGCTATAGACATGGGGAATTTGAATTAGAATAGACCAGCATGCCCTTTGGGATCCAACTACAGTTCCTTCTAGTTTTCTGATTTCAAAGGCAATTGTTCCCTGCCCCCCCCCCCAACCCTGGCTCTTGCTGTCCAAGTCACCGATTACATTAACCTGGCCATTGGCAAATTCATCCTGTCTTCTCTCCTCTGAGACAAGGAGGAAAGTTTGAGGGTTTTCCCCCCTTGTTTTTGTAATGGCTCTTTTCTTAGCCGAAGAGGGAGTGAGAGAGCCTCTAAGCCACCTGAGTTGTGTCTCCCTTGGATAGTGACAAATGGCCCGTTGAAGTGCAAAGATCAAGTGCTGGGAGAACAAGGTCAGATGCTTTACATGACACCTAATGGGACTGTCATTTCTCAGGCTCACTGGACCAATGGGGATGCGGCGACACAACCTACCAGTCACTAAGGTTCCATGTCTGGCATCCCAATTGAGAGCGTTAATTCCAGCCGGGCCAAATGATTACAGATCTAATTGCAGTTGTCTAATGCATTCTTTTATGTTGCATATTGTGTTTGTGCATGTATATATGGGTGAGAGCTGAGTATGGCAACAGCCGGTTGCCTGCATTGCAGTCGCTTTCTTGTGTTCTCGTTTGAGAACACATTCTCATGAATTAATAAAAGGCATCAGATAGATACATCTATAAATAATGGAAAGCACAATACTGTTTTTATTGGAGGTATTTTCCAAGGTTCTGCTCTGGGGAGTAGAATAGGGTATTGTCTGTTGGAAAATCCATCCTCATACTTACAAATGTGTTATTCATATAACCTCCTGAGATGTTTCAAATCCTTTAAAATGCATTAACAGAGGTTTTTTATTTTCTTTGATTAAAACCCCAGTCTTATCCCCCAGCAAGTTACATGATGCAGCAACACAGAGCATGTATTGCATGTAATGGTGTGTGTGTGTGTGACCAGATGGCCCAGGAAAGGTAAGTAGAAATCTTTTTACTTACCTTCAACTAGGCCACTTACCCACCAATGAGTGTCCTCCTACCTACACCAGCTATTTAGGTGTAGCCTAAATAGGTCAGGGAGCCTCAGGGGTCAGGTCTGGGACGGGAAAGGGGGTTAGAATACTGGTGTATGCTGCTGCTGCCCAAATCTACTCCTGAAGTGTCTCGGGTTTGGCTAGCTCCCTGTCCAGATCCTCCCCCAGACCACCCCTAAACTGCCCCCTCTGCCACTTAGCTGGCAGAGCAACTGGGAGCCACTGGCATGCAAGCTGAGCCTCCAACGGTTTGTGCTGGTGGCTCCACAGTGCATGATGATGGCATTGTGATGGCTCCGCAGCATTCACAACAGTGAATTGGAAGATCTAGCGCCACAAGAGCCCAATCTATGAGAAGTGTTTCAGGGGTCAATCTGAAACCTGGTGTCTACAGTTTGTCTTTTGATTAGATTATGTTTCTATCATAAATGAAATTGTTTATGTATAATTTACAGCCCAATGTTTCCTAAATCTGTCCCCACTAATGCAGCTGTACCACCATAGCACGTGCTGCATTGCATGGGGACATTTTAGGTCCTGAAAGCCTCCTACAGGTAAGGGAACATTTGTTTCCTTGTCTGGGGGTAAACCTCCACTTTCTGAACTGGTCTACTTGGACCTGCACCAGCTACTTTGCTGGCACATCTGAATGGACTGGGTAAGGCGGATCAAAGCCAGAAAAGGGAATAGGATGTCAGTGGTGCAGCCACCATTGAAACCACTCCTTTCCATGCCTTGATCTGTCCCCTCTGCTCCAGTCCACACCCGGTTCCTCCCTCCAGCCACCCCAATCTGCCCACCCTGCCACCGGTAGTAATTTTCTACCATTTTCATCTCACTGTACACTGACAAGGCACTAAAATTGCCAAGGCATCAGGTTTTTGACAACTGACAAGGCACACCATGCTGCTGGTGGGGGGTTCACATCCTCCATTGGCCCAACTTATATAATAATAATAATAATAATAATAATAATAATAATAATAATAATAATAATAATAATAATAATACAGGTATTTATATACCGCCTTTCTTGGTCTTTAGTCAAGACTTTATTCAAGGCGGTTTACATAGGCAGGCTAATTTAAATCTCCATAGGGATTTTTACAATTGAAAGAAGGCTCTATCTTTCAAGAGCCACAACAATTCAGATGTTTCGTTCTGATCTGGCCTCCATCCTGGCCTCCATCCTTCCACGCTCAGAGCAGATGGAAATAGCTTGGCTCAGCTTGTCAGCTGCTTCAAGGTCGCAGTGCCGGTGGCCTCGAACTGGTGACCTTGTGGATGTTATCTTCAGGCAAATGGAGGCTCTACCCTCTAGACCAGACCTCCTGCCCTTCCCCCAAATTCCTGTGGCACACCCATGGACCACTAGTGGCACACCAGTGTGCCATGGCACAGTGGTTAAAAATGGCTGCCCTGCACTGATTTACTGGAGCCGGGGCTCTTTCTCCAGCTGCTCAATACTTGTGACAGCGGCCTGACTATGCTGAATGGCATGTCATGTTTTGCAACAGCCATAAAGAGCCTTGAGTCACCAGAACATTATCCCTGGCAACTTAAGGCCCGTTAGGATTGGGCCATTGGCTATTGATTCTGGACAGCTCGTAAACCAACCTACTGATATGGGTTCATTTGCCTCAGTAGATGATTCATATACAGAGGTGGGTGAAAACAGTTTTATTTGTTCTTGGATTTCTGTGTTTTCAAAGTTAAAAGTGCATAAAGCAGTGTTATGTGTTTTTATTCCAAGGACACATTTTTATAAATTATAATTATAAATTATAATCACTTTTAGGTAGGTGATATAGGTGGTATAGTGTAGAAGATGCAGCCACATAAATGTAGAGGTGTTAGAGAATGGTTTTCTTTGTTCACAGATTTATTTTTTTTACAAAAATGAGAAGTGCAGAAAGCTGTGTTATGTGTTTTTACGTATTTCATTATTACTGAAAAAACCTACCTCTATTCATATACTGTTGATCCTGTTTGAGGCCACACCTGATAGAGCCCATTGAACTCAGTTATTTATTTAGAAGTAAAGTCATTCATAAAAACATAGATATACCCAGCTACAGCATCCACAGATACCCACCTCAAAGCACTGTCCCTGTGCTGGTGTGTGCTGCAACCTTACCCATCACACTTGAAAAGTTTATTTGAAGAGACAGATGCTGTATTTGGGGAGTGATACCCCGCCCAATTATCAAGAATGCTATAATATCTATGACATCACTTAACAGCCAGTGGTATAGTAGTAAATATTGAGTACAGGAGCTTGTCCTGACCCCATGGATGCACCTCCATACCCATGCTCCACTAAGACTATATAACAACAACAAAAAATCAACTTAATATTTCTTACTGTTGGAGGAAATTAAAAATAGTTTCCTCTTTGGGGGGGAAGCAGAGTAGCTTAAGCAGCAGACCCCACCCCCTTTTGGTATCACCCCAGGGAACCTCCCTCACCCGGCTGACTGCTAATCAATAAAAAAACACAAAGAGGCAATGGCTTGTTAAAAGTTGTAAAAAAGAAGTTATTTCCTTACAGTTCCATTGAGTGTATATTTACAGCATCTGATTAGGATTAGAGGTTCAGCTAACACTTAAAGTTAGCAAGGCCGTGGAGCTGCCTCGCCCTGAATGCCTTGTGCTCAAGATGGCCTGAGCACCAGACCCCTGGTGTGTGCATCTTAACAGGTTGGTGGTCAGAGGACAAGAGGAAGTGCTCAGAGGAGAAGGGAAGGGTTAGGGCCATGTCCCACAAGGATCACAGAGAGAACAGGTAGAAAGGTCAGAGTCACTGGGTCATAGCTTGACCCCTTCTGGACAGCATCCTGCCCCCTCTGGACAGCAGACAGAGTTGCACCAACTCCAACACTTACTAGAGTACTTTCTTCTGCTGCCACATATTTCTACTTTAAATTAAATATAACAAGTTTTAAAGGATTTTCTTTATTTCATCCCAGTATCTTGGAGTGGGTTGTTGTGGTTTTAAACAATTATAATAAAATTTTTAATTTGGATTTTAAAAAATCCCAAATTAATATAAAAGGTCTAGTGTGCTGGCCTATGCATGTTTTCTCATTCACGAAGGCTGCAATTCTATATCCACTTTCCTGGGAGTAAGCCCCGCTGAACACAATGGGACTTACTTCTGAGTAGGCATGCATAGGACTGCTCTGTAATACTCCCAGGTTCATTTGCACAGGATTGTAACCTTAATATAACATGAGCTGCAGTCTGTCTCCCTGCAAAGGTTGTAGTCTTTAGGAACAGCAGTAGTCTAAGCCAGCTGTTCTCAAACTGTTTGGTCTCTGGAGCCCTTTAAACTCCTAAAAGGAGTCTTGAGGGGACCTGGAAGCTCACATGCAGAGTTTAGCAGAGCCCCAGAGCACCAGTGCATATGTGAAATGGGGCACTACAGGTCAGATGGTGGCAACTTATGGTGTGCTTGTGGAGGTCCTGAAGGGCTCCCAGGGAGCCCCATGGCTCCTAGGAGCAAGTTTTGAGAAACTAGGTATTGTCATATGTCCCTCAGAAAATGTTTTTGTTTGCCTCCTGCTGAGCTTGGAACTTCTTCTTGGCTAAGGATCTTTGAAAAGAAAAGTTTCATACCTGAGCGGTCTTGCTGATGACTATTTATAAGGCCTGAGGAGCATAAGGAATGAAACTGCTCCAACTATAGAAGTCCAGAGCTATGTTCCTCCTGCCCCCACTAAACACCCACTAACATCTGAAGGGGGCTTAATTCCCAATACAGTCTCTCTACAAGACTATACAAGGGCTCTGGGGGCTGACAGTGAGCTCCTGCTGTGGCATGGCCTTTGGCCCAGCATGCCAATTCCTGATGCTGGTTCTGACTGCCCCATGAAGACCCCTTGTGATTGATAGTTGGACAGATAAAACTGTGTCTCTTGTGCCCCAATCCCAACTCTTCCCATTCTGCCATCATCACCATTCCTGATTAATTCCTGGTTAATGGTCACTGCATTTTAATGCTGACTAGTAAACATCTGTGAGCCTCAATAGATCCCATAGGATGCTGAGGATGGGTCTGAAGTGCAATGTGGCTGCAAGTGCATGCTGGCAATACGAAGTTATTTGTTTGATGCTGCAGTTTGAATGTCAGTATTATTATGGTGCAAATCAGCTTCAGTGCATGTATTCCAGGTGA
This sequence comes from Tiliqua scincoides, assembly GCF_035046505.1. Taxonomy (NCBI): domain Eukaryota; kingdom Metazoa; phylum Chordata; class Lepidosauria; order Squamata; family Scincidae; genus Tiliqua; species Tiliqua scincoides. The sequence goes on along the minus strand of NC_089826.1, from coordinate 16,158,618 downwards.
ACAAAATAGTGGGTATATCTAAAAAATGTATATTTTTTTCTGATTTTTATACTACCCTTCTTCCAATGAGCTTGGGTGGTGTACATGGGCGCTTCCCTCTTTTTTTCGTCACAACAATCTTGTAAGGTAAGTTAATGACTGGCACAAGATCTTTATAATGGTCATAGCTTTCCCCAAAGAATACTGAGAATTGTTTGATGACAGCATTAAGGGAATGAGGGATGAGGGAAATTGACTATCAAACCAGTTCAAGTCTCTGGTGTAAATATGTCCAATGAGTCAAACCTTCTGAAATTAGTCTCAGAATTGCAGCTGTAATTGAAAGCTAAAAGAGTCAACTGCAAACTAGGTTAGGAGCTTTCTTTGACGCTGTGATTGACAGTGATGGGTTTGCATGGTGACAATGTCATTTGCGAGACCCTTCACTCCCACCCCCAAGTCTTCTGCAGTCCTGGTGTCACAGAACGACAGCCCCCTGCAGTACTGCCAAGCTCCTTGCTGTCAGAGGGCTAGGACCTGGACTAATTCATTGCAGTGGAGTTTAATTAAACTGCACCAGAGTTGTTTCCCTGGTAAAATAAGTGTGGGAAGAGAATGTGTGTCAAAAGAGACATACCCCTGACTGTGATGCTTTATTGTTACACCACAACTAATATATTGTGGGAATTCCCATGGAGTCCATGATAAACTGTATTATCAGCGTCCCTAAAATAGGCATTCTACCAGCACAGGTTACTACTGTAGCCCATGATTCCATTAATCCTCCTAATTTATTATATTATCGCTGTATGTGAGGTCTCCTAAATTCGTTGCACCCCTTTCATCTCGATAAAAATGCTTGTTTTTCCTCTCCGATAAAACCATTTATTATTTGTTGTGTCTGTCTCTTAAAACTCACTTGCACGAAAATATAATTACCCGAGGAGAAACATATACTGCATTTGACACGTCTTCTGCCATAAAATGTAATGATTTTATTAGGTCTACTTACTGCTGTGGTATATGAAGACACAGAATGCTTTCCCCATCCTGAATTTTTATTTAATTCTGGGTTTATAAGCATTAAAGTATTTTATAACTATTGTTGTGTGTGTGTGTGTGTTTTTGGCAGGGGGAGTCATTTATTTTATATGACGTATTAATGTTTTTGTGATTGGGCTTCATTGGGTTGTTTTCACCCAATATTTCTGCAATGCGTTTGTATAAAAGGAAGGTGAAAGCCTTCTACGAACCCAAGAGTGCAAGAAATTGATGATGTGAAATTTGATCTTATGTACATAGGTTGCATTGGAATGTTATAATCCTGTGTGGACATCTAGGGACATTGCAGACAGGGCAGGCAAGCCAGGTGGTGGAAAGGGCAGGTGTGATCTTGTTTCCCCTCTATGCATCTAGGCCAGATCGGGGAGAATTATTTATTGTCTGATTTGGCCCACAGACGAACATTTCAGTGACCAGTTTTAATGTTTTCGAGTTGACTGCATTCACGCATTTAGCTGTGATTTATCAAGTAGTAATCATGGATGTATGCATTAACCTGCCCTAAGAAGATTAGTGGTTTTCCCTTTTCTTCCATTTACTTTTGCCTCTTTCCCAGAACATGTCCCAGAACGTGCTATTTCAAAGCACACCAACTCAGATCAATGGCTACAGCTCCTCTTTCCACTTTCTGTGTGTATCTGATAAGGAGAAGACAGCTTTCCCCAGAGCCAGCTCAACACATCTTGACACCTGAGATGATATGTCACTTGCTACCCCCATTACCCAATGATGTACCAGCCTGTGCTCCTCCCATTTTGCAGTGCTCTGGTTCAGCACTCACATTTATTCTTCCAGTCCAGGGAGTGGAGTAAAAGTAGGCAGGCAAAGATGGGTGCCACCCACCCAAATCTGCTGCCTGAAGCAACCACTTCAGTTGCCCATAACACAGATGACATATTCCAAAAAAACCAAGTGTGAGCCAACCAGAAAGGAGGTGAGATCCTTAGCTTTTGTGTGATTGCCAAAGGCCCAAGTCTCTTTTGCTTCTGGCCAGGATTATCCAATTAGAGCATGGTTACAGGTGGTAGCTGTAGGTGGGCTTCCAAGGTGTTCCTGTGGCTCCTTAAATTGGAATTATTTGGACCTACTAGGTCCAGTGGGAAGAATTTAATTGTCATTTCTTCATTTCCTTGGAAATTTACTAGTAAGGTTTTTAGATACTGGGGAACATTGGGGTTCACAGGGGATAGAGTCCATACAGAAATGATTTTGGTAGTAGCCTCCTATCCTTTCAAATCAAGGAGTGCAAACTTTATGGTTTTAAGTGAGATTGGAAATTACTGCTAGAAGAAATCAACAAGATAGACTTGACCTTCACACAGGCAGAATTTCTTTTTTTAAATTCTTGTAATGGTATCAACATCCTATTGCAGTGGCGTTGCTGGGGGGGCTGGCTACACCAGATGATGTGCACGGGTGGGGGGTGACACTACTACTAGCGAAAATTTTTTAAAACATGTTATTTTTGAATAAAACTAACTTGTTATATATTGGTTGATGTGTGATTTAATGCAGAATACAATGAAACAAACAGTGCTGAAATATTTCTACTCTAACAAAAGTTATAGCCTAAAAACCAGTGGGGGTGGGGCAATGGTGCATCACTATGCCCACTGCCTGGGAGAAGGTTCATCATGGGGGTGACATGCTGGCCTCCTGCACTGGGTGATGCAAACCCTAGGGATACCACTTTACAAAATCCTATTCATTATTCATTCATTAAATATTCATTTGGTATGTTATTTCAGTCATTTTTGTTGCCCCCATTTGTTGTCATAAAAGGGGAGGGTTCTGTCCAGGGCTAGCATCAGGAATCAGTCATGTTGGGCACTGGCCAAGGACTCACTCCATCAGAGGGCCCATATAGATAGATCAATTCCTGACCCCTAAGTACCAGTGACAGTTGTAGTGGCCAATGTTCCATCAATTGTTGGATATTGGGATAAGGGACCCAGAGCATGTATTTGCCTGAGGAACCTAGTGCTGGCTCTGGGTTTATCTATAGCAAAGCAGAGTAACAGCCCTTTCCCCCCACTTGTCTTTAAAGTTTAAAAGCAAATACATTACTCATTTTAGCAGCTGTATCCCAATGGCTGCCATTTTTTCACTCAATGTTCTGAATATTACTGGATTCTGGGGCATTCTGGGAAAACCACAAAAACATAGTCGTCCCCCCCCACACACACACACTGTTTGACCAAACACTATGTTTGACCAAACATAGTCCCCGTCCCCCCGTCCCCCCACGCACACACTGGTAGCCATTTGTCTTCAGAATGTTCCAGAATAATGCAAAGTCCAGGTCATTGTATGGAAAAAATGGCAGTTGGCCATCAAAGTGCCACCCAAAAGGAATTTTAGCATTCTTTGAAAAATGTCAGTCTACACTAATTCCAATTTAACACCCAAAATATCATCCAATATAGCCAAAATATTTGGAATAAAGTTCATTCAGCCATGACGGTATGCTGAGAACAGATTGGTTGAAATTCAGACATTTCACTTGAAAGTGAAATGTGAAATATACCATGTTATGATCCCTTTGGCGAATAAAATTGTAATTTCTTTAGAATTTATTAATTTATTAAAATTGTAATTTCTTTACAATATTATTTCTAATATTGTGGTTTCATTGGTTTTATTTATATGTTTTATTTTATGTTTGCTGTTTTGATTGTAAGCCAACCAGAGGACCTTTTGGAAGATCTAATTGTCTAAAGACAATTGAAAAACAAAGTAATAATTTGTCTCCATTCATCCTCCTGCTCATCTTGGCTTCTTCCTTGCTTTCTCTTCAAATATATACACTGCACTTCTCTCCCACCTGCCCCTCCCTGAGAAAGCAGCAAAAAGCTATCCCTAGTTGCTTCTCTCAGTCTTTTAGGACAATACGAACATCAGGGTACTATTTCATCTCCCTTCTTGGACCTTGTAGATGTTGGAAATAGTCCTAGATCCATTTTACACACAGGAACTACTGTATAGCTGAAATGGTGAATGTATCTTCACTCCCCTCCCCCCCTGACATATACACTATCACAAAACAAAATGCTACATCCTTGTATTGCAAGTTATCCCTGGTAAGCAGGACCAGCCAAGCCATAAGGCTGGCTGAACAAGCCACATCGAGCAGTGAGTTATGGGGAAATGGCAAAATGATAAAGGGTGACCTAACCCTGTGCCTGCTCACTGCTCCCCCAGCAAGCCTCCTACAAAGTCGCTTCAATCAGCTGCTGATCCTATTCTTGCTTGCTGAGAGTGAGTGGAATGAGGATGGGGCAGCGGCAGCCAAGAGCTGTAGTGGAGCTGCAAGAAGCAGCAGCACTGTAATCACTTGACTCCCCTTCTCCTTCTTGTGCACCCAGCAAGAAGGTCAGGTGAGTGAAAAGGGAAACGGTGGTGGTGGTGGTGCACCTATGCGCTGATGCATGTGAAATTTCTTAGTAGACATTATCAGAAGAGAGAAGAGTTGCCTGGCTCCTGCTTTCATGGTGACCATGCCTGTTTCATCATACGTACTTAGTACTTACATGAGTGCACACCAGAAGCATCCTCTGCCATAACACCTTACTTAAGGATATCAGGTGGGTCCTCGGTATCCTCAGATTTGGTATCCACTGATTTGACTCAAAACTGATACCAGGGTCAACCTTTAAATGTCCTTTAACCAGGATAAAAGCACCAAAATTCAATTAACCTATCTTTGTGCTGTTAAACTGCACTGTTGCAAGCTTCTTGGGGTTGAAGATTGCTTTAAAGACCTACTTCCAGGTTTTTTGCTTCTCCATTGTTGCCCCAGAATGTATCTGTATAGTTGCTAAATGGCATTAAGCCAATAGATTAAGCCACACGTGGTCCCGTGACCAATGCATTCTGGGGCGACAATGGAGGAGCAAGAAACCTGGAAGTGGGTCTTTAAAGCTATTTTTCCACTGATTTGGTATCCACTGATTTTTTAATCCATTAGTGGTTCTGGAACCACAGTGGATAACAAGGCACAACCTGTAGTTGATTACATTTTTATCCACATCTTCAAAAGAACTTAGGATAGAATAATTGGTTCCCCCTACTTTGTCATCACAAATGTAGGTTAGGCTGAGAGATGGTAACTGGTCAAAGGGCATCCAGTAAGCTTTGTTGCTAAACGAAGATTTGAAATGTCTGTCTTAAGAAGTTCCCAATCTGAATCCAGTCCAACACTAGCCACTACACTTCAGATGGCCTTCTGCTATCCAAAGGAGTCTAAAATCAATTTTCATTCTCCCGTGATCTTTCCTTGTGCAAATCCACCACCCTCAACTATCTGGAGGTTTCCTGGTTCCTCACCCTCTTTTTCTTTGCTATCACTTATGTGTGAATCTACCTCCCAAAACACCTTTGCATTGCCTCCTCATTCACTTTCTTCAAACCCCTTCTTAAAACCCATCTTTCCTATGAAGTCTTTGGCACACATATGTAATCCTCAGACCTTAGTGAAACTAAACCTAAGTACGTGCAATTGAAAAAATTGAGTAACATTCTCCTGTTTATTCCACCTTCATTTCTCTCCTCTTTCTCTGTTGTTTCCCTTATCTTGATATCTAGATTGTAAACTCCATGATCAGGAACCTATCCTCTCATTGTTTAGAAAGTGCCATGAACTTGAAAGGAACTGTGTCAATAAACAAAAATTCAAATAAATAATAAACTGATTTGAAGAAAGAGAAGGAAAATTAGTTATTCATTCACCCATATTTCTAACATTTAACATGCTGTCATTGGCTTGATGCGAATAAAGGTTAACTGTCCCTATCCCCCTGGTTGACTGCACTCACGCCTTCAGCCATTCCTTTGGCCTCTTCCATGCTGCTAAGGTCCATGTCAGACAGAACCCCCCTGTCATGTAGCCCTTTCAGACACGGCTTTCTGCAGAGAGCTGTCACCACCCCCTGGAAGGACCTCTTCAGCACAGACAGAAGTTGTACAGCAGACATGGCAGAGCAGAGAAGTTTCAAATAAAATGTATGTCTAGCCGATCTTATACACTTTAGGGTCTGGATTTTGTTTCTAGTCTCTAGTCTGCACAAACAATATTGCAGGGGTAAAATTGCTTTTATTTCTGCTTTCCTGCAATCACGTAGAGCACAGAAAACGTGTACAATAGTGTCCTCCACTGTAAATTCTGAGAATATTCTGAGAAATAAGTGCTCTTGAATTCAGAGAACCTTTCTTTTAAGCAAATTAGCTCACGTTCAGGATGTTACGAAAATTAGGAAATTGTGATACAGAAGAGTCAGAGATGACTGTTGAAGATGTAATTTGTTCTCCACTGTTAAATGACATGTAGAGTCAGTTTTTTTAAAGTAGTAAATCAAGGTGATCCTTTGTTAAATTAATATTTTTATAAAAGAATTTAGCATAAGAAAAAGAAAATGCTGTAATTTATAATCACTAGGATCTTTTTACTGCTTGAGAGAGAGCGAGAGAGAGAGCACTTAATTACATCAAATCAGTAATTAATAATTTGAAATAGCCTTATATGACTAGGGCTGATATATCATGCATTTTTAACCTGCATAGCCCACTATACTTCAAGGCTTAAGGATGGCAACAATATTGCAGCTTAAGACTATACATGTTACTCAGAAGCAATTCCTACTTTCAATACCGCCAAATAAAGGTGCATAGAATTGCAACCTTATATAAATGAAGAATCACAGTTCTGGTGTGACATTGCAGTTTCAACTCAAACAAGTTTACTCAGAAAGTCTCCTTGATAAATACTGAAGAAGGTTGCTTCCCCAATTTATGTACTCAGTGTCAGTGCTGAATATCTGATATTTGATAATATTTTCTTTTGGTATGTTATCTGACAGTATTTGAGAGCTGATGATATTATTTGATAGATGTCAGTTGGCACATACTGTATTTAGTAGCTGACATGCAATGGAATTTGGTATTTAATCGTTTCCATGGCTGACGTGCAATATTGTATTTTGACTGCTTGCTAAACAGTATGCAAAAGTATTAGGTATTTTATACTATCTGATAGCTGGCAGGATATAATAATACTTGCCTCAGGAGGTAAAAAGTTTCACATTTACAATCTGTGGAATTTGGCAGTTTATTTCAAACTTAGTCTTGAAACAGAAGAGCTTAACCTGGTTTCAGTCCTGAAAAAGAAAGTTTTGGTTTGGCCTCTGCCTAGCTACTTTTGCTTATTATGAAAGATCCCCTTGCACTCTGGAATGATTAGAGCTGCAATTAACCTGGGGTCTTGGCAGTCTTCCAGTTGAGGTAATTCCATTTTGCCTGCTAAAGTTTCCTCAGCTGTTCCAATTGGATTCAATATTGTGTGGCTTTCTTGTACTCAGTCTGGAACTATGTTGTTGTTTTGTGATGTTTAACAGGTGTATCATGCCCTCCTCTCTACTCACAAGCGCCACTGTATGAAATGGTGCTGCTGTCTGCATAATCTGTCTGCAATATCTGTTTCAAGTTAGCATCTTCTCCTTGGGGATCAAGGTAGGATGGTGAAAGCTGTCTGCTTTCTCACTTGCAAATTAAGAACAACCACCACCATTTGTGTAATACCACCCATCAGTTGGACTAGTGCTGCATTGCACAAAATTGTATGATAGAGCATATAATACTATATTTAAGATCCATTTTAAAGGTGAAAGAGGGAAGGACAAGAAGAGACCCAGTTTGGGGACCCACTCCCGAAAGCATCTAGGAGATAAATGCATATGATTGCTTCTTGAAAGGGACAGCCAGCCCCTTCACTTTTGTTTTGAGAGTTGTGGGCCTTTGACATTCAAACCTAGTATATAAAGCACATTAATGTACTTGTAATGTATAACAAAAGTCAGAACAAGTAAGCCAGTCACAGATATAGAAGTGGTGGAGTGATTATCTTATGAGGTCTGAAACACAGACGGAAGCAAATGCCTCTCCCGCTAAATGGCATTCCTGTCTCAGAATCTGTTTTCCCTTGTGGTCACTCTTGTCCTCTTCCAAGGACAAGCTTAATTTCATTAAATGTGTGGTTTCCCTGTGTGTTTTTTGCCCTTGTAGTACTTGTCTCTAAAAACAATACAGGTAGGACCTTGGTATTCCATTCCGGAACTCTCAGTGGATACCGAAATCAGAGGATACCGGAGTCAACCTTTAAATGCCTTGTAACAGGGTATAGATGCTATACCATATTCAGCCATTAGATGGGGTGAATAACAACAACAACAGCAACAACAACAGTATTTATATACCACTTTACAACAAAAAGTTCACAAAGCAGTTTACAGAAAAATCAGATAACTGGCTCCCTGTCCCAAGAGGGCTCACAATCCATTCATAATTCATTCATAATTCCATTACATAATCCATTCATAATTTCGTTACATTCCATTATTCACCCCATCTAGTTGCTGAATACATTATAGCATCTATACTAATGCATTCTGGGGCCACAGTGGAGAAGCAAGTAACCCAGTGTTTCTCAAACCATGGGTCAGGACCCACTAGGTGGGTCGCGAGCCAATTTCAGGTGGGTCCCCATTCATTTCAATATTTTATTTTTAATATATTAGACTTCATGCTACCATGGTATGTGACTGCATTTGGGGAAATCTTACAGACTTGTACTTTTAACAAGCTACTATGAATATTCTTTTAACAATGACAGTCAATGGGACTTACTCCAGGGTAAGTACGGGTAGGATTTCAGCCTAGGATTGTTAAAAATGTTGCTGCTTGATGATGTCACTTCCGGTCATGATATTACTTCTGGTGGGTCCTGACAGATTCTCATTCTAAAAGGAGGGTCCTGCAGATAAATGTGTGAGAACCACTGAAGTAACCCATAAGAGGGTCTTTAAAGCTATCTTTAACCTCAAGAAGCTTGCAACCAGTGCGGTTTAACAGTGCAAAGATAGGAAATGGGATTTTGGCACTTTTTTCCCCTTGTTACAAGGCATTTAAAGGTTGACCTGGGTATCAGTGGTGAGTCAAATAAGTGGATGCCAAATCAATGGATTTGGTGCCACCTGTAAGTGGATGCCAAATCAGTGGATTTGGTGCCACCATTTGTGTCACCATTTTGAATGTACAAAGTGCTTCTTTTACATTATCTGGACGTAAACCTTACCGAAGTCTTGTAAGGCAAGTTCAGTATTATTATCCCATATTGTACTGAGGCTGAGAGCGAGTGGCTTACCTAAGACAACCTAGGCCGCAGTCCCAGGGACATATGACCCTGGCAATGTCCAATTGATTTGAGTCAAAATGCATAGAATTGCATAGGATCACACTGCTAGTGAGTTCAGAGGCACAATTTGAATTGGAAAAGTGATGGAAGAGCAACCAGAATCAGGAATATAGTGCATGGGAATGAACACTTTCCCCTTTGCACTGGGGTCCTGGTGAAAACCGCCTGTTCAGAGGCGCCATTTGCCCTGGAAAGGATGCTGCTATTGGTGTCACTGAATCTTCCTAGTCCAAGATAAAGAGAAAACATAAGGTGCAGTTGAGAGCTGTCATTCAGCAGACAATTCTTCTGCTCTGAAAAGCCTTGCAAATTGGCTTAAATATCATTTCTACACAATCCACTTGAGCTGCTCTTTTGGGGAGGGGGGCGAGCAGCAAATGCTCTGAACTGAAATGGGAAACTAGACCAGGCCGGACTACTTTCATTGAAGCTTTCCCTTCTTGTCGAACTGCTGAGGTGCATGTTGTACTGCATCAGCCTGTCACAAAGTCCTTTCTGTCAGGATCCTTCTCCATGAATCCTCTACTAGCCAGCAGAGCATAAACACCAAGGTAAACGTCTGTCCAAAAAACTCCACAGCAACAATAGCTGGGACTGTCACAGTAGGTTAACCAAGCGGATTTTTTGCTGGTGTTTTTTTTCTCATCATATGCTTGATAGAAAATCTAATGGGCCCTGCTAGTTTCTTTGCTAGCTTTTAAGACCCTCTATCAGCTCCCATCTATGTTCCCATGATGTCTACCTGCCTATTAGAGTCCATCGGCGCTTGACCATCTCACTATATTCCCCCCCCCCACAAAAAGAACTCACCATAATCAAGTGAGAAATCAGAAACTTTTATACCAAATTTAAAACCTTAAATAATTAAATATCAAACTTTGTAAAGCTAAATTTAACATGCTCACTCACAGAGTGTCAGTTTTACAGCCCAATCCTATGCTGGCCTCCACTGAGACGCACACTGTCGCAAATGTGTCTCCTGCCACGTGCCACCATACCCTGTACCCCCTCCAAGCTTGAAAGCCTGACATGGGGCAGCCCAGATTTGTGACAGCAATAGAACAGGTGAGAATCCAAGTAGCTCCATAGATGTGGTTGGGGCTTTACTGGGGTAAGGGGATGAAGGGTAAGGAGATGAACTTTATTTTAAACTGATTAAAAAATATGCACAATTATACAAAAAAGGCAGCAAACGTGGGCAATACGTTCTGAAAGCAGCAGTTAAAGTAGTATTTAAAATGCAACAAACAATACAGAAAACAAAACTTAGCAACAACAAACACACAAGTCAACTAAATTACCCATTCAAAGTGAACATGGCAGATTTTATTGACAAGGGAACTCACCTGGAGAGAGTCATTAGAAAAGGAACCAAGAATAGCAACCCAATCCTAACTAAACATCCCTCACCCATTCAGCCACGACAGCAGAGCATGCGCTGTATCCAGTGGTCCAAAGGTCTCCTCAAGGAAAGGGGACTTTTATTCCTCACCTTGGGATAAGTCACTGGTGTAGCTAAGGCAGTGCAGGGGTATCAATTGCACTGGGCAACAACCTTTAGGGGGGCAACAACCTGAGCTAGTGGTCAAAATTGTGAAAAACTTGGTATTTTAAAATAATACCATGTTATATACCATTTGATATGGAATTTAATGCAGAATGCAATGAAACAAACCATGTCAAAATATCTCTATTCTTTCAAAAGATATGGCCAAATAACCAGAAAAGGAGAACATAATTGCCTTATGTAACAAAAAGTGGATTGCCTTGACTAAAAACTGACCAGTGAGACTGATTGTTCCGAGAGCCAATTAGGTGTTAGTATGATACTGCACAGGACCAATGAGGTATTAATATGGGAGAGCCTGGTGCAGAGCAAGTGGGTGGTGAGCTGCTGGGGGAGGAGGCGAATTTCCCCCCATTTTCACTTTTTTAAAAGCCTGGGTGTGACGTAACTTCCACGGCATCATTTTGAGCTGTGCTCCAGGCTACATGATCATTAGCTGTGTTACTGGGTAAGCCTCTGCTATGCAAAAGGGTCTCCTCAACCTTGTATCTGCACCAGCTATTTTGCAAGTTTTTTAAACTCTTTATGGAACACCATTCTAAACCAGGGCATGTTCAGAACTCAGAAATGTAGAAGCTTTCCCCTGCCTGTGGAAAGGCCAAAATATTGGCTCTGAACATGTGTACATTAGGAACATGGGCAGAGGGAGATAGAAAATAAACACCACTGGGTTCCTAAAGAAAGGTCCAGGAAAACAGTGTTCCTCGGTCTTTATAGCAAATGCCACTGAAGAACAAGGGGGAACTTGAAATATATGTATCTCCCTCAATGCTGCTTTAGAAACTAAATGAAACTTTGGTGTCAAGTTTGAAGGAGCAAGAGACTTCACTTGACCGGCACTTGCACTGAAAATTCAGATATTTTCCCCAAACATTTTGTATATTTACCCTCGATTTGGTGAGACACGATACGAAGGTCAGCAAATGTCAATAACATTTTAATTGCTAAAGGGTTTTTTTTTACAAAGCCATCTGGGACTGGGTAAAATAGGATACGGTCTATTATTCCTGGTTTCTCTTCATGAAGCATGCCCTATTCTTGGCTGTACACATGATAGTTGCTATGCATACCGATAGAGGCTTAACAATGCCAACCTGACATTTAAGCATTTTGCCCACTGCTGTGCAGGACGGCCTGCCTGTGCTTTTAAACCTGCTTCTTGGGCCAAATGCAAAGGCAGCACTGTGCGGCTCACAGCTTATCTTCTGTCCCCGAGTCAGCAGAGCTAATGCTTGGATGTGTCAGGTATCACCTGGGGATTTCAGCAAGAGCCATTTTGCAGTTAACCCAATCCCCATGGTCTGCACTGCATTACCTTTGATTTGAAGGCAGGTAGCCAGCCTATGCCATTAATTGGCATCCAATGCACCTAAAAATGTGGCTGTATAGTAATTCCTGTTTTGCCTTAGAATGGCAGAAGGCAGACTCTTATCCTCTTGCAAGTATACCAGCAAGCAAAAGGTGCTGAAGGTGCTGAATTGGAGTTGTATGTGTTGTTTTAAATCCTTCCTTTCAGTGTATTCTCCTATACAAGTGTGTGTGTCACTTAACGATGGGGTTACATTCTCTTGTTCTCTTATCCCTGTTGCTATGCGATTAAATTGTTAAGCGAATGTTCAGCCCAAATCTAATGCCTTTATTGTGTAGACAGACACTCCTTGCCAGAAACTAGCTGTCTGCACAGGCTGCTGGAGATAGATTGCCTCTGCTGCATTAAGAGCCTCTTTGTTGTGTAAACAGACATTCTGTTGCAGGCTATGGAGCCCTCATTAAGAGCCTCTTTGTTGTGCTTTGACTTATGTTGTGCTGTGTCTTATATACGGTCCATTGTTAAGCAGAAGCTTGTTAAGCAAGGCACACCTGTATATTTATTGGCTTATCATTGTCCTGACATCTCTGTCCTCCATAGTGATGTATGCATGCTTTTCAGAAACACTTCTTTTTAATGAGAGAACATACTGTGCTGAAATTACTACTTTGTTATGGCTGGAGGGATAGGGGTTTCCTGTTGGTCCTCTCCAGATGAGATCTGATTGAAGATCAGTTTTTCACCTGATAATGCCTGTCTGCTGAAAGATGGATGCTTTCCTACTGTGGTTTTCCTGGGCTTAGTCAAGGCATGGAAATGCATTTTTAAAAGGGGGGGGGCATTCATTTGTGTTTCTATCCACTATAAATAGTTTTCCATGCTGTAGGTAGAGAACATAGTTTCCTGTATCTCACAGTGGCCCACCAGGTGCCTCAAAGAGCACTCATGACAACAGAAGTCCTCCATCCTGGTGCCCTCCCCTGCATCTGGTATTCAGCCTACTTCTAAAACCCAGTGGGTTTGTAAAGACCCCTGTCTGAAAACCTGGAAAACCACTTGACAGGGCATTCCACCCTCCCATCTTTCTCTCCAATCTCATGAACTTCATTTTCTTCCACTCTTCCTAGGTCTAATTTCTTTCTTGGGTTCATCATCATTTCATTCTCTTGGCTCTCCTCCTCCTCCAATTCCTTTTCAGAGCTGTGTCTTCCACTCTTCCTTTCTCAAAATGAAGTCCTATACTGCACATGTTTGCTCAAAAGTAAGTCCCACTGCATGCAGTGGGATTCACTGTTATTTTAAGAAAATTGCAGAATTGCAGCCTCAGGTTTCCTTCTTTACATGCCCAGCTGCATTCTATATTTCTCAGGCTCCAAGTCTATGAGGCCCTTGCACTGCTGGAACTAGCATCCTAGCAACCCAAGGTCCTTTACATTGGAGCAGAAACTGGGCTGCCATTGCACATTTCTAGGCTAATGCCTCAAACGGCAGCTTCAGAGTCCTCCATCAGCTCTAGTAATTTAGCAGCGGGGGTGTGTCATGGGTGAAGAGGGGGAGAGCAGAGGGAGTTTTGAGAAGGATCAGGGGAGGGGGTGGTTTTTGGTGGCACTGGTGTGCTACAGATCTTATTCCTTCTTTCTCAGGCCACACTACCCCTTTTCTCTCCTCAGATATACACCAACAAAATGGCTGGCTTATGTTCAAGGAGATATTTGGGCAGCCTACTGGGGTTTACTTACCTCCTGCTGGCTGTCCAATAGCCCCCCCCCACCACAATTGGATGCCACACACATTCTGCCAACAAGGTTGCATCAGCACCATTGGTTGGGGACAGGATTGTATGTACATTTCTCTTTGTGCTTTGGCTGTTCCATCTCTTGTGTCCTCCAGAATTAGATACTAATTTTTAAAGGATGTAAGAGTTTGTGTTTCATTTTCTTTTTATACATAACATTTCAAAAAGCTTTTGGCACCTTTAATAGTGTTTGTTGGTTTGAAGGCCTTTCTAAATAATATGTAAGTGCTCCATATTTACTGAATCACATCTATTCAAGAGGCATCTTGGAATTTCAACTCCCCTGGTATCTAGCATCTGTCATTTTAGGGCACAGTCTACTCCAGAGTTCTCATTGCAAACTCCACTGTCCCCATTTATTTCAATGAGGCCAGAATTGAAGATCTTGCAGGCTAGATATATATTTAATATGTGCATTAAGTTAAACTTTTGGTGAGATTAGTGTCACTCTTAAAAAAAAAAAAACTGGAGTTGTCCCATGAGTGCTTTCTTTGGGGAAGGCTAACTCAATTGCTTTGATGTAAAGGTTCTGTCTAGTTCTTTTAAATATTCCTTTGACGGTTGTATTGGTTCACTTGTAATAGACTGTTATTGCCCTAGATTGAATTTGCAGAGTGAAGGTAAATCTTTTGTGATGTGATTGTGCTCTCTAAACTCAATATTGTTCAGAGGGTCCTTTATAACTCTCTGGTTTCACTGCAGCAAACAGGACAAATTTTCATTTTTACCTTTTTAGGTTTTTATTCCTTGTTCTGAAGCTGAAACTGAGGATGTTTACATGTACATTCCATGAGCTGAAAACTCTTACAGCATAGCTAGGGCCACTGGTAATTGTCCTCTAACATGGCTGGTGTTTTAAAAATTAATATATTGTGGGGTTTATTATATTCCAGACAGCACCAGGCAATATTACTCAAGTTGGACTACAGAAAGAAAGCAAAGTTTCTTGTTCAGCTCAAGCACAGACCTGCAGTATTTGGGTCTAAAAGTAGTATATATGGGGCCATCTCAGCATCATTTCTGGGCTGATATAAACTTTTAGCATGGCCTCTCTCCTCTCCATGGTCCTTTGTCTATTATGGGAGGAAAAAAACTGACAAGGTCTTATCTGTTTTAGGGCGCAATCCTAACCCACTTTTTAGCACCGACATAAGGGCAATGCAGCTCTGAGGTAAGGGAACAAGCATTCCCTTACTTTGAGGAGGCCTCCGTGAGTGCCACCCAACTGCAGGGTGCAGCACATGTCCCATTGGCACTGCTATGCCAGTGCTGGAGAGTTGGTTAGGATTTGGGCCTTATAGAGCAACCCTAGGCATTTCTATTCAGAAGTAAGTTCCATTTTGATCAGTGAGACTAACTACCAGGAAAATGTGTATAGGATTGCAGTCTGAAAATATTGGACAATTGACTTGTATCCTTTAGGATCTTTAGGGACCTGATTCAGACTGGTTCACGCCAGCTCAGCACCAGCACATGGTATTGCAAAAGTACCATAAGACATGCCAGCACAGGCTGAGCCAGCGCTGGACAGAGAACAGGCGACTGCCACCTGCAGCTCCAGGTGAGCGCCGGGTGGCGGAGAGGTAAGTGAGGGCATGGGGAGAGGCAACCTGGGGTGGGAGAAAGGTGGGGCAAGGGGGAGAGAGTGGGGCAGGAGGGGGGTGGGACCGGCGGAGCTTTGCTCTGCCAGATCCATAGCCCTGCGTCAGGCCTCCTGGTCCAACTCGAAGCTGCTTTACTCTGCAAATAGTCGGTGCAGAGTTGAGTAGCCCCACTGCGGGGCGTCTTACCTTACCCGGGGGAAGGAGACCAATGTCCACTTCCCTTGAGGAGCCCCAGGCATCAGCACAGTGGAATATATCTGGTTGTTCCCCTTTCCATTTTTGGAATCTGAGTGAATGCTGATGTGGTGCAATGGCAAAAATGTTGAGCTGTGATGTGGGAAACCCAAGTTCAAATCCAGATTCAGTTGTTAAGCATATGGCAGCACCATACTTTACCATACTGGGCAGGAGGTCTGGTCTAGAGGGTAGAGCCTCCGTCTGCCTGAAGATAACATCCACAAGGTCGCCGGTTCGAGGCCACCGGCACCGTGCGACCTTGAAGCAGCTGACAAGCTGAAGCCGAGCTATTCCATCTGCTCTGAGCGTGGGAGGATGGAGGCCAGAATGTGATACCAGATCAGAAAGAAACATCTGGAATGTTGTGGTTCTTGAAAGATAGAGCCTTCTTTCAAATTGTAAAAATCCCTATTTAATAAGGGATTTAAATAAAGCCTGCCTATGTAAACCGCCTTGAATAAAGTCTTGAATAAAGACCAAGAAAGGCGGTATATAAATACCTGTTGTTGTTGTTGTTGTTGTTGTTGTTATTATTACCTGGCAAAGACAATTACTATACATGCATCAGTATTATCGTCTTGTTTCCTGGTAGCTAACATGTACAGTGTGAATAACATTCCTACATCTTTAAACACTTTCAAAGACATTTTTTAAACGTGTGCATAGAAACCCTTCTGCTATTCTCTCTGACCTGGACTGGCAGACAGACTGGCCATACATCTTGGGCTGATTTTGCATAGCAGGCCACCTGTGGCTGCCAAGAGGGGGAACACTGTGCAGCTGCTTTGCTAGTTGCACTGTGCAATATATTACAAGCCAGCGCCATGTGCCTCTTCACAATGAGGATTGGCCCATGGTGCCACAGTGCACTTGTCTGCACAAAACATGCAAGAATGCTAACTTCAGAAGAAGCCCTCTTGTCCCCTTGTAGCACACACATGCACCTGAAAGCAAACTACCATCTCACACTATTTACTATATATATCCCACACAAGGCTATTATGAACCTGCTATTTGCACAATACTGTGTGTTGGAATCAGTGCCATCGGCACTTTGCTGGAACCTCTGTGCCAAAGCCCTGCAGTGGTTCATTGTCTGATGTATTGAATGCTACCCTTGCCACTGATATGGAGGTTTCAGGGAACAGATAGGTGGGCCTTTTGCTAGGCTTGCCTGAGCTGACCAAATGCTGGCTGGTACCTTGGCATGTGTATCAGAGGTAAGTACTAGGACTTTCAATAGTGTTCCCTTTATAAAATATGCCTGCTTCTGCTTAAGATGTGCATGGCTTCAAAAACAGTTTCCTATTAATGCTTTGGGCTAAAAGAATGAAGCTTGGTGTTTTGCAGTGTCTCATTCTGCTTCTCATAAACATGTACTTTATTGTAGGCTAACGTTTCAGCAAAATGTTCAAGGAAACCAACACTAATTAGCCTGAAACGCATCAATACACACAAGTTTGCTGGCTCAAAGTCATGTAGCATGAGATGCCAGGGGGTTCAGGCAAGTCATTGTAAGGCAGGGGTTTAGTAAACTCCCCTGAGTCTACATTTCAAAAGTATAAGAAGTCAAAAAGACAGAATGGTCTTGATCAGAATTCAAAGTCATTCCACTTCTAGGTAGGATGGTTGGTTTACAAGCTCTCTGCTGTCGACTGTCCCAATTGTTCCCAGTCGCTCGCTTTGCACTCTAGCGCTCTCAGTTTGATTGTGCCCAGGTTGGCTTAAGTCTTTCCCTCCCAGGTGAGTGCATTTTGACTCTCTGTAAGTTAAAGGTCTTTTTGTGAGATGTAACCTTGTCTACGATAACATGATCTCCCATCCATTCCTTGACCTTTTTAACAAGGCACTTTGGCTAAGTTCATCCTTAAACTTGGCACAATGGTAAAAGCAAAGCAGGGGACAGGGAGAAAGGAATATGGTGATTGGCCAGCTTTTCATGTATTCTACTTTGAGTCTCTTCAAAACCTCAACCAAATAACGGCAGCCGTGAGAATTGCCCTTCGTATGTATGCATCCAGCTTTCTTTGTTAAGGGACTTCCACCTCATTGCAGAAGGCAGCTTACAACAATTAAATAGTACAATAAATAAATACAAAATCACATTTAAGGCACAATCTGGCCCTTCACTTGGGCCAGCGCAAGACCCTTGCGCCAGCCCAGGAGGGTCACAAATGTGCCATAAGGCACGTTTGCACCTCCTCAAGAGGAAGCCAGGCCGGCACTCATAGGAGCACCGGCCTGTGGAGCTGACATAAGCCTCCGCACCAACTTCCTCCATGAGCCTTTTGTTGGCCCAGGTGGGCCAACACAAGGCTCTGGAGTGGGCAGGAGGGAGGCAGGAAGGAGGCGTTCCTGGGGGGGAGGGCGGGCAGTGGGCAGGCGGGTGGGGAGCAGGAGGTGGGACTGGGATCCAGCAGTTATGCTGGATCCCAACCCCTGTTCCCAGGAAGAACAGAGCAGCTTCAAGCTGCTCCACTCTCCTCGAACTTGTGCCACCTGAGGAGGTGGCAAGTCAGAGGAAATGCATTGGGCCAAAGGTGCCTTACCCAGGGGTAAGGGGAAAAGTTTCTGCTTGCCTCTGGCTGAGCCACCTTGGGCACCTATCCTGTGCTGGATACAGTGCAAGCCTCTTGGCTTGCCTGTTCCAGTGCAGGATAGGATTGCGTCCTTAGACAATTATAAAACAAGCTGAATAGAAGCGAGAGCGAGAGCGAGAGAGAGCATTTAAATTATGCTAATAGTTTGAGAGCGCAATGCCCAGTAGACCAGGCTGCAGGAGTTGTAAGTCCTGCAAACTGCCTTCCACAATCCCTCCTTCCTGGATGGGCCCTGCTAAGGTTCCTAGTGGATCTTACCTTGGTGGGTGGGACAGGAGAGAGAATGGCCATGAAATAGCTTTATTTGTTTATTTTTAAAGAACATTTATACCCCAACCTTTTTGTCCTGTCAAAGGGATACTCAGGGTTCTTTAGACAATATGTACTTTTGGGGAGGGAAGTTCTTAACCAAGAGAGACACTCTGTTGCCACCTACAAATGATGCTGCACTCCACCTCACATGGAATGGGAGAAAGGAGGTGACAAACGAGCAGCTCTCAGCTAAGAAAGTCACTCCACCACTGTGTGAAGGCTAAGGCGCTCCCAGAAGTGATCCCAGGGTCTGGTTGTGGGTCCGTATGGTGGTCTTGGCCCTCAGCAGCTACCCCACAATTCCATTCCATGGTAGGCTTGTTATAAGCTTAAAGCCTGCTTGATAAGAAATGTTTTAGCCTAGGAGCAAAATACAGGAGCGAGCAGGGACAATGCACCTCCTGAGACAAGGCATTCCAAAGCCAGTTGATGTTTTGTGCTAATGCATATAAATAATATTGCCTCTTAAAAAATGAAGGATGTCTAATACGGAAAGGATGGGGGATGACGACACAGAAATAGGCATTGACTGGAAAACCCAAAGAAGACATTCTCTTGTCTGCCTGCTTGCCCCTTTCACTTTACTGCTTGCCTCATGCATGGAAGTCTATACATGGGCGATGTCACAATACCTGATGCAAGGGAGGGCAGCAAGATGCAGGTCTCTTGTTGTCTTGTGTGCTCTCTGAGGCATTTGGTGAGCCACTTTGTGATACAGGAAGTTGGACTAGATGGGCCTATGACCGGATCCAGCAGGGCTGTTCTTATCCTTTTTAAACTAGTACCAGACTACAGACCCCAAGGGGCAATGCGCGTAACATGGAAGCACATGACACCATGAGTGTGCATGGTGGTGCATGATGGTTACAAAAGGGAGAGAGTTCTTGGAAACACTTTTCCCCCTCCCTGCAGCTTTTTCCCAAGAGTTCTCTGGGAAAGCTAAGAAGACTGAGCCAATTACAAATAAAGATGGAGAGATCTCATCCATCATTAAAGGAGCCATATGCAGCTTATGTTGGAGGTTCTTTGTAGCAATTTTATCACTGCGGCATAACACACTTTCAGTCATCAACAAAAGACTAAAGATGCTCGGCATAACTCAACTGATAATGATAACCAGGCTTTGATATGCTGAGCCCCCATCATCTCTTTTCAATGGGTGAATTCATTCAAAGCAAGAGGGGAATAAAAGGCAAAGAGCAAATGGTGGGGAGCTGTATAGAGACAGCGCTAGATTAGAAAGATCACCTAACACATTTGGTTTTCCTTTTTGTATCTATGTTAGCTGTGTCAGATGCTGCCTTATAGGTGCTGCTGGCAACTTCATTTTTCAAAGACACTCTTCTTCTGCTGTGGATTTTAACATTAATATTGAAAGAAAAAAAAAAAATTTATACCAAAACTTTTCTCTGTAAAATAAAGAGCATTTTAAAACATTTTAAGAAGAAAAAGGCACACACTCTTAAAAGTATACACTTAAAAGCAGCTGTATATCTTGCATTCTGCCTCTTGCAACACAGTTTAACAGTTGTGTTTAAAAAATAAGGCTGCAATCGTATGCATGCTTTCCTGGGTGTTAGCCCCATTGAACTCAGTGCATAGGATTGGGCTGTTAATTGTTTAGATAAAGTATTGTATTTGCTCAGCCGCATAAGTTCAAAAACAAAATTAAGAAGATCTCATAGGAAGATGCTGAGGCTCAGATTTTCAGAAAAAAAAAATTCTGAAGCAAGAATGTGCCCCTTTATGCATCATACTGGTCGATTTGCATTTTTCTACCTGAGGGCTTTTAAACATTTATTAATTGCAAGTGCCATACCAATTTTCCAAGCGCCATCTTTGCAGGTGACAATTTTCCAAACATCACCAGAGCGAGCAGCAGTACAAACGCTGTGGCACCTCCCACAGTGAGGTCCATTCTGCACTTTCCTTTCCCTGCCTCTTTTGAAGGGCCAGTCAGCTGCACAACCTTATCTTGCCCATTGGTGCACCCGAACCCTAGCCATCTTCACTTCCAATGAAGTCAGGCCAGGTGGAGCAATGCCACCTGGTCACCATGGCAGTGGGAACATGTACCACCAGCCATGCTGCAAAATACCTCTAGTGTTACTACTAGTACCACTGACTGAAAAGCAGTTCTCTGTGTGCAGTGGGACTGTGCTTATCTGATGCAGCACACAGGAAGTGATTTGTGATTGGGTGGTACATACATACATGGTACTTTTTTTTTTAGAAGGAAGTGTCATGGTAGACAGAGCACTACATATATGGGCACTACATGTGCCACTTGATTCATATATCACCCCTATGCACAATCATTGTGTGCACTCAGCCTCTATTTATTGATTACATTTCCCTCCCCCCACAACACACACACTTCCTCCAATGACCTCAGGGCTGGCAACATGGTTCTATTCCTCCCTCCCTGCCCACTTTATCCTCACACCAACCCTGTATGGTAGGATAGGCTGAGAAATGATGACTGGCCCAAATGAGCATCACAGCTGAGTGGGGAATTTGAATTCCAAAGTTCCTAGTCTTAGTCAATCTGCTGTACCGCAGTGTTCACATTTCTGGATTCACCAACATGAATAGTACCAACCTATAGTGTAATTTTGATGGAAAGGTGTCAAGAAGTTGTTCTTGGCTGATCTTTGAGATGATGGTAGCCGAAGAAAAGAGCATGATATTTTTAGATATGTAGGGTAAAGTCATTTCAGAGTTTTATGTGTGAAAATCACACTTTTAATGGTACCCAGAAGCTTAAGGGGTCTCGGGAGATAGTATCTCCTCTAACCTGGAGTAACAAAAGGTATATTTTCACTCAGATATATTTTTCTGTGAATGTGGAGTGAACCCCTTCATTGAATGAATGGGATTGTACACATCTATCTATATGCAGATATCTATATACTATCTATATATATGTACTAGATAGATAGATAGATAGATAGATAGATAGATAGATAGATAGATAGATAGATAGATAGATAGATAGATAGATAGATAGATAGATAGATAGATCTAACTCCATCTATATACAGACGCAGACACTGAGTTTTAGATCATCTTTTTGAACTGGGTGTCCATAAAGATCACTGCCAGTAGTACTGGATGATCTGTGGCGGAACACTCTTCTTACAAAAACAGAAAAAAAATCCTACATTTTAAAATGACAATTTTTGAATAAAATTGAACATGATCATTTCTTCAGCATTTGTAGTTTACCTTTTTACCAGTCAATTCAGATTGCTACTTTTCTTTCACTTTGTGCCCGAGTTGATAGTTGTGACCTGAAGATAATGTATTTTAAATAATAGATTGAATCCAAAACTTTTCCTTTTACAACTGAAGGAATGTCCTATGGAGGAAAACTGTTTCCATTGAAGGAAATCTTTGGATCTAAATCTATGTCTTTCTTTTATTCCTTTAGATTTTTCCCTTTTTTAAATTTGACAATTGTTTATTTCTTAGGCTTGTAAATGATTTTGAATTTCTGTTTTTCCTTACAAAATGGCCTATAAATGAATAAACCCAAATCTAGCCTAACCTAAGGAGAACCTTTCAGTGACTCAGTAGTTCATGATGAAATAAAACCAGACAAAACTCTCCTGCTAGACCTCAAGGTGTTCCATTTTTTTCTCAGCTTGAATCTAATTTTCCAAAGGGTTAATACTGGGAGGAATGGGGGGGGGGGAGATTAATAACAAAAATAACGATTAGTGAAAAACAATCTGCTATGTTCACCCTGCTCCTTCCCTCTAATCTTTCAGCAAGACTCGAGGGAGGCTAAAGTTTAGATCAGTCTATTCTCTTTAGAACTTTGATTCACTATTAAATTCCGTCTAATGAAGATGACTTTGCCATCTCGCGTTCATCAGCAGGCTATACGTGGAACAATGGCAGGATATACTTTATATAGAGGGATATTGTTCTTTTTCCTGGCTTGCCGCAGCTTGAATGGGAACCCATGAAAATTTGCATACACAGGAGACCTGTGAAGCCAGTTAGTGGGAATTCTTATTCTTAAGGGTGCTATGAACCGTGTTGAGGTCACAGCTGTTTGACTGACGTGTGTCGTAGCACCACCTCTTACAAAACGTTTACACAAGAATGGTGTGCAGAGACATAAGAAGAGCTCCCTGAACTTCGAAGAAGGAGCGTTTGGAGGTATATTCTTTAAATGTGATCTGAATGAGACTGCTCCTCTTGAACTTGGAAGCATCACACAAATCTGAAAATGCTCTGGTTTTGTTTCAAGTATGAGCCAAACTGAGCACTTATTGGAGAGAACGCTAGTTGTTTTTATTATCTCAAAAGTATTACAGGTAGATTGTCCTTTATTTGGACATCCAAAATACAGACTGTTCCAAAACCCAGACATTTTTGTCTAAGACTTTTAAATAATGTTCTGTAGTGTGAACACTAGAAGGTCTTGTGCTCATTCCTGTGTGCAGTGCAGGGAAGGCTGTAAGTTCTATTCTCTGCTCTGTGGTGCGTACCTGCACAGACATTGTATAAAAATGTTAAAGAGACCAGCAGACACCCTTATGGGTAACAGTGAAAAGAGGAAACATTTCTCATAATATTTATGCAATTATTCCAAAATCCAGACAAATCTGAAATCCAGATGCCTTCCCATCTCAAGCAGGACACTCGGCCTATATCTATAGGAGGAATTTTTTTAAAAAGAATTTTACTTTGTAATTAATTTTAAAGGATTGGTTGTCCCAGTTCCTAACTATTGCTTCCTATCTTGCTGCTTCTGTCCTGCACCACATTTGTCTCCTCTCTGTCCATTCAGGTGACAGTGTGTCCATCTCTCCACCCACTTTCTTATCCTATAGGTCAAAGACGCAAGGCAATGACAGGTGGAGGACGACTGCTGCACTTTAGGGGGAAAAACCAACCAACAAAATTGCTGTGGCACCCACAGTTTTGTCCCCAACACTGACATTTTTCTATCAAGACTTCAGCAAATGGCATGAGACGGCATTCTGCTTTTCTTGTTCCATGCTACATGTCGCAAGCAACTTTACGACATTATGCACACACAACTCAATTATGAGGAATTTCAGGTTATAAATACCAGAAGAACATGAGAGATTATCATTACTTGTGTTGCACTTTGCCATTGGCTAAACGAGTCAAGCACAAAGAAGTTTATGCAAATCTACTTCTAGATTCCCTTTAGATCCTCCTCTTATGGACATAGTTGCTGCACTTGCTTTTCTGGTTGCTTCTGCAGCAGTAAGAGAATGTCCAAAATCTTCTGCCCAAATGGGCTGCTTACATCATGGTTAGGAACCACACAAGCTATGTTTGGGAGGTATTTTGCTGGCAGGACTGGATTTAGGTGCTGGCGACTCTAGCAACCACTGCTTGTGCCAGGTTGCTGAGGGTCCTGGAGCAAAGCCCTGTACTGGGACCCCATGGCATCCCCATTGACCCCTATGAAGCTACTATTGCTGCGGCCTGGTTAGGTGGGCCCTGCAATGAGCATGTGTCCTTTAGCCAGTGTGTAACCTGACTGATGCCAAACCTGTAGGCAAACATATGGGTGCCAATCTTGGAGGACACCAAGCATTTCAACTTTAATAAAAAATTAAAAGCTTTTATGAGATTAGCAGAAACACATTTGTTTTTATTTCCTTATAGCACTAATAAATACAGATTCATAGATTCCTATGTGCAAATTTATACAACAAGGATAAATCATGCAAGCAAATCATGCATCAGGCAGGAATGGGGCTGCAGCTGCAACAAAAAAATAAGATACAGTATTAAAAAATGAACAAATGGAGGAGGCACTGAAGATGTTCTTCTCCTGGGGCACCATTTGCTCTTGGACTATCCTTGTACTGGCAACTACAACTACAGCAGTAGGGGGAGCAATAGCCATGCTGGTCAATGCACATCTAAAGGGAATCTGACTGAGAACCCACAAATATGGAGGTACTTCTGTTTCTGAAAGTACAGTACTGTGCTTTAAAGATGGCAGTTGGGAGATTACAAGTCAGCATGCTCTCCTCCAAAAGAGAATCCAAAAAAATTCTTCACTTATGCTGTCAAGCAGAAAGGTTCTAACATACAGTTTTCTACATGTAAGAATCTGTTCTGGAGCAGTCCATCCCACAAGTCCCCCCAGCCCTAAATGTTATCATTCCCCTAATCCAGTGGTTCCCAAACTGTGAGCTGTGGCTCCCTGGGGAGCCATGGAAACCAGCCAGGGAAAATGTGGAATCCTAGTGCAAAAACCTGCCACTTTATCCAATGAATAGGATTGTAGCCCTAATAAGGAGCCATGGCCCAGTAGGTCAAAGGAGCTGCCAACTGAAAATGTTTGGGAAACACTGCCTTAGCCCATCCCTCAGCACCATTTGAGTTCTCACATAAACAGGTGCCCTCATCATAAGGCATCCCAGTTTTGCAGTTGTGATCATGCTGCAAAATTATGTGTTCCCCTTCTGGGAGGTCTCCTGCTCTGGCAACGAAAATTCAGGGGCAAGGGGACTCCATCCTTAAAGAAATTCAAAACAATTCTTCCTCATGTTGCTGGAGCTGGAAAGCTGGAAACATTCCATCTGCAAACTAAGTGCAATGGGGGGGGGGGAATTCTCATTGCATCTAGTTTTTGTTTTTATTTTTATTCAGTGGTCAGGAATGGTACTCTGACTTTACTACAGGTCAAACTGTAGTATTCATTGTTATGGCTGAAATACGTTTAAAAGGCAGGAAAGGTCAGACTCTAATTTTTTATGCCATCAACAAAAGAACAAAGTGGGATCTGATTCTGGCAAGGGATGTCTTAGCTGATATTCCAGTGAAAGAAAACAAATTGCTCCAGCCTTATCTTTGAAAGAAGATCCTGCAACAGACTGACTTAGCCTCATGTTAAGCAACCCAGCAGGACCAGAAAAGAAACACTAAATAGAAAATCAAGACGTTTTGGCTCCCTATATATTTGTTCTGAGTGAAACGGAATATTTAGTTTCAGGTAGACTGTGTGGATGGAAAGTAGTTGTAACAAGTGCATCAGATTCATATGCAATATGCAACTTTAAAAAAATTACTCAACATGTCCATAACAAGAAAAGAGACAGTCCAGAGAGAGTATGTTGTGGAGGACATTTAGGTCTGATGATGGTCATATCCTAGAGCAAGGGTGTCCAAACCTTTTGGCAGGACGGCCACATAATCTCTCTGACTCTGTGTTGGGGGCCAAATGAATTTACATTTCAAATTTGAATAAATTTACATAAATGAATATATTACAGATGGAACTTGTATGAATGATTGAAGGTCAAGGCCTATAAAAGTCCTTGTACAAAGCAAGGCCAGCCTTTCCTTACTGCCACTGCTGCATCACAGACGTGAAACAGCAAGCAGTGGAGGGAACCCTTGTCCAACAGCTCATGCGAGAGGACAAACAGTCATTTCACACTGAGAGCAGTTGCATCCGGCCAGCATGGGCTCCAGGAAGTCTGCAGAGGACCAGATGCTCATTGAAGACTGGGGGCTCCCTGCAGGCCAGATTGTGAGTCCCTGAGGGCCACAAGTGGCCCCTGGGCCGGGGTTTGCAGGTGTACCATGAGAGTTTGGGGGAAGGTCATTTATTAGTAGGGCCATTGCAGGATGTAAGTCCCCTGTGTGGTGTGCCTTGTCAATTGTCAAAAAACTGATGGTGTTCCGACAATTTTAGCACCTTATCAGTGTGCCGTGACATGAAAAAAGTTGAAAATCGCTGGGATAGAGGATATACCCCATCTGTGTCACGGCCAAATAGGAACAGGAATTGTTCATTACCCTTTCTTTTATTCTACTTCAGCAAAGAGCAACTTTGAGGGGCAATTTTTAATTGGAAAATGACATGAAAGGAATTGAATACCCTCTTCCTTCCACATGCTGTGGACTTGACCTGGATCGGGGGTGGGGGGGAAGCTCCATTTTGTTCAGAAGATTACTGGCCAGTCCTAAGCACACTATATAAAACATATATTTAATGAAATGAATTGTTTACAGTGGTGTTCCTAGAGGCTTCCTAGAGGTTCCTACAGTGGTGTTCCTTAGACAAAGCGCTAAGTTTTTCAGGGCGCTTCAATGCACCCTGAAAGCAGCCCCCCCTTGCTGTCGGTTCCATTCTGAGTGGTGAGAGCAACGTGGAAGCATCTCCTCTGCATTGCTCTTGCCTCTTGGAATGGCTCCAACAGCGAGGAGAGGGGCAGTTTACCAGGTGCATTGAGACACTCTGCAAAAAAACCCCTTGCTTTGCCCCCCCCTCTAGAAACACCACTGGTTGTTTGCCCCATATGGCCAGGCAAGTTGAATCATCATGCTGCTATGGTTTTAAATTCCTTTCCAAGAACTCTGAGGACTGACCCAGTTGCCTTGGGCTCCCTCTCCATGTGCTTCTGCATCTCTGCACATGAGAGTTTGCCGCTACCAACACATACATATATGCCCCATCAAGCTGGCCCCTAAATGATTTCACCTGTAAAAGGATGTTTTGTACCATGATGACAGAACTGTTTAGCTTTGGCTATTCAACAAGATCTTATTTTATATTAATAGAGATATTTCTTTGTTCTCCAGTCACTCTGCTATTAAGCTAAATTTCAAAATTCAAATCTTTGGTTCAGCTGTTCATGATGCAGGGGAAAAGCAAGAGGTTGCTGAAATATCATGTTGTCTTCTATCTTTCGCTCATTTTTCAAAACCCTTAATGTGAATGGGATCCCCCCCCCGTCCCTAGCCTCTCTCATTTTAAATGCTTGTTGTCTCTAATGCGGATCATGTTTCTGAGAAATTACTTTATGTAAAAGATTGAGCAAGATAAAGTTGCTACACTCCGTTTTATCTTTTTGGTTGAATTATTAGGGCTTAAAGTTGTGGTGACAAGATTGCTGCCCTCTAATAGGCCTTGTTGCCATGGAACTGGCCTTTCTGAAAAGAACACGGCCTACGGCCACCAAGGTCCCTTTTAATATTATCTCCCTGCTTGGCCAACACACAAATCCTTAGTCAGAGATAGCAAAACTTTGCGTAGTATACATGGTAACACTTGCTGACAGTGCAGGCCTTTGAAAAAACAAAAGGCGAGGAAACTAATACGGCTGAACACCAAAGTGCATCGCACAAATGACAAGCAGAGACTCTTCTATACAAGAAGCGCTTTGTGACTCTACTCCCACTTTTGTCTCTTCTGAAGCCTGTAGTGGATGGGGGGGGGGGAGAAGAGAGAGGCTATTTTCATGCAAAAGTGTAAGCACTGCAACTGAGAGGTTTGATTCTGTAATTCAAGGGGAAGGGAAATCCTGCTTGAACTATGCAACTGAGTGGACCATGTCTGTGGTTGCATTAAAATATTGGAAGGCTGCGTTTCCATGCCACACCAGGCTGATGCTCTGATGAAGCCACTTGAGGACTTCCCTACTAGGGCAATGCGATTCAGAGAATTTCCACATTTTGCCTGTGTCTGAGAAGGCTCTTTCCTGTAGTCCATGAGCAGCTCAAATGATTGTATCTCACCCACAGCTGAAGAGGGCCAAACTACATAAGCACATAAATGTGTGCTTTGAAGGCATGCTCTCAACCAGGAATCTCTCCTTTTTTCTTTTCTTGGCAAGCCCTTTGCTGCTGTTATCCCTGCAACATAGGGATAACAGGGATTATGCTCCCAAGGGATAATGCTCCCAAGCCACAAAGAAAAAGATAAGGAATGTCAAGGACCCATCCACTATTTTCCCCACTATTTTCCCCACAGATCCCCACTATTTTCCTTTCCTTTGTCTCGTGAGAGATCAAATTGACTGCACATTTAGTGCTTGTTACTTCCCTTCTCTATTTGGGAGTGTTGTGTGATGGTATATGTGCAAGCTTTTTCTTGTTCTGCTTTTTACCTTTACGTTGGAGACCCGAGGTCAGCTTCAGACTTCTTTCCACTTATTCCATTGACCAATCCATCAGGTCCTCCCAAGCAAAGCTTCTCCATTGAAGGTTCTTCTTATAACTTCCCTTCAGAGCCTCAGCACATCAGTCAAGAAAGCTTGTTCAGTGGAAGAGACTAGCTCTCCCATCACAAGTAGACGAAGTGCTTTCGCAGCCTGTTCCTAGGTTCAGCCCTTGTCTGTGGGCCTCCAGGCTACAGAAAGCCAGCCTTTTGCCCTGTCCTGAACCACCTGTGCCCTTCTCCTGTCATCCCAACTAATCTCCCTTTCTTTTCTCCTTCTTCCTCAGCAGCACCCCAAAACCTCCTGGGCTCCTCTAGGAAGCCCATCTAATCTACCTACATCCCTTCTCTCTCCATGTTTCCCTCTGCCCCTTCTCTTTCTAGAAGATGTGCTCCCCTCCGCTCTTCTCCCTAACTGCTTTCCTTAGGATTCACTTGCATGTGACTGTTCATGGCACACAGCGAAGTAGCTAAGGAGGTGCAGGAGGTAGCAATTGCACCGGGCAACAAACTTTAGGAGGGTAACAAGCTGACACTAGTGGCCAAAATTGTGAAAACCTTTGTATGTATGAATAAAACCATCATGTTATATATCATTGGAAAGGTAATTTAATGTAGAATTTAATGAAACAAACTGTGTTGAAATAAATGTATACTATCAAAAGTTATGGCCAATTAACCAGAAAATGAAAACATAACTGCCTTATGGAACAAAAAGTGAATTTTCTTAACTCAAAACTCACCTATGAGACATTGTTCTGAGAACCAATAAGATGTTGTTATAATACAGCATGCGAACAATAAGGTGTTAATATGAGTCAGCTCTCATTTCCATGTATCATAATACAGTTACCCCTGCTAACTGGGTAAAAGGCACTTTTTCAAGTGCTGTTCCTATTATATTTAGAAGGGGGGGGGGGAAATAACCATCCCTCTTCACCCCAGCACAGTGTCTCTAACCAGTAAGAGGTACACTCTTTATTTATTAACTTAATTAAATTTAATTTTGTTGTGGGGCGGGCTACAAATCCTTCTTTGACCCCAGGTAGCAGATAGATGCTTTAGCTAGGCCACTGTCTGAGGAGGGGTGGCAGAGCAAGTGGGTGGTGAGCTGCTGTGCGGGGGGGGGGGAAGAGAAGGCTGGTTTTCCTGCAATTTTCACTTTTTCAAAGCCTGGGCATGATGTCACTTCCAGTGGTGACATCACTTCTGGGTTATCATTTTGAGCTTGGCACCAGGCTATACAATCATTAGCTATGCCACTGATTCTCTTGTACAGATTAAGAGTGAAAGAGCTAGATCAGGTAGTCCCAGTTCAATCAGGTAGTTTTTGGTTCTTCATTGCTTTTTGTAAACTGTTGTGCATCTTTACCATTGCCTTCTTTTTGCTTTTACCACTGCATTACATAGGCATGCCACTGGGCAATATACTGGATCTCCACACACAAATGTTTCTCCTCTGTGTGCACATTACGTGTGTTTTAAAAACATCTAGCACCCCGAATCTGACTTAACCTGTTCGATTGCAGCCCAAACCATCAAACTAAAGTAACGTCTCCCCTCTTAGTCATCTGGGAATGGTTCATAGCTATTATGCAATAGCCATCTACTACTATCATGTGGAGCCAATCATTATTTGACTGGTAGGGTTGAGTGCCTGGGGACCTGTGGGTCAGATTAGGGCTGTGCCCTCCGAGACATTGTTCTCTCTCTGCCAGATATGACAAAGCTGAAAAAATATATTAATAGCTATTAGAAAGAAAACACGTGTTCCTGGACTGGTTAGCTTGTCATCTGATGTGACAGTGAGGAGGTTCAGAGGCACATCTCACTGAGCCTTGAATGGTTTTGAATTAAGGAATCAGTCTTCCTTGTAGAACCCTCTTGTTGGCCTGCCTTTATGTACAAGTTCTGCAAAGTGAGGCAGAAATTAAAATAAAGGTTCTGTCAAGTTCAAACCCAAGTATTTGTGTTTTCTGGAAATTAAAAGATGTTGATATGGTAGCAAGGTGAACACTGGAGGTAGCTATGCCTTTTCCTGCAGCAAAAGAAGACTTCAGGCTTACAATAGACCTTGCATCTTGAACATCAAGGGATTAAAAACAGAGGCAGGAAGGCTCACATACAACATGGACAGAGGAGGTGGGCAGGGGACCCAATGGAATTGATAATAAAAACAGGGGTCACACTTGCTGACAGATCCCATATTTAAATTTGGACAAGCTGCAAATGGATCATTCTTACTCAGTGGGAAACTCTCAAGCCTGGCATTCACTTTACCTATTGCTCTAATACAGGGGTCTCCAAACTTTTTGGCCAGAGGGCTGCA
This sequence comes from Tiliqua scincoides, assembly GCF_035046505.1. Taxonomy (NCBI): domain Eukaryota; kingdom Metazoa; phylum Chordata; class Lepidosauria; order Squamata; family Scincidae; genus Tiliqua; species Tiliqua scincoides. The sequence goes on along the minus strand of NC_089826.1, from coordinate 16,127,630 downwards.
TGAAACATCTGGCACAGTGCTGAGGGCCGGGGAAAAAATTAAATATAAAATTTAAATAAATAAATTTGAGATGGAACTTAGATGCATGAATAAATGAATGAGTGGGCTCATTCACTCATCCTCTCTGGCCCTCAGAACACCCTCCAGATGCAATCAGAGCACAGTTCTGGTCATGTTCAGTCGAGTGGGCCAGAGGCTTTCAGGGGACAAGAGGCTGGCCGCGGGCCAGATAGAGGCTCGCTGCGGGCAGCATCTGGCCCCCGGGCTGGGGTTTGGAGATCCCTGCTCTAATAGAACCCCGTTATTATGACCTTCAGAGTTGGTTTATCTAGTAGCTCAGTCCTCTAAGAGCATAATGAACTCACAGAATTCACAGCAAAACACTGCAGCAACTGAGAAAAGGTGCAAGACGGAATGCGTTGGCTTCTGTTTGTTGTTCAGGGCAACTTTCTGCATTACATCTTTCAACACAGAAAGTCACCTTTATGTCTTGAAAGAGTGTGTCCTGACTTCCATGTTAGAAATAGCAGTGTATTGAGTAGCCCTTGCTTTAATTATTGTAACTTGAATTTATAGTACAAGTCACAGATGAGAAAGTTGAAATTTCATATTTTCTTATTCAATCTGTATTATAATACAACTTTAGATAGTCTCCAAGAATAAACAAACAAGCATGCCATTAACTCATTGATAAAAATGAGTTATTACAACTTGGTTATACAACTTTGGTTATACAACCAAAGGTTATAACCCTTGGTTATACAACTTTGTAGATTTATACCACAATCCACAGTCCTGTTTCCTCAGAAGTCCAATGGAACTTACTTCTTAGAACTGCAACCATAGCTGAAGAAGTTCAGTTTGCTTGATTGTCGTTGCAAGTCCCATTGACCTCAGTGGGACTTCTGAGTAAACTTGCTGAGGATTGTGGTATAAATCCAACAATTGCTTCAGGCTGTAATCCTACTCAGAAGCAGGCATGTATAGGCTTATGTTGTAAAGCTTGAACTCTGATGTATACTAACTTGCAGGTAAAGCATTCAACCCAATAGTTTTAACTTATTCAGATGAACTTCTGAACAAACAGGCATAGGATTGGGCTGTCAAGACTGCACTGAGTGTGTATGAAAATTAGTGAGAAAGAAAACATTTTAAAATTAGTTCCAAAGAATTTGGAAAAAGGAGAAAATATTCTGAATAATGAATTATACTTCACATCCTGCCAAGTTCCAAGTAAAAATCTCTGTTCTGGTGCTTTACAGCTTGTGTGCAAACTTTCAGCCTTCAACATTGTGGATACCATCCTGTATCCACAAACAGATAATAATAATAATATTAATGCCATAATAATAATTGCCATAATAATAATATTAATAATAATAATAATAATAATCATAATCATAATCATAATCATAATTGCATAATTATTATTGCATATAATAATAATAATTATTATTATTATTATATTATAATAATATAATTATATTATAATTGCATAATAATTGCAATAATAATAATGCCATAATAATAATGCCACAAACAGATTATCCTAATTGTGTTGATCTTGTAATCCTTTCATGTGGGACTTTAATTTTCCCATCACAGTGTATGTGCAACAAAAAGACTGACAAAACATTTAGTTGCATGATGTTTTGTGTAAACATGCATTTTGGTATGTCACTTGATTACAAAGTTGGGGATTAGGTTTATGTTGCTCTATGTGTGCCTTTAACCAGAATTTTCCATTGTTAACTTGCCAGTGAGATGTTGACCTCTGTCCCCTCTATAACAAACTCTACTGTCAATCAAATTCTCATTAGACATAGATATTACATAGATCTATGAATGACCATCTCGCTGATTGACATCTCATCTACAATGAACTTCTGTTTCTAAACACTGGAAAAAGTAACTACCTACAATGCAGAGCAGAGGTTTACCGTTATAATACACTGTTACTGTTATAATTATAAGTCAATACAAATAAACATAGGTCACTTTACACTTAATTCTATGAAACACCTAAGCCATCATTTGATACATGTTATCTACATATGATACCTAATGTATTGTATCAGACATATACACTTCATCTCAGTGATATTTAATTAATCGTTCTACAATTGCTGAAGTTGATATGACTTTCCAGTGATTAGCTAGAAACTATTTTGGCAATGGCTAAAATATTTTTCAACAGTAGCTTAATACCACCTTGAATTTCCTCTTTGAAATAAAAAAAAAAGTGAATTCATCAGTTTTTACCTTTCTATCATTTGAAAATGACCACTATAATTTGAGTCCAGCAAACCTGAACAAGTCAGTATATTCACGTTTGTTGGACATAAATTGTTGGGGTCTCTTCATATATGAGGCTGTTGTGCTGAATCAGATTATTGACCCATGTTTCTCAGTCTGATCTATTCCAATGGTTCTCAAACATTTTAGCACCAGGACCCACTTTTTAGAATGACAATCTGTCGGGACCCACAGGAAGTGATGTCATGGCTGGAAGTGATGTCATGGCTGGAAGTGACATTATCAAGCAGAAAAATTTTAACACCCCAACACAACCAAATCAAATCAAATTAAGTAATTTAAAAGTTTACAAAAAGTGTAAGTTTAAAAATTTATTTAAAATAAACAAGTACCCTTCCAAGCAATTGCTGATCTGTTTAAAACAAATTCCCCAAATATCCCAAAGGCTGCAATCCTATCCACACTGACCTGGGAGTAAGCCCCATTGACTATCATTGTGAAAAGCATCTACATATTAACCCAGCGGTACTCACACATTTAGCACCAGGACCCACTTTTTAGAATCTGTCAGGACCCACCAGAAGTGATGTCATGACCAGAAGTAACATAATGAAGAGGGAAAATTTTTGACAATCCTAGGCTGCTATCCTGCACACACTTATCCAAGAGTAAGTCCCATTGACTATCATTGTTAAAAGAATATACACAGTAGCTTGTTAAAAGTACAGGTCTGTAACATTTCCTCAAAAGCAGTCTCATCCCATGATAGTATCAAGTCTAAAATATTGAAATGAATGCGGACCCACCTGAAATTGGTTTGCAACCCATCTAGTGGGTCCAAACATACCGTTTGAGAAACAGTGGTCTATTCTGACTGGTAGTGACTCTCCAGAGTTTCAGACAAGAGTCTTTTCCAGCCACACCTGGAGATGCCACGAACTGAGGCTGTATTCCTATAACACTTTCCTGGGAATAAATCCCAATGAACACACTGAGATGCTTCTGAGTAGACATGCATAGGATTCTGCTGTGAATCAGAGAACTTTTATATGCAAAGCCACATGCAGCAAACATACTGATAAAAGAATCAAATATAACAAAGTGACTTCTGATACATACAGATTACTATAAATCTGGTAACAGGATTAGTTATTTAAAAAACATAAATGGCTCCCAATTACTCAGGAATTCTTTATTTTGTAAGTCTGCAAGATTCCTCTGCTTCCTGACTCCTCTGTGCCTTTAAGACCATCACACATTTATATAGCTCACACATTTACTCAATCGTGACAGCTAGTCTGTGCTTGTGATTAAGATTGTGTGAGTTTTTAGGAAAACTGATGTGTTCCCTACTTTTACTTGACACCTCATTTATAGCTGTAAAACAACTAGAGGTAGCCTAACACAATGTCCACACTAGTATATTGTCCACATTGTCTCTCCATCTTTGACCATTGGTGTGTGTGCACTCATAACCTCAGTTCCCTTAACCTTATGTTGGCTGTCTACCAAGACAAAATGTTGGAGAAGCAGGGTCATTTTTGACAAACCTACAGTCCTAACAAAGACAGTTTTATCCAGTCTTTGAAAGGTGTCCAATGGTAAGCCTACTGCAAGAAGCTGCATGAAATGCCGTGACACCATGTATCATATTTCCCTTAATGAGAAAACATGGAGCAGGGCCTTTGACCCTCTCCCCCCAACATAATGGCTGAAGGAATTAATATGGGTGGGTAGGCTAGATACAGGCCATTTGCATTTTATAGGCCAAGGCCCACCCTTTGAACAGGACCCAGAAGAGAGCAGTAACTCATACAGTTCTTGCAAACCCAAGTACAGTAATATGGCTCTGGCAGTCCAACACTGTCACAAGACAGGCCACTGAATACAATATAAGGTCCCGATTAGAGTTCCGGAACTTTTCATCTCACCTTGCAAAGCAATGTTGTAGCATTTTTACTCCACAATTATATATTTTTGCTTTCTTTTTTCAGTAAAGACTGACATCTTGCACAGAGATTTTTAATTGCCCCAAACACAGTTTCAGCTTTAAAAGTAAAAAAGCTCCGAGTCACCTCCACAAATTCAATACATGAACTGAAAAACTGAAATTAGAAGAGTTTATTGTTTTTGTGGGTGTCACTTTTCAGATTTGGGGGAAATTAACATGCAGGGCAATAAATATTTCAGGCAGTTGATGATAATGAAAGGTAATTAACCCAGCTTCTGCAACAGGTGGGAAACGGCTGGCTTTTATCATGAAGTGGTGGGGATGTGTGCTAAGGGTGTTCAACATTTTCTCCTTCTCTTATTCACAGAATCCCCTGGGGAGATTATTCTAATGCCAACTTTTATAGGATATAAAGAAACCACATTAAATATGTATCTGACAGTTAGTAACAACTCTGTAGGAAAGCATGTATTCTTTCCACTGGATTTCTGATTATGTGCTAAGATTTAATACTGAGGATTCCTACCCCCCCCCAATAATGCATGTTAATCATTGCAAAAAGTAGACTATCCAGTCTCTCTATATCTCTGTGTCCCCATGGTGTCTGAGGCAATATGCAAATACTGTCCCATCAGCTGGTGATGCATCAACCTCTATTCCTTCTGCTCTGAGGACTGGTAAAGGAAGAAGGGAATAGAATGGAAGAGGAAGAGGAATAGAGCAGTGATGGGCTAGAACATCAGACATTCTACTCTTCATACTACTCTGCTCTTTCTAGCCCTTCTAGCCTTCATTCTGCTCTGCTCTTCCACTCCAACCTCCTCTTTCTTTTTCAATCTGGGGATGGGAGGAGGAGAAGCAGGTGGAGGTGAGTGCCTCTTTCCAACCTGCTGCCTGGGGTGTCCACCTTGGTTGGCTTCATGGATGGCCAGCCCTGGACATGGGGGAAACTGCTAATGCCTAAAGCTTCTTCTATTGGTTCTATGACAAGATTAAAAATGGATTGCCTGAGTGTGTTTGGGACCTTCCTCTTTTCTTTCCAGGCTCTTCCTGGTTCTCATTTTTCTTCTTAGCTTTTCAGTGAAGCCCACTACTGAATTCTGCACCATATCCAGCTATTCAAATGGACTGGGTCTGTGTATAATTGCTAACCCTTGCTAACTGGGTAAGAAGCACTTTTTCAAGTGGGTGCTCCTCTTTTATTTAGCAGGGGGAGAGTAACTGGCCCTCCTTACCCCAGCAGTGTCTTTTCTAGTGGCTGTCTGCTGGTGTTTTGGATCTTTTAGATTGTGAACCCTTTTGGGACAGGGAGCCATTAGTTATTCGATTTTTCTCTGTAAACCGCTTTGTGAACTTTTGTTGGAAAGCGGTATATAAATACTGTTAATAATAAAATAATAAAATAATAATAATAATAATACATTGTCCAAATGCATAGGCATCATAATAGAACTGACAGCGCAATCCTAACTTGTGCTGGAACAGACAGGCCAGTGGACAGGCACTGTATCCAGTGCAGGTTTGGGGCCGTCTGGGGCTCAGCCCAAGGCAAGGGCAAACTTTTCCCCTTACCTTGCAGCAGCCCCAATGGGGTACTCAGATCTGTGCCACCTAATCAGTGGTGCAAGTCTGAGCATCCTGGAGCTGTCCTGGGCTGCCCGGAAAGGGGGCTAGGTTCCGGCATAAGTGCCAGATCCTGGCCCCACATCCTGCTTTCTCCACCTGCCCATCCTGGGAGCGCCCACTGCCCGCCCTTCCCCCACCCCGAAATGCCTCCTCCCCATGCCTCTCCCAGGCACCCGTTCTGGCCGAGCTTGGCCAGCGTGAACATACCAGGCCCTGGGGCTCACATTGGCACAAGGAGGCTGGTGCATGTAAAGCATATAAAGCTTTATCGCTTCCCCCTTAAGCAATGGCGAGAGACTGGAAGTGAGTAACATGAGCAGTTTGAAGGCACGGGGAGGCCTACAGTGGGAACCACGGGCTCCCCAGATCCTTCAGAGAGTCATAATGAACTCCCAGTAAGAAAAAATCTTTTGTTCCCATGATTGTGGCAATTGTGTCACCCCCTTAAGGGGGCAGTGACAGAGCTTCCCTAACTGGGGCATTGCTACACCCCAGTTTGAGATCTTCTGGTCTAACCAGATATAATGTGGGAGATCTATGACAACTGGATCTCCCAAATATTTATCTGGTTAAACGCCATTATCAGGAAGGAATTTGGACTGGGGCTGCAGGAGAAGGCAGGTATCTGTCTTTTTCTTTCTCCATGACCAGTTTTAGGAGGAAGGAAGAGCCACTACCTGAATCAAAATAAACTTTTATGACTGCTTTTAACCAAAGAAAAAAGACATCAGGAGCAGCAGCTACAAGTTTCCCATGCCATGTTTCATTTGGCCCTTACTAGTACAGATGGAAACAACATAGAATGCACTTAAGTTAACAAAGCATACAGGTTAAAGAGGAAGCATCTACTGTCTGTCCCCTTTCCCTTGCATTTATATAGCTGTATGCTGGGTTATGAAAAGCTCCTCCCATTCAAGGTTAGAGTTCAGTGGCTATCCCGTGTTTGTGTGGGCAGATCAACTGCAGTGCTACGCCATAAAAAGGGAATTTATGGCAAACTGTGGATGTCTGCTGACCTTAAGAGACAAAGACTGAACTTGGCCTTGTTCATTTAAACTTAACATCTTAACTGCAAAGAAAAAAAGACAATAGAATGTCTTGAATAGAATGCATTAAATGTCTTGAAGTTATAGAATGGGTGTCCTGCATTGCATTTTGTGCCCTTTATCCTGTTTTAATTTGACCCATTTATAATAACAGACTTAACTATTTTTATTATGGTTCACACTGTAGTTGCCTTTAAAGAGGATTTATTGGGTAACATGTTAGCTAATTCAAAGAAATAAATCCTCTGTCATAAAAATCAAGATGATTGAAGAGCATCAACATTGTTTCTCTGTATACTCTGTATACAACATTGTTTTCTCTGTATTCTCTGCCTGGCCCCAGTCCACAGAAAGCTGCAGACTGATCCTATACATATGTATGCAGAAGTAAACCCTGCTAAATGGGGAGTAATATCAGGGGCATTACTAAACCTGGCAGCACCTAGAGCTCCAATGGCACCAAAATGGTTACCAAAATGGATCAAAAGGGGGGCTTGGCTAGCACCGGGAGTCTCCTTGGGGTAAAGGAGAGTTTGCTTCCTTACCCAAAGTAATACAACCTTAGTGCAAATGGGATTCTTTAGTTCTGTGCCCACTTTTGTAGTAGTAGTTTATTTAACAGTCTCAGACCAGCATAGGAGTAACAATACAAATTTACAAACATAGCATAACATAACAGTCATGACCAATCTCAAGGGCAACTTTAAAAGGAAGAACAAGATAATACTTTAAAATTAAACTAAGATTTACTATTGGTTGTTCAATAACCAATAGCCACTTTTGAGCAGGTGCAGAACCAAGGAGGCCCATGTCAGGCTGCATGAGCTGGGAGGGATACAGTGGCAGAGCCTGCTGCCATCTCCTCCCCCTCCTGGGCCCGATCCTGGAAGAGTGTCAGCCAACCGTCCATGCAGTGCTCAGGCCCAGCGCCAGCAGCTCCTCCTCCCAGGATGCTGTGGATGTGCCTTAAGGCATATTTGTGATACGCAGCACTGGCACTGGAGCTCAGCACCACTACTAAGAGGGGTTAGGACTGGACCCTTTGTCTGCAAAGATTTGTAGTGTCAGGGCCAATTCAGGTGGGGTGAGGAAGGGAGATTCCCCAAGCAAATTTTTCACAGCTTAAAAGCAGTCATAGTGAAGGGGGGGAGGGAATCGAATTGAGGCACTGGCACTGGGGAAGGGATGGTGAAGGGACAGTTAACCCTTTCCTTTTACTCTGGAAATCATTCTCCAAACTGCTATTTACTGTGCTAGGGAAGAAGACAGATGATGTTGCAGCTTCTTCCTGACCTTGTACCTGTCTGCAGCCTGACACAATACAGCACAGTCAGCCATTCAGTGCTGGTGGTGGAGGAGAACGAGAAAGTCATGCAACACTGGACATCCACAGCCAGGAAGCCTTAAAAAAAAATTTTTTTTTTTTGCACAATAGCAAGCAGTAAGAGAATCTATAGGAGCAGTGAGAACTTGGAATTTGCAGTACCCTCAAACATTCACAACCATTCTTAATTCACCCCAATACTTGTGCTTGTGGGTGTGCATCGCCTCTGAGAGTCAGAGATCAGGTGCATTAAAAAGCCTGACTATTTGTCACTTTTCATCAGAGAAAGATTATTTCTTTGCCAGAAGCAAACTTGGATTTCTTGGACAGAATTTCTGCCTTTTCCCTTGATGTAATGAGAAGAGTTCCAGGTATCCATATGTTCAAGCCTCTTCGCTGGGTTTCAGCAAGCTGCTGTCTGATTTTGTTGCTACTTGCCTTTATGTGCTGCTACATTAAAGCAATCTTCTCACAATGAACCCCTTGTGGTTCTTACATACTCTCTTGTGGTTTCTATGCAGTAGGAATTACTCTGACTTTGCCCAAAAGACTGTACTAATGTAGGGAAAGCATGAAGGAATTGAGGCAAGTTACTAATGAAGCTTTACCTGCTTACTCAGTAGGGATCTATTTTAATCAATGGGGCTGCAATTCAAAATTATACATTTGGGCAAGGGCTGAATTCAAGACATTTTAGTAGATTAATCAAGTGCATTTTAATTTATCAATTAAATTGACGTCAGTTTGATATTTTGATCAATTTTGAGTCATTTGACATTAACTATTTTTAATTAAAGTGATTAGGTTTTCATAAATCTACATATAACTAAGGCTCTGATCCTATTGCCTATGACTTTATAGCATGCCCCCATGCCAATGGAGGCTGCACTGCATGCCATGTTGTGAGAGGGCAATCAGACAGCCTGCAGGAGGCAAGTAAAAATAGTTTTTACTTACCTCTTCCCCTCCTGATCACCAATGGGTGTCCTTGGACACATGCCAGCCATTTTGGTGGCATATGCCCAAGGAAAGAAAAGGGGTGGGGAGGTTTTAAAAAGAGGGGATAAGATCCGCCTTGAATGACTGCTGCCAGATCCAACCCCTTCCTCCCCTGACACACCCTCATTCCTCCCCCCAAATGCCCCATTACATGATCTATGACGTGCCAATTACTAGAGACAACAGAAAAATGTGACATTTTAATTTGAGGGAATGAAGATTACATCATTCCAGCTAACAATTTTCTTCTGCAAACTGGATAAACGTGCTTGCAAAGATTTTTTTTTTAATGTTTCAAAAACTTTTCATGAGCCACTGCTGGGTCCTGACCCACAGTTTGGGAAACAATGACATAACCAATTAATTAAAGTTTGGAACTGAAACATTACAGTAAAAATTAGCTCCATTAAGCATATGAATTTTCTCCTCCAAGAAAATAGAGCTGACTGGATTCCTTCACCTTTCCCTTATATAAATTTATAGTCTTTATTAACAGTAAAAATTCTTGAAAACATGTTTAGCTTGAATAATATCTCAATGTCCAGAAGAAAGAACTCAGAATTATAATCTTGTGTTCTGTGGGTGGAAATGTTTATGGTTTATAAATCATTGTGATTGTACATACAACAGGTATTATCAAAATAATTCATAATAGCATGGCATACAATGGCTGGTGTTCCTGCCACACGTTTGTAAAATTGTACAATGACAAGTGTGCGACCCGGTGGCTTCACTTTAAATGCACAGCAATAGCACAGCGTGGAGGGAGCAACTGAATTAAATGTTCTAAGTGGTGAAGGGGGTGAAGAATTTCAAGTGCTGACTTCAAAGAGAAGCCCGAGACTTGGAGCTTGGCAAAAGAGGACGTCAGCTATACGCTGTATTATCTGCAGAGGAGACAGCTGCTCTGATGACTCTACAGTTAAATGAGTATAAACTTTACGCCAGCCATAAACAAGTGTCTCAGAAGCCATGCCCATACAAGAGCTTTTAGCTTTCATGCATCACAATGGTTGTCCCACATCAACTTTTTTTCCCTTGTTCTTCAGGTTTCCTGCAGTCTCTTGACTGTCCCTGTCACCCGGTGCCAGATGGGAAGTGAGAGCTAAGCTGATCCACCTCTTTGTGGTGGAAACCCCCAGAGCTTCGGCTACAGGTTACTGAAGCGCTCATGAAAAATTCAGAGCAGCTATAACAAGCTTGTTGAAAGTAAAGTGCGTGTCATATTATCCAGCCACCCTTTCTGATAGCAGCAAGAGCTGAAAAAGCTCTTGACACAAAACTTTTATATACAAATAAGATCACATGGAGGAAGACTCAAGGGACAAAATTCCATGCCCCTTCAGGCATGTTAGCCTGTGATGATAACAGGGACACACACAGAGAACTGACTCATTTTAAAGAGAAGGGCAGTTAGACTTTCTTTTGAGCAAGTTCTATGTAGTGATTTTTTTTTTTAAGCAAAGATTATAGATCTATGAGAAAAATCCATCAGGGTGCTGAGCTAAACAAAATCATGCAAGTCTTCAATTCACTTTTCAAGTTGTGCTTCAAATACAAACACAAGTTGTGCTTCTCTTTACAATCCATGAACAACATTCAGTGGTACCAAATAACCATGTTTATTTTAGTGCCATAAAGTGGCTAAAAGACCAAGCAGGGAACATCAAAGTCCTCGGTTCTACTTGGGTGCAATTCTAACCCCTTATGTCAGTGCTTTCCAGCACTGGCATAGCAGTGCCCATGGGACATGTGCTGCATCCTGCAGTTGGGTGTCACTCACAGAGGCCTCCTCAAAGTAAGGGAATGTTTGTTCCCTTACCTCAGAGCTGCATTGCCCTTATGTCAGTGCTGGAAAGCACTGACATAAGGGGTTAGGATTGCGCCCCTTGTTGCTGCCATGATTTCATTCGGTTACCCAGTCTTTTTCAGCTGAAACCCTCTGCATGAACCTGGAACCTTCGGCATACCTCTGTCCATGAAGTTTCCACCTGGCTATGATGGCAAATACGTCTTGGTAGTTCTGCCTTGTGAATTTGTTTCACCACACTTTGTATGAAAAAGTGTCTCCTTTTGTTAGTTGCAAATTAACTGCTGTTTGGCTTAATTGGGTGAGCCTGAGTTCTGGTTTTATGAGGCATAACTGAAAAAAGTCTATGGATATTCCATTAGGATCAAAAATGATTCATAAGATTTCAACCCACCCAGGAACTAGTTTCTTCTTGTGTTTTACCCTACTTTATCTTGACCATAAATTGCCCATCTCAGTTATGACTTTATATTTTCCAGGCAAATAGAGCTTTGCCTTTGTTAAACAATGTCAAGGTTAGGGTCTAATAGCTTATGTCTGCTGTCCTCAAGGTGCTTGGTTTAGAGTAGACAGATTGACCTTTTAGAACTACCCCACTGTAAGCATTTCACTGGTAGATATGAATGGCTTATTTGCACAAGCAATGTAGATAAGATATTTCTGATGGAAGGACACCATAATTTTATCTTCCTTGTAAAAGGAACCCAGTTGTGACATGTCTAGAGGGTGCTTTATTGCTCTTGAAATGGTGCCCAATTTGCAATGGGATCCAAAACATCAATATCACGTACAGAATGTTTATCAGTTATTAGCAGGAAGTTATAATGTACAAACTGTACATTATAGTAGGTTGGGTTGCCAGGAGTAAGGTGGTGTGTTTTTATTTTCATTTGAAAATGGAGAGCAGGCCTATAGAAAACCTAACTCATTTTTGCTGGACTGTCCATTATGTGAGATGATTAAGAAATGAATTATTGTGTTCCCATTTTAGGTAGGGCACTTTATTATGTTTATCTACCACTTTTGAACAAAACGTAGCTCACAAAGCAGTTTACATAGCAAAATCAATTCATAAATGATTTCCTGTCCCCAAAGGGCTCACAGTCTTTAAAAAGACACCAGCAACCAAAAAGACACCAGTAATAGCCACTGGAACAGATGCCAAGCTGGATTGAAAAATGCCAGTTGCTTTCCGCTAGCTAAATAGAAGAGGGCACCACTTTAAAAGGTGCCTCCTTGCCCAGTTAGCAGGGGTTTACTGGTTTATTGGTATCACTGGTCCAATACTAAAAACATCAAATTTCTTCTTAGTGGAAGCCAGCATGTATAACACAGAAAGGAGTTTGATTTGCTTACTTGACACCTAATGAAATAAGAGCCAGTTATAATCCTGCCCTCTGAGCTGGGGGGAGGATGCACAGTCTCCAGGAGGAGTATGTTGTTGCCAATCTACAGGCCATGGAGAGATGAAAGGATGTCCAGCTCCCAGTTTTCTCTGCAGTCAGAGTGACTGCTTCCTGATGAGGATGATAACAGTAGTTTTTCAGGTGATGGGAGCCAGCCCATCTACAATGCTCCCTATGCAGCCGCAACCCTTGGAGCAGCACCAGCAGGGTGTGAAGCTACCTGTAGTCCAGGTGTGAGCAGTGGGCAAGGGATGGTGAAGAGAGGGCTGGATGACTGGGTGCTGGACAGGGAAACAGAAATATCAGTGTTTATTTGCTTGTCAGTTTCAGGGTTCATGTCCTGTCCTTCTTGCAAAAAACAAGCTCAAGGTGGCCAACAATAACATAAATCACAACCACACACAAAAAATTAAAATATACAACTAATGGGAACCACCACAGTCCAGCTCCTTAGTCCAACCTATAACACAGCAATGAGAAAAGGCCTTGCCCTTCAATCAAAATGATCACTCTGGTGATGCAAGTCATTTCACGGAACAAGTATGTCCCCTTCCCCTATATGCAGGACCTTATGTATGACGTAGGTAATCATCCCAAACCTAAGGAAATTTGATGGGCACAATTCCGCCCCACACAAAATGAGAAATAACATTCAAATTTGATAGTCTGTGCAATCAAGTGTCTGCATGGGGCATCTTTGTTGTATTTGATGTTAGCTGCATGGAAGAGAGAGGGAAGGTATTTATTCCATCACAAGATGGTTACTGGCATCTAGATAAGTTTCTGAATCAGATCACAATATTGTAAGAATGTTATGGAGCATAAAATCTCCCCCTCCCCCGAACAATAATCCCCCTATTGCATCTTTGTTGGAGAAGAAAACCCTTTCTACTCTTATCTGACATGCTTGGGCATAAGCAGAAATCTTGAAAGTCTTGCATCTTGAAAGCCCCCACCCCAACCAAGATTGCTTCTTTGGAACTTTTAGCTGACTGGAAAGGAGTGCTGGAGCCTTGCAGGGCATGTGAAAATCTACCCAGATCCAGCAGTCCAATTAACATAATGAAAGTGATCAATAATTCACTGCCTTTTTATTCATTTTAGCAAAGCCTCTGTCGGTTTATGAATACTGTCCAATTTTGTCGTATTTCATTTTCCACGTCTTTATTATCCAACAACCTAATCCTCTGCTAGAGAAGGTCTGGCTGCTTCTATGCTCCTTCATTGTTTACAGAATGAATAATGGATGACTGATAACTTGCAGTTGTAGCTCTGCCCATCCCACTTTCACCTTTTCCTCTTACCTGTGATGCCGTTTTTTGAGGCGTCTCTCTCCCCCTTCCTTCCCCCGCTTCAGTAGAGGCGTTCCATGCCCTGGTATCATTTACGCGTTTGAAAGAAATTGGTTGCACAAGTTCACTGGCACCTAAGCAGCCTTCTTCTAAGGCTAAGATTCTTCCTAAGAAGCTTTTAGGCCAGAATTGTCTTACTGGGACTGAAAAAGAGAATCACAATGTTTGGCATAGCTCTGCGTGCAGCACGACAATTTTATGAAGCAAGCCATCAAGAACACTCACCATTGGTGTTGTTGATGTTTTAGAAAAGTCAATAGGACATGCCCTTAAAGTTCAGCCTCCTTTTATACAACTTGTAAATTCAACTGCAGCTCTTGTTCCAATTGTAAAATGCCACAGGTACACAGAGACACGATTAAACAGGGAAAATGCTTTCGCCTTATAGATCATTGACAAACCAAACCTCCCAATAAAACAGAGGCAGAGAAAAGGCAAAATGGAAGGTGACGGCATTTGGACTTTATCGAAATAGATGTTCAGAAAGGCTGGATCAGCGAGTTTGTCATCTCAGGGCCCTACTATGAGTAAATGTGAGGTACAGGGGTGAAAAGGTACCATTTTTCAAAAGCCTGAAGTATAGATTTAAGGCACTGTCTTAGAAAGTACTATGCAAATTGTACGTTTTGGAAACAACAACCACAACAACTAGTCTATTGCTTTCCAGGGAACTGTATTCTAATGAATGGCTTTGAAGAGGTGGAGAAAGAGACATTTTTCTCCCTGTACAGGTTTGGCTGGCACAGGTTTTGGAGTAGGAAGCTTATGGATGGGTATGGAGATTTAAATCCCCTGTCCCTTTCGAAGGCTTCCAATATCCTCCACCTCCCCAATATCCCTTTTTGGCACAGCTGCACCAGCGGCGGGGAGGGAAAGAGGGTTGAGCTGTTAGAATATTAGCACAGCAACAACCCATTTGAGTTTGAAAAATTCTCTAATACAAAGGTTTTATTTCCCCAAAAACAAGCTGCCAAAAGCACAGTGAACACATTTTACAACTGCCATAAAAAGTAATTTTATGATATCAGTGACTTGCTACAGGATCTATTTTATATTGCTTTAATAGGACTTGGCATTAGATCTCATGCTGAACAGCCAAGGCGCGTTGTTCAAGCAGTAAAAGTACACACCCTGGCGTGTGTTTCCCATTTATTATTTCCAAGAGTGCAACTGTAATCTGAAAGTGAACGTGGCTGTGGATCTGGTGAAATATAAACCAACCACATTTATGCATAAAACTCCAACTGAACCGAAGCCCAAAATTCTGGTGCTGGTTAATTGGAAATTTTCCCATTTATACCAATTTCTGGAGTGTTTGATTGCTGTTGAGGATCAACACTTTATACACTCACTGCCCAATCCTATTGCCTGCCATGCTGAAGCATGCAGTTGTGCCATAGAGGTGTGCACTGCATGCTATGGTGGTGGTTGTGGGGAATCAGGAAGCCTGCAAGAGGTAGGATACTTTCTCCTTACCTCTGTGTAGGCCCCTGATGGCCTACGTGTCTCTTTGGACTTAAGCCAACTATGTAGCTGGCTGAACTCCAAGGAGATTGGGGGGGGCGGGGTGCACCAAAAATGGGGGATAAGATCTGGCAAGTACAACTGCTGCCAGATGCATCCCCTCCCTCCTCCAACATGCTCCCAGTTCCTCTCCGGAAACACCCTTTCACTTCCCCTCACTAACCACCTCCCCCCAACTGCTAATGTACCTGCTCCAGTGATGGCTGGGCACTTCAGTGGTGCATGCACGGTCGCCAGCCATTTGCACTGTTTTGTTGCACCTTTTGTCACTGTGTCTGCAGCACCAGAAGGGGCCTTCAACTGACAGAACAATCGTTTCATCAGCAGAAAGGGCCCATAGGATTTGGCCCAAAGGTAAGTTTATTTAAGACCATAAATAAGGTCTTAAATTGGACCATTTTTTGACTTAAATGTCAATAAATGGATTTACAGAGTACAACCAAAGAGATCAATGTTCCAGTCCTTGGACCTTTTCAGATAGGATGCTTCAATTTAAAGAGACATGTAGCCCAATCCCATGTTTACTCAGAAGTACATTTCACTGTGTTTTATAGGGTTTACTGAGTGTGTTCATAAGATTGCAGCCTTGCTTCCATTGATTCAACATCAAGAACATTTACTGTTGTCTTAATCCATTTTTCATTCATTATGAGTACATTCCTAAACATACTTGACTGAGCGTAAGCTCCAGTTAACTCAATGGGACTTCCTTCTGAGTAAGCATGTTAGGTTTGTGCTGTAAGTCAATGTAAATTCTCATTTGGGGTCTTTAACAGATCCTCAAAGTAGCTTGCAATTCAGATCAACCAAAAATGAACATAAAATGGTACTCCTGCCCACTGCAAAGCAGTTGGTTGCAAGAGTGGGTCAGTGGGCAAGAAGAGACAAGTCTCAGAAGAAGGTAGCATGGCAGCAGCAGTCAACTGGAAACAAAGAGTAACTGGCTTGTAAATGGGAAAGCTGGCCTTCTGGCTGCACAGTGCAGACAGTATCACACCCACTCAGTCTCTAGTCTAGGCTTACCTGGTTGACTCTGGGCCAAATGACTTCTTCTGCTCAACCTTTTTATGAATTTGTATCCAACACTCATAGCAATGGGATAACCCTAGCTGTGCGTTTGAGACTTTGATCAAGGCAAGGTCAAAGTGAACTCTGTGAGCTAGACTTTTCAAGGTACCTTTTGTTCCTGGTCTCCAAGATTTCACCCTCTGCACTTTTGTTATTATGAGCAAAGTCTGAAGAGGAACCAGTATGCCAATTAACCCCAAAATAGGCTGTAACCCAGAGCACCTGGGTTAACATAACGGCATTATTCAACTGTGCAGGGCATGGCATAACCATGGGAGCTTCCTACCATCAGGGAGAAAGAAGGTCATTTTGGCCACCAGAAGAACAGTAGGCTCAAACCTCCAGAATCTCTCATCAAACCTGTACTGATGCAATGTCTTTGCTTCCAGGCTAGCAGAAAAGCAAGCCATAATCAAGTCCCTTTTAAGAGAAAGAAGATCTCAGGCACCTCCCAAACCCTTGACTCAAATCAGTCCATCAGCGCAACCCAAATTTAGTCCAGTTATTTCAAGAAAATTGACCTCACCCAACTATGAGGGAACAGTTATAAACAATAAGACCTTTGGGATCAAAGAAAGGTAAAAACAAGCTCTTATGGGCTCCAAGGATGATAGCTCTCCTTCATCCAAAATTTTCCTCTTTACCCTTCACCTTTGATTTGCCCTATCCTATAAGAACCCACCTTTTAAATCCTTAGGGCCTTATAATTATCCCTGCCATTCACCATCCAAAAGATGTGTGTTTCCTTCTTGAGCATAAATCAAGGTACTCCTTAAGCCAAGCCTGCTCTCAATTGCTTCAGAGCTGAAATCACTGAGCTGTCTAGAAAGAGCCACAACTGGGAATTCCATTTCTATGTCTCCAGCTGGATTACCCCACTCTGCTATGTTATAGCACCCCACATTCTTAGTTTAAAAAACAAAACAAAACAAAAAAACCAAGAAAAACTAACCCAGCACTATGAGCAAGCCAGGAAGGTAATTCAGCTTCTCCACCCCATCTTGCCTCCCTTTTCCCCTTGCCTCTTCATTCTCTGCCTCCTGATCCTTCTCCCCAGTTCTCTCCCACACCTTTGTCCTCTTTCTGGAAGTGTCAAGCCTAGCCACCCTGCCACAGAACCACATGCAACCCCCACTCCACCCCAGAACCAAAACAAACTTGCTTATGAAACACCACATTGCACTTTAACCTCAACACCGCTGCAGAGATATATCTGAAATTAGGCTGAAATAAAGCAAAAAGATCCCTATAAAACTGACTGAAATCACACAAGTACGATTGGCTGGTCCTCTCTCTCTACACCCTCTTTCCTCTTTGAATAGTTCTGGTCAATGCTGCAGTTGAGGCCAGGTCTAACAGCCACCAGGGATGGGAAGGTCCAGCATAGCTTGACTCGAGTTGAGTCTAGAGTCATCGCCCCGCTGCAACTTAGCTCAAAAACAAGTCACAACAGGGGTACTTTCTGAGTCACCAGGTTGCCCCTTCTCGACTCTAAAGGACCTTCTTAGGAGCATCTATGTCTCATGGTATTAAGAAAATAATCACAACAAATACTGTTTAAAATATGCTTATTTGGTGCAAGGTCACTTTGAACCTTTTTGCAAATCTAGTGTCCCCAGTCACATACTGAAATCTCTTTGGTGTTTCCCATCAACAACCTAAAATGAAGGTGCTGATTCCACCTCCACTAACTTCTGAGCACTGGGCAGCCCAATCCTAATCTGCCCTGGAGCAGGCAGGCTGACTGGCTTGCACTGCATTCAGAGCAGGGTTGGGCTGGGTTGCAGCACAACTCGGAGTAAGGGGAATGCATTCCTCTTACCCCATGTTGCATGGCAGCTGCCCCTGTGGGGCTACTCAGAACAGCCCCATGTAAGGTTGGGCCGCTCAAGGGGGGGGTTAGAATCTGGCCTAAATTCCAGATCCCAGCACCACACCCTGGGTCCGGTTCTGCCATTGGCCCACCTGTCCCGTCCCCCCCACTCTAGAACACCCCAGCTCTGTCCTCTCACCACTCTCCCCAAAACCCCTTCTTGGCCTAGGGAGGCCAGCACAAACTCACCTCTCCACGTCAGCATGGAGGTCAAATTGTGCTTGCTGGTTGGTCACAAGTCAGTGCAAATGTGCCTTATGGCATACAAACATGCCAACAGTACTGGGACTTGTGGGCTTGTGCCGGCCCAGTACAATCCTAGGATTGTACCAGTATCCTAGGATTGCGCTCTCAGTCCAGTCCAGTCTCAGTCCAGTAATTCCAAATGTTTGTTTCAGCAAGATACAGCCTATTGTTAAATAAGAAAAAATGTTAACTAGTTACTTTTTTGTACACAATATTTTCAATGACTGTGGCTGCAATCCTAACCACACTTTCCTGAGAGTAAGCCCCATTGAACAAAATAGGATTTACTTCTGAGTAGACCTGGTTAGGATTGTGCCCTATGTTACATATGGTGTTTCTCCCGCCTAGCAACAGTGCTTCCAAAGACCATCAAAGCAAAGCATTTGTGTGCATGAATGAATATAAGCAAGCTTTATTCATCCCTGCGCAGATGCAGGATTCAGTTAAATGTTACTGTTTGCAATACTGTTTATAGCCCCACCAGGTACAATTCTGCAAACCAGAAATTCAAGCAGCTTAATGAGTGTGAGTCCAACAGTTTTATTAGCCTTGTTCTACCCTGTCTTTTTTTTATGACAATTCCTAAATCAGTTTAGATTTTCACCTTGTTGAGGCATCACATCCTTGAGAACACCTGCCCCTGAGTTAACGAATTATTATTAGGTGAGAGTAAATGTGATGAGGTTCAGTTGCCATAAAATGTAAATAAAAAGTTTATGGCAGGGTGTGTAAATCTTAAAACTTAAATTCATCACAAAAGTACAGCAGTAGCAAACCAAAGGTTGCCTTCTTAATTTTTATGTTTTTTAGGCTGAAATCCTATACACACTTTCCTGGTAGCTTACTTCTGAGTACACATGGACAGGATGTTCTGAATGTTCACTCACTTCAAATGCATTATTTGAATGTCCAGCAAAAGATGTGTGGAAATGCTCTCATAGGTTCATAATGGCTTACTAGACGTATCGGATTGTCTAAATCTTTTTACTAAACATTAGTTTTCAGAATTCTAAAGGCATCAACATTATTATCCTGAATAATCCATTTCCACAATTTTGGGTGCTAGACTGTAATGGTGGCTCATGGCAATTTGCTATCTGAAAAATAGTCTCTCTCTCTCTCTCTCTCTCTCTCTCTCTCTCTCTCTCTCTCTCTCTCTCTCACACACACACACACACACACACACACACACACACACCCCTACACCTCCCCTTCCTTTTCTATTTGGAAGGGAAGGGGAAACACAGCATGGTGTCATTGTGAGTTCTTTGCTCTGTGGGCCAGCTATGAGGAAGCCTTAAGAACTCGTCCACAATCTGTTGTCTGGAGTGACCCTCTTTTTGAATAGAAGTGCCAAGGAGTTCAACCAGCATTAGAGCAGCTCATCTACATAATACGAGCGTCATGAGGACACATCTGAAAATGGCCTCTGGACCATAAATGAATATAGGTCTATCCTCTGAACACGAGACAAAACAAACATCAGGGAGTTATTGCCTCTCTTCTATGATCAACTTTATTTGCGAAGTATATCTTATCTAATTTCTTTACGCTGGTCTCCTCCCTTGAAACAGGAAGTGAGAGCGATTCCTCATTCTGCAGTATAAAAATATTGACCCTAGATAAGATCGTGAAGGACTGGGGCAGACAGCTTTAAGACAGTTGGACCAATTGCTTCCAATTAAGCCCTGCACCTAAGGGGGCCCTGC
The DNA here is from genome assembly GCF_035046505.1 of Tiliqua scincoides. Classification (NCBI taxonomy): domain Eukaryota; kingdom Metazoa; phylum Chordata; class Lepidosauria; order Squamata; family Scincidae; genus Tiliqua; species Tiliqua scincoides. Next base: position 16,107,440 of record NC_089826.1, on the reverse strand, counting down.
ACTATGGTAATCTACTCAAATCTTGTATGCAATTGTATATTAAAATGTGCTTAGATCCATTTGGTCCATTAACTCACATGCATGTGCATGTTTTGATTGGTTTCCAGTCTATCATACAGATATAAAGATTATAATTATTTGTACTTATCTCTAAGATTCTGTAACCCTTGTCTGTGAACCTGAGCCCACCACAAAAAATGTTTCCAGTTGGGCTCCACAGCTCCTAAGGACAGCCCTAGTGGGAGTTAATAGCCTTCTGTGTGAACTTCTAGGAGCGGTGCACACTTCCATGGTTTAATTAAATTCTAAGTAAGATAGAATTAGAAAAACAACATAAGCAGAGCTTGGAGCAGTTGTAATATAAAAAGAAACCTGCAAACATTTTAGTTAACAGGATCTAATAAGTTTTCTCATTTATTCTAGCAAAGATTTTAGCTAAAAAAAAAAGGGTCTTCTGTTACTTTAAAGTCTAATCAATGTGCAGTGCAATCCTAATGGCAATCCTAACAACTAGGAGGGTCGCATATGTACTGTAAAGCATGTTTGTGCCACCACAGGAGGGAGGTGCGCTGGAGCACGGAGGTTACATCCAGCCTCTGTGGCAGCTTCCCCCAGGTAAGTTGTGTTGGCTGAGCTTGGCCGAAGCAGGGGTCGGGGGGTGGGTGGGGAGGAGGCAGGAGGGAGGCATTCCAGGGCGGAGGGAGGGTGACCATGGGGTGGGCGGGCGGGGAGTGGGAAGCAAGGCTGGGATCCAGCTGTTATGCTGGATCCCAATCCCTGTTCCTGAGCAGTGCAGAGCGGCTATAAGCTGCTCCACTCTCCTCGGATTTGCGCCACCTCAGGAGGTGGCGCATGTCCAAGGAGACGCATAGAGGCTGCAGTGGCTTACCTGGAGTGGCTGAGCCACTTTGGGTACCTATCCCGCACTGGATACAGCACAAGCCTCTTGGCTTGCCTGTTCCAGCGCAGGATAGGATTGCGCCCTTATTGTAGCATATATTTTCATGGACTACAGTCCACCTCATCAGATCAATGACATATTTTCCTAGGTTGGCAGTAGGTATGTGTAAACATGTACAGAGAAAAGGGGGGAAACCCTGTGGGACCAAATGGCTTTGAAACGCCTATGACAATTCTACAAAATTTCCATGTACTGTATATTATTATTATTAACAGTATTTATATACCGCTTTTCAACTAAAAGTTCACAAAGCGGTATACAGAGAAAAATCAAATAACTAAAAGGCTCCCTGTCCCAAAAGGGCTCACAATCTAAAAAGATGCAAATGAATACCAGCAGACAGCCACTAGTACAGACAGTGCTGGGGTGAGGTGGGCCAGTTACTCTCCCCCTGCTAAAAAAAGGAGCACCCACTTGAAAAAGTGCCTCTTACCCAATTAGCAGGGGTAATATACATGTATATTCGTGTATATACACTTATATAAGTGTTATGACGATCACAACAGCCATAATTGGTGATAACCATCTTACTGCCTATGCTGTTAGTTAACATTGTTGCTGATTGGCAACCCAACAGGTAGCTTTCCTCAAGTGACAGATACATGGAAAACTTGCAAGTTATGTATCCATCATTCATATGTAAAACTCACACCCAGCTAGAATGTACATTAAATTTTGTGAACTTTGTTTTCTACCATTAATAAGCTATGGGTTCCCATTACATGGAAGAATGTCCTAAATTCCATATTAAAGTTAGAATGAAATCCAAATCTCACACTGGACCGGGGCAAGTCCCTTGTGCCAGCCCAGGAGTGTCACAAATGTGCTGTAAAGCACATTCACTAGTACTCTGGAGCCGGTTGCTCCTGGAGACCAAATCCAGCACAGGATCCTGTAAGTTTGCACTGGCCAAGGGCGGCTGGTGTAGGTGTTGGAGAAGTTGGCAGGAGGGTAGAACAGGGGTGTTTTTGGGTAGAGGGAAGGCAGTGAAGGGAGGGCCAGTGGGTGAATTGGGCCTGGGAGAGGTGTCCTAACCCCCCTTCTGGTCAGCCTTGCTGATACAGATCTGAGTAGTCCCTTAGGGGTGGCTGGCCCATGACAAGAAGTAGGGATAAAAATATCCCCTATCTCCAGATTGTACGGTAGCCACCTCCTAACCCGCACTGGATATGGTCAAGGCCAATCAGCATGCCTATTCCAGTGCAGGGTAGGATTGGGCTGCCCAGCAATTATTTTTAACATCATTTCATCAAATTATTGGAATTAAACCAATTTTTATGCAAGGACTTTGCCTTACCATAGTTGAAAATGGATTTTGTTGACTGGTAATTATTCGGCAGGGTATGTAGGGGCTGGCAGAACAGGGAAGTGCTAGAAAGCAGCTATTTAATCTACAGTAGATTGATGAAACTGTGTATCAGCCCATCTGGTTGATCTGTCTATATTCAAAAGGAGAGAACCCTCTGTATAAAGTCAAAATTCCTCCCCTAGAGATCATGCTGGGTAAATTCAACCTCTTTCCAAACATGTACATAGATGCAGTGGCCCTTAGTGCTCATCTCAAGCATTATTACTCTGAAGCTGATGAAGTTTCAATAGCGCTAATTCCTCTTCTGAAACAATGATTAGAAAATACCCATAACTTAATACTACTACAATGTTTGTTTCGCAACAATCATGGTTTTGGAACTAACAGAATTGGGAAAACCACTGGAGCCGAATTTCTATCAAGCAAATGTCCACTTGAGATTAATTTACCTAGGATATAAACTATTTTGGTTGTATGTGGCTGGGAAAATGGGAAGAAGGAAATAATCATATAAACACTTAAGAGAATTATTAGATTCTAGCTCATAAAAGGTAGAAGTTTGTCACAGAAACAAGAAATGAATGAAACCACTTGTTGGGCGATGATGATGAAGAAAAAGATACTGATTTTTTAAAGATACAATTTGCAAATGTAACAAAAGAAATTTTCCTTATTATTGAATCCTCATGAAAAACCTGCCACAATAAATCCAAATATATCAGTTAACTGATTCATTTGGGCTGCCCCTATACCCAGCATTATTGTGTTTCAACACGGCTTCTCCTTAGGCGACTGTGCAGTTTTTTGCATTGAGGTACTTTATCTCATACCTGGCCAAGAATGGTATAAAGTGTAAAAATAAAAACATTTTTATTTACATTAGCTTTTGGGGGGTGGGAAAGAGTGGAGCACTCCTGGTTGTCTTTTATGTCACCTGTTTTTTTGTGTGTATTCATGTGTTTTTAGTCGGTTGTATATTGTGTTTTACCTGTCCCCACCTATGGGTTTTTAGAACCATTATACTGGTTTTAAATTATCTAGATCAGGGGTGTCCAAACTTTTCAGCAGGAGGGCCACATCATCTCTCTGACAGTGTCGAGGAGTGGGGAAAAAAAGAATTTACATTTCAAATTTAAATAAATTTACATGAATGAATAGAGATGGAACTTATATGAATGAATGAAGGTCTTGTAATAGCTCAAGGCCTATAAAAGGCCTTGAACAAAGCAAGGCCAGCCTTTCCTCTGCTGCCACTGCTGCATCACAGGTGTGAAACAGCAAGCAGTGGAGGGAGCCCTCGTCCCACAGCTCAAGTGAGAGGTTGAACAGTTGGCTGTCATGCTGAGAGCAGTTGCATCAGGCCAGCGTGGGCTCCAGCAAATCTCCAGAGGGCCAGAGGCTCATTGGAGACTGGGGAATCCTTGAGGGCCACAAGTGGCCCCAGGGCCGAGGTTTGGGCACCCCTGATCTAGATTAACTATCCTTTATTATTCTATTCTGTGTTTTATGTATGAAGTTTTGTAAGCCACTTTGAGCTTTTGGAAAGGAGGGGTATAAATAAATCTCCTAGCAAATTTCCCAATTTGCCTCCTACTGAGCCTGATGTGTGTTCTCAGCCCAGATCCTTTGGAAAAATGTTTCAACAACTCCTACCGATCATGTCATTGCCCCAACTGTAGCCCTTGTTCTCCATTCCTCCCTCCCCCTTCACTATACCTCTGACTGTCACTAAAACCAGAATCCTATAGTTCTTGAGATTATTTATTTAAAAGAAAGATGCAGGGATTCATGTCCATCTATAAGACATGCCTTCTAATCGAAAATCCTGTATCATGGGGGGAGGGGGGGCGGGAAGAAGAAATGTATGAATAGAAGGTAGTTACTCTGAGCACAAAAAATATACTCTGCACATGTTATTGTTAGCAGGGAATGAAACTGAACAGGGCTGGCCTGTGACCTCTTGATGCCTGAGGTGGCAGGCCAGGTGCTGCTCCCCGTACCAGATGCTATACCAGCCTCTGCTCCTCCCACTCTCCTTTGCTCTAGCTTAGCAAACTCCTCCCCTCCACATTTCTTCTTCCTTTTCCAGTTAATGGAGTGGAGAAATTAATGGAGGAAAAAGCAATGGAGGCAGGTAGGGGGGAAGAAATAGGTGCCCATGACCATTTCAGTTGGCCAGCCCTATACATGTTGCAGTAATAAAACAAAGAATTTGCCTATTAGTACATACAGAGTTTACATTTACTACTGCACATGATAACTGCTGCCTTGAAACAGATTAACAGCAATTGAAAACTGGCTTCTGTCACACAGTTGGCCAGGACAGTGATGCATGCACTAAGTGTGTAGGTCTGGCAAAGACTTATGCAATGGGATCTTCAGAAATGTTTGTTTCTCTAGTAAAATCTTGGGTGATTGAAAGGGAGCAGCACTTTTGCAAGCTTATGGGTTACTGGCATTACAGCCAACAGGCTAATTTAGCAACAGATGCCACAGCAATGCCAATTTTTCTTACTGGAATGTCAGAAGGGATGTCAGACCTCAAATTGATTTTTTCTGGCTTCAGACCCAGTTGCTATCGTTACAGCAGTCAAGGGTTAACATGGCAGCAGGAGATGATAATGTGTCTTTCCAGTCCATTCCAGCAGAATTATTGATCATTGCAATAATCCTGAAATTAACTCAAATCTCATGCAGTCTTTCAAAAAAGAGCACTCTACCCTGCAGGCTGGCTTAGCGCATGCACAAGAGACTTAACACGAATTAGTTGCACTTCAACCAGTCTTTTATACTCACAATTAAAGAGGGGGTTGACCAGTAGCCAGGGAATGGATTTGATGTTCATTTTTTCTAATTTGCAAAACATGAACAACCGTGATTGTTGTCTAATTTATTTCTACACAGAATAACTGGTCAGAATTATCACACATTGTCCTCATCTCTGGCTGTTAGTGAAACTGATTGCCCAATCCTCCCCTGACTTATGACACTATTGCATGCAACCACACCAAGAAGGTGCACACTACACGCTATGATGGGAGGCAGAGAGGTTTTGAAAAGAGGGGATAAGATCTGGTGTGCATGTCTGCCACCGGATCCACCCCTCCCCACCTGGTTCCTCCCCCAACATGACCTGTTACTTATCCTCCCCACCCATGAACTGCACTGAAGCAGGTTGCTGACCTAGTGCTCCACACATCATCAGCAGTCAATTTACAACTGCCATAAATCATGTAATAGAACTGGGCGGTAAGGCTGAAATCCTATGCACATTTACTTGGCAGTAAGTTCCATTGAATTCCATGGGATTTACTTCTCAGTAGACATGCACAGGCTTGTGCTATACAGCTGCTGTCCCTTTCATCTCAGTGCAATTTACTTCTAAATAAACATGCTTAGACTCAGGCAACAAAAGCTTCCAATAGGAATACTGTATACCCAATGGTATCAATGGGGGCTTTCTTCCCAGGGCAAATAGTAATCAGAGTGATGACTGATCTAGAATGGGGCTATGGGAGGGACCATAAACCTCCCCTCACTGTGTCCAATTCACCTGTTTGCTGTTTACTATCTCGATTAGAAAACAAGCACAGTAGCCCAATCACATCACATGCTTCAAACAGCCTCTCTATTGACCCCAACTGCTTTGGCTCAAATTCATCCCTTGTTTAACTCCACATAGACTCCTTCGTAGTCTTCCTCCCAATGTGAAATCAGATTGTAGACTCCTCAGGCAGAGGTCTGCCATTTGCTTATGCAACTCTTAACAACAACAACAACAACAGTATTTATATACCGCTTTTCAACTAAATGTTCACAAAGCGGTTTACAGAGAAAAATCAAATAACTAAATGGCTCCCTGTCCCAAAAGGGCTCACAATCTAAAAAGATGCAAATTAATACCAGCAGACAGCCACTAGAACAGACAGTGCTGGGGTGAGGTGGGCCAGTTACTCTTCCCTTGCTAAAAAAAGGAGCACCCACTTGAAAAAGTGCCTCTTACCCAATTAGCAGGGGTAGTTTATAAAACACCAGGAGGCAGTTATAATAATGCTAATTGGAACAAATGTTTACAACTGTGTCTTGACCATATCTAGGTTGCCACTATGGCTGAAAGAAGATAACAGGAAGAAGTCCAGGCATTCTTTTTGGTGCATACATGATTCTTCCCTTTGCTGTGCTGTCATTGCAACCAAGCAGCCTGTAATTCAGACTGGAACATCTTCCAGTGCACTTGCTGGACAATGCCTCTCTATTGAACAGTCCCAAGACTATTCCCCCCCCCCAGTTGCATTAAAAAGTTACATTTTATGGGTTCCTTTTTCATGTTTTTCATGAGAGAGCACTTTTCAACTGCATCCTTCAAGCACAGCCTCCTTTGCCTCCCTCCTCCAGAACTGTTTTATCAATACGGGCAAGACAGTGGTTCTCAAACTGTGGGACAGGACCCACTTGGTGGGTTGCGACCTGATTTTTGGTGGGTTGCAAAAGGGAGATGATCAGATCAAAAGACCTGATAACTAACTGCCTCAAACTCTGAGGCTATTCAAAAATCAGATACTATAGCTGCGAATTACCCTGGAAGGAGCTCAGCTCCTGCACTTTGCAAGTATGTGTAAACATAGGGAGAGAAATGTTTGAGAGTCTTTCTGGTCATTATTACAATCAATCAATTTCTCCCTAGATCTCCTTGTATTAAAGTATGGTAACCCTAAGTTGGTCCCAATACAGTGTTGTTTTAAAAAGTGGGTCCGGGTGCTAAAACGTTTGGGAACTACTGGTATAAGAAATAAGGTGCTAGAGGTCTGCACTCCAGGTAGCAAGTTAGGGAGGAGATCAGTACCACTTCTGAATGCTCTACAACAGGGGTTCTCACACATTTAGCACCAGGACTCACTTTTAGAATGAGAATCTGTCAGGGCCCACCGGAAGTGCTGTCATGACAAGAAGTTTCATCATCAAGCAGGAAAATTTTTAACAATTCTACCCACACTTACCCAGGAGTAAGCCCCATTTACTATAGTTGTTAAAAGAACATACATAGTAGTTTGTTGAAAGTACAGGTCTGCATTTCCCCAAATGCAGTCACATACCATGTGGTCATCAGGTCATATATAAGAAAAAAAAAAAACATTGAAATGAATGGGGACCCACCTGAAATTGGCTCCCGACCCACCTAGTGGGTCCCAACCCACAGTCTGAGAAACACTGCTCTACAAGGTCAGAAGCTCTCTGCATCCCAAATATCCCAGCACACCACTGGTGCAGCTTGAGGGGGTGCCAAGCAATAGGTTTTGCAGGGAGGCTCACTGGGACGTGCAAGCAGCCCCCTCCCTCCCCTTTGGAGCCAGGGGTTCGCCTCCCTTTTGCTCCCACAGCCCAGAACAGCTCCGAAGGGGAGGGGCCCCGGCAGGCTGCGGTGTGGCTCCCTGCAGAACTCAGTGCTTTGCCCCCCTCCAGCTACGCCACTGCATCACCCCAGGGCAATGCTCAACTCTTGCCCTGCTGGTTCTCAGCATCCAAGCCATGGGGACTGGGGTGCTTTACGCACAGGAACACCGAAACCTATGGCGTGGGGGTGGGGGGCTGCAGTGGCGCAGTGCAGGCTGCCCCCAGCGCCACGCTCCGCTCTGGGGGGGGCGGCAGGGTCCTCCTCCCCCCGCCGGCGCCCTCCCTCGCGTGCTGCCGGGTCCTGGGCAGCCGCCCTCGCCTGGCTGCTGTGGGGCTCCTGGAGGGCTTGACTAATGCGGGCTGTTGTGCTCCGCTGGGCCGCGGGGGCGGGCGTGATGGAGGGGGCGTGCGCCGCGGCTCCCCGGGGGCGGCCTGAATGGCCCTCCGCTCACCAGCTGACAGCGCGTGCCCCGCTCCAGACGCCGGCCGGGGGCCGCTGCCAGCCAGCCAGCCAGCCAACCCCGCACCCCTCCTGCTCACCTGGGCGGCCCCCCCTCGCAGCTTAACCCCTCCTTTACTTCTCCCCCCTTGCAACTTAACCCCTCCTTTACTTCTCCAAGCCCTGGCAAGGAAGGAACTGGGGGGAGTGTGGCAACCCCTCGGATTCAGGCTGCAACCCGAGCCACACTTTTCTGGGAGCAAGTCCCACCGAGCACAATGGGGCTTACCTCTGAGTAGGCATGCATAGGGTGGGGCTCTAATTTCAGCACTTTTTCTTCGCAGAACTTTTGCGTCAGCCGGAGCACTTGCTTTGAGCCCAAGCAGAAGTACTTTACTTCTGAGCCTACTCAGAAGTAAACCCCCTTATAGTCAATGGAGCTGACTCCCACATAAGTGTGGATAGGATTGCAGCCTAAAAGGCCTAATCCTACTCAATTTTTCTCATACTGATGCAGACCCAAGGAAAGGGAATAAATGTTGCCTTTCCTGGGGGAGGCCTTCAGGACCCCCCCCACCCACCCATTGGATGCAGTGCATGGCCCATTGGCACAGCTGGAAGGTTGGATAGGATTGGCTCCTTAGAGCCCAGTCCTATGCATGTCTACTCAGAAGTAAGTCAATTTATAGTCAGTGGGGCTTATTCCTAGGAGCATGCATAGGATTGCAGCCGTAGGGCCCAATCCTATCCAATTTTTTGGCACTGATGCAGCTGCATTGCAGCCCCAAGAAAAGGGAACAAATATTCCCATACCTTGAGGAGGCCTCTGTGACTGCTGCCCCACCACAAGATGCAGTGCATGCTGCATTGGCACAGTTGCACCAATGCATTGGAAAACTGGATAGGATTGGGCTCATAGTCTGCAGTAAGGCCCACTGTGGATCTTACTGTCAGGTCTGTGTACTGCCTAGGATTGCAGCATCAAATCTTGGGGGGGGGGGGGAATTGCTGAAACTAAGATGCCAACAAAGAAAAGGAGAGTGCCACCTCAGTCTTGGACAGTGTTTGCCTGTACACATTTATTCAGAAGCCAGTTTCATTGGATCAGGTGGGGCTCCCTTCCCAATGCAGGCTTAACTGCCGAATGAAGGAAGTTACCCACATCTAGATGCTGCTAGATTTCATTTGGAACTTGCTTGTCTCTATGAACATAAATCCAACTGAATTTATTTGGAACTGGTTTTCAAGTAAACATGCATAAAATTGGACTGCAAGATAATAGTCCCAGGCACATTTACTGAGGTGTAAGATTTACTGAAGGCTGTGTGATGACTTCAGAGGGTGCATGACTTACCCTTCCTTAGAAACAAGTTCCACTGAAACCTACTGGTTCACTTCTACAAAGGACCCCTCCCCATCAACTTGCAAATATACAGCCTGGTTCTATTTATGTTTAGCCTGGGTCCCTTTGGGGAGAAGGGCGGGGTATAAATAAAGTTGTTTACTATTATTATTATTATTATTATTATTATTATTATTATTATTATTTTCTCAAAAGTAATAGCACAACCCTGGACATGTCTAATCAGAAGTCCCATTATTTTCAGTGGAGCTTACTCCCAGGAAAATGTATATTTTATTGTAGCCTTAGGCCCACTGGGGCTGGCTGTGCACATGCAGCAGAATGTGAGTGGTCCAGAAGTGGAAAAGATATTAAAAAGACCATTTAAAAGATAATTAAAATATCAGTTTTGGTTCTTGAAACATAATAGCCCCAACCCAATTTGACCTAAAGCTAGCAGTGGTTACACTTTAGCCAAGAACTTGGAACTCCAGCAGCAGCTTGGACAGGGACTTCCATCCTTACAGTCTGATCTACAATTCAATCTGATCTAGCATAGACCCTGTTTTTTTTTTTAAATGTGGATCGAGAGACCACTTTGCACAACCAAATGTGCAGCCTCCTTAAGTGATACACTGGTACTTGGTAAAGATTTAAGATGAGCAGGTCAGTCTAACATGATATTAAGATGGCAATGTCCAATCCACTAACTCCAGTAGGTGGTCGGCAATCTCTGGGAATGAATACCTTCTGTCACCCATGCAGGTTGCAGCCCAGTCCCTTGCATTATATTAACTTGCATTATTAACTTGCATTATATTAACTTGCAATTATATTCAAGGATGTTTGCTGCTCCCAGGTCAGTATGAAGAGGAGGATAAGGTCTTACTTGAAATTAAATTGGCTCAAAGGAGTCAAGTGGAATTTGAACTCCACTTCCAAATTAGACAACCATAAAATGCTTTTTATACATGTCTCCAAGCACTCCAGTTTAACTGGACTGTAGACTTAATATTCTCAATGTATAGCCTTGAGGAAAGGCTAGTGACATCTTCCATGCAGGCTTTGTAGATTAGTCCTGATTTGTAGCAGATAAACTAAGCGCATCCTCCAAGGCGGGCTTCCTTCCCCACCCACTAAGATCTAAAACAACCCCAAAACTTTTCCTTTCACTACAAACCACAGAAAGGGGCAACAATCAATACAACTGCCCTGTGCTTCTTCACAGTAGTACAAAGGCCCCCCTGCTCATTTCACACTCCGATGCATGAGTTCCGCTCAACCAAATGTTAACACCACCCCAAACACGTTCTATCTCATCGATTGGAAAGAAAGACTCCTCTTAAAAAAAAATGAGACCATATCAGTTGGGTACCTATCTGAGCTTTCTGTTTATGAGTGATAGAACGTGGGTGAGATGTCCACTGGCAATAGTAGCGGGGTGCGGGAGTGCGGGCTGCATCAGGTGACGCGCGGGGGGGGGAGACGTGCCCTGGGGGGAGGACATGCTAACATCGTCGCGGGGTTCGGAGCTACCGCATCATGCCATACACCGTTGGATGCGGAATGGCCGGTGGAGTGCAGTGCAAAAAACAGAATGGAAATCGCTCCTTTTGTTCAAAGGTTAGGGCCAAAAAGCTGGAAGGAAAAAATGCATGGAGCCCTATGGAAAGTGAAAGTGAGTCATATCGCGTGTTTACTCGCGAGTGGGCGTTCTTGCCATAGTCCGTCGGAAAGGGCAGGCTGAGAGGAATCCAAAGACACCTGAATGGTCCCGATCCAATGAACGCAGCCCCCCCAAAACACCCGAGAAGCTCCCCCCTCCCAGCTACAAGTCTGAACCCGAAACGAAGCCAGTGGCCGCGTTTTTTCTCGCGAGTAGGCGGACTTGCCTGAGTTGAGGCAGGCAGAGAGGCTCCAAGGAAGTCAAAATGGTCCTCATCCAATCAGTGCAACCCCCAAAAACACCAGAGAAGGAGGTTCCTCCCTCCCAGCTGCCTCCTTCCCAGTCTATGGAGCCCTATGGAAAGCAAAGCAGCCTCACAGTCGCGTTTACTCACGAGTAGGCAGATGTGCCTTGGCTGCTGGTCAGGCCAGGCAAAGGGGAATGTGAGGACACCAGAAGGGTCCTGATCCGATGGAGCTGCTCCAGAAGGCAGCCTCCCCTCCCCCCCCCCAAAAAAAGAACGAAAAAGAGGCTTGAATGGTAAGGGGAAAATTTTCTATTTTGCACTTGCAAAGCCAGGTGGGTCTTTATTCTGATGTGCCTGAAATAGAAGAACTTTAAACTGGGCACTGGGAGGGCTGAAGAGCTCACTGATTCTTTTTGGGGGGTTGTTATTGCAGGCAGACTAAAGAGTAAGCTCCATTGACCACTATGGGACTTACTTCAGAGTAGACATGCATAGGATTGGGCTCACAGGCTGCAATCCTACCCACACTTTCCTGAGAGTAAGCCCCATGGACCACTATGGGACTTACTTCAGAGTAGACATGCCTAGGATTGGGCTCACAGGCTGCAATCCTACCCACACTTTCCTGAGAGTAAGCCCCATTGACCACAATAGGACTTACTTCAGAGTAGATTCACTTGGTGGAACAGGACTGGCTCCCCCTTATTTAATTATTTTATTTTAATTTACTTGATGATGTCACTTCTGGCCATGACATCACTTCCAATGGGTCCTGGACAGATTGTCATTCTAAAAAGTGGGTCCCAGTGCTAAAAGTTTGAGAACTGCTGCAATAAGGTGTTAGTAAGTTGACACAGGGTGTATGTGTGAGACTCTACAAGTTTTCAAAATCACTAAAATCAGAATTTGGAGGAATAAGACCATCATGTTATATATCAATCAATGCGTAATTTTATGCAGAATGCAATGAAACAAACCACATTGAAATATCTGTGTTCTAACAAAAGGTCAGTGGGGGCCTTTGTTATCTGTGTTCTAACAAAAGGCCAAAAAAATCAGTGTGGGCAGGGCAATGGTACATCACCACGCCCACCTGGGGCATTGTCCCGCCCACTACATGGGGTGATGCACAGGCCTCCCGCACCGGGTGCAGTTGGGTTGGGAGTACAAATATTTGAGCCTGCAATCCTATGCAGGTGCACTTGAGAGCCACCTCTCATTAAACTCAATCCAACTGAGTGAACATGCACAGAAGGGAGCTGAGTGGCGTAGCTAGGGGGGTGCACAGCAGTAGGTTTTGCAGGGAGCCTCACCACAACATGCAGTTGGCCCCTCCCCTTCGGGCCATTCCGGGCAGGAGAAGCAAAACTGTTTTCTTCCGGCCTTGAATGGAACCTAAAGCAGGGTGACCAGATCCAATAGAGGACACAGTGCTATACCTTTAACCATTGTAAAGAAGAGGGGATTTTGGTAGGTGCAGCTTTCATCTTGAGCTGCACCTGCCAAAATTCCCTCTTCTCTACAATGGTTAAAGGTATAGCACTCTGTCCCCCATTGTGTCTGGTCATCCTGACTGAAGGGGAGGGGCTGCTTACTCACTGCGATGCGGCTCCCTGCAAAGCTTTGCCACTAGCTATGTTATGGCACTGCGGGAACTGCTGGTTGCAACGTACCTTAAAGGTGAGTAGTGAGGCTCCCTGCCAAACCTAGCGCTTTGTACCCCCTCTAGCTATGCCACTGCTGGAGCTGCTGCTTGCAAAGCACCGTAAAGGCGAGATCCAGCCATAGGAAAGCACCTTTAAGGCTCCCAGCCCGCAGGCATTTGCTTGGCTATGGATGGCATCAAGAGAGATGGGTTCAGTTTTGCGCCCGCGTAATTCCAAGCGGGAGGCCGCGTCCTACCGAGGATTTAATACACGCGCTTCTCCTGCGCCTGGATCCTGACCCAGCAGGTCCTACTAGATGGTACTAGAGCCGTCTCCCGGGGGGGGGGGCTTGGCGGTACTTCCCAGCCCCTTGACCAGGAGGGAGCTGCTGCCTCCCAGCTGATGCGCTGCTCCGGGGAGGTGCGGGGCTGATGGAAGGTGCGCCGCGGGAGCCATTAAGCACGCCTGGCTGGCTGGCACACGCACGCCGCCCATGCCTGCGCCAGTCTCCTGGATACTTGGCTCCGCCTCGCGAAGGTGCCAGCTAATTGCTCGTCGCGGAGTGAAAGGAGGCAGCCAGCATAGCGGGAGTGGCCCGGCATATGGCGAGCAGTGAGCGCCCCCCCCCCATATTCATGAGATCAGAGCGACCTGCAGCTCCCCGCTCCAGCTTGTTACTGGGGGGAGGCTGAGACACGGTTGTCATGCAATCGCCCCGGCAGAATGGAAATGTGCCCGTTAAAGGGAGACGACCCACATCTCGGGCCGTTAGCCACGCCCTTCGTCCCCTTTGGAGCTGAGGACATTAAGGGCTTCTCCAGCTAAGTACATCCCGGCAGTGCAATGGCTCTAGAGCCCTAGGTTCCTGCCTCCGAGGAGCTTACAGCTCGCAGCGCGACCCTAAACCAGTGGCGTAGCTAGAGGGGGTGCAAAGCACCAAGTTTTGCAGGGAGCCTGACCACAGCGTGCAAGGGGCCCTTCAGAGCCATTCCCAGCATACGCCTCTGTTTTGTCCCAGGTCCCTGCCTCCGAGGAGCTTACAGCTCGTAGTGTGACTCTAAACCAGTGGCGTAGCTAGAGGACGGAAGCACTAAGGTTTACAGGGAGACTCACTGAAGCGTGCAAAAGGCCCCTCCCCCTTTGGAGGCATTACGGGTATAAGTGTCTGTTTTCTCCCCCCCCCCCCGCAAGGAGCTTACAGCTAGCAGTGTGATCCTAAACCAGTGGCGTAGCTAGAGGGGGTGCAAAGCACTAAGTTTTGCAGGGAGCCTCACTGCAGTGTGCAAGGGCCCTTCAGAGCCATTCCGGGCATATGCCGCTGTTTTGCTCCCCCCTCATACACAGAACGGATCCGAAGAGGGGGGGGCCTTGCTCGCTGTGGTGAGGCTCCCTGCAAAATTTAGTGCTTTGCACCCCTTCTAGCTACGCCACTGCCCTAAACTTCTTTACTGCAAACTAAGCCCTGCTATGTTCAGAGTTGTTTACTCACAGGTAAGCGTGCATAGGGTCTATTTATAAAAATGCCTACACCCTTTGGCAGTAAAACCGCCCCCAAAGGGTAATTAGCACCATAAAATTCAATACATGCTGTTCTGGGCAATTGCAGGGTTAGGTTTACACTTAAAGGGGCACAAAACAGCCAGCTTAAGACCTTCAGAGGCAGCGAAGCTGTAGTGCACACCTCTTGGGGACTCAGATCAACTGAACGTCCGTCCAAGAGCAGGTGGGTTTGTCATGCACTCCCCACTCTCACCCCAAAGGCTGCTTAAATCAATGAAGCCCCAAATGGGTGTGTGTCCCCCTCCAGTAGTGTGGCCCCCTGTAGGCATGCAAAGAAAGAGCTCCAGGCATGAAGTGCAGGGAGAAGGTGGGACATGCTGTGGAGCTTCCAAGAAAATCCGAGCCTGGTTGCAGGACAGAGCTAAGCCCTTGAGTGTGAGTGTGTAAAGCTACTGTTTTCACTGGAATTAAGAATCACAACAACCCCGCAGTCCACTTAGTTCTTAGCCTGCAATCCTAACCGTACTTACCTGGGAGTAAGCCTATTGACTATACTGAGAGTTACTTCTGAGTAGAAATGCCTAGGCTTGGGCCTTTCTATGTTAATGATTCAGCAGCAGCTCAGTGGCTTGTTCCATTGAAATCAGTGGGGCTCATTTCCGAGTTGGCGCTCACAGGGTCGGGCTGCAGCGGGGTTTGGAAGTGTGTTGGAATAGCGCTGTATAATTTGTGATCCGGGTGGAACAGGAAGCTACCGGTGCCCTCCCCTTTAAGCCGCTTCTGCCCAACGTTGCATGTACGCAACAGGGAACAAATATGTACACCTGTGGTCTGGGCAGAAATGGGTGAAAACGGAAACATTAACAGCACCAGCCTAGGCAGGTCTACTCAGAAGTAAGCCCATTGTGTTAAGTGGGGCTTACTCCCAGGAAAGTGTGCATAGAATTGCAGAGTGAGCCTAGGTGGAGGTTAATCTATCTATTGGGATCTGGGCATGGGCAGTCGCGTCGCCCCCCATTAACTAAAGAGGGGATGAGTTCTATCAGTGGCTGAACTAGAAGGGGCGTAAAGCACTGTTTCTCAAACTGTGGGTCACCAGCCAATTTCCGTGGGTCCCCATTCATTTCAATATTTTATTTTTGATATAGTACACTTGATGCTACCGTGGTATGTGACTGCATTTGCGGAAATGTGACACATCTTAACGGGCTACTATGTACAAGTATATGCTTTTAATAATGATACTAAATGGAACTTCCTCCTGGGTAAGTGTGGGTAGGATTGCAGCCTAGGATTGTTAAAAAATTTTCTGCTTGGTGATTAAAAATTTTCCTGCTTGATGATGTCACTTCTGTTCCTGACTTCACTTCCAGTGGGTCCTGACAGATTCTCACTCTAAAATGTGGGTCCCGGTGCTAAAAGTTTGAGAACCACTGTACTAAGTTTTGTAGGGAGCCTCCCCATAGTGTTTAAGTAACCCCTCTCCTTCGGAGCCAGGCGCAGGTCTCCCTTTTGCTTCCCCCTAGCACGGAATGGCTCCGAAGGGGAGATGGGGGGCCATGGGGGGGCGCTTGCTACATTGCAGAGACTCCCTGCAAAATTTAGTGCTACTTTGCTCCCCCTCTAGCTACGCCACTATTCAGGATCACTTGCTCCTTCCATGATCGTAGCCTGTTCCTTTGGGCATTCAAGGGTGTCAGCTCCGCGAGACACAGTGGGGTTTCCTTCTGAGCAGGGATGCCCTTCAGAGATCGCCTACCTTGTGTTGACATCAGTAGGACTTGCTTCCGCTGAAGACCTTTGTCCTCCGTAAATTAAACCAAGTCACGTCTAATTGGGGCCCTTATATGTGGCAGTAAACAAGGATCGCCAGCTAGTTTCAGCGCGTGGTCTAGACTGTACAAAACGCATGGTTTTAAGCATGTCTGTGGCATTCACACATTACTTTTGTTAAATGTTCAGAACACCACACGCTAATTTTAAGCATATAGAAATCAGCGCAAGCAAAGCGATCCCCTCAAGTTCCCGGAGAATTTCAGCCCAATATTTGGGTAGGTTTACTTCAAAGTAAATTGAACTGAATTTCAAGGGGTTTACAACCGGAGCCCAGGCGTGTTGACTCACAGCCCAAGCCTATGCGGGTCTACTCAGTACTTCTGGGTCTCAAGTAAGTCCTATTATAGTCAATGGGACTTACTCCCAGGAAAATGGGGAGAGGGTCGCAGCCTCAGAAGTGAACCCCACTGAGTTCAGTAGGACTTACTCCCAGGTGAGAGTGCAGGAGGTGGCAGCTTTGCACTCCGGTCTTCTGCCCGTTTTCCCGCCAGTAAATCCTCCCAGCTTCAATGGGACTCCTTGATTCTTAGTCAGCGCCCTCAGATCCCTCCAGCGGGTCCGTGCCGGCCCTACCAGCTGCCCGCCCCACTGAACTTTTCACCTTGCAACAGCAGCGCGGGGGCAGCAGCCACTCCATCAACAAGCCCGGAGTGGCGGCCGAGCGAGGCGGGTTCAGGCTACAATCCTAGCCACACTTTCCTGGGAGTAAGCCCAATTGCCTAAAATTGGATTTACGTCTGAGTAGACAGGCATAGGCTTGTGCTCTGAGGCTGCAATCCTAGCCACACTTACCTGGGAGTAAGCCCCATTGATTATAATGGAACCTACGTCTGAGTAGACACGCAAAGGATTGGGATCTGAAGCTGCAATCCTATCCACGCCTTCCTGGGAGTAAGCCCCATTGACTATAATGCGACTTATGCCTAGGATTAGGCTCTCACCCTCCCGGCAGCTTGGTGTCTGAGCCCAGTAACCCGAAGATGTCCGATGCTTATCTCGCGGGCGGCGGTGCCAGAGGTTATCGAGGGGGCAGCAGCAGGTGCTTCGTGGCGGACGGGAAAGCGACACGCTCGCCAGCGGGACCCGGAGGAGCCCCCAGCGGAGCCTCCCGGACGGCTTGATTGCCAGGCGCCTCATTGGGGGGGGGGATGAGCAGCCGGAGAAAGCAGAGACAGGGGCGGGGGGGGGGCGAGCTGAGGTCAAGCCGAGAGCGTGCTCGCTTCTCCCTGGGAGTAAACCCCAAGTGGAGAAAACATAGAATCACAGAGTTGGAAGGGACCTTAAAGGTCATCTAGTCCCACCCCAATGCACCAACCCAGATCTTCCGCAGCAGCCAGCGTGGGGTGGTGCAGTGGCGTTGCTAGAGGGTGTGCAAGGCACTAAGTTTTGCAAGGAGCCTCCACACGGTGTGCAAGCAGCCACTCTCCCTCCCCTTCGGAGCTATTACGGGTGGGGGGAGCAAAACGAATGAAACTGGAGCCCCCACTATCGATTCTGCACCAACTCCCAGGACCCTTTCGAACTGCCCCCACCCCCATCGCCTCCCACTCCTCTCTCTCATTCTGCCATCCCAGCACTGTTCACTGTAACTAAATATTCTTACTAGGAAGAGCAGAAAAAGTTGCCCTGAAGCCTGCACTAGTGAAAGCTATTTTAGTACAATTGCTAAGATCCAGAGCAGGACCAGGACACCATCTCCTGGTACCTGAAGGGGTACACCAGATGACTCCATCTTTACCTGGTGCCATCCCTTCATCGTACACAACTGCCCCTTTTCCAATTCTGGGTTGAAACTGAAGTAAGTTTAACCCCTGGGTTGCCAACTTCTTTTTAAAAAAGAATCTGATCTTGCTCCTGTGTTTTCAACAACAGCCAAAGTCACAGAAGCTGAGCAAATGAGCCTTTAATGGGCTCATTAATGGATGGGCTCATTAATGGGCTCATTAATTGGCTCTTTAATGGATATGCAATCCATGGTGGGAACCGGTGACATTTCTACGTGTCAGGCAGCTGTTGAAAGCGCAGGAACAGGGCCCCAGGGAAAGAACTGCTACCCCTGACTGACTTACTATCCCTGGCTGGGTCTTCACACGAACAGAGGTCCGCTTTGCCGGTAACACTGTCCTGAAAGGGAGGGGGAACAGTTTGCCCCCCACCCTTAACCACACTGCCTAACATGTTGCTCAAAATGGGCTGACGCCAGTTTAGGCAGATGTGGTTTTTGTTTTAAATACTGTGAGAAGGTCTCTCCCCAAACCGGTTGAGCCTGGATTGAGTCCACTGCAGTGGCATAGTCAGAGGGGGTGCAAAGCACTAAGTTTTGCAGGTGCCTGAATGCACCATGCAAGCAGCCCCCCCCCTTTGGAGCCATTCCAGGTGGGGGAAGTAAAACGGATCTCTGCTTTTCTCCCCCCACCTGGAATGGTTTGGAAGGAGAGGAGGAGAGGCCCCTTGCACAGGGTGACCAGATACAATGGAGGACACAGTGCCTACACCTTTAACCACTGTATAGAAGAAGGAATATTGCCAGATGTAGCTTCATGAACCTTTCCATGTTAAGATGCACCTGCTAAAATTCCTTCTTCTATACAATGATTAAAGGTATAGGCACTCTGTCCCCCTTTGTATACCTTTAACTATTGTTCATGGTCCATTGTCCTTAACCATAATCACCCTGCGCTTGGTGCCTTCAGGCGCCTGCAAAACGTAGTGCTTTGCAATCCTTCTTGCTACGCCATGGGTTCTGAGGGTTCATTCAATGGGGCAGACCACTGTCCAGCCATGCTCAGCGAGCAGTGAGAGAGGCAAAGGGCCCTCTCAAGACCCGGATCTCCTCGATGCGGGCATTCACGCCCTGTCTGAAAGGGGAGACGAGGCAGAAACTGGAGAAGGTTGGTCTCTGTCGCCTGCAGATGAGTCCCTGGCCTATTTTGCAGGGGGAGATGTTCTCTCATTCCAAGAAGCCCACATGGCGGCTGCTCTTGGGACCGAACCAGATTCGTTTCGAATTCCCGGGATCTCCAGGTTGAGGGGTTGGTGCCATCGCTGGTAAGTTCGCTGGCACTGCTTAAAAGTTGGGAATAAAGTTGGGAATAAAATTAGACCCATTTGCTTCTCAAAGGGTCTTTAAATCCGGGTTTGCGGGCAGATTCAAATCAACAGAATGAGGCTGCAATCCTAACCACACTGACCTGGGAGTAAACCCCATTGACTAAGAGGATTGACTTCTGAGCTGTTATGCATAGGATTGGGTTAGAAGGCTGCAATCCTTGTATACACACTGGCCTGGGAATAGGTCCCATTCAGCCCAATGGGACTTACTTCTGAGTAGACATGCCTAGAACTGGGCTGTAAGGAACACAAGCTGATGCTCTGGTTGATTGATCAAGGCTGAATTAGGTTGGACCCTGTTCTCGGATGGGTCACTTCATGTCCTGTTTAAGGTCGCAGTACTAAAGTACTACAACCAGTGCAGTTCAGCGCTTAGTTTTGAAGACCCTGTCAGGAGAACTCTGATTTTTCTGATGGTGTCTCCAGGCATTGTGGGCCAGGCATTTGGTGTTAGATCAGAGTTGCTCTAGAATCAGGATTTTCCCCCAAAGAGGTTCCCAATTCAATCATGCAGCTCAATTGCCCTGTGGGTGGATTTCCTGAGAGCAACAGGACGGTTGCTACTGGGGCAGAATTGCTGGACTACAATCCATTTGCTTCATCCAGTTGGGTTGGACAGATGAAAAGCAAGAACTTCACCACAGGGCCACTAACCAGTGACGTAGCTAGAGGGGGTGCAAAGCACTAAGTTTTTCAGGGAGCCTCACTGCAGTATGCAAGACGCCCCTCCTTTATTTTGCTCCCCTCCACCCAGAATGGCTCTGAGAGGGAGGGACCTCTTGCTCGGTGCGTTCAGGTGCCTGCAAAACTTAGTGCTTTGCACCCCCTCTAGCTAAACCACTGCCACTAACTTAATTCTTTCGAAAGGGGAGTTAGACAAAATCACGGACAATGGGTCTGTGTCTTGTATCTCAAACGAGCCTCCATGATCAGAGGCAGTGTACCCCTTGTTACGAGAATGAACAGAGAGGGAAAGCTAGGACAGCGCTCTGCTCCTGGGCTTCTTGGAAACAGGTCACTGGGGACTAGGAACCCTTCGTGGGATTCAGCAACACTCTTCCTATCGCTTTATGATGTACACACACAATCAATACGCACGACCCTTTACAAAGCATAAGTCCCCTGCCCCAAGGAGCTTGCAATGCAAAATTCCGTACAGGGGAGACGGCAAAGGACAGGGAGGGAGACATTTAATGGAGAATATAAAATATCTTTGCTTTTAATCCATTTTCTGTGGGCGTGGATGGACCACAGGATACCCCAAACCAGTTAAGTATTTTAGGATGTCAGGATCCTAAACAGGTTAAGATAAATTAGGGCCGTTAGTTTTACTGGCTCTAAACACTGCTGGTGTTATTGCTGGTGGTTGGTTTTTCGCCCTGTGTCTTTCTGCCAGTATCTTCCTAATTACCGTGGGACTTTTGCTTAAATCACGTTGAGTGTACAGTGGTTGGAAGGGGAAACCGTGCGTTTGGTTGGAAGGGGAAATACGTGGGTAGGATCTGAGGACCTTTTTGCCTTGGCCGGCGCCTAAGGCTACCTGCAAGTCAGGTTCCCTGACCTGGGAGCGCTTCAGTGATGCTGACTAAGGCCCTCTTTCTATGCCCACAATTACTCCTCCTATCCTAAACTCCTATCTAAACTAATGTTCGCTGTTTCCAAGGGGAATCTGGCACTGAGAACAGGTCCCAGAAGCCCAACTTGGTGATGGATCCCATTCAGCCTTCTTCCCACAACCGAGTATGGACTAACACGGAGTCGGGAAAGGCAGGGGTCTGAGAGCACTTTATGTTGGAGGAATCTAAAAAATTGGTTTCCTCTTTAGGGGGGAAGCAGAGTAACTTCAGCAGCAGACCCCCCCCCCCTTGCTGGGAATCAACCCCAGGGAAGCTCCCACACCTGGCTGACTGCTAATCAAGAAAGACAAACTACAATGGCTGGTTGAAGTTGCAAAAGAAAGTCATTTACTCATGGTTCCATAGAAGCATGTGTTACAGCATCTGATTATGATCAGAGGTTACACTAAACTTGAGATAACAAGGCCCTGGAGCTGCCTCATCCTGCTTGTGCCATGTGGTCAAGATGGCGTTGCCAGCAGAGCCCTGCTGTGACCCATCTTGTCAGGTCAGTGTTCAGTGAGGCGTGGTCAGAAGGAAGGGAAGGATATAGGGTCTGGGCCACACCCCCACATAGGTCATCCAAAGGGGACAGGTCAAGTGTAGGGTCACTGGGCCATGGCCTAACCCTTTCAGGACAGTATCCTGCCACCTCTGGACAGCAGACGGAGTTGCACCAACTCCAACACTTTAAAGCATGTCCAGTGGCATAGCTAGAGGGGGCGCAAAGCACGGCGTTTAGCAGGTGCCTGAACGCCTCCGTTTTGCTCCCCCCGCCTGGAATGGCTCCTAAGGGGAGGAGCAGGAGACGCTTGCACGGTGTGTTCAGGTGCCTGCTGAACTGAGTGCTTCGCATCCCCTCTAGCTACGCCACTGAGGATGGCGGACTGAGGCTTGCTTCAAAGTGTGGAATTTGGTTGGAAAGATAAAACCCCTTACTCGCTGCTCCTGTAGCTCTGGGAATCGGAGTGGGGGAGGACTCCTAATCATTACACAGGGCTTCCCCCCCCCGCCCCGTTTATGAATGGTCATACAAATGATATTGTCCGCCCCATGTGGAGTTGTGGTTTCCATAGGAGGGCACAATCCTGTGCTTGTCTAATCAGAAGTCCCACCTTCTTCAAAAGGACTCACTCCCAGCCAGGAAAGGGTGCATGGGTTTTCAGCCTGACTCTGGCTGCACTGGAGTTTATGGGACGACCCTTCTCACCCACCCATCACCCCCCAGTGAGAGAGAGAGAGAGAGAGAGAGAGAGAGAGAGAGAGAGAGAGAGAGAGAATTTAACCCGTTCCCTTCCTTTCGATGTTCTTGCAAGTTAAGCTGGTTTTAGACACGTCCTGTGAAAGTTCAGAGTAAGCTCGCAGGTAGGAAAGTGACTAGAAAAGTGTCTCTCGCCTATTAAAAACAGCCACCGCCTACCAAGAACCCAGTGTGTTTCAAACTCCATCCTTTTCAATGGAGAGGGTCACGCGGTGTTGCCTAGGCTTATGCGAATCAGCCCAGATCCCCCGATCTTAAGGAGCTTAAGTTCCATCTGCAATAGAGAAGTGGGCTCCCGAGAGCATGATTTTCAATTTTTTTTTTGTTTCACGGCACACTAGGAAGGCACTAAAGTGGTCAAGGCGCACCATCAGTTTTTGGACAAGTGACAAGGCACGCTGCTCTGCTGGCCAGGGGCTCACATCCCCCCAATGGCCCTACTAACGACCCTCCCCCAAACTCCCACGGCACACCTGCAGACCATTCGCGGCACACCAGTGTGCCAGGGCACAGTGGTTGAAAACGGCTGCCCTGGAGTAACTTTGGCTCTCTGCAGAGTGTTCTTTGTTCCGCAGATACGTGAATTTGAACTAACCGGACGGAGAAATGGAATATCCCAGAGGTCCGGGATCCACTATCCTAAAACAGTGACGGATCTCTCTGGGTCACAGAGCAGAGATGTGAAAAATGATTTCCAGGAAATGCCCTCCCGAGGGACTTTCAAACTGGCGCATTTTCCAGGGGTTGTCCAACTTCCATCAATCACAATGATTAATGGTAATAAATACTACTGTGTCTTCAGCTTGCGTGTGATATATTTTTTTAACACACAAGGGGTGTTTTGGGGGTATAATAATTCCACTTCGTTATTGCTGTGTATTCCAACTTTATGCGTGTCTACTTGGAAGTAAATCTTCCGTTCAGTGCCACTCACTTCTAAGCGTGCACTGGATTCTTTTTCCTGGCTATGCAATTTCCACAACAAAACAATTTCTGCTTATGTCATTTAAAAACAACGAGAGTTTTGGAAAGGAACCAGTTAGGCGAACTCTGAAGACTTTTTTTATTTGATCTCTTCCTCTTTCTCCCCCCCCCCAAAAGGTTTACATCAACAATGGCAGCTGTTGGTGCTAAAAATGGTTCATGTAAAAAGGCTATTAAAAAAAGATAAAAGCAGAACGAGTAGCAAACACTCCAGAATAAATAATAATCCTCCTGACCTAGAACATCACAAAGCAAAAGGAAACGGACATCGGAGTTGGACAGGCAACCAACAAAAATGGTTTAAATTCCCCCTCCCCGCAGTTTTTTCCCTTCTTCTTTTTCGGAGGTGACCATTAGGCCTGGCTGGATTCAACTTGGGCATCAGAATCCAATTGGAGCCGCGTCTCCAAGGTGGCTTCTAAAGTGCTTGCGCCAAGACCAGTTCCACCTACAAGACGGAGACAGTCTTCGGCTTGGAAGGAAGTAACCCAAAGCAAACCCACGTCCCCCTCCCTCTATTTACACCACAGGAAAACCGATCAACATTGAAGGATCAATTGGCTCAACATTGAAGGATCATTGGCTGCAATCCTAGCCACACTTTCCTGGGAGTAAGCCCCATTGACTATAATGGGACTTACTTCTGCATAGAATTGGGCTCAAAGGCTGTAATCCTAGCCACACTTTCCTGGGAGTAAGCCCCATTGACTATAATGAGACTTACTTCTGAGTAGACAAGCATGGCTTCGGCTCTCACTCCGGTTCTGTTTCCCTTCCTTTGAATCTGCATAGCTACTCGGTCTTGAAGACTGGATGCCCAGGGCTGATCCCCTGGGCATCCAGGGGCAGAGCTGAAGAGGAATCTCATCCTCCTTTCCCCTCGCCAGTTGCAAGGGAGAGGCAGAGACAGGCAGGCAACCCGGCAGTCTCCAGATCTCCCTTCCCACAAGGGAACATATCTCAAGGAGAGTTCCTCGCGCTGCGCTCCTCCTGCGCGCCCTTACTCGCAAGGAAGCTCAAATGAATGCGGGTGATTTGCCTGGATGTAAGTTCACCATCAAGGCTTAGGGGCAAATCCTATCCAACTTTCCAGCCCTAGTGTAGCCGTGGCAATGGGGTGCGCATTGCATCCTGTGGTGGGAGGGTAGTTTTGGAGGCCTCCACAAAGTAAGGGAAAAGTTGCCCCCTTGCCTGGGGCTGCAATGCAGCTGCACCCATACTGGAAAGTTGGATAGGATTGGGCCCTCAGCGCTGCTGCAGTGAGGATGTAAGAGACAGGAAAAACGGAGGGGCTAGTAGTGATCTGAGGATCCGCAAATCAGAAAGTTGGCTAGTTCAGTAAATTCTGGAAGCATTTGGTAAAGCTGCAGCCCTCAAGCTGCTCACTCCCAGACTCCTTCATTGATGGACTCCCGCAGACTAAGGGCCCAATCCTGTCCAACTCTCTGGTGTCGATGCAGCTGCAACAAAGCCCCAAAGTAAGGGAACGAATATTCCCATACCTTGAGAAGGACTCCATGATTGCCCCCCCCCCAACTGCAGGATGCAGCGTAAGCCCCGTTGGCATGCTGCATCAGTGCTGAAAAGTTGGATAGGATTGGGCCCTAAGCCACTGGAAATGAAAGGAATTTGGAAGCAAGGGGTTGGTCTGCAACTAAGTTCAGGAGGTGAGCCTGGAACCCAGGTCCCTCGGATCTCTGACGAGACCGGTACACCTTGGTCTCAAGTGTACATTTTTTAAAGTTAACTCTGCTGACAGCACTGACTTCCGCGGACTTGTGTTGAGTATGGAGCTGGGCGCGGCTTAAATCCAAGCGCTTCTGTTTAAGTCGGTCACAGATCGAGGTCTGGCAGGTGGCAGCCCCAACACTAAACATATTTACTTGGAATCAAGTCCAGCAGATCTTAAAGGATTACATGCCCAAGTAATGATGGTCAGGAGGATCTCAACTCGGACAATTAGTGCGTGATTCTAGGATATTTACACAGGAGAAAACTCCATTGTAGTCAATGGCTTACTTCCAAGTGTGTACATAGAATTGCCGTCCTAGGACAGCAGCAGTGAGTTATTCTCAAGATATGACTGCTGTAGACGTTTCAGAAAACACGGCAGTAGGCACTGGACACTTCCCCTGATCCCCTTACCCAGGCTGCAATCCTAACCAACTTTCCAGCCAACTTGTGGCTGACCTAGCCACAATGCAGACCCAAGGTAAGGTAGCAAACATGTCTTTACCTTGAGGAGGCCCCCTTAACTGCCTCCCCACTGCAGTACAGGTATGTCAAGTGCTGGAAAGTTGGTCAGGGTTGTGCACTCAGTGGGACAGACTTCCGAAACTCTTGGACAAGTTCCAAGTTAGGCACTTTGGTTGGATCGTGCCCACTGTCCCAGCGGCTCTGGTCCGAAATATATTTTTCCTGTCTCTGGCACTGCTAACTAGTAAGGAGGGAAGGAAAATCCCAAGATTTTCTCTAGCGAGTCCTTCAGAGACGAGGATTCCAGTACCCCCATTTTAAAGCCGCTTTGCCATTAGATTCCCTTGCTTGCTAATGAAAACGTGCTTGAAGACGGGAGCGCCCAGAAGACCTGAGGATCCAAAGCTTTTGCTACCGCTCTGGACCAGCGCAGGTGGCTACTACTTCAGAGAAGTTGCGCTGAAGTGGACGGGAAGCTGTAATTCTAGACACATTTTCCTGGGAGTAAATCGCACAGAACGCAACGGGGCTTACTTCGGAGTAGCAATGCACAAGGCTGGAGCCCAAAGTGTCCTTGCACGTTGTGGTTGTCCCCACCGCTTTCCCACTTGGCCTGGCCAAGATCCTGCCCCGCTCACGTCGTCTATGATCAGCCCCCCTCCACACCGCCCAGCACCTCCGTCCATAAGTCCAGACGGGCTACCCCCGCCTGCCTCCGTCCCGCTGCCAGGCAGCATCCCTAGCTGGCCTCGTCGGAGTCACTGTAGTGGGATCGGGGCGAGAACTCGCCATCGCTGCGATGGGCCGGCGGCGAGGGTTTCCTCCGCTCGTGCTGCTGGCCGGACGGGGGCAGAAGCTGGGCGGGCGACGGGGCTTTCTGTCCCAGCAGGGCGCCCTCCGAGAAGGAGGGGAAGTGCAGCGGGTCCAGCTGCAGCGAGTAGCCCCCCGGACCGCCTCCCAGGGGCTGCTCCTGGGCCAGGCGCGTCCTGCAGTGCCCCGGGGCCTGGGAGCGCGGCTGCGGGGCGCCCCCTGCGGGCGGGGCGCAGGCCTGGGGGGCCGGCTGCGGGGCGCCCTCGGGCTGGGCGGGCGGCGGGGGGCTGTGCAGCAGTTCGGCCAGGGCGCTGATGTAGATCTGGGCCATCTGCAGCGTCTCGTACTTGGAGAGCTTCTTGTCGTTGTTGAAGGAGGGGATGACGTTGCGCAGCTGGTCGAAGGCGTGGTTCAGCCCGTGCATCCGCCGCCTCTCCCGCGCGTTGGCCGCCAGGCGCCTCTGCTTCTGCACCCCGCTGGCCGGGGGCGCCGAGCGGAGCGCGCCCCCGGGGGCGCAGGGCGCGCGGGACCGTGGCGGCGCCGGGCAGGGCGCGCCCCCGGCCTGGTGGTGCTGCTGCTGGCGAGGCTGCGGCTGCTGCAGGGCGCACGGCTTCCCCGGCGCGCCGCCGGCACTCCTGCCGCCTCTGCTGCCCAGGTGCGACTCCAAGAGCTCCTCCTCTTCTTCCTCCTCTTCCTCCTCCTCCTCCTCGGCTGCTGCCCCCGACAGCAAGTACCTGGGGGAGGCGGCCACGCGGCCAGGGTAGCAGAGCCCCAGCCAGGTGGAGGAGGCGAAGGCGCTGCCCCGACCCGCCTGCTCCGTCCCCAGCAGCAGGTTCTCCTCCAGCTGCTGCGTGCCCAGCTCCCGGCTGCCGTCATCCCACTCGCTGCTGGGCGCAGCAGCCGCCGAGCGCAGGTGGCTCATGGTGCACCTCGGCGCAAGGGGTGCCTACCGCTGTCCACACGCGCGCCTCAGGCGCTCCCCCCCCCCGCCTGGGAACAGCCGCCCCTGAGCTCCTCCTGCCCGTGCGCTCTCGGACAATACCGCTCCCTCCGTGCGCACACGGCCCGCGTGCAACCAGGCTTCTCCGGTTGCGCAGGGCGCTGCGCCCCCTTTAAAAAGCGGCACGCGCCGGGGTCCCCCACCCTCTTCACCTCCTCCCTCCACACGCACGCATTCACACCCCCTCCCCAGCGCCCCACCCTCCACCTCCAGCCCTCCTCGCGCCTGTCGCGTGTCGGCTCAGCCATTGGAGCGCGCGGGGGCCGGTCGCGTGTGCAGAGCCAATGGGCGGAAGAGGGAAGGCTGCGGTTTGTTGGGGCTTTTCTTTCTTTTGGCCCGGGCCGGAGCGCAGTGTTGGGGGAGGGGAAGGAACCGGGGCAAAGCCAAAAAAGGGTGCAGAAAGGACTGGGCGGAGGAGCTCTCCAAGGAACGCTGGCCCGGCACGGGCTTCCAAGCCCTTCCTGCCCAACGCTGCCTATGCGCGCACCTGTGGGCTGGCTGGGCACAAACGGGTTAGTGAAGAGAGGTGGTCCTGGAGCGTGGCAGGCTGTGGTGGGCACCCACGTGCCCCTGTGTGACCAGGCAGCACTGCAGCAGTTTGTGCGAGAGAAACTCCTGTGAGTGAAGCGTGCCAAACTGTGCAGAAAGGGGCGCCGCGAGCGCGCACGCGGGTCTCCAAACGGCACCGCTGCGAGAACACAGACTGCAGAGAGGTGGTCGTGTAGGGTGGCAGGCTGAGCTGGGCGTTCACGTGCACCTGTGTGACCACGCAGCAGCAGCATGGGGGGGGGGAAGAGAGAGAGAGAGAGAGAGACAGACTCCTGTGAGTGAAGTGTGCCAAACTGGGGCAGAAGGAACGCAGCCAGCGCGCAGGCGTCCGTGTGTCTCCAAATGGCACTGCGCGCGCGCAAACTGCCAGATTCCCTGTCAGCAAAGCCTGAGGACCCCTGCGGGAGAAAGACGGACCTCCACTCTTTAGCATGGCCCTCCAAGTGGAACATGTTTCAAGCGAGCCCGCCCCAAAGTACTGGAGGTCGCTGAGAGACTGGGTAGGGAGCGCCCGCCTCAGTGACAGCCCCCTTAGTGCGGGAGGCGAACCCGAAAGGGACCCCCGAGGTGCAGCTCCTCTTGCGCTGAGGGCCAGTCCCATCCAGTTTCCCAGTGCTGGCGCAACTGTGCCAGCGGGACGTGCGCTGCTTCCGTGGTGAAGGGGCAGTCACTGGGGCCTCCTCCAGGTCTGGGAACGCGGGCTCCCTTCCCAGGGGGCTGCCCCGGAGCTGGAGAGTTGGCGAGAACCGGCCCTCAGGCAGCCCTCAGCACCAGCCCGGCGAAGAGGCAGCTCCTGCCAGCTGGGGCGCGCGTCAGCCAGCCAGCCAAGGCGCCAGAGGAGCGAGCGAGTGCACCTCTGGAGCCGCTGGGCTGGGGAGAAGGGAGCCGCCTGGCGCGTGCGGGAGCCTGGGCCGCCGCAGGGCGCCCGCAGCCAAGCTCCTTAGGCGGACGAGCGAGTGCGCTCGCCCTGCTGCTGCCAGACTAACGGGGCTGTGCCTGTGCGCAAGGCTCCTGGCGTGCGCTCCTGCGCAGCGTCGCGAAGGCAGCCTCACTTCGCAGCCGGGAAAATCCTTCCCCCAGGGGCCAAGTGGGAGAACTTTGGGCTGCGTCGGTGGCGTAGCTAGAGGGGGTCAAAGCACTAAGCTTTGCAGGGAGCCTCACAGCAGCGAACAAGGGGCCCCTCCCCTTCAGAGCCATCCCAGACAGGCACAAGCCTCCTCCATTTTGCTCCCCCAACTGCCATGGCTCCCCAGGGGAGGGGCCCCTTGCACGCTGAGTGAGGCTTCCCAGGAGAACTCAGCAAACGTCAACAGGATTGTGCCCTATATCTATGTGTGCCTGGAAGTGTGCCTCATTGAGCAGGATGAGGCTTCCTTCTCAGTGAACGGGTTTAGAATTGCACTGTTAGGCTGCAATCCTATGCACACTTTCCTGGGAGTAAACCCAATTTATCACAGTGAGTCTTACTTCTGAGTAGACATACCTAGGATTATGCTGTCAGACTACAGTCCTGAACATTCATTTACTTAGAAGCCATTGAACACAATGGGCCTTCCAAATAATCCGGTCATGGGGGTCATGTTTTGCTACTCTTACTTATTCACTTGCATGGCTGTTCAGGATCATCTCCAAGTGCTGATGACTGAAAAAGCTTAGAAAGAAAATTCATTCTACAGAATGAGTGAAAATGGAGCATGAGGCATGTATCCTTATTTTTCTGTGGATAGACAAATCAATCATCAGCGAATAAAGAATATCTTGTTGGAATTAATTACATTTACTTTCAGTTACATCAAACTTTGGAGTTAAA
Organism: Tiliqua scincoides; assembly: GCF_035046505.1. Classification (NCBI taxonomy): domain Eukaryota; kingdom Metazoa; phylum Chordata; class Lepidosauria; order Squamata; family Scincidae; genus Tiliqua; species Tiliqua scincoides. The sequence continues at coordinate 16,077,766 of NC_089826.1, read as the reverse complement.
TCCTGTATTATTTTCATTCTACTGAGTTATGGGTGTTGCATAGAATGCTTTCCCAAGCATTCAATGCATATTCAGTAAAAAAAAATTGAACACAAGGAGGGAGTAGGTCTTACTACCAAGTTAAGCGTGCATAGAATTGGCCTGTATGTACAGAGAACTTGTGTCTCTGCCCTCATATACGCACTTTCTTATCAGTTACACAACTTTTATTATATAGGGAACAAGCAGTTGCCACATGTCACTTTTAGTGACTCCATAAAACGGCTCTTTCCCTTTTCTCCCAAGTTAAGCTTGGGTCAAGGGTTTAAAGGCTAACAACCAGAAATATTGTGGGGAATCATTGCCAAATAAGCAGAACATGAATTCTGGTAACCAAACAGCATGATAAGTCTATTCGGGTCAACTCAGAGGTAATTACTGTTGTGCTTAATGGGGCTTACTCTCAAGCAAGTGTGTATAGGATTGCAGCCTAATAAAGTTCATTGTCTGATTACTTAGTATGGTATTTGGTACAGTATTCTTTATAGCTCCACACTTGGACATGAGTCTTTTAAAATGAAAGCTGAACATTCAGAGTGGGAGTCGGGAATAATCCACTCATGCCCCTCTCTGGGACTATAGCAATGCAATAGTCTCAGTCCTATCTAGGATTGGGTCAGCATGCACAGGGTTATACAACAGAGGAAATGTGTTCTCCTGTCATAAAATGGCTGCAGATGGACTGTAGAGAAGGAGGCAGGAACCACTCTGCAACCACCGCCACAGCACCCACTGGAGCAGGTAAAGCATCAGTGGGGGTGGGGCAGGGAGGAGGAGGAATGGGGGTGAGGAGGCTGTGGAAGGGGTGGAATTGGCAATGGTGCATGCCAGATCCTATTCTCTTTTCCAAGCCTCCCTGCCCCCTTTGTCTCCTAGGACTTGCACCAGCAAAATTGCTAGCGCAGGTCCAAGGAGACCCATTGTAGAGCAGAGGCTTATGGAGGAGTAAAGGGATTTAAATCCCATTTCCCCTCTGAAATCTCCCAATCCACCCCCCCCCCTCACAAGATACAGTGTACCTGTATGAAATGGGCCAAGCCAGATGTTTAAACCAAACAGACCCACAGAAGTTACTGGGAATAATAGATATTCTAGTACAGTTAGCGCCCAATCCTATCCAATTTTCCAGCACCTGTGGAGTGGTGCCAATGGGGTGTGTGCTGCATCCTTCAGTGGGTGGCAGTCAAGGTAAGGTAACATTTGTTTCCTCACTTCCGGGCTGCATTGCAGCTGCACTGGTGCTGGAAAGTTGGATAGGATTGGGCCCTTAGCTTGCAAGGTTTTGCCAACTTATCTATCAGTAAGACCGACTGAACACAGTGGCATGTTATTCTGAGTAAACGTGCATAGAGTCCAACGTTTTCTGGTGCAGGATCTCCCTTCATTTGTTCAGTTTAGGGGAGTTGGGAGTTATGACCATGGAGTCCTTGTTGAAGGCTTTGAAAGTAGTTATCAGCCAAGTTAGTGAGAAGGTTATAACTACAGCTTTATCCTGTATTCACTTTTCAGCTTCCTGATGCTGCTGGTTACATGTTCACAGTGCTGTCAGTTTGACAGGAGGCTTATGCAACTCATGACTTCCCAGCTCTGCCCCCAATTTGCCCATTTCTCCACCCACTGGTTGGAATCTTGCTCCGTTATAATCAATGGGAAATTTTTTTAAAAACCATTGATCATTACCATCACATTCCTTGTATCAAAATTGTTACACCAGAGACTAGGGGTTGGACTAGGGTGAGAGTATGTGAAGATCTTATGGACTGCCGGCCAGCAGAGAGGTAGGTGGGAGCTGAGGAGGTGGTGTTCTGGGGTGAGGGGAAGTGGAGGGAGGGTGGGGAGAGGGCACTGAGGAGGCTTGCCAGTGAGAGGGAGTGGGGAGGGAAGAAGGGAGGACCAGTGGAGCTTTGCTTCACTGGATCATGAGCCTCCCTGTCAGGCCATCCACCCTGACACAGGGTGACACACCCAGGGTGACACACCCTGACACACCCAGACACAGACTCTGAATTCTGCGCCTACCCTCTGGTCATCTAGAATCAAGTAGTTCCATTGTGGGGCTACTTGCTTAACCCGGGGGAAGGGGGATGAACATTCCCTTCTTCTGAGGAGGTGGCATCACTGCCTGGGGCATGCTGTATGCAGTGGCAGCCATTTTCAGTGCCACTGCAGCACCGGGCAGCTCAGGATTGCTCAATTCTCAGTGCCCCCCCCCCACACACACACCCTGTGCCAACTTACTAACACCTTATTGCAGCAGTTCTCAAACTTTTAGCATTGGGACCCACTTTTTAGAATGACAATCTGTCCAGGACCCATTGGAGGTGATGTCATGGCCAGAAGTGACATCATCAAGCAAATTAAATTAATTATAAATAATTAAATTAAAATAAAATAATTAAATAAGGGGGAGCCAATCCTGTTCCACCAACTGAATCTACTCTGAAGTAAGTCCTATTGTGGTCAATGGGGCTTACATCCAGGAAAGTGTGGGTAGGATTGCAGCCTGTGAGCCCAATCCTATGCATGTCTACACTGAAGTAAGTCCCATAGTGGTCAATGGAGCTTACTCTGTAGTCTGCCTTCACAACCCCCCAAAAAGAATCAGTGAGCTCTTCAGCCCTCCCAGTGCCCAGTTTAAAGTTCTTCTGTTTCAGGCACATCAGAATAAAACCCACCTGGCTTTGCAAGTGCAAAATAGAAAATTTTCCCCTTACATTCAAGCCTCTTTTTTGTTCTTTTTTTTGGGGGGGGGGGAGGCTGCCATCTGGAGCAGCTCCATCGGATCAGGACCCTTCTGGTGTTCTCACATTCCCCTTTGCCTGGCCTGACCAGCAGCCAAGGCACATCTGCCTACTCGTGAGTAAACGTGACTGTGAGGCTGCTTTGCTTTCCATAGGGCTCCATAGACTGGGAAGGAGGCAGCTGGGAGGGAGGAACCTCCTTCTCTGGTGTTTTTGGGGGTTGCACTGATTGGATGAGGACCATTCTGACTTCCTTGGAGCCTCTCAGCCTGCCTCAACTCAGGTAAGTCCGCCTACTCGCGAGTAAACACGGCCACTGGCTTCATTTCGGGCTCAGACTCGCAGCTGGGAGGGGGGAGCAACTTGGGTGTTTTGGGGAGGCTGCGTTCATTAGATCGGGACCATTCAGGTGTCTTTGGATTCCTCTCAGCCTGCCCTTTCTGACGGACTATGGCAAGTACGCCCACTCGCGAGTAAACACGTGATACGACTCACTTTCACTTTCCATAGGGCTCCATGCATTTTTTCCTTCCAGCTTTTTGGCCATAACTTTTGAATGAAAGGAGTGATTTCCATTCTGTTTTTTTGCACTGCACTCTGCCAGCCATTCCGCATCCAACGGTGTATGGCATGACATGGTAGCTCCTAACCCCGTGATGTTAGCGCATCTGCGTCACCCCCCATGCACACACCGGGTGAGGCCTGCACCCCCTGCACCCCCTAGCGACGCCAGTGGCTGGGAATGAGTGCAACTGCCAGGCAGTGGTGTGGCCTCTGGGCTGTGAGGGGAGGGCAGGATGGGGGAAGGAACTGGAGTGGGGGAGGGGACCAGTGGAGCTCTGCTCCACTGTATCCTAAACTCAGGCTGAAAAGCCTGACATGGAGTCTCTCAAGTCTGTGCTGGCAAAATAGTGCAGGGGAACTAAAGTCCCTTTCCCCTGAGGAGACTTCCGGCTGCTCCCTGGCACCTGCTGGATACAGCGGTAGCTGCTTTGGTGCCACTGCTTCAGAGGATGCCAAGAAGCTCAGGACTGGACTGCTATCATAGGACTTTGTGCTATCAAGCTTAGTCTCCATAGCAGTGATTCACAATTGCACAATCAGCACTACCTCATAATAGCATATACTGCATATATAGCATATATACTCATATATAGCTGATATACCCAACAAGATAGATTCACACCACTTGCCTCATTTAACATGAAACAGTAGTCACAGTGATGCAGGCCTCTTTCTGCAACATACACATATTAATATGTATCTTTATAACTGCAGCGCGTAAAATAACACTTATATTGAGATGCTGTAATATTTGTTTGAACTGGGCAAATAATGGTTTCAATCCATTAAAATAAATATAAGCAATAACTAAAAATATCCTTTAGTTAAACATCTTACTTCATGCCCATTCCAAACTATTATTCAACTATATTTAATAAAGAAAATAGTTTACTTTTCTCTACAGTACACAAAAAGGAAAAAGTTCATGTAAAAAGCTTATTTTATATGTAATGAAATGCATTAAATAATTTGGATGGCAAGTCTGAAATCCCATAGGCAGTACCTGATTTTTGAGCTCTAAAAAGGGCTTGGGTGGAATGAAGTTGTTCTTTCCTAAGCCAGTTAGTTTCATTGACATAAGCAGGGCACAATGCTGAGTAAATAGAATTAGGGTCAGGGTGCTAGTTTGTGATCCTAAAGGGAATTAATTGGTTTACAAGAATAGAAAACAAATGTTTTGAGACCTGTAGCTTTGGTCCCTGTAGGGCTGTGCTGTCAGTTCAGTAAACTTTAATGAAACAGAGAAAAATAAACTCAACTCCATGTAGTCAGACAACTGAAACATAGATTGGTTTCCTGTACCTTTAAAAAAAAAAATCACTTGCTACTTTTAACCCTTCATCTTGCAGCAAATCTAATCCTTTATTAAAACCCCTTACCCTGTCTGTGTACACACAAATCCTTTGCTTGCTACACATACATGCCAAGAGTCAAAGTCAAAGGCAGTAGGTGACTTGTGTCTGGGCCAGGTTTAGCTCAGCTCTCCCAGAATAAGATAAATGTAAGTGATGAAGAACTCCTGGGGTTAGCTGAATTCATTTTGTATTCAACACTGCCTGGCTCTTTTCTCTTCCCCCTCTCTTTGTATGTTCAAGCCTACTTGAGTTTCTTTTCTCTTTTGTTAGCTCTTTTGATGTGATTCAGGGTACACCCTGCTGTAGAGAGAACTTCACAGGAATCGGAAATATAAGCACACCACTCAGGAACAGTCAATGTATAATAAATAGCAAGAATGTCTGAAGGCTTCATGATGTATTTTCTACAGAATCAAGGTGAATAAGACTCATCAACAGAGTTAAAGGGAAAGACCAGATAGATTGAAACTGTTGATATCCTTACTGTTAAAGAATCCTGATCCCAAGCACATTTAGAAATTTCTTTAGCTGATATCAGCACAACATATTTCAAAGTTAAATCAAGTTTATGTTGGATCAGAGTGAATGAGAAGCCAAAGTGTTACTGAGTTTAGGAGAGTGGATTCTGGAAGATCACCCAGAATTAAAAAGGACCAAAATAGGAAAGGACCAGTTTAACACAATGAAATTACAGAAAATGCCCACTTTTCTTAAGTTGTTGAAATATATATTTCAGGATTGATTTTTAATTTTTTTCTATTCATTCCTCAGAAGCATTACTTGTGTTAAGTGCATCACACAAAGGGCACAATCCTAACCCCTTATGTCAGTGCTTTCCAGCACCTTTCCAGCACTGACATAAGGCAATGCAGCTCTGAGGTACGGGAGCAAACTTTGAGGAGGCCTCCGTGAGTGACACCCAACTGCAGGATGCAGCACATGTCCCATTGGCACTGCTATGCCAGTGCTGGAAAGCACTGACATAAGGGGTTAGGATTGCGCCCAAAGTCAAATATAAATTTGAGTTGTCCACTGTAGCACTGTTTCTGTTGTCTTTACTGCACCATATTTTATCATGTGGAACTGAATCTACTGTTGGAGGCCTGAACCAAATATTCAAATGAAAGCTTTTCTGTCAAAAATAACTTCTGAATAATCTCAATCCATTTTCCAATGAGTAAATAGAGATACTTACACATTAAATAGTTTATACTGCACCTTAACATATTTGAGTATTTTAGCAAAATTGCAGTACTTTTTGAGATGTTTGGGTAGTTGCTTAACAACCCACCCTAAGTATTTATGTGTAGGAACAGCAAGTTTTCAGATTGTTATTCTCATTTAAGATGAAACTCAAATGGCTTAATGAACATAGAGGTTTTGTCCTAAATGAATTTTACCTAATGAAATTTTATCCATCTGTTTAGTTAATGTTTGCTAAATGACAAACCTGTCATCTGCTATGCTTCTGCCTGAGACATCTTTTCTGGAAGTAAACCTACTAATTTCCCTAGAGCAGTACCCTGCACATGCCTGATCTTGTCGAAGTTCGGAAGCTAAGCAGGGTCAGGCCTGGTTAGTACTTGGATGGGAGACCACCTGGGAATACCGGGTGCTGTAGGCTTATACCATAGTCTTTCGAGACTGAAGGTTGCCAACCAACCATTTTGGTTTCCAAACTCCTACAAAGGAGTTGGGGACCCTGTAAGGCTTGGTGACAGGCCCATGGTCAGGATTCTAGAGGTGTGTGAGCAACTATTTTTTCAGGGTGGGCAATTTTGTTGGGTATATATACTTGTGCGCAAAGTTAAAAGAAAAGCATGGAGAAACATCAAAGACCCAGAAATGTGAGGGTGGGAAAACTGCTGACTCAGGATGGGCAATGCCCGCCCTGCCCCCCTCTAGCTACAGCCCTGCTTGTTGGAGGCAGGGGTGGGACAGTGCTGCAGTGATTGTGCCACTGTCATGACCACATGAACAGATACGTAGAACACAAGGAGAACTCATTGGACTGTGAGAATGAAGACAGTTCAATCGGGTCTTGAAATAAGTGTTAAAAGAAGGTTCTGAAAAAGAAAAAAAATTATTATGCGCATCTTCATTGACTAGACTGAGAGCCCAGTTCTATCCAACTTTCCAGTGCTGGTGCAGCCGTAAAGCAGCCCCAGGTAACAAATGTTCCCTTACCTTGAGGAGGCCTGTGACTGCCTCCTTACTGCAGGATGCAGCACACACACACACACACACACCCCATTGACATGGCTGCATTAATGCTGGAATGTTGGATAGGATTGAGCCCTCAGTATGGCTCACTTCAGAGTAAGCAGGTCCTGGATCACATAAGTGCAGGTTATGTTGCAGGTGCAGGATTGGAGGCTTGAGTATTGAACAGGCAGCCTTACCTTTCTCTCAACCTTATTTTCTTTTTCAACTCTTTACAACTCTCCTATTCCACCTCTGTTTTCAGTCTGTCCATCCTCTGCCTTACCTTTGTGCTGGAAACAGAAAAGTTCTTTCTATGTTAGTTCCTCTCATTAGAAAGTGTGACATCTCTCTATGAATTTTGACTCACTCCCTTTAACTCTTTTACTCCCCTTGAAGCAAATCATTTTTTGGAGAGGGGGAGGTTGCCCCCTTTGATGTGTGTGTGTGTGTGTGTGTGTGTGTGTAAGCACTTTTTTTTTTTAGTTATGAACTTCTGCAAGCCTCTGCAGTTCAGCAAGTACCCAGAAGCCTTCCTTTTGGATCCATTTTGATTATAATCCTAACAATAGGCAGTAGGGATGTCAGAAATAGAGGGAGGAAAAGGATCTCAATACTGTGTGTACAAATCCAGTTAAACTGGTTATGGTTTTTAAAATATTCTGATTTTGAACAAGTTGACTTCTAGAAAGTGACTAATAGTGTGATACTTAGAGAATTGTGAAGTTATGGCATTATAGATGACAGTCTAGTATTTACTTTATCAGGTACATGAAGATGGAAGTTGCACACATACACTGAGGTCCAGTGGGTGATAAATACTTTTAATGAAGTGAGAGCAAGTATGCCAAGGAAAACAGATGCTGTCATCTCGTCTAATATACAGTACTGCAGTGTTTCTCAAACTGTAAGTTGGGACCCACTGGGTGGGTCATGAACCAATTTCAGGTGGGTTCCCATTCATTTCAATATATTATTTTTAATAGACTTGATGTTACCGTGGTATGTGAATTGCATTTGGAGAAATGTTGTACATCTGTACTTTTTTTGTTTTTGTTTTTATGGTTAATTCTGGTATACTCTTGTACAAGTTAGCCTGGGGTTCTCACATTTTTACTTGGCTTTGCAAGATACAGTGTGGAAAACAGGTTTTACTGTCCATTGTGTAGCTTTCCAACAAGGTGTCACACAGCAGAGCTGGGAGCATAGAAGTAAGGACAGAGCACTCAACAGGGTTACAATTCAACTGTCACAATCTAAACCATTTCCAGGTCACACAAAAACTTCCCCTTCCCCTTCATTAAGGCCTCTGTCTGAGCAAGGAAGTTGGCCAGAAGGATCATGTGATGTAGGCTGTTCCTGATTGGATGCTGCGTCTGGACTGAAATTAGGAAGTCACAAGGGATCATAGGAGTTCCTTAATGGATCAGCTGATAGAAAGCATGTTCTAGGTTCACCCCACACAATTGGGCCAGTACTGTAGTTCACACGAACACCAGTCTTGGTGATGTATTTTCCATTTGATTCCATGTCTCCCTGCTGGAAATAAGCTGCAAAGCGATGCATGTATTGGTCATAGGTCAGGAGCGCATGGGTTTCTGTTCCATAGCAGTTGATATACCAGATGCCCAGCATTGCCAGCAGTACAGCCACGTTCTTTTCCAGGGGAGCAGTGCGGAAGTGATTTTCCATCCAGTGGGCTCCAGCAAGCAAAGTTGTCCAAACCAATGTGCAGGGCAATGGAGAGGCTGATGGCAGATCACAATGAGTAACGACCACCAATCCAATCCCAAAACTCAAACATATTCTGAGTATCAATTCCAAAGTCCTTCACTTTGGGCCCATTGGTCGACAAGGCTGCAAAGTGCTTGGCCACTGCAGAAGAATCTTTTGCAGCATGAAGGAACCACTCTTTAGCTGTTTCTGCATTGGTGATAGTTTCTTGGGTGGTGAAAGTTTTGGATGCAATGATGAAGAGTATTGTCTCAGGATTTAGCTCAGCCAGAGTTTTGGCTATATGGGTGCCATCAATGTTTGAGACAAACCAAATGAGTGGCCCTCCCTTGGAATAGGGCTTCAGAGCTTCAGTCACCATGAGGGGGCCTAGATCAGATCTGCCAATCCCTATGTTGACCGCATCTGTGATTGCTTTTCCAGTTAGCTTTTCCACTCATCACTGTGAACTTTCTGGCAGAAGTTCTTCAGCTTCTCCAGCACTTTGTTCACTTCTGGGACTACATCTTTGCCATCAATGGATATTGGGGTATTCGAGAGATTCCACAAAGCAATGGGGAGCACGGCTTGGTTCTCCATGAAGTTGATCTCACTGCTGAACATTTTCTCTCGAGCCTTCTCAATGCCCCTTGATCTTGCCACATCAATCAATAGCTTCTTCACATCTTCCATAATGAGATTCTTTGAGAAGTCCACCAAGATGTCTCCTTAGTCACTCTTCAGTGTCAGGCTGAACTTGTGGAAATGCTCCGGGTTGGCCTCAAAGAGCTGCCGCAGCAGCAGCCTGACAGCGTTGACCTTGTGCCAGTTGGACAGCTTCTGAAAGGCGGTGTCCACGGACAGGGCCTTGGCTGCGGAGGGGCAGAGCAGCAGCAGGAGTACATCTGTACTTCTGGTCATGACATCACTTCCGGTGTGACATGATAGATTCTCATTCCAAAAAGTGCGTACTGGTGCTAAAAGTTTGAGAACCACTGCTGAGTTGTGTATACCTCTGGTCTCTTGTATTCCCCACACTTTGTTTCCTTTCATGCATCAGATGACTCAGGTAATCACATGTAAATGAATTGGTCTACAAAGTATTACTTTCCTATAGCTATACAGCAAACCCTCCCAAAACATGGGGGGGGGGGGTATGCAAGATAAGTCATGGTTAAGGATGAGGAAGGAAACTGGTGCTTATTGGGCCAGCATTTCCCAGAATGCACAGTGCTCTTACAATAGCTGTCAATAGTGCTGGGGCAAAGCACTGTAATGAATCGGGGTTAAAGGAAGCAATCTTATGGGAGGTATTTCTGTACTGCACTTTGAATACAGTACCACTGAAGTTAAGGTGCATTGAAATTAATGAGACTTGGGGCCCAGTCCTATCCAGCTCTCCGATGCAGCCATGCCAATGGGCTGTGCACTGCATCCTGCGGTGGGGGGGGGGGGGGAGAGTCATGGAGGCCTCCTCAAGGTAAGGGAATATTTGTTGCTGTATTCCAGGAATGTCAGGGCTGTATTGCAGTTACATCAGTGCTGAAAAGTTGGATAGGATTGGACCCTTAAGAGTGCAATCCTAATCAACTTTCTAGCACTGCCTTAGCTGTGCCAGTGGGGCATGCGCCACATCCTACAGTTGGGTGACAGTCACAGAGGCCTCCTCAAGGTAAGGCAATGTTTGTTCCCTTACCTCGGAGTTGTATTGCCCTTACCTTGGTGCTGTAAAGTTGATTAGGGTTGTGCCCTAAGTCAGTCAAGACTAACTTCCATGGTATTTAGTCATGACTAATTTAAGAACAGTGTAGGCATTTCAACTTTACAGCAGGAGCGTCTGTCAAACATAAAGACTGCAGGCTGAAAGTGGGCCCTGGAAACAATTTATCCAACCCCCCCCCCAGGTTATAATTGGGCTCTCCTAGCTTGATAATTAGGCTCTCTCATATCTTGAAAATATGCACAAGATCTGCACATTTTCTCTTCTGTTATTTGCAGCTATAGAGTTTCTAGGGGAGAACAAAGTGCTTATTTCTGGCCATCATCTGCTGAACGATGTCACTTTTTTGCTTAATGACATCACACTCAACTCTCAGTAGATGCCATGAATGCTAACTTAGGCCCTCTGTATGAAACAAGTTTGACATCCCTGCTCTATGGGATCCCCTATGCTTGGCTGACCATCATTTTAGGGCACAATCCTAACCCCTTATGTCAGTGCTTTCCAGCACTGGCATAGCAGTGCCAATGGGACATGTGCTGCATCCTGCAGTTGGGTGGCACTTACAGAGGCCTCCTCAAAATAAGGGAATGTTTGTTCCCTTAACTCAGAGCTGCACTGCCTTTATGTCAGTGCTGGAAAGCACTGACATAAGGGGTTAGGATTGCACCCTTAATAAATTAGACTTGATGTAGTCATAAGTGACTACATCTGGGAAAATTACAGATCTGTGCTTTTAACAGTCTACAATGTATATGCTTTTAACAATAACAGTCAATGGGGCTTACTCCTGGGTGAGTGTGGATAGAATTGCAGCCTTTTGGATATTTGGGAATTTTTTTTTTAAACAGGTCAGGAACTGCTTGGGAAGGCTAGGAAGGTTTAAACAAATTTTTAAACTTATACTTTTTAAGTTTTACTTCTAATTTATTTACTTCATTAATTGATTTGATTTTGTCATATGGAGGGGGAGTTGAAAATGTTCCAGCTTAATGACATTGCTTCCAGATTGATGACATCACTTTTGATGCAGGGATAATGTGATATGGGTTTGGCAGGTGAGGCAGAACCTCCCCAGCTTATTGCAGCTGCCCTGCCTGCTTACACTTGGAGGAGGCTCTCCTTGCCCCTGAGAAAGCTGGTGTAAGGAGAGCCTCCTTGGGTGTAAGCAGGCAGGGCAGCTGCGGTGCTTTTTGATGGACTGTGATGGGGTGGTTCTGCCTCACCTGTCACACCAGCACCTCTGATGGGTCCTGACAAACTATCATTCTAAAACAGGGGTGGGCAAACTTTCAACTTAGGGGTCCCGGACCTTTAACAACCTTATAGAAGAGGGACTTTCAGCAGGTGCAGCTTGTCATTTCCTGGAAGACAAGCTGCACCTGTTGAAATTCTCTCTCTTCCACAATTGTTAAAGGTTCAGGATCCTTCAGGCTGAAAGTTTGCCCACCCCTGTTCTGAAAAGTGGGTCCTGGTGCCCCAAAGTTTGGGAACCTCTGCTTTAGGGACTTCCCTCCGCAGCAGGCTGCTATTAACAGCCCAATCCTATCCACACTTTCCTGAGAGTAAGCCCCATTGACTCTGATGGGACATGCATAGGATTGGGCTGCAAGTCTGATGGAGAAACTCTCCCAACGCAGGGCTGCACTCCCGTGCGTACTTTCCTGGGAGTAAGCCCTGTAGAACCCAGGGGGGCTAACTGCTGAGGCCGTGCGCTCGGCGAGCAGCCAGGGCGTGCGCAGCGGCGCAGGAGAAGCGCCTCCTCGCCCTGCTGGCCGTGCGCAGCGGCGCGGGAGCCTTTGGAAGGGCGGCGGCGGCGCCGGGGAGCGCGCGGGCCGTGCCGGGGCGCGGGGCCTGCCGCCCTCTCGGGTGGGCGCTTTGTGCGGCGGGCTTGTCCCGCGCGCAGACAACAGGTTGGAGGCTGTAGGTGCGGGCGAGGCCAGCGGCGCGCGGACAAAGGCGCTCTGTGTGCCATTCGCCACGCTCGGCGGCCCCTTTGCAGAAGGGCGCGCACCGGGGCGCGGGCTGGGCCGCTAGTCTGCATAGCAGCAGCGCCTGCCCGGTCGCCCTGGAAATCGCCCCGCGCGCAGGGGGCGGGGAGAGAGCCAGAGCCACCTCCAGGGCCATCATGCTTCACAGTCGCAGCAGCCCCGGGCTGCGTGCTCAGCCCCGCCTAGCTTCCCAGCACCGGTGCAGCCCCCAGGCAAGGGAACAAACACTCTCCCAGCGTGAGCAGGCCTCTGGGAGTGCAGCACGCCCCCAACTGGCACCAGCACTGGAAAAGGGGAGAGGACTGGGCCCTGAGTGTGACATTGTCCCCATGGCTCTCTCTGAGCAAGGCGCACGGGCAGCAATGGCAAGACCCTTTCATTATAGGCACCCAGTCAAAATATTAACATAAGAACATAAGAACAGCCCCACTGGATCAGGCCATAGGCCCATCTAGTCCAGCTTCCTGTATCTCACAGCGGCCCACCAAATGCCCCAGGGAGCACACCAGATAACAAGAGACCTGCAAGGCTTCCTGGGAATTGTAGTTAAGAACATAAGAACAGCCCCACTGGATCAGGCCATGGGCCCATCTAGTCCAGCTTCCTGTATCTCACAGCGGCCCACCAAATGCCCCAGGGAGCACACCAGATAACAAGAGACCTCATCCTGGTGCTCTCCCCTACATCTGGCATTCTGACTTAACCCATTCCTAAAATAATAAAAATATTATTTATTTTTCACGTTTTATACCGCCCTTCCTCCAAAGAGCTCAGGGCGGTGTACACAGCTGCTCCCTTCCTTTTGTCCTCATGGCAACCCCGTGAGGTAGGTGAAGCTGAGAGAAAGTGACTGGCCCAAGGTCACCCAGGAAGCTAGATCTTCCAGGTCTAAGTCCACCTCCCAAACCGCTACACCACACGTGCCCATCTGGAAGAGAAAGCATCTGAGGGATAGGAAGAACAAAACAAGGGTGCCACCCCTTCAGAATTTGATGGATAGCTGAAATGTCAGTAGCCAAGAGCACCCAATGTGATTCCAAAAAAAGATGGAATACTGTGTCCAAACAATTTATATCTATTTTTTTTTTTAAATTAAATACACCATATTTCTGTTTCAAAAAGTCTTCAAGGGAGCTTTCAGAAGAATCTTAATAAGGGGTTGTTATGAATACAAAAGAGGTATTTAATACCCATGATTCCAAGAAATAAATCAAATAAGCACCCCCGAGAGCCTGATTGCTGTGCCCCACTGACTGAGGCTGCAGTCCTATGCACACTCTCCTGAGAGTAGGCCCCTTTCAACACAGTGGGATTTACTTCTGAGTAGACCTGCCTAGGATTGGGCTGACAGTGAATGGTTGGGTTGACCATAAATGTAGCTGGTTATAAGGTGGCAGCTCTATTGTTGTGCCTGCCCTGTTTTTAAAGATCATAGATTTCAGTGGAACTATTGTCCCGTATTCTTGGAAGTAATGCACTTAAGAAAATGTAGAATGAAAGTGAAAAGTTGTGTTACTTCAGTGCACATACAAAATTATGCATGGGAAGGATAAAGTGAGCAGAGAGGCTCTTTACACTCTCACATAACACCAGAACCAGGGGACATCCACTAAAATTGAGTGTTGAGAGGGTTAGGACAGACAAAAGAAAATATTTCTTTACTCAGCGTGTGGTTGGTCTGTGGAACTCCTTGCTGCAGGATGTGGTGACAGCATCTGGCCTGGATGCTTTTAAAAGGGGCTTGGACAAGTTTCTGGAGGAAAACGCCATGATGTGTATGTGCAACCTCCTGATTTTAGAAATGGGCTATGTCAGAATGCCAGATGCAAGGGAGGGCACCAGGATGAGGTCTCTTGTTATCTGGTGTGCTCCCTGGGGCATTTGGTGGGCCACTGTGAGATACAGGAAGCTGGACTAGATGGGCCTATGGCCTGATCCATAGTGGGGCTGTTCTTATGTTCTATATTCTTATGAAGTAAGTCACTTGAGCCTGCTATCATCTCCTGTTCTTCATTCCACTGGCTGCAACTGAACAACTTGTTGTGTGATCCTTTCTGGCTCCAAACAGGCACAAGCCTGTGAATGCCTACTTGGAAGCAAGTCCCTTTGTGTACAATGGGTCTTACTCCCACAAAACTTTGCATAGGATTGTTGCCTTAGGACCAAATCCTATCCAACTTTCCAACCCTGGTGTAGCCATGCCAATGGGGTGTGCACTGCATCTTGTGGTGGGAGGGTAGTTTTGGAGGCCTCCACAAAGTAAGGGCACATTTGTTCCCTCACCGAGGGGCTTCATTGCAGCTGCACTGGGGCTGGAAAGATGGATAGGATTGGGCCCTTAGTCAATTTCTTGTGTTGGACATTATTTTCAGAAGCAGAGTCTTTTTGCAATGTGAGGGTTCACAAGTGCCATTATCATGCCAGACTGCTATTAATGTGGACGATATTTCTCTTATCTTGTCTGGTTCACATTGGTTACCAGCTTGTAACTTTGTGAGTCTAACTCAAGCTGCTGGTTATGACATTTAAAGACCAAAATGACCTGGGTGCAGGGCACCTGAAAGCCTGCTTTTCTCCACATGACTACTGCCACTGTGGAAGGCCTTGTTGCCTCCACTATCCAATATGACATTGGTGGGTACTCAGGATCTTCTCAGTGATTGCACCTAGACCTTCCCTTCCCTAGTAGGCCCAGCTGGTTTCATCCTAAGGACAGCAAAGACCTTGGCTGTTCAGAATGTCTACAGCCTCACTAGGCCTCATACCACCTCTCCCAAGGACTTCATAGAGATTTTAGGCATGATGACAGTGCCTATACTTTAACCATTGTACAGGAGAAGGAATTTTGGCAGGTGGAGCTCAACATGGAAGGGCTTAAAAAGTTGCACCTACTAAAATTCCTTCTCCTGTACAATGGTTAAAGGTATAGGTACTGTGTCCTCCATTGTATCTAGTCACCCTGAGCCTAGGGGGTCAAAATTATGGATCAACATAGCATTTCAGAAAATAATCTATGAATTGGAAAATTTCTGGTTTAATTCTAATTTAGCTTTTAGGTAGATTGATACTCCTCAGCCTCTGCTTGCTTCTACTGTCTTCTGAAATAGGAAGAGTTCGATGGGACCTACAGACCAGTCCTATGCATTATGCACTCAGAAGCTTATTCCCAGGTAAGCATGGATAGAATTGCAGCCCTACTCCCAAATAACTGTGCATAGGATTGTATCTTAAGCAAATTAGCCTACCTTAGTTTATGTAGTTGCATTTGTACTTGGCTATTTTACCTCTTGCTTTATTGTTTTAGATTGCCTCTTTGAGGCATAAACTGTAGGTATAAATAGCATCTGTATAAAATAAATATTGTGTCTTGTCTCTTGCTTCCTACCCTTGTTCCATTATTTTAAAAATGGTGTACAAAGAGGAAAGGAAGAGGCAAAATAATAGCATTCCTCTTTGGAATCTGCTGTCTAAAGCACCTGATTCTCATTTCTGCATGGTAAAGACTGCAGCTGGTAAATATGTATATTTTTTGTTAGTAAGCATTACTAATCTAACTGCAGTTATCTAATAATAACTGTATTTGCATGCAGTTAATCAGCCCTGAAAGTGAAGAGTTAGATGCAGTGTGATTCAGTTGCAGTATGTTAGTTTTTATTGTAGAAAAAAGTACAACTTTTGAAACAAACTCCTTTGAAGATAAAAATTGGTATCTGTGTTGTCTTTCCTGATGTTGTGTTCTTTTACTCTTTTCCACATGTAGAGAAAATATATTTCAAAGTGAAATCTGCAAGATACAGTACTAAAGCTCCATCTGCTGGCCGTAGGGGATTTAACAGATGACAAGTTGGTGAGAGTTTCTCCTTTCAAAGAGAGAAATCATTCAGTTTTGGCATAAGGTAAATAACAAATTCCTTCTTCAAATGGCCAACTTCTCATGTACTTTTTGTGGTTGAAACACTTTGGCATGTTAATGAGCAGCAGCAACTTGCTGAGAATTTCAAAGTATGTCAGGATTTTTCTCTTTGCATGTGTTTTTGGCTTTGTTCCTGTATATTTATTCCACTTTAAAAAATCCTTCTTGTAGTTCTAATCCAGATTAGTATCTTCCATATGCACATGGTCTGCACAGATTGTGAATTTCAAGGCAGGCTCTTAAAGGGTCTTAACTGTTGGCCATGGTATACTCACCTGTCAACCTCATATCATAAGGTAAGTCATAGACTAGAGATAAATTAAATGCACAATTTATTGAAGGAGGAAAGCATATAAAGCAATTCAACCACCATAACTGAGATTTCAAAGATCTGGTGCTATTCAGGGAGATAGTTACTTCCCCTCCATGTTGGTAGGGGAATTGGGGAGGACTCCCCTGGCCTCCATGACACAAAATGTATTCAGAGTACCAGTTTTCCTGGGATTCCAACGGTTGAGAGGATTAGGCTCCAGGATGGGCAGGTAAGGGATAAAGAAAATCTATGTAGGAGCAGGGAGAAGGTAGAGAAACTGACCAAGCTGCAGAGGTGTGATTTTGGCAGAGTTGTTGTGAAGGAGAGGCAGAGGTTATTGGAGAGTTGGCTTTGGATAGCTTGCTGAAGTCAAGCAAGGTTAGTCTCCTGGACTGATGAAGGCCAGGAAAGGAGAATCAATAGGCTCCTGTTCTCCTATATGTGTTCTTGGGGCACAATCCTATCCAACTTTCCAGTGCTGCTGATATGCAACTGTACCAATGTGGTGTGTACTTTATCCTGCGGTGGTGGGGGAAGTCATGGAGGCCTCCTTTAAGTAAGAGAATGTTTATTTTTGCTATGTTCTTAAAGAATGCTGTGGAGATGAATGGGAGAGAACACTTTCAAAAATGAAACCCTGAAATAAATGAAATGAAACAATGAAATAAGAGCATGCTCTAGATTTGTTTATGCCTCCCTATTTCAGACGACGGTTGGGCGAGGGCAGGTAGAGGAATGAAAATCAACTCCTTCTTAAGGACGTGTTTTTTAAATGACTGTGTACACTATGATGCAGTGGTGTAACTAATGCAGAGGGAGAGTCTGCATTAGGGTTCATAATTGAACCCACCAATTTTGTGGGTTCAAGACACACCCCTCAGTGTGGCTCGCATCTTAGCTGCATCCCCTGGTGCTTTTTCATTGCGGTTTTATGACAAGACCAGCAAGCCTAAATATCTTTAAATGTGATATTTATCATGAAATAAGTTACCTAGAACAGTGTTTCCCAAACTGTGGTGGTACTCACCAGTGGGTCACGAACTGATTTTTTTTTATGGGTAGCAAATTTTTTTGGAAATATTAAAAAAAACAACTTTGCAAGCACCTTGCCCAGTTTGCAGAAGAAAATCGTTAACTGGAATGCTAACTTATGGTATGAGGTAAACTTCATACCCCTAAATTAAAATGTCACATTTTCTGATTTTCTCTAGAAGCTAGTTTGCCATAGATCACATGTGAACTCAGTTTCAGCCTTTTGTCTGGCCTGGAAATCCCTAACTGTACATTTTGCTCTCCTGTTCAGTCTTCTGCATACCCTGGAATGACCGTAAAGGTTTGGGGGAACAATCCTTAGGGTATTCCTAATTTGTATAGATGTGTTTGTTTACAAAATGTATATCCAGCTTTGTCTTCCTGCCAGGCACTCAAAGTGGCTTCCAAAAATATAAAAAATTAACACAGTGCCCCTGGTACCTGGGGTGGATTGCCTCCACTGCTCCCCCCTTGGATGCTGAGTGCTGACCTCTACCTTGAGATCCCTCAGGGAAGACCTGGACTACCCAGCTTTCAAAGCAGCAGGTAGACCTGGCCTCTCCCTTGAGCTCCCCACAAGGGAGGCCAGGACTACATTTGAAGGTTCAGGCATGCTAGCAACCCCTTTCAGTGTGTACCCAGGATGGACTGGCCCCCATTCGGTATGCTAATGCTGTCTGGTATTGCTAAGGCAAATAGGAGCCTTGACTAAAACCCCCTGGATCCCTGCTGAGTTTTGTTCTCTTCTGGTCATTGGCCCAAGCCAACTCACTTAGCAGTGGAAAAATTTGGTGGTCTAACAGACCACCAAATTTTTCCACTGCTAAGTGAGTTGGCTTGGGCCAATGACCAGAAGAGAACAAAACTGCTGCTACAGTGTCCATCCTGGGTACACACTGAAAGGGGTTGCTAGCATGCCTGAACCTTCAAATGTAGTCCTGGCCTCCCTTGTGGGGAGCTCAAGGGAGAGGCCAGGTCTACCTGCTGCTTTGAAAGCTGGGTCTACCTGCTGCTTTGAAAGTGTGCTACAAGCGGGGTGGTGGTAGTGGTATGGTAAGTATTACAGGCGCCACAGTGTGCCCATGTAAGCAGCCCCTCCCACTTGCCATCAGAGCAATTCTGGGCAGTGCTGGCTCCAACTGGGAGTGGGAAAGTTCACTTACAGGGCATGTTGCTGCACCTGAAATACCACACCCCCCGTAACTACGCTACTGAACTTTGCAGAGTTTATTTATGTGGACGCCCTAAAGGGTAGATTTTTTTTATAATGTAGCAGACCAAGAAGTGTGTGTCGGGGGAGTGTTAGCATACGTGGGTTCTTGGCAACTGATAGTCTGCTTCACAAGCCTGTTGTGACAATTGCAGAGATTGTGTTTTTGAAAGAGCACTTTGTAGGGCTGGTGGAGGCTTTGACTTGCCCCATCTCTTGCAATTGCACATGGACAGGGTATGCAGCAGAGATTATCAATGCCACTGGCTTTGTCAATATTTTTTATTGTGTCAATTTTAATGTGTCAATGTTTTTTATTGAAAATAATGTAAAAATAAAAAGGCAATTCAAATATTAAAAAAAAACTCTTCAATTTAAAATGAGTCAGTACTAAGGCATTTATAGGTTTCCTTTGGGCTTCAAATAGCATGGGAAATTGGATGCTTAGGTTGTCACTGGCCGGCACTGGGCTAGCACGGGCAGGAGCCCTGCGGTGAGGCTAGCAAACGTGCCTTATGGCACGTTTGCGACAGTGCTCGGTGGCATAGAGCTGTGCCGCCGAGCACAGGGTTGGGCTCTTAATTTCCAAACCATGTGATTACTGCCTTGCATATTGTACTGGCTTTATGCTGGCTTTACAAGGCTCATATGCCCACACTTTTTCATGGTCTTTCAGCTCGAAAGATCTTCCTTCACTGCAAGGCCAAGCAGGGCCTCAGAGAGGAATTTAATCAGGGAATTCAAAGTTCCTTTTGGGCCCTTTCCCAAAGGTGGCCCAGTGCTTCCACAGTTGCCACCTACTATTATAGTAAACGTCCAGGCAGGAATAATAGTTTTGGCTGCAACCACTCCTCTAGCTAAAATGCCTTTCCCTCTCCGTTTTGAATGATGTGCAGTGCAAGGCCTTTCTTGGCCCTCAGCCTAACTGAAAGTGTCCACCTCTTCATTGCTTTGGGCCCTCAGTTTTATGACATTTCCTTGCCTTGCCAAGGCAGAGCAAGAAAATGGGGAATGCTGCATTTGGGGAAGGTACATTCCCTCCCTCCCTCCATATACCAAAAAAGTTAGAGCATTTTTGGAGTAGAGCTGAAAATGCTTGTGAACTATGCTCCAACCTCACCCTCTCCCCATTTCCCATGGCTCCAGTGGCTAATTAGTAGCTGACGGCTGCTGCTGCTCTTTTTGCTTGGTTTTCTTGTGTGCTTCTGCTTTTAGTCAGAGATGCCACCTCAATTTCCTTCCTTCCTGTATGTCTGTGGTTTTCAAACTCTCCAGGAGTTTGAAACCCGCAGTAAGTCTTTGCGGGGGTGGGGGGGAGGCAGCAGGGGCAGGGGGAAGGCAGCGACGTGATCCCCAGGATCGCGTCGCTCAGGGGGCTGCAGGGACTGGGGTGCACTCACCAGTCCCTGCATCAGCCGTACCTGTGTGCGGGGAGACCTGCACGAGTGCCTGCAGGGTGCCCCAGGTCAGGGAAAGGGAGAGTGGAGCGATCTGCTCTGCCTCTACAAAAGCGGAAGCGGAAGCGGAGCGCGATTGCCCCACTCTCCCTTTCCCTGACCCGGGGAGCCCTGCAGAGGTTCGCACAGGGCTCCCCGCACACAGGGATGGCTGCTGCAGGGACTGGTGAGTGCACCCCAGTCCCTGCAGCCCCTTCGGAAGGGAAAGCGGAGCGATCGTGCTCCGCTTCCGGTTTTGCGGAGCAGGGTGCAATTGCTCCGCTTTAGCTTTTCCTGACCTGGGGTGCCCTGCCGAAGGTTGCACAGGGCTCCCTGCACCCCCGGGAGGCTGCAGGAGGCTTGGGCAAGTGGACCTAAGCCCCTGCAGCCCCCCTGAGCAGCGTGATTGCGCCACTGCCTTCCCCCTGTCTCCTGGCTGCCCCCGCCCCTTAAGGGGGCAGAGGCCAGGACCCACTGGCTGGTGCATCGTGACACCCCAGTTTGGATACCACTGCTGTATGTAATCAAAAGGTATGTCATTAAAGTATCCAGTGTCATTGAGTTCCACAGAGCAACTGACAAAACAAATGGTAAGAGCTATGGACTCTCTTCCATTCACACGCATGCTACTAATATATGATTTTTCAGATTTGAAAGATGTTTTTCTCAAACGCTTTGGAAGTAACAGAGGATCTAGCTGTTTTGCTTTCCCCAGCTATTGATTCCACCTGACTGAAGTGCAAGCCCTTGATGTGAACTTAGACAATTTTCCTGGGCTGAAATCCAGGGCAAGTTATATAAGGACTACATCTCGGTACTGTAGGAATGTACACATACTGCATAGAACTGATGGCACGGTCTCTTTGCAGTCCTCTGTGGCAAGTGGTTATGGATGCTGCTGTGCTAGAATTTTTCCTGGACATTTTCTATAATTGTAGGTGGTATTTTGTGGGAAGCATTGAGCCTTGCAGAGATGCATCAAGCATGCATTCATTTGGAAAGTACAGGGTGACCCAAAAAAAACAGAACCCACAAATCTTTGAATAAAACTGTTAATTTTAATTTTTCTTTGGAAAGAACATGACTTTTATGCAAAGCGACCAAGATAACTGAAACTTTGGGGAATAATCGTACACAGATTGAAGTTTGAGTCCAGTAAGTTTCTTGAAATTTACTGGACCTTTGTAGGATTTAATAATAATTTTATGGGTTCTGTTTTTTTTGGGTCACCCTGTATTTCTAGCAAGTGCTTGAGGAACTTCCACCTGTTGGATTTCTGCCTGGATGCATCCTCCTCATCCCAGTGCTGAGCTGAAACAACATGGCAAAGTGAGGGTACATGGGCATAGTTGGAGAGCCAGGATGGTATAGTCATTCTGGTGACCAGGAAGATCTGGGTTCAAATCCCCGCCCAGCCATGAAACTTCCTGAGTGACCTTGGACCAGTCACTATCTCTCACAAGGTTGTTGTGAGGATAATAGGAGAGGAGGAACTAGGTACACCACCTTGAGGAAGGAAACACCCCCGGGTGCACCCCTGCTCTTGGAGGAAGAAAATAACAGTATGGTGTAAAAATATGAAAAATAAATAAAACAAATAATATACAAATTCTATACAAATTCTTAACTGCTTACATGGCATAGAAATTAAGGTGAGTACCTGTGATTCCAATTTCTCATGCTTTTTGAAGCACAAAGGAAAACTGTGGGTGCTTTAATACTGACTGATTTTAAATTGAAGGGTTTTTAAAAAAATATTTGAATTAAAGTATTCGTATTAGTGGGAGCAGAATGAGTGAAACATTCTAAATATAGTATTACAAATCTAGATTAAATGTGTTGAGATTATGTCCTGTGGAAAACCATAGATTTCAGCTAATAATGGCTAACTCGTGTCATGAGATTTAGGGCGCAATCCTAACCAACTTTCCAGCACTGGCATAGCTGTGCCATGGGGCATATGCTGCATCCTGCAGTTGGGGGGCAGTCATGGAGGTATGATTACCTCCTCAAGGTAAGGCAGTGTTTGTTCCCTTATCTTGGAGTTGCATTGCCCTTATGTCAGTGCTGGAAAGTTGGTTAGGATTTTGACCTTAGTAGGATTTAATCACAACTGTATCTGGGCCTTGCACTGCAATGCTGCCTGCCTGCAATGCAATGCTTTGCAATGCTGCCTGCAATGCTTTGCCTAGCCCTGTTCCCACCTGCTGTTTCTCCCCTCCAGGTGACCCCCATGGGGTTCAACCTGCATGTATACTTCTGTTTGGAAAGGGTGGACAGGGAACAGGTTAGCTTGATCTTAGTTCACCACTCAAAAATCACCCCTTCTGAAGGTATTCTTTAAAAAAGGAGGGATATAAGGGCTCTATTATATCCCTGTGTGAATAATGTTCACAGCCCACTCATAACCTGCCCTGGTGCAGGCAGGCTGGCCTGCACTGCATCCAAAGCAGGGTTGGAGCTGGCTGCAGCACAACTCGAAGTAAGGGGAATTCATTTCCCTTACCCTCATGTTGTGCTGCAGCTGCCCCGCTAGGGCTACTCGGATCTGCACCATCTGAATAGGTGTGGCTGGGTGCAAGGCCAGGTTGCCTGGGAGGTGGGTTAGGATCTGCTCTAAGTGCCAGATTCTTGACCAAACCCCTCCTGGGCCTGGTCCTGGGTCATGCAAGTCCCAAGTATTGGAACAGAGAAGTTTGCTCTTAATTTACTATCTTCATTGTAAGAACTCAAATGAATGTAAAAAAAAATCACGTTATTAATAGTAAGAGTATTTATATACTACTTTTCAACAAAAAAAGTTCACAAAGTGATTTACAGGCAAAGTCACATAATTAAATGTGAATTGCACAATGATGCAAGAAGCCACAGTGATGCAGAAAGCCAAAATATGACATTTAATACCTGTGTTATCTAGGAAGAAAGCTTATAGGAACATAAGTGCCTTAGGGACCAGTCCTATTGAGCTCGCACCAGTATGCTCGCACCACCAGTGCTAGGTGTCATAAAAGTGCCATATGACACTTTCCCACTGGCGGGGAACACTCGGTGCCTGTGGAGAGGCAAGTGGTAAGTGCTCCCTCTAGCCAGTGATGAGGCATCAGGGCAGGGGAAGGTGGGGGAGAGCAGAACTGGAAAGAGGGAGGGTGGACCAAAGGGGGGACTGGTCTTGGGAGGGAGGCGGGGACAGTGGCAGAGTTGGCAGCAGAGCTGCCACTGAATCCTATGCCCCCTCCCAGGCCTGAAAGCCTGACATGGACCTCCTCAGTTCTATGCCCACTAAATAGTGGACACAGATCCGAGCTGACCCATTACTGCCAATGGAGCTCAGCGTGGGATGAAGGAAAAAACGTTCCCTCACCCTGCGGAGACTCCAGTGGCTGCCCCATTTCAATGCCACTGTACCTTGCTGCAACACCGGGACATAGGATTGGGCTGTTAAACTGATTGGTAGTTCACTGACTGACAGCTGCTTTACAGGATCTCAGTGGGTGGTGTGTTTGTGTGTGGGTCTGTCAGTGTAATCCTGTTTGTATGCTGGGCCAGCACACTGGCCACTGTGTTGGCAGAAGGTTCTTGCAAATGTGCTCCCTGGGGCATTTGGTGGGCCACTGTGAGATACAGGAAGCTGGACTAGATGGGCCCTGGGCCTGATCCAGTAGGGCGGTTCTTATGTAAGGCATGTTGTGACACCCAGTGACTAAACAGCGCCTGCAGAGAAGACTGCGCTGCCATGCTCGCACTGCGTTCTGAGCCATTGGCGCAAGCAGGTAAGGCGCTGAGTGGTGCAGGGGTATGGGGAGGGTGAAACAGGAGTGGATCAGACCCGGGAAGGAGGTGGATCAATGGAGGTCTCCTCTGCCATATTCTAACCCCCATCCCGGGCCTCCCGGTGTCACAGTAAGGGCACAATCCTAACCAGGTATACTTAGAAGTAAGTCCTATTTTGTTCAATGGGGCTTACTCTCAGGAAAGTGTGGTTAGGACTGCAACCTAAGCTGCTTAGACTTCCACAAGCTAAATAGCTAGCGGAGATCTGAGTAGCCCCATAGGGCAGGTTGGGTGTTACTTGGGGTAATGTGGGAAAATATCCCTTATCCCGAGGAGACCTCCAGCTGGCTACTAACTAGTACTGGATACAGTGCAGACCATGCAGCCTGGCTGCACCAGTGCTAGTTAGGATTGGAATGTCTGTCTGTCTTTGCCCTACCTGGAGCTGGCACTGACTGGAACTTAGTGTTGTTGGTTTTGCATGCAGGGAATGTTTTTGGTTCAGCCACTAACTCAGTTTCTTCTTTTTTTTGGCATTAATTGCTGAGGGCCCAATCCTATCCAATTTTCCAGTGCTGATGCAGCTGTGCCAAAGGGGTGTGCACTGCATCCTTTGGTGGGGAGGCAGTCACAGAGGTATCCCCAAGGTTCCTTTACCTTGGGGCTGCATTGCAGCCATACCAGTGCTGGAAAGTTGGATAAGATTGGGCCCTTAATCTTTAATTTCTGAGGTCTGTCAAAATGGTTCTATTAGTTCTACAAAGATTCCAATTTTGTAATCACTCTCTGATTTTTGCTCCCATGTTCATAATATCATATTAGTTGTTTGCGATATTTATAATGTATAACTAGCTCTTGTTTCCTGAAAAGGGTTGGCCCTTCGCTCAGCATGGTACAAAATAAGGATGTGCCGTGACTTCTTGTGCTGGTGAGGTGCAAAGATCATGGCACCCCATGATCATGGCATCCCATGAAGTTACTTCTGGGGCACCTCCAGACACGACACCTCTGGTCATGTCTGGAGGTGATCCAAGGGCCAGAGAGGCTGTGCATGGCCTTTCTGCCTCCAGAAGATCTTTCTAAGATGGGGGAGGGCCAGAGTGTGGACCAGGTCTAGGAGTGGCTTCCTGCATTTGGCTGAATCCTAACTCCCCCTCCCCCCAAGCAGCCTGGCATTTCAATGGGTTCCTTGGATCTGTGCTAGCAATTTGACTCACAAATATCTCAGTAGCCCTACTGCTGTGGCTGGGGCGTTACTTGGGGTAAGGGGATGTAACATACCACTACATTACTGCACAGAAGTTAAGCACCTCTTTTGTTCATCTCCCTGCCAATCCTCCCTACAAATATCTCCTTGTCCTTGCAATCCTGTTTGCTTGGTAGACATGGGCTAGGACCACATGTTTGGCAATTAAGATCTTCCTCTGCCTTTATGTGGCTTCTGAAAAGGGTGCTTTGGAATCTTGGCAACCATGTTGTCTTGCTTGCATGGAGGATATTCTAAACAGGCAGAGAGGGAAGTTTAGAAAACAATTTTATTAGACAAATTATTTAGACAAATTATACACAGAAAGCTCTGCCACTTGTAACTGAGGCCTCCAAAATGTGTTTTGTGTATCAGTATAATAGGCAACACATCGAAATAATTGGTTTATCACTAAAATCGCCGCAACATCTGGTATATCCCTATAGCTTGTTATAAAGAAATTTATTTCTGTTTTTTGTTTTAAAAAAAACACGAACCAGTTGTGTAGGAGCTCATGAATGTTACAAGGGGAAACAAGTTGTGCATGCTTTTAAACACTTGTACCCTGGAAACAAAATGGCCTTTTGCATGATAAGAAAATTGTTCTGCCTTACACAGTAGACAATATTATGAAGGTTTCATACAAAAAACAGTGACAGTACAAGATGCTCCCTCAGGACAGAATTAAGCATCAAAATAGATCTGAAGAATATTTGAAATTTCTCCTAAAGCAGATCACCTAAGTTGGTTCCTATAATCAGGTCCTAGCCACAGAATTGAGTAAGGTTAAAATAAGTATTAAAAGAATTAAAAGTAAAACACAGGGTAAGTTGGCTTGCTCTCTACTTAATCGCATTTTAGTTTTAAGGATTACAACTGAAAGCTCATTTTACAGTTCTAAACAGGTAAGAGTGTTAGCTGCAGAAATGCCACCGTGCCGAAGGAGGCACTCTTTTGCTGTCATCGGTTGTTTATTATCGTTCTATACAAATTGGCACTCACGTCAAAAATACATCTATAATTGAATATGTAATAAAGATTTAAACAAGAGCCCGTTCTTTTTTCTTTCTCCCTTTTCTTGGAGTAATATAGGATTGCAGTTAAGGCCACACCAATATTTCTCAACAGCGTCCCTTCCCCAATTCACATCACAATCGCAAAGACTGATAGTATTGATCCGCCAGAAGATTTATTAACCTTTCATGGTTGGTTCTCAAGCCTTCTAGAGTTGAAAATCAGCTCTTCCTGCATGTGGTTTCTACCTAAGAGTCTCCCATTTTGTCAAATGAATTCAGAAAATAAAATGATCAAAGTTAGCCTTATACACTGCTCAACAGCCAATGCGATAATCTAAACCAGTGTAGTTACATCTAGGTACAAACGTTACATTGCCCTGGATGTTCTAATAAAAAAGTATAAAATATGCTCTATCAAACAATGCAAATCAGAATAACATTTAAGCGCCTGGCCTTTCCTGTGTGAAAGGACCCTCTTGCCCTGTACATCTTTCCAGTATACAACACTTTTTAACTAAAGCTTTATTAGACAAATTGCAGTAGCATCGGCTGCCGTTTTCAGAGATATATACATGTGTGTGTGTGTGTGTGTATATATATATATACACACACATACATATACACATACTAAGGTGTGTGTATATGTGTGTGTATATATGTATGAGATACTAATTTGTTTTATAGAACAGAGGATTCTGTCATATGATAGTTTACTGTACATAAGAAAAAACCTTTTAAACACTGTACAATCACATAAAGGTTGTATGCACTGTTGCAGTGCAAAAGTAGATTTAACTGTAGTCTTTACTGGCAATAGCAATGGCTTCTTGAAATCCTACAAAATTGCATTCTCATATTAGGTGGCCTGAATGGTCTCTCCCTTCTCTTTCCCTTTTCTCTCATATTTTTTCCTGTAAGAACTTCAAGGCTTGCCTTTGGTCCACAGTTAAAAGGACACACAACAGCAGTGAGCACTGAATAGATGCAGCAGAACAAAGGGAGAAGACTGGAGTTATTGCAGTTATATCAAAACTTAAAGAAAAAAAATGCAGAGGAGTTTTCAATGGAATAATCCATGTTCTTGATGTAGATTCTGTGTCCATTTTCTATACCTGAAGTAAATGAAATGTGTTACTAACAGAATACTAATGGGGAGTTTGGGTATGTTCAAACAGTGGCTCAGGTTGTGCTCCTTAAACCACTTACTTCAGAGTAATCCCACTGATCATAATGGGTTGATTTCATGATTGCAGAGTTGGGGCCATACTACATTCTAGGGAGTACTTACTCCAGAGTTGCACCAGTTCAGCCAATGGAGCTACTCTAGAGGAGCTGGGCTGAAAATCATGGCCTCAAGCAGCATCGGAGAGAAAGTGAGAAAGAGGAGGAGGAGAGGAAGGATAGTGAGTTGTTACTAATACTCCTGATTTCTTTTTTAAAAAGTTACATCCATGTTAGTCCCACAATATCACAGCTGCCCGTTGCACAGGGAGTCCTAAAAAGAAACAGTGACAAAACAATGTCTGAAGCTTTTATATGGAGGTGCCTCGGTCTGGATCGTTACCGATGTTGAGCCCTAGGGTTGGAGTAGGTTGATATGGAATCGAGGACATTGTTTTGATAGGACTTCTGAAAAAGCCCCCATTTGGAGCCCTGTGCCTAAAAGGGCCAGTTCGGTGCTCAGGCACACTGCCAAAAGAGAATCCAGAAGCAGCTTTAGCTGAAAGTGTACGACTAAGAGTCTGGATCTGTTCTGGTATGAAGGTTGTGGTGGTGATATGAGTGTTTCTGAAGTCACTGATCTGCTCTAGCGCTTGACGCGTGGGCAATGTATCAATGTCCAGGGGAGTCAAGTCAATGGAGGAGGTGGAAAACTGTTTATGGGGGCTCTCATCATCTGTGCAGAGGCTGTTCACACGTCTATGGAGGTGCTCCAGATCAATTTCTTTGTCATCCTGGAGGAAGAAAGGGGGGAAGAGAAAAGAGAAAACTCAATTATTGATGCCTCCTTTTGGTAGACAAAATACGTACGTATTCCATAGTGGAATAATCAGGACTATTGAAATAGAGCAGTATTTCTCAATGTTTGTCCTCTGCTGTACCACTCAAATGGTCCACCTATTTGAAGTACCATTGGAAGTAACTGGTGATGACATCACTGCCATTCTGGGTTGGGAAGCCAGCTGTGATATGACAAACACCAGTAAGAGGTTTAGGGTGGACAGGAGGGCTTTTTCAAGAGCAGAAAAGTATGCT
Source organism: Tiliqua scincoides (assembly GCF_035046505.1). Classification (NCBI taxonomy): domain Eukaryota; kingdom Metazoa; phylum Chordata; class Lepidosauria; order Squamata; family Scincidae; genus Tiliqua; species Tiliqua scincoides. The sequence goes on along the minus strand of NC_089826.1, from coordinate 16,049,248 downwards.
TTGGATCATCCTACTGCTGTTTGTTGCATCATGTTCCTGGTCTTGCTGCCCAGTGGCAGGTGTCGAGGGATCCCACAAGTACCACCAGGCATCACCTCAAGTACCACTGGTTGAGAAACACTGGAATAGAGAAAACCAGGCTTGCTAGATGTCTCTAGGATCAGAGAAGCCAATTTCGTCTTTGGTAATTCTAAATAAAACATACAAATACTAACAGAGTTGGGTGTTGATTTACAACCACCAAGCTGGGATGTAAATATCTGTAGTAAATCTTTTTTCCAGGCTGGAGCTGAGTAGTTTGGAAGGAAGGAAGACAGGTGCCCTCTTCCCTTCTAAAATATTCAACTTAGACCATAGCATCTTAAATATTTGGCTGTGGATGCCACAGATACATGTGTATTGAGAAGATGCAGATTTGGAGCTGGGGTACTCGTGATTTTATAGACCAATGACACATGGATAGCAATGACTTTTGCTTAATGGAGATGAAATCTAGTGTTGCCTTGAATGACGGTGGAAGGATTGTCTGAATTTCTGTCTGTAGGTCCCATTTCAAAGTGGTGTGCCATCCTGTTTCACACATTGGAAGGGCCAGTGTGATAGAATGACAGCAAAGGCAATTGCCTCTGTCACCAGACAGTTCCTTGTCAGCTCTGATGAGGCTATTGCAAGGAAGTGAACATGAGCGTTTTGTCATGCAGTGCTGAGACTTAGCATCACATGTCCTCCCCCCCCCCATCACCTCCCATCCAGAACAGTGATGGAAAGTAAGCTGGTGCTCCAGAAAAGATAGCAAGTCAAAATGGACTGTGTGGATCAGAATTATTTATTGGAACTGGGTTACTCTTCTCATTCTCTTGGGATATTTGAGCTCCAGTGCAACACATGTGATCAGTAAAATTACAGCAATCTTTGCATTTAGGTCTAGAAAAATATTTCCAGTTTCTATAAGTGGCAGCAAACTTGAGAATACCAGCAGCATAATTTACAGCACAAACTTATGTGTGTCTACTCAGAAGTCAGTTGCATTGACTTGGTAGAACTGACTTCTGTGTAGGCATGAACAGGATTCTGCTGTTAGTTGCATACACAGAGTTTGGAAAGTTTGGAAAACATGGAAATCTTGATTCATTTATAATAGACCAAGGGTCTTGCAGCCCAATCCTATCCACACTTTCCTGGGAGTAAGGCCCATTGAATCTAATGGGATTTACTTCTGAGTGCATAGGATTGGGCTGTTTAGCAGCTAGAAGTTCAGACATGCTGTGAATATAAATCAATCATATATAGCAGCGATCTCCAAACTAGAGACTGCTGTGTCACAGAAAAGCCCTCTCCATCCTGAGGGAGGAGCTTACCTTCTGACATGGCACTGCTTGCTTCAAGCCAATCCTGGCATAGGGATGCTCTGGGCTGTTGTGTCTATTGTCCAGTATCACAGAAGGATATGCAACAGGATGTCCAGGCAGACATGACTGCCCAGAGTGTCCCTGTGGCAGGATTGGCTTGAAATAAATGTGGCACCATGGTGGAACAGTAAGCTGTGCTCACAAGGGAGGGCTTTTTCCAAATCCTGGATCCGGCCCACAGGCCAGGGTTAGGAGAGCCCTGATATATTGTATGAAACATCCACAAGCAAGTGAATTTGTGGAAAATAGTGTGACAGATTTCACAAGAGCCTTTAGGCAGGCTGGTTTAGAATGAATAAATTTGAGCAATGGGGGTGCGGTTGCTCGAGTTAGCCAAAGAATTAGATCACTGGATTATCTTCTAGGCATTAAACTGAATAGGTCTACAAAAGACATTCACAAACTTATTGTAAAACACTGCTAACTTTTCTCAGGGTATGTCCAGTTGTTGGTACGTCCAGTTGGTACATTCAGTTACTGTGGTGCTTTTGTGATGAGAAGAACGCTGACATCTCATGTCAGATAGTTCCAGGTGAAAATGTCAGCTGTGCTGATCACTGCCAGGCTAAATAAACTAGGTTCAGCATGGTGTGTCTATGTGTGTTGGGGAAACAAGAAGTAACACCAGCATTGGGGACACCAAACCACCATGAAAAAAAAAAATTTCTTCTATACTTCTTGGCTATAACTATCACTGGGAAACCTGATATCTACATATACCCAAAGTATTGGGTATTGCTAATGAAATATTACTAGCGGAGGCATGACCCTGTTGTTACTCTTACAGTCCATGCATGTCTACTCAGAAGTAAGTTCCAGTATATCCAAGAGGGCTGACTCCCAGGAAAGTGTGTATAGCAGTGGTTCTCAAAGTGGTCCTACCAGTTCGGGTAATGCTTCCCCCATCCCTTTAAGGGGCGGGGGAAGAGGAGGGAGGCAGGGTTCCCCAGGATTGCGTCGCTAAGGGGGGCAAGGGGGGGTGTTTTGCACTTACTTCAAGAAGGCAGGGCTGCAGCAGGCTGGAGGAGGTGCAGGGAGCCCTGTGGAGCCCCGCACAGCACTCCCCGAGGCTTGGAACTTTTGCTAAAAGTGGGTGCAAAGCACTTCCATTTTGCAGGAGGTGCTTTGCACCCACTTTTAGCGAACGTTCCAAGCCTCGTGGAGTGCTGTGCAGAGCTGCGCAGGGCTCCCCGCACCTCCTCCAGCCTGCTGCAGCCCTGCCTACATAACTTGAATGCAAAGCGCCCCCCCTTAGCGATGAGATCCTGGGGATCGTGTCACCGCCCTAGCCCCTCCCCCGCAAGAACTTACTGAGGGAGTACAGCTCCCTCAAAGTTTGTGAACCTCTGGTGTATAGGATTGCCACCTAAGTGCCTTTCAGCATGAACAGATGTTCTGTGCATAATCATGATGTTTCCTTTTGTTGTGTATAGTCCACTTATCTTTCCTCAAGATTGTGATTTTTTTTTTTTCGGGTCAGTTGGTTAGAGGTCAGAGAGGCAAGGCAATTTATCAAGGAAAGATGGAGGGCAAAGATAAAGCAGAGTGAAACTTCACATAGGGCTTGAAGACAAGACGTACTTGTTGGTACGTAGTTGGTAGGGCGGCAATGGACAAACAAACATCTGGGAGTGTGGACCATGTCGATCACATGTTAAACTATACATAATTACTAGCCAGAACTTTAATTACCGGTTTCTAGTATATGACAGTAATTCAGATGTGTCAGATATCCAGTTATGTGACTGTTTTGGGCATCTGAAAGTTATGTGAGTGCAATCTGGGTGTTTTTTTGGAAACTGGAAAACAACAGTTTGTTTGCTTGCTTGCTTTATTTATTTATATATAAGATTCCTATACCTCCTTTCTGCAGGTTCTTTTTTAACCAAGTTCGTAGCTCTGAGCAGGCTTTCTCATTTGTGATTTTGCTGCTCTGAGGTCCCAATCCTATTTGGCACATGCACTGTTGGAACCTGCATTCTGGCAGTGCAAGGCCCTGCTTTGTGCAAGCCAGGTGTGCAAGCCAGGCAGCCATTTTGAGCTTCCGGATGATGCTGCAAATGGCGAGAGGCACAGTGCATGTGGTAGCAGCTCCTGGAGGCCCTGCTGGGGCCAGTTAAGGGCCCAATCCTATCCAATTTTCCAGTGCCTGTGCAGCTGTGCCAGTGGGGCATGCACTGCATCTTGTGGTGGGGGCAGCAGTCACAGAGGCCTCCTTAAGGTTTGGGAACATTTGTTCCTTTACCTTGGGGCTGCATTGCGACTGCACCGGTGCTGAAAAATTGGATAGGATTGGGCCCTAAGTTGGTGGCGGGGGTGTGTCCTATGTGGGAAGGGCAAGGGAGAGGTGGATGTCAGAGGGAGCAACATATGTCAGGATCCTATTCCCTCTTTTTGAACATGCCCCTCCCTTTTTCTCTCCTTGGTTTGAGGAGACGCATCGGCCACCAGGAAGCCTATGCAGAGATAAGTAGAAAATACTTTTCTTTACCTCTGGCATGGCCTCCTGATTGCTCCTTCACCACTGGATACAGCATGCTTGCCATCAGCATAGCTGCATTGTCAGCAAGGGTGGGGGACAGGATTGGGCAGTTACATTTGAAAAATTAATTGTTCTGATGTTAAATTTGATTCCTTTTATAACTGTACAAGACTTTTTCTTCACAGAATACTTATGTTAAATAATGTTAACACAGAATTACTGTTGTTACTCTTATCTAGATGAAGTAGACTGAATTTTGGAAAGAAAAGAAGGTAAAATATTTATTGTTTGTTGGCAGACTTACGTGGCAGAACTTCCAGAATTATGTTGACCAGAGGCCTTAAGATTGTCCTGGCTCCAATAATTTCCCCCTGAATTCACTTTAATGAAAGATGACTTTTTCACAATCCTCTCTTTTTCGTATTCAAGACCCTTTACCAAAATTCAGTTTAAAGGGTTACTAGGAGCTACCTTTCTGGGGTTCAGGGCAACTTGGGGATAGTGACTTGAGTAGGAGCTAGGTTTCCTCATTGGGTGTGAGGGAAAGTTAAATACCGCTCCACCTTTCTGGTCCCAATTTTCATCTCCCCTGTGGCTGTTATTTTAATTAAAGGAATCACCAAGGACATGTTTGATATCCTATGTATTTTGGCTCTTAATTGACCAGTGATCAAATGGCATGCAAAATAGTCAGCAATAGGAAGCCAAAGTAATTGTAAATTATATGCATTCCCTCCATAGGTTGCTCTCCAAGTGCATCTTCAGTTACTGATATAATGACACCTTTTATGGAAAAAGAGTTCTGTTAAATCCAAGTAGAAATAGAAATAAATGCCCTATTCTCTAGTAACTATTTTTTTCATGCTTGCAGCTTTTTTCTCATTTGTTGCAATTTCTTTAAAGTGCTGAAGGAACCAAAGCCTCCAGCTATTGACTAGGGTAAAAACTGTTTATCTGTACCTGTACCTGAACACCAGTTTAGAGGCCATTCTGCACAGCATGCTATATGTGGGTATCCTGCATGTGCAGGCTTTCCATTTATTTTATTAGAAGCTCAGCACATGTAACACTTTGTACATATGAGGTTGGTGAATAGGGAAGGTACTGTGAGCTTTTATGCGTAATTCTCAACTTCTTTGTTTTAAGAGCATCAAGCGCCACCATCAAGCAACCATATGCAGAAGTCTAAAAATATGGTCTTTACGCTTTTGTCCTGAATGCCCATAGCTGAAAAAGAATACATATGCCTGACTGAAGCATTATCGATGTGGCATGGCTGCCAACGAGGACACAAACAACATGGGTCTCAGTCTATATGATACGTTGCCTGTGTGAAGCGATGGCTAATGTAAGTCAGCCCAGTATTAATTAGATCAAAGCAATGCATCATTTCCAGTACATGTATGTGTGCATTGTGTTGTACCAATATGCTTAAAATTAGCCTGCACTCCATGAGTTGTTTCACATCAATAGCTTGTTATATGGTATGATGCTCGCATGGCTTATGTTCTAATGGTTGCCACACTACATGGTAGTAACAAGAATAAGGACCTGAATTTGACAGTTTGCAACATTTAAATTAGTTGATCCAATGATAGATATTGTACGAATCCTACATCTCACATAGACTATGGGCCCAATCCTATCCAATTTTCCATCACCAATGCAGCTGCAATGCAGCCTCGAAGTGAGGGAACAAATGTTCCCTTGCCCTGAGGAGGCCTCCATGAGTGGCTCCCCACCACAGAAGGCAGCACCCACCTTGTTGGCATGGCTGCATAAGTGCTGGAAAGTTGGATAGGATGGGACCATACCTCAGGTTGATAAAAGCTTTACTCAGAAACTGTATTTGTCTTTAACATTTGCACTGGAAATCCCCCTTGTCCTTTTGCTTTGCTGTTCTTTCATCATAAAAATTTACAGTAACATTTTCAAAAACTATACTAATTTTGGAAAGATCCACTCATTCATCTTGGTCACCACTGATGTCTCATTGTGTATCATTCTGTAATGGCAGAGTTGTCATGAGACTCAGGAGTGATATTGACAGAGCCACTTAACACCTCTAGATTTGATAAGCTTTAGGATTTGCCTAAGAGTTGCTTCTATGACTGAGCTATGAAGCAATCATCATGAGCTAAGATTCAAGAGGCAATGAGAGTCTAAAAGCCAATGATGATCTGGATAATCCAAGCAAAATAAATTATCAGAAGGTCTGAGATTACAATAGGGACAAAGTATGCCTGCAGTATTAGAATTACTTAAATGCCAAACTTGTGGCATTTTCAGGAGTGATACGAAGGGCCTATTCCTATCAAGTGTCAGCACTGAGTAAAAGGCAGGGAGAAACCTCTGGCCATTGACCGCTCAAAGGCAAGCCCTAGGTGGTGCAGGGGCGTGGTGAGGTTGGCGAGAAGGTAAGGGAGGCATTCCTGGGTGGAGGGAGGGCAGAATGGGGTGTGAGACCAGCTCAGGAGGGGGGTGGGACTGGCAGGGATCTAACTCCCCATTTTGGGCTCTGCAAATCACTGGAAATCACTGGATATGTAATGACGGAGTCCCAGTTTAAGATATTAAATAAGCCCAGGTTGCTGCCATGCCTGCGGTTCTTTCTTCTAATGTAATAATCTGAAGTGGCAATGAAAAATCATAGGTTTAATTATTTTAAAGATTAAGCAAATGATAATACTGGTTGATTCTCATAATTCGTGAGGGTTCCCTTCCCAGAATTCAGGATTTGTGGATGGCAAAAATTGCACTATAGCAAATCAATTTAAAAAACAAAGTTCCTTTTTTCCAGTGATTTAAAAACAGCCTTGTTGACCTTTGTGATGTTAAGATAGAATCATTAAGATGACAATCCAACAATCGGTGTCTCTCCAGGCCCTTAGAAAAGATTATCTTTCTTTCATGTTCAGGGGGAAGGGAGGGGGGTCTCTTGGAGGGAGAATGATTGATGGATTGTCAGCTGGCTGCCCTCTCTCCAACTATTGCAAAGGACTGTTTTCCTTTGCAACAGGGCCCTTCTCTTCCTGTTGAGATAAAAATCTCTACAACAGTAACAAAAGCATTTTAAAGGGATGCATTTTTCCCCTTCTCCAGGGATTCCTTCTCATTTGCACGGCCATTCGTGTTGAGTCAAATCCGTGTATAAAAAATCCGCGTATAACAACGTTGGATATGTAAATTCAGTTAGCATGTGTAATTTTTGATTTTGTCTTTTGCAAAAGCTTTTTTTATTTAGGAAAAAAAGCTTTTGTTTTTAGCTTTAATTTACTCTTCATTTCTACCAAATGTAGTTTTTTTTGGTCAGTCGCTTCAGTATTACTCATGAGTTTGTGGTATCCCAGAATGATACATTATTGCAGCTGATGTCAGAATGAAAAAAGAGGGGGAAGACTTAGGGATGATATTCTCCCAAACGCCACCCCATGACCCACACTCCACCCACTCAAGACATCAAAATGAGACACCACTCACAGGATGGTTTGTGCATAGCTCCATAAAATGATTGCTCCTCTTCTTTCACGTGTGCCTTGATCAACAGTGAAATATTCAACAATGCGGACATTTAAATTATCACCAGGCTTCAGAGTTTACATCCCATTGAGATTAATGGGGACAGGTCACACTTCTCTCAGAGCTATTGTTTAAGGCTGTCTGCAGACACAAGCAGACATCACTGCATGGGTTACTTTGGTTCACAACTGGAAAGTTTACAACCATAAGGCATTTTTTTTAGTACAAAAAGAAAAAAGAAGTTTGCATTCTGGAGCACAAGACAGCCCCAGGTAAGTCAGTCCTGAATTGACCTTCAATTTGGGGCTCTGCAAAAGCCAATAGATTTAATGGATGCTAAAATGATTGCTATGGATGGTTAGCAGTACTGAATGAACCCTGTACCTTGGATAGAAGGGATATTCAGCACATAGTTTCACACAAAGCTCCATCTTGAATGAAACTTCATAGGGTAGCTTGAACTCATAGCCTCAGTTGCAAGCCAGCAAATCGTGATATTACAAACCAAGAGATCAGTTTATAGTATCTTTTTTTTTTTTTTTAATTTTTTGGTTTGGTTTTCCCATATTTGAAAATGCCTCAGTGGCCTTTTTCTTTTCCCCAGGGACTAAGTCACAAGGATGATGATTGTAAAAGTTTCTTCTATATAGCAGTCTGATAAATCGAACCCTAGGCTGGCTGGTGCTGTAACAATTTCCTTTTTGTCAACAATCTGATTTAAAAGCACAGATGCATTTGCCTTGATAAAGGGCAAACCTGCCTCAAACAAACAGTTCAAAAACTCAGGGACACCACACCAAAACAAGCAAGAAAACAGACTTAAAAATAAACATTTGAAAGTTGGTGTAAACCCAGGTGGAGTTTACATTTAATTCTTTGATGGTGATGAATTTTATAAATGCACTCCATTTTGTTAAGCAAAATGATTGGATGGGACTTTGCAAAGCTAATGAAAGCCAACTAGGGACATTTCACACATTAGGCAGAGGCAAACCAGGATTTGCCACAAAGTATACACTCAACAGGAAGTTGGAGACCACCATAGCGCACTGTTGAGTGTATCTGGATGATACATGTGCCTGCAAACACATGTTCATTGCTTTAATATTTTTACATTTTTAGATATTCACCTAACCCATTTCTGCCCAGGGCACAGGTGTACACATTTGATCCCTGTTGCATATATGCAGTGATGGGCAGAAATGGCTTAAAGTGTGTTGTTCGCCTAAAAATGTAGCATGTCAAGTGGCCCTTAGATAATGTTCAGAAAATGAAAGCAAATGAGAGGTGCCTCTTGCAATGATTAAGTCACCAAGGTGTCTGTTGCCTGGAGAGCTGAAAACAAGATATAAAAATTAAACATAGTGGCTTAGATCCAAAGAACTGTGTTCTAGTCCTGAATGCTCAGGGTAACATTGGGCTTTTGTTTCATGGAAAGCAGTCATTTTTACTTATGGCAAATCCCTTCTGAAACTGAGGAGAAATTAGAAGCTCTTTGTGCTATGGTGTGGGATAGTCCTGCTGCTCAGAGAGAAAAAGGAAAACAAAATCCAACTGGGCATGCCCAAGCATGCCTAATATAGTTCTTTGGATCCTGGGCTATGTTGAAAGTCACTGAAAAAAAATCAGTTTTGCCTCTGATTTTAGAATCGATTAATACTATTTGTTCTTATTAGCTTAAAAGCAGAGAATGTGAACTTGTCAGTGGGAAAACAGCTGAGTTAAGTTGAAGGTGCAACCTAAAGAGAGTTAATAAGCTTAGGGCCCAATCCTATCCAACTTTCTAGCACCAATACAGCTATGCCAACAGGGTGCTGCATTCTGTAGTGGGGAGACAGTCACCTAGGCCTCCTTAAGGGGAACCACTGTTCCTTACTTCAGGGCTGCATTGCAGCTGCATCAGCACTGGAAAGTTGGTTACAATTTGGCCCACTCCTCTGAATGGGATTTATGCATCTTTAATGTTTCCTGCATTGCACCCAAAATATTGTTAATAGCTTTCGAGAACCTCACATGGCTGCTTGGTGTACTGTTTTATTTAAGGCTGTGTTTTGCATTCAAACACGCTGTAGAATATCGAAACTAGAGTTATTAGTAGATGAAAGAATTTCTAGTTGATTTATTTCCTTTTAACTAGTTAATTATTGGATAATTAAATTTAAATTAATTTGTATGTCATCAAAGCATATAGGTATCTTTTTAGCTATTAGGGAAGCATAAGATAACTTACAGTTTAATAAACAAACAAATAAAAAGTCAAGTTGGTTAGAGGAGAAAAGCATTTTCAATATTTTCTTTTTCAGCCCTTTTTACAGTAGCACAACAGAACCAAAGTAAAAAATAAGCAAATGAGCATCCTTAACCTGCAGCCCCAATGATTACAATTTGACCCCATTTTAAACAATTGCCCTGCTTATTAATTTACTAATTCAGTGATCAAGGCTGCAATCCTGTGCACATTGGTTTGGGAGTAAGTACCACTGAACTTAGTGAGGTTTACTTTTGAGTAAATATGCATTGGATTAGGCCACATAGGTTGCAGTCCCAATTATACCACATTGGTAGAATGTAGATCTTATCCACACTAGAAATAACAAGTCATTTACTTGCCAATACATTATTAGCAGTGTTCAAGTCAGTTATTCTTCGTATTCAGCAGTAAACAGTTCCCCAGGGTGGCCATGGATGAGCACTTATATCCCATCTAAAACAACTGGGCTAAGCATTATAACTCTGAGCTGGACTCTGGCATTATAGCTACTTCATTATCTTCAGACAAAAAATGTTCACATCCTAGTGATTAGAGAGCTATTTGTAATGTATTTCAGAATGTACATTTGCCTTCTGAGTTCGGATGCTATGATGAAATGGAAGGGTTTCATACCTCTTTTGAAGGAACTCGTGAGCCTTTTCTTTTATTCCACCATGTTTCCAACATTGCAATTAAACAGGAGAGAACAATGCCAGCTGCCAGTATGCAAAATACACCTGCAAAACTCTTTATGTCCAAAGCTCCTCCTTTATATTTGGGGTCCACAGAGGAGTACAGGTCACACTGGCCATTCTTTGGCCACCACTTGTGTTTCAGTAGATCCATGTGTCCATTCTGCTGAAGTTCTAGAATCCTTGGGGAAAGAAATCACAGAAAAATGGACAGACTTGCATAGCTGTACAAAGCCCAGAGTTTTATGAAAAACCCATTCTACCCATTCTACTCAAATGACTTCATATGTGTGAAAATGAAAATATCCCTTATTCAGAAGTGGTTGACCAAGAGTACACTCCAATAACCCATTTCAGTGTTAATTATAATAAAATGTGGCTTGATATAAAGGTACTTTCCTTTCATGCCCAGCAATGAGTGGTGCTAGCACATAATAAGAAGGTTGCATCTATAGCATGCACTGTGTGATGTGTGATTGCACCAGCTCCATTTCAGAACCAATTAGCTTATTTGCACATCATGCACAGCCAACTTGAACCTTGCTTCCAGCACGACAGACACCCTTGAATTGATCTTGTGCTGCCTCTATGATTGAGCTTGTCATATGTTGCTACACTTCAGGTTGCTAATGGGAATGATGGTTTATTTGCTCTAGTGATTTTGGGATGTTCCGAGAAGCAAGATAAGTGCCTTTTCCCACCCTCTCAGCTACAGCAAAGAACAAGGAATGTGGATAGGTACCATCACAATGCGTCCTAATTAATACAGGACTTGCTCAAACCAAAACATTTTAAAAATCCTATTGATTTAAAGCAAAATGTCTTCCATTCTAATGACTTGAATTTAAATGTCTGTAATCTCCATGCTAGCCATTTGCTCCTTTGTTCTAAAGAGAACAGATTGTTTCACATATAATCTTTTTCCCAAATAGCTTTGTCAGAAAGATAACATAACCTGAAATATGTTAATGGTGGCACAAGAGACTTAAAAAAAAATTATGCATTGATTATGGCATCTTGACTGAGATGTAGGCATTGTTGTATTGTATTTTTTATTCAATTTCAATTATTTTTTTATTCATTCTGTTACAGAATCATTGCTTTATTCTCATTAGATGTTCCATTTGCCCAGTGGTATTCCCAGTGGGGGGGGGGCACAGAAAATTTTGCAGGTGGCTCAGTGCACGATGTAAGTGCCCCCTACCCTCCGAATCTGTTCCGGCAGCAAGAGCAACTCACATTTCCACATTGCTCTTGCTGCCCCAAATGGCTCCAAAGGAAAGGGGAAGAGGCTGCTTACATGGAGTGCTGACACACCTGCAAAACTTACCATTTTGCCCCCCAGAATGCCATTGCATTTGCCTGTATATGTATAATTCCTGTATATTGTATAATTCTGTATAATTCCTGATGATGTAAAACATCTTTTTTAACAGAAGATGTGTGTACAATACTTGTACATTAAATTGCTCCTTAAAACCAAGCTCTCCTCCTAATTGGCATGCTGATGGATAACGCTGAACATACAGAAAACATCTCTTTTTAGATATCAAAGCTAAGTAAGCTAAGAGAATCATATTTTATAACAAAGCAGAGCAATTGCTGAAGTGGAAAAGGGTGGCTGAAATCCTTCATTTACAGTCATTTTAAATCAAGGAGAATTATGGTACCATCAAGGTGACTAGTCCGTTCAGTTAACGCGGGCTGAAAATCAGGGCTTACCCTCCTCAAAAATCCGTGCATGTTCTTGCAATTTATTTCATTCAATTAATAAGAGAAACTAATTTGTAGGGAGGTTTGTGATCAACTACCCAGCCCTGCTGTAGCACAAACTTCATTAATTTTCAAAGAGAATGGGAGAATAGTGGGGGATGGGTTTGGAGGATAACATTAGCCACTGGAAACAGTATTTTTAAAAGGGACCAAAAGCAATGTCAAAAGCAACATTTGTTTTGCAATGCGCAAATATTCCACAAGATGGCAGCCTTTACATGAAAGCAGACCATGTCACTGTTCTGGTACTCTTGAACAGTAAGTAAACATTTCCCAGCAAACCTGCACTACCTTCATTAGGACTGACTAGTACTTTTCAGACTTTAATCAATCAGCCTGAGCTATCTTAAATTTAACTGTAAGCGTCCTACCCCTCATCTCAAGAGACTGGCTGCTCAAACTTTTCCACAGCTGAATTATTTATTAACGAGAACATGACAAAGATTACTTTTTCCCCTGTTGATTTATCATTTTGGTTAATAAAGAAAACATTTTTTTTCTTCCAAAAACATCAAAATATCAAAAATAGGTTCTGCCTAGCAGAAAACGTGCATACTCAGTCCAGCAATAAGGTGATAAACAGAATAAGGAGCACGGTTCAGGCCCAGAGGTCCATTGCATTCTGCTCAGAGAAACAAGCAGTTTGAGGGGGAAAAAGAGTTGTCCTGTTGATGCCTAGCACTGTCAATGAGCCCAAGGATGGGAAGGCAACTCCACACATTGCAGGTTGGATGTTGTAGGACTGCATCAGTGCTGTACCTACTGGCACAGTGAAAGCTCAGTCACAACAGGGCCTAGGAGATAATCAGACCTTCCTAGCAGGTATTCAGCTATTTCTTCCTAGCAGGAAGGTATTCATACCTTCCTCCCTCCCTCCCTCTATGCCCTCTGTCCCCAGGGAGTCCTGCTTCACACTTTGAGAACCACTGAATTTGTTCAATTAACATATCCTGAAAGAACTTGACATAAAGAAGAAAAGCAATGAGTGTATCAAAGTTCACTTTGCTGATGTTTCAGAAACTTGTACTGCCTTCATATGTGACTTATTCCATCAGCAGTTAATCCTGAAGTGAAAGGTTTAAAGAGAATCCAACCATAGTTAACTTTATTTAGGGCCCAATCCTATCCAACTTTCCAGCACCAGTGCAGCTGCAATGCAGCCCCAAGGTAAGGGAACAAATGTTCCCATAGCTTGAGGAGGCCTCTGCGACTGCTTCCCCAATACAGGAAACAGTGCATACCCCATTGGCACAGCAGCACTGGCACTAGAAAATTGGATATGATTGGGCCCTTAACTATAAAGTAAACTTAACCATAGTAAAGTCCACTGGGGCTGAGTCAGGATTCTATACATAACTTTTCCTAATAGGCCCCCTGTAAGAGTTGCTTCACGCTGTTCTCCAGCATATATGCTCTACATGCCATGGGATACAAAAGAGAATGTCAGGCTTCACACTTTTCCCTGCCCTGCTACCAGTTCACAGAACCAATGCCTACTTATACGCAATCTTGCCCCATCTGGGCAATACATCTATCCCTTTTCCTGATGGACAGTTTGCACGAGGTGGGTGTACTCACAGTAATGTATGCACACAATAATTGGTTCTGTGGTGAAAGAAGATCATGGAAGGGTGGAACTGTGGGAGACCCAACCCTTTCCCCTCCCAGTCTGAGGTGCTGTGCATAGAAAACATGAACATGGTGCAACAGTGTTCTGTCTATATTGGGTGTGACAAACCAGGTACAGTTTAGTAGCACTGTGTGTAGCCTTTATGTGGCACAGGAACAGGCAGATAAAGGAAGCAGGCAGAGCAGCAACAGGCCTTGGGAGGTTTTATCTGTGTGTCACTTTCAATGTTGGTGTCAGGTTGCTGGGAACCTGGAGTAAAGACCTGCACTCAGACCCCCTCTGTGTATTCCTAATGGCACCACTACTGTCATGATCCTGAGCATTCAGGAATCAGCTCAGCTAGCAGGCCTTCAGATGGTGATGGATCCATAGCCAGTGGATCCTAGCCACCTTGGGTAATGGTAAAAGAAAACAGCCACAGGATCTCTGTTTTACTTTGTATATTCCAGTTAGCAATTAGTGGGGCTGCAGCTCTATGGAAGAGCACATGCTTTTACGTGCCAGAAGATGCTAGGTACAATCTCTAGCATCTCCGGATAGGGCTGGAAAAGACCTCTGTCTAAAAACCTGGAGATGCTCTGCCAATCCATGGTTCAGACAGTGCTGAACCAGACGAAGCAATGGTCTGGCTCGATATAAAGCAGCATTGTATGTGTGAGACCCTGGGTTCAATAACTGGACCCAGTGAAAACAGATGGCGTGCTGACCAGTTAATCAAGAGCTTTAGCTTTGGCTTCTTTAAAGGTGAAAGGGCATACTGAAATGGATGACTGGCAGGGAAACTGTTAGTCTTTTGATAAAAGAGTAAAAGGGTAAGAGGTCATGGATAAGATCATTGTTAGCCTTCTACTGGAACTCTGCAAAAGTTTCATTTTTTCACATAAGAGAAGAAAGAAGCTTAGCATCTGTTAGCGATTCGAGATAAACAGATTTGATAACAGTACTTTCCAACTTGTGCGTAAGCAATCGATTTGCCAATATGTTAATAATGAGCATATTATTGGTATGACAATTTTCCTTTATGCAGCATTGTTAATTGAATATTGAATAATCATTGCCTCTAACGTGTTAACCAATGAAAAGTAAAGTTGGATATTTAATCCCATGCATGCATCTTCCTGTATTCTTCAGTCCCTGGCTGACCATCTCTTTGTTTGGTTAGCAGTGGCTCCCTTGCATGGAAGAAATTCCTCACAGAGTGTTCCTTTCAAGAATCTGGCCTTTGTTTTCTTTTAAATTTTTATCCACACATTGTATAAGTTGTTATGAGGCATTTACAGTAGAACACCACCAACACAGGATGGAATTATTCTGCTTGTCTTATAGAGCAGCAGTGGCCAAACTCGCCACTGCTGTGCAAGGGAAAAATGGTCCCCATTTGGACAGTATCTTTCAGTTTTGCCTGGGTGCCACGTGTAGTCCTCCATGATCGGGGGACAGGGACACTCTGGGAAATTGCATCTGCCTGAACTGCTTATCACGTGGCCTTCTGGGATGCCAGGCAGCAGATGTATCTGCCCAGAGCATCCCTGTCTCCCGATCGTGGAGGACTACATGTGGTGCCCAGGTGGAAAGGTAAAGCCCGCTTACCAGGAGGCGGAACACCAGATCCAGCTCCCAGGCCAGGGTTCGAGCAGCCCTGTTGTAGAGGATTGCATTGCAGCTAAGCTAGTGCTTGCCATTTTATGCATCGTCACATTTATGCATATCTTATACCTCTGAACTTACGCACTTCAGACCAATGATGTAGCTACAGGCGGTTCAAAGCACTAACTTTTGCAGGCAGCCCGTCCGTCGTGTGCAAGCAGCCCCTCCCCTTCATAGCCATTCCTGGCACATGCCTCCGTTTTGCTTCCACCACCCAGAGTGAGGGGAAGGCCACTTGCATGCTGTGGTGAGGCTCCCTGCAAAACCTAGTGCTCCCCTTCTAGCTATGCCACTGCTCACTCTCATTGGGGAGAAAGAAGGAATATCTTTTTGTCATGAGACAAGTGAGCCAATGCTCACCGTGTTGCACCGGAAGTTTCATTCTACGATAGCTGGTTTACTACGCATGATGAGCAAGTTCTCCATTTCTCCTGACACCTGCCCCATTGGGAACACGTCCTTTCACAAGGGTGGGAAAAATCACTGGAACAGAAGAGCTTTGTTTAACAGAGGTCCAAAGGATTCACATAATGTCTCTCCTATTTTTGCTTAGCACTTCCTGAAGCACTGGTCTTTTTCTACTTGTCTGAAGAAAGATAAATTCATAGCATTAAACTATAATGAAGAGCATGCACATTAATATGAAATGAGATATTCATTATGTTTATTGTTGGAATAAGCACTGAAGGGAATTCTTAAATGTAACGCTAGTGTAGTTTCTGGAGCTTGCTTTGTTATTCTGCTGAGTGTTACATTTCTGAAAGTTGGAAAAACAAGACAATCAAGATCTTCTGAAAACTTTTAATATGGAGAGGGAACATTGAAGTTGTCTTCATTTATTGCCTGCCCAGAGGAATGTAGGAATAAAAATCTGAATGTCCCTTTACCAATCCCAAACAGTACTCTAGCAAGCTAAGTCCCAAGAGATCCACATAGATATGAATATCAGAAGTTCATTAAACTCAATACGGTTATAGTAAATGTCATATGAAATAATTGGATGGAGGCATGAATGTGTCTTGCTGGTCTTGCCAGAAATGGGAAATGTCTCTGATTCTGTTCTGTGTATTAGTAACTACTATTAGGCATACGAGACTTATATAAGAAAGCCCTTTGCCCATTACACAGGTCTACAAAATGGAGGGTCAGAAAAGTTTTTCCCAAACTTTATGGTGGTTTGATATGAATTTGGGGTGCCGATTCAAAAAATGGCATCTGTTTTGCCCTATCACGTCTAGTTTTGGAGACACGGCATAGCCTCTTAAGATCAACTCTCTTGTTCAGGCAGTCCTCATATGATTTGCTTCCTCTCCCCCAATTTGGGGGTACTACCTGGACACAATACTGCTTCTAGATCTCCAGGTTGCAGCTGCATGGGGGGGGGGGCTTTGATTACCTTAGACTGATGTGCCAACTACATTCATAAATGAACCACTCAGATCTAACCGTAGGGTTAAGCGTGCATTAGTTACATCAGGATCGGATTACTGTAATGTGCTGTATGTGGGGTGATCCTTGCAGGCCATACGCAAAGCTGGTTCAGCTGGAGCAGGATGTGGCTGCATGAATGGTGACAGGGACTAATCAATTTGACTTGGTCATGTTGCTATTATGCAGTGGGCCCTTCTCATCCATGGGTTCAGCACCCACGGCTTTGACACAATGCAGGTGCTGACCCTATGTCTGAAGGGCCTCGAGGACCTCCCAGATGTGACCAGAAGGGTCTTCCGGTCATGTCTGGGAGGTGTTCAGAGACCAGGGGAGAAAAAAACTAGAATTGTCTTTCAGCGGGCTTCAGGAGGCTTTCTGAGGCAAAAGGAGGCTGCGTGTGGCCTCCCTGGAGCTCCGGAGACATCCGAAAGACACTTCTAGTTTTTGATGAAAACGGAAAATGCCTTTCAGAGGTCCCCAGAGGGCCTTCTGAGGCCCGGATAGTCTGTATGCAGCAGCCTCAGAACACCTCCAGGACATGACCAGAAGGCATTTCTGGTTGTGTCCGGGAAGTTCTTTGAGGGCTTTTCCACAGATTTAATTAACATTGGAAACTGGTATCCATGGGGGGTTTGGAAATAGGTTTTGCAACTGTCACACAGTGTGCTGCATGGCCAGAATGTGAATTTGATGACAAAGCCGGCTCATATGATTGGACCATTAACAAAGCAATCCTTACCCATGTTTACTGAGAACACAGAGTTCTGAGTTTACACAGAGTTCAGTGATGCCGTCACATAAGAAAATGTGCACAGGATTGCAGCCCTGGTTACCTTAACAACTAAGGGCACAATCCAAAAGCGCCTTGGGCTGACACAAGTCCTTTGCGCCAGCCCAGAAGCTGAGCCCACGCTCCAAGAAGCACTGGCCTGTGGAGGCTGACAGAAGCCTCTGTGCCAGCTTCCTCCTTGAGTCTTGTGTTGGCCCAGTAGGGCCAAAGCAACAGAAAGGTATGTGAGGAGGAGGCAGGAGGGTGGCGTTCCTGGGTGGGGGGAGGGCAGGCAGTGGGCAGCCCCAGGGGTGGGTGGGGAGTGGGAGGCGGGGCTCGGATCCAGCAGTTATGCCAGATCCCAACCCCCATTCCCAGGGAGGTTCCAAGCTGCTCCGCTCTCCTCGGACTTGTGCCACCCAAGAGGTTACCCAAGGTTACCCAACTTGGGTAAGGTTACCCAACTTACCCAAGGTTACCAAATGAGTTTCATGGCTGAGTGGGGAACTACACCTAGCTATCTCTAAGCCAAGTACAACAATCTGCCCAGCATACCACACGAATCTCTTTAATAAAGAACCTTATATTAGCACAAATCCCAGTTCCTCTGTAATTTGGATCAGAAATGTTTACATCTGCCCTTTTTGAACAGAGAAAAGCTACTGTGAAAAAGAAGCCTGGAAGGTGGGCTCCTAATTAATGGGTTCTGCCTGGACATCACCATCTTCCTACAGGAAAAAAAATCAATAAGTGATGGTTTCAGGATCTTTGACCTGCTTCTGGAGAAGTGTGCAAAATTGTTCTCCAACCATTGAGAAGCGAAATCCAATTAGCATCTTGATGGTTCTTAAGAGCTGTGCTGACTAGTGAACTTTAATATTTTTATATGTTTTACATGTTTATGCTAAACTGCAAAAGTCAAGAACTCAGAAGAAATGGCAGGCATGATCTTTCATAATGCGGAAGTTGTGCTCTAAATGAACAGATAATGGGCCTCGTGAAACGAAGCTAAGGAATACATGAGACTGCTGGGAGCATTTCGGCAATGGTTTCAGCAGAGACAGAAGCCCTAATGGCAAATAGAAAAGGGAACACTTTGGGTGATCAAAGATCATCTTTGGGTGATCTTTTGAAAATGTCAACATTGTCCTCCAATCCAGTATGATATTTAGGATATAAGGTAAGGGGGGGAGGGAAAAAATCATTCCTTTTGATGGTGAGGATCTGGAAATGATAATCTCAGCTTGAAGTGATGCTTTAGGTGTTGAATGGTTGCTGTTTAGGTGCCTACCACAAGGAACAGAAATGTTGAGCAATGGTGATAATTCAGTGAGCACAGAGCATTGGTGGCTTCGTAAGGTGGAGACTAACCTGGTTTAAGAAGGCATTGCTTAGAGCCATATGGATCTGAATGATATAGTTGTTGAAGTTTTTATTTGTGGTGCCAAAGAGACCGACTACCCAGAATGCAAGGAGACACTGAAGTCGTGAACAGGTGTTTTAAGAATCTTTGTTCCAAGGTGATTATAAACTAATCGATGCACAAAGCAAGAGATCACATGTGGATGCAACAGAAAGATAGGAATCGAAATAAAATATGACAAGTACCTAGGGAAGTGATACGGTCCCTTTAAGTTTTCCCCCCCTCCTAAAATGGAGGTACTATAAAATCTACATGTGTTGGCTTCTGCATAAACCCAAGGACTGTGGTTTCAATTATTCTTTCACACCCGGAAACAATGACATTGACAAAGTGAAAAGACCCCTATCATATATAGCACACTTCTTAAAAAACCAATTTCGATGGCATGAAATAGACATGGAAAAAGAAAACAAAAGTGAATGCTTTTTGCAGATTTTGAACCAAAACTCTTTTGAAATGTATTATGTGGCTACAAAGGGAGTAGCACAAATTGAAATTTGATCCATCCGCTTATTTTGGTGTTATCACACTATAGTCAATAGGCCTATTGCACAGACAGTTTGTTGTAGGATCACAACCGTCAGTAGATGAAACCGAAGACAGAATATAAATGCTGTGCTTTCAAGAGCTGAAGTTCCAACCCCTCTATAAATGTCCAATGAATTCATGACAGTCAAAAATTATACTGCTAATAAGATGCATCAGCACTGTAATCTGTTGTTTTAATGACAACTTTCTAGAGGCAGTAGGAAAACAAAATCAATGTTCCAGCAGAAAACATTTTCATTTTTTCCTGTAAAATGCCCTCCTTGTTGCCAGCACCTGCTCACACTGCCTTTGAGTGCTCAGCCTATAAAACTATATCATGCCAGAGGTGCTGGATAGCAAGTGAATGAATAATAATGTTCTCAGATTGTGTCCCAGATCAAGAAAAGTCATTGTTTAAGCTATTTCAAGGCTATGTAAAGATTAAGGGATATGCCTCGGCAGGGGGGACTCGCCCTCAGCCAGGAATTGTGTGTAAGTGCTCTACGAAGGAGGGCTCAGAACAAGATTTCACACAACTTGCTTTTATGTCCTCCAACACTTTTTTTTTGGGGGGGGGGGAACCTGAAAATAGCATCTCCACATTAATAATCTTACTTTGTGGTGGGTACACAGCTGTTCAGGAGTGGCAGTGCCCCTGTGCTGCCTACATCCCAGCCCAAATACTGCCTCTGCACAGGAATTTGCATATACTCACACCCCATGGATGAGGAATAGGCAGGTGGGTTCATCTTCCCCTTCCTTTTACCTACAAGAAGTGTGATGGGCAGCCTCTTTGCTCTGCACAACTTCTGTTTCCAATGAACAGGAGCAGGGGTTGCTGGGTTCCTAGCATCCCCTGCCTGTTTGTTGGAAACAGAAGCAGCATGGAACAGAAGAAGGGGGTAGACTCCAAATCACCTTTCTCTCCCTTCTTGGTGCTTCGCAGAAGTGATTTGGAGTGACACCTGCTTTTTGTCCCCCCTACTTCTGCCCTGCCCTCACACATTTAATTCACGTGTTGCTGACTGATTCCCAGATCACTTATAACCATCAGCAATAAATTTATTCACCACAACAGGAAAGAATGTCTAAGCTACTTTAAGGAGTTTTTCCACAGCAGTTAAGTGGGAAATATAATCATCGATTCTGAAAGGCATCGGCCCCCTTTTAACAGCAGTGGTGCCACTATCGACTGCACAAGCCTGAATTTTAATGTCTGATTAATGCTGCTGTCTTCTCAAAGTTGCAAACTTAATAAAGGATGCCTGTTATTGGGCAAATTAGTTGCAACCACCAGGCTTCAAGAGCCATGAGTTACTTCGCACTCAGCACTTAGTGCTGAAATATTTACTCAGTGAATGACACTACTGTAAGTTTCAATAACTCAGAGAAGCAGCTTCATAAAAATGGAGTGCCATTCAATATGGATAACAATCTGTAGAAGGGCCCAGTGTCTCATCTGTTGATAATCAAATCCCTCAGGCAATACAGTGTATGTAAGAGCTGAAGTATACTGTCAAGACTGGTTTTTTTTTTTCTCCTTCCTTGTCTTTTCAAACTCAAAAATTAATTCCTTCAGTTCCTGTTCAAGTTTAGACAATGTTAACAAAAGGAGCAGATCATGAGATGAAACCATTCTTGAACTTTGTCACTTGGAATGCAGTTGGGGGGGCATAAGATTGCATGCTCTTCTGATATAAAAAAGCAGAATATGTATATGGAAGAGCCTTCCATATACAGGCTGAGTATCCCTTAGCCAGACTGCTTGGGACGGGAAGGTGTCTGGATTTTGAATTTGTCTGGATTTCAGAATAATTGCATAAGTATGATGAGATATGCTTGTTCTTTTCACTGTTTCCCATATGGGTCTCTGCTGGTCTCTTTGACATTTTTCAACGTCTCTACAGAGCAGAGAATAGAACTTACAGTCTATACCTGCAGTGTACGTGGGAATGAGCATAAAACCTTCTAGTGTTCACACTACAGAAAGTTTAAAAAAAGTCTTGGACAAAAATGTCTGGTTTTCAGAATAGGTCGTATTTTGAATGACCAGATAAGGGATAAACTACCTATACATAGCTAGATGTCAGGCAGAAGCAGTCTATCTTGGTCTTCTGAAATACTACCACAGATACTCGCCTATAAGTCGACCCCACAGATAAGTCGAGGGCAGGTATTGAGCCAACAATCATGGAATTTTCCTATGACCCTTGGATAAGTTGGGGGTTAAACTTAGGGAGTGTCTGATTATAGTTTTGTCTGATTGTACCGGAGGCAAGATTCTGAAACCTACCACTAATTGTTACCTAAGAACTGTAGTCTCTAATTTATTAAAAACATAGTAAGAGATCATAAAATACATTTTTATTCTTTTTAAATTCTGGTCTTCACCACCTTTTTGTAAACACTATCAGAGTAAGTGCACTGTAAACAACATACCAGTGGAACAGTGGTTCCCAACCTGGGATTCATGTACTCCCAGGGACACTCAACAGGACGTTTAGGGGTACTTGAAAAAGAACGGAATAATGGCAGAAAAAGGCAGGTCATGCTCTAGAATGACCTTGCAAGGAATGCCTTGCAAGGACCAGCAAGGCAGGAAGGGAGGCAGCTAGTTGGCTGTGAAAGCCCCACCAATAGCTAGTTTTTGGTCATCAATTCATGTATGAACCAGTGACTGAAAACCAGCATAGTAAAAAAGCTGAAACATAATATGGAAAGTGACCAATCACTCAGAATTTCTCAGCACACTTCTGGTGTGTGAAAGTGCAAAGGCAGAATCTTCTTTCTTCAAACAGATGAAAAGAGAAAATATGTGATGAATACATCTCGTCTGAGAGGAGACGAGGGCTTGTATTATTACAAACATTTTGCTAATATGAAGGGTACAATTTATGGAAATGGGCTGCCAAGGGATATGCAAGTGAAAAAGGTTGGGAACCACTGCAGGAAATCCATGAATCAAATCCACCTTTAAGGTTTCTGGAGTGTTAAGCCAGAAGCTCTACATACAGCCCATAACACATAACTGGGAGTGTGCAATTCATTCACAGCAGAGAGATGCAGCTGCATATATTTGCAACCCTTTTTACTCAGAAGTAGACCCACTGCTTTCCATGGGTGTTATTCTTAAATAATGGTGCACTATTTAATTGTAGCCTGGGATTTTGTTTCAAATGGAAAGGAGGATCCCATCCTGCTGTTTCAAAAAACAGACCTGCTTTGCAAGCATTTGCAAAAGGGAACAGAAAAAAGGTTAAATTAGGCTGGAATTTCCCAGTTGCTGTAGAAACAAATGATCGCTGAGGTGCCTGCCTGCTGCTTGAGAAAGAAAACTTTTCAGAGTTGAAAGGCTCTGCCCTCTGATTGACCCGGAGATAAGGTGAAGTGATAATTTGAGCTAGATTACTTGGCAAAAATTTTACCTACTATAGGCGAGTATCTATGGTAGTTCTTTTTTAAAAAAATAATTATTTTGAAAGATTCACAGTTGTAGTATATTGTATGCCTCCCCTCCCCAGTGAATGTTTACTCCAGCTGAACTGCAAAACTACATTTGAGAATCAGTATTGTGTAGTGGATCATTTTGGAAGTGGACCAGAAACACTGAGGTTCATGTGTCAGCAAATTAGTTCCCAGCACAGCTGGCTGGGAAGGGCAAAGGCTTGATGACTGTCATACTGGACAATCAAAAGGGATATGGGAAGATCCAGTTATTCTTGGGTTAATTCACAGAGGAAGGTTGTATGTTTAGCCCCAAAGATGGCAAAAGCTTGCTCCCAATGCAGTTACAAACTATGTACTGTACATTTATATATGACCTCAGCAGGAGTGGGACCAAATGCTTGGCTCGGTACTTGTAGCAGAAACATTTTGGTCTGTGCAGTGCAAGTAGAAACAAACAGTATGCTAGAGAGGGGTTTTGAACCTTCGCTCTGACTAACACTTTCTCAGCAGCCCCATCCTCCAGCCACTTTTGTCCTAGTTGAACTCTTAGACTGGGGCAAAAAATGACTTCTGCCCCAGCACCCATTTATGGAGGTCAAATTTTAGTTATTTTATTTTACAAAGCTGAATGACTTTCCTTATTGTTTTAATGATGACATTTAACACAGTCTTGTAGAAAATGTGCCATGTGGCATCTCAGAAAACTTGCTCACTTGCTCTCTTGGCTTTTATTTGTGGCTGCCCTCATCCCTTCTATATAAATTCTAGTCTAGTCCGGCACACAGGCTGTTCCAGAGGAACACAAGGCTGTACACCACCAAGAATGTGCGCTGCTTATATTACATATCCTGAGAGCATGTTACCTTTTGGCCACCACTATTTGTAATTACATGGCAGTCTCCTGGAGGAAGAATTCTGATGAGAGCACCCCATCATCTGGGTCCTGGTTTGTCTCAATTTTTATATGCCTTGCAACTTGCACCTCCCTAGATTGTGAATCAGACAAGCGCGGTTCTGTTTCAACCCTTTAATTTAATTTCACCATCGCTCAAGGGATGATGTGTTTCTTACCATTTGAGAATTGTTCCTTTTACCTCACTAGGATGTGTTCAGCCTGCTAAACAGGTCCAAAACCACCAAAAGTTCTTGGCTTTCTATTTTTTAATATGACCACTGCTTTCTGGAGTACCACTTTTTCTTTCATCCAGCAAGAAAGAATGTACGCAGTGATGAACTAAAGTTCAGTGGCAGCACACATACTTCCCACGGAAAAGGTTCTAGGTTCAATCTCTGGTATCTCCAGGTATGGCTGAGAAATGCTAGTCTAAAACACTGAAGAGTTACTGCCTGCTAGTGTAGATGAACTAGTGGTTTCATCCAATATAAGACAGCTTCACATGAGAAAAAGGGACGCTGCAGTAATCTGCCAAGTTTGCTTTCTGACAGATGTTGTTTTGCTGGTGTGAATGACTATCCTGAACCTTCCTTATGTTCAGTTCTATCTGATTTACTTTTCCTCAGGAAAAAAAAAATGGCAGCTGAATGAATAGTTAGGTGGGGGGGGGGGAAGAGTAACTGAATGCACTTCAGAATGTGCATCCAAGTGCCCTTATCTGTCAGTAGTGTATACTGATAATAATGTACTTTCCACTCACTAGTCAGCATGTATGTGCCTCCTCAACACTGTACTTTTCATCACTTTATGCAATCTCTTATTCAAGGAAAGAAAAATAAGATTCTTCCATGCATTCTTAAGAAAGCAAGAGACTTTTCTATGGGTCCCTGAGAGTGTAAGGAGGCAAATGTGGCATTAAAGGGATATCTATTCCTATAGCAATTAAACCAGTCATACTCTACAATATGCAAATTATATCCTCTCACTTTGGTGGGTAGGGGTGAGTGCTAACCCTTCCTATACTGACAAATTATTCCTGTTTCACTTCCAGCCGTGTTTGTTTCTAATCTCAGAGTCAAAGGGAAAAAAGTGTGAAAAATAGCCATGAAGTACTGCCAGGGGAGAATTGGCAGGTGGGGAAAAGGTTAAAGCGCCCTGCTTGCCCACCAGTTCTCCACTGCGAATGCACCCTGTCACCACAAAAGGCCAGCATGTTTAGTATAATATTTAAACTTGTCAATCCGTACTGGCACAACGGACAGCACTGCAGCCTATAATGCCACAGAACAAAGGTGTCTGAATAGATTTGTATGACCATTGGTTCCTCATTGTAAGATGCTATTTTCAGATAGCTCTTAATGGACGGAGCTCCATATAGAAATGAATCAATCTTTCCATTTTCATTTTTTTTTCTTAACAGCCATTGTGATTGTGGGTGAACACTAATTTAGCAAGTCACAAAACTGGTTTCACATATAATTTGTTTTGTGTTCTGAAACTGTGGTGAAATACAACCATGACCCATCAATGTGTATCTTCACAGTGAGTAATGCCCAAATCACTCTAGCTCACACTGTGTATAATATAACAACATGAACTTGTGAATAACCAGTTCAGTGCTTCCAAAAAAGGGACATGCAGTAAACACCAGGGAGGACCTAGCTCTGGTGGGAAGCTCTTAATATGTGCTGGTGATATTCTCTAGCCTGTCTATGCAGACAAAAAGTGTAATATGTATCATTCCTGCCCTACATTCTTTTGATCTGTTTAGGTTTCTTTCAAAGGCTGTTAGTCCCTTGTGCATAGAGCAGGATTGTGACCAAATCAGTGTTAAACCAGTTCTAATCAGTTTTTCTGCATTGTGGTAAAATTTTAAGTGCAATTTTAATTAGTTAATGTATGGAAAAGAGCAGCTGCAGGTGTTTTACCCCTCCTCCTACTGGGTAAGTTTGGCAGTGTATGTGTGGACTCATGAAGCAGCCTTGTACTGAATCCGATCACAGGTCCCTCTAGGCCAATATTGCCCCCTTTGCCTGGGAGTGGCTGTCCAAGATCTGACACAGAGGTAGTTCCGAGTTGTAGCTAAGATCCCTTCAGCTACAAATGCTGAGATTTGAGCCTGGGCTTTTCTGCACACAAAATGTGTGCCCTATCCCACAGGCCTTCTTAAGCAGGCTGAAGGTCCTTGTGAGCTATGGATCTTCTCAGATACTACTCTCTGAGAGAGCTATTAATTTCACCCAGACCTTAATTTTTGTGTCAGGATGAAAATGAGGATTGCACAGAATGGCTTGTCGCTGGGCTGCAGATTCACAGCTGCAGTAGAAGACATCCAGTAAATCACTGTCCTTCCTTTGAGAGCTGCAATAAATAATTCCAGGGGCAGTCTCACCCTTGGAACCAGCAGCTGCCTGAAACTGCTAGAGGCTGAACCATCAGATGTGTTGATATGGGAAAACGAGAAGGAATGAAGCAGCCTATGCTGAAGCACAGGAGTCTGCTTATAGGAAGGAGGTACAGGAGTTGTTATTGTGGTGCAAAGAAAATAATCTCTCACTTAACATCAAAAATACTAAAGAACTTATAATTGAGTTCCGGAAAAAGAGGGATGTACACACACCATTATACATAAATGGTGAGGAGGTGGAGAGGGTTGCTAGTTTCAAATTCCTTGGTATTTACATCACAGAGGACCTCTCATGGACTATTAACTCCAGCATGTTGATAAAAAAAGGCACAAAAGCCTTATATTTTCTGAGGAAAATATAATTTTCCTCAGTTATATTTTCTGAGGAAGCTTGGGAGGTTAAATTTGTCACAGCAGCTGCTTGTGTCTTACTATCGTTGCACCATTGAGAGTGTCCTAACCTATGATATCTAGGTGTGGTACGGAAATTGCTCTGCAGGGGACAAAAAAGCTCTGCAGAGAATTATTAAGATCGCACAGCACATCATCAACCTTCATCTACCAGCTTTGGAGGACATCTATACATCTCTCTGTCTGCAGAAGTCACAAAGTATTCTGAGAGACCCCTTCCATCTGGCTCATAAGTTCTTTGAACTGTTGTCCTCGGGTAGATGATACAGAACTATTAGAGCAGCACCACACGATTCCTGAACAGTTTCTATCCCACAGCCATAATTACGTTGAATAAGGCGATATAGTTGTTACCATGCTCCTGGGCATTATGGTCTGTTACACTGTTTTTATATTATGATGCATGTTGTATAGAATGTGTGGGTGAGTGTGTAGAGTGTGATTGTTGGAATTGTTGTACATATTTATGCTTGTATCTCAAAGGTGCATAAATTTCGTTGTGCTGTAGCACAATGACAATAAAGTTACTACTACTACTACCTTATTTACTATCGTACCTAGTAAGTATTCCCAAACCTTATCCTCTTTCCAAGCAGTAAGAAAAAAGACACTTAACGCCCCAAGAAAATCTTAACTGTGCCAGCTGTTTAAAGAGCCTGACTATAAAGACATTCTCTTCCCAATGCTGAATATTATCCCCATTTTATAATGTATGGTGAACAGAGGAAGGTTAACTAATAACTCTTTGTCAGTGCCACCAGCAACCTATTTTTTTCTGTGCTTAATTTAATGCTCTGGCTTTGTCGGTTTGTTACACCCAAGACATCAAGGTATTTGTCCAGGATGCAGAAGACTCAGGGCCCAATCCTATCCAATTTTCCAGCCCCAGTGAAGCCATAATGCAGTCCCATAGTAAGGGAACAAATGTTCTCATACCTTAAGGAGGCCTCTGTGACTGCTGCCCCACCACAAGATGCAGTACATCTTGCCCCACTGGCACAGCTGCACCAGCACTGGAAAATTGGATAGGATTGGGCCCTCAGAGGCTACCTATCTCAGACTTCAATCCTAGACACACTTTCCTGAGAGTAAACTCCACTGAACACAGTGGGTCTTCCTTCTGAGTAGACATGCATAGGATTGTATTGTTGAGCTTGGGTACCACAATGCTTGCAACCTTCTGGGTCCCTGACAAACAATGTCCCTTTTTCAAGTTCCAGTTAGCAAACAAAAGAGGTTATGCAGGCTCTGGTAGGCCACCATACTATGGCTGGAGGACTGCATGCAGGTGCAGAGAAGTAGTTATATTATCACCTTGAAGGCATTTATAGAGTCCTTGTATCGCCTGCATTGTCCCCTTTCTAAACTGTAGCTTCTCCTTGCAAGCCTTGTGCTTTGTATCCTCCCTGCATTTGTATCCGACCAGTTCTGTTCCCCTTTTTTAATCTGTGGTGTCATTAGCGCTGGTGTGAAGTAATATAGTCAGATTAATTAAGGTGTCCTTCCCGCTTATATATTATAGAGTAATGAATTGCTGAAGTGCTGCTTTGCCTTTCCTTCTGCTCCGTGGGCTGAACTTTTGCACAAGGGAGAGACGAGAACATGGTCTCCATAGCAATGTGCCGTTCAAACCTTTATATAGCACACAAGTAGTAACTGTGCTCTTATTCTTTATTCCTTTCACATGTGCTGATGGTTTACAGCAGCCATAACAGTCTTGCTGAATGTTTGCTATCATCCGATGACTGGCTATATTAAAGGTCCAGAAAGTCTTGCCCCTTCCACTCTTCCAGCACATTGTTCATCGCCAAGACAGAACTTCCCGGCAAGCACATGCAACATTTTGCTGGAAACAGCAGCCTGGGCAAATCTTAACTCTTCAAACTGCAGCTTCATGCTTCACAAATACATGTTATAACAGCAGCATCTGTTATTTATGATGAGCAAAGCACCCTTCCCAGTACATTCACCCCATGACTCCTCTGTCTTAATATTTTCCTCAAAGCCACTACATTTGTCCTGTGCAATGAGTAACACCAACCAAACAAGGCAAAATAAATTATTATTTTGTCTGGCATTGGGGTCACCTGCCGATACTCTGCAGGGTTTCAGGCCTCATAGATGGCCTTCAAGCAACCATTTGCAGTGCACCAAAGATGCTTGCCTTGGCATTAGGGCACCTTGGGCACAAAGAGGCAACCCCCCCCCCCCATGCGACAGTACTCTGCACAATCTGGGGTGGGGGCCATGCTGGCTTGGCTGGCCAAAGAGGTTGGGGCATCAGAGGATGGTGGGTGGGGCCTGGGTAGAGGGAAGATGGAATTAGAATGGCAGGGCACAAAAGGGAAGGGGCAGAGGAGAAGGACGGCTCCAGCAAAGGGCCAGGAAGCTTAAAGCCCTTGGGGGCAGATCTGGTAGGAAGATGCTGGGAGGGGATGTGGTCCCAGCAGCACATATAGACTATATGTGGTCTGTGATGAGGGGCCTTGCCAGTAGTTTCCAGGGTGGAGGCTGCCTGAGGCCTGCCTGACATGGCAGAATCAGGGCCACTAACCCAGGGCCACTAACCTGAACGTGGCCAATGGAGGAGGAAGACAGTTGTGACAACCGTCTCCCCGCACAATCTTCTAAGTGTGCAGTGAGGTGGTCTGCCAGTGGCCAGCTGTAATGGGGACCCCAGCCTCAACCCTCACTCACTCTTCTTCTGAGAAGGAGCCGCTGGGGAGATGGGTCCCACCTGACTTGGGGGCGCTCCTACATTTTTAAACAGTATGCTTGGGTTTTGGTGTCATGGCAAATCCTACCATCTTTTAAGCAGAGAATGGAAGTTTAAAACTTCCTTCCTTCACATACGAAGCGGAAGTCAGAGCATGCAGGCCTGAGACTTGTGAACACTGCACAGAACCAAAGTTAGACTATGGTTTTCTTTAATGTCACAGTGGAAGTATGTTACTTCCCTCTTCAAATGAAGCCTCTGAATACCAAATGCTGGGGAGCTATTAGGAGCAGAAGGCAATTGCCTTTAGGCCTTGCTTATGAGCTTCCTGGAGGCATCTGATCAGTCACTGTGGAAGCAGGATGCTGGGCAAGATGGATCTTTGGTCTGATCCAACAAGGCTCCTCTTGTGTTCACCAAACTAAGCAATGAGGAAGCCAGATATGTGGATTAGGCTTGATCCAACTACAGTGATACCTCCCATAAAGCTGTTTCCCTAGCACTGATTTATTACAGTGCTCTTTGCCCCAGTGTGACTGACACCTATTCTAGCTTCTTTAGCATTTATCCCATGGGGTGGCAGGGTCCGCTATACTGACTACTATTCTAGCCAATGGGAAAAATGCATTACAGGAAGTGTGGGGCTAATCAGTGGCATATTCCTGCCTCAGAGACAGCCTTACACTCTTTGAACACTGTGCTTCAACTCTCTAGAACAGATTCTCCCCCTTATGAAAGATGCTACTGCATTCGGAGATGCTGATAAACCCAGAAATCTCTGGAAATTGTGGGATTTCAAATTAAGCTTTCTTTGGGACAATTTTGGCAGGAAAATTGGAAAAGGGAAAAAGGGTTAAAGAGTATATTTTGCTTCAACTTCAGCTTCTCCGTGCAATGGTTCTTTGCCCTTCTGTGTGACATGTACTACCACCACACAGGAAACTTCCATGAAGTGACAAGAGACTGTTTAGTTGTCAATCAGTCAACCAAAGTCTTTCTGTATTGCTCTGACAAGGCTACTCAGCCGGTTCAGGAGCAGTCCCTCTTGTGCTGCTGCCTTACTGTTGTTAGGCATGGATGCTGTAGTTTTGCTGTAGCTTTACAGATAGACACTAGATCAGACTCGAGATCAAACTTGTTTCATACAGAGGGCTGAAGTTAGCATTCATGCTGCCTGCTGAGGTCTGGAATTGACCACATTAAACAGGAAGTGACATCATTAAGCAGATGATGGCCAGAAATAAGTACTTAGTTCTCTCATAGAAACTCATTAGCTGCAAATGACAGAAGAGAAAATGTGCAAATCTTATTCATATTTTCAAGGTATGAGAAAGCTCAATTATTAAGCTGGCAGAGCCCAATTATAATGGGAGGTGGATAAATTCCATCCGGGGACCTCACTTGGCCTGTGGGCCTTATGTTTGATACCCCTGCTCTAGATTTTAGAAGGTTTCTAGTTTTTGCATCCTGGTTTAGAATAAAGACAGTTTAAATACACTTCTGCTGCCATCTCATTTTACATGATGAGGACTATGAGCAATTTAGGGATTAACTGGAGATGGGGATCTTGCACTCTTGGTTTGTCTTAAAAGCCTAGTGGTTTTTCCTCATTCTGACACATATATAGGAAGTCAATTGAACGTGGACCTGTGCCCCTTGACAGTTGTATAAACTGATAGCACATGATGCTCTCTGCCTATTTGAATGCCAAGGATCATGAAAATGAATTGCCTTACTCCATGAGTGATTCAGGTTTGCTTCCACTTTGTTACAACCTTGCTTCAACTTCATTCCAGCCTTTGTGAAAGCCAGTGTAGTCTTGTGGCTAGAATGTCAGACTGGTACAGGTGAGGCCTGTATTTAGACCTATTCTTGGTCATGACACTTCCTGGTAACTGCTTACTTCCTCTCAAAGTCATTCTGAGTATAATCTCCAGGTTTGCTACCAAGAGCTCCTTCAAGGAAAGGTAGGGTGCAAATGCAATATACTGGTGAGTCCCTTGTCGACAGAAATACTGAAATCAAGAACCCCTTTCCCTCACATAAAACAGAACATGTACATGTAGCAAACAGGAACTCATTACATTTAGTCTGGTGGAAAGGTATGAGATGGAGGCGTAATCCCATCATGGTGACAGCATCTCTCAAGGGCAGTGGCGTCACTGGGATTTGCATTATCTGGTACAGATGACCCCCATGATGGATCTCCTCCCCTGTAGTCAGCAGGGCAATGCCCCACGTGGTGGGTGTGGTGATGCACCATTGCCCCACCCCCTGCTGGAGTTTTTTGGCTATAACTTTTGATAGAATAGAGATATTTCAATGTGGTTTATTTCATTGCTTTTGGCATGAAATTATGCATCAAATGATATATAACATGATAGTATTATTCAAAAATACAAAGATTTAAAATTTCTTGACCAGTTTTGGTGTCACCCTCCTGTGCATTATGGGAAAAACATACTTTTGTCAAGGACTGGGTCCATCTGGTATGGGGATTACTCAGACACAGTAAAGAGTGAGTCAAACCAGATGTAATGCGAAGTACATCATCTGAGCTTGCATTTTCTCCTTAATTAAAATTGCTGTCATGGATTACCCAATTGGGATTGGGTCTGCAGGGCCACGTTGTGGTCCCAATGGAAATGACATTCTCGGGCTGCTTTTAAACTCATGGATGTTAGCAGCTATTAACATCAATGGAAGCTTCCCTCTCATGCTGTATAGTGGCACTGGTGGGAAGGGGCCATTTCCATCACGACTGTAGTACAAGAAAAAAGGGTTAAATTCCCCCTCCCTGTGCATTGCAGACCCAATGCTGATCAAGTCTCCCTGTGGCAGGTCTTTTACCTAAAAGAAAAAAAAAAGCAAGCTCAAATGATGCATTTAGCATTGCATCTGTTTCGATCTACCAATTGCCTTGGTCTGACTCTTGCGGATTCTGTCTTCTAAGCAGAGTCGCGGCTTCCAGAGGAAGACTAACAGAGAACTTCTGATCTGCCCTATAAACCCAAACACCCAATCATGCAATTTACTGAGAGAGACAATGGCTAGGATGCTTACTGCAACCGTTCTAGGAAAATGCCTGGTTATTACTTTTTGAAAAGAGAAGCAAATGCAATAAAAAATTCTTAGGTACGGAAAGAGCAGTAACAATATTGATTTTGGTTGGGAAGATGGTCGCAGCAATTTAACTAATACCACGGGACCACCAGTTTCTTTTATAACTTTACTGCTGTGCCTGCAAATTACTTTCCTTCATCCATTCATATTATTCTAACTACCATCCCCCACTGTTGCCCATTTCCTTTGTTGTTTTTTTTTAAAGTGTACTCAAGAGAAAGAAAATGCTTGAAAAAATTGCCCCTGCATGCATGTTCAAGAGAAGTAATATGTTCTGCAATGTGTTGCTTCTTCTGGGAAAAAAAGAAAAGAGATTACATTTGGGCCATCTTTATATCAGCCTATGACAAGCCTTTTTAATAATAACAAAAGTCATTTTTTTTTTCCAGTTCAGGCATTAGCTGATAATGGAGTTGCTATGGTTGTCAGAGGCCTTCTGCATGGCAGAAATCTTTTATCATCAACTTTTGACAGTGATGATGGAGATGGGAATGAGGGAGAGTCAGCCCTTTGTACTAGGGGGAAAAACGGTTGAGTTACAATATCAGGCTGCTTTCCAGAGAAAAGGATTTGTTCAACAGACATTGTGGCACACCGAGATATGCCTCGTTTCTGATATGCTGGTGTCATACTCATCACTATGATGGGCAGTACATGTAAGTGGAGATAATCTCTGCATTCTGGGGAATCTGTGCAGAGAGGTATTTTGCACACTCCTATCGGGTCTTTAGCTGGCAAAGGCTGAACTACCCAGCAGTGGGCATGGGCAGTGTACACAAAGTGTATGGGTTTTTGTCACCATATTGTTACTGTTAATACTTTATTTATAACACTTTAATGATATAGCACCATCCAGCTTTTGTCAAAAGCCCTGCAAGGGCCCCCAGTGTTGTGTATTTCCCTGTTTTGGAAGATATTTGAGTGCCAGTTATCCTTCCCCAGCAGTGCCCAGGAGCCATGCAATGGGCAGGCAACAGTCCTTTTTCACTGCTCTAATTACAGGTATCAGCATGAAAGAAGGCTCTCGTTTGTGCTGCTGCTTCTCACTGCTTTCTAGAAAACTGGCTGGTGCCAAGGGCCCAATGGAGAGACTTAGCAGGAGTCCTTGGGGAGCAAGCAGCAGCAGTAGACCATCCCCTCTCTATTTAATAATTCCTGGGCACCCAGGCTCCCAACACAGCATTGGGGGACAGGACATCTGGGAACTATAAGATGACACTGGTGGGAGAAGATGGTGTGGTGCTGTTTCTGCTCCCCAACCTGGTAAACATCACCCATAGACCTTGGCTGCCCTTGGAGATGCTTCACAGACTAAGGGCACAATCCTAACCCACTTTCTAGCACTGACAATGCAGTTCTGAGGTAAGGGAACAAACATTTCCTTACTTTGAAAAGGCCTCCATGAGTGCCACCGAACTGCAGGATGCAGCACATGTCCCGTTGGCACAGCGATGCCAGGGCTTGAAAGTTGGTTAGGATATGGGCCTAAGTAGTTCACGTAAGATGCCTGAGTAAGATGCCAAAGAGTCAGTTGTTCACAAATGTTATGGCTTCTGCATGGACTATCTACTACAGAGAAATGTTTATTGGTGCTGCTCATGCAAGGTTCATCACTGTATAACTGGCTTTACAATGTCAGCACAAAGTGGTGCAATATTGCTTACAACTGTGACTAAACTGTGGGTTTAGTCAATGTAAGATGGACTGTGAACCAAACTTGATGGCAGTGGCCTGAGGTTTATTTAATGAGATCAACCACTTTAAGCAGTATAATTATCACCTGATGCATGAATCACCTGACAGTTGTAGTAAGGTAGAAGGTAATAGTAACAGCAGACAGTTGTAGTAAGGTTGTAGTAAAGTAACAGCCCAATCGCTTTCTAGCACTGATGCAGCTATGCCAATGGGGCGTACGTTACATTGTGTGGTGGGGGTGGCAGTCATGTAGGCCTCTTCAAGGTAAGGGAATGTTTGTTCCCTTACCTTAGGGCTGCATTGGTGCTGGAAAGTTGGATAGGATTGGGTCACTTTAAATTAGAGAAAGCATCAGGTTTAGGGAAGACCCAGAGAACTAACCTCTCGGTTTAAAGAACATTGCAAACCACACTTTGGCGTAAGGCACTATGGAAAAGGGACAACAGAAGTCTCGGTTTGCAGCTTTATTACTAAGAAAACGTCCTTCCCAGAAGAGATGGATAGGCAATGGGAAATGAGAGATTGGTAATAATAAACAATATGAACTTGTTTTACTAGCAAAACTCATGATATAAAAACGACATCCAATGAAACATCCTCCAGTCTCTGTACTTGGAGAACAATGCTGAAGTTGTCTATAAAATAGATATGGCTTGTAAACCCACAGCATTGTAAAAAGGGGAGGGGATATAAAACCATCTAGAGGACTACTTGATTCAAGTGCTGTAAAGGAGTCTGTCAAATAAAATTCATATTGAAAATATTTGTTTAGAAGGGTTTTTTGTCTCCTTGCATTTTAACGGGATGGATTTAACAATTCCGAAGGCTTTTCATAAACAACCTGCTTAGACTGCCAACCAGTCTGACACTGATCCCCATGAACTATTGAAGCACTTTAAACAAAAAGACAGAAAGTAGGGGAAGGTGACATCTTTTATTGCATGGATGTCTGTGGGCGAAGT
The DNA here is from genome assembly GCF_035046505.1 of Tiliqua scincoides. NCBI lineage: Eukaryota > Metazoa > Chordata > Lepidosauria > Squamata > Scincidae > Tiliqua > Tiliqua scincoides. The sequence goes on along the minus strand of NC_089826.1, from coordinate 16,014,038 downwards.
TGTGGCAGTTTGTGTGTGTGCAGGCCTTCAAAAGTTCCTAGGCTACTCAGCAGGCAGAATGAAGATGCTAACAAAAGCAAGATAAGTTGGAACATAATGGCTGGATTCCAAGCGCCTGTGACATGGCTTAATCTGCACCACAGCATCCCAGAGCTCTGCCCTGGCTTTTGATTTTGATGTTGGGCTTCCACTTTCAAACATATGAAGTGTGACTAGATGAAAGGGACCCCAAGCATGTGCAGACAGCATTTCCTTCACCACACTGAGAAATTATTTTACAGAGAATGCTCACACATCAGGGATTAAGGAAAAGGACTGCCAGGTCAGAGCAGAGCCTGGCATCTCTTGTTCTAAGCATTAAGCACTGAAGTGCAGAAGGGCTTCTCAGGATCTGCTTTTAAAAGTTGCCTTCCAATAAACATTCAACACTTATGGGGGAAAGGTAGGGGGCCACAATCTCCACTTCCTGCCTTCCTCCACTGGCAGCCAAATCATGGCTCGCCCCCCCCATTGCTTTCTAAAAGCCTTCTAGCTTGAGGGGCCATCTCAAAAGACAAGAGGATGGGTGGGCTTCTGTCATTCTAGTACTAACAGCCCAATCCTATCCACACTTTCCTGGGAGTAAGCCCCATTGACTGTAATGGGAGTTACTTCTAAGTAGACATGCATAGGATTGGCCTGTTAAGTCATTATGGGGAACCTTCAAGAATGGGCTCCAGAGTCTCACTGCAATCACATTTCTGGCAATGGCAGAGCATCTTGGTGATCCTGGCTGTCACATTTGGCAGTACCCATGCCCTGGGAAAGGAGTTTACTAATAAACTAGGGGGGTTGTGAGTTTGGATGGAACATACGACTTTGGCTTTGGTATGGGTGCAGTGCTGCAGCCAAGGAGAAAAGGATGGAAACAAGAAGGGCACATATTTCACAGGGAATTTTAAGGCCCTAGGAAATGTGGACGTCTTGATATCTAGTGGGCCAGTAAATTTCTCATCCTGTTTATAAAAAAACAACAAACCCAGCATAGATAGCTTTAGGACCCGAGACTGGACTCTAGACTAGTGAACCATTGTGGCCAGTATGTCTCAGAGATCTCTTCAAGTACAGAAGAAAATATGGGCATGCAACAGAAGTCTCTACAATTGGCAGGCAGTATGGAGACTCTGGTTAGATTTGATATAAATCCTGGAAGCCTGGTCTTCTGGTTTTCCCTAGTCAACAAAAGAAGGCTTTCCCATCTCTCTTACAATTCCCCAGCTTAGGCCAGTGGACCTTAAGGACCTTAGGGACCACTGAGCTGCAGATTTGGGTATGGGTATCCATAGCCGCAGCTGGCCCTGCCAGTATGCTCATGTAACTACAGATGCTTCCTGTGGAAAGTGTGCTTTGCGTGTCCAAAATGTTCTCATTTGACAAAGCAGAAATATTTCCTGGAGGAATAGAGCTGCCTCAGTAAAGTCAAAGAAACTCTCAACAGAGATGTAATACATGCATAAAACAAATTCTGCCTTACCCACAGTGAGGGTGAGCTGCTGGATAATTTAATACATTTCATCTCTACAGAGTTTAATTATCCTTCCAATTGACTGGAGTTCAGCTTGCATTGCCTCTCCTATTGCAACATGATCCCTTGATGCTAAGATGGGTGACACCCAGGCAAGGGTGAACGGTACTAAAGCCAGTGTGTCATGTCTAATTAACCCTTCTACTTTCCTGGACAATCCTACTTTACAGGGTCATGCTGACATGAAAGTACAAAACCCATTAAAGCAGAATTTAAGTAAGAAGTTTTATGGGAATAATTCTGCTGTATTCTCATCCTTGAGTTTGCACAAAGAGGAAACAGAACAGAGATCTTTCATGCCATTCTCCCAAGAGCCATCAGATGTATAATGGATTGTAGTGCCTTGGTTAGGCTAGAGTCTAATGTTTTTTTATCAAGATGGAATCTTCCAGAGTTAAATCGAACACAACTGCAGTTGCTATACCTTGAAAATATTTAGATGTTTGTTTATTCCATACCTAAGAGAGCTCATTATAATACACAAGTCTCATTGATGGTGTGCTTTCACTCTGCAGAGGGATGGAAGAACACCTGCCAACTCAAAGCCTACCACATTGCTTTCAGCTTGGCAAGCATATACCTTTCTGTGCTAAAGATGGGAGAGAATGCACTTGGCACAGTCCCAGGCTATGATCTGCAGGCACATGATGCAGTGACCTTGCTGGAGAGAAGCAGAACCAAGTATGGCCAGTGCCTAGATGAGTGACTACCTCAGAATTCCATCCATGCCACCAAGTTCTGTGACAGGAGAAAGATGGGATATATACGTAATAATTAAACATGGTGGCCTCAGATCATATTGGGATGTGTGCATGTGCTCTCACCAACAAACACATTTGTTGTAGATAAGACAAATGACCCATATTTGAAAATGATGAATGTGCTTATGAATATATTAAAAAGAAGTCAGGTACAGGGCAATATATTACTAACTGGAGTCAGCTTTACCTTTGGAATATATTGGCTTGGAATGCTGGAGCCACGTTTGTTGCCATTTTCTTAACTGGAACACATTTAGAATGGTTAATGCACCTTCTGGCTATGTTTATAAGTTTTTTACACAAAGTGAATATTCATGGAGATTTTTTTGGGTCCACTACTAGCAGAAGCTATTTGCTGTTTATATATTATTTAATGGCCACACAGAGGCATTTATTCACTTCTAGTTTTGCAACAAGGAACCCCAAGGTGAATAGGAATGCTTTTCATGAGGCTAAAGGATAAATAGTTGCCTTGAAATCAATATATGCAAAACCAACAATTGTTTCTTTATATCTTCCTGCACTAGGGAAGCAGATCTGAAAGGTTACTGCCTGTTTCTCAAGTTAACCCACATGTTCCCATTCCTGTAACAATACCTGGCTTGTTTCTAAATATTGCAGTATTCAAAGAAGCCACCTGCTTTGACATAAATAAATAACTTAGAGCCCAATCTATACTTGGGAGCAAGTCCTAATGTAGTCAATGAGGCCTACTTCCAAGAAAGTGTGGCTAGGATTGCAGCCTGAATGGTCATCGTATCTTGTTGTTGGGCTTTCGTTTGGCTATCAGTAGAAGTGTCATCCTTCATATACCAGGGCATACAATTGCTTTCATACTTCAGTTCATATGGTTTGTGGAGGGGGGAGGGTAAGGCTGAAATTGAACAAGACTTTAGCAGAGATGTCAGTTGATGAAAGTGACATTCCCATGCATAATAAGGCCTAGTTCTCACTGAGGTGGTAAACACATGTCTGGGCTGCACCATTTCAGATTGCATGTGGGGGCACACATGACTGAATTCTTCCATGTAAAAAATTGCACAAAGAAAACTATCGTGACAGGGAGAAATTAAAGGCCTGGTAGTAATCTCCCTCCAGGGGTGGCGGTATGCTTGCACTGCCGATGCTGAGTGTCATAAAAGTGCTGTAAGGCACTTTCCCACTGGTGGGAGACACTTGGCATGGGTGGAGAGGCCAGCACCAGTCAGCACTAAGCCTCACTGCAAGGATGATGTGAGACTGGAGCACTGGCAGGTGAGTTTCCATGCTGGTTGGCAGGGAGATTGTTTTGGGGTGGGGGGAGCACAATACTGTTCAGTTCAGTAAGACCTTTATTGGCATAAAATACAGAGGGAGAACAAAACAAAACAAAAATATACAAAGACACCACAACATAGACATCAGTCTTTTCCTCACATACTGCCCAGAGTTCCAGAGCTCTGCCTGGCAATTACCCCAGATAAAAAGGCAGCGACCCTATCAAGGGTCTCAGAGTCAGATGTGGAAAGGAGAGACTGAAGCATGATTGAGTCCTCCCAGCCCTGCATCCTAGTTAGCAAAGGGCCTAGATATTTCTTGTGTGAGACGTCATGAAGTGGGCAGTAGAAAAGGGTATGTGTTATGGTCTCAATACAATCCCTACCACACTTGCATTTCCTCTCCGAGTAGGGAATACCACTGAACCTGCCTGATAACACGGCTGATGGAAGAGCATTACATCTTGCAAGTGTGAATGCTCTCCGAGCCTGTGGGCACTCCAGGTGATAAAAGAAGGAGGCCAGTTTCCCGAAACTGATTGGAACATGGAGATAGAGTGGACAGCATGTGGTTCTGGCGGCACTAAACAGCTCGTGTTGTTCGATGTCAAGAATTCTTTCTTTGACGATTCTGTAAGCAGCATCACAACCAATCATGCCTAGCTCTGCAGTGTCCAGCCCTATTGACTTGAGCTTGGTTAGAAGATCAGTGATCTCTAATGGCAGGACTGAATCTGACAATAATTGGAGCATTAGACCAGAGGAGGTAGGGTTAAATAAAGTCCTAAACCAAAATTTCAGTAATCTAAGCCAAGCAGTCGTCTTTAGCCGAATTAACCCCACCTCGAGACACAGAACCGAGTAGGGAATGCACCTGGGTAAACCCAAAATCTTCCGCAGAAAGGAGGCTTGAATGTGTTCTAATGGTTGGGTAATAGCCTTATACCAGACGGGAGAGCCATAAAGGACCAGGGAAAGATGGAGGGAAGGTGGATCAGGCCTGGGAGAGGGGTGGGGACTGAGAGAGGGGTAGAGACTGAGTGGTTCAGCTTGGGAGGGGGAACAGGATTCAGTGGCATTCCTGTGCCCCCTCCCAAGCTGAACCATCCAAAATGGGCCTCCTCAGTTCTGCACCTGCTAAATAGTGGGCTCAGATTCGAGGGGACCCATTGGCACCAGTGGGAGACCTGGCAGTGGCTCTGGTCCTGCAGGATACAGTGGCGGCCATACCTTAGCTTCCAGAGCTTAGGATTGGGCTGTAGGTTAGAACCTTTCGTCTATGCAAAATCTCCTTTATGCTTCATACCAAACTAACCTTTCTTTAAATACTCTAACCCCAAATATAATTTCTGCCTCCTTCTCTTGTTGTTTGCCCTCCAGGTTTTCACCTTTCAGAAATTCCATCAGCAGCTAAATCTTTGCAGGTGACTTAGAGGATAGTTAGGAAAGGATTAGTTATCCCCTCTGGGCCCTAGAACCAAACTCAAATGATCACTTGCTGTATAGTAGATTGCCCCACGTAAGAAACTTTGGAGAGTTAATTGCCTGGTTTCCCCAAATCTCTTTATACCTGGCACAAATTAGTATGCATATGATTAGAATTCTTCTGAGATTTGCACATTATCTAAAAGCATATATTAATTATTGATAATAGTTAATTAAGTGTTGGCTGATTGTCTAATGAATCAATTAAAAAAAAGATTACAGTATCTCAATATGTGGGTGACATTTTTAAGTTATGCATATAAAGATATTATTTTCTCTCCATTAGATAACATAGTCAAATGCTTTATTGTGGGGGAAAGAATCACATACTGCCTGAATAATGTGTGCAAATTGTTAACATTAAACATGTTTTCATAAATGATAGTTCTGATTAAAAATCAGAATTGTTATGGCACTTTTACTTACACTTAACCCAATAAAATCACACGGGTTGCTTTATTAATGCAACTATTACCCTTTTCCAAACTCCCAGAAATGTCAGTGAATTGTTTAATGCTCTCTTTTTCCTGCATTCTTGTTGTCATAGAACACATCCTTTTCATGCATCCTTATGGATGCATAATCCTCAGGCTTAATCCTCAGGATCGGGGATTTGAGTCTCTGGTTTCTATCCCAGTTTTAAAATAGGAGTCATTTAGCATGGCTGAAAAAGATCTCTGCTTCAAGCATTACAGAGCTGCTGCTAGTATGAAGGACCATAGCTCAATGCAGTGGTTTCCGAACTTACTTCGGTCATGATTTCCCCGCAGCCCCTTATTCCTGGCTTAGCTGGGTACCACCATCTTGGGTCTCATGAAATCCAGGATGGTGGCACCCAAATCACACAAGATTTTGTGAGATTCAAGATGGCAGTACCTGGAAGAACAGGCAGGAGGGACCATTGGGGACATCCCATGGTACCCCTGTAAGTGCGCTGTTATGCCCTAAGGTATCATGACACACTTTGGGAACCCCTGGCTTAGTGGTAAAATGCCCGATTGGCATGCAGACAGTCCTAAATTCAATTCCTGGCATTATCATTTAGGGCTGGAACAGTCTTATATCTAAAGCCCTGGAGAGTGTTGACAATAGTGGACTAGATGGATCAACAGTCTAAGGCTGCAATCCTATGTGCACTTAACTAGAGTAAGTTCAATTGAACTCAATTCAATTTCTGAGTAGACTTGCACAGGATGCACTGTAACTCAGTATATAACAGCTTTGTAGATTCACATGAGCAGTGGGGATTTCAGAGCAGCATCTAGAAGATAAGTTTGCTTTGGAGGAAAGAATACTAGGGACTTAAGTATCTGCGTAGTAACCTGTTAATTGCCAAGACCAGCTGATGCCCAGCTGAGATTTCAGAGAAGAAGTTCACTGCAATGGGAGGACTCTGCAGCATGTTCTGGGGTAAAGGGGAATCAGTGTATACTGAGACCATGGAATCTGCTGAGTAAGGAGATCTGGGTCACAATCCTAACCAAATTTCCAGCACTGACATAGCTGTGCCAGTAGGGCATGTGCTGCATCCTGCAGTTGGGGGGGCAGTCATGGAGGCCTGCTCAAGGTAAGGCAATGTTTGTTACCTTACCTCGGAGTTGCATTGCCCTTACCCTGGTGCTGGAAAGTTGGTTAGGATTGCGTCCCTGATCACTGGTAACTTAACTAGCATCCCTAGCAACTCCAGTAGAAGACATAGAATTGGATCCATGTTGAAACCTAGGTCAGGAGAGACACACATCTGACAATACAAGACCTTCTGTTTCTGATTCTGGTTCAGGATAAGGAGTCACAGCTGCATGCAATTTCTGGATGCTCCACTGATGCTTCAGGAAGAAATGGGTGGGACAGCAAACTCAGCCATCAAACATCTCATTTGCTGCCTGGCTACTGTTCCTGCAACACACCTTTTGGCCCAGCTCCAGCTCTGACTCCTTGGCTGGACAGCCCCCCTGCTGCTGTTTCAGAGGTCATACCACAGCTCTGCTTCTTACCCTGCCCAAGAGCTTCCTGGGCTCACCAGGAAGACAAAGGTTTCAAACTCAGTTTTGGTGGGAACATTTACAAATTCACAGGTTGAGTATGCCTTACGGGTACGTGGGTAGATATATGCCTTCTCACAGTGTCAATCCCGCAGCAGCACCAAACCCATGTGAGTATGTTAAGGGCACTCATAGCACCCCTGTCATGCTAACCCATCCATTCTCCCTGGAATAACTCATTTGAGCTCCAAAGTCCAGGAGAATATGAACCGCATTCCAACTGTTTGGCACAGCAGACAAATGATCAGTACCTATTACTTCCTCTCAATAAGCAGGCTATGCCAAGCCTTGGAAGAGAGCCATTTTTCATTTTGCATGACAGAGCAGAATAACTCCCAACATTATGCTACTTCAAGGTGTTTCGATGTGTCCTTCCTTTTTTCTCCACCAGTACGTTGCTGCCACCTTCCTGCACTGTAAGCACGGCTATAACTATAGAGGCACTTTTGCCTGAAATTATTGCAAGATGTGTTTGATTTCCTTTATATAAGAAGCAAAGAACTGAACAGTGAAAGAGCCAGGAGTTACATGTAATGCACAATGAAGGAGTGGCTACGCAGGTGCTTTATAGGCTCTTGGTTTGGCAATCACAGATCAAATAGGGAAAGTGGTCCCTGGGAAAAAGGGACAATGTGGAGCTGGGTTTCCCATAGTTATGTTACTCTACATGTGGAGCCTGAGGGCCAAATCCTATCCAATTTTACAATGCTGGGTGCAGCTGTGCCAATGGGGTGTACACTGCATTCTGTGGTGGGAAGGCAGTCACAGAGGCTTCCTCAAAGCATGGGAACATTTGTTCTTTTATCTCGGGGCTGCATTGCTGCTGCACCGGTGCTAGAAAGTTGGACAGGATTGGGCCCTGAACCACCTGTGCATTCTCCCTCTTCACACTGCAGATGAAGAAAAAAGCAATACAGGATACGTTTATTAGATTCTTCTTATTTTTACTTTCCCCTCCAGTCTCATTTTATCCTCTTGTTGATGGGCATTGCCATAATTGTGGTTGTGACCAGTGGTGTCACTAGTGCGGGAGGCCAGTGCATCACCCCCATGATGGATCACCTTCCAAGCAGTGGGCAGGCCGCCCCCCCCCCACGCAGTGGGTGTAGTGATGCACCTTTGCCCTACCCCCACTAGTTTTTTGGTTATAACTTTTGATAGAATAGAGATATTTCAATGCAGTTTTTTTCATTGCATTCTGCATGAAATTACATATCGAATGATATATAACATGATGGTATTATTTGAAAATACCCAGATTTAAAGAATTCTGGCCAGTAGTGATGTCAAACCCCCCCTCCGTGCACATCACCCAATGTGGTCCTCACCCCCCTAGTGACACCACTGTTTGTGACACAGAACAACACCTGCTCAATTTTGCACAATATGTATGCACAATACATTGAAATGAACGGAACTTGCATGACAGTGGTGCACATTGCACATGAAATGGTGCAAATAAGAGGTATGTCTATAAAATAACGAGACTGTGATTCCACCTAGTAAACAAAGCAGTCACAACCGGTTATAACTGCATACGCAGTAACCTTGAACCTGCATGACAAGCAGCAACACTCTATGACTTTCAGTTGATTGTGAGTCGCCATTTAGTTTGGTTGTGTTTTCTGTAGAGTGCAGAAAAAATGCTAAGATTAAAAGTTGAACAACGTGTCAATTTGAAATTTTTAGTAAAATTGCACAAAACACCAACAGAATTGGATGCAGATCCAAACCTGTTTCATAAAGTAATCACTTGTGATGAGACCTGGATCTTCCAGTATGATCCTGAAACCAAAAGACAGTCAATGCACTGGAAAACACCGTCATCACCAAGAATGAAAAAAAGCTCATCAAAGCAAGTCAAAATTCAAAGCAATGCTCACTGTTTTTTTCGATATCAAGAGTGTAATTTTGGAAGAATGGGTTCCAGAAGGCACAACAGTTAACCAGCATTGTTATAAGGAAGTTTTGAAAAAGCTGAGAGAAAGAGTCAGAAAGAAACGGCCACAACTGTGGAAAAATGGTTTCATTCTTCACCAGGACAATGTGCCTGCTCATACAGCACTTTCTGTGAAGCAGTTTTTGACCGACAATCACATTACTACACTTGAACATCCTCCATATTCGCCCGATTTAGCACCTTGTGACTTCTATCTTTTCCCAAAAGTTAAATCAGTGCTTAAAGGGACACATTTTGAGTCAGATGATGCTGTAAAGAAGAAAACGGCAGATATGTTGAAACAACTGACAGAAATTGATTTGCTCCATGCCTTCAACCAGTGGAAAACAAGACTACAGTGACATATTAGTGCAAATGGGGAGTATATTGAAGGGGGCAAACATTAAATTTGTAATACCAATAAATAAAGGTGAGTTATTTAATCAGTCTCGTTATTTAATAGACATACCTCGTATACCATTTCACAAATCTGGTTCGGTTCTGTGGGACTTGAACAGGAGCAATTCCCAGGATATTATGCCCATGGTTTTTTAACAGGCAAAAAAGGAAAAAAGGAAATGAAGATTGCTGAATATCTAGAGAACGGCTGCCTTCCCCCCGCTGCTTTTTAGCAGGCATGAAACGAAACTAGTCTTTCCCACATGAGGAATAAGTCTATAAAGAAGTGTCACAAAGTATAATGTGCCGAGAAGGTGGCTTATTAAGCATGTTGCCACGGTTCGTTTTAGAATGACACCTTCATATTCAGGGGTGTCAAGCGTACGGAGGAACAGCTTGGGATCAATTTGTTCTGACGTTCCAGAAAGCAAAGAAGGAAACAGGAGCTTGCAAAGGCATCTGGAGCTTTTCAGAGATTAAGCAGATTTTATTAACAAACCCCCAGATCACAACCACCAGACAGGCACTGTCACCCAATGTGGTTTGAGTACAGAGCTCTCACAGCACTACAAATGCCTTCATTTTCCCAAGCAGTAAGTACAGCATGACTTCCAACATTCCATGGGTAAAATAGGAACACAGTGTGCTAATAATATCCCTATATCCACATCCCTTCCCGCCCCCCCACCCGCATTAAACATTGTTCAGCTTTTCTCTACTTATTACTTATTTCTCTGGGCGATGTCAGAATGCCAGATGCAAGGGAGGGCACCAGAATGAGTGCCCTCTTATGTGATATTGCAACGTAAGCATACCCCTGCTCTGATGTCACTTTGTTCAAGCCTAAGCATCAGAAACATACACAACCAAGGGATTCTCAAATGGGAAAATCTTTTCCCTCTGCTGGGACAGCAAAAATGTTGTTTTCTTAGGATGCAAAAGAAATACTTCTTATGCTTTATACCAGGGCTTCCCAAACTAGGGCATTGTGACCCCCCAGCCAGGGAAGCCCTATCCCTTTAAGGGGTGGGGAAGGGGGAAGGCAGCAATGCAATCCCCAGAACTGTACTGCCACCAGGGATGGGACGATTTTTATTTTACTTACCAGGAGCCTGTGCCATCATCATCATAATGTACCTTTAAATTGCCGTGCTGCTTCTGTTTGCAATGCAGAACAGTAAAAACGGAGTATTGCAAATTCTGGCCGTTTAAGATATACAAATTGTGTGCAACATGGCAATCCCTACTAATGCCACAAGAAAATGAAGTACATGTCTCGAATGCAACTCTTTGCCAGGACAGTATTTATACAATGACATAATGCCTGGTCATTGAAATCACCCTACTGCATTTTGCCTTTCTTATTGCCTTTCTAGATGTGCTGACAAAACATTTAGGTGTCTGCAAGAGATTACCCGAGGGCTTTTCAAACTGGGGCGTTACAACGTCCAAGCCTAAGGGCTCTGGCCCCTACCCCCTTAAGAGGCGGGGCAGAGGGGAGGCAGCAGCGTGATCCCCAGGATCACAAGGGTCAGTCCCGTTGCTTACCGGTCCCTGCAGCAGCATCCTGGGAGTGTGAGGAGCCCTGCGTGAGCATCTGCAGGGCTCCCCAGACTTCCAAAAGTGAAAGCACAGCGATCGTGCTCCACTTCCAGTTTTGCGGTGGCGGAGCGTGATAGCTGTGCTTTCACTTTTAGCAGGCTGGGGAGCCCTGCAGATGCTTGCGCAGGGCTCCCTGCACCCCTAGGACGCTGCTGCAGGGACTGGTGAGTACATCCCAGTCCCTGCAGCCCCCTTAGCGACACAAACCTGGGGATCACGCCGCTGCCTTCCCCCACCTCTGCAAGAACTTACAGGCTCTGGATTACTTTTTTAATTTAAAAGAATAACAACTAGTGTTTCCAAGAGAAGAAAGCAGCCAGGATCATTTGTAAGAATGCAATCCCACCTATTAAACCTGTATATTTAAGCCCTCCCATGAAAAATAACCTTGAAAATGGATTTCTGTGTTCCCCACAAGCATACTATACCAACATTTCTTTGAAAGTTGCCTGTGCTCTCCTAGAATTGCCATCTATCAGTTCCTAGCGGTGAGACTGAGTTTCTTACTTCCCCAGACAGAAGTTTGGCAAACAGGGATAAGGGCAGGGAAGGAATTCCACCATGGCATCCTCCAGACTTCTATCCATGGAGAACTATTTACAGTATTGCGCTTAATCACCTGTTGATCAAAACTGCCTCCTTCTTTCCTTATGTAGCTCTAATGTTGGCCACTTATGAACTCTCCAACAGAGTGGCATCACTAGGGTCTGCGTCACCCAGTGCAGGAAGCTAGTACATAACTCCCCTGATGGACTCCCTACTAATGCAGTGGGTGGGGCAACATCTTGGGTGGTGGGCATGGTGATTGGGGCAGATTCAAGGGAGAGCCATGGGTGCGTGCCCCCCCAACAGATGCCAGAGGAGAAGGGTGCCTATCGGGATGGGAAACAGCCCAAGCAAGGCTGAGAGCCCAGGTCTACCCACCTGAAAGAGACGGATGGGGAACCCAGGTCTACCAGACAGTTAGATCTGGGGTTTTATTCCAGGTGGGAGCCTGGGAGTCTGCCCAGTGAACCTCAGCCAGAGAGGCCATTAAGTTCAATGCACAGCCAGGTCTACCCAACTGGTTGACCTGGCTCTGGAGTTGGTAGTGCTCATGGACCCCCCTCTCCCAAACACTGGATCTGCCCCTGATGGTGATGCACCATTGCCCTACCTGCACTGGTTTTTTTGGCTATAACTTTTGATAGCACAGATATTTCAACGTGGTTTGTTTCATTGCATTCTGCACGAAATTACACATTGAATGATACATAACATGATTTAAAAGCATCAATATTTTAAAAATTTTGGCCAGTAGTGGTGTCACCCCCCCATGCAGGTAACCCGGTGCAGTCCGCACCCCCTTAGTGATGCCACTGCTCCAACATAACTGGTTATGGACCTACTAAGGCATAAACCAGTTGAAAACAGTCTTCCTGTGCATCACCATAGCCAATGCAACAAGTGCTTCTTCCATTTGGTTAGCATGTTATTTAAAGAGAGAGTTATCCTGTGGTATGTTCTTTGTATTCAGCTTTCATGTATGAATCCAACTGAGCTACTGCTACTTTCCTATTTAGAAGTCCATGTTAGGCACAGCATGTTATATCTTTGGACTTGCAAATAATGAACAGTATTTACATCATCTCTCTCTCTCTCTCTCTCTCTCTCTCTCTCTCTCTCTTTCTCTCTCTCTCTCTCTTTACTATATACAAAAATAAAAAAAGTTCCTTAAACAAACTAAAACTGCCAGGGTTCCTTGATTTGTATAACTTTTATGTGGGTTTTTTATGGGTGAAATGCTCATTTTTATAGGTTCTGAAAATTACCAGCTGGCCCACTCCTGGTCTTGTTAGTTGCCAACCGTCCAAAAATTTATGAACATATAAAATGAAAGAGGAAGAAAAATTGGGTTGGCTCTTAAAAGTTCATAAAATGAGTAACGTTAGACCATAGGATATACTTTTATGCTTCTGGGTGGCAAGGAAAAGAAAGTCATGGTAAAAATTTGTGGGTACTTAGAACAGCTGGGATTTACCTGCCCTGTTAGTAAGTGCTTCAACTTTGCCAGGAGAGGCTGCTCTGTTCTTGCAACTGAAATTCACAAACCAATTTGTGATTTTTAAGCTCAAGGGCAATTTAACTGCTCTTGAATACAGGATTGCTCCTGAGTTGCAATTTCTGTGTGAATAAGAAAGCTCTGATGTAGAGTTTGGTTTAATTTCACATACAGGTGCATCACTTGATTTTTTTTAACACTTTGTTTCTCAATTAGTGAAGGGCAGGTCAGATGATCCATCTTTTGAGTTATTGGAGTCTCTTCTCTGTGTTTGTTTTTTAAATATCAGCTACATTGCGGCAAGGACTGCCACCTTCTCCCACCAAACAGGCAGAGAAAGGCCCTTCCCTTTCCGTCTTTACTTATGACACTTAGCACCCCCTGCTCCTGTTCACTGCAGATGGAAGCGGTACAGAGCAGGGAAGCTGCCCATTGCGCTTGGCGTAAGTACCCAGAAGGGGGAATGGGGTTAGCCTATTCATTTGCTAACCCACCCACCTTCCTTATCAATAGGGATTGCATGTGCTGAGGTGGCATTCGGGGTGAGATTCAGGCAGTGTGCAGCTTGTGCCACCCCTGCTTGTGTCAGACTGTAATTGAAAATGATGGGAAATGATGAAAATGGGATCATCGTGGCTCTCCATCGTAAGTTATCCTCAAAACTTCATCTCATTGTAGGATAAATGGTCATCTTATGTATCTCCTTAATTAGAGTCATCATCAGATGTCTATTATTTGTTTATTTGCTGTTATGTACCAATTACGTTAACTAGTTCTGTGATCCTATGATATCCTAAAATGTTGGGAATCTCAGTTTGTTTAGTTGCAAGTGAGAGCCTATCCTGTCTTCTGGACTGTGAATATGAGAGAACAGATAAAATGTGGCTAGTAACAGAAAGAAAACCAAGAAAGAAGCACCAAGTTTTCAAGGGTCCTTGACTGCCACCTGCCATGGAACTAAACTTCATAGGTATTCTCTTGCAAGGCAATAAATAAAATGGAGAGAGAGAGAGAGAGAGAGAGAGAGAGAGAGAGAGAGAGAGAGAGACTTCTCAACTTCTTGGTAACAAGAAGGTTTTGTTTAATTGAATCATTCATCTGATGACTGAATACAGAGTGGGATATTATAAATTTAGGACTTTTTCCCCAGGAACAGTTTATCCCCAGAATAAAGTCAGTTTATGACTGAACACTGATAAGTGCTGAGACAATCTGTTGTTTCTGTCTGCTGTAATGTCATTATAAGCAAGTTGATCATGTGTATTACTTGTTGGTTGCAGATATCCTAATTTATTGAACTGACAGGTTGTCAGTAGAAATTCCTGTGGAATATTACATCTTGAGCTTCAGGCAATGCAATGCAGAGTTGGGGGCAGGCAGGGCCAGCCCAAGACTTTTTGACTTCTGAGACAGTAGGCCAAATGCTTGCTCCCCCCCACCCTTACCTAGTGATGTGCCAGCCTCCATTCTTTTCACTCCCTGGATTGGAAAAGGAAGATGAGGTAGAGTGGAAATGGGGAAGGGAGTGGGGGTCTAGCATTCTGGAGATACTTTCTCCTCCTTCTACTCTGTCCAGCTCTTCCTTTTTCAATCCAGAGAATGGGAGTATGAGAAAGAGTAGTGAACAGAGATGGGCCCCATCTCCGGCCTAAGGTGACCACTTCAATTGACCTCATGAATGCGTCAGCCTTGGTAGAGTGGTTAGATGACTGAAGTTTAAACCATGCAAACACTCTAATAAATGAATACACCCTTCGAGGGAAAAAATATATCTCAAATATTAACCAGTATGATGGGCATTCCAAGGCCCAGCTAAGTGTTACCTGTACAGTGATCAGTTTACTAAACCAACTATAGAGTTGGACTCTATAGGAGTTACAGAGTAAGAGGTGGATGTCACTAATGAATGTTGGTGTTTTGGTGTCAAAAAACTTGTAAAAAAACTGATGGTGTGCCTTGACAATTTTAGCACCTTCTTGGTGCTAAATGAAAAAGGTTGAAAATCACTGGTCTTTGCAATGGAATGTAGTATATGACAAGAACACATGAACTTTGTTGCTATGCATCTCTATTCAGTATTATTGTCTGAAATAAGAATTCTTCACAGTGTGAGTATGCATTCTCAGTGGTAAACATGTCTCTTAAAATTCCAGTTGGAAGAGACATACTTTCTTTGACTCTCATCTTTTGAAGGTCTTATGTCTGTTTTCACTGTTTGCCCAAAGCCACCATTCACAGTTGCCCTGGCCTGCTAAACTTGTGTGGAGTTAGGCTTGCAGTTTATGGCGCGCACATCCAACCTGAACTTAGGGTTCTTTAGACTTCTGTTATTTCTGCTCACAAAAGGAGGATAAACCATAAAAAAGCAGAGTCTGTAGGAAGGGGTAGCCAAAAATTAGTACTATTGTATGCCGACTATCAAATGCAGCCAAATGCTAAACACCATAAAATGCTAACTATCAAATACTGTCAAATCTTGAATACTATGTCATGCTAAACAGCAACCAATACTGAAATAAAATTTCATGCGATGTCCAATATTGTTTCTTAAATATTCAGTTAATTTTCTGCAAACATTTGATTGTTTAGAGAACACCAGGTGAACAACCAAAATCTGCAGAAGAGATACATGTATTTTGGGTTACAGGAAGACTTGTTTCAGTTCTAGAAGTAATTCATTACTAGCCAACAGCAAAGTCAGGTTTAGATCCCAATAAAGTTTCAGGGAAATGGTCTATAATTGGTAACATGGTTGAAGGAGGTGAAACATTTGCTTCACCATCCAAATCAGTTGGCACGCTGGGCGTTGGCTTAGCCTCTCAGTGATGCTCTTAAGAACACACCTATATTTTCTCTTATATAGATGAAAGTCCACCAGTCACTTTGGTGGAAGAAGGTGATATACAACCTTTGGTGGGGACTGTTGTGGTAAAACAGCAAAAGTCCTCTCTTCCGCCTGCATACCATAAAGATGAGCATTTCTCCCTGCCGGGTAGCAACAAGACATTCTGCTAAGTAGGAAAGTTCTTTTCGTCTTGAGACCAATGAACAATGACATTTTCTTTACTTATTTGCAAAGCAGAGAGTTATGTAAAGAAAGATTATAAAATATCTATCCTCATTCTGTTAATCTAATCCCACAATTGTTCTGAAATCCAGAAGACACAGAGCCCAATCCTGTGTTAAGACACGTTTGCGGGGCTCACTGCCGGGCTTCTGCAGGAGGTGGCTCAGCTCCGGCCGGTGCTAAGCCACCGCCCAGCGGGCGCCCGCGTTCTGCAGCTCAGAGGTGCCTGCGACCGCCGGCTGCGGAACGGGGAATGGGGTGGGGACGGGGGCGTTCTGGGGGGCAGGGAGGCCAGCGTGACGCGGGGAGGGGCGGAGAGGCCGGCGTGATGTGGGGAGGGGGGCATGCCAGAGGCGTGCCCAGGGGTGGGCAGGAGGAGGATCTGTGGAGCTCTGCTCTGCAGAATCCTAGGTGCTTGTGGAGGCTGCGTGCCTTACACAAGCGCCTTTACTTTAGTGATGCCCTTTGGGCGCCGCTAAAGAGAGTAGCCCCATTGCGAGACTGCCTCCCTTACCCAGGGGAAGGGGATGAACATCCCCTACTCCCGAGGTGCCTCCCGTGGTAGCGCAGGAGGTGCTGAATTCGGCGGCAGCCCTCATGGTGCCACCGAGCGGGGGCTCCCCGGGCAGCTCAGGATTTCTGAACTGGGTGTGATAACACTTACCTTAGTGTAGATGAATTGAGAGCACTGGGAGCTGTATCTAGGGATGTGTTAATTAATGGGCACCTACGGGGAGCTAATGGCCAGCCACGTTCATTATTTATGTGTGTCTGCATGGCTGTGTGGGCTAGATACCCCACACCTCTAGATTGGGAGGAAGATTTGCCAGGGTGGCAAACCATTAGGGAAGCCATGGAGCGGTTGCACATGTTGGCCACCCAGACTGACATCTATGTGCCTGGGTTTCAGGGGCCAGAAGATATTGCTTTCACAGCAGTAATGAGATCTAGGCTAGTGAAAGGAGCCCCAGCACACATGAAGGGTGCTATGGTGGCTATTTTGGGGCCTGCTCAGGGGCAGCCAGTGGGGGCTGTGGTCCTCCTGCTAGGGCAGCTGGCGGATATGCCCAGTGAAGGTACCCCAAAGCCTAAGACACAGAATGTTAAGGAAGGGAGGGTACCCCCAGGACAAAAGAGAGGGTGCCTGCAGGAAAGACTCTGGATAAAACCCCCTGCATTCACCTGGACAGAGGGTTCCCAGGTGGAAGTTGTGGGCAGACCTGATAGAGAGAGGGGTGCCCAGGGAAAAGATGGATGGTATCCCTACACCAGAGCTGTATCAACTCTGGAAAGAGAGGAAAGGAAGAGGAAGGCCCAGATGAGGCAAACCATGCCCACCAACACCTGTGAAGGGTCAGATACGGAAATTGAGACCTCATTAACCCCGCTGGAGGAGGATCTCATAAACTTGGGGAATGATCTCAGGCCCCACCAAGAAAGATGTGCAGGAGGGGCTAGTCACCCTAGTAAAGCACATGAAGGCCCGAGGGTGGGAAATGGAGGCTTGGAAGATAATAGGGTTGATGGGATCCTGGAGACAGATACTGCGACCTTTCTGTAATATAACTGGAAAAAGGCGCAGTCTGAATGGAGAGAACAGCAGCAAGCTGCTTTGACTGCTGCTAAGGCTGCAGTGGCAGCTGCGATGCCACTGGGCCCATTTGTGACAGGACTTCCCTTTGAGCTGCAAGTGTCTGCTAATCAGGAAGTGGCCATGTGGAGCTTGTGGCAGAAGGGACAAATGGGGAAGAAGGTGCAATTGAGTTTCTGGTCAAGGAAACTACCCACGGCAGCAAAGGGATACAGGTGCTGGGAGGAATTGTAGAACCAGATGACCAAGGAGAACTGAAAGTTATCCTCTACAATGGGAGCAAGGACAGTTTCACGTGTCCAGCTAGATTGTGAATTGCACAGCTGATCTGTGAAAAATGCAGTATGGCAGCCACCCAAGGAGTGGATGGCCCAGGGAAGCCCACTGTTAGAAGAGATCAGGGGTTTGGCTCTACAGATCAGGAGATGTGTAGTGGCCAGAAGGTTTGGGTCGTGTATCCCCATCAGCCAGATCGCGCTGGAGAGATCATCAGTCAGGGACCAGGAGCTACATACTGGGTAGCAGTAACAGGGAGGGACTCTCCTGTGTGCCTTGACAAAGGGAAACTAAAGCGAAGGGAATGAAATTATGCAGGTGATGCTCCACTTGTGAGTTTTTTTTTTGCAGGACTGAAAGGAAACCATCTGTGGAAGGAGAACAGTGATGGGCCAAAACAAGAGGAATCACTGGAATACCAAGGGGTGGATTGTAATGGAAGATCAGAAGATCATCAGGTGAATGATGTAGTGTTGACAGTGATTCCATGCTTTGACAGCTGTTTGACAGCTCTGGGAAGGGCAGGGCTGGCTCCACAGCTGTAACCAATCAAGGCCAATGGAGACCTGGATGGACACCTGAGCTTCATTTGACCTTGATGGGACTTTGAATGGACATGGACTGAAGAGATGGCTCACCTGAGCCTAATTTGGACTTAACAAGGGGCTAACAAGGTAGCTCACAGGTGAGCTGCATTTTGGATTATGAGACATCCAAGGATAAAAGGCAGCTTCAGAAAGAGACAAAGCTACCAGACCAAAGGCTACCCTGACACAGAGGGAGATACTACCTGACCCAGAGGGAACCTGACCAAGAGGCTACCTGACCCCAGACCTACAGGACAGACACACGGGAGATGGTGACTGCCAGGACCCTGCTGGAGGAGACACTCTGCTGGAGAGGACACAGAGGAGGGACTTTGCTGCAGAAGACTGAACTGGGAAGACTGGACTGTGCTTTGGAGACTTGATTAGATTTGGACTGGAGGCTTCAGACCTTTACCCACTGAGTTAAGTGGCGTTTGGGGGAGGAAAAGCCTCTGGACAACAGGACTTGCAGGGAGTGTATATGTTTATAGCAATAAATTTTGTTAATTGCACGAACTGATAAGGAGGTCTGTTCATTTCCTTTGCGC
Source organism: Tiliqua scincoides (assembly GCF_035046505.1). Taxonomy (NCBI): domain Eukaryota; kingdom Metazoa; phylum Chordata; class Lepidosauria; order Squamata; family Scincidae; genus Tiliqua; species Tiliqua scincoides. Next base: position 15,994,880 of record NC_089826.1, on the reverse strand, counting down.
ATGCCGCAGCTGTTGTTCTTACAAAAGGAGGGTGCTGATTAGCCAAAAAGCAGTTGAAGGGAGTTGGAATATTTGGACAGGACAGGGGAACAAGGGAAATATTTGTGCAGACTATCCAATATGACATTTTAATTTCAGTCGTACATTTCCAGCCCGTGGGCAACATGCTGACATTAAGAATAATATTAACAGCCCTCCACAGGTTTGGTGAGTCTGCTCCCATTTTAATTGAGGATTTCTTTTTTTCTCCTCAGTACCCAAAGAAACTAAAGCTTAAGCCAGGTACAACATTTTAATTGATAAAAGAAGCCAATTAGTGTTAAGGGAGCATTAATTTGCTGGCAGCAGTAATAATGAAGAAAGAAAATGGAAAGAACTTTCCTTGAACTGTGCTCACAGAACGGCTAACAAAATGAGCCCTCTTCAAACACAGGGAAGCAGTGCTGTAGTGCCTGGTGCTGTCCCTGCATTTGCACATTCAGCTCCCCCACCAAAATATATGAAAGCAGCTGGAGTCTCATTTCCATCAGGATCAGAGTAAAAAATACCTTAATTTAGACCTGATCTATACATTAACATTGCACTGGAGGAGATTTTTCTGTATGTCTACATCCACGGGATTGATAGCATCTTTAACAGGAGTGCGTGCCTGCTGAATAACCTGGTCAGTGGCATCGCTAGGGGAGTGTGGGGGGTGTGGGCCACACCAGGTGATGCAAACGGGGAGGGTGTGACACCACTACTGGCCAAAATTTTTTAAATCTTGGTATTTTAGAATAATATCACCATGTTATATATCAATCAAAGTGTAATTTCATGTCGAATGCAACAAAACAAACCGTGTTGAAATATCTCTATTCTTCAAAAGTTATAGCCAAAAAACCAGCAGAGCGGGGCGATGGTACATCACCACGTCCACTGCCCAGTGTTACCCCACCCACTGCATGGGAGTAGGTCCATCAAGGGGATGACATGCTGGTCTCCTGCACAGGGTGATGCAAACCCTTTGGATACCACTGTTCCTGGTTTCTTCCTACACAAGCGCTGGCACACAACTCTGGCATAGGTGGTAAACACAGAATTAATCTGACTGTAGTGGTTGTCATTTCCAGACTTTACTGGTGTGCTGTTATGGGATGCTGGACCACACAGTTCTGCCTCACTGAAGGAGAGTATAAACCAGGACACAGATTTATATTGCTTTAAAAAAATATCTGCTTGAGGACTTTGTAATAGTTAATGGGGAAACAATACATGAGACTGAACTGAACTGGGCAGATCAACTGAAACAGGGGTGGGCAAACTTTTTGTTAGGAGGGCCACATCATCTCTCTGACACTGTTGGGGGCTGCGAAAATAGAATTCATTTACATTTCAAATTTGAATAAATTTGAATAAATGAAAACATTAGAAAATGAATGAATTTTACTGAGCTTATTTATAATACACAAAGGTTTGCTGTTTGCCCACAGAGGGTCGCTGTTTCCATGCTTATTTATAATACACAATACACATTAAAAAATACACAATTTTTTTTAATATTCCACGGGAGAAAAGGCTCTGTCCCTTCTGTCACGAGTCTCCTGATTTTTTGTCTCGCATTCTCTTTTTTTTGTCCAGTACACCTTGATATTCGTAACCATTACCTTACTTCTTGGATTTCCTCTGATCTTACCCCTTCTGATATTACTCTTTCCAAGTTCATGAGTGATGTTTGTGTCTCTGACTGCAGCTGTGGCTGGTTATTTATCTGAGATTCTTAAAGTGACGTTGTCAGAATTTAAATAACTTGATATCCTGCTTTCAATTGTCCAGTTTTTTATGCAAATTGCTGTGTCAATTGTAAATTTTAATTGCAAACCGTGTTGACATGCCAATAAAGGTTTCAGAACAGACAGAATAGAATTCATTTACATTTCAAATTTGAATAAATTTGAATAAATGAAAATATTAGAAAATGAATGTATTTTACTGAGCTTATTTATAATACACAAGAGAACTATAGTACAGGCATGTAGAACCACATGAGAACTATGAACTTTTTGACACACACCTCTTGCACAGTGAAAACATACAGACCAAGCCAGAGACACATGGAGACATAAGTTGTTCAGAGAAAATAGGGTGTGTGTGTGTGTGTAAAATAATCTCCAGGGAAAAGCAGAAAACACATGGAGACTATAAAAGGCCTTGCTCTAATTCAACCTGCAGCTCATGTCTGGCGGCTGCAACTAGCAGTTGTGGGCCAGCGCAGGGTCCAGCTCCCTGTGGGCTGGATTGGGGGTCCCTGAGGGCTGCAAATGGTCCACGGACTGGAGTTTGCCCCTACTGAACTGAAACAAGAATGTGATCTTGAATATTTGGAACAAATTGATTCTTCCTGAGTCAGACCAATAGGGAATAGGATCTGTTTCCTATTCCCATCTGTTCAGAAGCAGAGTCTTCTCAGTGTAGTTGCACAATTGACCAGCAGAACTAGCAAGCAGGAGTTACAAGAGGTCAAGGTTCTCAGGCTGGAGCAAATGGATAGCTGGGATAATATGAATAGCTGGGACAAGCCACACATACAACTACTCCAGATTTGTATGCTGTATAGGGCAAACTAGAGCTGATAGGGCAAAACTGATGCCATTTTTTGAATCAGTGCCTCAGATATATCCAAAGATAGATCTAACTTCCAAAGCACCAGAAGAAAACATGGAGAGGTGGGAGAGTGTAAACAATAGGGAGCACTGACAATGAAACACCTAAGCAAGGGAAGAATAACACAGCAAGGCGAATTCAAACATCTAAGTTGTCTTTAGTTCAATATTTAACATACTATTTAATAGACAAAAAAGAATATTGGAATTATCAGTTTATTTCAATGCAACTTGAGTAAAAAAATTATGTATTAAATTAAATGCCCTATGTAATTATAATTGTGATTCCTGGGAGAACCCCTGTCATAACATCTCTCTCTCACTCACTCACTCAAAAAAGTGTTTAAAAGTGTTTTATTATTTGCCCACAAATATTGGATGCAGGAGCATGAAATATTATCCCAAACTGAATAACTGTTTATTCCCATTATTAAAAATTGAAATTTTTAAAAATGGGAATCAAGCAAATCAGTTTTGTAATTTGTATATGTCAGAGATACGCATAAAGTTACCACCATGTGTAGTCATTTATTTTATGTTACTTTGGGAACAGCTGTAGTACAATCAATGAAGACTTTTGGATTTCATAATAGAATTAATAATTTGCTGTTGATAATACTTGAAAGTGTGCAGAAGCAGCCAGCACAAAATTGAGTTTCCTATGCTTTACAAGCATTTTTTTACAGTGCATAATCTAAATACCTATTTCAAATAAGTGTAACCAGCAATTCTCATAGCCCGGGTATGACAATGAATTTTATATTAAATTATTAGTTACGCTATTACCTGCTTCTTTTGCCACCCATGTCAATTTAGACTGCATCATCTTGGGTTGAGTTTGGGGTTAGGATCTTTTTTTTTCTTTTTTGCTAAACAAAATGCACGCAACCATATGAACATAACAAATGGAAGCTCACACTCCGAAATATCAAATAATAATACAGACTATTTTAAAAATGTCGTTGGGAAGTCTTTGAAAGAGAGCACTTGCTCCCAAACCAACACAGGTGTTTTCCTTGGAATATGGTCTCCTAAGGTTAGAAGACTGGGCTTCTCTTTGCAGCTACTACTCCTCTTACATTGATAGCCCCCACCTCTGCAATTTCTCCAAGCCTCCTACTCTATAGTCCAGCATTTGGTCACTGATACCCGCAACTGGGGGTTCTGTCAAGCAGACTACGGCTGCTGCTTCATTTAATTTTTCAACTTCTCTTCCTTCCTGTTCCACTATATGCTGGAGAAAGAGCAAAAGCAATTTTCTGTTGCTATAGGTCCCCTACTAACTCCATCACAACTTTGGTGTGATGGATGAGTATCCATCGTGACATAAAAATATGGCTGCTGGATAGTCATTTTTCTGGTTGGAAGATTACTAGTTAATGGTTTGTTGATGGGAGCTTCATGGGAGCTAATGGTAGGGGATAATATTTGCTGATAAGTTTGAATGAGAGAGCCAACAAAGTTTGGGGAAAGCAACACTTCAGTGTATTAGTGTAACATCACCCTTGAGCAGGGTATTGTATATTGTATTGGCAACCTTCAGTCTCGAAAGACTATGGTATCGCGCTCTGAAAGGTGGTTCTGGCACAGCGTCTAGTGTGGCTGAAAAGGCCAATCCGGGAGTGACAATCCCTTCCACACCAGGAGCAAGTGCAGTCTGTCCCTGGTCTGACTCCCTGGCTATGGGCCTTCCTTCTTTGCCTCTTAGCCTCAGACCGTTGGCAAAGTGTCTCTTCAAACTGGGAAAGGCCATGCTGCACAGCCTGCCTCCAAGCGGGCCGCTCAGAGGCCAGGGTTTCCCACTTGTTGAGGTCCATCCCTAAGGCCTTCAGATCCCTCTTGCAGATGTCCTTGTATTGCAAGGTAAGGTATTGAGCAGGGTAAGGCAAGAGAAAAGAAACACAGAGAGCTCTGAATGAGCATCCTACTCTAACGAGATCTGGAGCTCAATTGAGGTTTCTGTTTTCCTGAGATCTAAACTCTCCCTCCCAGGTTCATGCCCTGCTGTTTGCAGAGGGAAGTGTGTTAAAAGAGAAGTTCTTCAGATTGGAGAGATGCACATTTTTCCACAGAGAACAACTCAGTCATGGCCCTCTGCTTTTGCTGGTGAGCAAGTATAGGGGAATCTGAGGTTCCAGTTATGGATGGGATTGTGCCCAGCATTGTTCTAGCTAGCTGTTTCTCCTCAGGCTCTGAATATGAACTGCTGCTTGGGGTGGGGGTCCTGACACCTAGAGGTTGCTGTAGTGCGGTGGCGTAGCTGGAGGGGGGCGAAGCACTCACTCTGGCAGGGAAGTGGCCAAGCAGCCCCTCCCTTCAGAGCTGTTCCTGGTAGGGGGAGGCAAAACGGAGCCATACGGCTCTGTTTTGCCCCCCCCTGCCAGGAATGGCTCCGAAGGGAGGGGCCACTTGCCCACCTCCCTGCCAGGCTGAGTGCTCCGCTCCCCCTCCAGCTATGCCATTACTGTAGCGCAGTTGTATTGAGCAAGTTCATAAAGGAATTCAATTTTTTTTTTGGTTAAAGATTAAAACCACAATTTATTGAGAACACCAATCTTGGGAAATATCCTGTCTGTACATTTGTCTCCTGTCCTTGATCTTCTTCATTTCTTGAAAATCTGTCTACATTAGAAATAGCATTTGGGGAGCATTAGAAATAGAGAGAGAGAGAGAGAGAGAGAGAGAGAGAGAGAGAGAGAGAGAGAGAGAGAGAGAGAGAGAGAGAGAGAGAGTTCAAGGCACCTTGGGATGCACAGGTACATCTTGCTGGGGATCTGCTATGGCACAGGTGAATTGTTGCCATGTAAGAACTCATATGCTGCTTGCCTCTCCTTATGACTACTTGGATATCTAATGATAAAGAACACATTATAAAGAGCACATTATAAAGAGCACATTATAAGTCTCCAGGGCCATCCTTCAAAGGAATCCAAAATCCAGATAGTGTTGCTGCCCCAGGAAGGGAGAAATGGGGACCACACAGCATGAAGATGGAAAGATCATAAAGCTCCAGTCTTTTTTCCATTTAAATTCATTCAAATGGCAATGGTTTGTGCTACTAAAGGTAGAATTTGCTCATGGTGCCAAAAATTGTTGGTATAATACCTGTTGTTACTGCCTATAAGTATTAAATTAGAACAAATAATATGTATCTTTTTCTTTGGAAAGGTCACCTCTCCATCTGAATTACTCCCCAGTAACCAGAATTCAAGAACAGGCAGAGCAATATAATGAGAAGCATCAGAATTTCAGCAGAAATGAAAGAAGTTTTTGAAAGCGATGATTATTTTGTGGAATGTAGCTATTGTCCATGATTTCTCCTGCTATTGTAGAATTGCCCAATTTATCTGAATAACAAGCCATTCTTGGGAGATGAGGTAATAAAATGCAATAGATGTGTCTGTTATATAAAGAATCTGCAACATGCAATACTTTTGGAAAAAGTAAAGATGATGGCGAGGTGGAAGATGTGTATACAAAAGTCTTTCCAGTTGCAGCCTCCCCAATGAATTGCAGTCCTCAGAGTGTGTCACTTATTTTGTGGCAACAGGTTCAAACCCTGGAATGAAAGTTGTGTTTTGACAATCACAGTAGTCATTGGCCATGATGCAGCAATGGGGAATAGGGCAAAGCGGTAGCCAGATTAGGGCCAGTGTGGCACAACAAACAAAAAAACTGAACAACCAAATCCAAACTCCCTGTACTTGCTAATGGAAGAGCTTTAAATTACAATTGGAAACCTTTGCTGCTGTTCAGACTTTTTTATCCTATTAAAAACATTCTTTGATGGGGCTCAGTGGGCAAGGTCAGCCCAAGACCTCCTGGCATCTGAGGAAGTGCACAAGATGCTGCCCGCCCTTTCCTTGGCACTGCCTCAGCTGCTCCTTCTCCAGCTTCCCCTTTTAAAGGAAAAGGGGAATAGAATGGGAGAGGAAGTGTGGAGCAGTCTAGCTGACTACTACCTGCATACTCCCCCAGAGCCGTGGCTAAAGTGGAACCTGAGGGGCAACTGTCCTGAGTGCTACGCCAAGGGGGTGCACATTTCTGCCCCTCAGGCTCCTCCCCAGTTACAGAGGAGGTGCTGGCAGTTTTGTCTGCAGTACTTTCTTTTGTGGAGGCTCCCCTTCTGTGGAGGCTCCCCTTCACCCTGCCACTTTCAAGGGGAGAAGAAGGAATGGGCAGTGAGAAGCCACTGCAGCCATCGCCCCTCCTCTGGGGAGGACCCAGAATGACTTCCTTGTGGTGCAAGGCAGTCACTGAAGGGTTCTCCCCAGAGAAGGAGGAAGTGGCAGCTTCATACTGCCCATTCCTTCTCCTGTGGAACGTGGAAGTGATGTCATGTTACACGATGTCATGTGATGTCATGATGCCACTGACCTGGGTGCTCGGGCAGTGCGTTACGGCTCTGTACTTCCCTGCCACACGTCCTCTTCTTTTCTGTTTTCTCTTCCATATCAAGGAGGAAGAGCTGCAAAGGAGTCAACCTTTGTCTGTTTGCTGCCTGAGATGTCCACCTCAGTCAGCCTCCTGGGCAGATCAGCCCTGTCTTGTGGCCAGCAGTTTTCTCAGCAGCTAGTTCCTGCTGGTCTCCATTATCTTTTTCTCTAGAATGCATGATATAGATTCATTTCCTCACACATTCTAGAGAGAGAAAAATAGCTGCTGGAAATGCTTTCAGCAGTTCAAATGTTGCTGAAGCCACCAGAGCTAGCGAGCAGGAGTAAAAACAGTTAAATAAAACAACAAAAAAAGCACCCTGCCACCAACACTCAACCTGACACCTCTGGTCGAACTCCACTAGCAGTAGAACTTCTGCCACTGGTGCAACTCTGGATATAACCCGAGGTATCCATGTTAAAAGATTCCTCACTGTTAGAGCAGATTCCCCACTGCTAGAGCAGATCATGGACTGACTAATTGTAGGGGATGTCTCAGAAGTCAAATGTCTTTGAATAGAATTGCATTTTGCAGGCAGGTAGAACCCTAATTATTGTATCAGGCAAACTCTGTGGATCTTTTATTATTATTATTATTATTATTATTATTATTATTATTATTAACTTTATTTCTACCCCGCCTTTCTCCCTGGAGGGACAAGGTTAAAACAAATTAAAAACATAATTTAAAAACAGATAAAAGCACATTAACAGCATATCATAAAAACAGTAGTCAGATAAAAAGTAGTCAGGTAAAAAGAGCATAGAGCAGCAAATCATAAAAGAATCAGGCCTGTAACCAGGTATTTAAAAAGATATTTAAAAATGTTGAAAAGTTTATAAAGGCCAGGAACTCAGAAGGCTTGTCTAAACAGAAGAGTCTTCAGGCCTCACCAAAAAGTTTCAAGAGAGGGAGCCATTCTTAAGTCAAGGCGAAGGGAATTCCATAGTGTTGGTGCCACTACTGAGAAGGCCCTATTTCTTGCCACCGCCCCACGTAGCTCCCTAGACACTTGTAAAAAGGCCTTCTCTGATGACCTAAGAGGAGGAGCCGGATTGTACAGGAGTAGGCGATCTCTATAAACTGGCATATGTAATGCAAGAGGCCAAAAAGGAATTGCAAATTTTCATGCCTACTAGTTCGACACTCTGAATGAGCAAAAGCCTAATCAAATGTTTTCACTCTTAAGAGGCAATTACCTGAACTCTTCAAGCCTGGACATTTCCTTTTACTTGCCGTACCATACACTGTTTTCAGAATGAAATACTCCATTCTGAGATAACTTTTTTTCGTGGTGGGATGGGGACACTAACTGAAGCACTATTGGCAAGAGATATTTTTCCTATATGGAAATAATCTCTGTATAAGGAAAAAAAATGTACATTATTACATGTGAAGTGCAGCACATGCACACCATATATATGGGCAGCAAATGTTGGGCACGAAACTGATGCATCCAGAATACAGGGTACAGTCTGGCCTTATATACATTCAGTTCCATTTTAATGTGCTACCTCAGTGGCTGAGTGATGGGTTTTATGGGCTTGGCAATCCTGCTCTCCAGTTAGGTAGTGAAACATCCAGAACTGGCAAATTAAGGGGGGATGACATATATGCAAAGAAATATCTTGTACTACTTTAATGGTGTGGGGAATAATTTTCTAGAGTGTTTGGATTATTACAATACTGCCACTAAAGGATGTCTCCTGAGACCTGGTACTCTAACTAGTTCTTCGCCCAACTTACCGTCAGCCCTTCTTTCCCACCGCTTTTCTCCTTATCCGGATAAAAATTGAAGATTGGATTCTCATTAATGCCACAGAAGCCCATAACTGTAGCAACAGGGACATAATTTAATTATTAGAAGCCTAATTCTTCCCAAAAGTTTTGTACCACCCAAGGGGACAATCTGCTTTTCAAACTTGTTGCTTTTGTTCAAATGTAATTATTTTCTTCTACATTTCTATTACTCTTTATTGTAACAGAAATACAAAAAATCTTCAACCACTGATGGGAAAAACTTATTTAACATGCAGATTAAAAACTTGCATGTTAGGTAGATAGAATTTTTTTTTTTTAATGGGGTACAATGAAAAATATTTAATCATAAAATGTCTTCCAATAATAGCAAGTCCCCAATCAGTGGTGTAGCTAAGGGGGTGCAGGGGGTAGCAGTTGAACCAGGCATCAAACCTTAGGGGGGCAACAAGCTGAGCTTGACACTAGTGACCAAAATTGTGAAAATCTTGGTATGCATGAATAATACCATCCTGTTATATATAATTGAAAAGGTAATTTAATGCAGAATTCAATGAAACAAACCGCATTGGAATATCTGTATTCTATCTAAAGTTATGGCCAATTAAGCAGAAAATGAAAACACAACTGCCTTATGGAACAAAAAGTGGGTTTTCTTAACTCAAAACTGACCTATGAGACTGATTGCTCTGAGAGCCAGTGACATATTATCATGTTATTGACATGTTGCAATGACATGTTATCATGATACAGCATGAAACCAACAAGGTGTTAATATGAGTTAGCTCTCATTTCCATTTATCATAATACAGTTACCCCTGCCAACTGGGTAACTTTTTCAAGTGGTGCTCCTTTTATATTTAGCAAGGGGAGAATAACCATCCCTCTTCAGCCCAGCACAGTGTCTCGAACCTATCAAGGGCACCCTTTTTTATTTACTTAATTAATTTGATTTTGTCATGTGTGTGTGTGGGAGGGCTATAAATCTTCTTTGACCCCAGGTAGCAGATAATGCCTTAGCTATGCCACTTACTGGGGGGAGGCAGCAGAGCAATTAGGTGGCAAGCTGCTGGGGTGAGGAGGTGGGTTCCTCCCAATTTTTACTTTTTTAAAAGCCTGGGTGTGACATCACTTCTGGTTGTGACATCACTTATGGGGCAACATTTTAAACTTGGCACTGGGCTACACGATCATTAGCTATGCCACTGTCCCCAATTATAAGATGTTATATAGATTTAAGAGAGATGCATGGTGATCTCTGGTTCTTTGCCTCTGTTCAAACTCCTGAATATTTCACCTAGAAATCTACTTCTCCTAGAAGAGGAAATAATCAATAGAGCCAAAGGTCCACAACAGGAACTCATGCTTCAGTGAGCACAGAGCAGATGAAACACCAGGATGCATACCTGACCCCTTTGCTGCATTGAACGTTGCCTTTCTTTAGTAGAGGATTACGGACCAGAAAGAGAAACCTCTGAATTTGTTTTATCACCCTTGACTTGAAAGTTATATGCTTTTCAAGTATTTGAAATGAAGGCAGCCATTCCCAGTGGACTGGTGCCACTGGTAGAATTTCAAAACATGTAGCTTGGGATAGTATTTCTCCTGTACTGATTGGGTAGCCTTGATAAGCCCACATGCTTTCACACATGAACAGAAGCTGATCCTCAACTATCCAAATATCTCTGGCTCCCCCAAATGAATTTGCCCTTTCTGCCTGGTTGCTCCTAATGCTTGGAACTTTCTCCAAAATCTGTGTGATGCCTCCTCTCTTAGTTCTTTCAAATCCCTTCTTGAAATCCTTTCCCTACCGTAACTCGGCTTATGACTGAAACAATAGCATATTCTTCACCTGCATATCTCCACCTACAGCCTCCTCTCTTTCCTCTGGTGTTTCCATTGTGTTTCCATCTGTATTATAAGCCTCTTGGGGCAGGGCTTTATCCTCTTGTTTATGTAAAGCACCATATATATTTGCATTATATTTTTAAATCCCACCTTTCCATTAAAATTGCTCAACTGGCTTACACAGCACATACCAATAAAAGCGCAAAGCAATAAAATACATCATTATAAAAAAATATAAAAGAAGAGGGAAGGGATAGCAGATAAAATTAAAATCGTTGTCATTTGGGAAGGGAAACCCCATAAGCCCAACAGGGCACATTCGTGTTCACTTCATGGAAACAGCGACCCTCTGTGGGCAAACAGCAAACCTTTTTGGGAACGGACAGCCCACTCCTATGCAGCCCAGTGCTCAGGACTGCAGCAGCGCCAAAATGGCTGCTGCATCCAGTGGATGCCGGGCAGCTGCTGGCGGCTCCTGGCATCTCCTTGGAAGAAGGGGACATACATCCCCTTCCCCTGGGTAAGGGAAGAGTCCCTGCAAAGGGGCTAATTGACTCTGCATTGGCTATTTAGCTGGTGCAGAGTAAAGCAGTTCCATGTTGGGCCAGGAGGCTCGACACAGGGCTCTGGATCCGGCAGAGCAGAGCTCTGTAGGTCCCACTCCCTCCCGCTCCTTCCCCTAACCTGCCTTCCTCTGCCCTTCCCCCACCCTGGAATGCCTTCTCCCACCCCGACTTGCCTCTCCGCTGCCCAGCGCTCGGCTAGAGCACCGGGTGGCATTCAACTGTTCTGCGTCCAGAACTGGCTCATTGTGGGCCTGTCCTAAGCCAGTACTGGTGCCTACCCAACACAGAGTGTTGCAGACATGCTTTAAGCTACATTTGCAATACTCAGTGCCGGCGCTGGGCTGGCACAGGAACATTAGGATCGGGCCCTAAGTTATGTCTAAGTATGACCACAGAGAAGGCCCTTTACTGAGGCCCAACCAAGCATAACTCCAATGCAACATTATTGCCTTAATGATATTCTAATTCCTTGTGAACTCAGGACAAACTTTAAAGACTCAATTGCTAGTCAAGTCAGAGCTCAGTCCCTTTTTAACCAGAACCAGTCTATTTTTTTCCCCGCTTAAATAATGAAAAAGCTAATCAGACTTTACTTTCTTCTGAGCATCTCAGTGTTTTCTCAAGTGGAATATACTGACTGATGTAGAATGCACACTGAGTGCACAGATAAATCGAACTTCTGTAACTCGCTGATTACAATAGAAAATCAGCACCTGGAATTTGTGCCATTATACTGAACTGCATTTTCTGATGTAATCAAGTGTAGACCATCCTTAGCCACCAAAGGTGCCAGTGGAAGGAAAGGAACAAAGGTAAATCTCGTCTGAATTAGCGCAGTCGTCTGTCATTTTTATCAGTCTTTGAGATGAAAACAACATGCCTTTAAGAAGTGATCAGAATGGAAGAAAGCTTTAAGCTGAAATTACCTTAGTAGTTGATTGACTGATTGATTGAAATTCCGTCAATCAATATTTTTAAGCATAAATAGATGCCTATAGTTTTTTCAGTGCACAAGGAGAGTATTCTTCCATAGTTTGTGTTAAATATTATTTAGTGTGCATTACTAACCTCTTAACGTAACCTGACTACTCTTTATTGGAAACCAAACTGGCTAAAGACTGGTCAAATAATGGATTTCCCTCACTCTCCTTGTTAGTGGGTTGTACCCAGAGGAAGTTACTATAATGAAATTAAGAAATTGATTTTGGAATCAGGATTATCAGTAGATCAACTTCTCTGACATGCAGATTACTGATTGGCTTCTGTTTCCAGTGAAAGACATATGAAAGAAGTAATGCTTAAAAATTTTTTTATCTTAAGTAAGTGGAGTCCACGGTTCAATAAAATCACACAGTAACCTACAAATATCCCATTTTATCAATATGGGGTAGGACTGAAACTCCTGAAATGCCTTGTCTGTTATGTCAGAATAAGAAAAAAACCATAGCTGGGTCTTGATTATACAAACCCCAAAGTTCTCTCTTGCTCTGTGCGCATATGATCTTACCAGAAAACAAACAGAAAGGTTAGGCAACTTTGCTTTTAGACAATTTCATGGCTGCCACTAAAACACATTCCTTGCTTTCATTGATGCTGGCATGTGGGAAGAGTCTTTCTTGGGTTCATATCACCAGGACATGATAGTGGCACAGCAGAAATAAGAAAAATTGTTGATAAAAAGTAAATGTAAAGCAACTTGATACCGTCTGTTTATTCACTTACAATTCACATTATGTTTTTAAAAGCCTAGAAAGATACAAATTCTGTTTTCTCTGCTTGTGAACTTCATTGAATAAAACAGAAAGCACCTCTTCTAGCAGACATCCATGCTCAAATCAATGGAAAATGCTTAGATCAGTAGACATGTAGTATAGATGAAAGTATAAAGCCAGACTTGACACCTAGAACTGACATCTTATCAAATAATACACTAAGGAAGGTCCTTTGATAGGATATGACCAGAACATTCAAGGACTGAAGCAAAACGATGGTAGCATATAAATTAAAATAGACGGAGACCCCTCAATAGCAGAAGAAAAGGAAATGCCCTTGCTTTATAAAATCAAGCTTGATGCCTTTCATCCTCTGTTCTTATTACATACAGTATTCTTTATTGCAGTGTTTCTCAAACTGTGGGTTGGGACCCATTAGGTGGGTTGCAGGCCAATTTCAGGTGGGTCCCCATTCATTTCAATATTTTATTTTTAATATATTAGACTTGATGCTACAATAGTATGTGACTGCATTTGGGGAAATGTTACAGACCTGTAATTTTAAGAAGCTTTGGCCTGCAGAGGCCTCCTTGGAAGAAAGGAACATTTCTTCTCTTCCCCTGGAGTTAGTCCCTGCCGGCCCAGTGGGTCAGCTCAGTGGGACCTGAACCAGTGATATCACTGGCACAAGTCTGTGTGGACCAGTGAAGGTGGATTTGACCTAGGAAGGGGGTTAGGATTTGGCAGGTGCCACTGCTGGCAAACCCACTCCCTTCTTGGGGTCAATCCATCTGCCTCTCTGGCTCATCACCTCCCTGTTTCCTAATCCACACCACACTTCCATCCCCTAAGCGAACCTACTTGGGGCAGTGGGTGTCCAGTGTCCTCTGTCATGTGGAGCCAGCCCCTCGCTACTTCCAGCAGCAGCCAGCATGCATGCTTCAGCTTGTTGTCTTTCACAACAGCCAGAAAGCATGTTAATCCACCAGAACACTAATTCCAGCTGCATAATGCACCTTCAGGATTGAGCCATTTATATCTCAATCCTGAAGGTGCATTATGCAGCTGGAATTAGTGGATTAACATTCTTTTAAAGTTGTTTAAAAGTGTTTTTCATTCTTCACTCCTCAGCAAATAAGTCAGTGCAGAATGTGTTCCCTAAAGTAGTGTTTTTCAAACTATGGGTCAAGACCCACTAGGTGGGTCCCCATTCATTTCAGTGTGTATTTCATTTTTTAGTATATGAAACATGATGCTACCATGGTACATGACTGCATTTGGGAAAATGTTACAAATCTGTACTTTGAACAGACTACTATGTATATACTTTTAATAATGATAGTAAATGGTGCTTACTCTGGGGTAAGGGTGGATAGGATTGTAGCCTTTGGGATTTTTTTTTAAAGATCAACAACTGCTTGGGAGGGTTAGGAGAGTTCTTTTTATTTTAAATAAACATTTATTGTACATTTTTAAATTTACTTAATTGATTTGATTTTGTTGTATGGGGGGGGTGTTAAAAATTTTCCTGCTTGATGATGTCAGTTCTGGCCATGACATCACTTCCAGGTTAATGACATCACTTCTGGTGGGACCTGATAGGTTGTCATTCTAAAAAATGGGTGCAGTGCTAAAACATTTGAGAACCACTGCCCTAAAGGTAGAAGAAATCTGAACTGCTGATTCACCCTGACAACCCTGTACTATCATAGCCAATCCATTATATGCAACATGATAGGGCCTTTCTGTTTTTTGATGGAAATTCAATCACATTACCATCCACAGCTGAAGATCCTCAGTGTCTATAAAAATACACACTGGTGTCCCCACATAAAAATAGTCCTTGAAGTGCCACTTTTATTTTGACTGTCATGCAAGAGTTCTTTTAACTCTCCCCTAATTCTTGGGCTGCTGTCTACCTCTATATTATCTAAACAGCGAGGAATAAAAAGCGGTTCTCTGTGCTGATTGCAAACGTGACAACTTGTGCTTCTTAAAATCTTAACCCACTATGAAGAGCTCAAGTAGTATGCAATAGTATTTTGTTTACTATGTGATGCACGCCAGTTATCTGTATCTATAGGTGGTAGCACCAACTGGAATACAGTGCAGAGTAGCTGTTGACCTCCTTGCTGCAACTACTCACATGCGCCTGGGAGGGGGGAAAATGTGGGATCTGAGATATAATTTCTAAAGTTATAGAACTAGAATAGAAGTTTCTATTATAATAAATAGAAAACTGCAGGTGGCCAGTGGGCTTCTGACTGCAAATGCAGGAACAAGCCTTGGGTAATCTCCCTAATAAGCATTCCTAATGCTGATTTTGTAACCCCAGCAATGTTAGAGAGATCCTGCAGTGATACTGATAAGGTTCTGTTTGGTTCACTAAACTGATTTGGAAGTTTTGGGGGTGTTCATGGGCTTTCTGTACTTGAACATATTACTCTAGAAGACATCCTGTCAGTTTTATTTATTCCAAAACATTGTCTCAAACAATACAAACCTTTTTCTCTCTTGCACTATGCTACTGAATTCTACGTATTGTCAGCCTGATTTTTGTTTCCTCAGAGCCAGTGATAGCATCAGAACATTGGTTTTGATGATACACTGGTGGCCAGAAAGCAAATAAAATGGCTAATGTAAACAGTTCACATGTGTGAAACAGCAGAACTCCCTTGCTGCCTCCTGTGTTTGGAACCATTTCCCAGAATACCTGCATGATGTCCTCTCTCTTACATCAAAATTCAATGCATGTTTACTCAGAAGTAAGTTCCACTGTGCTTAACGGGGCTTACTCCCTAATAAGTGTGATTAGGATTTCAGCCTTACTTTATTCAAATTTTTCTGCATACCCTACCTGTTTGCATAAAATCTCAATCTCTATACCATATTGTAACTGAGTCTGAGTCTGTGTAACTGAAATAAATGCATATTTTCTCTTCGTTATTCTATCTTCCATTTTCCTCCCCTTCTTCTGTCTCTCCTATGTGTTGAATTTTAAACTGTAAGTTTCCTCAGGATTGTCTTGAGATCAAGGTTTGACTTCTTCAAAAAGAAAAATCACAATTTGACCAATTGTGTGACCGGTATGTTGGAGAGCCACACTAAAAAACTCTGTTAAGCCACAGATTGTGAGCAAGTTACTATTTTCCAATAACCCATCTCCTAGAACAGGGGTGCTCAATAGGTGGATCGCGATCTACCGGTAGATCGCGAGGCAAAATGAGTAGATCACGGAGCCCTGTCTCTCCAAACTGTTAATATGTCAGTTTCGTCTAGTGACTAAACGAAACTGACATATTTAGCTAAACTGACACTGAAACTGACACTTTAGCTGCTCTTCAGGCATGCAGCAACAAAATTGACGAAACTGACTAGACTCCAGCAGGGGCTCCATACATTAAAGGGGGTGTCTGTCAGACGCTTCCTTCCCCCCTGGTAGATCTCCGGGCCTTGCTGGGTTTCAAAGTAGCTCTCGAGCCAAGAAAGTGTGAGCACCCCTGTCCTAGAATCATTGTGAGGCTAAAATTAAATAAGGGCATTTAAAAATCTATACTGATATCTATCTACAGTAATTTATATTTATATCTATATTGAGTGGCAAAGTAATCTAAATAAACATGTTTTCTATTTTTGGTACAATTAAACACTTCCCATTGATCTCAATGGGAACAATAGCCTAGCTAGAGGGTTACAGCAGTAACTCTAGCAGGGTTAAGTAAGCTGCCCCTCCCACTTGCCCTCAGAGCCATTCAGGCAGCAACAACTGTGGGAAGGGCTGTTTATACTTGCGGCAGGAGTCTGCACTTACTTATGTTTTTTCATCCCTCTACCTATGTTACTGAATGGGAGCAAATTAAGAACTTGTTTAAGAGCCCAGTCTTGCCCTTGCTGCCCAATGGTGCAGCACTGGTGCAACAATAGTGCAGCATAACAGCACTGACAGCCATAAAGCATTCAGTGCCTGTTGCAAAAGATGCTCCAACAGTCTTTGAGTTACCTAATTCACTGACATCCCTGCTCATCATGGAAGGGTTTAAAAAGCTGCACCTAATAAAGTTGCCTCTTCTATACAATGCTTAAAGGTACAGGCACTCTGTCCTTGATTGCATCTGGTCACCCTGCCTACACTGGATCTTATCTCCTCCAGCAGGAAACCTCCCTGCCCTGTTTCTCTCTTTGGACTTGTGCTGGCAGACTTGCTGACACAGGTCCAAGGAGACCCATTGTGGGTCAGGAGGCTTATGCAGGGGTGAGGAGATTTTCAATCCCCTTTCCCCACTGAAGCCTCCTGGTCCCCACCTCCCCTGGAATTTAGCGTTTGCCAGTTTGGTATCACTGCCATGGTGGTGGGTGGGTGGATTAAGATTGGGCTGTAACTCTCCTAAAGAAACCAATGGGACTTTGAACTGTTACTTTGCCTGGGGCATGCCTTTTACATTCTTCTTTAAAATAAGAATACTGCTAATTAGTTATGCTCTTAAGGGACGCCCCAGCCTGTGAGCCCTGGCCTCTGCCCCCTTAAGGGGCGGGGACAGCCTGGAGGCAGGGAGGAGGCAGCAGGGCAATCCCCAGGATTGTGCCACCCAGGGGGGCTTG
Organism: Tiliqua scincoides; assembly: GCF_035046505.1. Taxonomy (NCBI): domain Eukaryota; kingdom Metazoa; phylum Chordata; class Lepidosauria; order Squamata; family Scincidae; genus Tiliqua; species Tiliqua scincoides. Next base: position 15,977,318 of record NC_089826.1, on the reverse strand, counting down.
GGGGGGGGCTTGGGTGCACTTACCCAAGCCTCCTGCAGCCTCCCCAGGCTGTGGAGAACCCGGCGCGACCTGCAGTAGGGCTTCCTGCAGCAGTGAAAGTAAATGTGGAGTGATCACGCTCCACTTTCGCTTTAGCAGAGGCGGGGCACAATCGCTCTGCATTTACTTTCACTGCTGCAAGGAGCCCTACTGCAGGTCGCGCTGGGCTCCCCGCAGCCTGGGGAGGCTGCAGGAGGCTTCGGTAAGTGCACCCAAGCCCCTGCAGCCCCCCTGGGTGGCGCAATCCTGGGGATCGCGCTGCTGCCTCCCCCCGCCCACGCAAGTACTTAGTGGCTCTCAAACTCTCCCAGAGAGTTTGAGAACCACTGTCTTAAGCAAATTAGTAGCCCCTGTAAATACTACATTGAATTCTTCTTTGGATTTTCATTTTCTATCTTGATATTATCTATCCACAAAATGAATCCACAAAATGACTATAACCAGAAACTTCCTAAGAGCCCCAGTAAGAAAGATGTTGTTTACTTTCACAGAGTATGTGATAAGTTTATAGAATAAGTTGACTGCTCCAAATGTTTTTGAGTTTGATATGAATGCTGCCTACTCATTTATTCGTCTGTCCATCCAGGAGTAAATTCTACCTTCTGTTGACCTGCTGTGATCACAGTGAGTTGCATAGTTTTAACCTACATTTTTTTTTTCTGCTGAGTGGGTTAGAGTGCCAAATGTCACAGCCTCTGAAGGCCCCTAAAAAACTGTTGTGACATGTTGCTGTTTGGCAGGCATACTGATCCTATGACAATAACCTTTTGCTGTTTTCTTCGTCATGTGCTCTGATTTCACTTGGGAGATCCATTTGTGAATGTTAATCATACCCACCAGCAATGCTCTGTAAAGCAAGGACAAGGTATACCCATGGCAACTATTGTGTAAAGTGTTGTCTTCTCTCTCCATTATAAAGGCAGGAAGCATAATAGAAAATCAAAAAGATGTTGCACAGCATTCATGAAATCAATAATCGAGAGGGCTCCATCATTCTCTGTAACCTACACCCAAATCTTATTTTAAAAGCAATTTGGAAGAGCTTTACATTGGTGAAATAAAAAGAAAATCATACCAAGAAATGCCAGATGAGTTGTTAGTAGCCATTAGAGTGGACAAATAATAAACAGAAGAAAGAGATGCTGTTGGCAAGTGGTTCATCTGTTTTGGACAGGAATGCATTCCTTCTGAAGTATCAGATTCAAAGCCTAGGGCTGTGATTAGGTCCATCCCTCTCTTTAACTCTGGAGGACCAAGTGGCTGTGGTATGTGAAGCCCCTTTCTCTAGCAAAGGTTGATGCACCAGGTATGGACATTCCTGAATGGGGCAGCTTTGCCGTAATTATTCAAGATCTGTGAATGCCTCCTTTGGATTCTTGCAGTATGTTGCATGTGCAGGTTGCCAGTGAAGACAATTCAGAGATGGGCAGCCCAATTCTATGGTGCCTGGAGTGTGGGACTGCAGCAGCTCTAAAAATGGCTGCCGCTGCATCCTGAATGCTTACTGGGCAGCACTGGCAGCTCCTCAGGAGATGGGAAATTTTGTCCCCTTCCCCCGGGTAAGGTGACTAGCCCCTCAAAGGGGCTACTTGATTCTATGGCAACCCAACAGTTGGTGCAGAATCAAGAGCCTTTGTGTCGGGCCACTGGCCTGACATGGAGGATCAGGATCCAGTGGAGCTTTGCCTTCCTCCTGCCCCACTCCCTTCCCGGCATGTCTCCTCCCTGCCCTTTCCCCCCCCACCCCATAACGCCTTCTCCCTGCCTCCCCTCACACCCGACCTACCTCTCTGCTGCCTGGTGGTCCAGACAACCACCGAGCAGTGGAGCACTGGTTAGATTGGTTCCAATGGGAAAATATTTTTAAAAAATGTGCTTTTAATATGTGCACAGATTTCTAAGAATGCATCTCCCATGTAAATTGAGGCCTGACTTTATTAGATATAACCTTTACAGCCCAATCCTAACCTGTGCCAACATAGCCAGGCTGCATGGCCTGCACTGTATCTGTCACAGGTTAGAAGGCCATTTGAGGTATTCTCGTTAACTTGGGATAAGGGGAGATTTTCCCCCTTAATTTTCCCTTAGATATAGGCTGATGGGTTCTGAGCTGTCTGTGACAGATCAGGAGAGAGATCTTGGGGTGGTGGTGGACAGGTCGATGAAAGTGTCGACCCAATGTGCGGTGGCAGTGAAGAAGGCCAATTCTATCATGCTGCGATCCGTTTTGACGTGCACGTTGGGGGAAGAATACCAGGCAAATCTCTAACAAAAACCCTTGACTTCCGACGGGCGGACTTCCCTCAAATGAGGAGGCTGGTTAGAAGGAGGTTGAAAGGGAGGGTAAAAAGAGTCCAGTCTCTCCAGAGTGCATGGAGGCTGCTTAAAACAACAGTAATAGAGGCCCAGCAGAGGTGTATACTGCAAAGAAAGAAGGGTTCCACTAAATCCAGGAGAGTGCCCGCATGGCTAACCAGCCAAGTTAGAGAGGCTGTGAAGGGCAAGGAAGCTTCCTTCCGTAAATGGAAGTCTTGCCCTAATGAAGAGAATAAAAAGGAACATAAACTGTGGCAAAAGAAATGTAAGAAGGTGATAGGGGAGGCCAAGCGAGACTATGAGGAACGCATGGCCAGCAACATTAAGGGGAATAATAAAAGCTTCTTCAAATATGTTAGAAGCAGGAAACCCGCCAGAGAAGCGGTTGGCCCTCTGGATGGTGAGGGAGGGAAAGGGGAGATAAAAGGAGACTTAGAGATGGCAGAGAAATTAAATGAGTTCTTTGCATCTGTCTTCACGGCAGAAGACCTCGGGCAGATACCACTGCCCGAACGGCCCCTCCTAACCGAGGAGTTAAGTCAGATAGAGGTTAAAAGAGAAGATGTTTCAGACCTCATTGATAAATTAAAGATCAATAAGTCACCGGGCCCTGATGGCATACACCCAAGGGTTATTAAGGAATTGAAGAATGAAGTTGCAGATCTCTTGACTAAGGTATGCAACTTGTCCCTCAAAACAGCCACGGTACCAGAAGATTGGAGGATAGCAAATGTCACGCCTATTTTTAAAAAGGGAAAGAGGGGGGACCCGGGAAACTATAGGCCGGTCAGCCTAACATCTATACCGGGTAAGATGGTGGAATGCCTCATCAAAGATAGGATCTCAAAACACATAGACGAACAGGCCTTGCTGAGGGAGAGTCAGCATGGCTTCTGTAAGGGTAAGTCTTGCCTCACAAACCTTATAGAATTCTTTGAAAAGGTCAACAGGCATGTGGATGCGGGAGAACCCGTGGACATTATATATCTGGACTTTCAGAAGGCGTTTGACACGGTCCCTCACCAAAGGCTACTGAAAAAACTCCACAGTCAGGGAATTAGAGGACAGGTCCTCTCCTGGATTGAGAACTGGTTGGAGGCCAGGAAGCAGAGAGTGGGTGTCAATGGGCAATTTTCACAATGGAGAGAGGTGAAAAGCGGTGTGCCCCAAGGATCTGTCCTGGGACCGGTGCTTTTCAACCTCTTCATAAATGACCTGGAGACAGGGTTGAGCAGTGAAGTGGCTAAGTTTGCAGATGACACCAAACTTTTCCGAGTGGTAAAGACCAGAAGTGATTGTGAGGAGCTCCAGAAGGATCTCTCCAGACTGGCAGAATGGGCAGCAAAATGGCAGATGCGCTTCAATGTCAGTAAGTGTAAAGTCATGCACATTGGGGCAAAAAATCAAAACTTTAGATATAGGCTGATGGGTTCTGAGCTGTCTGTGACAGATCAGGAGAGAGATCTTGGGGTGGTGGTGGACAGGTCGATGAAAGTGTCGACCCAATGTGCGGCAGCAGTGAAGAAGGCCAATTCTATGCTTGGGATCATTAGGAAGGGTATTGAGAACAAAACGGTTAATATTATAATGCCGTTGTACAAATCGATGGTAAGGCCACACCTGGAGTATTGTGTCCAGTTCTGGTCGCCGCATCTCAAAAAAGACATAGTGGAAATGGAAAAGGTGCAAAAGAGAGCGACTAAGATGATTACGGGGCTGGGGCACCTTCCTTATGAGGAAAGGCTACGGCGTTTGGGCCTCTTCAGCCTAGAAAAGAGACGCTTGAGGGGGGACATGATTGAGACATACAAAATTATGCAGGGGATGGACAGAGTGGATAGGGAGATGCTCTTTACACTCTCACATAATACCAGAACCAGGGGACATCCACTAAAATTGAGTGTTGGGCGGGTTAGGACAGACAAAAGAAAATATTTCTTTACACAGCGCGTGGTCGGTCTGTGGAACTCCTTGCCACAGGATGTGGTGCTGGCGTCTAGCCTAGACGCCTTTAAAAGGGGATTGGACGAGTTTCTGGAGGAAAAATCCATTATGGGTTACAAGCCATGATGTGTATGCGCAACCTCCTGATTTTAGGAATGGGTTAAGTCAGAATGCCAGATGTAGGGGAGAGCACCAGGATGAGGTCTCTTGTTATCTGGTGTGCTCCCTGGGGCATTTGGTGGGCCGCTGTGAGATACAGGAAGCTGGAGCTGTCCTGTTACCCTGCACATTCCTGATCTCGTCTGATCTTGGAAGCTAAGCAGGGTCAGGCCTGGTTAGTACTTGGATGGGAGACTGCCTAGGAAAACCAGGTGCTGTAGGCTTATACCATAGTCTTTCGAGACTGAAGGTTGCCAACCACTAGATGGGCCTATGGCCTGATCCAGTGGGGCTGTTCTTATGTTCTTATGTTCTTATGTTCTATGCTTGGGATCATTAGGAAAGGTATTGAGAACAAAACGGTTAGTATTATAATGCCGTTGTACAAATCTATGGTAAGGCCACACCTGGAGTATTGTGTCCAGTTCTGGTCGCCGCATCTCAAAAAAGACATAGTGGAAATGGAAAAGGTGCAAAAGAGAGCGACTAAGATGATTACGGGGCTGGGGCACCTTCCTTATGAGGAAAGGCTACGGCGTTTGGGCCTCTTCAGCCTAGAAAAGAGACGCTTGAGGGGGGACATGATTGAGACATACAAAATTATGCAGGGGATGGACAGAGTGGATAGGGAGATGCTCTTTACACTCTCACATAATACCAGAACCAGGGGACATCCACTAAAATTGAGTGTTGGGCGGGTTAGGACAGACAAAAGAAAATATTTCTTTACTCAGCGCGTGGTCGGTCTGTGGAACTCCTTGCCACAGGATGTGGTGCTGGCGTCTAGCCTAGACGCCTTTAAAAGGGGATTGGACGAGTTTCTGGAGGAAAAATCCATTATGGGTTACAAGCCATGATGTGTATGCGCAACCTCCTGATTTTAGGAATGGGCTATGTCAGAATGCCAGATGTAGGGGAGAGCACCAGGATGAGGTCTCTTGTTATCTGGTGTGCTCCCTGGGGCATTTGGTGGGCCGCTGTGAGATACAGGAAGCTGGACTAGATGGGCCTATGGCCTGATCCAGTGGGGCTGTTCTTATGTTCTTATGTTCTTATGTACTCCATGTTGAGCCCAGCCTGCCCTACGGGACTTCTCCAAGAAGTCCAGTGTAATGCTGGGAGGGCCAGGAGGGGTGTTAGGATACAGCGGAGGAGGCCTCTGCCAATCTTGCTGCCTCCTGGACCCAATCCAACCTGTTCTGCCCTCCTCTGCCCAGAAACATCCCCTCCCTGCCTCCCTCCCTATGCCCCTCCACCATCCGATACAACCTTGTCTGTGCCATCTGCCCAAATGCCTGGATGCAGCATCAGCAGGATGGCACAGGCCTCCCTGCCAATGCAGCCTCCTCTCTAGGTGCCATGAACATGCTTTACAGCACATCTGTGACACCTTTGGCAGGCACAGCAGCTGCTCCTTGGCTGAGAGCACAGTTAGGATTGCGCTTTTAAAGCCTTAAATGGTTTGGTACCAGATTCCCTGAAGGACTGCCTCCACCTGCACAAATCTTCCTAATGGCTGAAATCTTCTTTGGATGCCTTCCTTTTATCCACTTACCTTCCAAAATTAGGTGGCAGGGGATTTATAAAAGGCCATTTTCAGTGCTGGTGACCCAATTTTGAAACGGTCTCATATGTCAAGCAGATTTGCCTGGTGCAAAGTTGGGTGTCTTTCTAGTATGGGGAAAGACCTTTCTATTGCCTCAGACCTCTGAGTTTTAATGTTTGCAGGGATCGTTGACTTGAGTCAAAGGGGGTGGGAGCGGAGCTAGACTCGAGTCTCCATGCTGTGGATTGGTACATCCCTGAACATTTGTAATTGCTATTTTTATCCTGCCTGAAACTCTTGCTATCTTTTGAGTTTGTATGCTTTTATGTATTTTTCTCTTTTACTTTGTTATTAGCTGCTTTGATGGGCTTTGATCTAGTCAACTGGAACAAACATTTTTTAAATAGGGAATAAGTACGTGGTGTGTGCCTAGCTTTAATGCTATTTTAACAGTGCCAATGGCCACAAATGTGCTTGCCTGATTTGCTAATTTTGGCTTTGTCCAGTGTGTGTTTCTGTTCCCTGAATTCAGATAAGACTGGGCTGTATTAACAGGGGTTTAAGGCTGTTGCTGAACTAAAGATTGGAATCAATAGATCATGTCATCCAATCCTACAGATACTTACTTGAAAGTAAGTCCCATTGATATACGTATATATAACTGTGGATTTTAATATCTGCAGGTTCTGAACCCAGGGAGTGGGCTACTTGTTGCCCTCTGAACCCAACTGTAACTGTGCTCATCAGGTCTGAGGTCAAAAACTAGGTCATGCTTTTTGGGCCTCAGAAGGCCTTTTGAGGATCAGGAAGGCTGTCTGCAGCTTTCCTGGCCCTCAGAAGGCCCTCCAGCACAGCTCTGGTCAGGTTTGGAGGGCTTGGGCCCCCTGGAATCTGCAAATTTAATCCGTGACCATCATGGAGACAGGACATCATGGTGATTTCCGTGACCATCACGGAGACAGGGATTGATTGTTGAACTAACATACTTCCCCCACTGATACCCAAACTGTGTTTTGGGATGACAATAAGCAAACCATTGGTGCTTCAGTCCAGACTAGCTAACATCACTGTACCAGATGCTTCCAGATGTCTGGTTGACACCAGATAAGTACAAGTGTACCTGAAACTGATGTCAAAACTACGAGGGTCACCCAGAAAGTAATGCACCACATTTTTTTTCTTCAACAATTATTTATTGAACACAATGAAACTTACACACAAGAAAGAATGATGTTTCTTCTACACTCCCTATTTTTCTACGTAATCTCCGTCCAGTTCTATGGCCTTCCTCCAGCGAGACACAAGGGCATGTATGCCCTGTCGGTACCACTCCTTGTTCTGGTCACGAAGCCATTTCTGCACTGTGCGAATCACCTCTTCGTCATCCTCAAAATGTCTTCCGCGAATGGCATCCTTTAATGGCCCAAACAAGTAGAAGTCTGAGGGAGCTAGGTCAGGGCTGTAGGGTGGATGGGGTAACACAGTCCAATCCTGTTTAGTGATGTGTTCCGAAGTCCTCAAACTTGTGTGAGGCCGAGCGTTATCATGTTGAATCAAACATTCACCTGGGTTGTTATGGCGCCGAAGTCGCTGGAAGCGCTTCTTGAATTAAGCTTCAGAATTAATGATGCTGCCTCTTGGCATCACATCAATGAGTATGACGCCCTCACAGTCCCAAAACACAGTGATCATGAACTTACCGGCGGAAGCAGTTGCTTTGAATTTTTTCTTCTGTGGAGATTGAGGATTGAGCCATTCCATCGCCTGTCATTTTGTTTCAGTTTCAAAATGGTGAACCCAGGTTTCATCACCTGTCACAATCCTGGACAAGAACGCTTCCCCCTCATCTTCAAAACGTTTCAGCAACTCAGAAGAAATGTTTTTTCTGAGAGATTTGTGGTCCACAGTAAGACAGCGTGGAACCCATAGTGCACACACTTTTGAGTAATCAAGAGCACGGATGATTGCATCCACACTTCCTTTGCTGATTGACAGCTTCAGCGCCAACTGCCTAGTCATTATGCATCGGTCCTCACGAATGAGCACATCAGCAAGCTGCGTCTTGTCAGGTGTGACAGCCGTGGATGGCCGCCCCGAACGCTGCAAATCTTGGAGCTCTGCTGAACTGCCTTCTAATGGCCTCACCCTCTGTGCCCAGTGACTAACCGTACTTCTGTCGACTGCAGATTCTCCATAAACTGTACACAAACATTTGTGAATGTTCCCAACAGTTTCTTTCTACGCAGTGAGAAATTCAATGACGACATGCTGCTTGTAACGTACATCACTTACAGACGCCATTTCGAAACACTGCTGCAGCTATGCTATCTGTCTGAAGAAACCAAAAATTTGTGTGCGCACTCCTGAAAATTCAAATAATGTATATCTAAAGTTTCGCATTTGTACCATTACTGTAGGCTGAGAAAAAAAATGTGGTGCATTACTTTCTGGGCGACCCTCGTAGGTACCAATTTCTGATTTAGAAATGAGAAAGATCTTTCAGAACTACTGAAAATGGCCCAGTCCGACTTGTGACTTGTGCTACCAGAATGAGCATTCCAACATCATAATAGAACGTTCTGGCAGTTTTTATGGAAGGGAGCCACTGCAGGTCAGGCCATGCCATATTTTTCCCCAACCCCAGTGATGTGGAACTTCCTCCCAGGAGGAGGCGGGCAGCAAGGGAGGGGCTACATTCCATAAACTGTACTCATTTAGAGCTCATTACAGTTGCATATGCAATGGGGATGGACAGAGAAATGGAGAAATAGAAGCAATGGCATTTTGAATTTAAAAGTTATATTCACAAGAAACATGGCTACTTAATTTAAATAATCTGGTGGACATATGTTGAATATATGTTGATTCCCTTGCATGGGCACAGTCTTACAGGCACATCATGCTATGAACAGTGACTTTCAAATTGAATTAATGATTAAATTAAATGAATAAGTTAAATGAATAAAGGAAAGACTAGGATATCTACTATTTAGATGAGCTTTTGTTAAAGGTAGCTTGGAAGGACCTCCTGCCCCAGGGCAAGGGGTTTGTCAGTGTAGCTCTTATAATACCCTTTGGCTCAAGTTTCTATGATTCTGCAGTTCTATCACCTCCCCTTCCCCACAAGTTGTATACCAAATATGGTGGAGTTCCTTCTTCTGGTTTTATTGAACCTTCAAGTAAGAGTAGTTTTTAGCGCTTTTACCAGACATTACTCATTTCTTAGGGTTCAGTTAAAGAAGGCAGATAATGCAATTTATGGCTCACAGTAGACACAGAGAACAACACCCTCATCTTTATGCAATGAAAGAAGCAGCCTTGCTATCAAAGCAAAGTCAGGTATTTTATTTTATTTGGTGTTAATGCATGCTTGAATGCAGGAGAAGGAGAATACAGTACAGCTTTTGAAGAAAAAAAGGGGTTCAGAAAGTAGTTTCAAATGTTAGCTATTCAAAATGGCATAGCTGAGCAAGAGAAGAACTTGTGATGTATGCTGAAGTCATCTTATGTCACAGACACTATCTAGTACAGGGGTGTCAAACCTAAGGCCCGGGGGATGGATGCGGCCCACGGAAGCTTTTTATCTGGCCCTCAGCTCTCAGCTGCTGAGCAGTGCTGTTACTGCTATAAGGACAGGCCACCTGAAAATTGAAATACTTGAAATATGATCAAGATTTGTGTATTTTCTCTTTAGTCATTTGTAGATAATGAGTTCCTAAGTGAAAAAGTGCTCATTTTTGTTATGACCTGATTAATGACATCATTTCCTGCCTAATGACATCACTTCCAGCCTTCAGCAGGCACCATGAATGCTGTTCGGCCCTTGGTATGAAACGGGTTTGACACCCCTGATCTAGTAGGTGCCCATAACAGCCACATTTGCAACCAAACGTACACAATAGCCATGTATTCTAGATCAAAAGCAGCTCTTTTCCACGAAACTTTTTTTATTGGTTTGAATGCTGAGGAACAGTGTCCCAGTGTCCTCTAAGTGACACTTTCTGGACAGATTAGTCAGGGGCATACAGTCCCTTCAGAATAACCCTTAAACTGGATGGGAAATATTAAGCTATGACTATGACATAGAATGTCTCAAACAAATCAGGGTGCTCACAGCTCCTGCACCCAGATTGGAGTTATATACAATGACAGGGTCAGCACAGTGATCTTGCTGCTGCCCTTACCTTGTGATGGGGTGCAGAGTAGTGTAGAAAGGAAAGTGGTGGGCTTTCTCAAAAGTGGTGGGCTACTATAAAAAAAAACAACACAACACCTCTGTATTCTAGACCTCTTCCTTTTCCAATTCATGCAGTGAGAGGAGCAGCAAAGGAGGCAAGTGGGTAATTTGCTTCCTGCCAATTTGCTGCCTGAGGCAACTGCCTCAGTTGAACTCATGGCTGGGCCAGTCCTGCTCGTATTAGGAATCTCCATGATCTATTTCTGGCTCAGGGTCTCTATATTACTCTTTGCACCAATGAAGAGCTACAAGAGCCACTGCTCACCACAGCAATAAAATTCACATGCAAGAAGCAAATCTTTAACAGTAAATCACAAAAAGGCTAATGAACTTTAATTCTATTCTGTGTCCTGGCTCTGGGGATGCTTGGATTTAGGTAGTTTAATTCTGTGAATTTCTTCAGTTTTACGGCTTTGTCTCAGTCTCAATGTTGCATTAATAGTGTTTTTGTGAATTATACAGTAACCAGCTTATCTTTCATATAAGCTCCCCGTAGGTCTTAGTTTTCATTATGGATACTGATGCTTGACTTAGTGATACTTTTGAACCACTTACTGGGCTGCATCGGTTATTTTTGCCACTTCATATTTGCTTGCTTGCTTTTCAAATGTTTATGGCTTGTTGCTTGTATTACTGATGAGGTCCATCAAAGCCTGTTGCAATGATAGCTTCCATTTTTAAAAAACATTTGTTTTTATGTTTTATGTCCTGCATTTATTTTCTTTATATTAACAGGCAACCAACTGAACTTTTAAATCTGTAAAATAATTTCATCCACATAATGTCTGCTAGGCCTGTTAAAAACCCTTGACTTCCGACGAGCGGACTTCCCTCAAATGAGGAGGCTGGTTAGAAGGAGGTTGAAAGGGAAGGTAAACAGAGTCAAATCTCTCCAGAGTGCATGGAGGCTGCTTAAAACAACAGTAACAGAGGCCCAGCAGAAGTGTATACCGCAAAGGAAGAAGGGCTTGACTAAGTCCAGGAGGGTGCCTGCATGGCTAACCAGCCAAGTTAGAGAGGCCGTAAAGGGCGCTTCCTTCCGTAAATGGAAGTCTTGCCCTAATGAGGAGAATAAAAAGGAACATAAACTGTGGCAAAAGAAATGTAAGAAGGTGATACGGGAGGCCAAGCGAGACTATGAGGAACACATGGCCAGCAGCATTAAGGGGAATAATAAAAGCTTCTTCAAATATGTTAGAAGCAGGAAACCCACCAGAGAAGCAGTTGGTCCTCTTGTTATGGGAAAATCCCCCCATTTTATTGTATTTTGGTTATGCTACTTTGATATCAAGAACAGGCCTTCATATATGGATGCCAGCAGGCAAAATGAACTATTCTCCCAGAAAACACTGGCTTACAGGCCTCATTCCCACTTTGGTCAAGCTCAGACTCTTGGTTGTGTATTCCCTCTTCTTCCCTCACAATCACACACCCTGGAAGGCAACGGATCTCTAGCTGAATGAAACTCAGTAATCCTGTCAGACAGTTTTCTATTGTATCTTCAGTTTGTGTTTGCTTTCCGGAATGCAATTCCAGTAACTTCTGTATGTTGCACCAAAACATTGGATTATACCTGTATTTTGCATTAACTTAGGTAAACCTCACTTAAAGTTGCTTGACATCCTCTGGCACCAAAGAGCTAATATGCATTTTAGTTGACACTACTAGCCCTGTTTACCTGCATCCTGGTTGATTAAGAGGAATTCCCTCCATTCACACCCATTGATACATTAAAAGCAAACACCCTAAGTTACACATTTATTCCCCAAACATTCTGCTTACATGTAAGCAACTTTTCAATATCCTTAAATACTAAGAGGGTTTGACTAGCAAATGGTCACTCTCCCGACTGTCCTAACACGGGGTCACTCTCTGGGGCGTCCACACACACTGCTCACAGAAACTACTGCTCACAGACCAGACGTCCAGACAGGTAGCTATGTCTTGCACTTTGAACTCTTTCTCTTCCCTCATCCCCCTTGTTCCCTTCTCTCCCCATCTTTAGCTAGCAGCTGGGGTTGGCAGAGTAGGGATCCCTGACATCCTTCCCTACCATTCTTCTTTCTGATTTATTTGGATGTACCAAATACACTCACACAACACTTCACTAACCACTATAGGACACTCTAGTTAGGACACTACAATAGTCCTTTACTGATTTCTTTTGGGTAATTATTTTGTGCCCCTTTTAATAAAGCCGTAATCATTTATTGGAATATTTCTCTCAGACTCTTATTTAAGTAAAGGGAATTTCTGCAGAACACTGGTTTGCATCCAGTCTAAGGTCCCAGTGTTCCAATAGACCAGGTGTACTAATTCCCCTAAACAACTAGTAACACTCTGGATGGTGAGGAAGGGAAAGGGGAGATAAAAGGAGACTTAGAGATGGCAGAGAAATTAAATGAGTTCTTTGCATCTGTCTTCACGGCAGAAGACCTCTGGCAGATACTGCTGCCCGAACGGCCCCTCCTGACAGAGGAATTTAGTCAGATAGAGGTTAAAAGAGAAGATGTTTCAGACCTCATTGATAAATTAAAGATCATTAAGTCACCAGGCCCTGATGGCATCCCCCCAAGAGTTATTAAGTTATTGAAGAATGAAGTTGCTGATCTCTTGACTAAAACATGCAACTTGTCCCTCAAAATGGCCACGGTACCAGAGGATTGGAGAATAGCAAATGTTACGCCAGTTTTTAAAAAGGGAAGGAGGGGGAACCCGGGAAACTATAGGCCTAACATCTATGTTGGATGTGGTGGAATGCCTCATCAAAGATAGAATCTCAAAACACATAGACGAACAGGCCTTGCTGAGGAAGAATCAGCGTGGCTTCTGAAAGGGTAAGTCTTGCCTCACAAACCTTATAGAATTCTTTGAAAAGGTCAACAGGCATGTGGATGCGGGAGAACCCGTGGTCATTATATATCTGGACTTTCAGAAGGCATTCAACACGGTCCCTCACCAAAGGCTACTGAAAAAACTCCATAGTCAGGGAATTAGAGGGCAGGTCCTCTCATGGATTGAAAACTGGTTGAAAACCAGGAAACAGAGAGTGTGTGTCAATGGGCAATTTTCACAATGGAGAGAGGTGAAAAGCGGTGTGCCCCAAGGATATGTTCTGGGACCCGTGCTCTTCAACCTCTTCATAAATGACCTGGAGACAGGGTTGAGCAGTGAGGTGGCTAAATTTGCAGATGACACCAAACTTTTCTGAGTGGTGAAGACCAGAAGTGATTGTGAGGAGCTCCAGAAGGATCTCTCCAAACTGGCAGAATGGGCAGCAAAATGGCAGATGCACTTCAATGTCAGTAAGTGTAAAGTCATGCACATTGGGGCAAAAAAATCAAAACTTCACATATAGGCTAATGGGTTCTGAGCTGTCTGTGAAAGATCAGGAGAGAGATCTTGGGGTGGTGGTGGACAGGTCGATGAAAGTGTCAACCCAATGTGCGGCGGTAGTGAAGAAGGCCAATTCTATGCTTGGGATCATTAGAAAAGGTATTGAGAACAAAACGGCTAATATTATAATGCTGTTGTACAAATCTATGGTAAGGCCAAACCTGAAGTATTGCGTCCAGTTCTGGTCGCCACATCTCAAAAAAGACATAGTCGCTCTCTTTTGCACCTTTTCCATTTCCACTAAGATGATTACTGGGCTGGGGCACCTTCCTTATGAGGAAAGGCTATGGCGTTTGGGCTTCTTCAGCCTAGAAAACAGACGCTTGAGGGGGGACATGATTGAGACATACAAAATTATGCAGGGGATGGACAGAGTGGATAGGGAGATGCTCTTTACACTCTCACATAACACCAGAACCAGGGGACATCCGCTAAAATTGAGTGTTGGGAGAGTTAGGACAGACAAAAGAAAATATTTCTTTACTCAGCGTGTGGTTGGTCTGTGGAACTCCTTGCCACAGGATGTGGTGATGGCATCTGGCCTGAATGCCTTTAAAAGGGGATTGAACAAGTTTCTGGAGGAAAAATCCATTATGGGTTACAAGCCATGATGTGTATGTGCAACCTCCTGATTTTAGAAATGGGCTATGTCAGAATGCCAGATGCAAGGGAGAGCACCAGGATGCAGGTCTCTTGCTATTTGGTGTGCTCCCTGGGGCATTTGGTGGGCCGCTGTGAGATACAGGAAGCTGGACTAGATGGGCCTATGGCCTGATCCAGTGGGGCTGTTCTTATGGTGGAAAGCGTATTTGGTTGGCCTGTTTTTATTTTGGGTGATTGGGTATATTATATTTTCAGCTGCTTAGGATCCCACAGAATGATTGGATTTTTGAAATGCTCCACAAACCAACTCTATCTCTCACCATTGGTGAAAATGCAGCCCAAAAATGGGACACATGCTATGTCCAATAGTGTGAGGGAAGCATCAAGAGGTCTGGGAGAAGTAAGGAAAAATATTGTCCCTTATCTTTATGTAGGTCTCCTAGTGTCCTGTTTGGTTTCCTTGGACCAGCTATATTGCTTGCGTGCCACCACACAGGGCAAGTTCTGGCAATGCAAGACCCAGATAGGATTGGGTCCTCCGTTATTTTACTTACAGTGCAATACTACACATGTCCATTCAGACCACAGTATGCATAGTACAATACTATGCATGCCCACTGAATACAAGAGACTTACTCCCACGTAAGTGTCTGTAGGATCGAAAGGCACAAAATCTGATCACTATTTTGGATTCTGACCAGCTGAAAACTTAACCATAGTCTCTTCTTTTTGCAAAACTCAACTACTCAAAAAATGTTGGAAGCTAATCTGTTTAGATATGCATCAAGGAACTCTTGTTTACTGACATTCCTTGATCAATATACATGGCCACCTCCATTTTAACTTTCCAGCACTTATTATTATCTCAACCATCTGATGTGTCCAAGTCAGAACTGTGCCTTTTAAAACATGTTAATGTGATAAGTAATTGAACCCTAAGTGATGGATGAGTTGAACTGAGTCAGACTGTCCACCCTCCAGTCATGTGGATCTACATTGGATTAATTGCTAGTGCAATTTCCCAGGACAGTATCCTTTAGGGAAACCTTTAAGGACTGAGATTACAAGGAACTGTAAGTAAGAGACTCCCTTGTGTGCCAACTCATATGAAATAGGGTAAATGAATTTCCAGTACAATGCTCACAGTCTTTAAAAAAAATTAATTGTGCTGTTCACTATAAATTTTTGAATTTCTAAGTTGGCATTATAATTGTAGTGGGTTTTCCCCCTGCCCATTGAAAGTATCAATTTATATTAATTTATTCTGCTTTTATAGTGTTTAATCTATTGTTTTATCAGGCAATTTCAATATTCTGGGTCTAATAGAAAGACTTTCCCCTTACTCACAAGCTCCAGTGTGTAATAATAGCAATCAAGGCAGTTCATTCTGACAAATGTGTGTCAGAAAAAGACTGCTGTGACTTTGAAATATTGAAAGTGACTGATAACATAATGTGCAAAGCAGAATAAATGCATACAAATGGAAGTTTTAGTTGTGCCGTCAAAGTATGGTCTAAATACAGTGTCAGGGCTCTGCATTGAAAGTGCTGTGTGTGAGTTTGCTTACAATGGCAAATTACAAATGCACTTGCTAGTGTTTTATGAATAAAACGGGATGCATAGATTTGCCCTTCCAGCTCATCTCAGTCTCTTCTCCCACACTTCCCGCTCCAAATGCCCCAGATCTCACAATGTAGAATGAAGGAAGCTTCAAGCAAAAAGAGTTGAAAAGAGTGCTCAGTTTTAATAAAACGCAACCAAGTTGAAGAAGCCAGGCCAAGACACCAATTTCCACTGGGGATAAAAGTGTATTAGAGAATCTGGGTTTAAGTCAGAGCAGAAACAATATCTGGCATCAATCTGAAGGTTAAAACTTCAGTCTTGAGATGCAGATTTCCAGGTGAAGATTCACAGCCTGAGAACCTCCCACACCAAAATCCTTAAATCTTTAAATAAGGTTAGAAAGGGGACAAAACACCTGTCATGCCTCTGTTGTGGATTGCTGCATAAGGGTGGTGGTAACAAAACATAGAGATTGACTTAAAGACTAACTTCTACTTCTCTTAGGCTGCAATCCTAACCACACTTTCCTGAGAGTTCCCCATTGAACAAAATGGAACTTATTTCTGAGTAGACCTGGTTAGGATTGTGCCCTTAATGACACTGTGTTGACTAAGCCATTTGGTCTTAAAATTCAGCACCAGCCCCACTATAATTACTTTCACAATAAACATCTCTGTGTAGAAAAGAACTCGGAAGGCAAATGTCAGAGAAAAACTCATTTCTTAGATCACATGAATATCTTAATAACCAGAGTGCCAGGAAGCAACAAAAAGATGACAGAGGGAAAACTGTAGGGTCTCTCACACCTGCCTTTTACTAGGGAACACTCATTTTGGGTGAAATATCACAACCATCCTGATGTAGCATGTGGAGGAAATGGTTGAGCATTTCTGGGGTGACCTCAGGCTAATGGCAAGGGGTTGCATAAATGCTTCATCACATGAGGTTTGAACACTCTTCCTCCATTGTCTTTTCTTACTCCTTTCTTTCTCCTTGTTTATTTAAATTGTAAGTCTCTGGAAAGTGGTTTATTGTTGTTATACATAACTAGGGCAGGCCCTAAGGGGCACCTGCCCCAGGTGCTAATGACTGCCCCTCAGGCTCTGCCGTGAAAACAGAGGAAGCACTGGCTGCTTCGTGCCCCTGTCCCTTCTCTTTCAAAGAGGAGCCGCCACAGAAGGGATAGGAGGCCTGAAATCGCCATAATGAGTCCCCTTCCTCCCGGGAGAACCTGGAAGTGATGTCACAATGTCATGTGACATTATGATGTCACTGCCCTGCCCAGGGCAGTGCACCACACCTCTGCTTATACAGCATCATTGGGGGGGGGGGGATGGGGGAAGAATTAACATAACATTAATATCTAGATCCTCCAGCTTATGCCTACATTTCAACATTTACTTCTAAAACCCATTCAGGAGCCAATATGCATTTTGGGTGCATAGTGTAAAAGTGTCATTGAGATTTGCGGTATCTGTTTTCACTAGCCAAGATATCACCTGGATCTAATCAAGCCACATTTTGTCACCTGATAATTCTAAGAGAAGTGGGATTTGCAGGTTGTAACAACCAGGAGCATAAATCCTCCATTGCGGTGGCAGTCAGCACTTTTTTGGCTTGTTTTCTTTCCCTGCCTGTCAGCTGCCTCCACTCTGCTTTTGGCTATGTGCTGCACAAAGCAAGCAGTTGTGGACAACAGGGCAAGGGAGAAACAGCAAACTTCCATTTGTCCTTTCTTCCACTACATCAGGGGTTTAAATGTATTTGCACGTTCCCCAGATTTTAACCTTGTAACCCTAGACAAGAGGAATCAGTGTTATCACACAGGATTTGGAGAGCATCCTCATTTATCCCTGAAGATTCTCTACCCTGAGATGAAGAAGAAATAAATATACAAACTAAGGGCCATCAGCTTAGGCTTGTAATTTCCACTTTTCTCGCACCAAGACTTTTCTGCTGTAGTACAAATCCTCTAAAAGCACAGAAGGATCTCTCTTTTATACTGTTCAATATACTGTTTATACTGAGTTCTTCACAGTTGAGCTGGCTCTCCCCCTCCAGCCAGTAAACACACTATATTACTTCCATGCACTTGGATATCCTTCCTTTGATTCACTGGCAACATCATGTACCTCTGAGGGCAAACTTCAGCCCTTAACATGGCAAGGCTTGTATAGCCTAAGGCAAAGGAAGCAGCTAACTAGTTAAAATTAGCAAAAAACAATTTTTCAGGGAAATGTGTACTGGCAGTTTTAACACACAGAGAACAGGCCGCTTCCCTGCAGTATTTCAGATGTGGTTGGGGGTGGGTGGGTGGAATCTCTCTAACTTTGCTTCCTTTTTAATCTGCCCACCCACCATGAATGAAAGACTTATTGTGAAATCAGGGTAGCTAACAGTGGTATGGAAAGTGGTATGGAAAGAAGTAATAACTGCTTAACAGATGACACAGTGCAATACTGTATAACAATGCTAATTAAAATAGCATTGTGGTTGTTAAAAAAGGGGGGGAAACCATGTAGTTATCCACATAAGAACCATGTGTGTGTGTGAGTGAGTGAGAGCTCCTATGTGGTTAGGCTTTTTAAAGTAGTGCTGATATATGACATAGCAAGTTCAGCTAATTTGAAGTTTGATTTTGGGAGTGTATGGGACAAACAGGGATAATTTGAAGAGACCTGCCAGAAAGTGTTTTGGGGGTGAGGAACTGAGCACTTTTGGTGGCAGTGGCAGCAGCATTGTTTCTTTGTTAAATAAAGGTCACACTTCTGTGGACGGGGGGGTGGGGGGTGGTGGTGGTGGTGAGGGTGGCAGGAACATTAGAACCACAGTGGCAACCTTTTTGTTTTAACCTAGAATACAGGTGTGCTCCACAGAGCAACATTCCAGCAGACTTCCGACTATATATACAATGGTTGTCCCGCTGAACTCACCAGGTTAGCTTCTTTCCCTCCTTGAGCTTGCTAACCAGTGCTTTACGTGCTTTCCATTGTGCTTTAGGCAGCTAGCTGCCTTCTTCCTACATTCCCCAATCCTGCAAGGCATTCTGGGGTGTTAAAGGGCTGCCATAAGGCATTATGGCATGACCCATCAGCTATTAGCATTGTCTGGGGAACCATGGGTGCAGAACTGATCCCCCTGGGTAAGTGGCACATACCGATACACTGGGAATGGCAGGACATCATGATGTAGCTTCATTCACAGTGTATTTCTTGCAAGGAAAAAATGGTGACCACCAGAAGCAGTAGAGCTTCTACATGCTACAAAAGTGTAGCATCTCCTGTAGCAAAAAGATGGCAAACACTACCACCAGCACCACCAAAAGTGGTAATCAGCCCTCCCCACCTCAACACTTTTTCTGGATTCCATTCCACCTTAAATAATCAAACCCCCTATTTTTGCTACCTACAAATGGGATGAAAAACGCAGTGGCTGTTTGGATCAGTCCTAGCTGTATCCAAACCCACAAGCCCCTTGCAATGGTGCCATTTGGTAGGCAGATTCCAGGCTAACTGATTGTGAGCCTTTCTGGACAGGAAACATCTCATACCTCTCTTTTGTAAATTGCTTTGAGAACTCTTTGTTTCAAAGTCATATCTAAATATGTTAAATAAATAATAGCTATTATTGATGCAGAGTCAAGCTTCTTTAATGAGGAGATCAGGAGACGTTCCTTAATTCTGTGGGAGTCTGTGGGTATAGAGCATAGGTGTAACACATTGCCTGGACACCTGGGGCAGGGATGTCATGATTATCACATGATGGCATGATTCACGACATCATGTCTGGTTTTCCCGGGAGGAGAGGTACTCGCTGCAGCAACTATGCAACCTCTGCCCCCCATTCCTTCTGCTGTGGAAGCAGCTCTCCTTGAAGGGGAGCCTCACAGGAGAAGGAAAGGGGGCACAAAGCTGCCAGCACCTCCTCCATAATTAAGGCAGAGTCTGAGGGGCAGTCATGCACCCTGTCTTGGAATAGCACCTGGGGCAGGTGCCCTTCAGGCTCTGCCCTAGTTACAGCTGTGGTACAGAGATCACACTGGAATGCCTGAAATTTGGAAAGGCATAAGAGCTTGGAAGAGGTAACCCCTCCAAGCTAAGAGAAGAGGCTGATAAAGTTTGTGAGCAGAGCAGATAAGCTGTGTAAGCACTGGAAAACCGAGAGAGTGAGAGCATATTAAAACCTCATATTCTCCAGCATATCTTGAACCAAACCCTTAAATCA
The DNA here is from genome assembly GCF_035046505.1 of Tiliqua scincoides. Classification (NCBI taxonomy): domain Eukaryota; kingdom Metazoa; phylum Chordata; class Lepidosauria; order Squamata; family Scincidae; genus Tiliqua; species Tiliqua scincoides. Next base: position 15,957,291 of record NC_089826.1, on the reverse strand, counting down.
AACTAGACTTAGAAATGGAGTTGTGATTTGCCTGTCAGTGGCCTCCCAAAGTCACATACTGCATGTATTAAAGATACTCTGGTGCATTTTGGTAGGATGTTCATGTTCTTACATAGGCTGGCTGTCAAGAAATCTTTTTTTTTGGTTTTGTTTAAATCATGTCATCAGGTAATTATGTGGTAAATCATGAAAGAATGGAAACCTTTCCATTGCCTTTCATGTCACATTTTGTTTTAATTTAAGCTTCTGTTGAATTCTGAATGAATAAAAAATAATAATAAAAGCACATTGCCATCTGGATAGTTTTGAATTGGCCCAATAAGAATTTTTTCTTCTGAGCATCTGGGGTATTTTCATTGCTAGTGAGTAGTTGGCAACCTTCAGTCTCGAAAGACTATGGTATCGCGCTCTGAAAGGTGGTTCTGGAACAGCGTCTAGTGTGGCTGAAAAGGCCGATTCGGGAGTGACAATCCCTTCCACACTGGGAGCAAGTGCAGTCTGTCCCTGGTCTGTCTCCCTGGCTATGGGCCTTCCTTCTTTGCCTCTTAGCCTCAGACTGTTGGCAAAGTGTCTCTTCAAACTGGGAAAGGCCATGTTGCACAGCCTGCCTCCAAGCGGGCCGCTCAGAGGCCAGGGTTTCCCACTTGTTGAGGTCCACTCCTAAGGCCTTCAGATCCCTCTTGCAGATGTCCTTGTATCGCAGCTGTGGTCTACCTGTAGGGCGCTTTCCTTGCACGAGTTCTCCATAGAGGAGATCCCTTGGGATCCGGCCATCATCCATTCTCACGACATGACCGAGCCAACGCAGGCATCTCTGTTTCAGTAGTGCATACATGCTAGGGATTCCAACACGTTCCAGGACTGTGTTGTTTGGAACTTTGTCCTGCCAGGTGATGCTGAGAATACGTCAGAGGCAGCGCACGTGGAAAGCATTCAGTTTCCTCTCCTGTTGTGAGTGAAGAGTCCATGACTCGCTGCAGTACAGAAGTGTACTCAGGACGCAAGCTCTGTAGACCTGCATCTTGGTATGTTCTGTCAGCTTCTTGTTGGACCAGACTCTCTTTGTGAGTCTGGAAAACGTGGTAGCTGCTTTACCGATGCGTTTGTTTAGCTCGGTATCGAGAGAAAGAGTGTTGGAGATCGTTGAGCCAAGGTACACAAAGTCATGGACAACCTCCAGTTCATGTGCAGAGATTGTAATGCAGGGAGGTGAGTCCACATCCTGAACCATGACCTGTGTTTTCTTCAGGCTGATTGTCAGTCCAAAATCTTGGCAGGCCTTGCTAAAACAATCCATGAGCTGCTGGAGATCTTTGGCAGAGTGGGTAGTGATAGCTGCATCGTCGGCAAAGAGGAAGTCACGCAGACATTTCAGCTGGACTTTGGTCTTTGCTCTCAGTCTGGAGAGGTTGAAGAGCTTTCCATCTGATCTGGTCCGGAGATAGATGCCTTCTGTTGTAGTTCCAAAGGCCTGCTTCAGCAGGACAGCGAAGAAGATCGCAAACAAGGTTGGTGCAAGAACACAGCCCTGCTTCACGCCGCTTTGGATGTCAAAGGGGTGTGATGTGGAGCCATCAAAGACAACAGTGCCCTTCATGTCCTTGTGGAAGGATCTGATGATGCTGAGGAGCCTGGGTGGACATCCAATCTTGGGGAGAATCTTGAAGAGGCCATCCCTGCTGACCAGGTCGAAAGCCTTTGTGAGATCTATGAAGGCTATAAAGAGTGGCTGTCGTTGTTCCCTGCATTTCTCCTGCAGTTGTCTAAGGGAGAATACCATATCAGTGGTGGACCTGTTGGCTCGGAATCCACACTGTGATTCTGGATAAACGCTCTCTGCAAGTACCTGGAGCCTCTTTAGTGCAACTCGGGCAAACAACTTTCCTACAACGCTAAGGAGAGAGATGCCACGGTAGTTGTTGCAGTCACCCCTGTCACCTTTGTTCTTGTACAGCATGATGATGTTTGCATCCCTCATGTCTTGAGGTACTCCACCTTCTCTCCAGCAGAGACAGAGGATTTCATGCAGCTCAGTGACGATGATCTCTTTGCAGCATTTTAGGACTTCAGCAGGGATGCTGTCTTTTCCAGGTGCCTTGCCAAAGGCAAGGGAGTCCAAGGCCACGTGATGTTCTTCTAGGGTTGGTTCACTGTCAAGCTCCTCCAGCACAGGCAGGCACTCAATGTTGTTCAGCGCTTCTTCGGTGACTACATTTTCTCTGGAATATAGCTCAGAGTAGTGCTGCACCCAGCGTTCCATCTGCTGCGCCCGATCCTGGATGACCTCGCCTGCGGCAGACTTCAGAGGGGCAATTTTCTTCTGTGTTGGACCTTGGGCCTGCTTGATACCATCATACATCCCCTTGATGTTGCCCATGTCAGCTGCTATCTGTATCTCGGAACAGAGCTGGAGCCAGTAGTCGTTAGCATATCTCCTGGCAGTCTGCTGGACTTTGCTGCGAGCAGCTCGGAGGACCTGCAGGTTGCGCTCACTGGGACAGGCCTTGTATGCTGCTTGAGTTCTCGTCTTTTCCTCAATGACTGGTGTCAACTCCTCAGAGTGGGCTTCAAACCAGTCTGCCGTCTTGTTGGTCTTCTTGCCAAATATGGACAAGGCGTTGTTGTAAACGGCATTCTTGAAATGTTCCCATCTGTTGGATGTGTTTGCATCGACCGGGCCTGGAAGAGATTCCTCAAGCGCTCGTGCAAATTCCTCCACTTTTCTCTGATTGCTTTTCTCTTATTGCTAGTGAATAATCAGTTTGAAATATTGTTATGAATCCTGTCCATTTTGTTCATTAGGTAGATTCCTAGGTCTCTCCTGATTCCTCCTGGGTCCAGGAGGCCCAGTCAATATTTCTTAATGGCTAATAGATATTCCTTAATAGGAGTTAATGGTTTGGGCATATAGATAAATGGCTCATGAATGGCCACAATACGGAAAAATCAACAGAGCTGGAATGTATCCCACAGTGGAGGGGAGAGACTGTTGTGTGAGTGGGGGAAAAAAGTTGTTTGCAATGGATAAGACAGGGATAGACTGAAACATAGACTTTGCTGGGAGTAGACTCAAGGCATCTTTGGGGTGCAGAGGGGTCTCCCTGGAAATCTGATCTGAGTAGTTCTGCCTTGTGGGGGTTCACAGGCTGCCATCAAACCCTCAGCTTGTATATTTGTAAATGAACAAAATATTACAAAGGCACCATAAATATCCAACACTCTTTTCCAAAGGAAGCTATAGTCATGATAGCCAAATTTCAGAGCTAGTGGTTTGAGAGTTGGACTTAAACCTAGAAGATCCAGATTCAAATCTTTGCTCCTGGGTGACCTTCCTGACTGACCTTGGGCTAGTCACCTACCTCACAGGGTTGTTGTGGAACAAAAGAAAGGAAGCAACTATGAACACCACCCCTGAGCTCTTTGGAGGAAGGGCAGTATAAAAAAAGGGAAAAAATAAAATAACGCTTCCATAGAACATCTCACAGTTTCAGGAAATGGGGAGTGTGTAAAAATAAGACAGCTTAATCTAGGTTGTAAAGAGTTGACAGATTCAAAGCAGCAGTGGCTGTGTTTTGTCTCCTTCTGGAAAAGAAAACAAGTGTATTGAAATTACCTGGAATCTCATTAACTAAAATGTAGTGTTGGATGGTATCTTTTTTTCCCCCTGCAGCTGTCCTATGCAGCCTTAAAGGGTGTAATCCTATGCAATTTATTTGAGAATAAGCCCCACTGCATGATAGGATTGTCTTGTAAGGGATAGAAAAGTCAAGATGTGTGTGGTCTACCGCAGTGTGAATATCAGTGTGGTATCAAACACAGTGTGGTAAGCTGCAATTTGCATGATGGTGAGGAGTAATGATGGCTATGTACTACCTTCCTATACGCAATGATTGCTAGTTATGATGCTTCTGCCAAGTTCAAGTGCAGTATGCCTCTGAACAGCAGAGCACTGGTCAAATTCTCCCAAGCGCTGGGCAGACACTTTAGAGGCCTAGTTTATGGAATTGCTTACCGACCACACCATGGTTAGTGACCACTTGGTGAATAGTTACCTGTATTCACCCCAGATTCCTCTCAAATTGAGCAAAGATTTTTCACAGAGAGAAGTGATTGTCTAAGGGAAAATGTTAGCAGCAGGGGAGCCATATATAAACATGCAGTGCTGTGACTGAAAGAAGCTGGCTGCAGAGTCAGGAGGGAAAGCAACATGTCTGGCAGTGCGGAGTGCTATCTTGAACACTTGAGCATCTAATCTTTCCATTCTCAGCAGGCCAGTAACCAAAATACAAACCAGAACTAAATCGTACCCAAAAAAAATGTATTTGTTTGCAGAGCACTGTTCAGAATCACAGAGACAATGCTGGAAAGGATCACTTGTCTTTGCTTGTCAGACTCTGTGTTCCATTTATCCTGCAGAAGCCTGCAATGGACAATGGAACCTGAGTCTTACCTGTCATCCAGTGGTGGTTCTGGGGGGGCGGCAGGGGGGCAAAAGCCTCAGGTGTCACACCTGTGGGCCCTGTGGGGCGGCACCACTTCACTGCTGCCACTGCCCAGAACCACTCACCCTCCGGAGTCACTGCAAGGTCACGTAAAGCCCTGCGCTGTGTGTGGGGTTGGTTTTGGCAGTCTTGTGGCCCCTTTCAGCCCCATGACATCGTTAAAATGCTGCTAGCAGTTGTATCGATTTGACTTGCCTGTAGTTCTGGAGATCCTGTCTAACCTGGCCTTTCTTTCTCACATTTACTGGAGGTGACAAAGACCAAATTTCTTGTTTTGTAGCACTTAATTTCCCAGTGTTTTGTGGCCACAAGAAGCAACTCTGGAGAGTTACTTCTGTTTATTTTTTTTTCCTTTTAGTTCTATTATTTATGATTTGCTGTGTGTAAAAGCCAGGCTTCTGATGGCTGCAAATTTCTATTAACAAGTTATCACAAAGCCTGAGCAAATTGGAGAGCTTACTGCCACCCCCTCCCCCAGTCTTTGGTCACAACACTTAAGGATGAAGAATCCAATTACACTATCACGCTTATTCCCCTGGAAAGGTCAGATGCTGTTTCCGCCTCTCTGATAATTCTGCAAACAGGGATATCGTGGTTTGTTTGATGAAAGTAAAAGTTCTTAAAACAGCTACATTTTCTGTACTACCAAGGAAAGAAAAGCAGCAGTTGCAGAAATCAATGCTCTCAGATTTTTCATATTCTAAGCTTGTGTATTTCAGTGGTTCGCAGTTCTCCTTATTCACAGCCAGAAAGAACAAAACCTGAGAATATGTTGAAAAGGAAAGAACAAGAACATCCTCTATGTTTTATCCATCATGGTGTGCAGCCCTCCTGGATTCTACAGGCTGATTTTGGGTGAAAAATTAAATGAAAGATTGATATGAGCACTTCAGGGAAACCAGTGCATATAGAAGGCAGTTTAGTCAGGGCCCAATCCTAATGAGCATATAAGGCACGTTTGCAGGTCCTAGTGCTGGTGGAGTGCCAGGCAGCGTAGGTGGGGGCATGGGGGGAGGTGAGAAGGAGGTGTTCCAGGGCAGGGGGGGACAAAGGAAGGGAAGGGAGAGGGTGGGGAGAGGGTGAGGAGAAGAGAGTGGAGTGGGAGAGACGTGGGACCAGTGGAGCTTTCCTCCACCAGATTCTGAGCCTCTGTGTCAGGCTGTCCGCCCGACATGGAGGCTCTAAATTCGATACCAACCCTCGGGTCGTCGTAGAATTGAGTAGTCCCATTGTGGGGCCGTAAGCCTCACCGCTGGGCTCCTGCCCGTGCTAGCCCAGCACCGGCTGGTACTGGGCTAGCGCGGGGCGGTCACCCAGCTTGCACGGCTCGGCGGTCTACTGTGGCATGGTAAGCGGGGGCAGGGAGGAGGCATTCCGGGGAGGGGGGAGGCTGGTGGGGAGCGGAGAGAAGGCGGGGGAGGCATGCCGTGGGGAGGGAGGCATGCCAGGGAGAGGGAGGGAGGCTGATCTGCAGATCTGCACTCTGCAGGATCCAAGGCGCTCATGGAGGGCTCTGCGCCCTACACGAGCGCCTTTACTTTACTAAAGTGAGTAGCCCCATTGCGGGGCTGCTTACCTTACCCAGGAGAAGGGGACAAAAGTCCTCTCGAAGCGCCCAGGGCACACAGGATCTGGCGGCAGCCCTTCTCAGTGCCGCAGATTGGGCTGTTAGGCATGTACCCTGGGTGCCCGGGCAGCTGAGGATTGGGCTGTTAGGCATGTACCCTTAACTCTACTGTGTGAAACCATTTACATAGCTTTGGATTCTGTTTGCTAATGTAAAATTTAAGATAAGCAGGAAGAATATATTAGGGTATTTTTACTATATATTTTTAAATTCCCAAACAACAGTGACATGGTTATCAGATAGTACTGAGAAATCAAAGCTCCCCATTGCATTTGTGGATACAAGGCCAGTAACCTCTAAAATCTATGGAATTTATCTTATTCCCCATCTCTGTCTTTAAGACCATTTATGGTGTGGATAAAGCAGAACGGAAGGTCCTCAGCCTGTTAACAGAGAGTGGAGGAAAGTGAATGAGATCAGAAGTCCTTTCGCTCACATCCTTGACCTTGCAATAAATGGGACATGAACAGAAATGAGCAATTGCTGTAGCGCTACAGGAGATAGAAGCTTACTGTTATATAGCTCTGATTAAATCTACTGTTATTTTTGATATATCCAGAGGTCCACATCATATGCTAGTTCCACTGAACCATGATACATTTGCTTAGCATTCACAATTCAACATTTTAAAAACCTTTATAATTAATTGAATGTAAAGGAATTCTGTTGTACTATAAGTGATTCTAAGTGATTTGATTTTAAAATGGGATTAGGAAGGAGGTAGTAGCATGGAATGGAAGAGACATTATAAATCAGCTGTCTAATGGTATGGACACTTTTGTGCATATAGCAAAAATTTAGTTAACTGTATGTAATAAAACCACCAGGTAGAATATATTAGGTGAAATTGGGCTGTCACCTGCCTTCATCCCTGGACAGCCCAATCCTAACCTGCTCTGCTCTGCTCTGAGTGGCCTGTGCTGTAATGCCCCCAGCCACCCCAATGGGAATACTCAGATCTGCACCAGCAAGATCACTGGTGCAAATTTGAGCAGTTTATGTAAGGTTGATCAGGCCAGGGAAGGGGTTAGAATATGACCTGTACTGCTTTGGCTGGTCTCACCCCCTTCCTGGGCCTGATCTGCCTCCTGGACCACACCCCTGACCCAAAAGGAACATTTATGCACCTGAAAAATCCAAAGCCACATCTTTTTGCATTAAAGGTTCTGAAGGCTATTTGAAGAACAAAGGCCTATTCTTTGTATCTTCAACTGCAAAAGAAATCTGTGTTTGGGGAATACAAAATTTATAAAAACAATTTGATTCAGCCATGCAAAGCCAGCAATTCACAACTGTTGGCAAAGCTTCCATGTACCAAAACCTTTTGAGTCATTTTCTCCAGCACAGTTCGTTGTCTTCATTACTTCAGTTTGGGAAGTCTTGACTTCCTTTCAGTTTTACATCTAAGAAGTTGACAGTCTCTTCCCTTTGTGAGTGTGTCAATGGTATTTTTGGTCTGCAGACTATGCAAGCTTCATTAATTCTTGCCTGTATTACATTAAGACAATGGAAAGAGACGTAACACTGGGGGGAATCATTAATATAACAAATCACACAAGGGAAGGAGCCTGGCTGGACATATTTTGAGGGTGCATTTTGCTGAACATTTTGTTGGCACTTCTATTTAAGAAACACATTAAGCCTGGTATAAATTAGCCTAACTGATGGAGAAGCTTAACAGCTAGATGAGGAAGGAGAAAGGAAATGCTGAAAGGAATTTGTGACTCATTTGGAGACTCTTGGAGGGATCAGAATAATTCACAGGCAAGGGCATTTGCCATTAATTCCTCTCCAAGGGGATTTCTCTGTATCTTCTGCTTCCTTGCACAGTTTAATGAATAACACAGAGACATGTGCTGAGTGTTCAGAAGTTACCACTATATTACTTCAAGACCATGAGGTGCATCACTCTCAGTGGCAGTCTTTTTCTCCTGGATAGCTCATTTTTCCCTCTTACAGAAACTGGGAAATCCTTGGCACTGCCAACACATTTGTTCCATTAGTTCAGAACATCTCCAGGACTTGCTTCTTCTTTTAGCTTATTGGAAAGGGTCGATTTATGTCAGCAATTCTAGTGCAAGGTCACTAAGGGCGCAATCCAAACCTGTGCTGGAGCAGGCAAGCCAGGAGGCTTGCGCTGCATCCAACGCAAGTTCGTTGGCTGCAGTGGCTCAGCCAGAGACAAGGGGAAGCTCTTCCCCTTACCCCTGGGTAAGGGCTGCACGCCCCTCTGGAGGTGCAGCAAGTCCAAGGAGAGTGGAGTGACTTGAAGCCGCTCTGTTATTCCCAGGGATGGTGATTGGGATCTGGCATAACTGCCGGGTCCCAGCCTCACCCCCAGCTCCCCGTGTGCCTGCTCCCAGGGCTGCCCATTGCCCGCCCTCCCCCGCCCAGCAACACTCCCTCCTGCCCCCACACGCCTCCCTTTGCCGCTTGTGTCGGCGTGGGTGTGCTGGCATAAGCAGCAGGGAGGAAGCTGCTACAGAGGCTTCTGTCAGCCTCCACACGTCGGCGCATCTACATGCGCTGACGCAACCTCCCTCTACAGAGGTGCAAACGTGCTTTACGGCACATTTGCGACCCTCCCAGGGCTCCTATAACAGCATAAGTGCCAGTTAGGATTGTGCCCTAAGGGGCATAACATACTGTAGTTCTAGAAAAAGGAACCACTCCCCTAAATCCAGAGCCTACTTATGATTTATTTATGCTCAAGGCGTAACATCAAAATGACACCATGCCTACCCCACTAACTCATATGGATATAATCTACCAATAATATAGGGCACAGCCCCCAACTCTGCACAAGGCACATTGAAATGGTGGGCTCTTCAGTTCACTTTTGTAGAGCTTCAGCAGGAGAACTTGCAGTGACTGTGCCTCATAGGGCAGCTCTGCTTGCTTCACACTTTGTTACCTTAATATCTCCCAATATATTTTGTTTCATCTTGCTGCATGCTAGGAATACTGTCACCTACATTGCTCAATGCAAATGAGGACTTGGTGGAATTTCTGCTACTAGGAACTAGGGCAGTGTGTCACTTAACCCTTTTTAATCCATAGCTCTACAATTATGAAATGGGGGGCCGAATCCTAACAAAAAGTTCAGAGCTGTGATGCATCGGTACCAATGCAGCAGAGGCTGCATCCAGTGCTGGAACAAAGGCTGCTGGAGGTTTCCCTGAGAGAAGGGGACATTTGTCCCCTTCACACGGGGTAAGCCCCAGTATCCTCTATGGGAATTCTCAGGCTTGTGCCAGCAAAACAGCTGGCACAAACCCAAGCAACCCCGTGTTGGAAAATCAGGCCCAGGAGGGGGAAGTAGAATATGGCAGAGTCCTCTGCCCAAGGTAACCAACTCAGCTGGCCTCGTGGGTGAGCCAGCCCTAGACACTTAGGGTGCAATCCAGCCCTTGACTTGTGCTGGCGCAAATCCTTTGTGCTGGCCCAGGAAGGTTGCAAACATGCCGTAAGGCACGTATGTGCCTCCCCGGGAAGAAGCTGGGCCAGTGCTCAGAGAAGTGCCTGACTGCAGAAGCCAACGCAAGCCTCCATGCAGGCTTCCTCTGAGTGCATTGCGTTAGGCTGACTGTGCCGACGCAAGGCTGTGAGGTAGGCAGGGAGGCAGGGAGGAGGGGGGACGGAGGCGTTCCTGGGCAGGGGGAGGACAGATGGTGGGTGGCCCCGGGGGTGGGGGGGGTAGGCAGGGAGTGGGAGGCAGGGCTGGGATCCAGCAGTTATGCTGGATTCCAACTCCTGTTCCTGGGGAGAATGAAATGGCTCCAAGCCGCTCTGCTCTCTTTGGACTTGTGCCACTTCAAGAGGTGGCGCAAGTCCAAGAAGATCCATAGGGGGCCAGCTGTCCCTACCTGGAGATAAGGGGAAATGTTTCCCCTTGCCTCTGGCGGAGCCGCTTTTGGCCCCTATCCAGTGCTTGATACAGCGCAAGCCTCTTGGCTTGCCTGTTCCAGTGCAGGATAGGATTGCACCCTTAAGTAGTAATATGACATAGTAAGTATTCCTCTAGTTCAGTGGTTCTCAAACAATTTAGCATTGGGACCCACTTTTTAGAATGACAATCTGTTGGGACCCACTAGAAGTGATGTCATTAACCTGAAAGTGGTCATGGCCAGAACGTTAGGAAGTATACAATAAGTATAAGTTTAAAAATTTATTTAAAATAAAGAAGACCCTTCCTAACCCTCCAAAGCAGTTGCTGATCTGTTTTTTTAAAAAAAATTCCCCAAAGGCTGCAATCCCATTCACACTTACCTGGGAGTAAGACCCCATTGACTATCATTGTTAAAAGCATATACAGTGTAGCCTGTTAAAAGTACAGATCTATAATTTCCCTAAATGCAGTCACGTACCATGGCAGCATCAAGTCTAATATATTAAAAATAAAATACACCTTGAAATGAATGAGACCCATGTGAAATTGGCTTGCAACCTACCTAGTGGGTTTATTATTCTGGTTTATTCTGGGACTAAAGCACAGCAAAACACCAACATATCCAAATTCAAGGAGTAAAGGGGGGTGTCTTGTGTACAGAAGAAAGACCCCTCTGTTGCTTTGACTTCTTTTCTAGTCCTGTAAGGCACTAGACAGATGCCACATACTGACTGTAGCACACTGAAGCTAATGGTCTGTGCAGAATTCTGATATTTCATAAAGCCACGTGTTGCTTCCCTTCAGCCCTCACATAAACACAGCTATCTTGGGAGGGAGAGAGCACGAAACAAACTTCAGACGGATCCCTGATCACATTAAGAAATTTGAAATATTCATGCGAACATTTGCTAATTCCTCCCAGTGAAAATTTATCTCCTTTGCTGCTTAGAATGCAGAATGCAGCCACTCAACTTCCATCAGAAAGACGAAGAATGATTTGAAAAACCCACATGAGAGCAGTCATGGAAAACTGTGCCCAGAGAGTTCTGAAAAACCTCTCTCGTAAGGATAATTTCCACTGATGCATCTGCTTGCTGAAACTGCTCTCATGTTTCTCATCAGTAACATTCCTATGGGCCCTTTCTGTATCTGTGGCCCTTCATCCCTTATGACTTAGTCTTCAGTACTGATTATCTAATTATTTTCTCATTAATGCTAAAATCTCCCTTCTTCATCTTATCCCATCTCCAGAGATCTTGCAAACATCTGCTCATTAGATAGGAAGCCTGACACTAGACTAACTTTCCAGGGTACAAAATCCCTAATATCCAGGTCAGAATCTGTTTCCCACATAATGTTTTGTACTTAATGGAACATATGAAGCTACCTTAGACTAAATCAAGCCATTGGTTCACCTAGGTAAATATTGTCTACACCAGTGGTTCTCAAACCTTTTACACCAGGACCCACTTTTCAGAATGACAATCTGTTGTGACCCACCAGAAGTGATCTCAGTAACCTGGAAGTGATATCATGGCTGGAAGTGACATCATCAAGCAGAAAAATTTTCAACTCTCCCCCATATGACAAAATCAAATCAATTAAAAGTTTACAATAAGGATAAATCTAAAAATTTATTTAAAATAAAGAAGACTCTAAACCATCCAAAGCAGCTGCTGAAAAAAAAAATCCCCCAAACATCCCAAAGGCTACCATCCTATCTGCACTGACCTGGGAGTAAGCCCCATTGACTATCGTTGTTAAAAGCATATATAGTACATAGTAGCCTGTTAAAAGTACAAGTGTGTGTCACTTAAATATGGGGAAACATTTTGCAATCCCCTCATTGCAGTAACACTCACTTTGCAGGCTATTGGAGACTGATTGCCTCATTAAGTCTCTTCTTTGCATTAAGAGCCTCTTCTTTGTTGTGTAAACATGCACTTGCTGGGCAGGCTACTGGAGACCTGATTGCCTCATTAAGAGCCTCTTTGTTGTGCTTTGATCACCATCCTATATATGGTCCATCCTTAGGCAGAAGGTTGTTAAGTGAGGCACCCCTATACAGATCTGTAACATCTCCCCAAAAGCAGTCACATAGCATGGTAGCACCAAGTCAAATAGATTAAAAATAAAATGCACACTGAAATGAAGGGGGACCCACCTGAAATTGGCTGGCCTCTGCCCCCTTAAGGGGCGGGGGCAACAAGGAGACAGCAACGTGATTTTGGTGCTTGCTTCAAAGCCCTCTTTCCACTGGTGAACTTAAGGAGATTCACCCAGTCTTAGTGCCCTTGCCCCACAGTCCCTGCAATGCATCACACTCAGTCCCTCAGAAATGGACTGCTAATCTTGATCTTTGGTGCAGCCTCACCACTGATCCACAAACTCCTCACTATCTGTCTTTGTCCTCTGTGCAGTCCAGCTGATGACATGCTTAGCGCTTGTGATTTTCTTCCTTTATGTCTGAGTGTTGAATGTAAGTGAATTTATTCTATTTTTGAAACTCTCTTAGAGGAGACCTGAGATTGGCTTCAGGCCTTCTTTCCAAAGAAACTATTAAGACGCCCAAGGTGGGCACCTTCAAGCATCTGTGGTGCCTGCTAGGTGTGTTTATCCCTTTTTTCCTTCTTCCTTTCCCTCCTCTTGTCTCTCTTTTGCTTCCTCTACTGTCTATTAACTGGCTACAATTAGGATTTAGACATGCTGCTTTACTTTATTTGATTCCCTCTTCCTATCATTGTGAAAATATCCCCATAATAAAGTTTGTTTTGTTGCATGTTTCACTCTCACCCCCCTCTTTACCTGCCAAACCACTAAGCTCTGCCACTGGCCACTACACAGGATATGAGCACATGAATTGGGTTTTCCCTTTGTTACATATGTTTCAAAGCACACCTGGGAACACCATTCAGCATAACAGTGCTGCAGATTAGTGGTGTCACTTGGGGGGTGTGCGGGTTGCAGGTGTGACTAGGGTGTGCACAGGTGTGCAGGCCACACCGGGTGATGCGCACAGGGGGTAACACCACTACTGGTCAAAAATTTTTAAATCTTGGAGTTTTTGAAAAATACCATCATGTTCTATATCATTTGATGCATAATTTCATGCAGAATGCAATGAAACAAATCACGTTTAAATATCTCTGTTCTTTCAAAAGTTATAGTCAAAAAAAAGTGGGGGCAGAGGGGGCAGAGGGATGGCGCATCACCATGTCCACTGTCTGGGATGTTGCCCCGCCCACTACATGTGAGAATGTCCATCATGGGGGGATGCGCTGGCCTCCCTCACTAGTTGCTACAAAGCCTAGTGACGCCACTGCTGCAGATAGACATATTCTATGTGACAGCTTGATGTGAACACAAATGATTGCTGGCTGAATTACAGAATTTAGAGGCTGACGTGACAGAAATGTAAAGCTGGCATTGTAGAAGAAAGGCCAAAGTAAATGTCTAGGGAGGCCGGATATAAGCAGTCATGAATGCTGCTAACAAATAATTCACTGAATGACAAGATTTGGACAATGGTGGCTCCATTGCATACATTGATTTATTTTGCTGCATAAACTGATTTGTGAGCACTCTAGTTGAAAAGTGGTATATAAATGTTCTTCATCATCATTGTCTCCTCTTGTACTACAAAGGAAGATTCTCCCAGTTTTTAAGGCAAGCAGATGCAAGGGAATGTTGTGTGCTCCCTGAGGCATCTCCCTGATGAGCTTTTGGCTTGATCCAGCAGGGATCTTCTTATGTTTAAGTATGTTACCGTTTTAAATTGTACACTCAGGATCCAATTCTATCCAACTTTCCAGCACAGATGCAGCTGTGCCAATGGGTCATGTGGGGCATCCTGCAGTGGGGGGGGCAGTCACAAAGTCCTCTACAAAGTAGGGAAACTTTTGTTTGCTTATCTCAGGGCTACAGCTGCATTGGCACTGGAAAGTTGGATAGGATTGGACCCTCAGTTTCCTAGGCCTTTTCATTATATGGAAAGACTGCAACTATGTAAGATTTCATGTTTTCCTGCGTAAGAAATCTGTGTAAGATTTCATGTCTTCCATTCACACATTTCACATTTTTTTTAATACCACCTTCCCATCAAAGAATTCAAGATGGTATACATAGTTCCTTCCCTCATTTTGTCCTCACAACAACCTGTGAGATAGGTGAGGCTGAGAGAGAGAGAGAGAGAGAGAGAGAGAGAGAGAGAGAGAGAGAGAGAGACTGGCCCAAGATCTCCCAGGAAGTCTGAACGCTGAGCAGGGATTTGAATCTGGATCTTCCAGATGTAAATCCAAGGTCTGAACCACACAGTCCTGGCTCTCATTCATTACCAAATGCTCAACTTTTTGAACGGCAAACAGTAGTTCAGCTTAGACAGCATGCCAAATCTTGCTATGCCTGACTGAGGTTTGAGATTTTGAGATTCCAAACCCAAAGACAAATCATGGCTTAGAGCTGCTCTCATTTTTCATCTGTTCATCATTCCACTCTATATCTGCAGTGGTCTTCTGCAGTGGAAGAAGAGCTGTAACCATGGTTCATCAATTTATGCATCACACCAAAATATAGTCCCTTAACCATGGTTTGTGATTTCTGAATTGAGCCACAGTGGATTGAGTAAAAATGGTAAAAACTTTACAGCCCAAATTGCTATGTACTTGATTGGTCAGGAAAGACTCACAATATGTCCTACTGATATGGAAAGCGTAGGTACATTTCAACAGGGAATGATTTAATTCAATTCCTATGATCACTGCATTCAATCAAGATGCTAAAATTGGTTTCTGCCTAGCTCTTGCCAGTCTGACACAGCTTACTTAATCCACAAAAAAAAAAAAAAAAAAGAGAATACAAATAGGGGTCGTAGCCAGAATGAGACAGATTCATTGTGATATAATGAGGCACAGCCATTATGAAAGCAGCACAAAAGAAAACTATACAATTCCATTGTTACTCAAAAACTTAAGCAATAAAGAGAAAATAGGTTTGGAACACATAGAACCACACTGTTCGTTCAAACCTTCACCAAAGACGAAGTTCAAAAAGTTTTGATATCAGTGATATCAGGGTGCTTTATTCTCCCATTCAGCAACCGTTTTATGTAGATATAGAAAAATATATAAGAAGATATAAAAAGGGATATTTAAGTACAGTGATCGAGATCTTTCCAGATCTATCCAGAAACAAGAATTCATAATTTCATTATAACACAATACCTGCAGCTATACAAATCTGAATCAAGTGAATGTTAATAACTGGTTAGCAACACCTTCAGAATATCTGAATCTTCTGAAATGCATCTGTGAGTCGTTCAGATGAAGCAAAGATAAAACATGTAGAAGACATGTCTAAAAATATCCTAACCAAAGCATTATCTCTGCATTTCCAAATCCTTTCCATAAATGGACAAGGATTCTCTAAAGGCAATAGGTAGTCACATTTATTCTCCCATATTTGACATTCGGAAGTCACGAATGACCATTTTTTTCCTGACTTGGGAGACCTGTTTTGAGACATGGCACTCATCTTCTCGATGCATTAGAGAAGCATTTCTCAACATTTGTCCCCTGCTGTACCACTTTGCATGGTCCCCCTATTGGAAGTACCACTGGAAGAAATTGGCGATGATGTCATCGCCACGTACTTCTGGTTTGGGAGGCCAGATGCAATGCGTCTGGTAAGAGGCTCTTACCAATAAACACCAGAGAAAGGCTCAGGGCAGATAGGACATGTGAAAAGTGCACACTGGCTTTTTGAACATGTGAAAAGTGCATACTGAAGCCCTGCCCAACGAGCCAAGCCTCCTACTTGTCATGCTACTGCTACTGCTCTTGTCATGTTGCACTGGCAAAGGTCTGGGGATCCTGCAAGTACCACTGGATACCACCTCAAGTACCACCAATGGGATAAATACCACTGGTCAAGAAACACTGCATTAGAGAGCATAACAGACTAACATTCTAGCAAAAGATCTATATGAAAAGCTCCAGGATAAAATGCAGTTTTGACAATGTGCTTCACATATGCGTCCTATGCTACCACCCAGCTTCACAGTCACTCTTTTCCCTGCTTATTTTTTTCATGTAACAATTGTTGCATTTTTAATTTTTACAGAAATGCTCCCCCCTCCCCCCCCAAAAAAACAATTACTTTGTTTAAAACTGCATGCTACAAGAGAAGGCTTGTGCAAGAGAAGGCTTAAAATGGCAGGTGTAAGTTGATGAACCTCCTCCCACAAACTTTACCTTTGTGAAAATACATCTCTGTAGGGGCTTCCATGTTGGAGGGCAATTCCATATCCTCGGTCTGCAATTGTGTTTCCAACAGTATAGAAGGAACAGTCGGGATCATTGAGAGCAACGTATTCTAAAACTGCTGCATCCCATACAAAAGCGTAGTTTCCATACTTGACCTGGAACAAGAAAAGAAAAAAAGAGAGCATAGATTTCACTTTGAATGTCCCAAAAAGAGGCAAGTGTGAATAGAAAAGGAACCTTTTGAAGACTATTTGTGATGAATCCATGTTCCCTATGCAAAAACAATGCCAGAAGCTGGGATTCCCATGGGATTCCCATCTGCTCATGGATCAGACCGAGCACTTTAGCAAGGCCTTCTGACAATGTCTTGAGACTATGATAAGAAACTTTTATTCGTTGTTATACGTTCTCCAGGGACAGTTTCTAGTACTTCCAATTTCCTGCTAAAACACTGAACCAAGAGAATAAAGAAGTTGCCTTGTGGAAGGCTCTGAGTACTACACTACTTGTTATAAAGACCAGGCAGCCACAACCAAAAGTAATTGTCCAATATCAAGATCTCCACCCCCCCCCCCAAGAGTTCCATTTATCCCAAGCCCAGTTTCATTTATTCATTAATGTCCAGCTTAGGCTAGCACACCAATTGCACATGTTCCTAGAAAAGGTACACCTGGTTGTGCTTGCTGAGTTACTTTGAGATTGGACTTCTGTAACATGCTTCATGTGGGACTGCCTGTGACAGCTTTGAAACTTTAGTTTTATGTATCCATAGCCAAGAGGCAGTGAGCAGGGCTATTGGACACAGTTGTGTAGCTGGGGGGGGGGGGTCCACAGGGATGCTGTGAACCAGGCAACACTCCGCCATGGCCACCTCATTCGCAACCGCCTCTCCGCCCCCTCTGAATGGGTCTGGAGGGGAGGCTGCGTGGCCTAAGATGACCTTCAGAAATGACGTTTTAAGGACATTAGAAAGCCTCAGAAAACATCACTCTGGTTTTGCCTGAAAGACAGGACATGACATTCTAAGGCCTTCCAGAGAAGACCTTCTGAAGACCAGGGAGGCTGCCCTGGGCCTCAGAACACCCTCTGGATGTGACTGGAAGACAGCTCCGGTCGTGATTGGAGGGATACAGGTAAGGGAGCAGCCTAGGTCAGAGGGGAGCCCTGGAAGGTGTGCCCCAGGGCAGCACTCCTCCCAGCTACACAATTGGTTGGAGAGACCATTCTCTATTGAAGCATCCAGACTCTGAAATTTGATATTCCAGAAAACCATTTGACCCCCTCCTGATGATATTCTCCTATCTATTAGATAATTTTGTTCCTGTAGGCATTTAACCTACCTGAAAGTTTATTCCCTTCTCCCTCTTTAAATGGTTGGTTATCACTGCTCCTGTTAATCTGTTTTTGATTTGATTTTGGTTTTGTTTGGAAATGTACTGGTTTTTATTGTTTTGTTCTTTTTAATTTTGAATTGATTAGATGCCTTGGACATTTTTTGAAATGGAAATGAATGAATGGATGGGGGTGCTGCTACTGAGAAACCATCATAGTAACTTGAGGATGTGCGATAAATGAGACACGATGGAGGGAGAAGGGATACTTTAATGGAGATATCTGACATCCTAGTGTTCTTTCTAATGTGTACTTCTGCTCTTGGAGTCAATCTAAAGCTGCTTCCAAAGAAAGGTTGTGAGAAATTGAGAAAAGGATTCTAGACCATCATTCCCAGATTCCCAGACCATCATCAGATTCCCAGACCATCATCCCAGACCATCATCAAACACACTGCCTAACTGTATCGCATGTAAGTTTCACTGGTCCATTAAGTGCCTCCATCAGTCAGTCAAGCATCACGACAGGCACCTTGGTTCTTTGCAAACAGCCTGTTCTCTGGCCTCCAGCCCAAGTGATGTTGTTCCTGCTCTGCCTGGTCCCACACAGTACTTTTCCTTTAATACTCCAACCAATTACTGTCTCCAAAGGAAAGCTGAGGCAAACTCATTAAACGTAGAGAGTCAACAAGGAATAAATATGTAACAGCTAAGTATAAAATAAACAATACAAAACAGGCTGTCTGGAACCAGGCAAGCCAAAAGGGAATTAAAAACCAAACAGAATATTAAATTACACTCTATCATTATATCACTTAAATTACTGCTTGACGATACATATGATATTTGTAAAATCTGTTTACATGTAGGAGGAACTGAAGCGCACCAGGCCAACTCATTTTTGAGATGCAATGCACAGGAGACACTTTTGTTTGGGAAGCATTTTTTTTTCCTGTCCCAGCCTAATCCATCTTTTCTGGAGAAAACAAAGCAAGCCTGGAGATAGAAAAATGTTTTTCTCAGGGTCCTTGGGAGCTGAAGAAGCATTTTTAAACCAGTTAGGAACAAGAGTGCACTGAGAATATCCTGGACTTTGCTAGATTCAGAGTACAGGACATGCAGGATAGAGCACTCTAGAGCTGTTTATCCAATCTCATGCTATAACTGCAGAAGGGGGTCACCTAATGGCACAATCCTGTGGGCCATTTATCTATCAACCTGCTGTTGTAGAAGGCCCTGCAATGGTGCAAACATCATACTGCTATTACATGCAATGGAGCCACTGGTGGAAATGGCCAGCAGTGCCATGCACATGCCTGAATTGCCTGGATGCCCTGCTGGCCCACGCAGGATGGTGGAGGGGGCCGTTTGTGAGTGGTTTGGAAAAGGTATGGAGCAGGCTGGAAAGGGTGGCTCTCAGCGGCAAGAGTGCATGCCAGATCCTAACCCTGATTTTACGGGCTACCCTACAGCCTCTCTCTCTCTCTCCTTGGTCTTACACCAGCAATATAACTTTATTGGGTCCAAGGAGCTTTGGAAAGGAGGTAGAGCAGGAAGGAGCTTTTTGCTTATGCAGTTGTGCAAAATTTAAGTCAGGATGTTACCCAGTGTGTTTATTTTTAATGACATTAAATCTGCCATTTACAAAATGCACAAAATACTGTAATATGTGTCCCAAAAAGCCCACCTTTATTCAATAAGATGGGTTATAGACCAATCCTATATATACACCATCAGAATGAACATGGAAGTGGCACAATCAGATTTACAGCTATCACAACTGTGGCAAAGTTGTGTCACAGCTGTTAGTAAGTGCAGCTTGACTGCTGCCACAAGCTGCAAGGTCCACTTAATGCCAGATACCAGATGCCCACTGCTGACAATAAGACTGCAAAGGGGTTGAGGAGGCGGGGAAGGGGTGGACGTGAGTAGGTGATGGATGGAACAGAGAAGTGATGGGGTGGAGATCAAGCGGAGGAAGGGGGTTGGTTTGGTAACAGCACTGCCAGCTGAATCTTAACTTCCTTACTAGGCTGGATCTGCCTTCACCAGTCAACACAAACTTCAGCCAGCAATACTGTGGGTGCCATGTTGGTACCACTGCATTGCTATGTGAGGAGTTAGATAGGATTGGGCTGCCCATCTGCCAGAGGCATAGGTAATGGGAAATTAGCAAGTTTACATAAGAACATAAGAACAGCCCCACTGGATCAGGCCATAGGCCCATCTAGTCCAGCTTCCTGTATCTCACAGTGGCCCACCAAATGCCCCAGAGAGCATACCAGATAACAAGAGACCTGCATCCTGGTGCCCCCCTTGCGTCTAGCATTCTGACACACCCCATTTCTAAAATCAGGAAGTTGCACGTACACATCATGGCTTGTAACCCGTAATGGATTTTTCCTCCAGAAACTTGTCCGATCCCCTTTTAAAGGCATCCAGGCCAGATGCCGTCACCACATCCTGTGGCAAGGAGTTCCACAGACCAACCACACGCCAAGTAAAGAAATATTTTCTTTTGTCTGTCCTAACCCTCCCAACACTCAATTTTAGTGGATGTCCCCTGGTTCTGGTGTTATGTGAGAGTGTAAAGAGCATCTCTCTATCCACTTTATCCTTCCCATGCATAATTTTGTATGTCTCAATCAGGGCTGTGTCTGATCTGGCAGGAAGTACCTGTTATGTGAGTTGTGCAGGTGGAAGTACTGTCACTGGCTTTGCTACTTTGATGTCACAGAAAGGCCAGGCAGCCTTGGACCATGAAGCTGCATGCTAAGAGGTGACGGGTGCCCCATGAATTTAATGCCAACTTATGCCAACTCTGTGAGCAACTTATGCTGCAGTCATACTGCTGAGGTGCCACTGGTTGGCAACCTTCAGTCTCGAAAGACTATGGTATAAGCCTACAGCACCCGGTATTCCCAGGCAGTCTCCCATTCAAGTACTAACCAGGCCTGACCCTGCTTAGCTTCCGAGATCAAATGAGATCGGGCATCTGCAGGGTAACAGCTGAGGTGCCAAGGCCTGTCGATACTTGGTGGCTGCAACCTGGAATAGCAAACTGAGCTGTTTGAAAGACTTTTGATGGGAACAAAGGTGAAAAGATAACTTTTGTTGATTATAGAGTCTGATGAGTAGGTCTCAATGAAAAGGGCTCGTGTAGGTGAGTTTTATGTTCCCTTCCAACCCTGCTATTATATGACCCAGCAAATGCATAAGGAAAGAAAACTGCTGGAGATATGACTGCATCATTCTAATGTCACTCACTGCTCAGGGCAAATTTGTATTCCTGAATTCTACATTTCCACATCATTATATTGCCATTTTCTATGGAGATAATGGCATTTTCAGGATGGCAGCAAATTGGAATGCGGGTCACACTCCCCCCCTCCCCACAGCACAGGGGAGCAGCAAAGCGAGATTGGTGTGGAGGAAGCATATTGTCATTCAGCAGGAAACATGGTTTTTCAGTCAGTCAGGACTGAAAGCAATAGCACTACAAACTGTATCCTCCAACTCTTCATCACACTTTGTGAGCATTAATGCATCCACTGCCACGAAAGCGAGGCTGCGAAAAGGGAAAAAAGTTCAAGTAGCTGATGAAAATCTTCCATTCTCTATTACAAACCCCACCAGAAGGTTCACGAAGGCCATTTGGATTCCTGCATTAAACGGGAAACAAGTGAAGATGGAAGATTATCTAGCCAGAAACACGTCTCCTTCTTGTCATTGTTTGTCTCAGACAACCTGATATGAGTAACTGCAATAATGGGATCTCCCTTGCATTGCACACATTGGGGGAAAATTTCAAAGCACACCACTGGTGATACATAAATCAAGTCCACATTGGAGGTATGGCACATTGTAAGGGTCTTTCTTGGGGTGGTCTTCAGGGGCAGGCCCACAAAGAGCATTGTGTCAAATGAGCAAAGAGTCTTGCAGTAACCAAGACTAAGACATGGACAATCAAAGCAAGATCTGATTTTGTCAGGAACAGGTGCAGTGGGCACACCAGACAAAGCTGGACATAGGCTAACACCTAGGAATGGAGGCAGAAGGCCAGGTCAAGAATAACCCCGAACTGGTGATCTTGGTCCTTTAAGTGGAGTGCTATCCAACTCCAGAACAATTGGACATACCATTATCGCAACAGGTCTTCTAGGGAGGGAAGTGTTCCGTCTAGATTTAATTTCAGTTATCTGTATGCATCCAGCTTCTCACTGACTCAAGACACTGGTTCAGGGTATCCACAGTCTCTCTAGCTGAAGGCGGTGCTCAGAAGAAGAATTGGGTGTTCTAATGACACCTCATGATAAACCCCCAGATGATCTCCCACAGTGGCTTCATGCAGATGTCATGCAACATAGCATCCTGCAGGACCCCACAAGCCAATAGGCATGGTGTTGAGTAGAAGACCCCCAGCAACAGCATCACCACCTGGGATCTACCTCTCCCACTGAAAAGCAGTGTCTCCAATACACAGATGGGAAGGACACCTAGAAATAGGCCATGATTGATGGTATCAAATTTCACTGAGAGGTCCAGCAGAACCAACAGAGATGCACAGAGTTGTCGCCAGAGTTAATGTGACATGAGCTCAGATAGCCCTTATGAAAAGGCACTTGCCCTAGGCACACTTGTCATTTTGTCTCCCGTTGAGCCGGGTGCTCCTTTTTCTGGCTAAGATTATTTGAAAAAAGTTTCAAAGGCAGCACTTGAGCACTCCTGATGATGAAGTCTCCACTCCTGCTACAGGAGAAGTTGTGGAGGTCTGTTTCCTGTCAATTATTCCATATATTCCAAATGAACCATTTTTGGTCAAGGTGATCAAGTGGGTGGTGGCATCTCAGCTTCTGGAGGATCCTGGAGGAAGCTGATTAACTGGATCCATTTCAGTCTGGCCTCCGGTCAGGGTTTGGGACAGAGACTGCCTTGGTGGATGACCTGCACAGGGGAATGGACAGGGGGAAGGCATCCCTGGGCTTCTCTGGAGGCTGCTGGAAAGTGGTAGATCTGGTGGTGGCCTGGTTGCACAGAATGGCAGGTTGCATTTTGTGACAGCTGTAAAGTTTACTGAGCTTCTGTTATGCACATTTTGGCAATGCAGTGGCTCAATAGGATTGGGTCTCAAGTGTATGAATGGAAGGATACAAAATCCATCTCAAGTTTAGCTGTACATATTATTATTTTTTTTAAATGAATGTTCCATTTGCAATTTCATCAGATCAAATGCTTGTTTCACTAGGGAGCATTTCAAGTTTAGATCCAGTATATTCTGTTTGCACTGAATGATTTTTGGAAATAGTATTAAGCACAAGGAAGGTATTCAACTCTCTGGGATGCTATGCAGTCAAAGTGATTTTCTTGCATTTAACCTGATTCAAATAAGGAGACACTCGCTTCACTACAGTGGATTTGTTCCCCCTCCCCCAATTTTTAATCACACTGTCACAACTGTGCATCGCACACAAATCACTGCTCTTACACAATAGTCACATTCACAGACACAATACTAAAGATAATGCTCTGTGATGACAATGTCAAACTGACCTAACCATACCAGGTGCCACCAATTCACACTGCAGCTATACAGCTTCAGTTCATTTAAATAAATGAAAGCTGAACAGTGACAGTGTCTGCTGGATTGCTCAGAAGATTCCTCTTTGAAAAACACTTCTTTTTCTAACCCTTGCAATGTATCACCGCAAACTGTTAAAAGGCAGTGGGTCTCAGTGATCAGGTGCATTCGTTTGAATGGCAGGTAATTGAAACTAATGCCAATTTCAGGGTGGAAAAATGGGGAAAAAGCACCGTTTGAACAGAAACAGGAAGTCAGAGCGTTCTTTAACTCGACAAGGTTATGAACTGTTCCTTCAGAGATCTATTCTGCATAACTCTTTTATAAGAACGTTTTGGTGACTCAGTCATAAATTGTGTTAACTGAACACCATTCAAAGGTTACAGAATACTGATAACATTTTCAGTTTCAACCATATCTAGATTTGCCACAGTGATTGTGTACCAAACCACATGTTAAGGTTAAATGTTTTGCCCTGCACATGTGTTTTTCCTGAGGAATAGTAGTGGTTATGGGAGGGGGATCAGGTCTGGGATGCAGCATGAGAGAAGGGGGTAGCATTAGTGTGCCTTGTGGTACAGGGCTACATTTAATTTTTTTTAAGTTGGGTTAAGTTTTCAGAAAAGTGGTCATTGTAGTGCTTAATTTTTTAAAAGGAGATGCCAGGGCACAGGAAGGACCACTGTGGACGGACCACTTTTTCCTTAACTGTGTGGGGGCAGGAAAAGCATTCTATACATGTTCACTGTACCAATTACACAATTTTACTTCACAAGATGGAGACTGGTCCAAAGTAGGAGGGGTTGGACCTATATGGGCCTTGCATCTCAGAAAAATGTTTTCTTCTGCTGACTCTACTGGTAGACTTGCCCTCAGAGCAGTTCTGAAACAGCTTTCATTTACTGGCTAGGGTACTAGCCCCTGGGGCTGGGGATAAGAATAGGCCCTCAGTTTGGCTGTACTGATCGTAAGAGGTGACTAAACAGCCACTGGGTAGATGGGACTCGTTAGCCTGGGAAGGCAGCTCATCTGAGAGAAGGAAAACTCTGATCCCAAACCCCCACTGCCTTGTGGCTACATCCAGTTATGGAAAAGGCTTCAGGAGTCAACCTTGAGGCAAAATCCGGAGCCGGAGTCCCTGAGGCAGTTCATGGCTTAACACAGTCACGTTCTGGCAACTCCTGTGGCGCCACTGGAACCAACCGTATTGGCTTCTGCCTTTCCACTGGACCATTCCAGTGACATGGAGAGGGGGGATTTGCTGCATGGGTAACAGTCTATCCTCCATATCTACTTTACTCAGGCTTTGCACACTGGAGAGGACACTCTGTTCCAGAACCATTATTCAGAGCGCGATACCATAGTCTTCCGAAACTGAAGGATACCAACATGACTAACTGAAAAAGTATATTCTGCAATACTTCCTTTTTAAGGGAGAGGGTTATAGTTCAGTGTTAAAGCATCTGCTTAGTTTACAAAAAATCCTTTGTGTTTCCAATTAAAAGATTTTCAACAGCAGCACTAGGAAAGCCTTCCCCCTGCCAGGAAAGCTGCTGGTAATGAGAGTAGAGAATATGGACCAGTGGTACTAATGACCTGACTTGGTATGCTAGCAGATGCCATATTAAAACCCTGATGTCAAGCTACCCATTCCTCTGAATGAATGTTCTCTGTTTATTCATGGTCTATATCAGGGGTGCCCAAACCCCGGCCCTGGGGCCACTTGTGGCCCTCAAGGCCTCTCAATGCGGCCCTCAGGGAGCCTCCAGTCTCCAATGAGCCTCTGGCCCTCCGGAGATTTGTTGAAGCCCACACTGGCCCAATGCAACTTCTCTCTGCGTGAGGGCGACTGTTTGACCTCTTACGTGAGCTGTGGAATGAGGGCTCCCTCCACTGCTTGCTCTTTCACATCTGTGATGCAGCAGTGACAGCAAAGGAAAGGACAGCCTTGCTTTGTGCAAGGCCTTTTATAGGCCTTGAGCTATTGCAAGACCTTCATTCGTTCATATAAGTTCATCTTTAATATATTCATTTATGTAAACTTATGTAAATTTATTCAAATTTTAAATGTAAATTAATTCTTTTTTCTCCCTGGCCCCCGACACAGTGTCAGAGCAATGATGTGGCCCTCCTGCCAAAAACTTTGGACACCCCTGGTCCCTGGAAGAGAGAGCCTGGAGGATCAGGTTTACCATAGGTTCAAACTCCTTCATGAAGAAACAGATTTTCCTCACTTTGTGTTCTGAAACATCATTTACTCCTGCTACAGAAACATGGTGCTTCAGGGATGCTGTTAAATTAGACAGGCAGATCACAGACACGCTCAGCAGACGAAAATACAGAATGACACACTCTTTACCTTGCCATGCAGCTTCAGGCCAGGCAGGCACATGACTAAATGCGGGGATGAAGACAACACAAACTCTGCCCCCCAACACACTCTGGATTCATCCAGATCTGCAGATTGCAACTGATCAGGTCTTTATGTGTCAGTTTGACTTCCCTCCTTCTAGATATCAACAACTGCTAACGGTAACATTCTTGTTTTCTGCTTGCCCTCCCTTTCCTAAACATTTCGGAAATAATTCAAGGGCAAATTCCAGAGTAGCTGGTTTAACTGGTTGCAGCAATGACAACAGCAGCAACAAAACAAGGAGTCCTGTGATATAAGGAAGCCTGAGCAATACACAGTTTGAGTCTCAGCATCCAAACTCAGCATGGGTCTCAGAGGGTTCTGTTCTGAGAACCCATGTGGATGCTGAAAATCAAGTTAAATGAAATCCCTTTCAAAAATGTCCATTTGCTCAGAGGTTTAAAAATAGTCTCGCTTACCATTTTTATAATGCTGGAGAGCAGCAGCAGGCAATCTCTACCCAGACACTTAGAATACTTCAGTGCACTCTGAGGCAAGCAACCCCTTCCCCTTGGGAAGCTCCCTTCCCCTTGGAGCACATGAAAGAATACAAAGCAGAAGTGATTATCACCTCCACCTTGCATTCGCTTTGCATTCTTTCACCCCAGGAGGAAGGGAGGAGTCTCCCACATTACAATGGTAAGCTACGCTATTTTTAATTGACCAAGTAAAGCGATATTTTTCCTTTAATTTAAAGGGTCCTTATCATTTTGAGATAAAACCATGGGTGAAAAATCCGTGAATAATTAGATTATACCTGTAGTGTTTAAAGTCTCAGTTTCACGACAGGAAGTCCCAGGTTGTTCTCCCCCCCCCCCCAACCACACACAAAACAAGAAGAACACTACAGGTGTGCCCCTGTATCTGGTGGGGATCCATTCCAGGGACCCCCCTTCCCCCTTGGATTGGAAACCATGGATACAGGGGCGCTTGTATTAATAGCAGCCCCCATGTATTCATTAGTGCTGTTTAAACACTTACTGGTGAAGTGTTTCTTTCTTTAACAGGATGCTATAAGCATGCAAGCTTATAGTGTGATGTGAGCAGCAGGCCAGCAGCCTGAATGCTTGACAAAACTAGATCAAATAGTAACAAGAAGCAGGAAGTTAAGGAAGCTTCGTGTTAACCTTCGATCTACTTTTGTCAAACTGTTATTTCACTAGTAAGACACCCTGGACACCTTCCTTTGGGTCCCCTAATGTGAAATACAGTGCAATGGGCTACTCAGGATGGGGCCCCTTCAGCAGTGACACATGGAGACACTCCTTCCCCAGGGAAGTTCACTTTCTCCCCACTTTGCTTGTTTTCTAATATCAAGCCAAAGTAGCTTAATTTCAGAGAGCTGGAGGAGGTGAGTGGATCTCAAAGTTGGAAGATTTCCCTCTACCTATTTTGCTGAATTACTGTAGTTGAATTATGTTTTTGTCTGAGCTTTCTTAAATGGTTTCTTGTTATTCATTTTTTTACTGCAGTTTAATTAAGTTTCTTTTTTTGGCATTTTTATTTTTTACTAATTTTGTAAGCCATTTTATTGAGGTTTAGCCCAAATGGCAGAATATGAAAATTGTGAATAAACAAAGAAACACATGAGTCATAAATAAATAAATGGAGAGCCTTGCCAAAAACTCATGCAATCCAGTAATATTCAAAATATTTAAACAACCATTCACTGAAGCCCAATCCAACGCATACTTTAATTCATTTTATATTGTTTCTATTGCTTTTTTATTGCTCTTATCATTTTGTTTTAAGATGTTGTAAGCTGCCCTGGACACTTCCTTGAACTGGGAGGGGAAAGGTGCTATAAAAATATTTGAAGTAAATAAATATTTCTTCAGTGGGATTTATTTTCAGTCAAATGCTGGTCGCAATCCACACAGAGTTAGGTATAGTTCAGCTCACTGATTCCTGTGGGGTTAAGCACACCTAAGGCTGCAATCCTAAACATTCCTAAAGTCATAAGGGAGTAAGCTCCACTGAACCTAATTATGTATAACAGCCCAATCCTGAGCTTCCCAGCGCCCAGGGGTACAGCGGTGCTGAAACAGCTACCAGAGCATCCCATAGCAGTAGGAAGCTGTGTCAGGGCTACTTGAGGTAAGGGAGCTTACACTCCCTTATCCCTTAAAGTGACCAGGCAGCCCTGATGGGTTGCCTTGAATCTACACTTGCTATTGAGCAAGCACAGTTCTGAGGAGACCTATGTCAGGTCTCCCAGGCCAAGAGGGGGGTTAGGATATGGTGGTAGGGCCTGCCTCCATCTCTTCTCCCTCCTGCCCCACTCCCTCCCCCGCAATACCTTCCCCCACCCCAGAATGCCTCCCTCCCTGCCCCAACCTACCTCCTACTGGCACTGGCCCAGTGCAGGTTCACACTGAGCCAGGTCCAGCATTGGACCAGCACTGACTGTCTCAGGCATGCCTTACGGCATGTTTGTGACAATGCATGCTGGTGGTGGGTTGGCGTGAGTCCTTCAGGATCCAACTTGTAATGTGTATAGGATTGCAGTGTAAGTCTCTTCATGGTCAGTGGCCCACTGTCCAGAAATGATAGAAGACATATGTTCTTTCCAGAGAATTCAGTGATATTTTATAACTTTTATTTGATTAAAATATGTATTCTAAAAGATATAGATTAGGGGTTCCCAAACTTTTTAGCACCAGGACCAACTTTTTAAAATGACACTCTGCTGGTTTATCAGACTTCTGAAAAAGGAGATCTAGAAAGAATTTTGTTTAAGTAATAATAATCAGAAAAAAGACCCTCATACATTTATCTCCCTATATTTACACAGGCTTACAAACTGCAGGAGCTGAGCTCTTTGCAGGGTAATTAGCAGCTACAGTATCTGATTTTTGATAGGCTCAGGGCAATTAGTTATCTGATCTTTCCATCATCCTTTGGAGACCCACCAAAAATCAGGTTGCAACTCACCAGTGGGTCTTGACCCACAGTTTGGGAACCACTTATATAGCAATATTTATACCATATAAATATGGATAGACCTTGCCACTTATAAAATTAAGTAGAATGTGATAATACAAAAAAAACAGCAGTGTATCAATGACATTGATATCAGATCATTGTTCAATATCAATAAAGTTCTACTTTGCATTTTTTTCCGGATTCAAATTGCTCCTGGATGTATGGCTGTATGCTGCTTAGAGTGCCTCTTTTCTGGAAATAACAAATATTCCTGCCATATAAATTCTGTAAAAGTTTCTCTTATCTGACCAATAACTTCCTTAACGATTAAGAAATGTATAGGAGTAGGAGTAGGTATATACCAATTCATGGATATATTTCACTAAATACATAATCTAAGACTTCATCAGCCTCCCTAGTCTGACAGATTCACTGCTATCTGAGTGCATTTCAGAAGATACATTTCTTTACAATTCTGTGCAGATCTTCTTCCTTCCTTAAAGACATGTCAACCTGCTTCTTTGCTAGATCAATCTGTTCTTCAGGTCTTATTCTCAGTCCCTTCAAAGGATCTCTTCAAAGCTTTTGGGGGCATGAACAGGAGGGAAATGGACCTTCTTTGATTTTTGTAGTCTTGGTTTTTCAGAACTCTTTTTTTCCCCTTCAAGCTAGACTTACTTCCCCTGAAAACTTTTGAGTTCAGATTTAAAATTCACTAGTGATAGTGATAGATGAGTCTCAACTTGTTGAGTTAAAGTTCAGTTTGCACAAGTATCTGTAGTTTTGGAAGTTTCACCTGAGATCATCTGTTGAAGTTTTCTAAAATCTTCTGCTTTGGAAACCGAATGGCTTATGACATGTAAGAGAGTTAGGTTCTTCCCTGCCTGTTTTCGTAGGTAGATGCCTTACAGTAAATCAAATCCTTGGTTCATCTAGGTCAGTATTGTAAACACAGACTGGCAGCAGTTCTCCAGAGTTTCAGAGAGGAACATCCCTCTGCTCTATCTGGAGATACCAGGGACTGAACCTGGGACCTTCTGCATACAAACCAGCTTTGTTATTACTGAGTTATGGCCTTTTCTGCCAATATCTAAAGACATTTCTTTAGGTGGGTAATTAATTTGTGCTTTCATTATTTTTGTTCTGACTGCTGTTTTTGCTTATTTGGGTGTTATGGGTGATTTATTTTGATTTTATATTATTATTAACGGATATTTAGGAACCAGATACCCCTGTTATAAGCCAAGATTTTGCAAAGGCAGAGGTTTGGATGCAAACACAGACTATCAGTTTAAAACACAGTCTATCAGTTTAAAACCTGGGGCCACCTGTGGCCCTCAAGGACTCCTAATCCAGCCCACTGGGAGCCCCCACTGTCCAATGAGCTCTGGCCCTCTGAAGACTTGATGAAGCCCGTGCTGGCCCGAAGCAACTGCTCTCAGCGTGACGACCAACCGTTCGACTTCTCATGTGAGCTGTGGAATGAGGTCTCTCTCCACTGCTGTTTCAGTTCTGTTGATGCAGTAGTGGCAGTAAAGGAAAGGCCAGTCTTGCTTTGTGCAAGGCCTTTTATAGGCCATGAGCTATCCCAAGACCTTCTTCATTCATATAAGTTCCATCTCTAATATATTCATTTATGTAAATTTGGTCAAATTAAAAATGTAAATTAACTCTTTTCCCAGCCCCCAACACAGTGTCAGAGAGATGATGTGGCCCTCCTGTCAAAAAGATTGGATACCCCTGGTTTAAAAAATGAGTTCACTCTATAGGTCCATCAGCTTAACATAGCTTTTTCTCATTGATTGGATGTGGCTCTCCTGAGGTTTAGACAACTCTTTGGTTCTATGTGGAGATGCCAAGGATTGAATCTTTTGCTAACTTTTGCATATGAAGCATATATGGCTACGTCAGCTGCAACCACTAAGTTGTGGTCCCATAACCTTGTGATGCCTTCAGTACCACAGTAAAAATCTGTTAAAATCAGTGTATTGTGGAACACCTAGTTTAAACCCTGGCTGAAAACTCAGGAAGAAAATGTATCTAAAAAGCAGATACTATGGATTGCTGGAGCTGTGCCTTTCCCGATCAAACACACTCTTTGTGATGGATGCTGGATGAAACTGTATTGTATTATGCCATCAGTTACATAACGCTAGGACTATACCAATTTTGGCGTGCTTTATCTATCAAACCTTGTGAAATTTATATCCAAGCAGATGTTTATTACACCATGTGACACATTTTATACCCATTATGTGATCTATGGTCTTCATTTCAGCCAGCTGCACAATATATCTTTTCTATAAGCATTTTTATTTGTTCTTATATATGTTTTCCCATATTTTATGTCCCGATAAGTCTCCATGTTTGCCTTACAGCTCACTCAAAATGAAAGGACATGCATAAGAATTCTTAAGGTTCAGTTCCCCTTTATTTGTGCCTATGAGAGTAAAAATGTCATCTTGCCTCTTGGCACTGGATTTCAATTCATTAAAATGGGAGAAGAGTTGATATTCTATCCAGTGGTTCCCAAACTTTTAGCACCGGGACCCACTTTTTAGAATGAGAATCTATCAGGACCCACTAGAAGTGACATCATCAAGCAGGAAATTTTTAACAATCCTAGGCTGTAATCCTACCCACACTTACCCAGGAGTAAGTCCCATTTACTATCACTGTAAAAAGCATACACATAGCAGCCTGTTAAAAGGACATATTCCCAAATGCAATCACATACAATGGTAGCATCAAGACTAATAGATTAAAAATAAAATATTGAAATGAATGGGGACCCACCTGAAATTGATTCACGACCCACCTGGTGGGTCCCAACCCACAGTTTATACACTGTTGTATAAACCACACTGCCTTTACTTCTAACTTTGCTGAATTTGTACACTGAAATTGGAACAGATGGAAGTATAGACTGAACACTGGCAATTGGGAAGGGGATGGGGTTGCCCATTATTCATGTTGTTGTGGGCAGATTCATACTCAGAGACTGCTTCTGGGGCCATCTGTACCCCTAGAAGCTCAGGTGACATTTGTTGCCAAGAGTGATTTTGATCAGGTTGATCTTCCTTGCAGACTGTTACCTATTTCGGATTGAAGAGGTTCAATGAACATAATACAGGTCTTTGCAAATTCCAGGATTGACCTCTACAATCTGATGCACGTGGGACTGCTGGTGCAAACATACCCAGCTACTGCTGAATGCCAGTGGGTCTAAGAAGCTGGTGGCTTGCCAACTCTGGTTGAGTCCAACTTGCTGAACTCTGGTTGATTCTTTCAACTGACAGTCTATATTCAAGCACTGCATAACTACTTTCTACTACATCAGTATCTGTGGGGGATCTGTTCTTGGACCCACCATAGATACAGAAAACTATGGATAATTAAATCAGTGGTTTTAGTCCCTTTAAGCCCTCTGGAGATGATCAGAGTGTGGTTCTCTGGAAGGCTCAGATTGGACCAGCACTGAGCTAGATCTGTGAATACAGGATTTGCAGATACAGAGACCCCACCCCACCTGTGCCTTGCACTGTTTTTAACTTCTGGTACAAAATACTTACAAATACACTACAAAGATATTCCATCTTGTGGACATGGTGGTGAACTACTCGAGGCCTTTAATTTATATTCGGACCAAAATCCCTTGGCAGCAGTTCAGGCTTGTATTATACAGTTGCTTATCTATTGCTTTTATTAGAGATGCATTGTATTTTGCCCTCTTCTTGATACAGGATGTCTTATTTATGTGCCACCAGGGGCTATACTCCACAGACTACACAGTATGTTTTATTTGATTAAAAACATTCCTTGGAGGATAGGGAGGAACCTGCATGCTCCAATCAACCAACTGGTGGCACAAAAGTAATTGCCAAAGAAGCAATAAACAATTTCCTCCCATCAATGTTTTGGCATCAAGCTCAGAAGGCCCAGTGTTAATCTCAACCCTCTTCTTCTGCACACTAGGAAGGAAATAAAGTGTGATTGTGGTCCAGATAAGAATCTCTCAGACAAACTTTCCCCCCTTCTATACCAACTATTAAAAGGAAATTGACTTATGAAGCCATATTTTTAAAATATGAAGTTATACCATTTATCAGAGTCATTTTTAAAGACAAGCTATTAGTTGGAGGCACAATTCAGAGAAAGGAGTCACCACAGGGCATCATGGCCAGTGACATCAGTGAACTGTGCCTCTGAGAAAAGAAAATAAGGGATGAGGCACATGCTTTGCTTGCAGGAGGTCCCAGGCTCTATGACTCTCAGAAAGCAGGGGTTGGAGAGACCTCTGCTCAGAGACCTTGGAGAACTGCCTCCAGCCAGAGCAGGCAATACGGAGCTGTAAGGTAACTTCTTACATTATTTGCTTCAACCACATCACATGATGCATGTTGGTAGAAAGACACAAACCATTATTTTTAACAGGAGGTCAATATACATCTCTCATTTAGCGAAACACCCATCCTTCTCCTTTAAGTTCTGATTTGCAATTTACACCTATTTCAGGCTCTAGAAGTCTGGTTGAGCAGGATAGAAAGGAGAAAAGTAGGTTCTATTGACTTCTATGTGGGATCTCCTCTTCCCACATCAGCATATACAGGGGAGTGAGGGAGGGAGAGAGAGAGAGAGAGAGAATTGTTGTTGCTGTTGTTGATGATCACGAGCTAACAAATTTTTATGTATTGTTTCATAAATTAACAGTGCAATCCTGTACATTCTTACTCAGAAGTAAGTCCCACTATGTTCAATGGGGCTGACTCCCAGGTAAATGTGTATCGGATTGCCAGCCAAGTCACATTAAACATGAGAAACTTTGCATTTAGTTTTGATACAGGCAAAATGTATTCCCCTCATTGTAACTGCAAGCCCCTCACAGAAACAAAAACTGGCAAAAAAACTTCAAAGAGAACTGCAAAAGAAAAAGATCCCCCTATGTGAAAAAGGACAACAATATCTCTGTCAGAAATTAAACAAACAAACAGATAACGTGTTAACTGATTGATATGCAATTTAACAATTGCAAAATAGTGGAATGAGGAGACAGAAATGATTGACAATAAAGACAAAAAAACATAATGTAATAAATATGTAGCAATTACTCAATGAAACACAATAACTGAACTTCAAATGCAAATATCAGAGTGTATTTTCTAAGCTACTGGCTATCAAGCAATATAAACCCTCTGCCAACATAACATTTCTGGACTCTGATGCAACTCACAAGGACATCCTACCGAGTGGCGTAGCTAACAATCCTGCTGCCCGGTGCAGAGCTCAAGATGTTGCCCCAGAAGTGATGTCACATCTGGAAGTGATGTCACTTTGGTTTTGATTTCACACCCACTTTTTTAAAAAGTGAAAAATAAAAAATCTGCCACATCCCCCAAGCCGCCTCCCCCCAGCACCAGCTCCCTCCTACTCACCTCTATTCCCTCTGAGGTCTTACACTGGGCTGCTCCTGCAGCCCCGTCAGGCTCATGGGGGGGAGAAACAGTCACCACCACTGGCACGCGCCCCACCAGCCAGGCACATTGGGCCACAGGGGGCAATGGGCTACATTGAGGAGAGCCCTGCGCATGTGAGGGGAGGTGGGGCATGCCCCCCCCCCGCTGCTGTTTTGTTTGGTGGCACACCTCAGGTCCAGCCACTGCTGGGGGGGGGGGGAGGAGAGGAGGCTGTGGAGAAGCCGCCGTTCACATTGATTGTGGGGAAAGGAGAACTCTGGGCAGGCAGGGGGAGGAAGTTGCGCCTGACTGACTGAGGCTCCAATCCTATCTGCGCTTACCTTGGAGTAAGCCCCATTGACTATAATGGGACTTACTTCTGAGTAGACATGCCTGAGCTCAGCTGGGCTCTCAGGTAACTCTCCCAGCCCCACTTTCCTGGGAGTAAGTCCCATTGGCTATAATGGGACTTACTTCTGAGTAGACCAGCAAGGCTTAGCCCTCTCCACACCTTCCAGGGAGTAAGCCCCATTGGCTACACTGGGACTTACCTCTGAGTAGACCAAGGATTGGCTCTGAGTGGGTGAGTGAAAGGAAGGCTTTCCTGCTGCGGCTCTGGGGAGGAGGACCTGGGTCTTGGGGCAGGCAGGCAGGTGGGAGGAAGTTGTGCCTGTCTGACTGAGGCTCCAATCCTGTCTTCGCTTTCCTGGGAGTAAGTCCCATTGGACACAATGGGACTTACTTCTAAGTAGACATGCATGGTAGACATGCAGGTAAGTGGTGGTGTCTTCTAAGTAGACACGCAGGTGGTGGTGGTGGAGGAGGCGGGGCAGCAGGAGCGACACGCCTCATCCTCCCTCCCTTCCGATGCTGGCTGTGGTGGGATGGGGTAAACGAAGACTTCAGCACCTGCAGCTGCTGGCTCTTAGCATAGGAAAGGAAGAGAAGGAGGCCCTGTCGCCGCTGCCTCCTCCTACACCTCCTCTCCCCACACTGAAGCATCCCACGAAAGCATTCCAAAGCCCCACCGAGGTCTCAGACACAGCGGAGCAGAGCTGCAAACTTTCTCTGCTCAGTGCCTGCTGCCACCGCCTCGACCCCCGTCCAGGCTCTGCCAGCAACAGACTTGCGGTGCATCTCCTCACTTCCTTCTTGCCCAAACGTACAGCGAGGACACCTGGCAGGGCTGCAGCAGCCCAAGGCAACTCGCATGCAGGCAGAGTTGCCCCGATGTTGCCCCCCAGCCCCTGATGTTGCCCCTCTCAGCAACTGTAGCCCAGTGCATTTACTACCCCCTGCACTTATATAGCAACGCTACTGATCCTACCTAACATTGTTCCTAATTGCCTTCCTGCACAGACACAAAATGGAAAGCAGAGAGTTGCCAATATTCTTTAGCCTCAGGGGAAAGAGTTTAGTTAGCAGTGGATCTCAGAACTAGCGAGCCAAATGTTCAAGGAAAGGAGGTCAAATGAAGGTAAGAGATGGACAGATATGCCACATAAGATCAAACAACAGGAAGCTCTTGGGTACAGTTTAATGTGGTAAGATGGAAAGGGCTGAATGTCACATACTGAAACCAAGTACCGGATCTTGGACTGTCACACTGCCCAACATGGTGTCCTTACCACTGCAGCATGGGTGAGTGCTTCACCATGGGTCAGCATGATGTACTCTCTTGACATCAACAGAAGAGGGCTAAATTTGTGAGCGGCAAATTGTGTCACAGACAATATTTAGGTGCATCTGTCAATGCTGTCTTTACACACAGCCAGCCAGGCTTTACTATTTTCCCTCCAGCCACCCTTTCTCTACCAAACTACCACATAACGGGCAGTTCAAATAAGTTTTTGGCGTGGGGGGGGGAAAGACTTACTTATTCAGAATAAATATGCTTAGGATTGTGCTGTTAATGTATTATTTAAGGACATTGTATTAAAATATTCTGTATTTTATACATTTTCTTCATTTCATAGATCTCTGCTTTGTTGTCGCTCTTGACCCTTCAGGATAGGGTGAGACAAATTTAAAATAAGTATACAGGTGGGCTCACAATATCTGCAGATTCAGGACCTACAGATTTTAGTATCCGCTTTCCGGTTTAGTATCCGGTTGGACCCACATGAACCCTCTGGTGACAAGGGGAGCTGTACTCCCTTCACCTCTGGAGGGTATTCTGAGGGCCGGGGAGGCTGTGCATGGCTTCTCTGGCCCTCAAAATGCTCGGTCATTTCCAGTTTTACAAAAAAAACACAAGTGACTTTTTCATAATACCAGAAGTGACCTTCTAATCTAAGGCTTCCTGAGGGCTGGGGATGCCATGCATCCTCCGAAAGACGGGGCCCCCATACCTGCGGATTTCATTATCAGCAGGTTTCCTTATCTGTGTGGGGTCCTGGAACAGAACCCCTGCAGACAATGGGGACATCCCTTTATATCTAAAATTCATTCAATGATACATATTGTATGGTATCAATATAAATGATACATAAGGGAGTTACAGTAAGCGGGGTGGGAGATCTTATGTTTGAATATCTGTTTTATACTTTTAGCGCTAACTTTAGCCTGACTTTGAAAAACTAAATGTAGTTTTAGCTTATTTTAACCTTTTGACTTGTTCCTATTTCTATTTTATCCCATTTTAGGATATAAGTTTAGTTTTATCTAGTTGGAGCCAATGTAAATCATGTAGCTGTTTTAGAAGTGCAGTATTGATTTTATTCTTTGCTAGCCTGAGAACATAATAAAGACTTGATTTGATTAGATATAAATGATACATTTATGAAGAGATACATACCCTTCATAAGACCAAAATAGTTATATACTAACAAAAAGCACATAAGTAGTTGGTTTGTTTTACTCCTCTAGCCTTTGGTCATACCGAGATCGAATCACACATACAGCCCTGTTCTGTTCTGTGCTGGAACAGGCAGGCCAGACCTGAGCTTTATCCAGCACATAGTTGGGGCTGGCTGTGGCACAACACAGGGCAAAGGGAATCACTTTCCCTTACTCCATGTTGTGTGGTAGTGGCCTGAATGGGACTACTCGGATCTCTGCCACATAAAGAGAAAGGCCGGCATAAACCCATCCACTGGCACAGCGGGGGCCCAAATCAGCCTCCAGAGGCCAGCACACTGATGTGCACCAGTCTACCTCATCCCATGCTGGTGCAGAAATGCCTTACGGGATTTACAGCACTCAAGCCAGCCAGCCATACAGCACTTTGGCAACACCCAGCGCAAGGGATTTGCCTGGCCTAGGGCACAATTTGGATCGCACCCATAGATATTATCTGCACAAATATTAAATATGAAATTCAGACACAAGCTCCAAATACAGAATATTTAAATTTATAACGTACCAAGTAACTATTTCAGTCAATGTAATTTTTAGTGGATTTTCTCAGCTAAAAAGACAAATGCATGGATTGCATAATCTTCAGTGACCTAACCTCAAGCAGAACAATTAGATTTTTGAGGGGCTGACTCATGAATAATTCTGCCAAGGTCAGCCATTCAAAATGTAAGTGCACCTCTGCATTCAAAGGGCTGAACAGAATAAAATACAGATACACAGGCATAATTTGTCAGTGTTTTGAAAAAACACTGTTTCCTTACAGTGGGATTTATCCTAAAGCTTCCTTCCTCTTGAAGATGGAACTCTTCTCCAGAGAACGGAAACCTTAGGATGCAATCTATTGCTTACAGCCCATTCCAACGTTTGTGATTTTTCCCATTCTGCAGCAAATTTCTGTATATGCTGGTAAGAATCGAACCCAAACTACACTTTGGTCTACTGAAAACAGTGGACTTAAAGCCCAATCCTGAGCTATGTGTGCTGGCTTACCGCTGGTGCACACTGTTGCAAATATGCTGTGAGGCAAGTTTGCAAGGCTTAGCGCTGACCTAGTGCCAGAGCTAGCCCAACACCAGTTGGCACTGGGCTAGTGCCAGTGGAAAGCCGGTGCACCCCCACTCTGCAGTTGTCCAAACCACCAGGCAGTGGAGACATAGGTGGAGTGTGGGGGGAGGCGGGGAGGAGGTGTTCCGGGATGGGGCGGAGGTGGAGAGAGGGCATTCTGGGGGAGGGAGCAAGATGGGAGGAGGGCAGGACTGATGGAACTCAGCTCCACTGGATCCTAAGCTCCGTGTCGGACCACGTGACCTAACATGGAACTCTTTGATTCTGTGACAACTCCAAAGCTGCTGTAGAATTGAGTAGCCCCATTGTGGGGCTACTTCCTTTACTTGGGGGAAGGGGACGAAAGTCCTCTTCTCCCTAGGGGGCGGTGGTGGCTATCTGAGATGTGCTGGATGCTGTGGTAGCCATTTTTTGTGCCACGGCAACCCCGTGCTCCAGGCACCTCAGGATTGGGCTGTTACGCATGTCTAACTTTGTGTGGGCCTGTGGTCCAAAATACTTGCCAGTTTTTTTGGTCATCACAATATGCCTACAAAGCTGATGCAACCCCTTGATTTACCATGCTGCATCAGTGTAGCTACTGGCAAGTCCCTTCCCTTCCTTGTTAGCACAGGAACTTTAAACAAAATGTACTGTCAGTGAATCTCTGCAGTTCGGGGAGGGGGGTACCAATAGGCATGAAGATACAACATCTCTTACATTTTTAAACAGCTGTTCATGAATTTCTAAGGCAAAAGATATACCCTCTGCAATGCAGGCAGCATATCTGGAATGTATACTGTTACTGGCACTTACGTCTCAAGTTCTTGCAGAAATATTCCTCTTTCTCCTCCATCCTTGCAGGAATGTCAACAGTGCCAGTGACATCATCATCTAAACCAGGGGTGTCAAACATAAGGCCCGGGGGCCGGATGCGGCCTACAGAAGCTTTTTATCCAGCCCTCGGGCTCCCAGCTGCTGAGCAGTGCTGAGGTGTTACTGCTAAAAGAGCAGCCCCCGCGAAAATTGGGCTCTCCCATATCTTGAACTATGATAAAGATTTGTGTGTTTTCTCTTTTGTCATTTGAAGTTAATGAATTCCTAAGTGAGAAAAAGTGCTAATTTTTGGGTATGAGTTGTTTAATGACATCACTTCCTGCCTAATGACATCACTTCCGGCCCTCAGCAGGCATCATGAATGCCATTCAGCCCTCGGTATGAAACGAGTTTGATACCCCTGATCTAAACTGTGATGTCCTTAGACGGCTGCTTCCAAGGTAGCCCTGGGAATGTCCATTTACCCTCCCCCCACGACTGGTGTCATGGTGTCATCCCAGATGACAGAGAAGTGGCACATGCAAAGTTGGTCAGCCTTTGTATAGCACGTCTTTATTTTGCTTGTTAACAAGAATGATCCTTTTTCTTTCTTCTTCGGTGTGTCTCTTTTGGTGTATGTGGTGTATTTGGTTTGCTTTTTCACTCAATGTCTATTTCTCACAGGGTACTTTGTAACCATGCCTTGAGAATTGTTGGCACTGCAGGGCTGATTTCCAAAATGCAAGTACATAACAACTGTGTTCACTGTTTAAAACTGCCTCTTGTGACAAGGATTCCACTTATTAGAAGAACAAAACTCCATAAAAGCGAGTGCCAATTTTTGAAATCAATTTGGAAAGTCACCATAAACTGATGCTGTCTCCTCGACTTCTTGTGATGGCAACTCCATATAGTCAGTGGTGTCGCTAGGGTTTGTTTCACCCAGTTTGGGAGACTAGTATGTCACCCCCATGCTGGACCTACTCCCATGCAGTGGGTGGGGCAACGCCATCACTATCGCCCCGCCCCTTCTGGTTTTTTGGTTATAACATTTGATAAAGATATTTCAATGTGATTTGTTCCATTGCATTCTGCATGAAGTTATGCATTGTATGATGGTATTAGCTGAAAACACAAAGATTTTAAAAATTTTGACCAGTAGTGGTGTCACCCCCCCATGTGGGTCACCCGGTACGGCCCGCAACCCCCCCCCCCCCGCAATGCCATGGCACATAGTAAAAATGTAAGATATCACATCAACATAGTTACTAGCAACATTTGTATGCTATGAAGGTGGAGTGGGGGAAAATAAAGTTCTTGAGCCACGATGGTCTGGTGTTGTGGGAACGGAACTCAGACCTGCAAGATCCAGGTTTAAATCTCCGTGCAGCCATGAGGCTTCCTGGGTGACCTTGGGCCAGTCACTATCTCTCACCCTTGCCTACCTCACAGGGTTGTTAGTACAAAAGGAGAGGAGGAACTATGTACGCCACCCTGAGCTCCTTAAAGGAAGGGTGGTATAAAAATGTGAAAAAATAAGTGTGAAGAAATTATGGCAAGGGTGCCAAGCACTTGAGCCAAACCTACATCATGGGTAAAGCTATCTTGCTTTTCCTTCTGTGTCAGCCAAGCGGAATGGATGTTGATGAAGGCAGATATGTAAAATACAAAATATCTGCAAATTTACTTAACTTCCACAGATTGGAATTGAAGGCAAAATTCAGATTTTTTATTTTGTTACCAAAAGATTAATATGGAGGGAAAGATGACAGCATTGCTGGTCAGACTGTAATTGCTGCATGCCAACAAGATTATTTAAGGATTTGCAGAGATTTTTCTCTTAACAATATTCTACGTTCTGGTGTAAGAAAAAAGTGAGGATTATACAGTCACTTTTTCTTTTTTTTCCAGCTGGCTAATACAAACCGAACACGATTTACAATGAGGCTATTAGGCATCGGTTTTGCAAAGGCACCCCCTGATGTGTTGACAGGTGGCAAGATACTAAATGTGGGACTGGGAAAGCTGACAGGGGATTAGGCAGTGTTCCTGCCATTATTATCAACCTTTCATGGGTGAGTTTTGCCAAGGTATTATTTTGAAAAAAAAAGGTTAACTATCTGACACAAACCAACCAAAGAAAATCCAACTAAAGTCGTTCAACCCAGAGTAGTACAATAGCTTTTGCCTCTCAAAATCCCCAAGTGGACAGGAGTAGATAATTGCCAAATGGGCCATGACCCATGCTTTTTCACAGTACATTTCTTGAAGATCTTTAACAACCTAATCATTAAAATGCCCTTTTCCAGTCTATTTTTATTATTTTATTTCTAATATAAGCTTGCAAGTATACAGAGCCTCCCTAAATGCTGGGGATAGACAGTACACAAATACATTTTTTTTTCAAAGAAAACTCAATCCATTCATGAGAGCAGATTCTATTCTATCCACCACTAACCTGTCCACCATTCTCCTTGTGTCTTCATGGTTACAGTAATTGTATCTAGAATCTAGTCTTCTCCCTTCTATTAACACAGAGGAGATTATGTGTATCCATGCACACTTTTCAAAAAATGCACTGATTTTGCTATTGCTGTTCTACAGTTATCATGGAAAGCTGTAACATGGTAGGGGCCACGATTTCACTCACTACACTTAACACAGTGAGATTCCCACTGCCAGTGGGCAGGGCTGATCTTCCAGTGAAGGTAACTGAAAGGCTCGCATTGAGTGTCAAATTGGGGAAGCAGCAAACCGACCAGGAGTGCTCTGTACCTACCTGTCCATGCTCTATCCTACCTGTACAATACCTGTCCATGGCCCCTTCTAGCCCACTGCTCATGGCACCACTCCAGTCAGGGTTCCGATCCACTGCTCACTTTGAGTGAGTGGGAGAAGGAACTGGGCAGCTGCATCCCTCTTCTTCCTCTAGCACACTCGAGGAAGAAGGGATGGGAAGAACTCTATCATGGCTGCCTTAGAAAGCAGCCATAGGGGTTGGGAGATGAAGAGATGGAACCCCTTCCATTTGGCTCATCTTGACACAGTCTCCTTGCTTTGTTCCAGTCCTGTAGAAAGAACAGAGACTGGGAAAGGACTCCCATCTGGCATGCCCCATATTTCTATGGCTAGTGGCTACCATTTTTGTTCAGAACCCACTTCAGAGTGATGCTACATGATGATCTACTATTAGTTGAGGGGGGAGTATGGGGAAAAAATGGTGACCAAGAGCTGGCGGCTACAGTGGGAAGCACTGCTGCCATTACTACAGGTAGCGGCACAGAAATAAAATAAAGCAGGTGATAGGTTTGGAAACATACCCCATCCCAGTGGCATAGCTACAGGAAGGTGGTGTGGTAAGTATTGTATGTGCCGCAATGCTCCGTGTAAGTGGTCTCTCCCACTCACCATCAGAGCCATTCTGCATAGCAACAGCAATGTGCCTGTGCATTACCGTTGCTGCCCAAAATGGTTCCAAAGGTTAGTGGGTGAAGTGGCTTACATTACATTGTGATGCATTAGATGCATTGCATTAGACATTAGATGCATTGTAATACTTTTATCACACCACCCCCTGTAGCTACACCACCGCCCCATTCCCAATTTTGGGCTGAAAGTACTCAGTGAAGAGCTTTTGGCTCAGCCATATCAGTTGCCATAGTTTATTGCAATCCAACTTTCTGTTACTCTTAGTATTGTAAAAGTTTTTATTTCAGGTCCTTGAGAGGCTTTGCAAAGTCATCCGTTCTCATAGCTGTGGCTCGGTTCTCGCCACCAGTTTCCTCACAGCATTGCTAAACGGCATTTTTAACTTATCCTTTGAATTTTGAGACACCTTCATGTTGGCACTGTTAGGACACTGTCAGCAGCATAATTAAACAGCTACCTCTAACTCACGTAGCCACAATGTAATCTGACAGGAAAAAAGTTCTTCATTCCAATTAGAATAAGAAAAAAGGAAGGGGACAAATGGGGGGGGGGGGCAGCCTTAAGCCAAACATTTCTGTTATTGTTTGTGTACCTGAGTCAAAGTCTGAATATTAATGTCCTGGGCTTGAGAGGCTGAGACAAGCTTCTTTGTGCTGCACAATTCAAGAGCTTTATTTCACTTGACAGAATTTTTTTTTTTCCTACTAGCTAAATATTTTGTATACTGAGTTAAATGCACTGAGGTGTTATTTAAACACATTGTGATTCTGCTCCATTCAGTTAAGGAGGCAGATATTTCACAGTGCAGATGACTGAAGAAAAAAAAAAAGCTATCAGCTAGGAGGACATCTCATATACAAAGACAAATGTAGTAAGGCGAAGAGCATTTGGAATGGATGTCAAAGAGGAATGAAAGAATAATTAGGAGAAAAAAAATGTTACTTTGCATTTGTATCATGCTTCTGAGTATTCAATGCACTTGCACACATTATCTTGTTGCAGTTCTTATGACAGCCCTGTAGTGGTTCAATGTAATTCCCATATTATTACACATGGTAAACTGAGGCAGAGGGAGAATGGTTGCAACCTTCAATTGAGTTCATGGAAGAGGTGAGAATCAAA
The DNA here is from genome assembly GCF_035046505.1 of Tiliqua scincoides. Lineage (NCBI taxonomy): Eukaryota > Metazoa > Chordata > Lepidosauria > Squamata > Scincidae > Tiliqua > Tiliqua scincoides. The sequence continues at coordinate 15,914,043 of NC_089826.1, read as the reverse complement.
TGGGTTCTTCCTGAATCAGTTGCTTAGCTGTATGTCTTAGGGCATAATCCCAACCAAATTTCCTACACTGGCATAGTTGTGCCAGGGGGGCATGTGCTGCATCTTGCAGTTGGGGGGGCAGTTGGGGGCAGTCATGGAGGCCAGCTCAAGGTAAGGCAGTGTTTGTTCCCTTACCTCGGAGTTGCATTGCCCTTATGTCAGTGCTGGAAAGTTGGTTAGGATTGCGGCCTTATTCTGCTTGCTTAGAAATTTTGCTTGTTTCTTAATTAGGCTAATAAAACCCATTTCCTTCATCCGTTGGAATGCTCACTACTTCCATATCCCATCTATATCCATTGCCTTTGGCAAAAAAAAACAACAACAATCTACTGAACCTCAAATTTTGCAATGTAGGAGATGACATCAACAATAATAATTTATTATTAACTACACTTACACCTTGCCTGTCTACTTTGGAGGATGTACAACATGATACTCTTAGGGTTCCTAAGTGGCCTGACATCCAGGCACAGATCAGACCCAGACATGCGTAGCTTCTGCAAGCTCACCACAGGCCATTCTCTGGGAGATCATCTAAAGCAACCTCACAAAGAGCCTCACAAAAAAGACTAGCTCACGGATATATTTTTCCAGTGCTGCCTGTACTCATCTACCTGTTAGTTATTTGGGGTACACCGATGGCCTGAAAGGAATGACCTGTGCGTAGTCCATTGTACAAAGCCTTTCCCTGTTTTGCAGATGGGCAAGTTCAGCGCAATTGGACTTGAAAACGTGACCTTCCTCTCTTTCAGCTTCTGTCCCTGCTGTCACACAGATGGGGTGGGGACATCAGGGGAGCGTTTAAAGAGAATTCCGACACACGGCACACACACCTGCAGCAGCTCCATTTTTTCCTGCAGAGCTACAGCTGGCTTTTTGAAGGGAAAGATTCATGACTTTGTTCTTTTCAAGTGGTAAAAATGCTCTGGGTGACTCAGAAAGTCTGTCCGTTAACAAAAAACCCATGTTTTTGTGACTTGGACTAGTCACCTGACTTGAATTTCCATCCCTGCTGCCTTGTCACCCAGAGATCATTTTTACTTACCAGAAGCAAAGAGGAGAGTAAGGGCACAATCCTAACCAACTTTCCAGCACTGGCCTAGCCGCAATGCAACCCCAAGGTAAGGTAACAAACATGCCCTTACCTTGAGGAGGCCCCCTTGACTGCCTCCCCACTGCAAGATCTAGTAGACGCCACATTAGCACAGCTATGTTAGTGCTGGAAAGTTGGTTAGGATTGCACCCTAAATATTTGCAAGCTTGATCCAGGTCCCATGTAGTCTATGTTAGATGAACAACACTGAGGTAGAAAGGAGGAAATGTTCCTCCTTTCCATGAAACATGAAAAGGAGAGATGTGTGGGGCAGCAATCAGGTGGTAGAGGAGGAGAATCTTGTAATCACTTGTCACAAAAGGGGCTGACCTAATTTTAAGATGCTTAATGTTGGTTATTTGATGCCAGCACATGATATTGTTTATCCTTCAGTGGGAAACTGACAAGATAGGCAATTGTGTTTCTGTCCGTAAAAACAACCCAGTACCATGTATGATGCATTTAGAAATTAAAGAACAGTACCCTGGAAGTCTCTTACGTTGTGCTACACTGATTGCTTGGCTCATCTACAAGACCCATCAACCTTCGGTTGACAGTTTCTGATACCCCTTTCTATTCTACCGCTGTCTCTTATATGAGCCTCTTGAAAGAAAAAAGAAAAAAAAAAACCACGTTTCCCTCCCAGGTATATTACAAGATTTGCAAACTAGTTCAGAAACATTTATGGTCAATTTTGCCCTGCTCATTCTTTAAGCATGTACATCTCATAAGAACATAAGAACAGCCCCACTGGATCAGGCCATAGGCCCATCTAGTCCAGCTTCCTGTATCTCACAGAGGCCCACCAAATGCCCCAGGGATATCTCAAACATATTCAGTCTCATAATATGTTCTGCCAGTGTTTTGTGAGTACATTTTGGTACTCTTTTTCACTTTCCATTTTTATGTGGTCGAGTCTCGGGTGAGTCTTTGTTGACGAGGCAATATAAATGAAGAGGAGAGTTGTGACTCTTTTAAATCTTTTTTCAGCTTGCAGTTCTTCTGTTATCATGAGATTCCCAGCAGGATAGGACTTTATAATAGCCTTTCTTTTTCACTTTCAACCTTCTTCTTTCTGAGCTCCTATCAAATGTCACCACATCAAGGATGCATCGAGTACTCTAGCACGTGGATTTTCAATACAGAAAAAAATCAATAGCTCCAAAAATAGTTTATCTTGGATTTGACAGGACTGAAGAAAACCATTCCAAAACTCTGAACTGGATGGAGTTTTGCAATGTAATTGCCAATATACAAATGTAAAATATATGATACAATCTAGAGGTGCATTGAGAATTTATGTCCCAAGTATTTCAATGGGATTTGAAGATGGCTGAATGATATATATGAATGACTAAATAAATGAATTTTTAATTACAAAACTGAATAAAGTAATTAAATTTAAAAAATTTTTCATTACCTTCCCCTTCAGTCTTGTACTGAAGACTCCTTGACAGTTTATTGTACAAATGTACAGGTGCAGCCTATTTATCCACGGATTTTTAATCTGCTGATTTGTCTTAACAAGAATGGGGTGGGGGAACCAAAAGTCACACACACCTTTGCCCTGCGCTAGAGTCTCGTCTCGCTCCATTTCCAGGCAGCCCAAAACACTGCAAAAAGGCTCTGCCTCGCCTAGCAGGGAAATAGCCCTGATGCCCTGAAAGTGGTTCCCCTTGCAAAGGAACAGTAACACTCCTGAAGCCCCTGAGCCAGCAAAGAGGTTGAAGAGGGGAGGGAGGGCCCAAAAATCTCAGTAGTCAGAACATGTGCAGCAAGGTGGAGCTCTCTCTCTCTCTCTCTCACTCACTCACTCAAGGGCAGGTGTCGTAGCAACAGAGGGGATTGCTTTAAAAAACCCAGGGAGTGTTTTCCAAATCCCCCCCCATTGAGATGGTGCAGGCAATCACCGACACAAGCAAGCCCCCCCCCCCATGGTGCAGGCTATCATGGACACAAGCAAGCCTTCCCACCAAGCAAAGCATGAGATATAGCCTACAATCCTCTCCACACTTTCCTGGGAGTAAGCCCCATTGACTACAATGGGGCTTACTTCTCAGTAGAAACGCATAGGGCTGGACTCTTAAAAGATCAGCATCCTATGTGAAAGAAGCTGGGCAGCTGGCAATGGGGAAAGATGAGTACGGAGCAGAGGAGAGGGGATTGATAACAGCTGCCTTAGTTTCCTTCCATCCGGAAGTGTCAGGCTGCAGTGTATTTGCATAACTCTATGGAATTTAGCACAACACGTTTTTTGTTAATTGCGCCGAGTCACGGACTGGAACTAACGCAGATAAATAGGCTCCACCTGTATTTTGAAAACCTCTAGGGAAGGATGTTCCACAATCTCCGTAAGCAACTTGTTTCAGTGACAGAGTACTTTCACAGTTATGAGGTTGTTTGATTCAAATACAGTGAGTCCTCTTTATGGGGGTTGATGGGTTTGGAACCCCCTTTATGGGTTTGGAACCCATTGATTTCACCCACTGCAGTTCTGAAACTGTGGCTGAGGACCTGCTGAGAACCTCCCAGACACGACTGGAAACTTGTTTTGGTCATGTCCGAGGGCCTCAGAACGGCTCTGGATGTGACCAGAACCCACAGATTTAATTATTGTGGGTTTCAGTATCTGCAGGGGGGGGGCGCAGCGGTCCGGGAATGGATCATCTATGGATACTGAAGATGAACTTGATTGAATTGCAATCCAGAGAGTTGCACTGTAACTTTGAAACTTCGAACTGGACAGGAGACTTCTGCTACTGCCTTATCTTGTTCATACTACCCCTGGTCTTTGTACTCCATCTCCTTTCTACACCTGCTGGTGCTCCTGGAGTCCAGCATGCTGCAGCTGGTGGAGAGGAGAGCTGATGACAGAATTTGGGAAGGAAGGAATATAAGAAGCTGAGGCTGCTGTACCTTCTGTTTAGCCCAGGAGTTCTAAAGTTATAATACAAATCTTCAGGTGGCAACAAGACAACCTTATTCATTCTAATGAGTAAGTTAAACCTTTTCTGTGAGCAAAAAACCCAGGCTGTTATTGTAACCTCTGTGGATATGATGAAGATCTGTTTGCGCTCCAGTTGTAGATGAAAACAGATCTTCATAACAGAAACATAAATTCACATTTTTAAAAAATCTTGATAAAATGCTGTATCTTTCCTGGAAAAAAAAGTTTTGATTTTTTTGTTTGAAATGACAAGAAATGGCTGTTTAAGGAGCAGAGTAAAGTACTGCTAAGCTCTGTGTTTGGCAGAAGTGGACTGCCATAAAACCAGTAGCGCAGTTACAGGGTGGTTGGTGCGGTAAGTACTGCAGGTGTCACAACACACTGCATAAGTGGTCCCTCCCATTTGCTGTCATAGCCATTCCAGGTGGTGAAATGCAAAGCACAGGAGAGGCTGAATTAAATGGCAACAAAAGCATGTTGCAGTTCACCGCCTGGAATGGCTCTGACGGCGAGTGGGAGGGGATGCTTAAATGGTGCATTACGGTGCCGGCAGTACTTACCGTGCAACCCCTCCCATAGCTACACTACTACATAAAACACATGCCAACTTTAGTACACAATGACTATTTTCCATGTTGTTACAACTCCTGCACCCTAGGTAGCAGAATACTGTTTGTATAGCAGCTGGAGGAAAAAGATGCACCACAGCTCTTACCTTTTGAATGCCTGCTTGGGATTCCTGCACATTATTTTCAGAGCCATTGCTTCGGTTGATCATTTGCCACAGTTTGGAATACATGTTGTTCTTTTCAAAAGGATTCATCCCTTTCACTCGAACGTGCTCATAGACGGCAGAGTCCAACACAGTGCCATAAGGGATATCGGTCTGCCTGGAGAGATCCTGGAGAGACCTGAAGGGTTGGAGAAGATTAAAATAAATAAATAAAACACAAAAGACATGATTTCACATTTCCAGGCCACTGGCAAGCAAAGGCCAACATGTATGACGACAGCTGTCAAGTTGTTTTTATTTTGTTTTATTACGTTCTTAAAAGTCAAAGCAAGGCGAGGAGAATTGCCTTTATAGTTTAAGGCACTAGGGAAACTATGGAGCTGGAGGAACAAGAGAAGAAAGATAATGGATTTTTTAAACAAGAGAGACCTATGAGAAGCTGGGCATACCAGGCATTTTCTTTTAAAGGGCAAAGCAGGAGAGGGGGAAGAGAGCTTTAAGAGGTGTTATAGATGTTATTTAACTTATGTCCCACCTTTTGAATTCAAGGATCACCTAAAGATGCTCACACAAACATAAAAACTACAGGCGTGTGCCGCTTAACAACCATTATGATTGCATATATGATGGTGGTCACAGCACAATAAAGAGGCTCTTCGGGAGGTAATTGCATGTCCTATACCCTGCAGCAGAGTGTCTGTTAACACCACAAAGAGGTTCTTAATGCAAAGAAGAGACTATCTATCTCCAGAAGCCTGTGCAGCCAGCTAGTGTCTGGCAAGGAGTGTCTGTTTACACAGCAATGGTAATAGATTGGACTGAATGTTCACTTAATGACCTAATCGCATAACAATGGGAATAAGAGAAGGTATCCCCATCGTTAAGTGGTACACACTTGTATTTAAAACCACCATAAATGGTTAAAAATAATAAAAGTGAACTAAATTGTAACAGTATAAAGCATTCTTCTTCTTCATAAGGGGTGTGTGTGTGTGTGTGTGTGTGTGTGTGTGTTTTACCTGGCACAAATTTGATTTTACTTTAAATAAATGATTTGTGTTTAAAGCCAAAAGCAGTCAGCCCCCTCCCACGATCCAGTTCAGAACTGAAGCACAAAGGTTGAGGTATGGATTAGTCCTCCCTTCCACACATTATTTCCCTGCTGGAATCTGATCCTAAGGATGCTGTTTGCCTCAATTTGCTTCAAATTTACCCCACAAAACTGCTGTTTGCTACAGTCTCTGGGTGGGTGGCCAATAGAATCTCACTTGGGTCTGGCTGTTTGCATAACTGTGTAAAAGATTGGCTGCACAATGGTTTTAGGCACACCATTTTCCTCTGCTCATGGCAGCAGGACTGGTCCATCCATACGGCTAACTGAGGCGGATGCCTCAGGAAACAAAATGGCAGGGGACGCCCACCTCTCTCTGCCCATTTCCATCCAAAGTACTTCCTCCTTCTCCCATGCAAGACTAGCCCACCACTCTCCTTCTTCCACTCTTTGTTTTCCAATCCAGGGAGTGAGAGAAGTAGAGGCTGGTATGTCACCAGGTAAAGAAGGCAACATTTGATATACAGCCTCAGATGTCAGGAGGTCTTGCACCAGCCCTGCATTTTAGGGATGGCTCATCAGGAGCACAGAGTGTGGCTACTGATGGGACATAAAAACAGGTCCTTTGAGGCCTATGCAACACATTCTCTTGCTGTCCCACCACAAGCAAGCAGTGATGATATTCCTGTTCAAGAGCATTTTCACTTCATCAATAAAGTTTTAAAGATTATCATATTAAGTTTTAATGTGGTCAGATGACCACAAGGTGACTTTAACATATTAATTTTCTGTGGTGAATTTGCATCTTAAATATGATGACTTTGTGAGGGCTAGTGTGACCCATGTCAGGAAAACACCTTAAAAATTAGAGTTTGTCCTGATGTGGTTTACTACAAGTGTATTGCCTCCCCCCACCCAAAAAAGGTTTAAAAATGCACTGTTTGAGATAGCCTTTTTATATAAGCAAGCTCTTATATTTTAAGTGCAATGATCACAAAGCCTGATTTTGCAATCAGGGGGACAGAGAAGGGACAGAGAAGAAAGGTGATTATTGAAGGGTACGATTTGTGGAACTAGTGACCCAACCCTACTTGGGCCTTGCGCCACCAGAATGCTCATTCCACTGGCATAAAACCCTTTGCAGCAGTTGCAAAAGGCAATAAGCCATTTGATGTGGCCTGGTCACTGCTACAAGTGGTGAGCAGCTGGTTCTGAATGCCAACAGACTGGGGACCCCTACTAGTGCCAATAAGTTGACAAAGGCGGGGGGGAGGGAGGCAGGGAGGGGACAAAGAGGAGGATGAATCAGGCCCAGGAAGAGAACAATATTGGCAGTGGCAGCACACACTCACTGGCGTTCCTGGAGGGGGGCCAAATGCTAAGTTTTGCAGGCTTCCATACGCCAGTATAAAGCAGATCCTCCCTCTTGTCTTAGAGCCAGTCACAAATGCACACTGTGCACACACCGATGGCCCAGCATGGGCAAGGCAACAACCACCAGGTAGTGTAAAAGTCAGCAGTGCGATCTTGGGAGTGCCATTGCCACCCCCTCCCTCAGAAAGAGTTATGAGGTCCAAATTCTCCTGGAGAGTTGGGAACCTTTGCATTTATCCATGACCAAAGCAAATAGAAGACAGGCTACAATTACAGCTCAGACGGCAGAGTTCCAATGTCTTTCAGACAACTTCCAATGTTCAGTGAAGGAGGGGTGTGCAACTGCACCCACCAGCTCTGGCCCAACTTCTATGTATTCAGCTGAAAGTTGAAACAGAACCTATACATGTATAGCTGCATAGGGCTCTCTTCAAAATGAGGATAGGATCTGGCATGTGTGCCACCGAAATCTACCCCCTCCTTCCCTCAAAACAGCCCCCTTCCAACTCTGCTCCCTGCCCCAATCCTCCTGGCCACGAACATTTCCCACTGTCACCATACGTGCTCTGGTGCTGCCAATGGAGCTTGCATGGGGCCCCCAGGCATTTGCGCTGGTGGTCTCACAGCACATGACAGCAATGCGCCTTTAATGACATCTTAAGGTGACTTAGGATGATGGATTGTCAGATCTGTCTCTGTAAGCCCTCAATAAGATCAGGCTGTCAGAGTCCAACTTTATCTCCTTTCAGTCATCCTTTGCCTGCCTTTCACATCCACACTATTCTACTACCTTTGCTTTTCAAATTCCTACCAACACTCAGTGTGAAAGTGGAAGGAGGGGGGAAAGGAGTAAGAAAACATTTTCTAGAAATCAGTAACCAATATGCATTAATTACACTAGAATAAGAGTATGTACGGGGTATTTCAAAACAAAACATAAGTTGTCAGGCATTGAATATAGCATAGTAACATGAAGCCTGGCTCTGCACGTCTCTCACATCATCTGCATGGGAGATTGCAGAAGGAAGGGCTGGCCAAAATTGCTCCTCCTCTATTCCTGGGAGTAATGTTAGGATCAGTCCTGTACTACTCCAATACACATTCACTGAATGCCGGATGTCTTGAAAAGACCTAGATTTTCTTCAGAAATACAGGTCAAATAGTCTTTGGGCCTGATTCTATCCAGCTTTCCAACACTGATGCAGCCACAACCCATCCCCAAGGGATTTCTTTACAAACATTCTTTACAAACATTTCTTTACCTTGAAGAGGCCTCCGTTACTGTTCCTCCACTGCAGCATCCCACGCATGCCCCATTGGCATGCATCAGTGCTGGAAAGTTGGATAGGATTAGGTACCATTCATGTTTCCATGAATTCTATGTTACTTATATATAAGCAGGTCAAACAGAGATGATGCGCGACATCGTATTTTCATATCTTAATTTTAATAAAATGGAGTTTTCTGGACTTTTTATCAGTTTAATAGCCTTCCAGCTTCTACAGCTTTTTCTCAGTGTATTTGCAACATATCCCAATAGTTCATTTTTTTATAGACATATGCAAAGTAAAAAACTTTATGGATGGGATTCTGAAATGCCACTAACACCAAATCAATTTTCAGATGGTCCCTAAGAGTCTGCAGACCCAATGTTTTTCCCTCTATTTACCCATCCTTGTGGACCTCTTAACCAGGCCTTTACTTTTTAAAATGACATTCATTAGGCTTTCTGAAGGACTACAGCAATCTAACACCCAGGACCCATTAAGGCGCCACTGGCGCAAATTAGCTTTATGCAAGTGCACAAATCTAACTGATGACACTTAAGGACAGATAAAAGGGCTAGTTGTGTGCAATCTTTTAAAAAAGCCAACAGTAAATTACAAAATGCCCATTTGCACACCAGAAAATGGAAACACAAACCTATAATATGCTGTGGGCTTTAACAGTGGTGGACCTCCCATTCATTCTATGGGGCAAATGAGCTGAATATAAATATACAAACAGTATATTTGTATGATATAAAACGCTGGAAACAGTAATGGGAAAAAAGGTTTTCCTTGCACATTTTTAAATTCCTGGTGTTATCTTTCCATCTCAGCAAAGGCAAAACAAAGCATGGTCACAGATGAGTTTTATTTCATCCATTTTGATAGGGAGACAATAACAGAATGCAATAAATGGCACAAGTTTGTTAATAGAAGAGGACTAAGATATAGCGGTGAAAGAAGCCAGTGACCTACTGACCTACATCTTCACTTTCATGCTGAATACATTATTGAAGACATTATTCTATCCGTAGCAAATCCAAAATGTCTAATTGCCCAGTGCAGGCATAAAGCATGACTCATCAGGACTGGAAACGCTGAAATCCATATAATTAACTGTGATATAAATGCAATAAATTCTGGATCCCATTTGAAGTGCTGATCTTGACCTTTAAAGCCTCAAGCAACTTGGGACCTTAAAGATTTCTTTTGCCACATAAGCCTGCCCAGGCTCTGTGACTGGCCCTGATCGTTTATTCCCTCTGATGCAAATTTGGTCAGTGGGTACTGGAAATGGGGCTTTTCCCATGGTGGTGCTCAGTGGCATTGCTAAGGGGTGCGGTGGGGGGGTGCAGACTGCACTGGATGACACACTCAGGGGGTGTATGTAACACCACTAATGGTCAAAATTGTGAAACATTGGTAATTCCAAATAGCACGATCATGTTATATATCATTTGACGGAGACTTTCCTGCAAAATGCAATGCAGCAAACCAAACTGAAATATCGGTATTCTATCAAACTTTATGAACAAATAACCAAAAAGGAAAACAACTGCCTTGTGTAATAAAAGGTAGATTTCCTCAACTCAAAATTGACCAATGGAACTGATTGTTCTGAGGGCCAAAGAGTGTTATTATGACACAGCAGGGAACCAATAAGGTGTTAGTAGAGTCTCATTTCCATGTACTAGAGGTAATGCTAGAACTCTTATTCAGTTGTGTGAGTGTCATCAAGTTGGCCACTGGGTTTTTTGTTGGTTACTGATTTTTTTTGTGTGTGACCTGTATATTAAAATAAATAGAGTTAATGAGAGTTATACTAATCCTAATGATGCCACTGCATTTAGGTTGTGCATATGATATTGCAATTTATTCTGTATAGTCTGGTATGGGAGTAACACAATGAGCTCTTGGTCTGGATGATGCACTCTAGTGACACCTCTGGTGGTGCCTCATTTAGAATTCCCACCATCAAGCTCATTTCTTCTCTGCTTTAAAGTTGACAATGAATACTTTTCTCATTTGGAAAGTTTTAATTGTTAATTTCAGCTGATGTTTCAATTGACTGCTGTACTTTTTCACTGTTTAATACTGTAATTATTTGTTTTTAAGATTTTCCTCTGCTTGTTGTTAACCACTCCTAGGAGGACTTGTCCTGAAGAATGGGGTAACTTTTATGGCAGGACTAGTATGATAAAAGGTCAAATCTGAACCACTTTGGTCCCTATCTGTCTGACTCTGAGATTAACATCAGAACAACCTGTTGTGTAACTTTAGTAGGCCTGCACTCATACTGGTTTTATATCTGTTTAGCTATCAGGGCTTCTCTAAAGCAGTGTTTCCTCAAACTGTGGGTCGGGACCCACTATATGGGTCAGGAGGCCATTTCAGGTGGGTCCCTATTCATTTCAATCTTTTATTTTTAATATATTAGACTTGATGCTCCCATGGTATGTGACTGTATTTGGGGAAATGTTACAGATCTGTACTTTGAACAAGCTACTATGTATATTCTTTTAACAATGATAGTAAATGGGATTTAGTATGGGTGGGATTGCAGCCTAGGATTCCTAAAAAATTTCCTGCTTGATGATGTCACTTCTGGTCATGACGTCACTTCTGGTGGGTCCTGATAGATTCACATTCTAAAAAGTGGGTCCCGGTGCTAAATGTGTGAGAACCACTGCTCTAAAGAATCCAAGGACCTATAGCTACGCAAGGGAGTTGAGAAATCTTTATTCGATTCGAACCCCACCATCACAGTTCCATGGGGAGAAGACATGACTCCTAAACTAATTTACATTCATGGTACAGATAAGAAAAATGTGAAAAGTTGGAAAATGCCTAGGAAATCCTATCGGAAATGGATCAAATTGATAAACACCTTTTTATCTTACATAATTGGAACAAAAATATGTTAATTTTTGAAAAAGTACCAATTCCATCTGATACAATTCCACATTTGTTTCAGTTTGTTTTATGTTCATTTGTTTTATGTTTGTTCATTTGTTTTATGTTTAGGATACTCCTTGAACTACAGGGATTCCAATCTCTGTTTTGTGCTGCAGCAGCTAAAATGACTGACATAATCTGGATCCTGACTTTTCTAAACTCTCTGCATTTATTTCCTTTGAAAAAAACAACAAACCAATCCTATCCAACTTTCCAGCGCTGATGCAGCCGCAATGCAACCCCAAGGTAAAGGAACAAATGTTCCCTTGAGGAGGCTTCTGTGACTGCCCCCCTCCCACAGCAAGATGCAGCACATGTCATTGGTGTGGCTGCATTGGACCTGGAAAGTAATATAGGATTGGGCCCCACAGCGGCGTTCCTGGGGAGGCAAATGTCCCAGGGTGCCCCACTTATGAGGCCTGTGGGTGCGGCACCACCATCCACACCCTCTGCAGCCAGGCTGGCGCAGCTGGTGGAGCCCTCCAAAGCCCTTCTGCGGGTTGGGGAAGCCTCGAGGCAGAGGCATCCTCTGGCTCTATAAAGTTGTCTGTAGCCTCCGGACGATTGTTAAGCATTACTTCAAGTTTTCTAATGAAAACCAGAAGTAATGCTTGAAGGCCCTCTGGAGGCTTCAGATGCCTTTTGGCAGGCCAGAGGACATTGTTCGAGACTCCAAAACTGACTGGTAAGAAGGGAAATGGCAGTTTCCTGGGGGGAGGGGAGCATTCTGCGGTCCTGGCTCTGAGCAGCATATGGGCCAGGATTGCAAGTGGAGCCCCAATTTTGGCTCTGATAGTTTGTAGTGCTTAAGACTGACTTCCCCAAAAGGTGTTATTTTTTTGGGTACACATACAAAATTCTAAATGCGCGCACACACACACTGTGTATGAAAAAGAACAAGTTGTTTGCTTGGTATGAAATTGCTGTTGGAACATAAGCTGTCTGTGCAGGAGCAATTAGTCACTAAATAATGAGGGCAAACATCTGATTGCTTATTCTGATAGACTTATTTATGATTGTAATTCAGATAAAGCTCTGCCTACACAGTTGTGCTTTCCTTGCACTCTGTTGCTCCAAGGATTGATTCTTATTCAGGGTTAGGAAACAGGACACAGGAAGACAAGTGATCTGATGCCCTGCAATGACAGCCATGTCAGAAGGTAATAATAATAATGACAGCTGGGTGGTTTACGAATCTGGATGAATCAGGTTAAAAGAAGAAAAAAGGACATGGTGGGTTAGAAAAGAGCAGAATTTTGTCCTTCACTGAAAAGAAATACTTCTTGGAATTCTGTCAGCAGTCCTCTCCAACCAAAACTCTGTAATTGGCCTTGATAACAGATTTACTATTCAGAATGCCTAAAAAGAGATGGAGGAATGTCAGTTCTGTGGGGAAGGACCATAACTTCATGTGTTACATGTATGGGGGTCTGTGTCTGCCATCTCCAGTTTTGGCTAGCAAGGCAGGGATTGAACTGCAGCAAAGTAAACAGACAAAGTTGGGCTAGATGGACCAGTGCTCCTATTCAATATCAAGTGACTTCTTTCCAGTTTAAGAAGTATCTCTGCTCACTTCCCCTCTCTTCCTGGGAATTGGGGTGGTAAAGGACTGGGATACCCATTGGATACCTAGGATACTTAGGGATACCGAGTCAGGGGCAGGTGGTCCCAGGTTCCACCCTGGAGTGTCACATGAGGGGATGCATCCAAGATATCATGTGAGGCCATCCAAGATGGCGGCCATAGCCTCTTAGAACGTTGTGAAGAATGAGCTCACACCTGTCACTGCTGCCTCTAAAGGTTTCTTCAAACGCTTAGGCAGTGGTGGGTGCAATCTTGCTGCCTGCCAGCCCCTGTTCCTTCTCCTTTGGAAGGAAGGGGGCAGCAGGCAGCAAGATCACACCTGCCACTGCCTCTAAGTGTTTCTTCAGTGGCTACTTACCCAGAAGTAATTGGTGGTGACATGGTGACATCATCACATCACCACCAATTACTTCCGCATCTGTGTGGTAGGGCGATACCAGGAGCCACCATCCCACACAGCAGACAAGGCAGCTACACTAGTAGGGACACCACCAGTCCTTTTGTAGCCAGAATTTCTTAGTTGAATGGTAGGCATGGCAGTAGTAGCACCAGCATTCATAGGCTCTCCTGTGACTATTAAGAGTCTAACTAGCTGTGAAGATGAATGCATTGTTTGGGCTTCTGTCTCTAAAACATGCTGAAATAGCAGCCATGATGTGTGTCTGCATGCGTGAATGCAATCAGGCGTGTGACCAAACCTCTACAAAGGGGTTGTGTCTCAGTGGCAGAGAACATGTGTTGCATGCAGAAGGTTCTAGGTCTTCTCGACATCTCCAGACCAGTTTGGAAAGCCCCTATCTGAAACCCTGGAAAGTCCCTTATCAGTCACTGTACCCAATCTTAAACTAGACTGACCGATGGTTGTAGTCATTATGAGGTTGCTTCATATGTTCAACCCTTCCCCGCCATGCTGTGGTACCGATGAAAGTCGCTTGCAGAAATTACACTGGCTCCTAATGACCCTTCCCTCCAGGGATTTAAAAAATCCTTCAGGCCAGGGGGAGGATTTCCACTGGAACTACTGTGCCCCCGTGCTGCTGGCTTTCTGTTTGCAGGGAGTTTTAAAGGCAGGGAGGATTCAAAAATGTGACCCTCACTCCCACCCACCATGTGCAATCTGAAATGATGAAATCTTGATGTTTCACCATTTCAGCATTCTCTTGAGTTTCCAAGCAAACAGGAATATTACAAGGGGTGAATGAAATAAAAAGAGAAAGGGCAAATGGAAGGAGAAGACTCTTCTTTGCCTTTCGGAAATACAGGTTGAGAGGAAGGGGACAGGCAGCAAGAGGTAGTCTCTTTTCCCCTCATATGCCCTTTCATTCAAGAGGTATGGTGATGTAGCTGCTGAGATCCTCTCACTCCCATTTCCATTAACAACGGCTGTTTCCCACCATAATTATTTTTTTATGATCATTATATTTTAAGTTGAATTAACAGCCAGCTTGAGGCTTCTGAATGAGGAACAGTATACATTTTTTTTAGTACGGTAAATAAATAAGGTTTAATACCTCCTCACTTGTTACTGGAAAAGGGCTTACAGGAATATTGGAGGTAACATGCCATTGAGTCATGCTTTGAATGATTATGCTGAAAATCCTGAGTGGGAAAAGGAATGTAGCTTTTGCTGGAAGGAAAATGACTATAGCTGAAAGAAGAGATAAGACAATGACTGTTTCTACAAAGTGCACACAAAGATAAGGGCTTCATTAGGAAAAGGGGAAGAGCTCCCCTTTCTACACTGTGGAGAATAGTGGAGCTACAGAACACCTCTTCTTTCATGGTTTATGAGCAAATTTGTATATCAACCAGACCATCCCATTAAAGTCTGCAACAGAGGTCCTGCTCCAGGTGCTGCCACTTGCAGAACAGAAGTGGTTGGTGACGAGAGACGGGTCTTTTCTGTGGTGGTGCCCTGGCTGCAAAGCGCCCTTTGTTTTGCCAAATTCCCAGTCCAAGCTTCACCTAGAGGACCTATGGCCACTTCAGGCTAATAAACTCCCCCAACAATGGCCTTAGTTCTGCACTGCTGAACTCCACCACAGGGGTAGCTTGCCTGTTTGACCTGCAGAGATCCTCCTTCCTCCCCTCTCCTGCCAGCAGCTTCTCCAGCCCCCACAGCAACAACCTGGTCCTCAGCACGTCTTGGGAGTGTTAGCCACACACCAATCTCCAGTGTCTCCGGCAGTCTGTTCCAGCAATCCTCAGAAGTCCATTAGCCCAACGGTCAGTCAGCATTGGCCAGTCAGCACTAGTCCATCAGCCAGTCCCATTAGTTCCTCAATTCATTAATCCATCAGTTTAGTTCTCCCTCCTCCAAGCTTCTTCCTTCTGCTTTCTCATCACTCCAAACTCCTTCCTTCCCTTTTCTTTCCTACAGGTGCTGCTTTTAACACTTAATGACCTGGTTGACTCTAGCGGTTGCAGCTGTCCAACCCTGCAACCCACTGCTAATTAAAGCCCTGGGGTTAAATCTATGCTTGCCTGCCAGAGTACGGGGCCACTGTTGACACCCCACCCTATCTCCTCAAGAGATCTTGTGCATTTCCATTACACCCTTCTCAGTGAAGCCTGGCTGGTGCCAACACTGTTGTCTTTCAGGCATCAGGCGAAGATATTTTACTTCCATCCATAGTGCTGTAGGAGGAAGATGGGCAGCCCAATCCTATGCTGCCACAGTGCCCAGAGGAGGAGCAGCACCAAAATGGCCACTGCTGTATCCTGTGGGCCTGGAACAGCTGCTGGAGTCTCCTTGGGATAAGGAAATGTTTGTTCTTTTACTGCATGTAAAGCTCCAGCTGCCCCAGTGGGTCATCTCAGGGCTGTGCCAGCTATTTTGCTAGTGTAGAACCAAGGAGGTCCATGTAGGACCTCCAGGCTCAGAGGGGGGCATAGGGGATGGCGGCAAAGTGGTCCTTCCTCTGGTCTGCCCTCCCCCTACCCAGTTCCACCCGCCCCATGTCCCCAAAAGCCGAAACATATCGCCGACTGCTCCTGCAGTGTGTCATTCTGGTGCTAAGGTTCAGCGTCAGACCTGCAGGCTCACTGCTGGCACAGAAGTACCTAATGGCACTTTTGCACATAGGTTCTGGGGCAGTACAGCAGCCTCTGGTGCTAGCCCAGTATAGAATTTGGCCCTAAGATAACGCTAACAGGAAAATAAATAATTGGCACATGGGGGGGGGGATTGCAGATGTGAATCTTCAGATTCCAGATCCATGGATATTGGGGGGGGGGCACCTGTAATTTAAATTCTGTTGCTTCTGATTTAAAGTGTCCTGCTGTTTTAGTGTTGTTTCAATCCTATTTTTAGTTGTGCATTTACCAATTATTCTCTCCTTAATCTGATTAAAATTGTATTGTTAGTCACTTTGGAAGCTTGGGCCAAACGGTAGCCTAAAAATCTTTTCAGTAACACAAAACAAAATCACTTACTGGATGGAGTTCTCTATACGAGTGATGGTGAGGAAAGCTGCCAGATTTGCTGTGTAGGATGAGATAACAATCAAGGCAAAAAGCCACCAGGCACCCATCATCATTCGAGTTGCCAGTGTTGTATAAGGAACCTCTCCACCTGTGGAGTGAGAAAAGAAAAATTAGAAGCAGCAGAATACATCTTAAGATCACATTCACAGAAAAGAGCTTCCTGGACACCACTGGGAATAGCTGCTGGAGTATAACTGATATGCTGGAGTCTGTAAGTGAGATATATAAAATGAAAACCATTACTAGACTAAAGGGGGAGGGCATGGCTTCACTCTGTGAGCTCTGATAAGATGGCCTTCGCTGACATAGATCTGACAGCTGGTTCTAAATCAACTCTGAACAAAAAGCAGCCTATGGCAATACCTTGACTTTCAACGCTTCGCTCTTTCAGCCCTTGTCAATTATAACCACATTTTCAAATTTTGTCCACATGCTTTCTTCTTTTGTCTGATTTCACACAACCTTCCATGACATTTATTGATGTTCTTATGTTAAATTTTCTTTTATTTCTGTTCACTTAGGTTTCACACTCATTCACATGTGCTATATAGTTAATTATTTATGATTATTGCTGGCCAAAAGAAATTTACAAGCTAAATAAAGCTATGTTTGGATATTTATCCATTTTTGGCTGCAATCCTAACCTCACTTTCCTGGGAGTAAGTCCCACTGAACACACTAGGACTTACTTCTGAGTAGACCTGCTTAGGATTGTGCCTAAAGACTGTTATCTATGCTTTGGTCCCAAAGCAGACAAGAGTGCAAGGTGTTGCACTTGCACTTAAAAGGCCGCACTAAGTTGTACTTGCACTTAAAAGGTAAGTCACTGAGTCCTTGACATATGTGTTAATAATTCAAGAACTTCTAGTATTTTTCCTTTTTGGGGGAGGGTTTGGGAGGTTTTATTTTTGCACTATTGTCTTTAATTAAGCCTTTCAAGCACTGGAATGTGTAGATATATTTCTGGGGGGGGGGGGAGAGAATCCCTTCAATGAATCTAATTTTTTTAAAAGCTCTTCCCAGACAATAAGAACATAAGAACAGCCCCACTGGATCAGGCCATAGGCCCATCTAGTCCAGCTTCCTGTATCTCACAGCGGCCCACCAAATGCCCCAGGGAGCACACCAGATAACAAGAGACCTCATCCTGGTGCCCTCCCCTACATCTGGCATTCTGACTTAACCCATTCCTAAAATCAGGAGGTTGCGCATACACATCATGGCTTGTACCCCATAATGGATTTTTCCTCCAGAAACTCGTCCAATCCCCTTTTAAAGGCGTCTAGGCTAGACGCCAGCACCACATCCTGTGGCAAGGAGTTCCACAGACTGACCACACGCTGAGTAAAGAAATATTTTCTTTTGTCTGTCCTAACCCGCCCAACACTCAATTTTAGTGGATGTCCCCTGGTTCTGGTATTATGTGAGAGTGTAAAGAGCATCTCCCTATCCACTCTGTCCATTCCCTGTATAATTTTGTATGTCTCAATCATGTCCCCCCTCAAGCGTCTCTTTTCTAGGCTGAAGAGGCCCAAACGCCATAGCCTTTCCTCATAAGGAAGGTGCCCCAGCCCCGTAATCATCTTAGTCGCTCTCTTTTGCACCTTTTCCATTTCCACTATGTCTTTTTTGAGATGCGGCGACCACAACTGGACACAATACTCCAGGTGTGGCCTTACCATAGATTTGTACAACGGCATTATAATACTAGCCGTTTTGTTCTCAATACCCTTCCTAATGATCCCAAGCATAGAATTGGCCTTCTTCACTGCCGCCGCACATTGGGTCGACACTTTCATCGACCTGTCCACCACCACCCCAAGATCTCTCTCCTGATCTGTCACAGACAGCTCAGAACCCATCAGCCTATATCTAAAGTTTTGATTTTTTGCCCCAATGTGCATGACTTTACACTTACTGACATTGAAGCGCATCTGCCATTTTGCTGCCCATTCTTCCAGTCTGGAGAGATCCTTCTGGAGCTCCTCACAATCACTTCTGGTCTTTACCACTCGGAAAAGTTTGGTGTCGTCTGCAAACTTAGCCACTTCACTGCTCAACCCTGTCTCCAGGTCATTTATGAAGAGGTTGAAAAGCACCAGTCCCAGGACAGATCCTTGGGGCACACCGCTTTTCACCTCTCTCCATTGTGAAAATTATTCACAATGATATTTACAGCTATGCACTTGTGGACCTGGCCCATGCCACTCCAGGGAACAGGACTGCAACATTCCACCTCCCACAACACTCTACCTCCTTGATACTTATCCAGGCTACGCAGCCTTGCATGATATTCTTCAGTTCTCTGAAAGCCTTCTGAGGCCTCCAGAGTGCCTTTTCTTTTGGTTTACTGATGAAAACCAGAGTGCTCCAGAACTGCTCTGGAGGGTGGGTGGAGGCAGCCACCTCAACAGGGCCCATAGGCATGGCGCCTGGGGCTTTTGCCCTCCCCGCCCTCCCCCAGGACTACCACTGCAGCTATGAGTAGCACGCATATATGTATACAATCAGATTCAATATTTACGTGTATAGAAATTGTAACTGTAACTTCTAATGAGTTACTCTGTATGCTTTTTCATTTCATAAAATGTTTTAGAAATAGTAGGAATTATTAAGCCCCTTGCCTGTCCAATTGCTTTAACTAGATAAGACCATCCCCAGCGTTGGTAGCTAGGAAAATAAAACTGGTGTTCAGACAGGACATGATGAAGGCTGTACAATAAATAGAACTGAAATTAATGGGAGAAATATTTGGCAAAGGAAAGTTAAAGGTGAGTCAGAGTACTGATACTTAAATTACAGTTTATGCTGCCCTCCAAGGATTTCAGAGCACACATACAGGAAGCTCCTCATTATATTCAAAACAACTTTGTGAGGCAAAAAAGGGTTGAGAGATAGCAACTAGTTATTCTAAAGCACCACAGAAACACTGCTGCCCCCCAACTGTTTGTGCCCTTACCACCCTCCTCATCTTCTGTTTCAGTTTAGAAGCTGAGGATGAGAGACAACAATGGCTCTCTGCTTTCTTTGGAAGTGTGGCAGGGTTTTCTTAGCTTTCTTGTTTTGTTCCAATCTTGCCACTCTGTTTCGAAACAATGAGTGGCAGAGTGTGGAGGACGTAAGGGAATGAATGGGGGCTAAGTGAGGTGACCATGGAAGTAGCTAACGGGTACAAAGTGCTGCCTCTGCCCGTCTATTGCCCAAGATGGTCAGCTTCATCTTGCCTCATGGCAAGTCCTGGTAATAGTGAGATTTACAGGCAGTAGTTGGAAAAGATACTAGGTTATTTGCATCCTGGACTATTGTGTCTGTGTCAAACGTATCCTGGTCATTGGGGTCCCTGGACATTCATGTCCATATTTTTGTATCCCAATTATTTGCAGTTATTTTGCAGTCCCAGTTATTTTGTGTATCAGTTATTTATACACAATAAATAAATAAATAAATAAATAAATAAATAAATAAATAATCAATCCCTGGTGCAAATGTCCAGGGATGCTAAAGACTGTACAAAATTATGCAAGGGATGGACAGAGTGGCCAAGGAATGTTCTTTTCCCTCTCACACAACACCAAAATCAGGGAACATTCACTTAATTTTAGTGTTGGGAGTTAGGACAGACAAAAAAAAAATATTTCTTTACCCAGTGTGTAATTAACCTGTGAACTCCTTGCCACAGAATGTAGGAATGTGTGATATCCATCCCCAGAGTGGACACAGGGGACGGAGCTTGGGTAGCAGGTTTGGTGGGTGAACCCAGGGAGAACAAACAAGAGAAGTCTGGAAGATGGGATTCACCAGGCGGTTTAATCGGGTAAGGTTCTTTACATTCATTGAGGTCCTTGTTACTCCACAAGGACCCTTGGCACATCAAGGTCAAATCACAGAAAGTCTATAGAAAGTCTAAGTCCTTCATAAGGAGCTGTGCCGCAGCTGGATTCTGGCACCCCAGTAGGCAGGGGGCACTGTGGAGGGTCCTTTGAGGTTGTCAGCTGAGGGCCCAATCCTATTCAATTTTCTAGCGCCAGTGCTGCTGTGCCTATGGGCTATGTACTGCTTCCTGTGTTGGGGATGCAGTCACAGAGGCCTCCTTAAGGTATGGGAACATTTGTTCTCTTACCCCAGGGCTGCATTGCAGTTGCATCAGTGCTGGAAAGCTGGATAGGATTGGGCTGTGAGTTTACTGTTCACTGGCCAGTTAGGGGTGCTCTTCCAGGGGACTTGAAGGGGGCAACTGGATCAGCCCTGGTGGGGAGCTAGGGCTTGCCCCTTGAGGCTCCTGCGTGGTTCTCCTGGGAGAGCTTGCTCTGGTATCACCTGGGCAGGGCCTTTCTCCTGGGGCCACGCCCAGTTATCCCCATTGGAGGCCCTCTCTGGGCCTGATATGGGCAGCAGGAAGGGTTCATGGTTGCTGCCACATTTTCCCCAAAGGAGCCCCAGGAGTTGCAACTTCCTTCGCCGGCCACAAGGCTTTATGTGAGCTTCCCATCTGGCCAGGGCAGCCCTGCCTCTTCCAGCGGGGAACAGCCCAAGATCCCGCAAAATTGGGGATTGGACGGATTTCTGGAGGAAAACTCCATCACAGATTACAGACCATGATAGGTATATGCAACCTCCTGGTTTTAGAAGTAGGCTACCTCAGAAGGCCAGATAAAGGGAGTGGCATCAAGATGCGGGTTACTTGTTGTCTTGAGTGCTCCCTGAGGCATCTGGTGGGCCACTGAGAGGTACAGAAAGCTGGACTAGAAGGGCCTTTGGCCTGTTTCAGTGGGGCTCTTCATATGTTCTTATGAATGGGACACATTTAGATGGGACACAGTTGTCCAGAGTGCAATAGTCCTGTCACTATTGGGAAGACTGGGATTAGGTTTATTGGTATGAGAAAGAAAAAAATGACAAAAATATTTGAATAAAATGTTGCTAAAAGCTAGAAATACCTGTAGTGTGACTATAGTAGAATTTTTTTTTTAAATAAACTTACTGACAGTAGAAAAAAATATTCTGCTGTCAGTATTACAGTACAATATATTTTATAAACTTACTTCCTCTGTCGCCTATAATGTTCCCCTCCATCACCTTCTGTTTCACTCTGGAAAGATGGGTCACTGCATACGTGGAAGTTAATATTAAGGTAATTTTAGCAGCAAAAACAAAAAAACTCTCAAAACTCATCCTCAGTGACATGGATCTTGCACCTAATTTGTCTCTGACCAAAAAATGAATAATATTGTGTACCACATTCATCAATTTTCCTTCTCCTTTTTCCCCAATTACATTTTGATTCAGTATGTGCTCCTAGCTTCAGTGAACAAATGCTGTCTTTCAGAGGTGTGTGTTTCTTACAATCTTTAACTCTTAACGCCTCTGTCCCTTGAATTCATTTTGAATATACCTTCCTAGACATTCTTCCATTTGCCCCAACTGGCTGCAGTTCTAAAGGAAGTGGATGGAACTGGAGAGGGAGCAGGGAGAAAATGCATGTCAAATGAGACATGACAATTTTGGCATTCTAAAGCGAAGCAAGCTCCAGTGTTCAGCAGGAGACTGGAAGAGGGGATGGAGTTTCTCTGTCCTCTGCTGGGACCCTGCCCTTTTCCAGCTGCTTCTAGCCTATGGGAGTTTGAGGAATGGGAAGCTACTGATATTGACTGCTATTCCTTCACAAAGCTAAAAGTTTCTTGGGAGGGGGCAATTTGGAAGTGGAAAACTCATAAAGAGACAATATGCTCCTGTTGGAAACACCAGGCTAGGCTGGGGAAAATAATGTTGTAGGCAAGAGAGAGGACATGTGTTTAGCAAAATGTGCAGTTTGTATCTAAACATATTCTAGATTTCTGAGGCCTAACTTGCCTGTGAAAGGGTTATGACATTTGGGGTGCAATCCTAACCCCTTATGTCAGTGCTTTCCAGTGCCAATGGGACATGTGCTGCACCCTGCAGTTGGGTGCCACTCATGGAGGCATCCTCAAAGTAAGGGAATGTTTGCCTCAGAGCTGCATTGCCCTTATGTCAGCATTGGAAAGCTCTGACATAAGGGGTTAGGATTGCGCCCCTGAACTCATTGCATCAAAACTTATGCCTTGTCTTTCTATTGATCAGTGTCTGTTTATTATTGCTGTATTATGAATGAAGTTGCAAAACCAGTGGTTCTCAAACTCTCTGGGAGAGTTTGAGAGCCACTAAGTGCTTACGGGGGGGGGGCAGTGGGGGCGGGGGAAGGCAGCGGCTTTAGCGGAGGCAGGGTGTGATCGCTCCGCTTTTACTTTCACTGCTGCTGGGAGCCCTGCAGAAGGTTGTGCAAGGATCCCCACACCCCTGGGAGGATGCAGGAGGATTGGGTAAGTGTACCCAAGCCCCTGCAGCCCCCCTGAGCGGTACGATCCTGGGGATTGTGTCACTGCCTCCTCCCTGCCTCCAGGTTGCCCCTGCCCCTTAAAGGGGCAGAGGCCAGGGCCCACAGGCTGAAGCGTCACAATGCCCCATTTTGAAAAGCCCTGCGCAAAGCCAATAGTTCTTGGACATCAATGAGATTTGAAAAACTGCTGATTGAGTAGTGGGTTATGATGGGGTGACGCCTCAAATGAACAAGTCTTATTGCTGCAAATCTCCTCTTTACTCTGGGCCAGATTTAGGTCAAGTTGCACAAGATTTAGCTACAGTTTCTTTAGTGGCTGACTCCTACAACAGACCATCATTATAAGCCTATTCCTGTGTGTGATGTTGGTTTAGCTTAAGCCAACTGAATTATGCCCCTCATAATGCATGCTGGCTCTATATTGTGATGGAGAATGATAAAAATAATTCATTATGCTCTCAGTGGGAGTGTCTTGGGGGTTGGCCACCAAGACTGCCTTTGCCATGAGGTTGGATTTAACTATGCCCCTGACAGAGCTACATTGGAGCTACACAAAGCTACTTTATTTGCATCAATGGTCATAAGAGAGACAGCCCAAGCAGAAGCTACTTCTGCTGTTGTAAAATGGCTGTCAATGGAGCGCAAAGCACCAGGCTCCACTGCACCCACTGGACCGGGTAAGGCAGTGGTGTTGGAATAACAGGGGGCAAAACTGGGTGAGGAGGGAGGAGGAAGCGGGAGGGGTAGATCCAGCTGCAAAGGTGTGTGCCATATCCTATCCCCTCTGTTCAGAGGCTCTCCACCTCTTTCTTCTCCTTGGACTTGCAAAAGCTACAGAGTTGGCACAGGTCTGGGAAGACCCATTGGTGAATGGGAGGCTTACAGAGGCGTAAGGGAAAATAATTCACCTTTCCCCTCCCAATTCACCCTCCCCACTGGATACAGCAAAACCTTCTTGGCACAACTGCATTGGTGGGGGGGGGGGAGAGGATAGAATTGGGTTCTGCATCTGTCATGTGAGTGAGTTTCAGAGTAAGAGTGAGCCCCAAACCTGCTTACAAAAAAAGAAACTTTTTAAAGTTCAGTTTAACAAGCTGTTAACTTACAAGTTATTTTACAGACAGAACTCTTTCTGAGCATGTGCAAATTATTTTCCCTTCCATCCTGACTCCATCCTAACAGATCTGATACGGGACACATGTTATATATCAAATGATGTGGCTACCAATTCCAGCATTGTCCTTTGTAGACATTAATCAGTGAGTGTTAGGCTTGATGTAGCCTTACAACCACATCAAGTATAAAGAAGAGCAAGGGCATCTTCAGTGATATTATTCTGAATTTCTAAAGTGCAGCATACTCCTGAATATATCTATTTTAGTAAGAGTGTGGTCGATGGAATTGCTGGTTGCAAAAGTTCAAGCAGAACGAAGATGCTCCTTCTACTCCTTTAGAATTGGAAAGTTGTACAATCCAAGTTAATTATAAACGGTGTCCATGGCACATGGCTCTTTTGTCTTTAAAAACAAAACCATCTATTAAATAAGATAAGATCAGCTTTAGTCTTATGTAGTCAGAAACACATTTCCACCTACTTCTGAAACTGTATCATTATCAGAAATTAGAATCTCCTGGTTCTATCTGGAGATGTTAATTCAATATTAAGGCTTTGCAAAGACGAAATGTTTAAGTTTAATTTCTGGAACCCAGATGTCACAGCTGCAAATGAAATATCTTAATGGTACAATTCTATTTGCCAGGGGTTTTTAGTCATGCTTTTTTGAAATCTTTCAATCAAGAACCAAATTACAATCAAATGGAACTTTTTAGACAGGCATACTAAATGAGTCCAATAGGGCTGATTGTTCCTTTAACCTTCCAGTGTCAAGCTTGGCAGTTTGCTGTGAATTAAATTGAAACAGCCGGGGTGGTGAAGGAGAAACCTGCAATTTCTTGGGAATATTCACATTTGTATTCTTTTCCAGCTCATGAATAAAACTAAATGCCGTTTCCCACTGTTTTTAATTGAGGTGAATTGGCAGGAAGAAGAGGAATGACTGAACGTCAACCTCATGCCTTTCGTTCATGATGAAATTCTCGAGTAAGGACACATTCAAAAGGGGACAGAAAAACACTGGATTGATTTCTGTGGGTCTTCTCCTACTTGGGCTGTATACAGATTTTCTGTGTACATGTTTACAGTTTGCTACCCACGCATAACCAAAGTGAAAGGTACATTCAAAGAATGAGAGGTTGCAACCCTCTGCCTCCCCGGTAGTTACCCCTTCATAAGGACATCAAAAGAGCCCTGCTGAATCAGACTAAGGATCTCACCAAGTGCAGCATCCTGTTTCGCACAGGGACCAACCAGATGACTCTGGAACACCCACAAGCAAGGCATGAAAGCAAGGACCCTTCTGTGCTCTTGTTCTATCCAGCAACAAATATTCAGAGGCCTCCCCGGGCTTCCCCGGGTCTCAAAATGCCTTATAAGGGTATAAAAGTCACTTCTTTTCCCAAGGAAACCGAAAGTCACATCTTTTCAGCCCTAACAGCCATTCTAAAGCCCGCAAAAACTGCGGGTGGATGCATGCAGCCTCTGTGGGCCTCAGAAAAACCTCCAGACTAGAGGGCTGGGGGGGGTGTTCCTGGTTATCTGCTGTTTTGTTTAGCTGCAGGGGGTTCCAGAACAGAACCCTGTATATGCCCTGGGGCATGCCTGTATATGACAATTGCCTAATGTGTTTCAACCAAAGTGTCCAGTCTTCCTGCAGTCTTCAGGCATTTTCTCCTGGTACTCCTGTTGAAAGAACTACTGAAAAAAATACTTTCAGAATGCCTGCCACCATGGAGTATTTTTATATACCTATGGGCAAACTGCATATAACACATATTGTTCTACCAATCTATCCAGAAGTCTTTCATTGGAGAAGGTACATTGGAAGTGATAGTGATAAGGCAGGCCCGTAAGAAGTTTGGTGGCAAGTCTGGCATCTCCAGGGAAATTGGAGGCCTCTCTGTCAACAGCCAGCTTACCTTTTTTCCTGAATACATTGATTAAACAATATTCTCAATTAAATGCATCATGCCTCCTTCTGATTCCTGCCCACACTGCACCAAGAGATTAGAAAAATTATGTAGCCCTACCAAGCTGGAACAATGAATTTGTTGACATAGCAACATAAATGCAAGATGAAAATAATGCTAGCTTTCTGCTAACTTGCAACACAGGTTCCAAATGTAGCCAACACTGGAACTAGCTTTAAAGAGGGGAATAAGACAGAAAAAAGGGGGGACCATCTGCTACCATACAAAACTACCTGCCTATTAAGATCTCCAGAGGAAGCCTTGCTCAACATGCCACCACCTAAGGAGATATCATTGGCATGCATGGGGGGAAAGGGCTTTCTCTGTAGTGACTCCCCAGGCTTAGAATGCTTCATCAAGAACAATGCAAGAAGCCCCCACTCTCTCACTTTCAGAAAGTTGCTAAAAACCTACCACACTATTGGACTATGACTATCCATGAAGGCTACCACTCCTTAGGAATGGGTTTACTTTTCTCTTTGTTTTTCTGTGATTGTTTTAGCGGGGTTGCTACAGGGGTGGGGGCCACACCTGGTGACACGCACAGAGGAGGTGACATCACTATTGGCCAAAATTTTTAAAATCTTGATATTTTTGAATAATACCATCATGTTATATATTAATCAATGTATAATTTCATGCAGAATTCAATGAAACAAAGCGTGTTCAAATATCTCTATTCTAGCAAAAGTTATAGCCAAAAAACCAGCAGGGGGCGGGGCAATGGTACATCACAATGCCCACTGCCCGTGGCATTGCCCTGCCCATTGCATGGGAGGAGGTTCATCATAGGGGATACGCACTGGCCTGCCGCTCCAGGTGACACAACCCCTAGTGATAACACTGGATTGTTTTATTATCTTTTACAATATTGTCAACTGTCCTTGGACCACATGGTGAAGTGCAGGATATAAATGCAAAAAATAAATACATATACAGAGAGAAGAGGGCCTGGACTGGCACCTCACTGCTCAGGTTATTAGTTGTTCTACAGCAGTGTTTCTCAAACTGTGGGTCGGGACCCACTAGGTGAGTCACGAGCCAATTTCAGGTGGGTCGCCATTCGTTCAATATTTTATCTTTAATACATTAGATAATGCTACCAAGGTATGTACATTTGGGGAAATGTCACAGATCTGTATTTTTAACAGGCTACTATGAAGATACTTTTAACAATAATAGTAAATGGGACTTAATTCTGGTAGGATTGCAGTTTAGGATTGTTAAATATTCTCCTGTTTGATGATGTCACTTCCGGTCACAACATCACTTCCGGTGGGTCCCGACAGATTCTCATTCTAAAAAGTGGGTCCCTGTACTAAAGGAGTGAGAACCACTGCTCTATAACACTTTATCTGAATGGCCCCTCTCCCCATAATAATCTCTCCAGATCTGGTTTGAACACCCTGTATAGCTACATGGAAATAAGCTTGCATGAACAGTCTTAACCCATTTTTGCCCAGCCCACAAGTGCATACATTTGGTCCCTGTTGCATATATGCAATGTTGGGCAGAAATGGTTTAAGCCTGACCTATACTTTTGCTTCATGGTAATGGGCTCGCAACTCTGGTGTGGACTGCTGAGAGCCCCAGTAAAGTATTCTGGTTCCTTCTCCATGCCTGGGCTCTGTGTGGGACTGGTGTGGGACTGGTGAGACCTCAAATAAGCTTCTGGTGAGACCTTGGATAAACTCTGTCCATTGGATGAGAAAGCACTGCATTCAAGTGACCAATACAGAGTTTGGCAATATATAAACCAGTTTCACCTGTATTATTGTGAATCAGTCCAGAACACTATAGGTTTGTAGGTCAGAATATCCTTGTCTTCACAGGTGCGCAAGTGTTTGCTCGAAAGCTTTTAATTACTGTTGGCGTTTCAAGTCACAGTGCTGGAGGTGGTCATCTTGATTCAACATGATGCAATTCATGACACTAATGTGCTTTCTACTTTGACTTAAGTGCCACAAACTGTCAGCAAGGCCCATATCTAATTTGATCATGATTTTTTAAAACACGTTTTATAATAATTACAGATATGCAACAGTTTGCTTAACAAGCGTGAAAAAGACCTTTATTCGTTGACCTTTATTCTAGCAGTACTCTTGAGGAAGTCATTACCCTTCCATGTAGATCCCCACAGGAAAATGTTGAGCAACGTGAAACACAAGCTTATAAGCTTTGACCTACAGATACGTTATGCTGCCCCTTTCCATAGGTTAAGCCCAGAAAAGCCATGGATAATGGCTGCCAAGCTTCCACTGGGCACAGGAGACATTGGAAAGATCCACTGTGCCTGCCTTCTGAGTTACAGCCCAATCCTAGGCATGTCTACTCAGAAGTAAGTCCCATTAGAGTCAGTGGGGTTTACTCCAAGGAAAGTGTGGCTAGGGTTGGGCTGTTAGGCTCCTATTGCATCTCCATCCCCTAAATATGAGCCCTTTTCCATCCCTCTAGTTTTTTTTTTTGTTAACCCTTCAGGCACTATATTTTATCTTGTTTTCAAGGCACTCAGGAGAACTCATTTTTTCTCTCTCCTCCACTACTTTAAAATTACAACAAATTTGGAGAGATACATTAGATTGAGACTGGGCCATACTCACCCACTAAACTTCACCGCTAAGTATGGATTTGAACCCAAGGCTCCCTAGTCTATGCCCCACTAACACTAGACTACCCTCCACATTTTGTGAGCTACCACTGTGCCAGTTAACCCCTGCTAACTGGTTAAGAGGCACTTTTTCAAGTTGGTGCTCCTCTTTTATTTAGCAGGGGCAGAGTAACTGGCCCATCTCACCCCAGCAGTGTCTTTTCTAGTGGCTGTCTGCTGGTGTTCTGCATCTTTGCAGATTGTGAGCCCTTTTGGGACAGGGAACCATTAGTTTTTTTATTCTTCTCTGTAAACTGCTTTGTGAACTTTTTGTTGAAAAGCGGTATATAAATACTGTTAATAATAATAATAATAATAATAATAATAATAATAATAATAATAATAATAAATGGGGCAATATATGGACGGGCACTTTATAATTTGGGAAATCACTGCTGCCCTCCTGCTCTCTGTACAGTTTTGTTTTAC
Organism: Tiliqua scincoides; assembly: GCF_035046505.1. NCBI lineage: Eukaryota > Metazoa > Chordata > Lepidosauria > Squamata > Scincidae > Tiliqua > Tiliqua scincoides. Next base: position 15,884,995 of record NC_089826.1, on the reverse strand, counting down.
CCTGTTATCCAGGATAGGGTTGTTTCCCAACTAGACTTATAAAGCACCATTGTTGAAGAAGAAGGAAGGAATTCAGCTTTGTAGTCTATGGCCATTTACACAAATGGGAATGGCATGGATACAGTTGCTGTGAATATTTCACTTTTTTTTATTAGTATCATTCTTTAACAGTTATTTTTCTCACCTAGGCTGCAGAATACTACCTTTCTTTCCAAGTTGCTCAACTCTTGTTTCTATTCATGTTATTTGCAGGAAAATAATGAGAACACCAATTATTTCTGTAGGACAATCTCTACCGCAATTTACAGAAGCTGCAGACAAGTGTTACAGTTCTTTAAAAAGTTTTCTCTGCTTGATCTGTGTGCACTTTTAAAAAACAGATAATGAGCCTCAGCAGCTGACATTTGGTGTTTTATCATGGGTGGGTATCAGCAGAAAGCGAAGGGGAAGACAAAGATAAGGGAGATGAAGATGACTTGCTGCAGTCTTCTGCCAGGATAGGAATGATACTTATTGAGAACACTTCTCTTCTGAGCCTAGTCCAAGTTCTGAGCTCAGCTTATTAGGTAATCAGACCAAAGAACTGACACCTGTGGTACTAGCCATTGTGTGAAAAGAGCACAAAGGTGAAATTGCTCGAATACCATTACATTTTGACCAATCTACAAGTTCTAACAAAACATTGTTTTTGTGCTATTTTCTGGCTAGCACACTAAGGGTGCAATCCAAACTTTGTGTTAGGCTGGTGCAACTCCCTTGCGCCAGCCTAGGAGGGTCGCAAACGCATCTATAGGTCAAAACTTATGAGCTTGTGTTTCATGTTGCTCAGCATTTCCCACTGAGGATCTACATGGGAGGGTAATGACTTCCTCAAGAGTACTGATAGAATAAAAGCCATAAAGCACGTTTGTGCCTCCTTGAGAGCGAGCTGTGCCAGTGCACAGAGGTGCACTGGAGCATGGAGGCTGCATTCATCCTCCATGGCGGCTTGCGCCAGGAAGGCTGTGTGGCCAACACAGGGGTCTGGGGAGGGCAGGGAGGAGGCGGGAGGGAGGTGTTCTGGGGTGGGGGGAGGGCAGGGGAGGATGTTCCAGGGAGCAGGTGTGTGGGAAGTGGGAGGCGGGGCTGGGGCCTGGTAGTCATTCCGGATCCCAACCCCGTTCCCTGAGCAGCAAGGAGAGGCTCCAAGCCACTCCGTTCTCCTTGGACCTGCATCACCTCCTGAACTGGTGCAGGTCCAAGGAGACCCATTGGGGCCCTGGTGGCTTACCTGGGGGTGGGGTAAGGGGAAGAGTTTCCCTTTGCCTCTGGATGAGCCGATTCTGGCCCCAATCTTGTGCCGGATACAGTGCAAGGCCTCCTGACCTGCCTGTTGCTGTGCAAGATAGGATTACGCTGTAAGAAAGATTATATTCCAGATATTCATAAACTATGTAGTGTAATCCAAAAGGAACAAAAAAGAGGCCCAAACTCATGGATGTGAGATAACCGCCCATTCACCAGACAGGAAACAATTTGTACAAATTGCAAAGACTTCAGAGAGAAGATGCAAAGAAATACTTACCAAGCAGAAAGCTTACAATAGTTCATGCAAGTGATATAAGACGTTCAGGCCCATGGTAACATCTTTTGCATCATGGGCACCTGGATGGATCTTGCGTGCATACACGTGTGTCACCATATACATAATTATTTCTTTGCGTTGGGCAAGTTTTATTTACATTCTGTAATTTGCTGAAAACTTTCTGCTGTCTAAGGGACTGGAAGGATCACACAGAGTGGGTAATTGCAGGTACACTGTTCACCCTGTTCGTATTAAAGCTGTTTCCATAGGCCTAAATGTCTGGAGCAGACCCAACCTCCAAACTGTGGAGCAAGTCAAACAATTAGTATTCCAAACTCAAATTACTAGTCTGTAGATTAATCTGAAATGGCAGAAACATTTCTTCCTGGCTGTCAAATCAGGGTACCAGAGTGTGGGCCAACCTTGCCTACCAACACATTTCAAGAATAATCTGATTGGGCAAATCTTCATGCTATCAAATACAGTTGGTGTCAGATCCTGATGCCCCCAGAATAGAGGAAGCAGGGAGAAAGCCAAGATAATATACAGTTGGGGAAGAGGGAAGATATTCTTCCTGGCCCTATAACTGAACATTGGACAAGAAAGAAAAACTTTCTGCCTTAACCAAAGGCAATCCTGGACCTGGTGCCGCCCAGGACCACAACCGCAAGCTGCCACCCCCCCCAATGCTCCAATGCTGAATGGGAGGGGCCACTTACATAGTGCGTTGCAGAGCGTGCCATACATACAGCGCCAACCCCCCTCTAGTTCTTCTTCTGCTTCAGTGTGGTTGCAAGGTGGAAGATAGGATTGGGCTGCAGGAATTCTAACTTCCTTAAGATTTAGCCCACTGGTTAATGGTCCACTCAAAAGAGGCTTCTACAATCAAAATCTATTGGTACCAAAGTTTCCAACTGGGAATTACTGAATTAACCTACTAACATAAGCTATAGAAGTGATGAGTGAACAAGCCTCAGAGGTCTGTAAGCAGGTTGCACAGGATAGCAAGTCTATTCCCTTCACTTGGTAGTCCAGTGCTGGTCTTTTCCTGTCTAGTGGATGGCAAATGGAGGAACGCTTACTTCCAAGTATCCTCGGCTGAACTACAATATATCCATGTGTGTGGATCCCCCCCTGGAGGATCTTCCATTCCCTTGAAACGATTAAGTTTTGCTCCCACTGCCTGGAATGGCTCCAAAAGGGAGGGGGAGGGGTCACTTGCACAGCGCATTCAGGCATCTGCAAAACCTAGTGCTTTGTACCCCTTCTAGCTATACCACTGGTCATTGCAATTGCCCATATTCACTGCTTGCCTCTCCTCTCAAGAGTCAGATTTTAGAATGTAAGCTTCTTGGAGGCCGGATTCATTTTTTATTGCTACAAAGCACTATGCAATGCATCTATGCAGCAATAAAAGGCCCAGTCCTATCCAACTTTCCAGCTCTGATGCAAGCATGCCAATGGCATATTCTGTGGTGGTGCGGGCAGTCATAGAAAACTCCTCAAGATAAGGAAATGTCCTTCCTGGTAAACATGGCCTCCTTGTTGCTGGTACAATGTTGGGGTTGTACTGCAGATGCATCAACATTGGACATTTGGATAGGATTGGGCCCCAAATACTTATGATAAAATGAAAAAGATGCAATTCTATATTGCCTTATCCAGAGAAGACGGATACCTTGAGGAGGCCTCAGTGACTGCCCCTCTACTGCAGGACGCAGTGCATGCCCATTGGCACAGCTGCACCAGCATTGGAAACCTGGATAGCAGTGGGACTTAAAGAGTGTTTAGGGTTGCAACTTTGTGCCTTTTTTGTCCAAACTATTCCTTCAAGCTTTCTTCCAATGTTGTGCTTGCATTACTGAAGCTTCAAGCTCTACAATGAAAAGATGGAGGTGGCAAAACATTGAGCTACAGGGGGCCCCATATCCACGGATCCTGTATCTGCTGTTTCAGTTAACCATGGATGCAGGAGGGCCCCCACACCCTCTGCTGCACTCCCCTAGCCTCCAGAGGATCTTCTGAGCCCCAGAGAGGCTGCGTGTATCCCAGAGAAGCGACTTGCAGCCTTTGTGGGCCTCAGAATGACTATTTAGGCAAAAAGAACAACGCAAAACTTCTGTTTTGTTTTGTTTTTGTAAAACTGGGAATGACACTTTTAGGCCTTTAAAAGGCATTAGGAGGGCTGGAGAAGTCCTCCAATCAAATAATAAAATAAAGTTCCTCTTGCATGTCACCACAAACCAAATGTCAAAAGGTGGCAGGTCATGCAAGAAATCCTCTCTCCCAGCTCTTAATGGACAGGAAGATTCACGTGGAATTTAAATGTGAGTTTTACCTGAAAACATCAGTATACGAAGAATCTGGTTTTCTGCAATAGGTGCTTCTAATTCCAATATGATCAAGCCACACGAATGAGCTTCTAAGGTACGATCAGAATGTGTGAAAGAATACTCTTTGCTAATATCCAGCTCAAATGAACTTAGCCAGCTGCCAGTCTCTTTAGGTAGCTATCTTTTGCACAGTCTTACAAACCTCCTTATATTCTGTTGCTTAATTCTCTGCATGATTAACAGGGATGGGAAGAGGAATGCAGAGAAGGGGGAAGAGACAGAGACTGCTTTTCTAGGAGAGTCTAGGGAAAAATAATAGAAAATTCAGGTACTTTCATAAGTCTAGCTTAGAAACTCAGGTCACCGATTAAAAGGAAGACAATAAGAAGAAAGAACAGCATAATAATACAGTTGCCAACTTCCTCTGCTCAGTGACTTTTAAATAAAACAAATGTATTTAAATATATATTGAAATCATAAAATAGAGGTCTAACAAGTTCACTCCATAAGCACTGGGATCCACTGTGATAACGGGAAAGTCTAACCTCTTTCTAACTGAGCTGAGATTTCAATTTTCTGCATCACTACCAATGATAATACTACACAAATGGCATTCAGTCATTAAATTAATTCCCATTAAATCAACATCCTTAAAGATCAAACAGTCCTTTAATAATAACCTTATTAAAATGATGTTAGCATAATGCATTAGCAATGGTATATTTATATCCCACAGACACAACATGTGGCCACATTCTTCACTGTTGAAACATGGATACACTGGTCCTGTTCAAGCCAATGTAGCGACAGACAATGAACTCATGGAAACGGTTCAGGGTTATGACTTCTGGCCCTCTATGTATTCATCCAAATACATAGTGGAGGAGATCTGCTATTCCTTAATGTATACTAAAGTTTATTTGTCTGGAATACTGGGTACTGTAAGCTTATACCATAGTCTTTCGAGACTGAAGGTTGCCAACCATGTCTGTTCAGAGAAATGCACAAGAGGTTGTCACCTTTCAGGGGTTTTATCTTTGGAGTCGGAATGACAGCAAGAGTGTTGATCCATTTCGCTCATGTTTGTGGAAGGAAAGTGTAAACTTTGGGGGCCGTCTTGGTGGGAGAAGCAGGAGACAATTGAAAACAATGCCCTAGATGAGAGGTGAGGGGTGCATACTCTTCCTGATCACGATGCATTCTGGGGCAACAATGAGTAAAAGGAGGAGCCTTGGAGCGATAAGAAAGAGGCTGCAGGCAGCTTGAAAGACTGCCTGCGGCCCTGATAATGCAGCAACTTCATTCGCTGCATTCTCAGTCACTTTTCCTGTCTTTTTAAAGGGCATCCCCAGTATCCGCCAGGGGGAGGGGATCCAGAAGGGAACCCCTGTGGATATTGGGGCATGCCTGTACTTTGTCAGTTCACTAATCTCCAGTCTAGGAACAGATACTCAAAGCCAGTGCCCTGCTGAATAGGAATCTTACAGTCAGAGATGGAATTACTTTGGCCTACAGCAACACTCCCCTCCCTGATCCTCTAAATTGGTGCTGCATTGCATACTGAGATGAAAACAGGTGAGACAGAGCCACTCTTTGCAACACATTTGTTCAGTCTCGGTAATGTAAACTAGCCTGGCCCTCTCAACCATCACTAAACTGTGAGGGAGACTTGTTTCATTGTGATCCATCCTGGCATTTAACAATAAGCCCCACCAGGTTTGGAAGCTGGAAGATGGGACCTTCAGTGTATCATCTCTTTCCCCTTAGTGGACTTGCCCAACTCCCAATACCATATCTCCACCTGACTGTGAGCCTGTAAAGCGGAAGCCTCTCCCACTCTTCGGCCTGGACTACTTGGTTGTGTAAGGGAGATGGAAGCTTTGAGGCCATTTTATGGTGCTTGACTCCTGGGTTGGCTGAAGCTATTGTAATTCATTTTTGCACAGTTCCATTTTAATGTTGCTGCTCTGAAGGACTTAGCTGACCTTAATTTATTTTTATATTAATGCATTTTTCTGTCACTGCTCTGAGCTTTCTGGTTTTATTGGTTTGTGTGCTTATTGGACTGAAATATTATTGGATTACTTAGTTAACTGTTGATGCTCTGTTATTTTTATGAGATGCATTGTTATTGAACGGTTTTGCTACATTAATATGAATGAGCTATGCTTATTTCGTTATTGTCTGTTTGTAGATAGACACATTTCCATGACATTGTAATACCATTCTTTAGCTGTATTAGTGGTTTTTGTCTTTATTGTTAGCTGCTGTAGATTTTCCTAGGAAAAAAGATTATCGGGGGTACAAAAATTAAATGAAATTGAAGATGAGAAATGAACAGAGTCAAACACATGCACAAACCAGAGATCTGCGGGTATGGTCCTGCCTGTGCAATCTGCACCCTGCAAAAATGTATACTGTATAAACAGAAGCTTGAATGAACACAAAAAGTGAGAGACTGGATCAGGAGGTGTTATCCAGGTTCCCCCCATTCACATGTCCATTGTTCAAAGAAGTGTCAGCAAGTAGCATAATACAATAACTTTAAATTACTAGCTATCATGGCTGTGTTCCTTAGAAAGCAGTACCATTTCAATAAATCAACTGAAATTCCGTTTGCAATGTGGGTTCACTCATTTGTCCAGGCTCAACAAGTAATATGAATGAATTTCTGGGTATGAAAGGTCTATTTGCATATGTGTTAGCAAAACTTACCTCTCTCAGAAATAGACCACTTAGGGCCCAATCCTAATGAGGCCCAGTGCTGGTGCTGAGCCCTAGGGCTGGCACTGGGCACCATAAAGCAAAGTAGCTGGCACAGACTTGAGAAGCCCCACTGTGGGGTTTGGGGCTTTCCCATGGGAAAGAACAAAAGTATCTCTATTGCAGTGTTGGACCAGGGGGGCAAGGGTGCAAATGCCCCAGGCACCACCCCTCAGGCAGGTGGTGACGTGCCCCAAGTGGCAGCATGCCACTTTGGGATGTGTCTTTCCTCTCCTGGGAGGAGAGGAAGGGAGGCAGTGCAAAGTGGCTCAGAACTGTGCCAAGAGTAAGCTTGTACTCCTGGCGCAATTCCAGAAGCAATTGTGGTGACATGATGATGCCATCACAATTACTTCCGGGTCGGGGGGGGGGCTTGGCACAAAGAAGCCCAGGAATGCCACTGCTCTATTGTTTGCAGAAATTCTATACAATCTCAAAGGCAAAGAAGTATGAAAGTTACTAGAAACTGGTTCTTTAACTATTCTGCTTTCTTGCAGAAATGGCAAAATCAGTCATGTCACAGATGAACCATATAGGGCAGTTTTAAGTATTTTACATGTTGCAATAATATTTTAGTGCATACACAGGAGGATGGCTGGTGTAATGTAATGACAGACAAGACAGACAGACAATGCTACTGTGTTTTAAAAATTGGTGCAATAATGGCAGCTTGAAGTTGTTAAGGAAATGTATTCTAAATTCACCTTTTCTATTTCTCCTCTGCAGTTAAAATACTGCAAAATTGATAATGAGAGTATCCAAAACCTGTGACTGAATGGTAATCAGCTATATTTAGATACTGCATTTACATAAACATTTGGAGAATTATTTTGCAGTCAGCACAAACTCATGGAGAAGGGCCCTAGCTTGGCAGAAGAGCATATGCACTGCCTGTGAAAGGTTTTCAGTCCAATCCCTGTGATCTCTGTTTAAAGAATGTCAGTAAGCATCCCTGAGGATTTGCAGCACCACTGCCAGTCAGACTAGATCCAGGTAGGGTAGACAGACTCTGTAGAAAGCTCTAGCAATGCCTGAAAACATCAGAGATACTTTCAGTAGTGTAAATTTATGTAACAATTATTTATGCACAGAAGTTGACACAAGTTGACTTTGCACATATTTCCTTAGGGATAGTTCCACATATATCTACATATTCCAAAAACATCTTCCAGAAGCCCTTCTGGACTACTCTTACATTGCCACCATGGGGAACAGCACAATAGTCCTTATGTATGGTATACTAATGCTGTTATCTTATGGAATATAAATATGGAAAGTAGACAGGTCTGTTCATTTAAAGTGTTGTACACAGATAGTTATTGATTACTGTTGGCTATCAACTGAAGACACTGTATGACAATGACAATGAGAATGTGTGTGCAAGTTCTCACTTATTTTGAAGCATTCGCTGTAGCAGTTTCAAGTTGAAGAGGTAAGCCACTTTTTAACATGGCAGTGCCTTGCATCTTCAGCGAATAGGTACTAGTAAAGGTAAAGGTTCCCCCTGGCGTTAAGCCCAGTCATTGCTCATCTCTGTTTCTAAGCGGAAGAGCCGGTGTTGTCCACAGACAGTTTCCATGGTCATGCGGCTGACATGACTAAATGCCTAAGTGCATGGAACGCCATTACCTTCCCATCGAAGTGGTACCTATTTATCTACTCACATTTTTACATGCTTTCGAGCTGCTAGGTTGGCAGGAGCTGGGACAAGCAATGGGAGCTCACCCCGCCACGCGGATTCGAACTTCCAACCTTGTGATCAACAGGCTCGTCGACTCAGCGGTTTAACCCACAAACCAGCAAATAGGGCTGGCTCAGGGAAGGAGGTCTGGCTCAGTGGTAGAGCTGCCGCCTTGTATGCCTGAAGATCAGGGGATGCCAGTTCGAAACAACCAGAAGTAGCTGAGAACTGTTGACATGCTGATACAGTGACTAGCTGACCCTCGGTGGCAGAGAGGAGTTATTGTCAAGTTGAGCATGGGAGACGAGGCAACCAGACAGACCATTAAGGAATCCAACTGGAATGAGGCTTTCTATGAAAGGTTAGAACTATTCTATTGTAAAAAATCCCTACAGGGGTTTAGAAAGCCTGCCTGTGTAAACCGCCTATGTAAAATGTCTAAGGAAGAATCTGCTGGCCAAGTAAGGCAGTATATAAATACCTGTATCATCATGATCATCATCCTCATCAAAACATCAAGGTAAAACCTTTTAGAAAGGAACAACAGTCTAAATGAAGTATGCATTTTTTGGAAACAAAGGGGTCCATTTTTTTCAGTCCTCCAGTTGGCATAGTCTTACTTAGGAAAGCAGTCAGTATTTGTTATAGAATGACTTCGGTTCATTTTATGGAATGCTTGACAAAGAAGCTTTCCAATCAACCTCCATAGTTTTGGAGAATTAGGAATGAGACCTGTATTCATGTGCTGCTGTCTCTCCCCATGCACAGCTTACTTTCCTTTAGAAACTTTTATTGGCGCGCGCGCGCACACACACACACACACACACACACACACACACACACCCCAAAAAAACAAAACACAGACAAACAAGAACAACCAACAATTACAGTATCAACCACAGGTACAGATGCAAATCAAAATGATAGTAATTAGCTAACCTCATATGTTCCAGATCTTGACATGCTGCTCTTCAACACTGACTCCAAAAAAGTAGCTACCTTTTCTACTGAGTCTGGAGCATTAACTGACAAGATATACTTTAGGATCTTGTTCTCGTGGCCATCGTACTTTTTCTTTAAATGCAACAGCGGGTCTAGAAATTTTAAACGAGCTTCGGAGTGCATTGGGCAATACAAAATTATGTGGGCTAGCGATTCAACTTCTTGTAGCTCACACACACAACATCTTTCATTATAAGGGATTCCCTTATATCTTCCGATCATTACAGCCAAAGGCATAACATTGCATCTTGCCAAAGAGAAAGCCCTTCGTTTCTGAGGAGATCCAAGGAGATATAGGTACCTTGCAGACTGACTGGTCATAAATGAGATCTTGTTATTCAATGGCGAACAAATCTTGTTCGCTACACTTAGCATACTCTGCCACTGAATATCTAGGAGCCTTCTCTTGATAACCCGGTAGGCTTCCATCTGGGGTAAGGATCCCAGGGAATCAAATTCAATACCCATCATTCTGATTTTTTTTCAAGGTTAGAAGAGCCCACTATAGGGGGCCTGTCTTCCAAGAGACAGTGAAGTAAACTGTACTGTTCCCCATTATAATAGACTCTAAACCAGAACTTAAAGGTTCTCAGCCATGCCCAGGCCTCAATCTGGAGTTGGCCTGTCTCGAGACAAAGAGCAGCATATGGTACACACCTTGGGAGGCCTAAAATTTTTCTCAGGAATGTTGCTTGCAGCTGTTCAACAGAGTGGTCCCAGGCAATTATACATATGGGAACTCCATATAGAACTTGGGAAATGATTTTGGCTTTGAACACTTGGAGTGCTGCAGGTACGTAAGAGTTGCCTTTATTATTAAAAAAGCAGTTAATGGCCTGAAGTGTATTTTTTGCCATAAACAACAGCTTACTTGTTTGATCAACCTGTACGTTCTCACTTCCTTGAACCCCCATGGATACTGAAATTTGCAGATTTTTGAATCCACGGATTTGGGCTACCTGGACCCTCTGAATGTGACCAAAATGAGGTTTGGATCTTGGGTGGGTCCCTTTTAGGGAGAAGGGCGGGATATAAATAAAGTTTATTATTATTATTTATTATTATTATTTGATTGTGTCCAGAGCTCTTCTGAGACCTGCAGAGAACTCACGTGGCCTCTCTGGTCTCAGAATGCTGCCCAGTGCCAGTTTTCACCCAAAACTGGAAGTTCACTTGAAACGCCTCTGGGCAGCATTCTGAGGCCTGCAGAGGCCATGCAAGGCTGCATACAGCCTCTGTGGGCCTCAGAAAGCCTCCCAGATGTGACCGGAACAAGGTTGGGGTCTTTGTTGTCTTTGTTGGGTCTTTGTTGGGGTCCATCCAGAAGATGAAATTTGTGGGTTCCAAAACTGCAAATATGGAGGGCTTACTGTGTACACACACACACACACACACACACACCCCTATATCCAGGGTTTGATCCTACTTTGCAAGTATAGTATGGAATATGTGAGCACAGGACTCTTGATCTGGAGATCTGTCTAAATGTAGTCAAAGTATGTGGCTTTGAGTGTGTGCTGTATCAGCTATTGCTAACCACCATCAGTCATACAAAATAGAACTAGATAGGAAACATTGTGAAGATGAAACTGAGGGTGGCTGCTATTCAAAACATTTTCAGCCACACAGATTTTCTTCTGGAATACAGTATTACAAACCTACAGAGATTGGTGCATGGTTAATTAAAAATAAATGTCAGTAGAAGAGGACGTTGTTGCAGGATAATGGCTTCCTGCCAGCAGGAATATGCCAAAAGTAAGATAAGTAAGACAAAATAATTTATTAAGCAACTGTACACTCCAGGCAGTGCACTTCGAGAGCTTATTGCACGCCTTGGGTGGTAATATAAGGAAGAAGACTGAACAATGTCTGGCTTTAAGAAGACAAAAAAGACTATAATTACCCAAATGTGTGCATTCTGCAAGAATATTGTATAATGTAAGATAATTTAAAGGTCAAGGATAGACAGATCAGTTCTTTTACTATGTATTATACGACAGAATTAACTTTTAGTGATTCCCTTGGGAAACATAATGTTAAAAATGGTGACCAGTTGTTCAAGATCTAGTGCTTCTGTCACCCAAGGCATATTTAGACAAGTGTTTTATACCCATAACTTACAGCTCAATCATATCTGGGACTGGGCTGTCATGTGCAGTGCTCCATTGGCAGCCATTTTTGCAATTCTGCCACAAGAGGCGGCAATGCCCCCCATCTCTTAGGGGACCTCCCTGGACCCATAGGAGCAGTGGGGGGTGGGGAAGGAGCAAAATGGAGAGGCAAGGGAGGGATGGGGGAAGGGAGGCTGAGAGAAGGGGTGGATCCAGTGATGATGGCCTGAGTTGGATCCTAGCCCCTCTTTCACAAACCTTCCAGTCCCCTTTCACTCTTTGGACTTGTACCAGCTAAAGAGCTGGTGCAGGCTTGAGAAGACCCACTGTGAAGCAGGAGGCTTATAGAGGGCTAAAGGGATAAATGCTTTCCCCTTCCAAAACCTTCCAATTGCCCCCTCTCCCACAGCATGTTCATTTTTGGTGTGGCTGCACCAGTGGGGACCAGATCAACAGGACTGGGCCATTAATTATATTGCGTCATACACATAACTCTCCACCTCTCCAAATACTATGCAGTCCCAGCACAGCTGCTACAAGGTCTACTTGAAAGAATGTCCCTATTTTCTCCATTTTGTATTTCTGTTAAGGTTGATATTATGTTGCAAAATGATCACTGAAGGGGAAAAAAAAATCCTTGTTAGTTTCCATTTAGTTTTAGGAGAATAAATTAAAAGGTCAGTCCGGAAAAGAGAACCTAAAAATACTGGTCAGAGAAGTAGAAATAAGACTCTGGGGAAATGGTGAGCTAAAGTGACTACTTTGGAGAAATGAAGCTTAAGACTGACTCGGTAAAATCTGGGAGGAAGGGTCAGTGTTTGCTTATATTTTTTGTACTGAGCCACAGGGAAACCTGCAGCTTGGCAGCAAGAGAGCCAGGACAAAGAGCTGTCACAGTGAAGACAGCTGCCACTGGACAGGGAGCTGGACTGAATGATAAATCAGGTATGAATATCAATTTCGATTGGAAGCTGACTACATTAGGGAGCGGTCTAATTAGGATTTGGTGGATGTGTTTATCTTGATTTACTTTCTTAGCCCTGATACTCTTATGGGTTTTTTAAACTGCTTTAAAACTTTTTTTTTTTTTAATGTATATGTTTATGCAACTGATTTCAAAATCTCAGGTAAATATTTATTCTTGTTGTTCTGCTGTTGTTTCTCTGAATGTTTGGGTTTGGCCATCCCACTAATTCCATTGTCCCAGTCCTGGTAAAATGGCCAGACCATTAGCAAAAGCTTTTCTAAGGTACCAGGGAACTGTAGGAGTGTGAGGGCCAAATCCTATCCAATTTTCCAGTTCTGGTGTAGCCGTGCCAATGGGTCATGCACTGCATCCTGGGGTGGGGAGGCAGTCACAGAGGCCTCCTCAAAGTATGGGAACATTTGTTCCCTTGCTTCAGGACTGCGTTGAGGCTGTACTGGTGCTGGAAAGTTGGATAGGATTGGGCCCTCACCTATACAAAGAACTTCTACTTGGTGGCTGTAGGGAAGCCTACAGCTGAGGGAGGGGTGTCTTCTAGGACTGTGTCACCCAGTGCAGGAGGCCAGCATGTCACCTCCATGATGGGCCTCCTCCCATGCAGGGGACGGAGTAACACCCCATGTGGTGGGCATGGTGATGCACCACTGCCCTGCCCCTGATGGCTTTTTGGCTATAACCTTTGATAGAATAGAGATATTTCAACGTGGTTTGTTTCATTGCATTTTGCATGAAATTATGCTTTGGATACATATAACATGATGGTAATATTTGAAAATACCAAGGTTTTAAGAATTTTGGCTAATAGTGGTGTCACCCCCCCCATCAGCATCACCCAGAGCAGCCCACACACCCCACACCCCGCTAGCAATGTGACTGCTCACCTTATCTCCCACTCATGACCTGTTACTGCTATGCTGTAGCACCTCCTTTTCTTGTGAAGAACCAGTACATTTTTGTTGTATCTCTCTACCAATCTACACATTGAGCCACGTATCCTTCTGTTGGGTAAATTGCAACAGCAAACTTTTCCCCCCCTCTAAGGCCCTGTGAAAGAAACTGGCAAGATTTTAAAGTGTGTCAGCTTAAACAGATTAAGTTCATCCTTCTAAGTCTAGAAACTCTAATTTACCAGCTGTCTGTTTCCTTGGACATGTGTTTAGGTGTCTTTCAAAACAAAAAAAGTTCTGTCACTCAGCAGCAGATGTCTCCAAATTGCTGCCTCCGCTGGTAGTTTGTCACTGGGAAGTGTGAGGTTTTGCATCAAAACATAGAGTTGGAAGGGACCTACAAAGATCACCAAGTCTGACCCCCTGACAAAGCAGGTTGTTCACAACTATAATATCCAATAGATGACTATTGAGTCTCTGCTTAGAGACCGCCACTGACCACCTTCCAAGGCAAACTATTTCACTGCTAAACAATTCATATCATCAGAAAGTTGTGATTTGAACCCATTTGTCCTAGGCCTATCCTTTTCAGGTACCAATAATGAATCCACTCCATCCTCCATATGTTGCTGCCAACAGGACCTTATGGGTAACAGATGAGCCAATCAGTGATGTGAATGCAAACATTGTATAAGCCAATAGCTTATACATCATGACTGTTTTTACATCATGACTGTGTGTCTGAACGGGAAAATACAGCCATGCAAACACAAGCCTTCTAGATGTCTCAACCTGCAGCAGCATTTTTGCCATCGTGGCTGCGTGTATTGAGGGAAGGATACAATTATAATTTGTGTTTCTGAAGTATAGCATTGTGGAAACTGGTAAACCAGAAGCGTCAACTTCTGAGATTTTGGAACCAAATACCAAAAAGCCATGCATTCGGTTCACATCACAGAATTTTCACAGTTGCTGGCAAATGGATTAGCATCATAAAGCAGAGGTCCACTATATACTGAGGCTGGCTTCATGGTTCTGCCAGTATGGTTCTGATGCACGGACTGAAGCTGTACCTAGGAGGTGTAGGGAGAAGCAGCCTGTTTGGTATTGCCAAGGAAAACAAAGCTGCCTGGCTGAATCACAAAGACTTATTTAAGATCTCATTCTTTCTCTGGTTCTTGTTAACTTATTTCTGTCCAGCCCACAGGTGTACACATTTGATCCCTGTTGCATATATGCAAACGTTGGGCAGAAATGGCTTAAAGCAAGTTGCTTACTTAGAACCAGGAGCTCCATAACGAGACAAGGCGTTTTGGAGGATCCACCTGTTTGCAGGTGGAGGTTGCCAAGAGAATACAATGATGGAGCGGCTGCCATGTGCAGGCAGGCATTCCGCAGAGCCTCAGGAGTCAGCCATAGGTCTGATGGCACTAGGCCTCTAACAAGCAGCTGACTGGGTCAACCTCTGACGCTAGTCCTGCATCTTCCCCTGGCAGCCATGGAACTCCTTGCCACAGGAAGTGGTGATGGCATCTCACCTGGATGCCTTTAAGAGGGAACTGGACAAATTTCTGGGGGGAAAAGTCCATCACGGGTTACAAGTCATGCTACTCTGTTGGTTGTATGTGAGTATGAGTATGTATGTGAGTAACAGAGTATGTGCAAGCTCCTGCTTTTAGCCTTAGGCTACCTCAGAATGCCAGATGCAGGGGAGGGCACCAGGATGCAGGTTGTGTCACACATCAATTGTGTGCTCCCTGAACCATTTGGTGGGCCATTGTGAGATACAGGAAACTGGACCAGATGGGCCTTTGGCCTGATCCAGCGGGGCTCTTCTTATGTTATCTGGTTCTGCTGTGCAAGGAGGAATGAGTTTGGACTCCCAGTCACACTGGGATGAGTTATTTTCACAGAAGCTTATTCTGAGGTCCTCAATACATATTTTTTCAATTCCTGGGACTGAAGAGCAATCCATTCAGAAATCATGCAGCTTAAGTCCAAAGTAATTGGGAAATCTTTACACAATCTATCTGTATTTCTCTGCAGCCCTCTTGGTCATGCCAGGTTATTTATGGCAAATCAATGCAGCAATTAAGTAGTCATGGAGATAGGAATGAATGTTATACGTTCATGCCCGGCTGAAATGCTCAAAGTTATGACAAATACTTGATTGCACCTGATCAGCTCCTAATTAGCCACAACACTAGACCGCCAAGGGCAGGGAAAGGTATTGGTGTTTCATATCAATATAGTACATAGTAACATACAGCGAGTTCATAGAAAAGTGTGTACCTGACAGAGGGCTGTATGTAATAGGAGGCCACTGTTCTTTTGCATATATTTCTGATCTCAGAAAGATTTTTATAGAATGGGAAAAGGTACAGAAAAAATAGTTCAAAATGTTCTTATAAGGACAGGCTGAAGTGTTTGGGGTTTTTTTAATTTGGGGAAAAAAGATGACCAAGGAAAATGATAGCTGCTTACAAAATTAAGAATGGGGTGGACAGTAGCAGAGCCGGGGGGGGGGGGAGCAGAGCTGTCAGTGCCACATGGTTGTGAAACTCAGTGTAAGCTGCCCCTGCCCCCAAGGTCATTCCAAGGAGAGAAAGCAATGTGGAGGTGTCTCCTCTGCATTGCTTTGCCCCTGAACAGGCTGCAAGAGCATGGGGGAGAGGGTGCTCACACAGTGAGTTTCGGAGCTGTGCAGCACTTACAGCTCTGCCCCCCCCCCAGCTCCACCACTGGATAAGGAGAGAGCAACCAGAGGAATTTTTTTCTTTGCTTTCAGACGAGTAGAATTTGGGATCATCCAATTAAATTAATTGGCAATAGCTTCAGGGCAGAAAAAAAGAAAGTAGCTCATCCCCCAGCTCATAACAAAAGTGCAAAATTCACTGCTACTAGTTGTGGTGATGCCTAAAAGAGCCAAAACCAAGTCACAGACAATAGCTCTATTCATGGTTATTGGACATGGTCACTGAATGGAACCTCTGAGTTCAGAGAGACTATATGTGCTAGTATGGATGATACTATGACCAACCCTGTAATCAGGTAGGAAGAAGCAAGGATACGAATCCCCCACCCTGAAAACATTTGGCACACTGTCTCATTGCTGCCAAACCTTGTTGCAGGCGATTCATCAATGCTTAGATCATCACTGTGGGAGTCCCTTGGTGAGGGACTGATGTTCGTGCTCTAGCGGTTCGGGACGTAGTGTCTACAGGACGGAGAGACTTCAGACTGGCTTCAGGTAAGGGGGCTATGGCACCTGGGTCCTTCTCCCTAGTGTGGCTGCCTTCCTCTGGGGCTGGGGCTGTTAACTGCACAGCCTCCTTTCTCGCCTCTACTGTCCACCTGTCATCCCCGGCCTCCCTGCTTTTGTAGGGCAAGCCTCCCCCCGGCCCCTCCCTTTCCTCCTGGGAAGGCAGAAAGAGCATTTCCCAGGTGACTACCTGCCTCCTGGCCATCTGCTTCCCCTTCAGTTCCTCACCCCCCTCCGCACTGCGCCTGCCTCCCAAGCCCTGGCCACAGCGGCTGTAAGCCTCCCAAGCCCGCGGAGGGCCAACTCCCGCTGCTCCCTCCTTTGTGGATGGCAGAGCCCACAAGCCTTGGACAGCACTGCCAGGGCCCCGCAACTCCGGTGCTGGTATTGGCAGCCCAAGTCATGGCCCCTTGATGTCATCACTGGGTACCTCCCTCTTTGGGCAAGGGCCTGGCAGGTAGGGTGAGAGCGCCTCCCTGGGTAATAGGAGACCAGAGGAGGGCGGCTACTCTGGCCAGAGCCCACTCCCTTCCTGACACGTGTCCCAGCAGTGGCAGGGGGCGCTGCTTCGTGACACCCCACCGAGCTCTGGAAGCAGGGAGGCTTCCACACCTCGTCTGCCCGGTTGCACCCTGAAGCCTCATCCCTCCGGCTCTGGGTCCCTCTCTGGGTAAGTCAGGGGCCTGACAATCATATAACATGTAATTCTAGCTCAGTGACAGGGCACTTGCTTTTCGTGTAGAAGGTCCCAGGTTCAGTCTCTGACATCACCAAATAGGACAGGAAATTACCTATCTGAAACCTCGGAGAGTTGCTTCCAGTCACTACAGCCAGCACATGCTCAGATGGACCTATGTTCTGATTCAGTAGAAGGCATCTTCATGCATAGGTTTATTCCCACGCTACTGTAACACTGCTTTTTAAATCTGGTTTCTCATGTTTTAAATTTGGATGTAGCTGTTTTTGTTATTATCTTGTGTATCACTCTGAGTTCCTTATATGGGTTGGAAAGGCAACTCTGGAATGTTATAAGCAAAATTCAGCCTGTTATAAACTTAATATTCAGCTCAGCTTCCTCTTCAGCTGAACAGAAGCCATATTTCCTTGGCCCTGTTCTTCACCTTGCCTGCTTCCCTCTGCATGCTGGATCTGACTAAAACATGGCCTACTATGACAGTTACTCTCCAAAAGCATGAACGTAAATTGCATCTTAAAGGCCCAAAAACCTGTTCCAAAAGCCCACACGTGAACTCAGCAGCTGCTGTGTAATCAGCACACAGTGTTGAGCCAAATATAAAAAATAGCAGGTGAAAATAGCATCTTTCTGTTCTAATCTAAATAGCATGTCCTATTTTCTAAATTTTGCCATGTATATTTTTACTCCAAAAGAGCTATTTTCCACTTTAATCTTTGTCAAGCCTGGAAGAAACAAGTCTATGTGGTTATGAATCTTTAGTCCAGGGCTTTTCAAACTGGGGTGTCGCGACGCCCCAGCCTGAGGTCCCTGGCCTCTTTCCCCTTAAGGGGCGGGGGCAGCGAGGAGGCAGTGACACGATCCCCAGGATCGCGCTGCTCAGGGGGCTGCAGGGGCTTGGCTGTACTTACCAGAGCCTCCTGCAGCCTCCTAGGGGTGCGAGGAGCCCTGCACAAGTGTTTGCAGGGCTCCCTGAAGCTTTAGAAGTGAAAGTGGAGTGATCGTGCTCTACTTTCGGTTTCAAAGCTTTGGGGAGCCCTGCAGAAGGTTGCGCAGGGCTCCCCACACCCCTGGGAGGCTGCAGGAGGCTCTGATAAGTGCAGCCAAGCCTCTGCAGCCTCCTGAGTGGCGCAATCCTGGGGATTGCGTCGCTGCCTTCCCCCTGCCCCTGCAAGAACTTAGAAAGTTTTTCAAACTCCTGGAGAGTTTGAAAACCGCTACTTTAGTCGGTAGAAAATCAGGACGACGCAAACCCAGGATGCATTTGGTGGCCCGAACAAAGAATTTGAAGGCAGTAAAGCACCAAAAACCTCAGGATCCTACCGCCTTGTTCCTTTGGGTGCAGGATGCTGAACTAGCTGTGTCTGTATGTTTGAATAACAGAAATGGCTACCTGTCATTTTTTAAATCAGCCATCAAGAGAGACCTCTTGAGTGAACACGACAGTGTTTAAGAAGTTCCAATCACAATTAACAGCAATCGACTTGATATTCTAAAACAAATAAACCTACAGACGTCTTCTGCAGAGTGCAAAGCAGATGAGTGAAAGCAAGAGCCAGACTAAGCATTGTAGCCAGTTAATCTGTCACTGGGAATTACTTTCAGCATTTTCTTTTCCCCTCCTGTATTCACTGGGGTTGGTAAACAATAGAGCTTCTGCTAACATCGTTTTTGTTGCACTCAAATTGAATGTGAAATGTTGGATGACATTATAAATGAATCTCCTGAGCCCCAGCACTCAAATTCGGAGGCCTTCTGTGTCTTCATTATTGAATGACTCTGTACAGTCATATATTTTGATATCAAGTACATTAAATTCTTGCTCTTTTCTTTTCAACCAAATTAAAACTTGTCCTTATGCCTGCTGTTTGAAGGAGATACATTTCCCTGGATTCTCTGCTGCCACCCCCGCCCGCTGCCCACCATTCAGAAAGAAATGCAACAGACTAAGAAAAAAAATATTCCTCCCTTAGGGTCAAAAGAAGTCATTCCAAAAGAGCACCTGCTGAGGTAAATCTCTTCTTTGTAAACATGAGTTTAGGGGGTAAACTATAAGCCACTCACTATAGATAAGTAACTATGGAGACGTCCAGTTGAATTCTATCTATGCAGGAAAATTCTAGAAATACTGGCACTTATGTGGACTGCAGGACTGATCTTTCAAAATGGATGATTGGAATGAAAATTCCAATCCAAGATAATTCGCCTGGCACCAATGTGACTGTGCCAACGGAGCGCACGCTACATCCTGTGGGAGAGTTTCAAGCCCAGGAGGCCTCCTTGTTACCTTGTCCTGATGGGTTTACTTAGACCTGCACCAGCTATTTTGCTGGTGCAACTCCAAGTTGATTCAATTAGGTGGACTGAGACCCAGTGGCGTCACTAGGTTTCCGTCATCCGATGTGGAAACCCAGTGCGTCACCCCCCCCATGATGGATCTCCTCCCATACAGTGGGTGCAGCAGCACCCTGTGTGGTGAGCATGGATTGCCCCACCTCACTCGTTTTTTGGTTATAATATTTGATAGAATAGAGACATTTCAACGCTGTTTGTTTCATTGCATTCTGCATGAAATTATGCATCGATTGATATATAACATTACGGTATTATTTTGAAAGTATCAAGATTTAAAAATTTTTGGCCAGTAGTGGTGTCACCCCCCTGTGCACGTCACCCAGTGCAGCCCGCACCTCCCCCCCCCCGCAGCTCCCGAGCAAAGCCATTGTGGAGACAGGGAAAGGGGAATAGGATATTGGTGGAGATGCAGCAGCAGCTGATAATTGTCCCCTTCCCGCCCTCAACACATCCCTATGTCCTCCCTAGTCTCTATCCTGTTCTTCCCCCTCCCCCCATTCCATCCATCACCTGCCTTCACCACTGGATGCAGCATGTGCTCCATCAGCATGGCTGCATCATGGACAATAGTGGGTGTTAGGACTGTGGGTTAGGACGGTTCTCATACAATGAACCATAAGCTTTTGCAAATTTTGGTTTTGCTCATGCTAGATTCTTTCTACCTGCTTAGACTATAAGCTTACCTAGCACCATACCTAGCAAAATGCATTCTGCCTCAGTGGGAGGGGATGTAAAGTTGACAGATTGGACCTGCTCAAATTGCAAATTTACATGAGCCTGAGTCAGCAAGGACACAACTTAAAGAGTTTTTTGGAGTTGTGGCATCCATATTTTAGAATTTCCTCCCTGATGACACTGGCCAGAGTACAACCATGCAAGTAAGAAGAAATAAACTTTAGGATAGTATTATATGTGCACACAAATGCACGCTTTTGACCTGCAATTTATTTTTTAAACAATTAGCACTGGGATGGGCAGGGGGTTGAGGGCTTCAGCACTTGGCCCCTGGGACAGTTTCTAGCCTGAAAGCTGGTAGAAGCTTTTATTAAAACTGTAAATAGCAAGCAGAGTCTGTGATCAGGCTAGGATCTGCAACATGGGCTAAGAGCTCCCCCATTCCCCTCTAGGGAAATGGATTCATTGCATGCAACCTACAGTTTTTCTTTTTATCAAAGTAAAACCAAACGTTATTGTTATTGGAAAGAGCATGCTTTGACGCCCTTTTGAGATACTTTGGTCAAAAACGCTCTGTTCCCACTTTTGTAGTCTTGCTAGTGATTTTGTCAGGAAAGATCTGAGTGTATTAGGAGATTACATTCTCTTTCCTTCCATACTTTTGATTATTATGGGTGATTATTATGGGCTTGGAAGGGTAGGGAGCAGAACCATTTCTAACATGTAAGTATGGTACTGCATTTGTGACATCCAGCACTTCACCAACATTCATACCTAAGTTCATCAGTGAAGTGGAAGTGATGAGGCTGAAGGAGGCACTGCCATTGCTTGTACAACAGATGCCACATGGATTAGCAGGCATAGCACATCTCTGGTGAGGCAATGCCTGTGCTGACCCATGAAACATTACACAAACAAATGCTACAGGCAATTGTTCCAGTACTTCAGCCAGTTCTCTGTTCTGAAAAGTCTTTACTCTGTTTCAGAGCTTGAATCTGTATGCATCTTATTTGAATTTATGACAGTGCTCCTCACCATTAATTCCTTGGTTGTGGAATTAAGCAAACAAAAAACTGGCACCAGAAATAAAACACCAAGATTGAGCCAGCAATCTGTGACCCATAAGGAATACATGAATAAGCCCTGGTTGGAAGAGACGGAACTGGAAAGAGACTGAAAGGATAAATAGAACTGGGGGATAACACAGAGAGTTCTGAAAGCTGGAGGGGACAGAGAATGCAGCCAAGAAGGTCAGGAAGACTTGATAAGTCTAACAGAAATGGAGCAGAAGCAAGATGAGTCAACAGAGGGGAGGGGGAATAGATAGAGCATTTCAGGGAAATAATCAGGGGACCCAAGCACTGGTGAAGCTGAGGTTGAAGAGGTTTCTCGCTGACTGTGCCCCAGAATATAGCCTTTGCTTCCTGCAATGAATTAACTGCTAGATAGAAGCCCTATGCCAGTGAATTCCAACCATTCTCATCTCACAGCACATTGACAAGGCACTAAAATTGTCAAGGCACACCATCGGTTTATGGACAATTGGCAAGGCATACCACACTGTTGGCAGGGGGCTCACATTCTCCAATGGCCCTACTAATCAATGACTATCCCCCAAACTCCTGCAGCATGCCTGCAGACCACTCACAGCACACCAATCTGGTTGAAAACAAATCACAGCTCTATGCGGACAATATTTAACTGTGAAGGCTCTCTGTGGTTAGATACTGTTGTGAGCATGCCAGCAAGCTGCACTCACAAACAGCTGGCCTCTTGCACCAGGTGACACCCAGCAACGAGGACGCAAACCTAGTAATGCCACTGCTCACAAGTCCGCTTAATATATCATAGACACCCAGGCATGAAAAACATGTGCTCTGCCCTGCCACCACTCAGTCATGACCTCCCCTTCTTTTGCTGCATCATGCATTCTTTTTCTTACCTTGTTGCACAAAGGATCCATACACAAACCACATGGAGTTGTAAAGAGTCGTCGACGTCATCGATCCCATTTGCAGGCGTGGTGGATTGAGCCAATTTAGCAGGTAGACCAATAGTCCTACCAGGAGCACCGTGCCAGCTATGCAGGCCCACAAGGAGAGGTCAAAGGGCGCCAGGCAGGCAAACATGTCCATCGTCTTTTCTCCCTTCCGAAGCAGAACCCCCACTGAGTAGTCCATGTAACGGGTGGTAAAGTCAACCACATTCTCCCGGTCTGGTGTGATGGTTAGTGCAGAAATGCCTATGTCAGCCCTCTGAGAGAGAGAGAGAGAGAGAGAGAGAGAGAGAGAGAGAGAGAATTATTTTCTGTGTGCAGGAAAAACTCCAGCCTGATTAGCATTTGATATATTAGAAAACCAATTGCCATCATCCATTTATCTTACTCTATGTACCAGCGATTTTCAACCTTTTTCCTTTTTGCATCTTTTTAGATTGTGAGCCCTTTTGGGACAGGGAGTCATTTAGTTATTTGATTTTTCTCTGTAAACCGCTTTGTGAACATTTAGTTGAAAAGCGGTATATAAATACTACTACTATTATTATTATTATTATTATTATTATTATTATTATTATTATTATTATCATCTCAGGGCATACTGACAAGATGCTAAAATTTTCAGGGCACACCATCAGTTTTTCGACATTTGACAAGGCACACCATGCTGCCGGCAGGGGGCTTGCACCCCTCCCCCCCATGGCCCTACTAATAATTTACCATCCTCCAAACTTTCACGGCACACCTATGGACCATTCACAGCACATTGGTTGAACATCACTGCTCTGCATAGTATATCAGTCTAAAGAGCAATTCTGCTAATGTGGAAGCAGAATGGTTATATTCTCATCTATAAGCAATGGGATGCACGACTAGATTCATGCTGGTTTAGTGCTGAAGTGTTCATCATAGTACAAAAGAGGAAAATACAAAGGCAGACCATAGCTGGTGGAAGCCTCCTCCTGGCCATTTGCCTTGGATTGTTTTATTGACTGTTATTGCTGAAACCATTGGAAAGCCCCCTGAGTAGTCTTTTTACTTGGACTGTCATCCAATTTGAGAATTTTAATTGATTAATGATCTGTCTGCTATTTAAATATATTTGCATATTATCAATGTCCCTTAGGTGCTCTTTCAAAATGTCAAAGGAAGAGTGAGATAACTTAACAATTTAATAAACAGAAGCTACTTTGTTAGGTGGAGATCACATTGTAAATCCTTTTTCATTCTCTATTACAGTAACACACCAGACCCAAAGGATAGATTGTGCCGTAATCTCAGCTTCAACCATTAAAACTTGTCTCCTATAAAGAATCAGCTAAGGCAGCCCAATCCTACCTAAATTTCCCTGTGCTCACACTGCAGGTGTGAGCTATGCTGCATCCCATGGGGGGAATTCCAGCTCCTGGAGGTCTCCTCTGGGTAAGAGGACCTTTGTCCCCATGCCCCAGGGTAAGCTCCAGCAGCTGCAATGGGTCAATTGGACCCTTGCCAGTTATATCGCTGCACAAGTTTGCATTACTCCATGTTGGCAGACTTATGCCCAGGAACAGGGACAAGATATGGTTCATGCTGTCACCGCCAGTCCCACCCCTAACTGGGCTTAATTCGCCCACCTCCTGCCCCCATTGCTGCAATTCCCCTCCCAATATGCCTGTCTTACCTACTCTGGAGGGCATCCCTCTATGCAGCAACACTAATGGGAAGGCATCAACCTGCCCATTGGTGCTGCTAAATGATGCACCGATGCAATCTACTTTATGGCATTTTCGTGAGGGTGAGAAGTGCACACTCCACTGGCACACTTACATAGGATTGGGCCAAAACTGACAAAGTTAATCACCATAAGTCTCATTGATTCTCATTTAACACTCATTGAGAGAGTTAAACTTGTGCTGAAATCATTTCCACCCTAATCAATAAGTGCTAACTAGCTATTCCATCCTCATTGCTGGGTAGCATTATGGTCACAGCACCTAACTTTCATGCCATATTCAAGTATCATGAATCAAAGAGATCAGAAAGTCTGATTGGTTAAGGAAATAATAATAATAATAATAATAACAGGTATTTATATACCACCTTTCTTGGTCTTTATTCAAGACTTTATTCAAGGCGGTTTACATAGGCAGGCTTATTTAAATCCCCGTAGGGATTTTTACAAATGAAGGTTCTTTCTTTGAAAGGTCCTTTCTTTCAAGAACCACAACATTCAGGTGTTTCTATCTGATCTGGCTTCACATTCTGGCCTCCACCCTCCCACGCTCAGAGCAGATGGAATAGCTCGGCTTCAGCTTGTCAGCTGCTTCAAGGTTGCACGGTGCCGGTGGCCTCGAACTGGCGACCTTGTGGATGTTATCTTCCACCTGAGGAAACTCAGGTTCATTTGATTAATATTCACACACAGACACAAGATTTATATTTCCTTATGAAAAAAATCTTGATTTCTCCATCCCTGCAATCTGGTGGGGAGAGTGAACTTCTTATGGTGTTTGCATTTCTTTCAATTGATTTGTTGTAGTGATCAACTTGACTCCTTTGCATATTTGCAACAGGGGTCTATATACTGTCTGAATGAGGAGAAACTCAGTGCAATCAAATGCAGCTACATGTACTCCAGAACACTGGCCTTCATTCTACCAGCAGTCTTTGGATCTCAAAATACTAAACATCTTGAAGGTTTTCTCTTTCTGTAAAGGCCAGCTGTAGTCTTGTGTAAGTTCATCTCAGATGGACTCAGACCTGACATTGACTATTTAAGAGCTGATTGGGTTCAGAGTACCAAGTTATGCAAGCACAATGGAAGACTGCTTTTAAATCAGGGGTCTCCAAACCCCGGCCCGGGGGCCAGTTGTGGCCCGCAGCAAGCCTCTTTCCAGCCTGCAGCCAACCTCTTGTCCCCTGAAAGCCTCTGGCCCATTCAACTGAACATGACCAGAACTGTGCTCTGATTGTGTCTGGAGGGTGTTCTGAGGGCCAGAGAGGTTGAATGAATGAGCCCATTCATTCATTTATTCACTCATCTAAGTTCCATCTCTAATTTACTTATTTTAATTTTTTTTTTCCTGGTGCTCCACACCATGCCAGATATTTGATGCAGCTCTCTGGCCACAAAGTTTGGAGACTCCTGCTTTAAATCATTAATGTTGTCAGCAGTTGACTTATGCTTGTTCAGAAAAGGTTGTATTGCATACTCGCTGGTCAGATGCTGCGGCTCTGGGAGTAGGCAGGGCAGCCCACCTTTTAGGACCACCATCATACTGGTAAACTACCATTGGGGGGGGCTGGCTTGGCCTGGCACAGGTGGGCTGGGCTTGGTCTTGCTAGAACTGGGACGGGTTTTCAGGGCAAGACAGCACTAAGGATGTTCTCCTCTCCCTACCCCCATCATCCCTGAATCTCATATGCAGGTTCACTGAGGCATGAGGGTGGCAGTGCTTGCTGCACGTGGCGAGGTGTTGTGGCAGGCTGTAGCCAGAATTGACACCTGCCTGAGGGTGGGCATTATGTACGGCTGCCCAATGCTGCCAGCAGGCTTCCCTGCAGAAAGTGGCTATGTACAGGGTGTCTCGCAGGTGCAGCTGGATGGCACGACTCATCTGCCTGCCCTGTTCGGTCTGCCTTGCACAGATCTTTGGGGAGTGTCCCTGTGCATTACATGGGTGGTACCAGGGTTTGCTACAGTAGCTGTGCCTTGGGGTGCAGGCTGTCGTGCAACCCATGGATCTGGTGCAGTACTGTCAGTACCCTCCTTACATGTATACTCATATGAAACCTTGGCTTCTGAGCGCCCCGCTTGGAGGCAGGCTGTGTAGCATGCCCTCTCCCAGTTTGAAGAGGCAAACCACTAGGCCAACAGACCGAGGCAAAGAGGCAAAGAAGGAAGGCCCATAGCCAGGGAGATGGGCCAGGGACAGACTGCACTTGCTCCCAGTGTGGAAGAGATTGTCACTCCGAAATTGGCCTTTTCAGCCACACTAGACACTATTCCAGAACCACCATTCAGAGCGCAATACCATAGTCTTTCGAGACTGAAGGTTGCCAACAGTGTACTGCCCAATACATTAAATGGGACTCGTTCCCAGGTACATAAAGATGGAACAGATGCCTGTGTAGGTAGCCTGGCAACACGTGGCATTGCCAGTGCCATCCTATGCATGTTCACTCAGATGGACGTCCTACTGAGTTCAATGCCACTTGTACCTTGGAGGGGCTGCGTGAGACTGCAGCCTTCCACACACCTTCCTGAGGGTTAGCTCCACTGAAAACAATGGCTTACTTCTGGGTAGGCATGCATGGGATTGCACTGTGTGCGTTGGCTACACTTGGCTCTCTGTGCACATGTGGACTGATGGCTAGGCTGCCCCTGGTATGCGTGGCTCGATCACTGCACGGGTGGTGCGTTTTTAACCTCTGTGCCTTGCTTCTTTTGTTCCTTCTCTATTTGCCTGCAACAGCACCCCCTGCCTTCCAATTTCCCCTTGGAATATGGTAGAGCTGCCAGCATAGGATTTGACATGTGCTCCTATGCCATCAGGGCAACAGTTTGTTAGGACTGGGCTGCCCAGCTGCAATCCTATATGAACATTCCTGGGAATAAGTCCCATTGAACATAATAGGACTTGCTTCTAAGTAGACATGCATAAGACTGTACTCTGAGAGGGGGGGCCATATTATTGAGTCTTTTTGGAAAGATGTCATTGATGGGATTAATTTAGCATTGTCCTTAAAGTTAGAACTCTAACTTTATTCCTCATTCTTGGTTTCATCTTCACAATCTCAAAGCGCCAAAATCCTGCCATTCTCCAGATAGCCGGTGCATCGTTTGTAGGAAAGCATATTATTTTACAGTCTTGGAAATTGTGTTCTGTGCCTATAATTGAAAATTGGGTTGAAGACCTTTTAGACCTTTCCATTTAAGCACAAATCACAGACTCTAGGACATAGATCAGAGAAATTTAATGCACTTGGACAATTTTTTCTACAATTGTCCCCTAATTGAATGTTACTCTTGCTGGATCCTCACCCAGGCATAAAAGGCCATTTCCCCCTTTAATTTAATGTTTTCTCATTATTATTTTTTTAAAACTCTCTTTGTCTTTTTGAAAACTACATGTATGCTCCTATGGAACGTGAATGGGATAAGTGAATAGGGTGGTGGGGGTGGTGGGGATCAATCTGGCAATATCCAAACTCATGTCAGCAATTGCACTATTGACATTTCTGTTAATCTGTCATCAACAATAAAATACAACTAACAAAACGCACTTTATTTTTAGTGGCTAGTGTTTAGTGGCCGCTCACATGTTTCAATACATAAGAAGATATCTGCTGGATCAGAGCGAAGGCCTATCTATTCCAGATCCTATTTCCCAGGTGGTGTCTCAGGGCAGGTGGTGTCTTACAGCCCAATCCTATGGGGGCTGGCTGGTAGCAAAATGCATGTCCCACTCCTAGATATCGTGAAGCACCCATAAAGCATGCTCTGGCAGCATGCCGAGTCAGCTGCCTGCTGCTGATGGTAAAGATGGAAGAAAACACAAGCGGGTTGGGGAGAGGGCAGAATATGGGGGGGAAGGGGGTGAAACTGGGAGAGGAGGGGTGTATGATGGGGTGGGAAGGCTGTAGGAGTGAGTGGATCTGGCGATGATGTTGCGCTCTGGATCCTATCCCTTCTGGCAGCAGCCTCCCCACCCCTTTTCTGTCTTTGTACTTGCACTAACTAGATCGGGCCTAGTAGGGGTGTGGGATTGGTGGTGCTGGCACACGCCGTATTCTGCCCCCCTTTCCACACCTGATCTGCCAACATGAATCAACTCGGATTTGTGCCAGCCACATCGCTGAAGAGCCTTTGGCTGCAAGTTCTGGCTGTTGCAAGCATGAGGCAGTTTGAGGAAGACCCAACTTTATACTCTGAATAAATATGTTTACTGCCTGCATCCCATGGGGGAATTTTGGCTGCTGGAGGTCTCCTCAGCATAAGGGGACTTTCGTCCCCTTGTCCCAGGGTAAATCCCAGCAGCAACTGCACTGATTACAAAGTGTCACAGTGAAGTAGATGGGGGAAAGGAGGGCACAAGGGGAGTTCAATCACCCTATAAGTGACTGGTTATTATTTCTCCTACGGATGCTATAATTGCAAAGAAACGTTAGAAGAATGAACACCTCCTTTCCCTGGCAGATGTTTAACAGCACCTGAAAATGAAGCTGCTGTACCATATGGTTACCTGTCCTCTAAGTATCAACTGTACTGCTTTGTTCCTTCAAGATCCATTTAAGTTATGAAGATAACTATTAATGTCGCTTGATCTGACTAGCTTACAGCTCGGCACGTCTCAAGAGACCGCAGTCACAACTTCTCTAGGTGTTATTTTAACTTTCTCTTCACATGTGCAATTATAATTGCAGCAAAAAACCAGTGTTTAAGACAGTCACGCTAATGCTTTCTCTTCCCCTTCAAAAACAAGAAAAGAAGCTTAAACACTGTATCAGTGAGTGGCTGTCCTTTTTGTAATACAAAAAAAGAATATTTAAATGCATATGGCTTCTACTTCTTTGAAGTAACGAGCTTTGCCTGTGATTAAAGCTATGTGAGGTCCTTTATGGGAAGCTGAGCTGCGTGGGTATGGGGGTGGGGTGGAAAGAATGTGTGAATAGTAGAAGTGAACAGGCAACCATATTGAACATTGGGGGATTTGCTTTCATCACTGACTAAGGAGGGTGAAGCTTTCCCTCACAACCTGGGAAGTGAAATGTAGCTGGCATCTGAAGTGACACAGAACAGTGTAGAAAGTAGAAAGTAAAGGTGAATCTATTTTTATCATCTTGAATCCACTCCTGCTGGGATGCAATCTCCTGATACCTGAAGGAGTACCCCAGATGGGTACTCCTTTACCTGGTGGTGCTCTGGTCCAGTGGTCTTCAACCTTTTTCATTCTCATAAGTACTATGACCCCAAAACTGAGGCTTCGCAACCCTTTTGGATTCACAACCCCAAGGTTGAAGAATACTGGTTTAGACATGCCACAGAATTGAGTGGTGCAGTTTTCCCCAGCCAAGGCTGCTGTTTGCTACAGGAGTGGGGAAGACTCTCTCTCTCTCTCTCTCTCTCTCTCTCTCTCTCTCTCTCTCTCTCTCATCGATACAAGATCCTTCATACATTAAAACAGTATATTAGAAAGAAGGTGAGTCTGATCTCCTCTCCCAGAGATACTAGTTTTGTATGTAAAGGGAATGTTTCAGGGAGCATTTGAATATGTGTGCCATAACCTGAGGTGGCATGTTACAGACCAGGAAAGCCAGAAGATTCTACTGAATCGCAGTAAAGCGGTCATTGCAGCAACACTTTGTGCTAATGATGGCTCTTTGCTTTATTTCATTCTGTTTTGGGCTATGTGCCATCTGGCCCAGCCAACGCAGCTGGGGCACATTCCAGTTGGCTCAGACTGCCAGCCTTTCAGCAGCCCAGGAAAAGGAAAGGAGGAAGAGATGACTGGCAAGCTGCTCCCAAAGCACTATTATTATTTTTATTATTATTATTAAGTAGCTACATTATCCGAGAAACTCAAAGCCATGTGCAAAATTCACATTTAGTTGGGAATCTTAAAGATAATTCTGAAACCTGCAAAATCAAATTGAAATAAAACCATAACAAGCAGCAGACCATGATGTATATAGTTATACTAAAAGTTTGAGAACTGCTGCAATAAGGTGTTAGTAAGATGACATGGGTGTGTGTGTGACTCTGCAAGTTTTCAAAATCACTAAAATCAGAATTTGGAGGAATAAGACCATCATGTTATATATCAATCAATGCATAATTTCTTGCAGAATGCAATGAAACAAACCACATTGAAATATCTGTGTTCTATCAAAATGTACAGCCAAAAAACCAGTGGGGGCGGGGCGATGGTACATCACCACACCCACCACCTGGGGCGTTGTCCCGCCCACTGCATGGGGTGATGCGCAGGCCTCCCACACCGGGTGATGCAAATCCTAGTGATGCCACTGCTGAGGAAGGCACACGTACCTGCTTCTTGTGACCTTATTCCACTTCATTTCCACTCCATTGTGACACATGAGGTTGACTTGTGCATGTTTTCAGCTCTGAAATGGTGTCCCAACCATGTAGATTATTATTTGTCTTGGGGGAGGGGCAGAAGTCATCCACCCCATCAGCAGTCCAAGAATCAAATCACAGGCAGCATTCATTGGATTCAAAAATGATTGTCTGAATCTACCCACTAGGAGACCAGAATAAAAGTTCAAGCATTTTATCGGGTTAACAAGATGTGTATTTGCAACTATCCCTAGGAGAACTAAGGTGGCAATTTAGTATTCCCTTTTTGTCTTTCTATCTGAGGGACCACTGCTTATTTTTTTAACGTATACATGTGTGTGCCACTTAATGACGAAGATACATTCTCTGATCCCCGTTGTTACGCAATAAGGTCATTGAGGGCGCAATCCAAACCTGCGCTGGAACAGGAGGCTTGTGCTGCATCCAGCGCAGGTTTGTTGGCAGCAGTGGCTCAGCCAGAGGCAAGGGGAAGCTCTTCCCCTTACCTCTGGGTAAGGGCTGCTGGCCCCAATGGGTCTCCTCGGATCTGTGCCACCTCTGGAGCTTGTGCAAGTCAGAGGAGAGTGCAGTGGCTTGAAGCTGCTCTGTTCTCCCCGGGGACGGGGGTTGGGATCTGGCATTACTGCCCGCCTCCAGCTTCCTGTGCGCCCGCCCCTGGGGCCGCCCATCGCCTGCCCTCCCCTCGTCCAGAAATGCCCCCTCCCACCTCCTCCCTGCCCCCCCCACACCTACCATTGCCGCTTGTGTTGGCGTGGGTGTGCTGACACAAGCGGCGGCAAGGAAAGTGTTGTGGAGGATTCTGCTGGCCTCTGCGCTTCCGCGCATCTACATGCGCCGACACGGCTTCCTCCCACAGAGGTGCAAACGTGCTTTATGGCACATTTGCGACCCTCCCGGGGGACTTATGCCGGCCTATGTGCTGGTTAGGATTGTGCCCTAAGTGAACATTCAGCCCAATCTATTGCCTTTGTTGCGTAAGCAGACATTCCCTGCCAGACACTAGCTGGCTGTACAGGCTACTGGAGATAGATAACCTCTTCTGTGCATTAAGGGACTCTTTGCTGAGTAAACAGACACTCTACTGCAGGCCTGGAGACCTGACTGGAGACCTGACTGCCTCATTAAGAGACTCTTTGATTTCTGTCATATATGTGGACCATCATTCAGTGAAATGGCTGTTAAGTGGCACACGCCTGTATATATTTCTTTAAGGAAAGTATATTTCTTTCACACACACACCCAATGGCATATTTTACATCATTTATTATTCAAACAGTAAAACCAGATTTCACAGAAATAGTAGCAAAATGTGACCGAGTTCAAAGAGTCAAAGTTATTGCTATAGTCATTGACCAATTGGACTGTCCTGATTTTGATGGGTTTGGAAGCTCAGTGACCAGACTGTAGGAAATTGTGAAAAGCATATCGATGACAGCCCACCTCATCACTGAGCTCCTGAACGGAAGCACTGTGGATGATATGCAAATAAAGTCACATTACCTAAAAATTGGAAAGTAGAAATGTGAAAATGCCTATCATTAGCCTGTCAAAATTAATCAGAGAAACAGCAGTTTGCACAAGCCAAGGTTTGCTAAGTGCTTTGCAGGGAGAAAAAGACAAAAAAGTTGCAATCATGTCAATATTTAGGTGTAAAGGTGCCAGTCCAAAATATAAACACATAAAGAGGGGCATATGATCCTCTTATAGTTAATGTTATAATGTCACCCAATGTCATTTAGGAGCATATGGTGTTATAAGCATTTTGTTTAACAAATGTAATGAGATAATAACAACAGTTTATTAAAATATGTTGCTCAGGACTACCTTCTTGCCCCATAATGAATGTGGATTAGGGGGTCAGCACAGAGTTCTGTAACCACTGCCATATGTGGACTATTTAAGTTGCTGGTGGGGAGATTTGCTCGCCCCAAGCACCCACCCTGCCCAAAGTCTGCTGCGACCTGGAGACCATGATGAGCCGCTGCGCCACGGCTTCTTGAAGTGACTCAGGCATTGAGCTGCAAATCAAGACTTCCCTGGTTGAATTCCCTTTGCCCCATGCACTTCCCTTTGCCCCATGCACTCTCCCCAAGGCAAGCAGCTCCCCAGCAACTCCCTAGCTGCACCCTGGGGATAATGCTACTTAAGGCCCAATCCTACCCCCAGCCGCTGAGCTGCGGTAAAACGGTGCAGAAACAGCTGCTGCTGTACCCTGAGAGGCCGAGGAAGCACCCGGAGTCTCCAGTACCCCATGTAGAGCCCTGGCAGCCCCAACAGGTTGACTCTGGTGCAGAACCGAGAAGACTCATGTCATTCTCCAAGGCCCAGGAGGGGAGATAGGATTCAGCGGCAGCCTCCGCTGCCATCTCCACCCCTCCTGGGCCTGAAGTAGACTTGGGCACTCTCCACCTGCCCAGTTTTGCCCCTCCCTGCCTTTCCCCACCCTCCTTCACCCAGAAACACTTTCCTGCTGCTCAGCAAAATACTCCTGCTGCTCGTCCTGCTGGTGTGGAGGCTCACAACCAACTGGTGCTGGCCTCCCCATCTGCACCTCTCCCCTACTGGCTGCCACAATGTGCTTTATGGCATGTTTGTGATGGCCATTGTTGGGGCAGCTCGTGGATCACACTGCTGCCAGGGACAAGGGTTTTTTTGTACCTTCAGCCCATGCAAGCCTCCTGTGGGATCTGGGGAGCCTGCACACCCCTCCACAGGACTCTACTAGCCTCCAAACCTCTGAAAATAGTAAAAAAAAAAAAAAAAAAAAAGCAAAAAGCAAAAAGCAAGACACTTCTCATTTTCATTGCAAAATCAGAAGTGGTTTTTTTTTTGTTTTTTTTTTTACTATGTTCAGCCATTTGGAGGCTTGGGGGCCTTGGGGGGTTAAGGAGTTAAAACCCCCCCCAGGAGGCTGTCACTGGCTGTAGGTGAGTGGAAACCCCCGTTCCTGACAGCAGCATGATCTTGGAGATCACATTTTTGCCTTTCCCCCTTCCCTGCCCCTTAATGGGCCAGAGACAGAGTTTCCCAGGCTGGTGGGTCCTGACCCACCAGTTTGAGAACTCCTGCTAGGTGATGCTCATGGCAACAAGGAGGAATAAAGAGAGGTCTAAGTGGCTAAGGAAGTGTTGTCGGATGACAGGATAACAGCGACAGATTCAATATCTGATTGTGTGTGTGTGTGTGTGTGTGTGTGTGTGTGTGTGTGTGTGTGTGTGTGTGTGTGTGTTTGTTGTGACCAAAATCTGATTCAACAGGCCAACAAACCGATCCTTGCTTCCAGTTAAAGAAATGTTAAGTAAGCCAATGCTAAGTAAACCAGACAGGTAATCTAAGTAATCTAAGCCTTGTTGGGAGTTCTGGAGGGTGGAAGTTCTCACATGCCTTGGAGAAAAATGCCACAGAAGTGCCTATCACTAAGCTCAGCTCTATTTTAATGCAGAAAATGTGTCCTTGCCATGGCAACTGTCACCTCCTGCAACGCCTCTCCTGTCATGGCACCTTGGAGAGAGGGAACACCTCCTCAGCAAGATGCTCCCAGCAACCCATTGTGCAAATGCTACTATTTTGCATGACATTTGTGTGCAGGCATAATTTGGTGTCTCCGCATCCCGCTGACTGCTAGGATCCAGGCAGGCTCCTAGACTGCATCTCCATGAGACTGCCTGAAAAAGGCAATGCTGCAGTGATGCAATGCAAAGACAGGAACCAGTGGCACAGCTAAAGGGGATGCAAAGCACTAAGTTTTGCAGGGAGCCTCACCACACCATACAACCAACCCTCCCCCTCCCTGGAGGCATACATCTCCATTTTGCTTCCACCACCCAGAATGGCTCCAGAGGGGATGGGCCACTTGCACAATAGGGTGAGGTTCCCTGCAAAACTTAGTGCTTTGCAGCCCCTCTGGCTATGCCAATGACATCCAACTCAGAACTATTTGGGCTAGTTAATGTGTTGATTCCAGGGCAACCCTGCATATAATTTAGAATCCCAGTTAAAACGACTTGGCCTTCTGAGAAAGACATAATCATGTAATGGTTGCAGAATTGAGATGGAATCAGGGATTGAATCCCTGTTTAGGCCATGAAACAAACTGGATCACATTGGGCTAAACACTCTTGCTTAGCCTAATCTACTCACAGTGTTGTTGTGAGAGCAAAGTGGATATAACCCCATTGGTGTATGTCATCCTGAGCACTTGAGAGGAAGAGTGGGGAATAACTGAGAGGAAGACTTGGATGCCTTGGGTGCCCTCGAGAAAGGCAGAATACAAATCTAATAAATAAATAAATAAATAAGAAATAAAGCTGTGTAAATCTCAACGTCAGAATTGTTCTAAACTGCAACTCCTCTGACTTATGCTGAAGTGCCTTAGAGCCACTTAACAGAACAATCTCAGGCAGGTCTATTCAGAAGTAAGTCCCTTAAATTCAATGGGGTTTACTCCTAGAAAAGTGAGTATAGGGCTGCAATCTGAGCTGTGAAAAGGAGTGAAAAGAGCTCCATGATCCACCCCTCTTACAAGACCATGTGGACAATTGTTCCTAGGAGAGAGTGAACCCAGCAAAAATTGTTCTTGGATTCAGTGCCTTAGATTTCTGAGAGTGTTCCTATCTCTGGGGTGAGTCTGAAAATGAATCCAAGGACAGTTAGTCACATGGAAATGTGAAGATACATCCTCTCTGTAATGGAACCACATTATGCCCTAGCCATGTCTGTCACACGCATGCCAGTCTAGTCCCAATGGTTTTCCCTGGCTATTATTTATAATTTATTCCTGGGTTATTGCTGAACAACAACTGTCTGGCAAGTTAGCAGTGTTTAGCAGACACTTCCTTCAACTCTCCATCTTTGCTTCCTCCCTACAAGCACCTTGGAGAGATACTGTGGCTTTCCTCCTGCCAGTGAAAGACTCTATTTTGGGCAGCTGAAATACATAGATGCATGGTGCCTTCAGTCTTTAGGCCAACAGGTTCTGGAGCTCCTTGCAAGAGGCCAGCCCCTGCTCCAGCAGGAACTCAGCTTGGCTCTGCTTTGGCTGCCTGTGACCTGACACTGACAAGGAGCAATGCTGAGTTCACAATCAAGAAGACAAAAAGCTGCTTCCCAGGAACATCTTGTGCTCAGCGTGAAGCGAATCTATGCTGGCGGCTTGCCTGATGGTTCTGTGCTGCCTTGAACGAGATTGGGAGATGAACAGGATAAAAGGGCACAAACAAGCCCTGCTGTTTACTGCATTAGGAGAGCAGAGATCTCCTCTTACCTTGATATAGGTCATTGCTGTTGGTGCTGAAGTGTTGAGGGAGCAGCAGTTGCACAGGAACTGCATGCCACAGGCCGATAAGGGGCCATCAAAATATATCCAAGGAAAGCTTCTTAAAGTCATGCAGCAGGAGGACGTAACTGCTGAAATCAGCCAAAGCTCCCCTTCTCTTTCTACTTGTCTTCACCTGGATTTCTCTCAAGTTCACCACCTGCTCTTTCTCTTTCTTTCTTCTTCACCTTATAATCAACATCCCATGGTTACCTATGACAGACACGTCTCTGGATATTTTAATGAACTAAGAGAACGGAGTGGAGGAAAATGTATCCAGAGCATCACAGGCTGCATACTGGATGCAATGGAAGGGGAAGTAAAGAACTGGGAGCAGGAACCAGACAGCATAAGGGCACTCAGTGACAGACAGTGCAAACTGGTGGTCTGGCAAGCTCACACTGCAAACCTAGGCATGACTACACAGAAGTAAGCCCCAGTGAGTGCAATGGAATTTACTCCCAGGAAAGAGTGTGATGGCAGCACACTCTTATGCATGTGTAACCAGAAGTCCCATTTTGTTCAATGGGGCTTACTCCCAGGAAAGTGTGTATAGGTTGCAGCCTGAGGCTACAATCCTATATACACTTCCCTGGCAGTAAGTCTCATTGAACACAGTGGGACTTACTTCTAAGTAGATATGCATTTAATTGAATTATAAGACTTCTAGTGTGAAGCTTAGTGGATTGGGCTGTCTCTCTCAGTCTGACCTACCTCATTGGGGTTTTGTGAGAATATAATGGAAGAAGATCCCAATTATGTTCGGGGGGGGGGGGTGGAAGAGTTCAAAGTTTTGCAGGGCACCTCAATGTATCTTGAAAGCTGCCCCTCCCCCTTGCAGTCAGAGCCCTTGAGCCTCTCATGATATTTATTACTATCTGGTCACTGGTCACACAGAAGAGAAAGCAGACTAGAGGCATTTGTAATGCAAATGAATATTCTAGTCAATGCAGCTTTTTTTTTTTATGAGTCACATTACAAAAGGATTTTGAGCAAGAACTCTTTCTTAAACCTCATGTAGAAAAACTCTTAATGTGTGCCCAGATTGTGACTAGGGTCTTGAAAACCAATCAGCCGAGACGCAGCTGTTATAAAAACCTCTGGCCATGGTCAATATGGAAATGCTACATAAACAAAAGGCCCAAGACTTTGAGTTCTGCATGGATTAAGTCTAGGGAAGGAAAAAAAAAATGCAGAGAATCAAATGTGAAATGAGCAGTGAATACATTATGCTCATTTTGTTTAATTTATTTATTGTAGTAAACATTTAATGAACAATTAATTATAGGGGATGCTTTATTAATTACAGATTAGTGTGCATGTACTTAGTTCACACATCTATATAATGTAAATGTTATTGTGAACCAATAAAATTTTCTGTTGATTGTATAACTCAGTTATTATTCATGGCTATCAATACTTCTCTCTAAGTGCTGTGCATTATTTATGTAATGTGCTCGCCAATAAAGCTAGGTTGTATATTTTTTCCAGATTGGTCTCCCCTGCTTGGTTATGGGCTGGTCTGTCAAATTAACCTCTCACAGTTGTGATTTCTCTTTGCCTTTATGGTGAAGGTAAACCAGGGGATGGGGGAATCTTAGTAACAGCCAGTAGCATAGCAAGCTGGGGGTGGCTGGTGTGGGCCACCCCAGGTACCAGCCAGAAGGAATTTCTGAGTGCTGCATTGTTTGCTGTTCAGTGATCTTCAGGCTCAGATACCTCCCATACCTTTTAGTTACTTGCTTCGAGAACCCAAAGTGACATGGCCCAAAGATTGCCAAATGGTGGCAATCCAGAGGCAGATTACTGCATTTAATGCAATGTGATAGCCCAGATGGTTGGGGTGACGTGATGATGTAATCATGTCACCCCTGAACTTCCAAGTCGCTGAGACGTAGAAGCCAAAGGCCCATCTAGTCCAGTTTCCTGTATCTCACAGTGGCCCACCAAATGTCCCAGGGAGCACACAAGACAACAGACACATTCTGCGTCCTGGCGCCCTCCCCTGCATCTGACAACCAGAGGCAGCCTGCCTCTAAAACCAAGAGCTTCCACATACCTACTATAATGTTACTGTAACCTGAAACATTGTCTGTCAGGACACCTCTGATAGCAGTCACTAGCACATATTTGTGGTTTGATGCTTCCATAATCAAAGGAATTTTCATAGTGCACCCATCTCACATCTAGACACAGCAGAGATAGACACAATTTTGCATGACATTAAAAAAAAAAAACAACTTGTTCATAAGAATGTATCATGCTATTCCTGGCTAAAAAATTTAAATCTATCTTGGACAACGATGGATGTGAACACTGGACTGGCCACAGTTGTCTTGACTGCTACAAGAGGAAGTGCAGCAGTGGGCACAGTGAGGTGAGGCAGTAGTGCTCACTGTGAACCTCAGCAGCTGAATCCATTGGCTCAGTGAAGTATGCAAACATTCAGCTTCAGTCTATCTCTGGCTTCCACCCAAAAACTGACTTTGTGTTCACAACTAGGGAAAATGGGACTTCAGATTGCTTGTGTTCCCAGTCAGGCACTGCACCCAAGCCTAGTCCAGTTTGTGCAGGTGAAGAGTCCTCTCAAGGACTCTGTGGCAGCCCAGCAGTGCACATTTCAGAACTTAAAACACCTGCTATCCTGATTCCGAAAGATTTAACCGTACAGGTTTCTTTTCCTGGGTTATACATACCTTGTCTCGATCACAAGGGATTTCAGCAATATGATATAATATATTTGTGTTACTAGACCTTTTGGGGCTGAAGTAGTGGATGCTCAACACGTTTTCAAGTCTAATACATTGACTAGTTACATTGGCTTTTCATGGTTGAGTTGGAAGTAAAATGCCTTACTGAAAATATTTGGAACCATGGCATTTGATATCGTTTTTCATTCCTCCTTTAATTATTTAATGGAAGTTCCTTGCCATTTAGATCTTTTCCCCGTCCGTCCATCCATCCATCCATCCATCCATCCATCCATCCATCCATCCTGTATTCTCCCTACTAATGAGGTTCCTAGGAATGCCTCCTGGATGCAACAGAAAGTTCACAGAAGCAACCAAGAAGTTAACGGAAAGTACGAAAGTAGGTTCCAGTTGCATCTGGGAGAATGGAAAGTTCTCGGAACTTTCTTGCAACGGAAAGTACGAAAGTAGGTTCCAGTTGCATCTGGGATATATTCTGAGGCCCCCAGAGGTCAATGGAGGCCAGCAGCAGACTAGCACAATCTGGAAGCAGCCTCAGAGGATTCCAGGTAAGGTTTTTGGGAGCAGATTTGAGCATTGCATCATGACCCACCCTACATAAAGTCACAATGCACAGTTTGGGAAATGCTCGGCTATATACAGTTGCTTTATCATTGCCTCTGAGGAAAAGTATCCACTTAATGCACTTTGGGACTAACAATTTTTTTTTAAAAAGAGCTCTAATGCACCTTTGAGGTTTTGGGCATTTGCACCTTCCTTTCCAAGTGAGAAAGAATCACAAAAGAATAAAAAAGGCACACGATATCAGTGTTTGCACCACTCGGTATGGGAGGGCAGTATGTCACCCCTATGATGGACTTCCTCCCATGCAGTGGGTGCGGCAATGCCCCAGGTGGTGGGTGTGATGATGTACCATTGTCCCACCCAAGCTGGTGTTTCGGCTATAACTTTTGAAAGAATAGAGACATTTCAACATGGTTTGTTTCATTGCATCCTGATTATGCAAAGATTGATCTATAACATGGTGGTATTATTCAAAAATACTAAGATCTTAAAAATTTTGGCCAGTAGTGGTGTCAAACCCCCCCCATGTGCATCATCCAGTGCGGCCCACACACCCCCAGTGATACCACAGCAAGACGTGATCATCTTCCATATGTTTTAAGGAAACAATGAGTAACTTCCTTACTTTAAATACGAGTTCTCCTATCAGTCCATTCCAGGTCCCGTTGTCCTGCGGACGTCCGTACTTGTGATCTGGCGCAATATAAATTTCATAGGTGAAGCCCAGGTAAGTAGATAGAGATTCCAAGACATCAATGGAAAAGCCTTGGTATTTCTTTGGTTTCCCCAAAACATTTTCTGACACCATCACAAATGGCTCCTCCTACACATGAAAGAAAGAGAAGCACAGAGTAATAATGGAGACTTATTATGCTGTTTGAAATGGAAACTAAAGTGTTCAAAACCTCATGTTCTGCCTTTACACTCAGCTTTCCCCACTGCCCACTATATTTGCAGATGTTGACAGATTTGCCCTGTATTCTGATGGCTGAACATCTATGTAAAAAACATAGATCATCAAATGGCTTGGGACTGCAATACCTAAAGAACTGCCTCTGCCCACACAATCTTGCTGGCCCATTCAAGTCTGTGGGGGAGGACCTCTTGCATATTCCTCCCATACTCTTCCCAGGAATGTCTGAAAGGGCCTTCTCAGTTGTGGCACCCAATCTCTAGTATTCTTTGCCCCAAGAGAATCATGCGGCCCTTTCTTTTTTTGTACAGTGATTCTGTTGCCTTTTGAAAACATTGACCTTTCAACAGGCCTTTTCCTTGCCTTCTGTTGATCCTTTTATCTACCTCCTTTTTTAAAATGAGAGTTGTGTTGTTGTTATCTGTAGCTCTGCTTGTTTTTAATTGATTTTATGGTTCTATTTTTATTACATGACATTCACTGCCTTATTTTTTCTGATAATTTATATCTTGTCCTTTTTTAGGCAAACACAGGGTAGCTAACAAAATGATTAAAGAGCACTAACAGCAAAAGCACAATCAATAAAGACAAAACACACAATAAAAACTGCAAAAAACCCAAACAGTTTTAACTAAGTTTTGTAACATAATTACAACCCCTATAGAATGTCTTTACAACTGTCTAAGTGCCCAATCGTAAGGGCT
Source organism: Tiliqua scincoides (assembly GCF_035046505.1). Taxonomy (NCBI): domain Eukaryota; kingdom Metazoa; phylum Chordata; class Lepidosauria; order Squamata; family Scincidae; genus Tiliqua; species Tiliqua scincoides. The sequence goes on along the minus strand of NC_089826.1, from coordinate 15,844,398 downwards.
CATAGCATCGGTGCTGGGTTTTGTAAACGTGCCATATAGCAAATTTATGGCATGTACTGGTGTCTGCCAAGCACTGGACAGATACCACTCATAGCATGGTAAGAGATCCAAGGGGCAGTGAGGGTCTTGGGGGTGGGAGGGAGGCATTCCGAGGTGGGAGAGGGAGTGGGGAGAGGAACCTGCCCAGGAGGGGAATGGGACCAGTGGAGTCCTGCTAGCAAAATAACCAGCGCAGACTTGACAAGCTCCATTGTCAAGGGGGCCCAGGGCTTTCCTTGGACGAAGTGGACAAAAGTCCTCTTCCCCCAAGGAGACCTCCGGTGGCCCTGGCATTGCTGTTAGATGCAGCAGTAGCCATTTTGGCGCTGCTGCTCCCAGCGAAGCCTCCAGGGATAGGAATGGACTGACCATGTGGGAAAAGAGGAGGCCTGTCAAATCACATTGGGGAATCTGCCTATGGGGGAAGAGGGGCAAGCGGGGGTTGGATGATCAGGTGCAGTACATAATGGCCCTTTCCCCCACTTACCCTCTAGTCAGACTGGGAGTTACTGGGAAAATGGGTTTCATTGCCACCATCCAAGACTGAGAAAGACCCAGGTAAGTAAAGACCATCTTGAGAAAGACTCTCCCCAGGTTAGAAAAGTGCCCTTAATCTGAGGTGAAATCTCACCTAAAACCAAAAGAGCAAAATATTTTGCCTTAAATGCATTGTGCAGGATGCTTCCAGGTCCACCGGGAAAAGGGGAAAATGTGTTTCAAGAAAGGATGATTTTTGTATAGCAAGGACTTATTCAGATCACTTGTTGGGCTATTACATAATAGCAGCTCATAATTCAGAATTTGCATGCAGTCAAAAAGTGACTACTAATTGCATCTGATTTATAAGCTTGTTTAAAACATGCCAAGCTTGCAGCTCAAGAACTGTAAGCTTCCATTAAGCCATGTACAAAAGCTGTCAGGTGAAGAAGTCAGGGATGGCTTCCATTTTATTACAGGCCGGCAACAGGATTTGTGACCTCCAACACTCTTCCAGATATTAACATTTCAATGGACCTTGAAAAGCATGAACACATTGGGATGTTCCTGGTTCACAGGCTAATGTAGTGTATCTAGTTCCTGTAAGCCACATTTGCAGTGATTTCACACATCATCGGGACTCTACATTATAATGGGTCTTGAACTACTAACTGGAGGGATGCCAGGAAGGGAACCAAAATCTTAAATACCACCTAGCTCTCCTCAAAGAGGGCAAGAGGATGAAACAACCCATTCAGTTTGTCTCCTTGCATGAACAGTCTAAACTAGGTCTGGAGATATCTTGGGTTCCAGATAAGCATCCAAGTTATGTTTGCTTAATTGTCTAACAACACAATCTTTTGCATGGTTACCCAGGCAAGTGCAGATAGGACTGCAGCCTAAACTACTGTAGTTATGAACTCAATTTGAAAATTCAACCAGCCAATAGAACTCACCGCAGATATGCGCCTATAAGTCGATCTCAAAGATAAGGACAGGTTTGAGCCAAAATTATGGAATTTTCTATGACCTTCAGATAAGTCAGAGGTTAAACTTAGGGGGGTGTCTGAGTCTGACTAATTTAGGGTACAATTCTATCCTGTGCTGGAACAGGCAAGCCAGGAGGCTTGCGCTGTATTCAGCGCAGGATAGTGGCCAGAAGTAGCTCAGCCAAAGGTAAGGGGAAACATTTCCCCTTACCTCTGGGTAAGGGCTGCTGGCCCCTATGGGTCTCTTTGGACTTGCGCCACCTCTTGAGTGGTCCTGGAAGGTCAGGGGTCAACCCAGCTGGTGGATCGTCCGATGGAATGGGCCTTGGCAAGTGCCCAGATTGGTCAACTCCCTGGTACCACCCATCAGGAAAGGACAAAATAGTTATCAGCTAGAATATTCTGCTTTTGACCAGCATCATGGTAACTATCATTATGACAATTTGCAAGCTTGTTTAACTTTTAGTCCCAGTTGATTAAAGAAGAGTATTTTATAAATGAAAGATGCTGCATCTAATAGATGCTGACCAAAACCCAAACTAAAATCCTTTCAATCTTTCTCCAGGAGATGAAACTTTATTTCTATCTCATATGTTTGCTGGTGGTCAGAAAAAAAGCAGACGTTTCTGCATATGATTAGCAAAATTGCCCAAGGTAGGCAAAGGAAAGCACAGTCAAAGCATCCGATGAACAGTGGATCTTTTCTAGGCTTTTTCTGTAACAATGTGCTGACACTTCATTCTTGGGGGAGGGGGGAGGATGAGTTCGGTTAGGGTAATACGAGATCGCTAAATAGCTTCACAAGTACTCTCATCAAATTATAGGGAATGGGCTGAAGTGATTTCTGTTGCTCATCATTCACTGGCTCCCTGTTGAGAAACCACAGGAGTCAATACCTTTTCATTCTCTACAAGAAATATCTGGTTGACTGCATGTTGGAGACAAAGTCCATGGGGTTGAGTTTCCAAGGAGCTTTCTGGAACAGAATGGGGCCACTTCACCTATTGCAGCAAAAAGTTCCTTGTTTCTGTGGTGCAAATTGTGGACATAATCGCATACCTTGTAGCTCCTCATAAGGCTCTGGTTGAACCCTTCCCTCCAGTCTGCCAGTATACATGTCTGCCTGTGCATACAGGCTGCCTGTGCACATTGTCCACCACTGCAGGCTATTTGCTTCAAACAGAATCACTCAAACACAATAGCCACATTCCAAGCACAGAAGTAGGAGAAGGGAAATTAAACCAGAGTATAACAAGGAAAAAGGTGGCATCAGGTCAGGCATTGGCTAAGGACCTACACTCTCTATCCAGTCCTTGAACCCCCTTCCTAGTACTTATGGCAATGATGGCATGAGTAAATTAACAGTCCAATTTGGGTCTTGTGCTGACAGAACCCACATTTCATCAGCACAAGCTGCTTGGGCTGCTGTAATGGCATGCTGACCAGGGTCTCCAGTGCAATTGGCTTGTGGCCACAGGCATATGAACGGCCTCCAGAGTCCCCCAGTGAAGCAGGTAATTCAGCAGAGGGTGCATTCCGGGGGAGGATCAGGGTGGGGATTGAGATTGGTTAGGGGCATGTCAAAGGCAGGCTGGGGGCAGATATCAGCGGCAGTGGTCATGCCAATAATCTATGCCCACGGTCCAGGATTGACACCCCCTCAGAACCACTTGGATTTATGCCAGCCAATGAGCTGCTGCAGGACCAAGCAGGCCCATTGGGAACAAGACACTGGCAGAGGAGGTAAGTAAAAAATGTTTTTTATTTGTTGACTGGTCTCTGGCTAGCTTGTAGTGAAGCACATAAGAACAGCCCCACTGAATCAGGCCATAGGCCCATCTAGTCCAGCTTCCTGTATCTCACAGCAGCCCCACCAAATGCCCCAGGGAGCACACCAGATAACAAGAGACCTGCATCCTGGTGCCCTCCCTTGCATCTGACATAGCCCATTTCTAAAATCAGGAGGTTGCACATACACATCATGGCCTGTAACCTGTAATGGATTTTTCCTCCAGAAACTTGTCCAATCCCCTTTTAAAGATTGGACCACCACCACCACAAGATTCACCCAACAGTGAAGGCAATCTTTAAATCAAAAGATTTAAAGATTCAAAAGGTACCACCTTTTAAAGATTGGAGCTCCAGAAGGATCTCTCCAAACTGACAGAATGGGAAGCAAAATGGCTGATGCGCTTCAATGTCAGTAAGTGTAAAGTCATGCACATTGGGGCAAAAAATCAAAACTTCACATATAGGCTAATGCGTTCTGAGCTGTCTGTGAAAGATCAGGAGAGAGATCTTGGGGTGGTGGTGGACAGGTCGATGAAAGTGTCGAACCAATGTGCGGCGGCAGTGAAGAAGGCCAATTCTATGCTTGGGATCATTAGAAAAGGTATTGAGAACAAAACGGCTAATATTATAATGCCATTGTACAAATCTATGGTAAGGCCACACCTGGAGTATTGTGTCCAGTTCTGGTCACTGCATCTCAAAAAGGATATAGTGGAAATGGAAAAGGTGCAAAAGAGAGCAACTAAGATGATTTCGGGGCTGGGGCACCTTCCTTATGAGGAAAGACTACGACATTTGGGCCTCTTCAGCCTAGAAAAGAGATGCCTGAGGGGAGACATGTCTCAATCATGACATAGAAAATTATGCATGGGAAAGATAAAGTGGATAGAGAGATGCTCTTTACACTCTCACATAACACCAGAACCAGGGGACATCCACTCAAATTTAGTGTTGGGAGAGTTAGGACAGACAAAAGAAAATATTTCTTTACTCAGTGTGTGGTTGGTCTGTGGAACTCCTTGCCGCAGGATGTGGTGATGGCATCTGGCCTGGATGCCTTTAAAAGGGGATTGGACAAGTTTCTGGAGGAAAAATCCGTTGCAGGTTACAAGCCATGATGTGTATGTGCAACCTCCTGATTTTAGAAATGGGCTATGTCAGATGCAAGGGAGGGCACCAGGATGCAGGTCTCTTGTTATCTGGTGTGCTCCCTGGGGCATTTGGTGGGGCTGCTGTGAGATACAGGAAGCTGGACTAGATGGACCTATGGCCTGATCCAGTGGGGCTGTTCTTATGTTCTTACGTAATTGAATATACAAATACATACAGTAGAGTATGGAATCTAGGGGTTAGGCTGAAGATTTCAGAGCTTCTCAGAGACAGCTATTTACTCTGTAGTACTCAGCTGATGTAACTTGGCATGAATAATGAAAAGCAAAGAAAATTAGAGTGGTAAGTGGGAATCACTGCCTCTTGGGGACCAAAAGGCAAGATCAAAACCTCTAGAGTGTGTGTGCGATTACTCACTTGTGTGTCCACAAAGTTAAGTTACTATGTACGACAATCGTTTTGGTCTTATAGCAGCAGTTCATTCTGATGACAGTAAACGTTTAGGACTCTTTTAATGCCCCAGGGAATGCCTTTCATGATTATGAATTATTAAACTTGTAGAATATAGACTTTATCTAACCAAGGAATCAAAATGTGTATGTCATCATTGCATTCTCCTTGCAAAAGGTCTGGGGTTATTTTAGTAAGAGGCATTGACTGTTGCTTGTTATAATTTTAGCCCCCTTTAGTACCTTTCATTGGCTCAAATCTCTTTGTTATGATGGATAATGAAGGTGGTAATGAGAAAATGTTATCAGGAAAGATCATTGTGTATCATTCAAAGCTGGGTGTCACCAGGCCAGTATACAGAAAGCCCACTGTTTTTGTTTTTGAAAGAAAGGAGCAAAATGAAGAGCTAAGCTAAAGGTATGCATCAACTATTGTTTTCATTTTTTATGTTGATTTTCAGCAGTCTCCACAACATTTTTTACTATTTTCATCCTGAATACAAGTCACTGGTCATTGAGCATTGTGCACAGGCAAAGGTCCCTTCTGTCTGTCCTCAAAATAAACCAGTTTTGAGAGTTTGATGGGAACACTCCAATAGCCCAATTTAGAGCCCAGTCCTGAAGCTGGTGGAATGTACATACTGCCAGCTCTGGTGATGCAAATGTGCCATAAAACATGCTCGCGGCACTGGGGGCGGACGGAGCTCCAGTGTTGGGCCAGCATCAGTAGACTCTGCACCTCAGTGCCAGGAGGATGGCCAGCCAGCGTTCCCGCAGCACCGGCTGGAGGTGAGTGTTTTCAGGGGGAAGGAGGGGAATGGGTAGAACGGGGCAGAAGGAGGGTGGAGAGAGGACTGGAGGAAAGGGGGTGAATATGGTGGAAGCATCTGCCAACACATCTTGAACCCCCCTGAGAGCCGGGCAACCCAACACATGCCTCCTTGACTATGCCACTGGCTACTGTCTGCCTGGGGAAGGGAGCAAATGCTCCCTGCCCCCAAGGAGACCCAGTGGTAGCCACGGCGCCCACAGAATCTAGTGGTCACCCTTTTGGCACTGCCAGGTTCAGGACTGTGCTGTTAGCCATTATTCCTCCTTCCCTGTTAAAACTTCCCCTATCCTTAAGCTAAAAATCTTTACATAAAAAAGAGCAGATGACTCCTACCCCAACAGGAAATGCTTCATCATCCCCAGTTGCAAATGATGCTCTGTGCAGCCAGGAAGAGGCTCACCACCTCACTGTAATGAAGTTGCAGTGATGCACCACACATCACGGAGCCCAAGCAAACACCATTGGAGATGCTGCTGTTGGGATGGGAGCCCTTTGCTATCCAATATCTTCCCTGAAGATTGTTTGACTTGGGAAGGGCAAGAAAGGTAACAGGCAGCAGAAAGCATGGTGAAGAATGGTGTAAGCCCAAAGTGATCTGCCCCTCTGATCTATACACCCTAGGTGGCTGCCTAGTTTGCCTAATGATACCACTATTCCTGCCTAGGGCTGACCCATGATAGTCATGCTCAGGGGACATTCCCTGGCCCAACTCCCTGTGCTTTCTCTATAGCTCCCTATACACAGTGCCTTGTGTACAAAAGACAAAACACATGAAAAATTTCAGTTTTCATATTCTTGGCATACAGGTGTGCCCCAGTATCCGAGGGAGTTCCGTTCTGGACCCCCTACAGGGGAATTGCGGACACCTTTTAAAAAGAAAGGAAAAGTGAATGAGAATGCTAAAAATAGCTCCATTTATCAGCACAGCAAAACTGCTGCGTTTTCAGGGCTGCCGGCAGTCGTCTAAGCTGCCTGAGTGAAAGGGGGAGCTTCAGAGCAACCAGGAAGAGGATCCAGGCAGCTTGGATGACTGCCTGCAGCCCAGAAAATGCAGGGTTTCACTGCAGTAAGGTACATGGAGCTATTTTTAGTGTGCTCACTTACTTTCTCTATCCTTTAAAGGGTGTCCTGGAGAACTGCAGAACCGCGAATAACTAAAACTGGGGATACTGAATCTGCAAATACCAGGATATTTCTGTACTTATTTGGGCGAAATGTTAAGTCTCCGAAATGTTAATTTTTACCCAAATACTCAAAATAGATAAACTTGTTTCAGTTCTTAATGAAGACTCATGGAAAGAACACTCATGTAGTAATAATTATGCGGCAAGACTAACAATAAGGCTTATGGTGCTATCTATTTTTGCTGCTGCTTTTACTGTAACTGCTAATAACATAATTTTGCAATGCTATTACCAAAGGTCTACTCCAGTATCTTAGTCAGGTCAGTTGCACCAATTCTGCCTTGTTTTGTGAATCTCATCACAAAGCCTGGCAATGCATATATCAACACCCCAACTTTCTGTTACAAAAGTGGTCTTTAAAAAAAAAAAAAGACTAGAGCACTAGAAACAAACAAAACTCCCTTGAGAAATTCTACTAGTCAAAATGTTCATATGACTCTGCCTTCCACTGAATCAGGCTATTGGTCCATTCAGGTAAATGTACCCTGTACCGGGTGACAGTGGGTTTGGGGGAGTCTTTCCCTGTCTCACTTGGAGATGCCAAGAATTGGGCATGGGACCTTCTGCGTGTCCAACAGGTGCCCCCAATCCCCTAATCTTATCAGGGCCCAATCCTATTCAACTCTCCAGCACCAATGCCAACCGGGCATGTGCTGCATCGTGTGGTGGTGGGGGCAGTCACACAAACTTCCTCAAGGTAAGAGAAATGCTTCCTTATTTTGGGGCTACATTGCTGCAGCAGCGGCCCCAGAAAGCTGGGTAGGACTGGGCCCTCAGTTTTCTTTTAACTTCCCTTAAAATTTCTACAAATGTTTTGCCATAAGCAGTTCTCTACATTGACATTGAATTTAGTTTGAGGTGAAATTTGGTGTCAAATTGAAATGTGACAACCACCGCATCTCCATACAAGCCTATTCTAATCTTATTGAACCTCTTTTAATTCCTCTTGAAAGTCCTGTACAGGTTCCATCTGAGCAGAGTCTGCTAAATTTGACCAACATTCTTTAGTGGCCACTTGTAAATAATATTATACGGTAGTTCTTCAAAAGTGTTTTCTGGCTAAAGTGCAAACAAGTCACTCAGTTGGTGCAAATAAAGACCAAAATGCAAAAGTACAGAAAGCCAATGTATTTTGGAAGGAGGATAACCCAAGATGATGAGTGTGAAACCTTCATTACAATGAAAAAGGCTGTGTCATCACATAATTTGATTCACAATGTTGACTTTTCTTTCAGTGAAAATTTCTTTATGAAGCTAGGGGCTGAAGAATAGGAATGCTTCTTTTTCCAACTGCCATGCTTCTGAAACTTTACTTTGCTGAGCTATTAAGCAGAATGTGTTTCAGGTAGAACAGCATTCCTCCTTTGGGGAGTAACCTGATAGATGAAGATCAGTAGGTAGCCAACCCTTTAGGGAGTTCTGGCCAAGGTATACAATGTTCTCCACTTAACACTCTAAGCTCTCAATCAGAACCTCTGGCAATTCTCAGTTTAAACTAGTAATAACCATTTTCCATAGAGCACAATGTCTTATCCTGTCACTCTTGGGACTAAGTGAAATAAAAGCCCGATTGCTTGAGCTTCTAATATATCTGTAGGCAAGCTGAAAATGGCTGCAGATTCACATCTTTATGAAGTGTGAGCAGCTAGGTGAGGTCTGAGCCTCACGCTGGTGTCTGGTGTAGCACCCTTGGTGAGCTTAGACACTTCTGTGTCTAACTAGTGAAGCAGTATGAAGAAAACCATTACACACCAGTTTCTAGCTTGTTTCCAACACAGCATCTGAGAATGTGAGCAATAAGCAACATCAAAATTTCTCCAGAGTTACTTAAGGGAAGATAGTAACACTAACGACCCACTCCTACCCACTCCTCTGTGTTGCCAGAATGTGTGTTCTAGAGGTGCAGTATGCTTGATGGCGGTCACAAAGTATGACTCATCAGCACAACCAGACTGCCACTTCAAGCAGCAAACTTGAAGCAAATAACAAAAGTAAGAGTAATAATAAATTTTATGGTACTTCTGTACACTGCAGTGTAATAAACAGAATTTATTTTTGGGTTTTTGGTAGGGAATAGGGCAGTGTTTCCCAAACTGTGTGCTGCGGCGAACTCACAGGGGCGCTATGGGTGTCCCTGATGACTTCTTCTTACCAGCTCTCCTGAGTGCCACCATCTTAGATCATGCGAGATCTCCTGTGATCCAAGATGGCATCACCCAGGAGATCCTAAAAAAGGTCACCACAAAAGAAAGGTACCGTGACCATGATAAGTTTGTAGACTGCTGGAATAGGGAATAGTTTTTGGTGAGAAAATAAATCATAAATCTTATACATGTTATGCAGAAACACTACTTGAGAAATAATTGAGAGTAATTTGGAGGCACTGTAGATCACTGGCAGGGCACATACTTTGCATGTAGAAGGTTTCAGGTTCAATCCATGATGCATTCAGGCAGACCAAGGAAAAGATCCTTACCTGAAACCTTGGAGAGCTGCTCCTAAGCTGAGTACCAAATACTGAGTTATACAGACCAATGGTCTGCTGTCCTAGTTGTGTTAAGATTTATTGGGAATCTACTTTTTTAAATTTACATATATATGTATAAACTGCAAGACAACTGAAGTGTCTGCCCTTCTTTCTGTTGCTCTTTTGTGCATGTCCTTAGAAGGAAAGGCAGGAGGATGCCTGTTTCTTAGCAAAAACCTATGAAGAAAAATTTCCTCCTGAAATGCTGGTAATTTACAGCTGCGCTGACAAATGGGCTCATTTTATTGCTCGATGAATAAAATCATCATGAGGATTGATGCATGACAGAAGCCGCTTGGCTATTTGCTATTCTTTCTAGTCACACCAGACCTGAGATTGGAAGCTGTCACTGGGTATGAAATACGCTTTGTGAGATTCCTGGGAGGCAGTCATTTTTAATTTTGAACAGATAACATGCAGTAAGTAATATGGGTTTTGAAGCTGTTGGCACTTCTAAAAATAATACATCTGGTAATGCAGTCTCTAAACAGAACTGATTGCTTCCAATGCAAAGGCTAGCCAGACTTAACTTTTCTAAGGCCACTTTACTGGTTGACAAGAGACCCTGATTGAGAGAAGAGTCCCCCTGAGTGGCATAAACTTTCATCTGCCAGGGACATCTGGGTTTGGGGCTTGGCCTATTGAGCATACTTCAAACTGTGGACACTTCAGCCTCAAAGTACTCTTCAAAGATAGGAAATAGAGATGTATAACATCAAGCCCTGCAATTGGCAAAGTGTAGGAAGCCTAGGAATTGACCAGGCAACTTATAACATTTACTTAGGGTGCAATCCAAACCAGCCCGGAGTTGTTGCGAAAGTGTTGTAAGGTGGTTTCGTGCCACCTTGAGAGTTGGGAGGCCGCCTCCAATGTCACTGCAAAGGAAAGGTGAGTTTGCGCTGGCTACTTTGGGCCATTTTGGAGATCTGGGGAGGGTGGGGGAAAGGTGAGTGGGCCTGTGGGTGGGTCAGGGACAAGTGGGGGTGGGACCAGGATCCAGCACTTGGGCCAGATCCTAATCCCATTCCCAGGTGACCAGTGCAGCACCAGGCTGCTTGGATCTGTACCATCTCTTTAGGTGGCGCAGATCTGACTAGCCCCATTGGGGCTGCTGCTGCATTACCCAGGGTAAGGAGAATCAGTTCCCCTTACCCCGGACTGAGCTACAGTCAGCCCCAATCCTGCACTGGTTAGGATTGGGCTGCCCAGTGTTTATTAAAGATTTGCAAGTTATCCACCAGTCAAGGTCCAGTGTGGATATTAACTATTGTTTTATAAACAAGAATAAAAATCTGTCAGGACCTACCAGAAGTGATGTCATTAACCTGGAAGTGATGTCATGGCCAGAAGTGACATCATCAATTTAGACTTCAAACCTAAGCTGCAATCAGCCAAAGGTTCTGTTACACGGTGCACTCATGCAATTATTTTCCATAGCTCAGAATTCAAATATTCCAGCTCTGAAGTCAAAGCAGAATACAGACTTGGATCCTTTTCCAGCCACACAGCCTCCCCCTTCCAGCATCCCATCTTCCCATCTATTGATCCAAGCTTCATGCCTCCCTCCTGGTGAGAGCCCACCTTGCGCAGCAGCTCTGTACCCTGTATTTTCAGCTCTGATCTTCAGTGGCAGCTGAGCTAGGTGCTACGCAACCCACTTGAAACTGGCTCGTGACCCACCCAGTGGGGCTTGACCCACAGTTTGAGAACCTACCCTAGGAAGCTGGTCTTCTGGGTTTGGACACTCAACAAACCATTTCCTTCTGTCTGCTATATAAAGTTCTGTTAACTGAGTTCAAGGACCTGAATTGGAGAATTTACCCTCCAGGCCTAGATTTGTGTACAACCATGACCTGCTCCTGAAAGGTTAAATCTGCTTCATCATAGAGAGGTAATGCAGCTATGGTGGTATTGCACACAATCTCCCCAACCCAATGCTGTCTCTCTGGCAAGCATGTGCAAGGCAGGGACGTAACCTGATGGGTTTTACCCCGTGAAATATATTGAAAAGGCACAGGAATCCTGTCAAGGAAAAAAGAAATGGCAACCCTAATTCATTTCCATGTCAAAAACAGTCCAAAGGTTCAACAATCAGCACTAGGGCCTTAAGAAATTATGACTAGAAAGGTTGTAATCGCTGTCAGTTACATTTTTACTCCTAAACATGCAATTCTACATTTTTACTTGTAAACTAGGGAGGAGGTAAGCTGCATTGAATTCAGTGAGATTTATGGCGGCTGGGAACAGAGTTTGATTGGGATGGATATCAATCATGAATGAGAGTACAACTCTGCACTCACTTAGCAGCCATTAATATGTCATTCGAAATCTGAGTTTTATTTCCAGTTATCTGTTTGCCCTATTTAACACATTGTAACTGCCCCCATCACTCTTTAGTTTTTTCAGAGCTGTTTGGTTTAAAAATAAATAAATAAATAAAAATAAAAAAAAATAATAATAATAATAATACAATAAGCTTCTCTTTCTTACAAAAGTACACCTCTTCATAATGACAGAGAATGCAAAATAAGGAAGACTTAAGCAAGCTATCAAGACCTGGGTCTTTCTTTTCTCTGTATATTGAACTTTCATGTTTTCCCCTCCTCCTATTTAATTAATGTTTGTCATAAGATATGTCTGCTTGATGATGGTAATGATACTTTGTTTTTAAACAACTGTTGCCAATTTATTCCTCAAATCTTGAAGTTATTTTTTTTTAATATAAAACACACACACACACATGGACAGAATTGTTTAAGTGTGGCTTGTCTCAAAGATTTCAGAAGAAAGATCTCACTTTTCATTGCTGTAGGTTAAGAATCATTAACCAACTTTAATATAGTACACAAAGTTTGATTTTAAAGCTGTGCCAGTAAGTTTAGGATAGATTACAGTGTGTGTATTGAAAGCACAGGGAAAGAGGCGTGCTATATGGTCATCCTGGAATTTATCGCATTTGTTCTGTGGCTAAGGACATCACAGCCCAGTCCTGAGCTGCCCAGCACACAGGGCTGCTGTGATGCCAAAATGGCTACTGCAGCATCCTGAGCACACTGGGTAGCAACCAGTAGCCCAGAGTAAGGGAAGTAGCCCCACAATGGGGCTACTCGATTCTGCAGTGGGTCTTCAGCTGACACAGAATCAAGGAGTCCCATGTCAGGCCACATGGCCTGACACGGGGCTCCAGATCCCATCTCTGGTCCTGCCTCCCTTCCATCCCGCTCCCTCCCCCACCGTGCCACCCCCTTGCCCTCTACCTGCCCCAGAATGCCTCTCACTGCCTCCCCCTGCCCCGTCTTACCTCTCTGCTGCCCTTCACACAATGTTGGGCGGTGAACCATGGGCCAGTGCTAGAGCTGGCCCTGTGCAGGCTTGCGCTGGGCTAGCTCCAGTGCTGGGCCCACATTAAGGCCCACAAACATACCTTACAGCACATTTGCAGTGCACACTGGAGGTTAGCTGGCATACAAAGATCTGGATCAGGCCCTCAGACAACTTACAGATCTTGGGTATACTGCATGAGCCATCCAAAATTCCAGATGTCTGTACAGAAGCACATTAAGGAATGAACCAAACCTCAGATCTGAACTGGTAAAGCCTCAAAAACCATAACAAGTTGGTAAGTACACCATGCATATGGCCAGCAATTTCTTGGTTGTAGTTCTTTCTGTACACCTCCCACAGCTGACAAGGCTCTGTTCAATTTCAAAAGCAGCTTGCTTCATCATCAGCTGTGGTAGGGCCAGCAGCTAAATTTCCCAGCTGAGTTCACTTCCATATGTGTACATGTCTGCTAATGGTGTGCAAAACCACTGCAGCTGGATTTTTCTCCCTGTAACCAGATTTTTAGAGCATGAGAGTTCTATCCACTTCAAGATGCAGGAACTGTTGCTTGAGGTCAACTATTCTTTCCAGCGTCAGGAAGGAAACTACTCATTGAGATGTAGGTTGTGTAGAATTGTGCAACAGACTGCTTTCTCAAGCCCTTTCCAAAGAAAGGAGAAGAGAATCTGAGTGAAGCAGACGACTGATTGATGGACTGTCTTCTTAATGACTCTTATCTTACATCACAATGGTCAGCAAGGCTGTTTTTCAATCACCTGAGCAAAGAAACTTTTTTAAATTGACTTGCTATAGTGTGTTTTTTTTGCCATCGCTTGGAACAGAACTCACGCAAATAATGAGGCTCAACCTGTAGTATTATTTTATTATTTACTATATTTCTATCCTACCTTTCTCCCTGAAGGGACCCAAGGCGGCTTTCTGTGGAAGTAGACGTACTACTTGGAGGAGCAACAGCATGTGAGCAGAGCCACCCAGTGTGTAGACTGCCCAATATTGCATATACGCAACAGGGATCAAATGTGTATCTGTGGGCTAGGCAGAAATGGGTTAAGGAAGATGTAAATTCAAAACATCATTTGAAATGTTTCTCAAGTCTTTGAGCCACAAATTAAAGCACAATGTATGATCTAGTCCCAACATTTAACTTTCAACTGTGGAAAGCATCTGCAGGGGTTACAATGAAGATATAAATTTTGGTCTCTAGCTCTTAGAGAGGCCTCCAGCATCAAATAACCTATGTTGTGACTTGGTTAAAGGCATGTGGGTTGCTCTCTCCTATGGTAGTGTACATCTGTTTAGTTTCTTTTTCCTGCCTTCATATTCTTCTTGCGTAGCAATGGCTACAGTTCTTTCATTGTTGCAAAATTAACAAAATTCAGCTTTGCTATGTATGGTACTAATGCATTCCCACAGCTCTGCTAACACTACTTTGAGCCGCTACATGGAGAAAAAAAGGTCTGCTAAAAATATATTAAAATGATAAAAATAACTTCTTGGCATCCTAAATACTAAGTTTTTTGTTTAGAGGGGTGCCCAAACCCCGGCCCTGGCGCCACTTGCGGCCCTCAAGGGCCCTTAATGGGCTTCTCAATGTGGCCCTCAGGGAGCCCCCAGTCTCCAATGAGCCTCTGGCCCTCTGTAGATTTGTTAGAGCCCGCACTGGCCCGAAGCAACTGCTCTCAGCATGAGGGCAACTGCATCCTGGTGCCCTCCCTTGCATCTGACATAGCCCATTTCTAAAATCAGGAGGTTGCACATACACATCATGGCTTGTAACCTGTAACGGATTTTTCCTCCAGAAACTTGTCCAATCCCCTTTTAAAGGCATCCAGGCCAGATGCCATCACCACATCCTGCGGCAAGGAGTTCCACAGACCAACCACACGCTGAGTAAAGAAATATTTTCTTTTGTCTGTCCTGACCTTTCCAACACTCAATTTTAGTGGATGTCCCTTCGTTCTGGTGTTATGTGAGAGTGTAAAGAGCATCTCTCTATCAGCTTTATCCTTCCCATGCATAATTTTGTATGTCTCAATCATGTCCCCCCCTCAGGCATCTCTTTTCTAGGCTGAAGAGGCCCAAACGCCATAGTCTTTCCTCATAAGGAAGGTGCCCCAGCCCAGTAATCATCTTAGTCACTCTCTTTTGCACGTTTTCCATTTCCACTATGTCCTTTTTGAGATGTGGCGACCAGAATTGGACACAATACTCCAGGTGTGGCCTTACCATTGATTTAAAGATTATCTTCAACCAGGTCTCAATCCAGGAGAGGACCTGCCCTCTAATTCCCTGACTGTGGAGTTTTTTCAGTAGCCTTTGGTGAGGCACCATGTCGAACGCCTTCTGAAAGTCCAGATATATAACGTCCACGGGTTCTCCACATCCACATGCCTGTTGACCTTTTCAAAGAATTCTAAAAGGTTTGTGAGGCAAGACTTACCCTTACAGAAGCCATGCTGATTCTCCCCTCAGCAAGCCTTGTTCATCTATGTCAGGGGTGCCCAAACCCTGGCCCTGGGGCCACTTGCAGCCATTGAGGACTCCCAATGTGGCCCTCAGGGAGACCACAGCCTTCAATGAGCCTCTGGCCCTCCAGAATCTTGCTGGAGCCTGCACTGGCCTGACGCAACTGCTCTGAGCATGAGGGCGATTGTTTGACCTCTCACATGAGCTGTGGGTGAGGGCTCGCTCTACTGCTTGCTGTTTCATGTCTGTGATGCAGTAGTGGCAGCAAAGAAAAGGTCAGCCTTGTTTTGTGCAAGGCCTTTTATAGGCCTTGAGCTATTGTAAGACCTTCGTTCATTCACACAAGTTCCACCTCTAGTATATTAAATTATGTAAATTTATTCAAATTTTAAATGTAAATTAATTCTTTTTTCCCCCCGGCCCCCGACACAGTGTCAGA
Organism: Tiliqua scincoides; assembly: GCF_035046505.1. Classification (NCBI taxonomy): domain Eukaryota; kingdom Metazoa; phylum Chordata; class Lepidosauria; order Squamata; family Scincidae; genus Tiliqua; species Tiliqua scincoides. The sequence goes on along the minus strand of NC_089826.1, from coordinate 15,828,750 downwards.
GAGATGATGTGGCCCTCCTGCCGAAAACTTTGGACACCCCTGGTCTATGTGTTTTGAGATTCTATCTTTGAGGAGGCATTTTGCCATCTTACCCGGTATAGATGTTAGGTTGACTGGCCTATCGTTTCCTGGGTCCTCCCTCTTTCCCTTTTTAAAGATCGGCGTGACATTTGCTGTCCTCCAATCCTCTGGCACCATGGCCGTTTTGAGGGAAAAGTTGCATATTTTAGTCAAGAGACCAGCAACTTTATTCTTCAATTCCTTAATAACTCTTGGGTGGATGCCATCAGGGCCCGGTGACTTATTGATCAATGAGGTCTGAAACATCTTCTCTTTTAACCTCTATCTGACTTAATTCCTTGGTCAGGAGGGGCCGTTCGGGCAGCGGTATCTGCTGAGGTCTTCTGCCGTGAAGACAGATGCAAAAGAACTCATTCAATTTCTCTGCCATCTCTAAGTTTCCTTTTATTTCCCCTTTCCCTCCCTCACCATCCAGCGGGCCAACCGCTTCTCTGGTGGATTTCCTGCTTCTAACATATTTGAAGAAGCTTTTATTATTCCCCTTAATGTTGCTGGCCATGTGTTCCTCATAGTCTCTCTTGGCCTTCCGTATCACCTTCTTACATTTCTTTTGCCACAGTTTATGTTCCTTTTTATTCTCCTCATTAGGGCAAGACTTCCATTTACAGAAGGAAGCTTCGTTGCCCTTTATGGCCTCTCTAACTTGGCTGGTTAGCCATGCATATTACTGCATTTTCTTCCCTAGTTTATCTCACTTCTCCCTTACATCCTCTTCCTATATTCTTCCTTTTGTGTGTATTTTAGCCCACGTGGACGGATACTTAGAAAGTGTCATGTACACAGATGGCATTATATAAAACATGAAGGTTGCGAGTGCTCTCCTGAGATGTCTTTTCATTTCCTCACACTTCCTCATATCTGAGTCTTCTCCCATCCATTCTTGGATCTGGGGATGAAGCACTGCATCACATTTATTGACAGAGCACAGACTAAGTTGCAGGGAAAGGCGAACACGATGTGCCAATGTTCATAGTCCCTTTCTGCCCAAAAGAAATGTTTCCAAACCAGTCTAGCAATGGTGGTTGCTTCAGGTGCAGTGGACTCAACTTATAAAGGTCTACCTTAGGTGATACAGGCTGCAATCCTACACACATTTACCAGTGAGTACAGCCCCAATTCTAGTGACACTTAAAGCCACCAGAACAAGTATTCCAGTGGTGTTAGACACTTTCTGGCTATCGCACAAGGTGAAAAGTTGGAGTATGCGGTCTGGTAGCCACTACAAGTGGTGAGTGGTTGGCTCCATGCACCAGTGGATGGCAGACACCTGCTAGCCTTGGTAAGTAGACACAGGGGGTGGAAGGGAGGGGGGGTGGGCAGAATGGGGTGGCGGCAGGGATGTGGGAGAGGACAGACTAGCACTGGGAAGGGGGTGGTTTCGGCAGTGTGTGCTGAAACCTTTTTTCAGCCTTGACCACCTTTCCAGGTCCATGAGGACTTGTGCCAGCTATATTGCTGGTGCAGGTCTGAGTAGTTTCAATGGGCTGGCACAGGGGCAAAGGAACAAATATTCCTTTACCTAGAAGCTAAAACCTTTGTATGGGATGCAGCGGGCACCACTGCATTGCCATACAGAATTACAGTGGATTGGGTTGTAAGTTCCATTAAAAGTAACCAGGTTTACTTCTGAGTAGACAGGCATAGGCTTGCACTGTTCTAGAATGGTTTTACAAGGGGATGGAGGAAGCTGCCAGATGGCAGGAAGAAGTGACTGTCTGAATCTATGCTGGCTCATCAAAAATGCTGCACTAGCGCATGTGAATGAAGGTGTATTTTATATACAGTTGTTTAATTAGCTGCAAGGTGTTTTCATAAATAAGAGCAGCCACACCACAACAGCCATCACTGAGTGCAACTGTCAGTCAGTATGTTTTGCACGTACTGGAGGAGCTAATCTTCAGAGTGTGAAATGCTGAACTTTAAATGTCTCTCTCTTTTGGATCATAGCAGCCGAGCAGCATGAGTAACGAGACATTTCTTTTTCTTATGGACAGAAGGAGCTCAATGTTCATAATAGAATTGTTTGCCAGAAGAATGCACCCTGGCAAGTTAACTGGAACGATAAAGTAGGGGTGAAATTACAGAAGCGAGGAAAAAGAGACTAGAAACTAATTTGAATTTCTTTTGATAGGGAGCATTCACTGAGCATTTGCATTGCAGGGACATTGCCTTGAATCCATTTAAATCTGTATGAGCAAAGCACAGAGGCCAGTGACTACTTCTGTGGTGTTACTCTGATGAAGATCAAATTAGCTTGAACATACAAAAGTATAAATACTGCTGTGTCTCTTCACAGTTACGCATTCTAATTTTGCTTTATCTTGAGGAAAAGGTATAATTCTCTTAAATGCAACAAGGAGGCATTGAAAGGTAGAATGGGTTGCTGTTGGGGTCTTGAAGCCAGAGCTCTGTGGATCAAGGTTCCTTGTGCCTTTCTCACTCTGCCACCAGTGATGCTGGCTGAAAGAGAGAACTGCAGATGATTAAAGCCAGAGTGCTTACACAGCAGCCTAGACTCTTCCTGGCTTGGAGGATAAAGCTACTCTAGAGGGCCAATTACAAGCTGCTGTTTGATATAAAGCTAAATCTGCTATATTTCCTGAGTCTGGACAAGTTATCCCAGATACAGGTCACCAGTTTATCCCCTGTGAATCCGGACCTTCTCTCTTCTATCTGCCTGACCAATTTAGCTCTGCCTGACTGCTCTTTGCTTTTCTACCCTATGTTTTTTCCCCCCACAGTGTCTAATTGTTGCTATATTTATGACTCAATCCTGTTCACTTGGTACACTGGTGCTGACCCTCTCCATCAGTCTGAAGAGCACTGCCACAGGTGCAAGGGCCAGGAAGGCCCAAAAGCGCCCCGCAGCGCTAACAGCGCCCCGCAGACTGGAGTTTTGCTACCTGGTCAGCTGTGTATAGGCACTAATGCAGAACATTTGGGCATTTGGTCGAACTGACTGATTAATTAACTGGGTCAAGCAACAGCTTCTGTGTACACTATATGCAGCATATGAGTGACAGCCCAATCCTACTGGGCTTTAACACTGGTGGAACACATGTTCTGCCCATGTTAACTTCCTTATGGTGGTTGTGAAAGACACTCCAACAGTATATAGCAGTGCACACTGTTGGAGCTCTGGCAGGAAGGCTGCAACAGCACTGTTCATGGCAGCTGCCCCATTGGGACCCGCCAAGGTAGGTAAGTTGGTGAAAGAGGTGGGACAAGGAGGGAAAGGGCATAATGAAGTGGCGACAGGGTGGGACGAGGGCAGAACAACTCTGGAAGGGGAGTGATTTAGCAGCAGTGGCAGCTGATGAATCCTAGTCTCCTTCCCAGACCCTCTCCTGTGGCCTGGGTCCATGCAGAACTGCATCAGAGATTTTGCTAGTGCAGGTCTGTGTAGACCACTCCACACTGTAGATGCTTACTCCTGAGTAAGGGAATGACTGTTCCCTTACCCATGTGAGATCTCTGCAACTTCATGATATATATGTTTGGCAACCTTCAGTCTCGAAAGACTATGGTATAAGCCTACAGCACCCGGAATTCCCAGGCGGTCTCCCATCCAAGTACTAACCAGGCCTGACCCTGCTTAGCTTCCAAGATCAGACAAGATCAGGCATGTGCAGGGTAACAGTTGCTGCTAACATCATGATAAAGTGGTAGCCATTTTTGGTGTTGCTGCATTGGTGATGGTGGTGGGGAACTATTGGATTGGGTTAGGAATTATGAACCCAGGGTAGTTTACAAAAATAAAAAATTGCCAGAAGTTGACTGGTTATACCACACTGCAAGACATGTGGTATATGGACATGTCTTATAACCATATGTCCTGGTTATACCAAGGACATCTGCAAGAGGGATCTGAAGGCCTTAGGGATGGACCTCAACAAGTGGGAGCAGTCCGCTTGGAGGCAGGCTGTGCAGCATGGCCTTTCCCAGTTTGAGGAGACACTTTGCCAGCAGTCTGAGGCAAAGAGGCAAAGAAGGAAGGCCCATAGCCAGGGAGACAGACCAGGGACAGACTGCACTTGCTCCCAGTGTGGAAGGGATTGTCACTCCCGGATTGGCCTTTTCAGCCACACTAGACGCTGTGCCAGAACCACCTTTCAGAGCGCGATACCATAGTCTTTCGAGACTGAAGGTTGCCAATACATACCACACTGATGTTCTTTCCATGAACCCCACCCCGGAATGTCCTGTGTACTAGACTACAATAGTTTTTTTTGTTTTTTTTTAAAGGCAGTGGTCTAAACTAGAACTCAAAGTGTGCTTCATGACTGAGAAGATGTGGCTTTCTCATGCCCAAACTCACATTCCATCCACTGCGCCAGACCACTTTGGCCTGTTGAAAATTCGACACATACATGCCATGAAACGTGCCCATTCCCCATGAACCTTACAGGCCTTGCTTTATGCTCAGAATATGCCCATAGGAAAGCAATTGTTTCACATAATTAACACAATTCACCCTATAATAATATTTGATATTTCCTGAGTGCAGTAATTTGTATAAATCTGCAATCAGCTTGCCATGCTAATTGGTGGGCGACTGCATTTATGCATCATTTAGAACTTGATCAAATAGGCTACCTTGATTTGCTCTTTTGAGTTGATGCGTGTGGCATGCACATAACTGAGCACAAGGCGAAGGAAGAAGCAAAATAATGCATTTCATTCCCATTCTGAAATTTAACTCTGATTATTTCAAGGGGAAATAAATTCACATTGATCCAGTATTGGCAAACACAAGCCTGATGGTGTGGCAATCAATGGGAATATTTCAGATTTGTGGTTAAACTGTAGAATCATGGTGTGTGTGTATGTATGTGTGTTTCAAAATACTACTCAGCTGCCCTTAGTCAATAAGCTATTAGTGGAGAACAAGAGAAACCAGAGAAAAATGAAAAAAAAAATATATCTCCTTCTCCTTACCAGCACCGTCACCACACGCAGAACCACTCCTCGCATGTTATTTTCCAGCCTTCTGTCTGTCAATGACCCATTGAGACCAGTGACAGGATTCCAGCAGCCAAGCTGAAAAAGAGAATAAGATTTGTCACCCCACTGATGATGAAACATATTTGGTTCCTTCAGTTTATAGAGTATGCCCTTGGGCAGTAAAACGCAAAAACAGAGTGCTCCCTCCCTACCACCAATGAAGTTAAAAGCAAAAAGCATGATATGTTGATAAAAAAGACATTCCTCCCACATGACTCTATCCTTTTGTTGATGTCATCCACAAAGACCCTTTTCTGGGTGCCCCAGGACTGGCCCATGCATGAGGCCAACTGAGATGGTTGCCTCAGAGCCATACTCTCCTCTACAGTTCCTCTTCCACGCTGCATGCCTTTTCCTTTTCTAGTCCAGGGAGTGGGAGGCATAGAGGCTGGCAGATCACCAGGTAAGGGCAGGTAGCATTTGTTATGGCCACCTCAGGTGCCAAGAGACCTTAGGCTAGTCCAGCGCCTCAGGTGGCCTCACTGTTAAAGGCTTGGCAAGTGGTAACCAGAAAGAGGGTCTTTGCAGTAGTGGTGCCCCATTTTTAGAATAATTTCTCCTAGGAAACTCACTTGATGCTGAATCTTCTGACTTTTTGATGCTGAAGAAAGTCTGTATCTGTCTAGGCCTTTTGAATTTGTTAGCAATTTGTTCACTTCTGATTTATAACACGGTTTACTCTGTTTCATTGTTTTATGGTTTCTGCTGTTTTTTAGCCAATTTAGCCTTTTATTACTTTATGGGAATTATTTTATCTATTTTATTTCTTTGCAAACTTTCCTAGAACCTAATGGCACTAATGGGGACATTATCTGGTTTCAACAATAAATAATAAATGCTTTGAAAAAATGAAAAATGAAGCCCTTCTGAACAACAGTCATTATGTGTAAATAACGAGCTGTAGAATGAATAAAGTATTAGCCTGGAAGAAACAGTTTTAGTGTAGACTCCAGAGCCAATGAAGAACATCAAGGTGGCACTACAATTCCTCATTTTATCACCTTATAGGGATTGGGTATGACATTTGCTCTAGACACAAATACACCTGGATGAAAGGAGTTACATCTCCTTGAATCAAATACGCCCAATGCATGCAATTATTCCCACAGAGCCTTTTGGGAAACGCTATTCACTATCTCAGAGGTTATCAAACTGGTAGGTCATGAGCCACCAGCCCGAGAAGCCCTGCTTCTGCCCCCTTAAGTGGCAGACAATGATGCGATCCCCAGGATCATGCTGCTGCTGGAGACACAGGGCCTTTATTTATCCCTATCCACAGTGGCCTGGGGGGGGGGGTGGAAATCCCCTCAGAACCCTATGCAGGGCTCTTCGTGCCTCAAAACATTTAAAAATGCAATTGCATTTTTAATTGAGATAATCGGTTGCGATCGCAAAACCAGAAGTGGGTTGCAATCACATTTTTTTAATGTCTTGAAGTGTGGGACATTGTGGGAGCCCTATGTGGCTCCATAGGGCTCTCGGCACCCTCCAGGAGGCCGCCGCAGACAGGGGTAAGTTTTTAAAGTTTTAAAAAAGCCCGTGTCCCCAGCAGCGGTGCGATCCAGATCGCATCAGCGCCATTCCCACACTCCTGCGAAGACTTACCTCGGTTCTCAAACTCCCTGTGAGATTGAGAATCACTGCACTATCTTATTTGGAAAGAAATTTTTTCTTGCAGATACGGCCCTTTCAAGATCTTGTTCTGCCTGGACACACTTGAATTTAGAAATTTGTTATATAACCATAGGTCATTACAATGTATGAAAGCACATGCTGCAATATACACATATAAAACAAGCAATAGCATTACAGCCTTCCAAACCTGGACACACTTTATATCTCAATGAAGCTAATGGAGAATTTCTAATGAGTTTAGGATCATGAACTGAAATAATATTTATTAATAGCACAATACATACTCCTTATAAAGTGCCTCAGAACAGATTCCGAAATGCACTCTGCCTTGAGAAGCAACCTCAAATCCATCCTTCGATAGCAGAACAGAGGCACAGCCAAAGCCCTTCATCCAACATTTGCAACACTAGTGTACTCTTGAACAACCTTTGAAGGAAATGAGAGCTTGGAGAAGCCAATTTATAATCTGCTGAGAGCAACTGCGTAGAAACTGCCAAAGCGGTACTGGAAGGACAAATCAAGTGCGCAGGAATGGCCTAGAGCTCCAATCAGCATCTATGATAGAAGTTTGAATCAGGAGCTCTCTTGCAGGCCCTCCAAAAGGAGCTTAAGAAGATCCTCAAACAATGTCGAATCATTTTGCAGACTAATAAAAAGGTTGGTGAGAGAACGGCAGCGCATCAAGCAGATTCCAAACTAAGGCTGCAGAAAAGTGTTCCTCTAAAATTTTATGGGCTAATCTCACATGAATAATCACAACATCTGTGAATTATTCAGCTTCTGGTGTTAGTGCAGCCAGGATCAGCCAAAGACTCCATGACATCTGAGTCAACCCACCAACTGCTGTCCTCCTTTGGCCTGTTGATGCACCAGCTTCTGCTCCTCCAACTCCCTGGACTGGAAAAGGAATAAAGGGATGGGATGGAAGAGAAAGTGTGAAGGATAGGAAAGTGGCAAGCAACATCCCACCTCCTTTTTCAATCCCAGGAGTGGGAGAAGGGCCAGTGGAGGCGAATGGGCTGTGGGCACCCTTAGGAGATGTGTGGCCCAATTGTAAACATTTTTTGTGGGGCCCCAGGTTCACTGTCAATGTCTTAGAATCTTAAGAGATATAAATAAAATTTATTTTAGACCGTGGGCAGCCAAACTGCAGCTCTCAAGCCACACGTGGCTCTTTGTCATATAATATGCAACATTCGGAAATATGCTTGCTGATATCTTTTTCTGCATTACAATTAATTAAAAAGTAAATAAAAAACTTTCAGTCTTTATCATTATTTTCTGTGCATAAACTGAATGTCCACTGGATTAAAACATATGTTTAATGTTCATGGGGAATAAACGTATTTAAGAATTTAAATGCTTCTTAAATATTGCGGATCTCAAACATCTGAAATTTGTCAAATGTGGCTCTTATGTTAAGCAAGTTTGGCCACCCCTGTTAAAGGCTTTACTGTATATCTCTAAGGAAGAATGGCAAGCAATCACATGTGCGCTTAAAAGTGCATGTGAGTTAACTGAGCAAATGGATCTCAGCACATCTTAACAGCAAATTGCATACATGTAAGCCTAAAAGTAAACAAACAAAATGTGTAGATTACTTTTGAATAGTAAATCACGTAGGTGTGCACATATACATATATTTGTGTACTACTTAGGTTTATATTCTCTCTACAGTTTCTGTACAGAGTCTTTTTTTTTTAAGAATGCTTTATTTATTTATTACAGATACAGGTAAGGAAAATTGGATAGACTTAGGGTTAGGACTACATAGGTTACACACAAGGCTGGTGGCCATCGATTACAACAAACATTAATCCAAACGAAATTACTAATCAATACAAAAATTATCATATTCATTAACCCAACTGATTAATACTTTAACATTCCATATTTTTCCTCTAATCTTATCTATCCCATCATATTCAAATTTTACTTTACTTTTACTCTTCTTACCACTAAAATAATCTCTAAAATAAAATATTTCTTATCTAATTCTTAATTTCTAATATCACATCTAAAAAAGAAGTCTCTGATTACAATGGTATTACCCCCTTCAATCTCTTCTAACATATTATATATCATTTTCCATAACTATCCAATCAAAAAAAACTTCAAATTTTTGCTTATAGACTCTTCTTACCACTAAACTAACCTCTAAAATAAAATCTCTTATCTAATTCTTAATTTCTAATATCACATCTAAAAACAAATATTTCCAATTACAATAATATTATACTTCGCTTATCCACCACATATTTATTAACCCAAAATACAGGTTTAATATTTTCTCCAAAATAAACATCTATAATTTATTTTATTTACCTTCTCTTTTAAAAAATAACCCTTTTATTTATCTTAATACCACTTTAGTTTACACAATACTTATATTCCAAATTTACAATTCCATCTAATTTATTTCATATGATTACCACTTTAATTTTCACAATACTTATATTCCAAATTCCCTTTTCATCCACTTTAATTTAATATAATTAATAAAATATTTATCTTAATACCACTTAATTTCCGCAATATTTATATTTCAAATTTTCATTTAAATCTATTTTAATTTAATATAATTAAAAAAAAATTCTACTTATTATTCAATCATTTTGACCTTCTTCTTATTGCTTGCTTTGTGCTCTATCTTATTGGTGTTCCCTCTTAGTCTTCCAACTGGTTCTTCCACTTCTTCTTTTTCTTCTTTTTCATCTTAAGTCTATTGAATTTCTGTATTTTTCTTTCTTCTTCTTCATTCTGTTATTCTTGAATTCAGTCCATAAATTCTTCCTCTTCTTGAGAAAGCTTGCTCTCTGAACATTTCCTCTTTTTTCTTCCTTAAGGTTCTTAGTTATTATGACAATTGCTTCTTCCGCCTCGTGTCCCATCTCAAAATACTCCACTTCTTTAACTTCGCCGGACATCTGATCCATTCTTTTTTTCTTCTCTATTGTTTATAATCTGTTCCTGCGAGTTTACAAGGGAGGAACTTATTTGCTCAATTTGTTCAGACAGTTCTCTGACCTGTTGCTCCATTTCTCTTCTAAAATCCATCACAAAGTCCATCAACCAGGCCTGGCTTTCACAACCACCTTTTAAATTTTCAAAAGCCATTTTTATCAACACCAACTGGAACCACTTCCTGCAGAACTACTTTCCAATTTTGTATCCAGGGTTACTTTCCAATTTTAATATAAAAAAAAAAAAAAAAAAAAAAAATCAGTCAAATCAACACACTCAAATTAGGTTAGTATGCCTTTAAATGACCAAAAAAAAATTCAAGCCTCTTGCTGAGAAACCGAAAGTAGCCGTAACCAGACTTAAATCAAGGCTTTTTGCTGGGAAAATGAAAGTAGACTTTATTTCCTTCGTTGAAGATTACTTATTTATTTCTCTTCGGTACATACCATTGAAAAAAATAATCTTGTACTTACTCCAGCAGGGGAAATACCAACTCACCTATTCCCCCCCTGGGTGGCTAACGGCCAGCGTGAATAATCTTGTATTATCTCCTCCTCCTCCAGACTTCTTACTTACAGTTCTCGGTAAAACTTTTTAAGGAGCCAAGTTCACTTACTCTTAATAGCTTTCTTCGCTGCGATGGTGTTCTATCTAGGCCGTGGGAGGACGGGTTCTCAACTTTCCGAGTTTCTCCAAGATGGCGCCCGGGATAGATATGATTCAGCACAGAGCAAAACAGAGAGAAATCCTTGAAATTGCCTGTTTCTAAGGACCCCCCGTTCAAGCTCTCAGCTCTTCGTACCGTCTTCCTGGCACCGAAGCGTGCCTTAGTTGTTTAGGCACATGAAAACACATCTATTTCGCAGTCTCTTCGGGAGCCCCCAAAGTTCACTGCAACTTTGTTGAGAGTTAGCTCCGCCCCCCTCTGTACAGAGTCTTCACCTATCAAATGTTTATGCCTAATAAAGGTTTTGTTGACTGTTGACTGAATAGTAAATAATGTAGTTACAAAACACTTGTTTTAGTGACTGTGAAACGATTCAGTTAAAATAGTAATTTTATTTTTTATTTTTACCCTAGTGTGGGGCACCCTTAGGTGCAGGGCCTAGCTGGGAGCAATTGGTCTAAAGCTGGCCCTGACCCCACCATCAATCTGCTGCCTAAGGCATCCCCTTCAGCCAGACTCATGGATGGGTTGGCTCTGAGTATAGATCCTGTGTGTTCAACTCCTCCTCCAAAAACATATAGAATAGCTTTTATATGTTCTGACATCACAATATTCTGTGGTTCTTCCAAGTTTCTTTTCACATAAGTGTCTGGTGCTGGCAGGGTTAAGAAAACATGGGATGTCCTGACAAAGTGAAATTTTACTAGACATTATGAAAAGTGATGGAGGAACTAAATGTATAGTTGACTTCTTACAGCAGCACCTTGGGAGAAGGGGACTTTTGTCTCCTTCACCCAGGTAGGTGCAGTAGCCCCACAATGGGGCTACTCGATTCACCGACAACTCAAAGGTGAGTAGTGAATCAAGAGCTTCTGTGTAAGACAGCAAGTCCTACATGGAGGCTTTGGATCCTTGCCTCCGTCCCTCCCCACTCAAGGCCCCAGCACTCCTCTTCGCACCCTCTCCCCGCCTCCCACCTCTGGTGGAGATTGGGTGCCCGCCCAGCGGTAGCCCGGCACCGGCCAGCACTGGGCTACCACTGGCGTTCGCCCAGCAGCAGGACCCGCAAACATGCTTTATGGCACGTTTGCAACAGTGCGTGCCAGCAGTGATCTGGCGTGCTGAGCCTAGGATTAGGCTTTTAGACATTAGCAAAATGTCCATTTGGGTCTTCAGGTAAACATTTCTAGCTGCCCTGACTTTCTTAAAAGATATGCTTGCTGGTTCACACTAATTATCAGGAGCCAGCCAAAAGTTCAGAATCAATATGTTCAGACACACGTTTTCTCATAAAATTAATCACAGTCGTCATACAGCAGAAATAAAAGTAAGCATCTGAATTGAAACTGAGATGGAAAATAAAGCCAAATGCTAGGTTGAACGATAAAAGCACATTAAATTCATTCAGCACTGTGTTATTCTTACTTACATAAAGAAACTAATTAGAACTTAGATCCAATTAACATAGCCAAACGTGTTGAAAGTCTAACTACCACAGATACTGTACTTCTCCTGCCAACTGTAAAACCCTGCGAAGTTTGCGAAGCGCCTTTGTTCCCTTCTGAGATCACCGAAAGTCCATTTTTAATTATGTTCATTAATGTGTACTTTAATACACATTAATGAACATAATTAACTTTTCAGCTTAGTCCATTTTAACAGGTTTTTTTTTTTGGTTAAACGATACAGCTGAGTTAAAGCAACACAAGTTTAGCCTGGATCTAATTTCCCTGTTTAAAATGTACATTTTGCTTTTCAATTACCTTATTTTAATTTTAAATTCAATTCTAGCATTTACATAGCACAATCAGGCTTATGACAAATGGGCAGCTGCACACCAAGCAAAATGTAACATTGATTTTCAGCTCTGGAGTGGCTTACTGGAGGTTCGTGACAATTAATCCACATTTATTGATGATTATTTGAAGAGCTTATTCCAGCTGAAGAGATCATATCCATTAAGATAAATAGTGTGGCTTCATTTGAGTTAAGACTCCACCTCTGAACCTGTTGTCAATTTCAGGACAGAAATCATATAAAACATACATTTTTCTCTCTGACTTATTATATTGTGTTTGGGCTAAAAACAGTGGGTTCCTAAGCAGTGGTCATTTGATACATGGAAAAGGTATCAACATCTTAACATCTTATTACTTCCCTGCTGTGTGATACTAACACCTCGTTAGCTCTCAGAATACTCAGACTCATTGGTCAGTTTTGAGTTAAGGAAATCCACTTTGCTACACAAGTCAGTTGTGTTTTCTTTTCTGGTTATTTGGCTATAACTTTTGATATAACTCAGATATTTCAATGTGGTTTGTTTACATTCTGCAATAAATTACACATAGAATGATATAGAACATGATGGCATTATTCCTAAAAACCATGATTTCTACAATTTTGGTCACTAGTGGTCAATTCCCTGAGGGTGTTACCTTACTAACACCTTATTGGTTCCATGCTGTATCATAATAACATCTCATTGGCTCTTCAAACAATTAATCTCATTGGTCAGATCTGAGTTAAGGAAATCTATTTTTTGTTACATAAGACAATTGTATTTTTATTTCTGGTTAGTTGGTCATACTTTTTGATAGAACAGAAATATTTCACCCCAGTTTGTTTCATTGCATTCTGGTGTAAATTACACATCAAATGGCATATAAAATGATGGTAATATTCCTAATAACAACAGTTTTCGCAGTTTTGGTCACTAGCGGTGTCACCGCCCCAAGCGTGGTACCCGGGGTGGCTCACCTTGACCTCCGCTAGCTATGCCATTGCTCCCAAGACGTTCCTAATGGACCAAGGTGTTCCTAATGGAGATTTTAAAATCATAATTCATTAATAGGGAGACTTTAATTCAGTGACAAGCACTGGCAGCAGCTTCATGTAAGGTTGGGGAAGATCCCCATCTAAAACTCTGGGGAGCTTCTGCCAGTCAGTGCAGACAATACAGGCACCCCCCACCCCTTATCTGCAGATCCCATTTCTGTGGATTCACTTATCCATGTTTCTCCATACTCCTTGCACCCATTACAGGTGGAGCCTGTTTATCCATAGATTTTACATCCGTGAATCTGGCTCAACTTGGGTCCCCTAAACCCCACTTGGCCACACCTGAACCAACCGACCACACCTGAATCCTTCGAAGGTGACCAGCATCTCTGCGGGCTTCAGAAAGCTTTCCTGAGGCGACCAGAGCACAGCTCCGGTTGCCTTTGGAGGGGTTAAAGGGTTGAAACCACAGATTTCATTATCCATGGTTTTCGGTATCTGTGGTAGGTCTGAGAATGGATCCCTCATGGATACTGAGGCCCACCTGTACCTATTTGTCTTCCTTTACTGTAGCACCAAGCACTCCTGTCTCTTCCTTTGCAGAATACTACAAGAGGAAAGCCATAAGCAGGCAGTCTGAATGCTGGAGAAAGGAGACTAACAGCCCAATCCTGTCCACACTTTCCTGGGAGTTAGCCCCATTGAATCTAATGGAACTTACTTCTGAGTAGATGTGCATAGAATTGGGCTGTAAGGGCCCAATCCTATCTGACTTTTCTGCAATGCAGCCAGGAGGCAAGAGAACAAATGTTCCCATACCTTGTGGAGGCCTCTGTGACTGCCTCCCACCAAAGGATGCAACACACACCCCATTGCCACCACTGCACTGGCCCTGGAAAATTGGATAGGATGGGGCCTTGAGGCTGCAATCCTAACACTTTCCTGAGAGTAAGCCCCATTGAACAAACTAGGACTTACTTCTGAGTAGACCTGGTTAGGATTGTGCCCTAAGAGAATACTAACAGGAATCTTCTTGCTTCCTGTTAGCATTCTGGCTTTCTCCTTCCTCCAGCGTTCCAACTGACTGCTTCGCACGCTCCTCTTCAAGCATTCTATAATAGGCTGCAAAGGAGGAGACAGGCGTGCTTGGCAGGTTCCCTTTTATCCACAGTTTTGGTAACTGTGGGGGGGAGGAGTGGGAACATATCCCTGATGGATAGCGGGGATGCCTTTACAGATTCATTATATGAATCAAGGGCAGCATTGTAGTAATTATGCACAGGCGCTGGGCTTAGCTTAGTATGTGGCAACCGCAGGCACGCCTGCTTGGCCGGAGCACACTCCACTGGCCTTGGTAATGTGCTGAATCTGAGCCCAGTGCCTGTAAACAACAGGATGTTATGAAGAAGCGCTCATATCTAAGAATGTGTGTGGTTAGCTAGAGCTAGCTAGTTGTAGCTAGTGTAATTTTAGAAACCTTCAGTAACTTTCCGTATTGCACAGTATTGCTTCATGTGTTTTGAGACTCAATAAAAAGCTTGAGGAGGCTGGCCGGGAGGCGGACTCTCTCTCTCGATCTCACTCCGTCCCGCTTCCGGCTCTCTTCCCCGGCATCTCTACATTTAAATCCTTGTCTGCGTCTCATTTATTGCTCTAACGCCTTGCTATTTCAGTTCCTTCTCCCAACGTCCCTTCAGTGCACCTGCTTTCTGCACTCCCTCAAGCAACAAGGCCTAAGCCTTGGGTGCTTCCCATAGCAGCTTAAATCTGCCACACAGCATAATGTGTAATATATAAATACTATGACTTAGAATGCTTGCACAGTACATTCTTTATCCACTCACAACTTTTCAGTACACAGAAGCCAAATTTTTCAGTCAAATGACAACTGGCTTCTAAAACTCTACTGCTTTCCCATCGACACTCACCAGTACTTTTCTCTAGAGCTGCTGCAGCTGTATTTCTTAGCTAAAGATTCTTTTTGCAGTCCCTGAGCAAAGGACAAGTAAAGCAGATTGCATTGGGGACTCCATTTTTAAACATATGACATTCCCCTCAACATGGCACATGGGGGAGGGGGCAAAGTTGAAAACATCCCAACAAAATTCCCATTTCATAGGAAACAGATGGAAGAATAAATTGGTAGCAAAGCAGAAGCCTGGCACAAGACTCTGGATTCAATCTCAAGGATCTCATAAACCCAGTTTACAAGCTTCTCAGAAGCAGGTGAAGTTTCCAGCAATTTCGACATTTGTGCACCCACGCCAGTGGGGTAAAGGCAGGATAAAAAACATTATAAATAAATACATTTCTGCTAGAACAGATAGAATTTCCTATCTGATGGTTTCATCACACTGAAGAAGACCTTGCTGAGTACAGCAGATGACCCTATGACAACTCTTAGGGACTTCTATTCCGTCCAGTTCAACATTCAGATGCTGCGATGCACAATATTTCTGCAGTACTTCGCGAACAGATTGGTCACCAGCGGTAACTGGATGAAAATGAATTTTTGCTAACAGGTAGCCTAATACTGAGCTGCCTGGTGTGCTGGGCTGCTGTGGCACCAGAATAGCTGCCACAGCATCCTGAGCATGTCAGGCAGCCACAGCCAGCTCCTTAGGGGAAGAGGACATTCACCCCCTTCCTCTGCATAAGGAAACTAGTCCTGCGACGGGGCTATTCAACTCTGCGCCAGCTAGAGTAATGGAGTCCCATGTCGGGCCAAGAGGCCCTACGCGGGGCTCCAAACCCCTCCCGCCCTGCTCCCTCTCCCCAAGCCTTTCCCTCTCCCTCCCCTGTCCTGAAACACCTCCCCACTTACCTCTTTGCTGCCCATCCTCCACCCAGCACTGGCTCAGCACTCTGCCCAGCAGTGGCTCAAATACTTTTACTGAGTCAGCACCCATGTTGGCTGGGCAGAATGTTTCACATGCGTGTCTTATGACAAGTTTGCGAGACTGTATGCAGGTGCTGAACCAGCGTGCATGGGTCAGAATCACACCCTGAAGAAGCCTGATAAAAAAAGGATTTGCATAGTATGCTGGCGCTGAATCAGCGTGCACGGGTCAGAATCACGCCTTGAAGAAGCCTGGTAAAAAAGGATTTGCATAGTAATCATGGGGCCATTAAGATGCAATTCATGTGGTCTCTGGAGAACATGCTAGAAATCTTTTTTTTTTTTTTTTTTTTTTTATTTACTTACTTTAAGACATGGGTACAGGAAAAATCACAAACATATATGTACAGGGTAATACACAAGGGAAAAAACACCAGGAAATCGCAGAACTGTAGCCGATACTCTTATGTTTCCCTACCTATCATCCTTGAATAACTTATTGTTTATCTAACCACTCATACAATGGTTTCCACAATTTCTGTATTCTCTCTATTTCGCCATCTCCCAATCTTTCCGTCAATACATCTATTTCAACCATCTCATATAATTTCTCAATCCACATCTCTACAGTGGGAGTATCAGGGTTCTTCCACAATCTAGCATACACCAATCATAGGGACCATCCTATGCCCTGAAGATGTGCGAGAATTCAGCCATCAGTCTAATTCAGACACCATTCATGGGCCAACTTGTCTGACCTTCATATGGCATATTTGAGCCAACACCAGCAAAGTGAACAGCAATGAGGAAGACACCATAATAAACCACCAAAAGTTGTATCATTAATGAACAGAACATTTGGACACAGGGCCTCCCTGCATGTTGATGCAATATTATTATTATTATTATTATTATTATTATTATTATTATTATTAACAACAGTATTTATATACCGCTTTTCAACTAAAAGTTCACAAAGCGCTTTACAGAGAAAAATCAAATAACTAAATGGCTCCCTGTCCCAAGAGGGCTCACAATCTAAAAAGATGCCAAGGAATACCAGCAGACAGCCACTAGAACAGACAGTGCTGGCGTGAGGTGGGCCAGTTACTCTCCCCCTGCTAAAAAAAGAAAAAAAAAAGGAGCACCCACTTGAAAAAGTGCCTCTTACCCAATTAGCAGGGGTATTTGGTAGCCACGCTGTCTGTGGCTATGAGGAAACTGAAAAGAAAGAAATGACGCCAAGGCTTTAGAACACCCAATATCTCTAGGCAATGGATGTACAAGTCTTTCCTTTAATATTTAAAAAAAAACAACTGAACCAGAGAAAGGCAAAACACACACCACACTAGAAGAAAGCATCTGTGGTTAACCTGGTGATAGTGGCTGAAAGGGTACACCCTGAAGTAAATTTTCCAACTTTTGCCATTTAATACAATGGAACTTACTTCTAAATTAATGAAATTAGTATTGGGATACAATGAGTTACCAACAGCCCAGTTCTCACTCCCTGTATGATGATGTAGCTGTGTAGTAATGGGAAGTTTTGGCCGCTAGAGGCCTCCATCAAGTACTGGAACATTAGTTCCTTTGCTCCAGGGTAAGCCCCAGCAGCTGGTATAGGTCAACTCAGACCTGCACCAGTTCAATCACCTGGCACAAGTCTAAGTTAGAACATAAGAACATAGGACTTGATCCATGAAGGTCAATCAGGATCAGGAAGGGGGTCAGGATTTGGTGTGTGCCACCGCCACTGAACCCAGCCTCCTCCCAAGCTCGATGCTCCCTCCTGCCAGCCTCCATCACTGCCCTGCTCCACCCACCCCACCCCATTCACCTGCTCTCCACCTCCCTCCAACCCAGTGGTGGGATTCAGCAGGTTCTCACCTATTCTATAGAACCCCTACCTAATCCAGCTGTTGGTTCTAAGAACCGTTAGCTGGCCAGGGAGCTCGCGCCTTGAAATGTCAGGGCTAACCCTCCTGGGGGCAGCAGCCGTGCGGGGCCAACCCATCCCGGGGGAAAGGGGGTCGCTCCCAGCGGGTGCCGAGGCTGCTGGGGCTGAAGGGGCAAGCCAGACACGGCCAACTAGAGTCTCCCGTGATGGTTCACCAGCCCTTGCGAGCTTGCTTTTGTAGCTCCTGCGAAAGGGCGCGAAAGGCCGGTGCGCCCGCAGATGCAGCCTGCTGAGGAGGGCGAGAGAAGCAGCCCAGCTGCCCGCCCCGCGCCTCCCCTCCCCGGCCAAGCTGGCCGACTGGCGAGTAGACTGCTCCTGCACCTGGAGGCTCCTTGGGCTCAGCTCTCCCGGTGGGTCGGGGGCGCGGGCGGGACGAAGAGGAGGGCGCCAGAGCAGCTCCCACCCAAAGAGCCCCCCCCCCCCGCTGCACATCCATGGACACACAATGGAACTTACCTCTGGGTAGGCACTGAGCACAATCCTAACTAGGTCTACTAAGAAGTAACTTCTATTTTGTTCAATGGGGCTTACTCTCAGGAAAGTGTGGTTAGGATTGCAGCCACTGTCAATCAGAAGGTGAAAGAAGGAAGCATCTCATCCTCATCACTGAGGCTGCGAGCCTATCCACACTTTCCTGGGAGTAAGTCCCTTTGGCTATAATGACTTACTCCTGAGTAGACATGCATAGGATTGTGCTCAAAGGCTGCAGTCATAGCCACACTTTCCTGCGAGTAAGCCCCTTTGGCTATAATGAGACTCTATAATGAGTAGACATGCATAGGTTTGGTCTCTCATGCTGCAGTATGCTCTGTTGACTATAATGGGACTTACTTCTGAGTAGAAGGGCATAGGGCCCTTACTTCCCACAAGCACAGGACTGCACCCTGGGGTTGGTTTTCATCCTTGGGGTTTGGGAATGCAGTTTTGTGCCTGGGATCTTTTCACTGCAATACAATGTGTTGTTACACAACGATTGTATAATACACTATCAGACACATAGAGGCGATGCTCCCACAGCTGAAATTCCTCAGGTTAAAAAAAGGCAGGAATGTGGCACAAAACATTACTTCATTAAGGGTACAATCCTATGCAGGTCTTCTCAGAAGTAAGTCCTGTTGTGTTCAATGGGTCTTACTCCCAGGAAAGTGTGGATAGGTTTGCAGCCTTTGAGCAGAATTCTATGTGTATCTACTCAGAAGTAAATCTCATTATAGCCAATGGGGCTTATTCCCAGGAAAGTGGAAGTAGGATTGCAGCCTTAGGGCACAATCCTCTGCATGTCTACTCAGAAGTAAGTCCTATTGTGCTCAGTGAGGCTTTCTTCTAGCACCTGTGAAGTCACAATGCAGCCCTGAGGTAAGGGAACAAATGTTCCCTGCCCCCCACCACAGGATGCAGTGCATGCGCTATTGGTACAGCTGCACTGGCACTGGAAAATTGGATAGGATTGGGTCCTAAGTCCTCTTAACTGTAACTTTCCAGCACCAAGTCCTGGAGGTCTCCTTGTGACAAGGGAATGTTTGTTCCCTTACCTCGGGACTGCAATGTGGCTGCATTGGCTCTGGAAAGTTGGATAGCCCTTAGGCTGCAATCCTACTCACACCTGGGAAGCAAGTCCAATTGACTATATAATGTGATTTACTCCTGTGTAGACTTGCATAGGATTGGGCTGCTATTCCCAGGTAAGTGTGCTGAGGATGGTACAGTTAGCATTGCTCCTTCTCTAGCAGAAAAGTTCCTTTAGGTTATTCTCCCCCCCCTCCCCCGCAAGTGAAATGGCAGGCTGACTAGAAATTGAAGATTTTTTGAACAAGTTTGCAAATTGGGTTTAGGTCTTATCACCTAATGAAGAAGAACTGGAGAAGCACTGGGAAGAACTTGTGATCAGGGTGAACCTCAAAACCTGCAAGGCTTGTTACATGTGCAGTTAATTTTCATTTTTAGGCTGGGTTGTGGGTGCTTGGGCACCTACACAGCTGCAACACTTTTGAAGGACTGTGGTGGGGAGGTTCTGCCTCACCTGCCTCCCCACCCACTGCAGGCCCCTGCTTTGCACTATCTGGTCAGTAGCAGCCCTCAAACTTGTGGGAGAATCGCCACTAGAGTAGACCAAAGTGATGGGTATCTGCTGTTGCCTGTCGGAAAGCAACCTAGAAGAACAGTCCCCTCTTAGTACTTTTTTGCTCATTAGTGAAACTGTCCTTCAAGGCTGCCATTCTCTCTCAAACCCTGGAAGTCAACAACTCCCCTTGAACTTGTTGGGCTTCTGAGTAGATGTGCATTGGATTGCAGAGTTGGAAGTTGGAGGGGGAAGCTTTAGAGTTCTCTAGAATTCTTTTTGGGGCTGGGTGGTAAAAGCAATAGAGCAGCATTTCTCAACCAGTAGTACTCATACCACCAGTGATACATGAGGTGGTGCCCAGTGGTTCTCATGGCAGGACCCCCCCCCAGACCTCCACTGCCTGGCAGTGAGACCAGCAATACAATGCAACAAACAGTGATAGGAGGATCAGTTCTGCTTTCCTTGCACTCAAAAAAGCCCTCCCATCTACCCTGGGAGCCCAATCCTATACATGTTTACTCAGAAGTAAGTTCCATTATAGTCAATGGGACTTACTACCAGGAAAAAGTGGATAGGATTGTAGCCTGAGCCTCTTACCGTGGTTTGTTGCATCATGTCTGGCCTCTTAGTATGGAAATAACTGGCAAGAAAGTCATTCCAGTTACTTCCAGTTGTACTTCCCAAAGGTGGGCCATACAAAATGGCGAGAGGCAGATGTTGAGGAATGGTGTAATAGAACAAAAAAGAAGGGGAGATATAAAGATGTTACTATGCTGTTGTTGCTTTTGGTTGATGATGAGGTGTCAGACTATGTGCTCAGTGCACTTTTGCTGACCAGATGTTCATCACTAAAAGTGAACCAGATCCTTGAGAGGATTGACTGCTCTGGTAAAAATCACCAAGTTCCCACTGAGAAGGAAGGTGGCCCAGCTCAAAGCCCAGTGCAGCAAGTTGGTTTGTGCAGATGTGAAGGTGCTATGCTGCTGTGGTGTCTCTAGAGGTTGGTAACCTGGAGCCCTGGTAGTTCCCACCTCCTCTTCTTGGTGCCTTCCTTATTTCATTATACAACTGCCTTGAGAATTCAAGAAAAAATGTCCATTTGAAGTGTGCATTTCAGCTGCCGCATGTTTATCCTCCTTGGAAACTAGGAGGATAAACTAGGAGCCTGTAAGTATGATTATAGAGGACAGAATTTCAGCCTTGCAATCTGGATTTAGACATTGGGTGCATGTTAAAGTTACAGTGCAATCCTATGACTGTCTACTCAGAAGTAAGTCCCATTATGTTCAATGGGACTTACTCCCAGGAAAGTGTGTACTGTACAGTATAGTAGTTCAGCCGTAGTCTTTCAACTTCCTTTGCGGCAGACAATTGAAGCTGAGTTGCTCATTAGGACATAAAACCTATTGTTAATTTATTTGAATCCCACCACTGCTCCAACCCCCTGCTCCCATCGTCATATGGACACAGCCGCTGGTTGCTTGCAACAGCAGCCAGGCCACGCACACAGCCTTAGCTACATTTGTGACAGCTGCAAAGCTGTGTGTGCTGGCAGAACCTGTGTTCTGCAGGCATAAACAGCAGAAGATTGGGCTATAAGAAGTGAGTACTGTACACGCATAGGGGAAACACATAGGGTGCAATCCGAACCCACTTTCCAGCAATGACATAAGGGCAATGTAGCTCCAAAGTAAGGAAACAAACATTCCCTTGCCTTGAGGAGGCCTCTGTGAGTGCCCCCCAACTGCAGGATGCAGCATACGTCCCATTGGCACAGGTATGCCAGTGCTGGAAAGTGGGTTAGGTTATGGGCCATAGGGTCTGAGTGTAGCGGCTCATGGAACAGCAGAGTGGACTGGTATGAAATGAGAACTAAAAGGATATAGATGCACTAGTATATGGCCTTATTGTGGTGATACATGTGCAATAATCAAAGATAATGCAATGCAATATATGAACACACTTACACAACTAGGTCCTAATCATTGTGTCAGGGCAGGCAAAAAGAAAAAGTGAAAATCTTTACAAGAGAATGGGACACTTTATGGCACAAATGTAGATGAGGACAGGGAAGAGGATGTTTTGCCTTGGTGAAATCAGAGATGACCCTGAGGGAACAGGGCCTGGAGAACTGAGGGTTGTACAGTACTGAAAGAAGAGTGGAGAAGTGGAAGACCGGGTAAGAATGACAGAAGAAGCTAGAAAGCACCAAAGGTTCAGGCCACAGTGTTGAATTGTGACTTGAATCTGTGATCTGAACCAGAGCTAAAAGCAAGGTTGATAGTAAAACCAACAGCCAATCCCTCCGTTGGCTGTTAAACACTTCATTAGAACATAAGAACAGCCCTGCTGCAACAGGCCATAGGCCCATCTAGTCCAGCCTCCTGTATTTCACAATGGCCCACCAAATGCCCCAAGACAAGACAACAAGAGACCTGCATCCTTGTGCCCTCCCCTGCATCAGGCATTCTGACATAACCCATTTCTGAAATCAGGAGGTTGCACATACACATCATGGCTTGTAACCCGTGTAACTTCATTCTCTTCCAGTGAAGAAGCGTGTCAGTGACACTGACCAATTACTATTAACTGATGCCCCAAGTTCCTGAGAAATAATTCAATCAGAAACAGTGGTTCTTCCTCTTCTTGGCATTCTTTATAGATTGTTTACGGAGAGCCAGACATTGAAGTCCTGGGGCTAATCTCTATGCCTCCCTTTTAAACAGAAATCATACACTCCAAAACATGCTCACAACACTCACACCAACCCAAATCAAGGAGGGAGAAAGACCGACACCCCAATTCTATCTGGCATCAGAGTGAGGAAAGCAGGACCGCTAGCATATCAGCCCTGGCTAAGTGCCAACCCAGATGTGCCAGAGAAGAACCATCCCAGATGGCTAAGTGCCACCCCAGGGAAGCGGCTGGCAAGGAGGTGGGAAGAGGAAATACTTATTGGCAGAGGTGCCACTAGGGCTCGCGTCACCCGGTGCAGGAGGCAAGTGTGTCACCTCTTCCCATGCACTTCTTCTGTGACCATGAATGGTCTTGTTTACCTTGAGGTCAGAAAGCTCCCAGGAAGTGGCCCTGCCTACAAGTGCAAATTAGCAGATCAAGCAAAGTATGGCTGGCAATGGAATTGTCCAAAACAAGGCTTCTCACAAACTAGGCAGAAAGAAAGGTGAATAGCTCTGATGAACCGAAGTGTGATCTTTATTTGAAAGGCCAGTGAGACCTGATGCTTCCTTGCTGTCAGCCCAAGCAAAGCACCTCAAGACTGGCCTAGGTCACACTTGCCTAGCTTGCACTCAGCACCATGTACACAAGAATATAAATGCTTCACGTAACAGACCCTGCATTCTAAGAGCAATGCTAAGAGAGCCACTTTAGTTGTGATAAAAGGAAGACAGGATACACAATTAACTTGTGCTTCTGGTTCCTTGTGGTTCTTTGTCATGTCCCAAATTGAACTTGTATAGTATCTACTTGCAGGGATAGCATACATATCTTTGCACTGAAATAGGAGCAGAGCAATTGTACTTCCTGTTTTCCCTACTTTTTACTACACTGAGCTCCAATACTCAGAGCAGAATACTCCTCATTCATTCTACAGTGTTATGATGTTCTATGAAATAACCCTTTTAAAATGAAGGATGATCCTTAAAATATAGGACACCTGGCTAACCTATGTGTAGTATAAAAGCTGCAAATCACAGGCTATTGCCAGCCAGAATTTCTAACACCAGGAAGCCACGCTTCTCCAAGAAAATGTAGATTTATTGCTTGGGCTTTTCTCCCCCCTCTCTTTTTAATCTTGATGCATCCTGGCTAGTCTATGATGGATGAGCTGGGCTTTGATTGCACCCATAACGCTGAAAGTTGTGGGCTGGGTATGGAAAAGAATGAAGGTGTTAATGGAAATGAGTGACATTTCTCTCTTGTCTCCAGCTTTGCAAAATTTTGGCAAATATGTTCAAAGGGAATTAGTATATCATTGAGTTAATTGAGCCACAGCTTCAAAAAAATAAAATAAAAAAGGCAGAGGATATTACAAAGATTTTAGGGATTTCTTCTTTACTTTTATTTCTTTATTTTTTAAAGAACATATATGGCATGTTCCCCCTCCCTCCCCGTAATACTATGCTTTCTGGATTCTATATCTATCATAGTAATAGATAGGTATATTGTATAGTTTTGATTAATTTTTACACAGCTTTTCTATCCAAAGTGGCTTGCTAACAAAGAACCACAACAGAAAACATAACCAATAAAATCATCATATTTAAACATAAATAAAATGGGAAACAACATAAAATTAAGGGTATCAAGCCAATGGCAGGAGATCAAAATCTGTAGCAGTCAATCAACTGTCCAATGCTAGTTAAAACATGCAGGCCTTAACTGTCTTATGAAAGTCAATGAATTAGATCCAAAGGTCCCTTTCCTCCGACATAAGGGATCTCCTTTGGAGGAAGGACTTCTTTCATTGGACCAGGGATCTCCAAACTTTTTGGCCAGAGGGCCACATCAAATATTTGGCATGGTGTGGAGGGCTGGAAAAAAAATTTAAATAAAAAATTTAAATGAATAAATTAGAGATGGAACTTAAATGACTGAATAAATGAATGGGCTCATTTATTCAACCTCTCTGGCCCTCAGAACACCTTCCAGACACAATCAGAGCACAGTTCTGGTCGTGTTCATCTGGTTCCCGGGCCGAGGTTTGGAGACACCTGCATTAGATGAAAGGAAACTTTGGACTCAAAGGGAAGGTCCCCCACCCAACAAACTTCTCTGAGATGAGACACAGAGCAACATCCCTCAGTTGTGGACCTGCCATTCAGTCTATGGGACAAATGTCCTGGGCGCGAGCCTCTAGGACTCCATGGAAACCTCTCTGAGGTTCCCGACGGGGTTGGAAACTGTGCTTCCGGTTTCCCAGAAGCACAGTTTATAGCATCAGGAAACTTCAGGAGGTTTCCCTGATACAGGCACAGGTCGTGCAAGGCTCCATGAGTCTCAGGTGAGTGGGGGCAGTGACAACCCGTGTGGGGGGTGCTATCGTGGACCTTTGCCCCGGGGTGCAGGGCTGGAGGGGTCTGCCACTGATGTCCCTGAAGCTGATCTTAATACTCAGGTCAGTTCATATGACATTTCTTAATACATTCTGATTCCAGAGCCTACAGGTCTTTAAGGTTAGTAGGGATAGTGTATTCCTATCCAAATGCACAACTGTACCAAACTCAAAGCCTCCCCGAAAAATCTTTGTTTGCATGTTTCCATAGGACTTGGCCCATTTTGCTTTGTCCCTGTCAGGCCTTTGGCATCCCAGGCCCTGAATTGTTGTAAGCCAGGATGTGGCAGGGCCTTGATGTCCAAGTCCGGTGTGAAATGTAAATTAAAGGAACAGCTGCACTGTATATGTGTGATTAGTAATCAGATGCACCTGTGTTAAGTGGGAGTCACGTGACCTGGAGAGAGATGTGAGCAGAGTCACATAGGCTATGGAGGAATGGTGCAATGCACCACTGAACAGCCAATCAGAGTGGGTCAAAAGACTGCCTTGTGACTATGAGATCACCCTACTCTGATTGGCTGAGCATGGTATATATGGGGCAAGCACAGACACCAAGGTGTGGGTTGTTGTGGTGGAGTTTCTGCATGCTGTGCTGCTGGTTTGTGTACTGATTTGGACTGCCTTCTTGTGACTGTGACCTGCTGTATCCCTGATTTCTGAACCGTTTGACTGACTACTCTTCTGCCTGCTCCTTTTACCAATACCTGCTTCTGCAACAAACAAGGCTGTGTCTGCTTCTTTGGCTCTGTTTGGGATCGCCTGCTTCTTCTACTGTCTTCCTATGCTCCCGTGCCACTTTGCTATTGGGAAAGCAAGGGCTATCCTCCCCTGCTGACCTGACAGTCCTATTATTCAATGTGATTTGCAACTACAAATGCATGTATCCAGTCTCACTTCTAGAGCAAGAAATGCCTGTCATCAATAGTAAAGGTTTCCAAGCTTTCCTTCAACAAACCAAACTGGAAGTGCCTTTCTAAGGCCTCCAGCAAGCCTTGAGACCTGGGGAGGCTGCACATGGCCTCTCCAAGCCTCAGAAGGCAGGGGTTTTTTTTTGGGGGGGGGGGCCTCAGGTTCACTGTTGTGGGGTGGGCTGGCACCCCCTCAAAGCATGCCACCCAGGCAATTTACTCCCTGCCCCCTCTGAACTTCACCACTGTCTCAGGGGGTTCACAACACTCGCCTTTGAATGCATAATGGTTGGTGAATACAGGTCTGTTGCCTGTATTCACCACCACCATACCTTGGATCTACTCATCCTAACATTTCTGGCTACAGGTCTAAGGCAGAGGAAGACTGACCCACCATTACTGATCTCACTGCTTCTTCATAATCTTCCAAGTATCCCTAGAGTAGCTTGATTGGGGTTAGGGAGGAGTGGGTCACAAGCCCAAGTACAGAGGGTCGTGGCGGAGTCCTCCCTCCCACCTTTGGTGGTGTTCGGCTCCAAAGCAGAGCCGTTCTGGAAGGGGGGGGCAATGTGATGCCCTCAGTGGGAGGCCCTGGAGGCCGCTTCCAGGTTGTGTAGGGCTGGCAAGCCTCACAGACGGCTTCAGAAATTACTTCCAGTTTTCAGAGGCAACTTGCAGTTTCCCTCTGAAAAATGTAAGTAAATTCCAGAGGCTTCTGAGGACCATTCTGAGGCCTGCAGAGCCCAGTAGAGTGGGTTGCTGGCCCAGTATAACCCAGAAGAGGACTCCGGAGTCCCCCCTGGTAGCACCAGGAGCATTGCATTGGG
Organism: Tiliqua scincoides; assembly: GCF_035046505.1. NCBI lineage: Eukaryota > Metazoa > Chordata > Lepidosauria > Squamata > Scincidae > Tiliqua > Tiliqua scincoides. The sequence goes on along the minus strand of NC_089826.1, from coordinate 15,801,951 downwards.
AAAAGCTACAAAGTTTACACGTTACAAGTCATAGTAGGTATGTGCAAGCTCTTGGTTTTAGAGGCAGGTTGCCTCTGATTGCCAGATGCAGGGGAGGACACCGGGATGCATGTTGTGCCTGTTGTCTTGTGCACTCCCTGGGGCATTTGGTGGGCCACTGTGAGATGCAGGAAGCTGAACTAGATGGGCCTGATCCAGTGGGGCTCTTCTTATGTTCTTATACAAAGTAAATCATGGCACAGTAAAGTTTGGGAACTGCTGCATTACAGCTTCACCAGTGCTTGGGCTGACAGGCAATTTTGATTCACAGTGCTTAGGCCAAGGCAACAGTTAGACCAACAAGGCTAAGGATGCGATCCTATGTGCACATCCCTGGGAGTAAGCCCCACTGAATTTAATGGGAATTCCTCCTGAGCAGAGAAGCCTAGGATTGCATTGTAAGTTCAGTTCTTCACTCAACAGGCAGTTTTATTGGATTATACTAAGAAACATTTTCATATTGCAGATAAAAAAACCTTTACATTCTTCCATGTATGACAAGAAGTCTGAATACGAGAATGGGCAAAAGGAAGAACTTTTCTGACTTGCATAGGCAAGCACCTTAAAGCAACTACTCTGGAACCATTCCAAACTCATTTCTTTATGCAACAAAGGTGCAGGTTCCTGTTACAACTGATAAGCTTGTCAGAACCTGCCTTTTGTCATCATTTAAATGGCAGGTAACACATAATCAGCATCGTGAGAGCTTTATAAAGACCAACATAGAAAATACTGTAGACCGTTCATTTCAAGAAGACGAAAGAGCGGGACACCTTTGTCAGCCTCCAAAACAGCTGAATCAGTAAAATTTATACTTTTATTATGGAGAAAAATCACTGCAGTAACGACACTGAGGCTTGCCACAAAAACAAGTTAGCAATTTATCCCAGAGATTAAATTATAGCTCTGCTATAAATCTCTCTTCTAAGATAAAGGAGACATGCTGCTTAGAACATTATATTCCTTAAACAGATCTGGATTAGTAGGTTATATATCATTGGACACAGTGAGAAAAGAAAAGAGAGTGTTTCCCAAACTTCACCGCCAGACTGGGCCACCCCCTCTTCTCCTTTATAAGAGGAGACGAAAGGGGCAGCTTAGAGTGGCGGTGCACAGGGAGTCACTGCTGCTCTAGACCACCCCTTTTCTCTATAAGAGGAGAGGAGGGGGGTGGCCCAGTCCAGCACTGAATCATGGTCAGAGAGTCTTCTCACAATTCTAAAACAGGAGGGTTTTGCACCAAACGCAACATTTGAGTTTCTTGGTCCTGTATTTGGAATTCTTTGTCCCCAGTCCAGTTTTGTTCACAGATGTTTTCATCACAGATGCCAAACAAATGCATTTGTTCCTCTATGAGGAACAGCTAATTAAACAACAGGTGTCTTAAGAAAGTTATCTCCCCGGGTTAGTCTATTTTTATTTCCCAAATGATTGCAGTAATGGAATAAGGTAGAGCCTTAGAGTTTCCCATATAATTAAAATGCAACAAAACATGTGTGGGCTATATTACAAAGGTCTGGGGCTATTTAACACCCTTTCCCTCAGTTATTTTTTATTGTTGATAGCTTCCCCTCCTGCACAGACTGATCAATAATAATGGTCTACACCTCCAACATATAAAATAGCTCCCCCCCTTTTTTTTTACCTCTCAAGATTCATAGCCTAGCCTACAAAGCAGATGAACTGGAGCACTTGGATCCAAACCCACTTAATCTCACTGGAGTCGCTGGGAATAAATCAGTTGCAAACCAAGCACTTTCAACTAATGAATCCATAAAGTGTGCTTCTCCTGGAACCATGTATTGAAACTTAATCTCTGGTATCCGAGGTTAAGGAATATTTGTCAAAGAAACAGGTGTGTTTATGGACCTCTTCTATCATGGAAGAGTTTTTCTGTTCAACAAGAAGAGGTTAAGGGGCTCTTTCATTCACATGGGGAATGCTGAGGCTGTAATCCAATGCCCACTTACTTGGGAGCAAGCCTCAATGAGACAAGCCTATGTAGTAGGGTGTGTTGGCTCACTTCACCCTCTGCTATAGCCAACTGAACTGAGTGGAGTTGACTTTTAAGTAACAGGCATGGATAGGATTAGGCTGCACAGGCAAGTTCAGACATTTCAAATAAAATCCACTGCCACAAGACATCAGGGCATGTCCAAGTTGCAACCCTAGCCCTTTGGGGCCTGAGCTAATGCAACAATGCCCTCTGGTGACCTTCTCCTCAGGAATATGGGATATGATAAGTTCATGAGCTCTCAGACACAGTGCTTTCAATTTCCAGTTCACTGTTCTCTGCAGAGAGTTCCTGTAGGGATTTCTCTGCAGCCCCTTGTATGAAATAAATTGTCAGCTGGATGTGTACCCTCTACCTGGCTTTCTTCTTAACACACAGTATGATAGCAAATGCTGGGACTGCCCACACAGGATTGGGAGGAGTGCTCTGCAAAATAATGGCTACAGTATTTCATCAAGAAACATACACATGGGACCTTGGTATCCACTGATTTGGTATCCACTGATTAGACTCACCATTGATACCAGGGTCCACCTTTAAATGCCTTGCAACAAGGACAAAAAGCACCAAAATCTAATTTCCTTCCTTTGTGCTGTTAAATAATTATAATTTCGTTCCATTAGATTCAATTATTCACCCCATTTAGTGGTTGAATGTGGGATAGTGTCTATACCAATGCATTCTGGAGTGACCACAGAGGAGCAAGAAACCTGGAAGTGGGTCTTTAAAACTATTTTCCCACCGATTTGGTATCCACTGGAAAGGAAATACCCAGTGGATAACAAGGCACAACCTATATTTTTTCTTACATCCCTAAAAAGATACTGCAGGTGAATACCAAACATTTTTTAAAATCCTAAAACAACTGTATTCTTCCAAAGTACTAAAATGATCTGAATTTCAACACTCATACAAAATTGTGGAAGTCTATTCCCACAGAAAGGCAGAAGGACTGTGCCAGCTGGCAGTGTACAGCTGGCAGCTTCTGGAAAAAGAGCCCCTTTTTTGGTGCCAATGGGGGCTTTCTTGGGGTTAATAGAAGCCAGACTAAGATCTCCCCGTGGAATGGGACTGGGGAGGAGGATTAAGGTTACCAGGATCCTAATCTATAGGAGGAAATTCAGCTACTGCTCAGAAAAGAAAGCTAAGCCAGTCAATGGCTAATAGTGTTTTAAATATCACATGTAGTTTAGTTCTCAGTGTATGTGCATTTCTAAATGCAGGTGAATATAGATAATTCAAGAAATATTTTGAAGACATGCAAGGAACTGAAAGGTTGACTGTATGAGTTTACTCTTCTGTTCATGACAAACAGAAACAAAGCTACTGTGAATTTGACCATTTTCTATATTGTTTAGAATGGGTTCAAGCAGAAAAAGTATGCCTCTACATAAGAGCAAAATGGTATTTATGGCCCAATCCTATTTGGACACTGTGCTAACATCCTGCACACACACCAGCATGACAGCCATCATATCCTAAGCCTGTTGTCCAGACAATGTAATACCATTACATTGGCGAGAGAGAGAGAGAGAGAGAGAGAGAGAGAGAGAGAAGAGGGGGCTCATGATCACTGAGAAGTATTACCCTTTTGGAGCCCAGGGACTCATAGAGTGAGAATGCTGCAGATCCTGGGAGCAGAGGGGCCGCTCCCTCCACAGAATACCACCCTGAGGCCAGCTGAGGTAAGAAACAACTAGGAGTGGGAAGAAGGGATGACTATTTGCTGACAAGGAGACAACAAAGGTGATCTAGCAAAAGTTTTTATTGAACTGTGTCAGTGATAGTGCAGCATCTTAAAGAGAAACACACAAGTGGGATTGCCAACACTTTCCTCCCAGCAGACCTTTTTGCGCCTTTGCAAGTTATCGAATAGACACCTGGTGTGCCAGTGAGGTATGACTGCATCATGTCATTCAGTATCTGCAGTGGAGTCTGCAAAGTCGCCTGACTGGAAGGAGGAAGTCAACAACCTTGCTGAGCAGCAGCTGGGCACCCACTGGGCACTGAGTGTAGGCAGTCTGTAGGCTTCCCTTTGGGTCTGCAGTGTCTTCACCTGTGGGACAGCTGCCTGTGGGGAGCAAGAAGAAACACAGAGGGTGTAACAAGAACATGACAACACCACCCGTGACACCTGTTCTCTAGATTGAGATGCACACTCAGTGTTTGTGTGAGAGAGAGTGCTGTCACCAGAGTGCACAAGTTGAGGGTGAGAGAATGGTGGCTTGGAACATTACCTCTCCAACTTTTGGGTACGGGGTCTGCAGAGGACCACTGTTGAATTCCTTGTGGCAATGATGCAGTCCTGAAAAACAAAAGAGATTCTGATGTTTGACTACCAGTTGGTGGAGCCCCTGTCATTCACCAAAAGGGAGCAGACACTCCCTGCTCTTAGCTGGTGCAAAATGAAGGAATGGCTAGGCAACACAGATGATAGTCGAGGCATGTGATAATTCTGAAGGGTTGGGGTTGAGGCATGAGACAGGGATGCAGCATCAACATTTGGCAGCATGGAATTCCCTCCCTTTGCTTACCTAAGGGGGTTAAATTGTACTTACTTCTCCTGTTGGGATGGTGAGGTAGAGGTTCCAGTCGGATGTTTGTGTTTGAAGTCCTCCTGGGGCAGACTACCTGCAATAAGAATTCTGAGAGGATAAGTTTAACACAGTATCTTGCCAATATTCTATGTGAGGGACAAAAGGTTGTCTGAGGAAACTGCTCCCTTTGTGTGCCAAGTGCCCTTTTCACCATGGTTCCCATAACAAAGTCCCCCTAAGAGAAACCAGAGAGGTCTGGCCTCATTTCACACATCTTATCATTTGAACTGTGGCTCCCCAGAAGGGACTTGTATATTGGGGTTGGTGTGAAGTGGTTGGCTGCCAAATGTCTCAATCCTATGCTCCACAGGGGAAGAGGGGAGACAGGAGTTGCAATTTTCTGCCCTTTTTTTCTTTCGATATTGTTTCCTATGCAGTTCTTCCTACCTAAGCCAGCTCTTTTGTTGGCGTAGCATGTTTCAAATATCAAAGTCAGGACTGGAGGGGCGTTAGGATTTGGCATACATAACTCCTCCTCATTCCTTCCATATCCCTCCCACATCATAACCCCATGTTCTCTCCATTTTGGCCACCAGTGGAGATGTACTAGTACCCAAGTGATATCCGAATTATGCAGGTGTAATATTTTTCCAACATTGTGCCAGTGTCTGTGGCATGTCTGTTAGCAGGCAGACTTCAAAGGCTGTTGTTGCACCAGCAGACAGAAACATTTGCACATCTTGAGGATAGGACTGAATCTTTAGACTGTTAAATTATATTGCTAAATGCCTTAGGGCACTATCCTAACCCACTTTCCAGCACCGACATAAGGGCAATGCAACTCTGAGGTAAAGGAACCAACATTGCCTTACCTTGAGGAGGCCTCCGTGATCTCCCTCCAACTGCAGGATGCAGTACATGCCCCATGAGCACAGCTATGCCAGTGCTGGAAAGTTGGCTAGGATTGAGCTCTTAGATAGCCCATCATTTTTTATTTTTCTTTCAGGCATGCATTTTTCACTAAATACAGGAGACATCAAAATGTTTCGTATTTAACAATAGAAACAATCCCAGTTTGGAATTCACCCAATCAATTTTGTACAGGGATTTTATGTAAGTCATACATTAACATATGCACTCAGGATTCAGGTAAAACTGTATTTATGGTCAGTATTTCACAGGAATGAAAATTTGTATCTACCTGCTCACAACAATCATAGGTTTGCATTCCAATCATAAAGGTCAGAAAAAGGATGAAAATATTGATCTTTATTATACTTCACCATTCATGTACGTGACACTTCATAGCATATGCAAAATAAGTATATGTATTTACAATTTTGATTACTAAACATAACAGTATAATCATGAAATGGTCCTCAGTGCATCACAATTCCAATTCACTATTATAAATGGATATGTGGATTGGAAGCTAAGCAATTTGTCCAAGGACAAGTAACAAGGTCACATTCCAATAAATAGGTATAATGCTTAAAACTTGTGATTTCAATGGGCTGAAGAGTGCCTAGCTTTGTGCTGGGTTGTGGCCCCAAGTCTCCAGCAAAGGTGAAATACCATAATATTATTTTAAAACACTAAATTTGTAGCTTTGATGGAAATTTTTCATTATGGCTCAAGCTTTCAGCTTGCATTGCGGAGTAGGTCACTTACCTAAGGAAGGAAAAGGGAAGGAATCAATCTTTTTTGCTCCTTCCCCCTTTTTGCCACTACCACAAGTTTTGGTGTCCAGTGGCTGGGGGGGGGGGGGCTGCCATTTTTTTCTCAGAATGCCTTCTGTGAACAATGCAATGTGGTAACATAGTATACTTCCCAGGCTGCAATCTGGGGGGTGAGGGAAGTGCCTATCACCATTAATGCTGCTGTAAGAACTTGGTCCTGAAGGTTTAGATATAAATATTTTAAATAAATAATTAAATGTTTGCCTTGCACAAAAATGGTTACAGCGAAGCAGAGCCTATAAATGTGATCCTTCCAGGTCAGAGGTCACTCCCTCCATGTGGCATCTGTATCTGCCAGTGGTGTTGCTAGGGTGGTGCGGGGAGGAGATGTGGGGCGCACCAGGTGACATGCAATGGAGGGTGACACCACTACTGGCCAAAATTTTTACAATATTGGTATTTTTGAATAATATGGTCTTGTTATATATCATTCAATGTGTATTTTCATGCAGAATGCAATGGATTAAGCAGCATTGAAATATCTATATCCTATCAGAAAGAGCCAAAAAACCAGCAGGGGTGGGGCAATGGTGCATCACTATGCCCACCGCACAAGGCATTGCCCCACCCACTGCATGGGAGGAGGTCCACCATGAGGGTGACATGCTGGCCTCCCACTACAGGTGATACAACCCCTAGTGATCCCACTGGTATCTGCAGGTATATTTTGAATGAAGGTGCTTCGAGTTCACCCAAAGACAATAAGTTCACCTATCACTCTGACTCTGCCTTCCTTCATTTTCTGCATATGGTTTTCTGTAAATGAATATTTCGGTGATGAGTGGTGTTCTGTACATTTTGGCTAATACAGTTCAGCAAAGTCTCTCAGGTTGAGGGGAAAAATAATGTCTTGGAATTTCATTACATGGCATGACATGTATCCATTATATAAAGCATAAGCAAAAGCAATTAGCCTACCAGCATTAGACCTGATTTAAACACCTTTACTCAAGACACTTTCATTAACTGTGTTGACAGTCACGATCTATTATTCATTTCACCTGCACTTCATTGCACTCCTAATATGCAATCGAGTCTCTCAGATGAAGAGCTAAAAGTAAGAAAATGCAGGTCTAGATCCTCAAGTTGGTACAAACAAGCACCACATTAAGATGGCTGAACCAATCTGAAAGCGCTGAGGATGTGGATTTTAAGGCAACCAATTACTTACTCTTCATTCCATGTTGGCTCTTAAAAATGTCATCACATTTCTGTCACCACAAACAAAATCAGGACTGGTATGCTATAAATTGGAAAGCTGCAACAACATCTGTATTTGTCGCATGGGTTTAAAAAGTCCTGACCTGTCCCAAAGGACCTCTTCAGTGGGATATTGATAGTCATAGGCTTGGTTCATAAGAACTGTTCTGGCAGATTCAATCAAAGTTTTGCTACTCAAGCATTCTGTTTCCAATGGTGGGCAAGCAGATAACTCTGGCAAGCTCACAAGCAGAACATGAAGGCAACAGTGTCTCCCATTATTCCTTCCCAATATTCACAGACATTCTTGCTTTGTTAAAGGAGGTTCCATTCACAGCACAATCCCATGCATGTCTACTCAGAAGTAAATGATGTTGTGTTCAATGGAGCTCACTCTCTGGTAAGTGGGTAAAAGACAGCAACCCAAATGAGCTGCCCACCTTGAGTGCCGCCTTGTAGGAAGGAAAAATGAGATATAAATCTTTTAAATAACGAATAAATGGGCAGAAGTGAGCTTGTGAAGTAAAGACTGCAAATATTTAGAAAAGGTGCTCTAGATCAGGAGTGTCAAACTCATTTCATACAGAGGCATTCATCATGCCTGCTGAGGGCCAGAAGTGATGTCATTAGGCAGGAAGTGATGTCACTAAACAGGTCATAACGAAAAATAAGCACTTTTTCTCACTTAGGAACTCATTAGCTGCAAATGACAGAAGAGAAAATGCATAAATCTTGACCATATTTCAAGATATGGGAGAGCCCCATTTTCATGTTGGCTGCTCTTTCAGCAGTAACTCCTTAGCACTGTTCAACAGCTGAGAACCTGAGTGCCAGATAAAAAGCTTCCGCGGGCTGCATCTCGCATTATGTTTGACACCCCTGCTCTAGATCATGGATCTCTAAACCTCGGACTAGGGACCAAATCCAGCCCATGGGAGGATTTGATGTGGCCCACAGTATGCAGTGGGGAAGCTTGACTGTTCTGGCTCACAGCAATTTGCTAATGGGTCAGGAATGCAGAGCCTTGTGTGGAGAGCTGCTTCAGCCGAAGAGGCTTCCCCAAAGATAGTCCAAGAAGACTAAGGAAGAACATGTGTGTGTGTGTGTGTGTGTGTGTGTGTGCGCGCGCACGTGTGTATTAGTAAGTGAATGGGGGGAAGAGGGGGGCAAACACAAGCGTAACTTCTGCCTGATTCTCAGCTCCCAAAATTATAACATACCCTTTAAAAACCTGACAGGAGTTTCAGACAGTGGCAAACCCACCCCATACCCGGAGCAAAGGTCCGTGATACTGCTCTTCCTGTGTGTAGGAAGAGCAGTATCCTCTTCCTACAGTAGGAAGAGCAGTAGGAAGAGCAGTATCAGAAGAGTAGGAAGAGCAGTACCCCCCCCCCACCTGGAGCAAAACAGAGCCTTGTGTTGCTCCAGGATCGACCCGAGAAGCCTCCTAAGGCTTCCCCGCAGTCTTAGACTGTGCTTTCAGCAAACCAGAAGCACAGTTTCTGACCACATCAGGAACCTCAGTGAGGCTTCAGTCCTAAGGCATGAAGACTCAGAACCCAGGGCATTTGCCCTGTGCACAAAGCGCTAGGTCTGCTGCTGCTTCCAGATATATTCAATACCTTGACCAGTCTGCTGGCCAATCAGTCTCAGATTTTTCCTAATTTACTACTAAATTGTTCCCCAACTCTATCTCTCCAACATATTAATTCTCTCCCCAATTCCTCAAAATAATTTCCCCATCAAAATTCTCTCCCCAAAATATTGATTCTCTACTATATTCCTCCTTTCAGAAATTAAGGGTACAATCCTAACCTTGCGTTAGGAGGGTCACAAATGTGCCATAAAGCAGTGGCATAGCTAATGATCATGTAGCCCGGTGCCAAGTTCATAGTGTTGCCCCAGAAGTGATGTCACAACCGGAAGTGACATCATGCCCAGGCTTTTTAAAAAGTGAAAATTGGGAGGAACCCACCTCCTCCCCTCAGTAGTTCACCACCCACTTGCTCTGCTGTCTCCCCCCAGTCAGTGGCATAGCTAAGGCATATATCTGCTACCTGGGGTCAAAGAAGATTTTGTAGCCCCCTCCCCGCATGACAAAATCAAATTTAATTAAGTAAATAAATAAAAATGTATTGATTCCATGCTGTATCATAATAACATCTCATTGGCACTCAGAATAGTCTCACAGGTCAGTCTGGAGTTAAGCAAATCCACTTTCTGTTCCACAAGGCGGTTGTGTTTTTATTTTCTGGTTAATTGGTCATAACCTTTGACAGAATACAGATATTCCAGTACAGTTTGTTGCACTGCATTCTGCATGAAATTACTTTTCCAGTGATATATAACAGGATGGTATTAATCATACATACCAAGATTTGCACAATTTTGGTCACTAGTGTGACCTCTTTATGTACAAACCAATTTTGTCTTCTACTCCCCCAAATGCTTTTTCAAACTTTAATCCCCCATTCGATCTCTAATGTATTATTTATTATTTAAATTTATTAATTTTCTGACCCTCCGCATCATGTCAGATATATGATGTGGTCCTCGTGCTGAAAAGTTTGGAGACCCCTGCTCTAGATAATCCGGAGAGTTGATCGATTCTTTGATTAGGCCGATTGCTCCTTCAGCAGGTTGTGTCCAAAGTTTACACTCTGAATGGGAATTATAACCTCCCCCCTCCCAACTGGTTTTTAAGGATTGTTTAAACCCAGCAGAACATCTCCTATTTCCATATTTTCCACTAAACAGAGTTCATATCCATCAGGCACATTACACTGCTGAAGCCTGTATAAATTATAAACTTGCTTTGTTGCATTTTCTCCATAGAGGAATAGAATTTGTAAGACTGCAGAACAAAACATTTGGATTATGGCTTTCAGTTCTTTAGCATTTATATTACTGGGAACCTCAGAGATAAAAAGTTCTTTTGTTCTCTGGAGGAGAAGACCACACAGCATATGTATTTCTAGGAGGTTTCCAGTGCATAAATCATACTGCTGAAGAAACGCAGAGCCTGCACTTTGGGCTTTATGAAGTGACATCTGAGTGATTAGACAATCAGCAGCGGCCAGCTAATTGTAGCAGAGAGATTAATATTTACCAAGTCCCATTAGATTATGCCTTAAATACCAGCAATATAGTATTAGTTCAGTAATATAAAAGAGTATTGTTCTACATTCCTTCATCCCACCCAGGTTTTTGGTAGAGAAATTTACAGAACTACTGCCTGGGTGATCAAACCTCATGGGAGTATCATTTTTCTGAGTGGGGATCAGCTTATCTAATCTCATCTTGGTTGACACAGGGCGCAAACCTTACCAACTTTCCAGCACTGACCTAGCCACAATGCAGCCCCAAGGTAAGGTAACAAACATGCCCTTGCCTTGAGGAGGCCCCCTTGACTGCCTCCCCACTGCAGGATGCAGTGCACACCACACAGGCAGGCAGTGCTGGAAAGCTGGTCAGGATTGTAGCCTCAGGCTGCAACCCTAGACACACTTTCCTGGAAATGCAATGGGACTGCAATTGCATTTCTCACTGAATGCAATGGGACTTATTTTTGAGTAGAAATAAGTGAACTCAGAAGTCTGAGAGCTTTTTAAGATTAAGATGTGTGCATTACATCATTGCACTTTTCTTTTACCTCGAAGAGACCTCCAGCTGTCTCTTTGCCCATGCAGGATACAGTGGTGGTCATTTCAGCACCATTGAATTGTGCCCGGTGAGGACCGAGTTGTTGGGGCCCAATCCTATGGGCCTTACTGTTGGTGCTATGCTCGTGCTGCTGGCTCTGGGTATATCCAATCTGCTGTAAAGCATGTTTGCAGCATCCAGGGAGCAAGGAGTGCCAGCACTGGGCCTCAGCACCAGGAAGACATCACTGAGGAGCAACAGGCAGTTGAGTTCAGCTGCCACTTGGTGGTGATGCTTTCTAGGGCAGGGGAGGGAAGGGGAAAGTGGAACTGGATGGGGGAGGGGAGGATTGGGCCTGGGAGGAGGGCGGAGATTGCAGGAGTCTCTACCGCTGTGTCCTGTGCTCTCTCCTTGCCCGGAAAGCCTGACAAGGGCCTCCTCGACTCTGCGCCCGCTAATTAGTGTGCTCATTTAATAGTCTCCAAGGAGACCCATAAGGGTTTCAGCTGCATTACCTAGGGTAAGGGAATGTTCGCTTCCTTACCCCAAGGAGACTCTGGCGGCTGCCCCCATGCCCAGAGGATGCAGTGGCAGCCATTTCAGTGCTGCTGCTCCTCTGGGTGCTGGGGAAGCATAGGATAGGGCTGTTGTTGTTGTTTTTGTTGTTGTTGTTGTTGTTGTTGTTGTTAACAGTATTTATATACCACTTTTCAACTAAAAATTCACAAAGTGAAACCACAGAGAAAAATCAAATAACTAAATGGCTCCCTGTCCCAAAAGGGCTCACAATCTAAAAAGATGCCAAGGAATACCAGCAGACAACCACTAGAACAGACAGTGCTGGGGTGAGGCGGGCCAGTTACTCTCCCCCTGCTAAAAAAAGGAACACCCACTTGAAAAAGTGCCTCTTACCCAATTAGCAGGGGTTGGTCACCACCTGCATCACCTCTGACAGCGTATGTGAGGGCAAATCTTCAGTAGAAGTTTAAATGGAGATTAAATGGAGGAAGTGGTCCTTTAGGCAAGATTTGAAGAGAACGGTCTAATACTCAGAAATCTTTCCTATACAATCTATATGCTGTTATGTTTTGAATATCAAATGTTCCACTTGTACTTCTCTGGAGGAAAAAAAACACATTTGAATGGTCTTCAACTTTCTATTTATCCATCTGTTTGGACTCCTACTCTGAATAATATCTAACAGGTGTAAGAAATCCAAGCTCTTCATTTTGCTGATAGAAATAATCAATCACTTTTTTGGGGGGGGAGGGGTGTCGGTACATTTATTGATCACAATTTCTGAAAATTTTCTGTGCCTAGATTGCAAGCCTGTTTTCTACTGACAGAATATCTATATTTTGACAACTTGGACTATTCAGAAATTGTGGTCCTAACCATGCCAGGAAGATTCTTCTAGAAGTTTTGTATGTATGATCAGGGCCAGTGCCAGGCTATTTTGTATCCTAGGCAAGCTAACTACCTACACCTCCCCCACAAAGAAACATTTTTTTAAAAAAAATAAGACTTTATAATGACTTATTTTCCACAATACTGTAGTAATATTTATCTTAACATTAAAAATATAGATTTTCAGTTGCATTTTTTACATGTATTAAAAAAAACTCATCTGTATAAAATTGTGCCTCTCAAAGGTCAGTACTGTGCCCTTCAAGCTTAGGCAGTTGCCTAGTAGGTGTAATGACACCACTGGCCCTGGGTATGATAAGGATCTATAAAAGGCTTAGAATTAAAAAATACCTTCATACAAATAGAAGGTACAACTTATGGTATATGCTCCATCTAGCAGCCATGCTGCCAGAATAAGAATCAGCCTCCAGACACTTGCTAAAGCTTAACTGCTGACTCAGAAGGAGGGCTGGCCCAAGACCGGAGGCAGTGTGCCCTATTCCTACCATGTGAGGCTGAAACCTCTGCTCTTCCCATTAGAGGCAAGTGGTGGGGCAAGAGGTGGGCAGAGGGGGGCATCCCCTGCCAGTCTGCTGCCTGAGGTGACTGCTTCAGTTGGCCCCATGGCTTGGTTGGGCCCGCTTAGTGATATTTACACAGATTCAGCTGATTCGGTTGCCAGACCTCAGGGCCAGACCTGAACATGGAACAGAGCAAGGTGTACACCCCCAAACTGTTTGGCTGTGGTGGAGCAAGTGGCCCACAATACACCGGTCCAAGTCCCACCACATTTTATATCTTATGTCATGCCAGCAACAAACATTTCTATTATTACATTATACGCATTATATTAACAAGACACTTGTAATGGACAGAGGGTCAACGTGACTGAACACTGTTCGGTAAACAGCAATGACTTTGCCTTGAGATAAATAGGATAAATGAATGCCGTCGAACTATAGCAAATGGGTTTGTAGTAGCTCTTTGCATGTTGCTTTCAAACAAACCACATGGACAGTACAACATCTGAAAGAGCACAAGGGAAACTGACAAGAAATAGCAGTATGTTATCAAGCTGTTTTCCAAGCCAATTAATCTGAGAGGAAAAAGCTCTGATTCTTTCATTAATTTTCATTATCTCTTTCAGTCTTGTTGACCTTTATGAGGCCTCTTTTCATCCTTATAGGCAACTTTATCGGCAGGGGCACATAAAGCCTCCACTCACTCTTGTGCCACTGCTTGGTCCTTTTGAAACCTTCTGGAAAATAATGAGCTCTTTAAAATAGACACAGTTGCAAGTAACATGTCAACAACTGAGATGACAAGAATGGACTTTCCTTCATCTGGAAGTGTTGGCTTTTATCTCCAATTTACCTTGGGACATGGGGAAGCTTTCCATCTCTTTCTAAGGAGCATAGCATAAGTTTTAATTAGGGAAAACAGTTCAATTTGAATGGTTGACTGCAATACCAGAGGTGGCCACTCAAAGCTTATTTGCAAGAGAGCCTGCAAACAAGCTTACTGCATTTTAGTAACAAATATAATTGGTGAGACAGTTCTCTTTATACAGAAATTCACTATCTGTGAATTCACTTATACGCAAAGGGCAGAATTGCCACCTCTCATTATCTGTGACTCTGTTCTCACTATCCATGAATCTAGCCATTTATACTCCTCATTTTTTAGAAAGTTGCTTGGATTGGGTCAATTTTCTGCATCAAACAGGCATTGGTATTAGCCCATAAAGAATTATCGGACACATTTGTGGGACCGATCCTAACCGGACCTTGGACGGGTGCAAGAACCTTGTGCCATCCCAGAGTGTTGTAAAAGTGCTTTAAGGCACTTTCATACCACTGGGAGAGGAGATAGGCCATCATGGGCCCCATGGAGCCGTACAATGGTGAGTGAGCGCTGGACAAGTCAGGCAAGGGCTTGAGGAAGACAGAATAGGGGTGTTCCAGGGAAGGGGGAGAGTGGGTGGCAAGTGGGCTGGGACTGAGCAGAGGGTGGGGCCAGGATCCAGCTCTTAGGCCGGATCCTTACCCTACTTCCAAGCAACTTGGTGGAGAGCCAGGCTGCTCAAATCTGCACCATCTCTTTAGGTGGCAGAGATTCAAGTAGACCCATTAGGGCTGCTGCCGCATTACCTGGGAGTAAGAGGAATGAATTCCCCTTGCCCTGGCTGAGCTGCAGGCAGCTCTAACCCCACCCTGAATATGGGGCAGGCCAGCTGTTCCAGCGTGAGTTGGGATTGGGCTGCCAGTCTGCTTTCAGACTCACTCCACCATTTTGGGCACCATCTTAGGGACTCCAGCAAAACCTTCACAACTCTGGCGATGATGAGAAGCAGATGATGAGAGGTCTCTGGAAGTTGCTCTGGGGCTGGGAAAGCCCAAAGAAGGAGCTTAGATACAGGTGGATAAGGAAGATGGGTGAAGCAACCCCCTGCCCACTGTTGAACTCTGAGACCTTGTTGTTGGGCCAGCAACCTTCAACGAGCTGATAGCCAACATGGAGAAATTGCCATTGCAACAACCTTCAATGCATTGAGGGAAGTAAGCACAGGGGAGGAAGCATCAGATGTTGGAGATCTGGAGATCTTCTGGTCGCCACATCTCAAAAAGGGCATAGTGGAAATGGAAAAGGTGCAAAAGAGAGCAACTAAGATGATTACGGGGCTGGGGCACCTTCCTTATGAGGAAAGGCTATGGCGTTTGGGCCTCTTCAGCCTAGAAAAGAGGTGCCTGAGGGGGAACATGATTGAGACATACAAAATTATGCATGGGAAGGATAAAGTGAATAGAGAGATGCTCTTTACACTCTCACATAACACCAGAACCAGGGGACATCCACTCAAATTGAGTGTTGGGAGAGTTAGGACAGACAAAAGAAAATATTTCTTTACTCAGCGTGTGGTTGGTCTGCGGAACTCCTTGCCACAGGATGTGGTGACAGCATCTGGCCTGGACACCTTTAAAAGGGGATTGGACAAGTTTCTGGAGGAAAAATCCATTATGGGTTACAAGCCGTGATGTGTATGTGCAACCTCCTGATTTTAGAAATGGGCTATGTATCAGAATGCCAGATTCAAGGGAGGGCACCCAGATACAGGTCTCTTGTTATCTGGTGTGCTCTCTGGGGCATTTGGTGGGCTGCTGTGAGATACAGGAAGATGGACTAGATGGACCTATGTCCTGATCCAGTGGGGCTGTTCTTATGAGATGTTGATGAGCCCTCACTATCACTAAGTTTCATATACTTCGTTAAGATACAGGTTCATAAAAGTCATATGGTGAAGAGGTTCCCCTGGAACCAAACCTCATTTTTCCCACAGGTTCAATGATTCAGTATCTGCTAATTTGATATCCACTAGGTTTTCCAGGAACCTAACTCTAGTGGATAACGAGAACTGACTGTATGTTAGTAATAGATATGGGATGACATAAGCCCTGCATTTGGGTGCAGTGTAGGTGGCAACATTATCACCACGGGAGGAGAGAGAAATTGGAAAGGAGCCTGATTGCACAGGACCAAGAACAACAATTGAACAAGTTAATTCTACATTTCCTGGATATCATGCAAAACCTGAAGAGAGCAGCCAGGACGATTGTCTGAAGAGGAGCCACAGCATGGAAAACTGGTGGGTCATTATAGCACTCCTATTGCCACATATGACTTCTTCATTTTTATGAAGCAATATTTCATCCTATTGTGGAAATCAGTGGGAGGAGGGGGTGCATAATGATTGCTGTTTGCCACAGTAGTTTGCTGTTGTTTTTATTTCTTACATTCTCATCACAGAAGAATTAATTGCACATTTACAGTTGTTGGTTCTTTTCAAAATATAAAGAAAAGGCAGTTGGATAATTATATGAAGAGATACACAAAGCTGGCAGATAGGGCAGATGGAGTCCTATTAACAGTGTCTGTTAATTGGCCTGTAGAATTAATATAAGAACAGATTTTCTCCCTTGTAGTTTGTACACAGGGAATTTGAATTTCAATTCCCATTACTATTTACTAGAGTTGCGCATTTAATTTCCTTTGCACCATATTAAAAAAGCTGGTAAGGCAATCATGATTGCGTTAAATCTCTGATACCATCTGAAGCTGTGTGATGCCTATCAGGATGTCAAACAGTTAAAGATTCAAGTAAACATCAAGAGCGTAAGAACAAATTTAGTTCAGTATATAGTGCTTAAAGGCTGTTGATAAAGTGAGAAGACAATCCAGCTTTATTAAGACCGGTGAGAATTTTGCCACTGATATATGTGGGTTGTGAGAGACAGTGCCAGGGTACAACTTTATTCAACTCTTGAACTGAAGGAGAGGAGAGAAGGATGCATAAACTCATTCAATGCACCTGACTCTTTCGAGACCAGGGAACCTGAGATTGCTCCCCCAGTCCCTCAGCTTTCTGTATGGTGGACTTGTCAGTTACTGTGTTGACGCAGAATTCTATTGTACCAAATTGCTTAGCATAGCATTATTTAGTAATGTGGTTCACGAGAGGGGTTGTAGCCCATGTAGTGGTAGAGCTCAGTCCCTGAGCCTGACAAACGCTGCTCCCGGACACTTCTTACCATCCAGGAAAGTATGAAGAACGATGCATGTGGATATGCTATGAGGCCACCCTATTATTCTGGGGATGCCCTAACATGTCTTTGTTGAGAGTAATCACATAGTGCCCGTGGTCATCTTGACCAAAACTTGAGGCTCTCAAACCTTAAGCCAAATTAAAAGGGGCAGTCCCCCATTTACATACAGAAACCTCTTGGGAATTTTCAAGCAGCTGCATCATTCCTGCCACCATCTGATCTGCATGCAAGAAATTCACATAATCCGGACATTTCTACTGAAAATATTTGAACTTCTGAGTCTTTCCTACTCACAAGCAATCTTGTCATATGTTAATCTGATGTCCAAGCTCTCTTGCACAACAGGATGGTGATATATCAATCAAGGTGATATCTCACTGCTTTCCTGATCTTCCCTGATCGACTCTTTCCCTACATGCAAAGGAATTCCCCAGCCCAGCATCTGAGGATCAGGATAGCTCATCAAAAGCCATTCATGCACAAAAGATTAGGCAAAAAAAATCTAAAGCAGTGGTTGCCAACTTGTTGTCTGCGGACCACAGGTTGTTCATGAGACCCTAAGTGGTCTACAAGGTCACAGAAAAAAAAAGATTATCATCTTTGATCACTTCCAGCCTTTCTCCAAGAAAGTGTCCCTTCCTGGACCACCAGAGAGGGCAGAGAATGAACCACCTGTATCCATTTGCCCACCTGTAGTACTTCCAGCATCTCCCCCATGGATTACCAAATTTAATTGCATTTTTTTAAAGCAGGGGGGTGGGGTGATGCTGCATGTGGTCCACAATGATTCTTGTGGACCACATGCCTCAGTGGTCCTTGGGCTACTAAGTGGTCCTTGGGCTTGCCTCTTGCCTCAGTGGTCCTTGGGCTACTAAAGGTTGGGAACCACTGGTCTAAAATCTCAAAACATTACATGCTAGGTTATGACCAAAAAATGCTGTAAGAAGTTTGATCCTCAGAATGTGCATTCTCCTTCCACAATGCTTGATGTGTTGGAGAATTATCAGTGCTGCCAGTTCCACTTGAAATGTTGACAGATTCACTCAGAAGGCTGTCAGTTTTATTGTGGAGCCACTTATTGTGAATGCTGCTGAGCAGCTTCCATTGTTAGCACCTGTGTGAGAAGCTCCAAATAGGCATATTTTGTTCCTGGCAAATCTTTGAAGGATTTTGCTGGATGTATGCTTCTCTTGAATTAATCCCATGTGGATTTGGAATGCCACCTCTCCCCCCCCCCCACCCAATAATAAAGCAAAGACTGATTAACACTGCTGCCCAATGGTTTGCCCAGCCAGAGGTAGAGGCTTTCCAATCTATAATGTTCCTTGATACTTGCCTGATGAAAAATCTACTTGCTTGCTGAACACTCTTGGTGTTAACAGCCCAGTCTTGAGCTGCCCGGAGAGCAGGGCTGCTGCAGCATCCTAAGCGCAACTGGGCAGCTGCCAGTGGCTCCTAGGGTGAAGGGGATATTCATTCCCTTCCCCCAGATAAGGAAAGTAGCCCCACAATGGGCTACTCAATTCTGCAGCTCCATCAAAGCATTTCATGTTGGGCTGCGCTCCATCCGTTCTGCCCTCTCCCCATCCCGTACCCTTCCCCCAGCATGCCTCCTCCCTGCCCACTACCCACCCTTCCCTACCCATCCCCCATGCTGGAACACTTCCCCTGCCTCCCCCATGCCCTCACCTACCTCTCCACCGCCCTGTGGTTCAGGTGACCATGGGGTGGTGGAGCATTGACTTTCCACCAGTGCTAGCCCAGCACAAGCCAGCGCTAAGCCCCGCAGAGGTGCTATATGCGACAGTGCGAGCTGGCGGTAAGCTGGTGCGCAGAGCTCAGGATTGGGCTCTAAGGGCCCAATCCTATCCAATTTTCGAATGCTGGTGCAGCCGTGCCAGTGGGGCATGCACTTCATCCTGTGGTGGGAAGGCAGTCACAGAGGCCTCCTCTGTGGGAACATTTGCTACATTACCTCGGGGCTGCATTGCAGTTGCACTGCTACTGGAAAGTTGGATAGGATTCGGCCCAAGACATTAATAACAGGGCTGCTCAATAGATGAAAGTATCCTTCCAGTAAGTTAAGGGCCTAGTAAGACAATTCTGTCTACCAAAATGGCATTCAGGTGAACTGAACTTCCAACAGTCTGGTCTGAACCTCTTTTTTTTAGGTGTTCCTGATATTAATATCCTCTCTATGACTGCAGTCCTATTTATGCTCACTTGGAAGTAGGTCCCATTTAACTGAATATGACCTATTTGTGAGTAGACAGGCTTAGGACTGGGCCTACATCACGGGGGGGAAAAGGAAATTTTCTAAGATTTTATTTTTTCTGACTAGTTCTAATTCGGTAAGAGTCCAAAATATTCTCCCATGAAATATTATGTTCCATCATTTCATGTTCTATCCCCAGATGATCTGTGCTTCCAAGAAACAATTATAAAATACTAAATATTTCATTTACCATAATGAATTCCTAGAAGATGTCTGTGTGATCTTCAAAGATAATTAAGCACTCCATACTTGATGCATTTTTAATTTAAAAATCAAGACATTTTGGAGACTTCTGAAGAGGCCCCTGTTTACAAATGTTATATACATAGCTTTAGGGGGGAAAAATGGAGGTCTGTAGCCTTGTGGCACAAATTTTCCATCCAGGTTAATCACCAGCATTTCTAATGCAAAGGATATTGGGTAGCACAACTCACAATTACCTCTGCCTGAAAATGGCCTCAGCCCAGATAGATCACCAGTCTCGATCAGCAAATGACAGCTTCATGTAATCATATGAATGATTTATCCATTGAGAGGGAAAAATTCTGAGCCCAGTCCAGAAAACGTTCAAGACCAAGAAGTGAAACTGGTGTTCATTAATCAGCTTCTGGTTAATTAAAAGGAGAAATGGGCTACATTTATGCACATGGGGAGATTTATTACAGCAGAGAAGGGAAATTATTAATGATCCAGGCCATCGATTGTCAACGTTTTTCTTTCCACAGCACATTGACCTCTGTGGTCTTCTCTATGGCCTTCAGCTCTTGGGATGTCACTTTTGGCTTCTGGGAGACTCTTCTGGGTTCTGTGGCTGTTTCTAGGGCAGCACTCTGTAGTAATAAATTATCTCTCTTCCTCTGCTGGCTCCTTAGAGTTGCCCTAAAAACAGAACCGCAGAACCTGGAAGAGTTTTTCAGCTATTTTCAACCTCTGTGCTCCAAAACTCCTGCGGCACACCTGTGCCGCACACCGATTGAAAATCATTGATCTAGCCCAGCCATTTTCAACCACTGTGCTAGTGTGCCACAAATGGTCTGCAGGTGTGCCATGGGAATTTGGGGGAGGGTCATTTATGGATGTGAGCCCCCGACCAGCAGCATGGTGTGCCTCGTCAGTGGTCACAAAACTGATGGTGTGCCTTGACAATTTTAGTATCTTGTCAGTGTACTGTGAGATGAAAAAGGTTGAAAATTGCTGATCTAGCCACTAGATTCTTATCTATGAAAGCAGTAATAGTTGAGAAAGGCAACATATATGCAGGATAGCAGGATATGAGGTTATGTCCACCCCACAGAAGAGCCCAGAGAAGCCTGTCTCCTGACTTCAAAGTGACAGGCAGGGCTGTCTAACATCACTATAATGTCAGATAGCTGCAGGGAAAGCTCTAGCTGAAGGCCTTGGAGACTGTGGGTCCAATCCTATCCAATTTTCCAGTGCTGGAGCTGCTGTGCCAATGGGGAATGCACTGCTTCCTGTGTTGGGGAGGCAGTCACAGAGGTATGGGAACATTTATTCCCTTACCTCAGGGCTGTATTGTGGCTGCACTGATGCAGGAAAGTTTGACAGGATTGGGTCCTGTGACTGCAAACTCTGAGAGGGTGAAATACCCTCTGCTCCCCCCAAAACAATTTCCTGTGTTTGCCTTTAGCAGTGACCACTCAGGCAGGAGAATACATGAAAACCCTCACTGCGTAGAAAGCATTCAAATGTTGCTTTTAGCATTTTTTTGTAACTGATGCTGCTGCCCCGTTAAAGCCAGGTGTTGTAGAACTAGTGTCAGTTTTGGACAACAAACAGAAAAAACCACCACCACAAGGATTCCTGGAGTTTTGATATCCCTTCTAATTAGCAAATCCTTATGATCCATAATTGCTTCTTATAAGTTCAAATGAATATACATGATTGGGGGGGGAGGAGAGTGGGGTTCTAGTCACAGGCTCCATGCGCTGCTCCTATACATTTATCTGAACCTGCACAGAGAAAACCTCATGCACACAGCTGAATGAACTTTCCAACACAGACAGGTACAGACAGAAAGTATGAAGATTCATTATATAGAGACAAGTCATTGGCCCCATTAGGTTAGTATTGTTTAAACTAACTGGCAGTAGCTCTCCTGGGTTTGAGATAGGGATGTCTTCTAGTCCTACCTGAAGATGCCAAGGATTGAATCTGAGACCTTCTGGGTGCAATGTGCATGGTTCAGCTGAAAAGCCTGCCACTAAGATCCCACCTTCTTTCTGCTCTCATCCATTTGAATGTCTAGAAGGGGCTAACGAAAAGCA
Source organism: Tiliqua scincoides (assembly GCF_035046505.1). Lineage (NCBI taxonomy): Eukaryota > Metazoa > Chordata > Lepidosauria > Squamata > Scincidae > Tiliqua > Tiliqua scincoides. The sequence continues at coordinate 15,780,212 of NC_089826.1, read as the reverse complement.
GCTTGGAAGGCCAGAGCATCAGGCATGGAGCAATTCATCATACGTCAAAGACTGATGCCATGTTTCTTCTTTAGAGACTATGATATCTAAGCGCCTGGATGCAGATGATGGATTGGGGAGTGTGAGGCATGGTTGGGGAAGTTGCTGGATTTGTAGACAGAGATGTAATGGCCTGTGGCTCCCTGTGTATTACTGCCTACTGAGTGTTATTGCTTATGTTGACTATTGTACCAAGATAATTAATGTTACCATGGGAATGCTCTAGAAATTGATAGACTGATGGTCGATGGCGGTGAAAGTCTTATATAATTTAAGCTGTCTGACTAGAAGATATATATTTTTCCAATGCATCAAAGGCATTAGAAAGACAGAATGAAGTTCTTTGAGTAATATGTGTTGCATTCCCCCCCCATACCAATCGCTGAAGTGTCACTTTCTAAGGCTGTTGTATAACTTCTAAGTTTTAAAACCCATCTAATTAACATCAATTATGATCCAGTTGGCAACAAAAACCCACATATTTACTGTTAATTTGAAAGCATTTTTGAGGCTTGGTTTGAATATGATGTTGTGAGTTCAGAATACCAGACACAATCATCCCTGATCTCACATCCTGTTTTGGGGCTCTGCTGTTCGTTCAGCTATGCTTGCTACCAGTCCACTTCTGGGAGTAATTCAAGGTACTGGTTGTTACCTTTAAAGCCTTAAATAGTTTGAGGCTGGGGCAGTGTTCTCCCATATAAGACGGCCTGCCCTCTTAAGTTGGGGGCCCTCTTATACATTCTGCCATTGGCAGAGTTTCATTCTCCAGTGACACAGGAAAGGATTTTCTCTGTGTTGGCACTCTGCATGTGGAACTCCCTACCTTTAGAGAGCAGGCTGGCTCCCTCTCCTTTTCCTCTCACCATTTTGGTGGCAGTGGGGAAGCCAACTTTTTTCTGGCATATGGGGTTTAGTTCTGTTCTCAAGCTGTTGCTCTGTTCTTTATGTTTTTTTTTAAATTTATGGTTCTGCTGCTTTTATAATTTGTTTTGGTTGATTTGATTGTTTTATTGTTTGTCATAAGTTGCGTTTTGAGCACCTCGCTTTGGATGGAAAAAGACAAGTTAAAGATATTTTAAATAAAGTCCCAACACAAAAATATAATCTGGGAAGGGTTCTGTGTAGCACATACTGCATTTACACTAGGTTGCCAGGACCTATGTATGCAGTATTAGCACACCAATGTCGTATGCTGCAGATGTAGGCCCTGAACGCATGAGTATAATGAGTGCAACAGGTATCTGATATTTTAATTGAATAGATTTTGCCTGGAAAAGACTGAGAGCCCAATCTTACTCTTTTAAACCCCCCCCCATCGCAGTGGCACCAAACTGGTGAATGTTGCATTGATTATTGGGGGGGGGGCAGGCCTGACTTCAGCAGGGAAAGGGGATTGTAAAATACCCATACCCCCGTGTAAGCCTTCCAACCCACAATGTGTCTCCTCAGACCTGCGCTGGCAAGTTTGCCAACACAAGACCAAGGAGAGAAACAGGCAGGAGAGGCTAATGCCAGAAGGCCCATTGTGGGCTGCCTGTGATGGATCCTCCCCCCTCCCACGGCCTCCCCACCCTCCCCCACCCCGTGGTCTCCCTCCCTGCCCAGTTTCCCTCCTCCCTGCTTCTGTTCTACCCTCCATGTGGAAACATGCCTCCCCCTCCCATTTCCTCTGTCATCCTACCGCCTCCAGCAAGCAGGAATCCATTTGCTGGTGGGGATGAGATGGTGCAGGCCTTCCTGCTGACTCACACGCTGTCAGAGTGCCTTTTACAACAGGCGCTGGCTGCCTTACAGCAGTCAGTGCTGTCATAGGAGCCTCACTGCCATTGAGTGGCGAGGTTAAGTTTGGGATGTGAGATACATGTGCGTGAACAAAATAATTTCTTTTCTCAATGTAAGTCAAGAAACAGAATCCCAGGGCTCAGCGATACTTTGCTGTTCCTAGTCATATAGCCTATTTATTCCATGTTTGCTACACAAATTCATTCAATATCACATCTGCAAGGGGAAAAATACATACATACACACACAAAATCTGTGGAACCCCCAGATTCCACAAGGGCCAGCCAATGTCTGGCAGATGGTGATGACAGTCCATCTTACTCACTTGGACTGAATTCAAATCAGTGACCTGGAGAGGAAAAGAAATCCCTATCTGTGCTATCAATGCCCCGAGCCGTGCATGGTGAGGTTTTAACATGTTTGCACTAAGGAGGAAAAGACACATAATGTGTTTATGCTCAAAGTGGAAATGCCTTGGCGGAGTTTAAGGAAATGCGCTCACATTAAAATGGATGTTTGGAGTTGTTAAGGAAAAAAAACAACAGAATTATGTCGACAGCATGGCACTACAACAAATCCCCTGCAACAGAGAGACCCAAGTGTTGTCTAGAAGCCAAATGCTGCTGCCGCTTGGCATCCAAGAATGGGGCCTGTGGATGCCCTTTCTGTCTAATTGCAGAGTCAGATCAACCTTCTGCTATCTTTTTTCTTTCAAAAATTGTAACTGAGCACAAGGCAGAATCGCATTTCAATTTACTGCCAAGGTAGTCAAGGTTACAAGGAAAAAATATTCGCAAGAGGGATGGACATATGCTGTGGATTGCAGTACATATAATATCAAAACATGAATATTCAATGCTTTCTTATTTAACCAACAAATTTAGCTGCCTCATTTTTTCTGATTCATCACTCCGATGCTGGTTCAGGTGCTGACAGTATCACTCACACACAGCTCAGTGAGTAGACAGTTAAAGGCAATGGGAAAGCAAAGAAGCAAAGAAGAATATTACCATTGATCATCATCTACAAAATGCCTTACAGGCAAGAATGTGCCCACCGGTTATAGTACAGGGCAGTAATTTTCAGCCACTGTGCTGTGGCACATTGGTGTGCTGGCAAATGGTATGCAGATGTGTCATGGAGTTTGGGGAGAATTATTTATTAGTATGGCCATTGGGAGCGGCATGAGTCCCACGCCAGCAGCATGGCGTGCCTTGTTAATTGTCAAAAAGCTGATGGTGGGCCTTGACCATTTGAGCGCTTTGTCAGTGTGCCGTGAGATGACTGAACATTGCTGGTCTAAGAATTTACAGCTTAGCTTCTGTGCACCCACACTTACCTTTGGTCATTCTGGCTCAGCACTGAAAGTTGAGGAAACACTGAAGTTCAGGACACTATGGGGTCAATGCTCACAACTGGCATATTGACTCTTCTTTCCTAGTACATACTTCCATTTGGGTTAGAGAGATTAGCATATGTAACAAGTGAAGGGCCGTATATTGGGGAGGTGGCAAGGCTGATAGGCAGAGAATGCAGAAGGTGCACAAGACAAATATTGGGGGAAATGTCTCTGCATGGATCACAAGCACCTGCACCCAAACCAGCTGAGATGTAAACTAGGCAATGGAGGGGAAAGAGCTTCCTTGTGAAAACATCGGATGGCGGGGATTAATTTCCTGCAGCTGCTTTTAGTCAAAATTTAAAGAGATGGGAGATCCAATCAAGAACTACCATTAGCTCATTTAATTTGGTGCTAATATACTGTAGATAGAGTAGTTCTCTTGATCTAAAGCAATTTATAGAGTGCCCCTCACATTCTTTTAAGTTGCATACCCCTGCTTTAGACAGTGCAGCCAAACTACAAACCAAGGAAGCCCTGTTCTCCATCATCAGACTATACAAAGCAGAGCAAAAGAGAGATTGATTTTGCATTACAGAACATGTGGCATTTTTTTACACCATGATCACTACTGACGGGGGTTGCATTGTGAGATGTATAGATTTTGCAGGACTTTAATAACAGGATTACAGAAGAGGAGCTAGTTTCTATAAGAACATTGTTTCTTTCAGGAAATTAAAACTGTCCTGAACATGGGAGAACCAGCTTAAACAACAGTGCCTCTGAGGTCTGTAAGAGGATATTAAAAGCAGGCATTATTTAGCTGTTCCCTTTTTGACAGCCATCGCATTGTAGTGAGTAAAACCATGACAGTTTTTTTTTAACTCTAAAGGATACCCATAGCAACCATATCACCTTTTCTCCTGTAAATATTGTTATTTGGGTGATGTGGGAGAAGCTCCACAGGAACTGTACTGTTGCATAGGAATCAGCCTGGAGAATGCAGGAGAAATGAATGGAGCTTTTTATAACTTGAGTAAAGGGGCAGCAAAGTCAAACAGCAGTTTATTGGATGAGAACTTAGTAGTAGAGACAAACTTTGTTTTTGGCTGCAACATTTATTAATCTATTAAGATGACTCGCCTGATGATGGCTAAAACAGCACATGCACATAGTCTCTCAAATTAAGGAAAATAACATACGCCTTGTTTCAAAACCAGTGCTTTTACCCATACAAAATGATTGGGAGCCCAATCCTAACTATTCGGGTGCAGGCAGGCCTGCAAGGTTGGGACCAGTTGTGGCTCAGACCGGGGCAAGAGGAATGCCTTCTCCTTACCCTGGGTAACATCGCAGCAGCCCCAATGGGCCCTCAAGAGGTGGTGCAGATTCAAGTAGCCCGGAGCTGCTCCAGGTTGCCCGGAACTGGGGAAAGGATCCAGCACAAGTGCCGGGTCCTGGCCCCACCCCCTGTTTACCTGCAGGCCGCCCACAGGCCCACCTCCTGCTTGAACTCTCCCACCCCGAAACACCTCCTTCCTGACTTCCCCACACACCCCAGATTCCCACATCAGCCTGAGTCAGCCGGCATGGGCTTACCATTCCACTTGCCCAACAGGGCTTGGGCTGACGTCCTTCGTCCAAAGACATCACAGAAGTGCCTTACAGTCTTTGGCCGGTGCAAGAGACATGTGCCAGCTTAGGGTGCCTTTGGGATTGCACCTTGAGTAATCAAAAGTCCAGATGATTTATAGCTCAATCCTATGTATGTCTACTCATAAGTAAATCTCATTGAATTCAGTAGGACACTTGCTAAGGTAATTAGAGCTGCAATCCTCTGCACATTTACCTGGGAGTAAGCTATTGAAGACAGTGTGCCTTGCTTCTGAATAAAAATGCCCATGGACAGCCAAAGAGATATGCTACAGCCAGACCTTCCCTTAAAATAATCACTCACATTTTACTGTACAAAGCTCGGTATCTTTTCACAAATTAGGGAAGAACTCCTGGTGTAAAAAGAGGCCAAATCAACCCACTTTTCACATCAGGCAGAGAACGGTGAAAGAGACACTATATGAATATAAATATTGGCTAACATTATTAAAGCAAAAAGAAAAATGGAGGGGGGAAAAAACCACGAATGGGCATTAGATTCCAATTTAGAAATTGGATTTCTCCAGCTCAGCTTTTGAGTGATTTGAAAGGAGGGGGAACCCTGTGCAAGTCTGCAGTGCAAAATCAGCACATTCTATCGCATAAATAGTTGTCTGAGAGCTTACTATTAATACCAAAAATGATTGCCTGATAATAGACTCTGATACGGTGGAAGTGAAAACTGCTGCTTCTGATTGATTCCTCCTATTACAAAAGGTAGAGGAAGAGTTGTGTTAATAAACTAAAATTACTACCCAAAAAAGTAAAGGAGAGGAGAAATGATTTAAGACAAGATAAGGAAGCACTCTATATATTGGGAAGTCAGTACACTGTGAAACATCACATTTAGCAATGTATCACAGGCAATTAATGCAGGAGAACCACATTCGGAAAAGTTAAGTGTGCTCAACAGATCATTCAACTTCAGCTTGCATAAGCGTTAAGTTTCTAATATCACTCATTTAGAAATGGGATATTAACTGCTCAAACAAAAAGGTGACTGCACCACAGCACATAAAATCCAATGCTCAACCATGTCTGAGCTTTTCTCTCAGGCTACAATGTGCATTTTGGGGTCAGTGTTTTGCGTAATGGTTAGAGTGCTAGGCTAGGAATGGAGAGGGCTCAGTTTAAATTCCTGGGCTGCCATGAATCTAACTGGTGAATTGGGCCAGTCACCCTTGCTCAGTCTAATCTATCTCACAAGATGGTTCTGTGGCTAAAGTGGGGAGACAATTGTGTACTGTACTCTGAGGTTCTAGGCCGGGGCGTAGTTGGAGGGGGGCAGAGCACTCAGACTGGCAGGGAGGTGGGCGAGTGGCCCCTCCCTTTGAAGCCATTCCCGGTCGGTAAAATGGAGCCATATGGCTGTGTTTTGCCCCCCCTGCTGGGAATGGCTGGAGGCTGAGTGCTCCAGCCTCTACATGGGGCTGCCTATAGAGATCCTTTGGAAGCTTCATCTGCGAAACGCAGCTTCTCAGGTGCTAACGAATGTCCAATTATAGACCATGTAATGTGTTTGATGTAGCTGCAATGGCTACTGGTGTGTTTCTGTGGGCAATTTTCTTATGAACATTAATAAAGCCCAATGCAGCTTAGGATCAATGTTTGCTCAAGAACTGTCTCCCCCAACATGAGTCTGCACATGCCAAAATATATTTTAAGCAGACTGTCCTTAAAGGGAGAAAACCATGGGGTTGAGAGATGTGTTGAGAGTGTTGACCAGGCCATGATTGCCTGTCCTTCTCCATGTATCCTGCTGAACTATTTCTAGAAATAATTTGATGAACAGTGATTAACTGCAGCTGAAGAAAGGTGAGATATTGCTGATATCAGCAAAGCTTAAGAGCAGCATTATGTACCCATGAGACGTGCAAGTGTCAAATGGGAAGGGGAGAGGTAACTTGATTGCATGAAAATGTGGTTACTCCCACCAGAGAATCACTAATTTTATTACATATTCATATAATATTCATCCTGGAGCTGGCTGACAAAGATGTACTGATTGCTATATAGAGCAGCAGTAATCTAACTGCAAATAATAATGTGATGGATTTTTAGCAGTGACTGCTTATCTAAAGATGCCTTCTGATTCTGGCTTTTCAAGGTTAGTATAACTAGAACCAATTCACAGGTCCCACAACTTTACGACAGGTCCTTCAAGGATCTGACTGTCACATCAAATGAGGGCAAGGTCACTTTAAGATGGTTTACATCTTTAAGTGCCCCTCCTGTTAAAAATTTAGATTGTTCCTTTTAGCATCTAGACCAGCTATTTTCAACCTTTTTCATCACATGGTGCACTGACAAGGTAATAAAATTGCCAAGGTACACCATCAGGTTTTTGACTATTGACAAGGCACACCATGCTGCCAGTGGGGGGCGCATATCCCTGTTGGCCCTATTAATAAATGACCTTCCCCCAAATTCCTGTGGCACACCTGTGGACCACTTGTGGCACACCAATGTGCCACAGCACAGTGATTGAAAATGGCCGAATTAGAAGTAATAATGTAAGGGATGCTTGCCCCTCTTGAGGTGGCACAAGTTTGAGGAGGGCAGAGTGGCTTGAAGTCCCTCCGTTTTCCCTGGGAACAGGGGTCGGGATCTGGCATAACTGCCGGATTCTAGCCCCACCTCCCAATCCCTGCCCTCCCATCCCCAGGGATGTATATCCCAAGTTGGACTTTGGGGGCAGGGAAAACAATGGAATCTGGGACTGTCCACTGAACCAAAACGAAGCAAATTAACAATGCTTTTCAAAAACACACACTAACCATTTGTCTAAGAGGCCTGTTTTACAGCTATACCATTGTGCTATTTTGGTCTCTTAGTTTTTGCATTCCCAACCAACAAAACACAAGATAAGAATATCTATTAAGTTGCAAATCAAAGCTTTTTGTCACTGGCGTTTATTAGGCCAACATCCACCCTTTTATCCTAATAGCTCTGCTTAATAAAACATCCATGACCTTTTTAAACTAACAGTTGTTGCTGTTCACTTGGGGTTCTAAATGCACTTTTAAATATTAACAAGGTTTTCATTAAGATGCAGACGCTTGGGTGTGGAAGCTGATGCTAGTAGCGGAACTGTCTCCTCCAGTTTTGTGAAGAAGTTTGAATTAAATCCTTCATTAACACTGCATAAAGAAAGAACCTTCACCTTTATCTTGAGGCATATTTATTATTTATACTACTACCACTTCATCAGTCTTGCAATCTTTTCTATAGCTGCACACCTAGCTGCATCTTTTGTTTTGATTTCACGTTCCATTATCATGTTATATCACTGTTTACGACTTCTTTTTTCAATACGTAAGGGCAAATTCAGATAAATTACTCAAGTCATGAAGCCATGCAGGAATAATGGCCATTTGTGCCAGTGCAGGTCAGGTAGCGAGCTGGTTTACACCAGTGTACTACACAGTACACACACACACTCTTTGTACAGTGAAAAATTATATGAGAGGAATAAAGTTCTAGTTATACAGATTGGCCTACAAAATCTCATGGATTTGGGACCTGCAGATTTCAGAACCCAAGGGTCTTGAACCTGCAGAGGAAGGACCCACCTGAACCCTCCAAAGGCAACCGGAGCTGAGCTCTGGTCACAGCCAGAGGGTGTTCTGAGGCTTGCAGATGTAGTAAATGACCACCCGCTGCCTCTGTGGGTCTCAGAATGGCTGTTTCAGTTGAAAAAAGTGACTTCTGGTTTCTGAGCTGAGCTTCAATCAGTTTCAGAGGGTTGGGGGATCCCAAAAACTGCAGGTTTGAATACCAACTCTTTATCTGTGGGGTTCCAAGAAGGGAACTCCCACAGATAACAAGGGTCGTCTGTACCTCTTTGACAAAATAGCTTTCCATATGAAGTGGTCCCTGGACATGAGAAAGAATCAGACATGTGACATACCACCAAACTTATCACCTGCAAACTAAAGAGGCACATGGCCCAACAAGTGCTCCGACAGCATACTGTACTTTTTGGCATTTGGAAAATACAGCACACCAAAGCATGTGGGCTGACTGCCGTGGCAATCAGCCCGCTCCATCTGCGAGCAGCCTTCAAACGCCCCGCTGGCCTGGGGTGGGAGAGAGGCAGGGGAGGACCGAGCAGGGAAGGGGGAGCAGAAGGGGAAGGGGGAGCAGGGTGGTGACAGGGGTGGGAAAGTGGGTTGATCGGGACCAGGAAGGGGACACTTTCAGTGCCAGTGGTATCTGCCAAACCCAACCTCCCTTCCAGGGTTCAATCTCATAATTCAAATTCACTTCCAAGAATTCAAAAGTATATTATCCTACCTGAATAACTGTAGACATTCAATTTATATCCCACCTTTCCTCCATGGAATTTAATGAAGCTTACAAAGGTTCCCACACTTGCTTGGGACCCCCAGAAACAGTTGGCAATGACATCTTCACATCCCTACCACCTACTTCGAGGTTACATTCTTCGCAGCAGGTGCCATCAGCCCTGGGACTGCCTGCTGTTGTCCTGGAGAGTAGGGGGGCCGGTAGGGGGTTGGGTCCCCAGGTGGGGGGGGCTGTAACAAACTGTGCTGCATTGAGGCTGGCACTGCCAGAGAAAAGAGACGAAAGCAATTCTGCAGCACTCTAGATTCAAAGTTCAATTCTCTTTCTTACACTGGAAGAATTCAGGGGAAACAAATCTATCCAGTTGACTATGTGGAAGGCTCCACAAATTTTCTGCATGCCACCCAAGTAAGAAATAGCGTTGCTGGGTTTTGGCTGGTTTTAAAGTTCCTCTTTTATTTCTTTGAAGAATTGATTTTTGTTCCACCGCGAAAAAACAGAAATCCTTTAAATAAACTCACTCTCCCTTTCTCAGCCATCATTCCAAGACATCGTTGGCTGTTTCTACCATCCCCACCCCTGAAGTTGCAATCATGTTTTTCTTTCCCCATGCTGAAACCATTTCTAATCCTCAGACACAGTTATATTAAACAGAACTGAGTGCCAGAGTCAGCTCTTACGTTTAATTTCTGATCTAAGCAGAAAAACATTCTGCCTGAGAAATTGTTTCATAGGAACCAAGAATCTGTCAAAACAACTGTTTGATTTGAACTGATCCAAAATCCACTGAAACCAAAGAAGCCATCTTGTTGGCAACAGTGAGCTTTGGGTTTAAAACAGTAACTGTATAAAGGGCCGTGGCATGATCAACAAAATAGAACAGGACTTACTGAAATTCTAATACTGAGCTGGATGTTTATATGCAAGGGTGATATGTATTATTTATTTATTTTTTGCAAAGTCGGGAGCCAGTTCAATAGCAGGGGTTGTCAGAAAATCTAGGTGGATGCCAATTATGTGCCACCTGTTTTTTAAAAACAAACTGTTACCCTGCACATGCCTGATTTTGTCTGATCTTGGAAGCTAAGCAGGGTCAGGCCTGGTTAGTACTTGGATGGGAGACCGCCTGGGAATACTGGGTGCTGTAGGCTTATGCCATAGTCTTTCGAGACTGAAGGTTGCCAACCAACCATTAAACCATGAGAAGATGGATGAAGAGCATGCTACTTTCCTTGAATTAATCAAGATAATTTTTGTTTTTTGTTTAAAGTCTAAGGGTGCAATCCTAACCCACTTTCCAGCACCAACATAAGGGCAATGCAGCTCCTAGGTAAGGAAACAAACATTCCCTTACTTTGAGGAGTCCTCGGTAAGTGCCCTTCAACTGCAGGATGCAGCCAGGTGCAGATCCAGTGTTTGTGTTGTTTTTGTTTTGGGGGGGGGGGAGCATGATAACTACCAACTTCAGAGCCCAGGTCAACCAGGCGGGTAGACCTGGGCTCCCACATGGATTTGGAGCCAAGATCTGCGTTGACTTGGGCTCCCGCCTGGACTATGGTTGGAATGGGAGCCCAGTCTACCCAGCCAGTAGATCTGGGCTCCAAGTCCAAGCAGGAGCCCAGGTCTAACCACCCACCAAACCTTGGCCATAGAGGCTACAAGTTGAATCGGGAGCCCAGGTTGAACTGACAGGTAGATCTGGGTTCCAAGTCCAGGCAGGAGTCCAGGTCTACCCAGCTGGTAGACCTGGGCTCCTGCCTGGACTTTGAGCCATTGGCTGGAATGGGAGCCCAGGTCTACCCAATCGATAGACCTGGGCTCCAAGTCCAGGCAGGAGCTCAGGTCTACCAGCCCACCAAACCTTGGCCACAGAGGCCAAGCCAAAGGTGGAGATTTCATTTATCCATATTGACCAATAAACTTTAATATATAAACTCTTCATGAGTTTTATCTAATCCAGTGGTTCCCAAACTGTGGGTTGGGACCCATTGGAGGGTCATGACTTGATTTTGGATGGGACACCCAAAGGATGATGGAAAGATCAGATAACTAATTGTCTCAAGCTATTCAAAAATCAGATACTGTAGCTGTTAATTACCCTGCAAAGAGCTCAGCTCCTGCAGTTTGCAAGATAACTACTAATGTTATTTCTTACTAGATCTTCTTTTTAAAAAGTCTGGTAAGCCTAGTGGGATCTGATAGCGTGTTGTTTAAAAATGTGGGACCCAGTGCTAAAAGGTTTGGGAACCACTGATCTAATCTCCTTTTAAAGTCACCAATTCCCATCACGTCCCATGGGAGTGAATTTGCAGATGCATTACAGGTACTTCCTTGTGTCCAACCTGGAGCTTTTTGTCTGTATGCTGTGTGATCTAATCTGGGGATCACTAGACTCTCAAAGTACCATATAGAACAGCAAATAACTCACTTGCCTCTGTGTACATGAGTGTGGACGATGCAGAAAAGCTTCCTAAATATTATTGAAAGATAACTGATGTTTCCTTGTGAAACTTTAAGAATTCTTGGAAAATCTCATGTGATTTTGTGCCTTACTTATAAAATTGTAAAATTGTAAAACTTGTAAAATTGTGCCTTACTTATGACTGACAGCCTAAGCCAGGGGTGCTCAAACTTTCAACTTTAGGGATGCTGGACCTTTAACAAGTGTACAGAAGAGAGAATTTCAGCAGGTGCAACTTGTCATCCAACAGATGACAAGCTGCACCTGCTGAAATTATCTCTCCTACACAATTTTAAAGGTCCAGGATTCCTAAAGTTGGAAGTTTGAGCACCCCTGGCCTAAGCCTATGCTTATCTACTCAGGAGTAACTCCCATTACAGTCAATGGGGCTTACTCCCAGGAAAGTGTGGACAGGATTGCAGCCTTGGAGTCCCATCCTATGCATGTCTACTCAGAAGTGAGTCTCATTATAGTCAAGGAGGCTTACTCCCAGGAAGGTGTGGATGGGATTGCAGCCTCAGAGCTCTAACCTATGCATGTCTACTCAGAAATAAATCCCATTATAGCCAATGGTGTTTACTCCCAGGGAAGTGTGGAGAAGATTGCTCCCACTCAGAAGCAAGCCCCATTATAGTCAGTGGGGCTTACTCCCAAGAAGGTGTGGAGAGGATCATAGCCTGAATTCAGATCCAGTTTCAGAGGAGAGGCCCAGGGCACAGCCTCCCCTCCCCACCCCTTAGGGCTCCCAGCTACCTCCCTCCTGAACAGCCCAGCTCACCTGCCTGAAGCCAAGGGCAGTGAGTTGGACAGGTCCCTACCCTCCTTGGAGCTTCCAGCGCCCTTCTTCCTCAGCGGCCAGCCTCGTTCCCCATCCGCCTGGATCAGCTTGGCTCAAAAGCGCTGGGGACAGGGGAGCAGTTCTCTCTTTCACTCCTGCTGCAGCCTGGATCACAAACTCCCAGCCACGGAGTTGCACAACGTGCTGTGGGGGGGGGGGGGTGAGGGAGGAAGAATGGGTTGAGGGGGGGAGCTGCCTGGCCAGAAATAGTCCCCGTGGAGAAGCAGGAGGTGGTCAGCAAAGCCCCACATAGGAAACTTGCATGGCTGCTAGAAAATTTCAGCTGCTGCAAGACAGTTTTGGGGAGGGCTATGCATCCACCCCCCCCCATCCGCCTCTGGATGCAGCACACTTCTCATTAGCACAGCTATGCCAATGCTGGAAAGTGGGTTAGGATTTCGGCCTTGAATTGTAAACCACTTTGGGCATCTGCTCTGGCAGAGGAAAGGCAGGGTATGCATGTATGTAAGGGCACAATCCTATCCTGCACTGGAACAGGCAAGCCAGAAGGCTTGAGCTGTATCCAGCGCAGGATGGTGGCCATAAGCAGCCCAGCCAGAGGGCTGGTAAGGGCTGCTGGCCTCTATGGGTCACCTCAGACTTGCGCCACCTCTTGAGGTGGCACAAATCCAAGGAGAGCGGAATGGCTTGAAGCCGCTATGTTCTCCCCGGGAATGGGGGCTAGAATCTGCCATAACTGCCGGATCCCAGCCCCACCTCCTGCTCCCTGCCTGCCCACCCCTGAGGTCACCCACCGCTTGCCCTTCCCCCACTCAGGAATGCCTCCCTCCCGCCCACCACAGAGCCTTGCGTTGGCCCAGGCAGACCAACACAAGACACACCGCAGAAGTCGCCATGGAGGCTGGATTCACGGAGGCTGGCGTGGCTTATTCCTGAGGAGGCGCAAACATGCTTTACGGCATGTTTGCAACCCTCCTGGCTGGAGCAAGGGACTTGTGCTGACGCAAGTCCTCCTCTGGATTGCACCCTATGTAAAATAAAGAACCCTCCTAATCCTCCCAAGCAGTTGCTCAACTGTTTAAAAAAGAATTCCCCAAACATCCCAAAGGCTCAAACCCTGGAGTAAGCCCCTGCTAACTGGGTAAGAGGCACTTTTTAAATGGGTGCTCTTCTTTTATTTAGCAGGTGAAGAGTAACTAGTTGCGAGAAACATCACTTGTTGCCAAGTTTCTTGCAAAAGTTCTTATTTTTAACAGTTTAAGGTAGCCCTGATTGGTACGTTGAGTGTGCACTTTATTTGTGGTCTGTTTCTTGTGTCTTGTCAGTGGGCTTATTGCGACCATATTTAATTATTTATTATGTATGCCAATAAAGGTTCTCGGAATTTGAATTCAAGTAACTAGTCCTCCTCACCCAGCACTGTCTTTTCTAGTGGCTGTCTGCTGGTGTTCTTTTGCATCCTTTTAGATTGTGAGCCTTTTTGGGACAGGGAGCCATTAGTTGTTGATTTTCTCTGTAAACCACTTTGTGAACTTCCCATTGAAAAGCAGTATACAAATACTGTTGATAATAATAATAAGCCCAAGTGACTATCATTGGTAAAAGCATATACATAGCAGCCTGTTAAAAGTACAGATCTGTAAAATTTCCCCAAAAGCATACCATCAAGTCAAATATAGGTGCAGCCTATTTATCCACGGATTTTTTATCTATGGATTTGTCTCAACTCGAATGGGGTGGGGGAACCAAAAGTCACACACACCTTTGCCTCCTTTGCCCTGCACTGGCGTCTTGCTCCATTTCCAGGCAGCCCAAAACACTCCAAAAAGGCTCTGCCTCACCCAGGCAGGGAAACAGCCCTGGAAGATGTTCCCCTTGCAAAGGAACAGTAACACTCCTGGAGCCCCTGAGCCAGCAAAGAGGCTGAAGGGGGGGGGGGGCGAAAATCTCTGTAGCCAGAACAGCAGCAAGGTGGAGCTTGAGCTCACTCACTCACACAGGGGCAGGTGTGGTAGCAACAGAGGGGATTGCTTTAAAAAACCCAGGGAGTGTTTGCCAAATTCCCCCCCCCCCATTGAGATGGTGCAGGCAATCACTGACACAAGCAAACCACCCCCCCAATGGTGCAGGCTATCACGAACTATATCATTAATGACAAAAGCAAGCTTTCCCACCAAGCAAAGCATGAGATATAGCCTACAATCCTCTCCACACTTTTCTGGGAGTAAGCCCCATTGGCTACAATGGGGCTTACTTCTCAGTAGAAACACATAGGGCTGGACTCTTAAAAGATCAGCATCCCATGTGAAAGAAGCCAGGCAGCTGGCAATGGGGAAGGATGAGTACGGAGGGGGAGAGGGGAGGGGATTGATAACAGCTGCCTTAGTTTCCTTCCATCCGGAAGTGTCAGGTTGCAGTGTATTTGCGTAACTCTATGGACTTTAGCACAATGAATTTTTTGTGAACACTGATTTTTGGATTGGACATCATTTGACATAAGCAAACCAGGCTGCTGGATGTGTCAAATTTTGCCTGCAGGAGCATACGTGTGCACATTTTTAATTTCTTTTTATATTGTTATACTGCCCTTCCTCCAAGGAGCTTAGGGTGGTACACATGGTTCCTTCCCTCCTTTTGTCCTCGCAACACCCTGAGAGGTAGGTGAGGTGGATAGTGACTCGCCCAAGGTCACCATTGATGTTAAGGGTTCTATCTCACAACTATCCAAGAGCCCAACCCTGAGTTCAACGCTGCAGCTTCGTGCCGCCACGCACTGTCACAAACATGCCATAAGGCACATCTGCAACACTTACTGCCAGGCTATCACCCGTGCTAGCCCAGTGACAGCCGGCGCTCGGCTAGTGCTGGGCTAGCGCAGGGCGGGCGCCCAGCCTCTGCCAATTGATGGTCTCGTGGACAGCAGAGCCACAGCACGGTAAGTGGGGTTGGGGAGGGGAGGAGGCTTTCTGGGGAGGGGGGAGGCTAGCAGAGGACGGAGAGAGGGTAGGAGGAGGTGTGACAGAGAGGCAGGTGGCGGGGAGAGGGCAGGTGAGAGGCGTGCCAGGGGAGGGAGCGGGGAGGCAGGAGGCGGGTCTGGTGGAGCTCCTGTCAGTTCGTGGAGGGCTCGGCACCCTACACGAACGGCTTTACCTTACCGCTGACCTTTTGGGGCTATTGCGGGGCTGCTTCCCTTACCCAGCGGCAGCTGTTCTCAGTGCCGCCAAGGCTGGGCACCCCAGGCAGCTCAGGATTAGGCTGCTCCCCTTTTCTCATAAAGGATGCCAAATTTGCCTTGCTTAGTATGTTAAGAATTCCTTTCGAATCCTGAAAACGAACGCTGCCAGGTTGGAAAAGTTGTGCCAAATTCTGCCTTGAGATTAGCTTATAATAGTTTGCACTAATGCCAGTCTTCCTCTCCCTTTTTCAGACGTACCCTGTAAGGAACAGGGAAGTGAGAAGGAGGTAAGAGGAAGCAGGGAAGGTTGGAGTCAACTGAGGGGCAACTTTAAGCTCCCATTGTGTTCCCAACTATGCAGTGAGTATGCTCAGAATATTCTAGCATGCTCCTGAGCATGTTCAGACATACTCTACTGCCACCAGGAATGCAAGATCTGCAGATGGTTCCTCATTCATCTAAACCAGGGATTTTCAACCTTTTTCATCTCATGGCACACTGACAAGGCACTAAAATTTTCAAGGCACACAATCGGTTTTTGGACAAATGACTCAACACTCCACACTGATAGCAGGGGCTCGCATCCCCCAGTGGTCCTACTAACAAATAATCCTTGCCCAAACTCCCACGGCACACCTGCAGACCCTCCGCGGCACACCAGTGTGCCATGGCACAGTGGTTGAAAATGGTTGATTTTCAACTACTGACTGACATCATAAAAGTGGAGGATAAAAGTAGAGGAGGCAGAAGCAGAGGAGGAGGAGATAATAACAGTGTCTGTTGTCACTGACTTAGAAGTACGCACACCACATTTGAAGTCCTTTGTTCTAAAACAAAATTATTAATTCAGCATCTGTCCTCCACTGGTAACAATGAACCAAAAATAGAAAAGTGCGAAAAAGTCCATGTGGCTCATCAGAAGAACAGAAGGAAAAGGTTATAGTGTGGAGGTTATATTGACTGAAGCTACATTGAACTAGAAAAATGGAAAGCCATCTGCATTTCATAAGCTAATTAGCTACTTTTTAAATTGGAAAAAAGCACAAAAAGGTCTACACTAAATTTCAATTATACATGTGCGTATAAATAAACTGGATAAAATGGAGGGTTATTTGTGTTCATTATATGAATTCAGTGGTGAACCTGCAATTCACTTGGTGGCGCAAATGCCTAGGGCGCAGAGCCTCACACGCCTTTAGGACCCTGTGGAAGCCTCTCTGAGGCTCCTGACAGGGTCAGAACCTGTGCTTCCTGTTTGCCGGAAGCAAGCATTGGTGGAGGTTCCCCTATGGTTCCCCTTCAGGAGGTTTCCCTAATGCGTCCTGTAGTTGCGCGAGGCACCATGCACTCCAGGTAAGTGTGGGGGGGGGGCGAATTTGCGTGCTGGGGAAGGCTGCATTCCGTGGGGGGGGGGCACCATCACGGACCTTTGCCCTGGAACGCGGGGCTGGGGAGGTCCACTACTGCATGAATGAGATCATATTTCAGAATATAAGAGTTTGATGCAACCATAGTTCAGTGGCAGAGCACATGTTTTCAATGCAAAATGTTCTGGATTCAATTCCTGATCTCTCCAAATAAGGCTGGAAAAAGAACCCTATCTGAAGCTCAGGAGAACCACTGCCAGTCAGTAGATAGACAAGACTGAGACAGTTGGTCCAGCTGGTAATCCTGCCCATGGCTTCCCTTGAGTCAGAATACACTAAATATGTACAATCAGCAAGATAAGATAACCCACATTAGCAGTACCTTATAAGGCAGTGACATAGGAATAGGTCTTCTCCATAAGCCTTTCTTTAAAAAAGCCTTACCTGAATTAATTTCACATATTTGTATCCTGCTCTTCCTCCAGAAAGCTCACAGCAGCATTAACCCACTTTTGCCCGGCCCACAGGTATATAGATTTGGTCCCTGTTGCGTGTATGCAACAGAGCAGAAATGACTTAAAGACCTCCCCTGCAACCTATGGTAGTGAGATAATAAGAATCTGCCCACATATCTAATCACTCCACTACACCCTGTGACACATTCCCTGTTCCATCTAAATATCTCCTTTTTCTATTTGATGAGGAGCATAAACTTTCTGTACAGCATTCATGCCCTTCTTGGGAGGGGCCATAAGTCAGTGATAAAGCATAATATACCAGCTTGTATCCTTGGCATGTCCAAGCTGGGGCACCTGCCTGAAGCCCTGGAGTCACAGTGTAGACAATACTGGGCTGGAACGATCCCGATCAATGATCTGACTCAGTATAAGGCATCTTCACAGAGAAAAGTGCCTTATGGAATGAGACAACTGGTCCATCTAATACTGACTAGAGGTGGAAATCTAGCATTCTAAGATTTCCAATAGTAGTCATTCCAGCCCTACCTGCAGATGTCAGAGTTTCAACCTAGGACCTTCTCCATGTAAAGCAGGTATTCTAACCCTGAACTACTACCCTTCCCCTACCTGTGTGTGCAGTGGCATTGCTAAGGGGGGGCAGTTTCCCTGGGCTCCACACTGCCACAGGGGGGTGTCACTGTGATTCAGAATGCTCCCTGCAGAGCCTTAAACAGGGACTTGTCCTATTTAAAGGCTCCATCGGCATTCTAAGTTGTGGGATATGATGTCACTCCCGGAAGTGATGTCACCTTGAGGTAATTTTGAAGTTTGCCCCAAGTGTCACAGTGACTAGCCACTGTGTGTGTGCATGTGCAATTGTCCCATTCCTCCTGTCTGTGAAATTCCATGGATATTTTAAAAACATGATTAAAAACATGATTAAAGTAAGATTAAAAGCATGAGCTAAGCAAGTAATACACAGAACTGAGTGTCATATTAATAAAACACCAGTATTCATACTGTAAAAAAAAGTTTAAAATGCTGCTTCAGTTATCTTCATGTCCACAGAAGGGCACAGTAATTAATTTTAGTTCTTCTGCATCTTCTGTATGCTCTGAGTGGAAACAGATCATCATTGCTATAGCTGTTACAAAAGTTACTGTCCCACATTTCAGATTTTGTTCATGAAAAGTCAGTCATATGAAGACTCTAGCTACACTGTGAGGAAAGCTTCCCTTGGTTCAAGACACGAAATATCTGCATCCAACAAAATAAGATAAGTTACATTGGCTTTGTCATGTACAGTTAATACCGTATATACACATACTGAGGAAGGGGTAACCATAGCCTACAGATGTATGGCTCTCAGTGTGACTATTGAGATATTTATAAACAGGAACTTGGTGCCTTAAGTGGTCACCTGTTTCCACCTGCTATGTGAACCTGTCACTGCCTCAAACTTGACTGCCAGAATTTGGAAGAGGAGGGGCTGGTCAGATCTCTACCACTACCATCTGACAAGGTATAGGACTCAGATCCTGGCAGAGAGTAGACTTGGGAACCTGAGACTGACCTGCTGAGAGATGGTCTCTCCTGATTCAGATTCACTTAACTGAGTCAACTTTCACTGCTAGCTTGCGGGTTAAGAGAATGTAGCAGGTGGGAAGTTGCTGAGCAGCAACAAAGTGCCAACTCCAGGTTCAGAGACTGCCCCTTTATGGATCTATTCTCTGCAAGGGGGGGGGGGAGTGGACCTGAGCTGGGTAGTCAGATGAAGAAAAGCTCAGTTGGAGCTCTTCTTGGATAGATAACTCTTGGATACAGTTGGCTAGACAACTTTTTTTTTAACACTGAAAGAGGAGTGCACAATTTATTTTTGTTCCTAATTTGCTTTTTAGAAAGTAGAAGCTATTATGTACACCAAGATTCTTTCCTAAGCCAGCTCAAGCAGTTATAAAAAAATATACAGCACTCTATCAGGTGTTAAGCTGTGTAGAAATTAAAGTGAACTAGCAGGACAAGAATAGGATTGATTAGGAGCTACACACATGAGTTTGTGCTGGGAATCTCCAGTAAGTACAATGCATCCTAATGGGCATCTATGTAGGCTGTCTGAAGATGGCCCTTGGAAAAGGAAATGCAATCAAACAACCACTTTAAACAGGCAGAGCATAATTCTGCTCGCAAAAACAGTCATGTCCTTGCATCACAAGAACCACCACAGAAAAGAGTGTAGAATTGTGACTGTTCAAGTGCTTCAATTCAGCAGGAAAAAATTAACTGAACAATTATTTGTTCAACAGAACACACTCACAGTCCAATCCTATGCATATCTACTCAGAAATAAGTCCTATAAGAGTCAATGGGGCTTATTCCCAGAGAATAGGATTGAACTCCTTGCATACTTACCTGGGAGTAAGCCCCACTGACTTACTTCTGCATAGACACGCAAAGGATTGGGCCATAAGGCTATTGTGTCATGTTGTTGGCAAAGTTTTGTTTTTGTTTCAAGAAATCAAAATTTAATCATTTACTTAAAATGTTTGTCTTATCTTTCTGTCTCTTCAAGTGACTATCAAAGCTGATAACAGCATTTCATAAAAACAATAATCCAATAAAACATTTTTTAAAGTCAGTGGGGAAAGCAGAATGGGGTGGGGGAGGGCAAAACAGGGTTAGGGCAGGAGTGTGTCAGAAGCAGAAGGGGTGGATGAGGCCTGTAAGGGGAGTCTGGAATGGTGGTGCTGTCAAGCAGTGGATCTCACCCAGTGGTGGGATTCAAATAAATTAACAACAGGTTCTATGTCCTAATGAGCAATCAGCAACTCAGCTTCAATTGTTTGCTGCAAAGGAAGTTGAAAGACTACGGCTGCACTCCTATACTGTACAGTACACACTTTCCTGGGAGTAAGTCCCATTGAACATAATGGGACTTACTTCTGAGTAGACAGTCATAGGATTGCACTGTAATTTTAACCAAGTTACTGTAACTTTAACCCAATGTCTAAATCCAAATTGCAAGGCTGCAATTCTATATGACTCTATAGTCATATGTATAGTCATATAGTCATAAGTATGACTCTATAGTCATACTTACAGGCCTCTGGCCACTAGTTTCCAAGGAGGATAAACATGCGGCTGAAATGCACACTTCAAATGGACATTTTTTCTTGAATTCTCAAGGCAGTTGTATAATGAAATCAGGAAGGCACCAAGAAGAGGAGGTGGGAACTGCCAGGGCTCCAGGTTACCAACCTCTGGAGACACCACAGCAGCATAGCACCTTCACATCTGCACAAACCAACTTGCTGCCTGGGCTTTGAGCTGGGCCACCTTCCTTCTCAGTGGGAACTTGGTGATTTTTACCAGAGCAGTCAATCCTCTCAAGGATCTGGTTCACTTTTAGTGGTGAACATCTGGTCAGCAAAAGTGCACTGAGCACATAGTCTGACACCTCATCATCAACCAAAAGCAACAACAGCATAGTAACATCTTTATATCTCCCCTTCTTTTTTGTTCTATTACAGCATTCCTCAGCATCTGCCTCTTGCCCACTGTACCATTTTGCATGGCCCACCTCTGGGAAGTACAACTGGAAGTAACTGGAATGACTTTATCACCAGTTATTTCCATACTAAAAGGCCTGACATGATGCAACAAACCAGGGTAAGAGAGAGGCTCAGGCTACAATCCTATCCACTTTTTCCTGGTAGTAAGTCCCATTGACTATAATGGAACTTACTTCTGAGTAGACATGCATAGGATTGGGCTCCCAGGGTAGATGGGAGGGCTTTTTTGAGTGCAAGAAAAGCAGAACTGAGCCTCCTACCACTGTTTGTTGCATCGTATTGCTGGTCTCACTGCCAGGCAGTGGAGGTCTGGGGGGGGGGGTCCTGCCATGAGTACCACTGGGCACCACCTCAAGTACCACTGGTGGTATGAGTACTACTGGTTGAGAAATGCTGCTCTATTGCTTTTACCACCCAGCCCCAAAAAGAATTCTAGAGAACTCTAAAGCTTTCCCCTCCAACTTCCAACTCTGCAATCCAATGCACATCTACTCAGAAGCCCAACAAGTTCAAGGGGAGTTGTTGACTTCCAGGGTTTGAGAGAGAATGGCAGCCTTGAAGGACAGTTTCACTAATGAGCAAAAAAGTACTATGAGGGGAGTGTTCTTCTAGGTTGCTTTCCGACAGGCAACAGCAGATACCCATCACTTTGGTCTACTCTAGTGGTGATTCTCCCACAAGTTTGAGGGCTGCTACTGACCAGGGAGTAGAAAGCAGGGGCCTGCAGTGGGTGGGGAGGCAGGTGAGGCAGAACCTCCCCACCACAGTCCTTCAAAAGTGTTGCAGCTGTGTAGGTGCCCAAGCACCCACAACCCAGCCTAAAAATGAAAATTAACTGCACATGTAACAAGCCTTGCAGGTTTTGAGGTTCACCCTGATCACAAGTTCTTCCCAGTGCTTCTCCAGTTCTTCTTCATTAGGTGATAAGACCTAAACCCAATTTGCAAACTTGTTCAAAAAATCTTCAATTTCTAGTCAGCCTGCCATTTCACTTGCGGGGGGAGAATAACCTAAAGGAACTTTTCTGCTAGAGAAGGAGCAATGCTAACTGTACCATCCTCAGCACACTTACCTGGGAATAGCAGCCCAATCCTATGCAAGCCTACACAGGAGTAAATCACATTATATAGTCAATTGGGCTTGCTTCCCAGGTGTGAGTAGGATTGCAGCCTAAGGGCTATCCAACTTTCCAGAGCCAATGCAGCCACATTGCAGTCCCGAGGTAAGGGAACAAACATTCCCTTGTCACAAGGAGACCTCCAGGACTTGGTGCTGGAAAGTTACAGTTAAGAGGACTTAGGACCCAATCCTATCCAATTTTCCAGTGCCAGTGCAGCTGTACCAATAGCTCATGCACTGCATCCTTTGGTGGGGGGGGGCAGGGAACATTTGTTCCCTTACCTCAGGGCTGCATTGTGACTTCACAGGTGCTAGAAGAAAGCCTCACTGAGCACAATAGGACTTACTTCTGAGTAGACATGCAGAGGATTGTGCCCTAAGGCTGCAATCCTACTTCCACTTTCCTGGGAATAAGCCCCATTGGCTATAATGAGATTTACTTCTGAGTAGATACACATAGAATTCTGCTCAAAGGCTGCAAACCTATCCACACTTTCCTGGGAGTAAGACCCATTGAACACAACAGGACTTACTTCTGAGAAGACCTGCATAGGATTGTACCCTTAATGAAGTAATGTTTTGTGCCACATTCCTGCCTTTTTTTAACCTGAGGAATTTCAGCTGTGGGAGCATCGCCTCTATGTGTCTGATAGTGTATTATACAATCGTTGTGTAACAACACATTGTATTGCAGTGAAAAGATCCCAGGCACAAAACTGCATTCCCAAACCCCAAGGATGAAAATCAAACCCATGGTGCAGTCCTGTGCTTGTGGGAAGTAAGGGCACAATCCCTATGCCCGTCTACTCAGAAGTAAGTCCCATTATAGTCAACAGAATTTACTGCAGCATGAGAGCCCAAGCCTATGCATGTCTACTCATTATAGAGTCTCATTATAGCTAAAGGGGCTTACTCGCAGGAAAGTGTGGCTAGGACTGCAGCCTTTGAGCACAATCCTATGCATGTCTACTCAGGAGTAAGTTATTATAGCCAAAGGTGCTTACTCGCAGGAAAGTGTGGCTAGGAGTGCTGCAGGAGCTGCGAAAGCTAGCCCACAGGGGCTGGTGAGCGGCAGCCGCATCACAGGAGACTCCAGTTGGCTGCGTCTGGCTCGCCCCAGCAGCCTTGGCACCCCCCACGGGCTGGCCCCGCACGGCTGCTGCCCCCAGGAGGGTTAGCCCTGACATTTCAAGGCATGAGCTCCCTGGCCAGCAAACAGTTCTTAGAACCAACAGCTGGATTAGGTAGGGGTTCTATAGAATAGGTGAGAACCTGCTGAATCCCACCACTGATCTCACCCTTCCTGCGTAAGATCGGGCAACAAGGATCCACTTGATTTGTACCAGCAACTGAGAAGGTGCAGGTTCAAGAAGACCTGTTGCCATGGTTGGAGCTTTCCCCAGGGCAATGGGATGAATGTCCCCTTACCTCAAGGAGACCTCCAGACTGCAAAATTGCCCACAGGAGCAGCACAAGACACTCTGGTGCCGCTGCATCAGTGCGGGGGAATTTCATTAGAATTGGGCTGTATGTCACTGAGCACATTCCATTATTATTTCTCCTACAGCAATAATAAAAGTGAAAATGTTTGATTCAAATTCATCTACAATCAAAGAAAATAATAAGTGAACATTTCACTATGTGTCACCATCTCTCTTGAATGCATTATATCACTAGGTTTTTATGGGACACAGCAATCTCATGAATTAATATTTAAAACTGACATGAAAATTACCTTTCAAATCAGTAATAGTTCCTGAAGCTGCTTCTCCTAGTTTTCTACAAATTTTCTTTACATCATAGAAAAAAAAATCATTCAGTATGAATTCTAGCAAAGCATCCAAATTTTAAACCTTATAAAAGCAAAGAATCTATTATGCTGGAACCAAAGGGAGATGAAAGACAACACAGAGCAGCAAAGAAGAAATATCATTGAGAATAATTCAGCCAGTCCAATAGAAAAATCAATTCAATATCCCACAGGGGGAAATACACCTCTGAAGCCAACAAATCTGCTATTATTCACACATCAAGGGCAAAACCAGAACAGTCAACACAGAAAAGTAGCATGGCCTGGGAAAAACAAATCAAGAATATGAAATATAGCATCCTGGGCATAGAAATAGCTGTAATCAGATTTCTCCACTCATACCAAGACCAGATGCTTCTCACACAGACGTTCCTCTCCAGAAGTTAGATAGAAACTTTGCAGGCTGTAGTGGATCAAGTGTTAGTTGTGGAGTCCTAGTGTCCCGTAACTGCTCAGCCCAGAACCTCAATCAATGGTCTTGGGAAATTCTTTCACAGCCTAGGCCAGCTTAGAAGGTGTTATGATAAATGGAGAGATGGAGACCATGTACGCCACACTAGGCTTTGGAAGGAAAACAGGAAAATAGATGGACAGGTAGATGGAGAGAGGAGAAGAGGGAAGGTGAATACTAAAAGTGGAACACAACACAAAGAAAGGGTTTTAATTTCTCAATTCTGTTTTCACTGTGTCAGATTTGGTTACTGTATAATATGTTTGAGTAACTCTGTGGGGTTTGAATTGTGAACATTGCCTGAACTACTCAAATCAACTGAATTGAGTAATTCAAGTGAATACAGCATTGGTTCAACTCTTACCTTTGCCATGACGGTAATCCATTTACAGCCAGCCTCAAACTTTCAACTGCAACGTGGTGATTATTAATTTTATTATTAAAAGTATATATATATACTGCTTTTCAACTAAAAGTTCACAAAGCGGTTTAGCGAGAAAATCAAATTAATGTCACCATTAGATATCCATTAGATATTAGAACAATATCTATCTTACAGGGATGCTATAATTAATACTGAAACACGTATGTGAAGTGCTTTGAGTACAGCATATGCTATATAAATGCACTATGATTGTCATTAGAAAATTGTGTTCGAACAGCATGCTGTTCCTATATTCTCTATAGTTTTGGGTGATTTTTTTTTTTCAAAAGTTAATACATTTGTATGTGACTAGCATACATAGCCACAATAAATTAATCCAAGGTGAAAATTGCAAGCAAGCTGTGGCGTCAATATTTCTGTTCTTTTTCCCCCATCTGATTGCTATGAAGGGTTTAAAAAGCTGTGTTTCTCTTACTGCTTTCAAATTGCTTATAAATCTTCTGTTAAAATCAATATTTGAAGGAAGACAGATTTCCAAATGACTGAAGGTTGGGCAAAGAGATACAAATTATTTTTCCACTGCATCAGCAATTTTCACCTTTCCTGATAATCTACATTGTGATACACTTAATATCAAAATCCACAAAAATAAATTCATTTTCAGTATAGAGGAGGTTTAAAACTGGAAACTTCTCTGGACGGTCCCCCCCCCCCCCACACACACACCCCAGAATTTTGCAATGCTCTGTCATAATTCTAAGGTTGCAATTCTATGCACACTTACCGGGCAGTAAGGCCCAGTGAAAATTTTGGGACTTGCTTCTGAGCAGACATGCGTATCATTGGGCTCTAAGAGAAGGATATGCCAGTATATACCTTGAATCTTGTGTGTGAGTAACTAATATTGTCTCTGTCAACTTCATGCATGCATCTCACGACAAAGCCTCTTGCCTTCATGCAACCAAGCCACAAAAATCTATCTAGTCTTTATGGTGCTGCAAGATCAGTGCAGTTTGACTACAGAACAACACACATCTGCTTCACATGTGATGGCATAGCCCAGGGCGGTGGCATAGTAAGTACAACAGGAGCCACAGTGAGGAGTGTAAGCGACCCCTTTCACTTGCCATTTGGGCAATGATGGCAATGTGCAGGTACTCGCTGAACCAATGAGCAAGTACCTACACATTGCTACCAATGCCCCAAATGGCTCCAATGGTGAGTGGGAGGGGCTGCTTACATGATGCGTTGTGGAGCCTGCTGTACATACCACACACACACCTGGCTATGCTTCTGGCCCCATGATTATGGTAAGTAAAAATTTCTTTCTCCTGCATGAACTTTCCCAATTATTAAGATGTCCATTAGAGGATGTACCCTCCCGTCTTCAGATGTTACACTACTGTATTAAGTTTGAAGTGCAAATGATTCTCACATTTTACATAACCCACTGTTATAATACCCAAATGGACCCTGAACTGCTGTCATCTTCCTCACATCTAGCACAAGCTACTGAGAATTAGGACTGTACTGCCATCTTCTAAGCACATGCATTTCTTAAAATTTCATCGTTCTAAATCTTGTTATTCAGTGACTCACAGAAGTGCCTCTTTTGATCTGAAGTGATATGAGCAGATATGAAAGCTTCAGCTCTGGTGGTTGATGGATGATGACTGCTTTCACACATGTAAGTCACAATCCTTAAGTGCTGAAACCATGTGTAAACTTGCCCTTGGGGTGGAAAGACACATGGTAAGGAATACATAGGCAGTTAGATCCAAAGAAGCTTCAGCAATATTCTGCTTGTCCAATGGGACTTCCCCACTCATCCTCCCCATTGCATCCTGTGGCTCCCCTCCATGCAAATCATCTCTGAAGGAATGGGGATGGTTCAGAATAGTATAGGGTGGGGCAAAGGTGCTATAAGTGGATGGAATTGGCAGAAATTCAGGGATCCCCTCTCCCTGTGCAAGGCAACCTTGCCAACCTCATGGTTTTCCTCATGGTGCAAATCCAAGGGACAACATTTCAAGAAGAAAATGACACATGGGGAAAGATCAAGGGTTTCCCTCCAACTGGGTTCTGAAACCCAAAGTATGTCCAGTTGAAAGCAAGCTGAGAAGAGAACAAGAGCATGTGGGAGGACCTAGGTGTCCCCCCTCAGCCCATTTCTTCCTACAAGTGCTCCTTCTGCCTCAGCAAATGCAGGTTTGAGAACCCATGTTTGCCTAGGGAACATGTAATTCTACCTTTAGTCACTGTCTCTGTCTCTCTCCTTTTCAAATTATTGGTTCATCAAAGTTGCAACTGCTTCTGTGTTGCTTTCCTATCTCTTCACTCTCACTTTCCATGGGCATGGACAGAGACAGTGAGAGACAGAGAGGCTGAGATATTGTTTGAGGAATACAGACTCCTCTTTTAGGGGATGAAGTTCCTCTGTGTCATGGGCTGACACAACATCTCTCGCCACAAGTATAATTAACCCCAAAGCTAATTCACACTGACTCCACTTAGGCTGCACTTTCCTGGAAGTAAACCCTATTGCACACAATGGGACTTACTTCTGAGGAGACTTAGGACTGCACTGTTAACATACAGCAGATGTTAACCAGAAGAACATTGGTAGAATGTTCCCAGACCAAAAAAGAGCAATTCTCAATTTGAGAAGAAGAGAGAATTGATGAATTCAGCCATAACTTGTGAAGAGGCCTCCAGTTACACTTTGGGTCCTCCAGTGCATGTAACATGAGAAACAACTTTGGGACCTGAACAGGACTCTCCAAACCGGTGTTTGGATCCAGTATTTGGAGAAAGCCCTCCCTCTGTGAGCAGAGCTTACCATTCCGCTGTGGTGCTGTGTGTTTTTCAAACAGAATAGGTCACAGGGATGCTCTGGGCAGTTGTGCCTGACAAGACTTCCTGTGACACAGCCTTCTGGGATGCTGGGCAACAAAAGTGACTGCCTAGAGCATCCTTGTGACCTATTCTGTTTGAAAAACACGTGGCCCCATGGCGGAATGGTAAGCTCAGGATGGGGAAGGGTTTTTTTGAAACACAGCGGTCTTCAGTTTGGAGACTGCTGGACTAGAGGAAAGATTTCAACACAACTGTATGTACTATAACACAGGAACTCTCCTACAGTAGCCTCCCCAGATACAACTTGAACAGAAGCTACATCTTTGTAAATGAAAGATGGGTTATTGTATTATAGTTACCATAGTTAACATTGCCATAGTGAACATTATAGTTGCCATGGGAATAAGGACCATCCCTTAGTAAGTTTTTCTCTCCCTGAGGCTGCCAATGACACAAAACAAGGGTGAGGTAATACATGATGTGATGGTCCTAATACACCACATGAGCACTGAAACATTTTGGAGCTAGGGGAGGTCGTGTGAAAAACCTGTCACCAACCTGTCTCTCATAACACATGACCGTGTATTTATACAGCTATTTATACAGCTCTAAGCTTTGGGATTTGGGACATGGGATAGAACACATGCTTTGATGCAGAAGATCCGGGTTTGCACCCAGGTAACTCCAGGAAAGACACTTGTGTAACACTTTAAGGATCCTCCACTGCCCAGGGTTGAAATGGCCTGACTCCAGTGGCATCGCTAGGGCGGTGTGTGAGGGAATGTGGCCCAGGTGACATGCACAGAAGGGGTGACACCACTAGTCATCAGAATTTTTTAAATCTTGGTACTTTCGAATAGTACCAACATGTTATATATATATTATTCAATGTGTAATTTAATGCAGAATGCAATGGTACAAACCACATTCAAATAACTCAATTTTATCAAAGGTTACAGCCACAAAACCAGTGGGGTGGGGCAATGGTGCATCACCAAACCCATCACCCAGAGCATTGCCCCACCTACTGCATGGGAGGAGGGTCCATCATGGGGATGATGTGCTGTCCTCCCAAATCAGGTAACCCAAATCCTTGTGATGCCACTGCTTGACTCATCTTCATATATCCAAGCATATGTCCAAGCTATCAGTACAGCCACATACTGGTGCTTTCTGAAAGGTTCCTCATTGTAGATCATGCCTAAATACTGTATCTGAATCTCTAGTAAGGTAAAGGAGGCATGGCATTGACCTCAAGTCTTCTCCCAACCACTTTCCCTAGAGGCTGCTTCTTGATTTGCCCTTTCTCACTCCTTTGAGTCTTTTCCTGCCTCTATTTCCTATCCTCATTTTTAAACGTGTCCTTTTGCTCCAAATCATGATTAATACTACCCAAGAATCTTGTGCTCCTGGGTATAAAACCACCCCAGCAGGCACAACTGTATCTCAAGAAAATGTTTCTATTCTTTTTGCTGTGTATAAAAAGATACAATTGTTCCACCTGTCAACAAAGACAGAAACGGAAAATTAATAACCATCTTTTGACCTGCTGCTTGAATTGTTTTTGCTCCTTCTAATTTCCTGCCAAAGCATGCCATACGATTTTGCAAGGTGACATTTTCAGAGGCTCTGTACAGACTGATAGGCTAAACTACTGAGAGACAGAGAGAATTCTTATAAAGAATGACCTTCATCCATTATAAATTCAGACCTCATGATGCTATTACTTCTAAGAAAGAGAAGAAAAGGAAAAAGGCTCCCCACAAATAAGTGGTAGAAAAAGACTCAGGCAGGATACCAATCATAAGGAAAACATAAAACAAAGGCAATATAATCTGCAAAACCAAGATCATGCTCAACTGGGGGGAACCCCTTTAATTTCAGCATTTTCACTGAGTGCAATACAAGGAACAGAGCAAACAAAGCCATCTTGAAAACTTTAGAAAATTATCTCAGGGTGGAATTGTGCATGTAGTAGAAGGAGCTGGGAATGTGTCTCCAGGTAGGAGAAGGTACTGTACCACTGCAGTACTAGAGGCAGTGGAATTGCATTTTTTGAATGTTCTCCTTAAAAAGGGTCTCCCTGCAAGTAGA
Organism: Tiliqua scincoides; assembly: GCF_035046505.1. Lineage (NCBI taxonomy): Eukaryota > Metazoa > Chordata > Lepidosauria > Squamata > Scincidae > Tiliqua > Tiliqua scincoides. The sequence continues at coordinate 15,750,544 of NC_089826.1, read as the reverse complement.
AAATTAACAGAAATAGAGGGGGTGTTAGAAACTTGGCCCTGATGTGCTTGATTTCTGTCTGCAAAGAGTTACATAGGAGAACATTCAAAACATGTTTCCCCCACTGTGAAGTGGTACAGCCCATTCTGCCTCTGCAAGCCTCTGACACTATGCCCAAATGCAGGGGTGTCCAACCTTTCAACTTCAGGGCTCCTGGACCTTTAATAACTGTGTTGAAGGAGGAATTTCAGCAGGTGCAATTTGTCCTCTCTCATATGACAAGCTGCACCTGCTGAAATTCCCTCCTCTACACAATTGTTAAAGGTTCAGGGGCCCTGAAGTTGAAAGTTTGGCCACCTGTAGCCACTCATTCTAGACATTTCTGGATCCAGGCCAGCAGCACAATTATCTCAGATCAGCACCCCAATGATGACAGAGTGCAGTTAGAATCAGGGTCACCATCCCTGCCATGTTTCAGGCTGCACTGTCGGCAGCAAATGCCTTCACTTTCCCAGGCTTCTTGCAGCTATTATTGTACCATCCATGTACACAGCACTGTTCAAAAAATTAGAGCACGGTTCACGCCCCAAGGGCCTTACACAGGGATGGGAACTCAAGTTAGTTAAGTCTGAGTTGTGAAAATCAGCACTTTTTGCTGACTCAAATCAGATGAGCTGATGACTCAGAAACTGACTCGAGTTTGAGGCCACTGACTCAGCACTCGGTCCCTCACATACAGACTTGAGTCTGTTTGTGCTTGCTTACTCTTTTCATGGCATGAAAAACCTCATGGAGTCATCATTCAGTACAGGCAAACAGCAGGGAAGTTCCAGCCATGAGGCAGGGAAGGGTTAATGTTTTGCTTTTGCATCAGCAGAAGGGGGAAGGCAGAGTTGACTCTCTTGCTCATCTCTGAAGGAACTGATAGTCATTGGACAAAGGATGGGTGGTCTGATTTCTTTCTTTGGATGATGGAGGGCAGGATGAGGAGCCCAAGAGAGTTCTTGCCTTGGAATTGGTTGGAGAAGCCCAGGGAAAAAGGAGGTAGGGGGGGAGAGGTTTGTAGAAATCATGCTTTCCAACTGCATTGCTGCTGTTGTAAGCTCCATTGTTACTTGAGGGGAGCAAGCCCCTTGAATGATCGGCTGCAGTGGGACTACTTCTGAGTACAGCTGCAAAGGATTGGGTCCTACGGTAAGCCTTGCAGCTATGCACATGACCCTTCTCCCTCTTGCCATTCCTGTCCCCGCTCTCTTGCATTCTATACCATTCCCTCCCACCCTGTTTACAGATGGAATGGGGAAGCATGAGAATGTTTAAAGAAAACTCTGACATGCACACAGCCCTGCAGCAGTCCCGTTTTCCCATACCTGACACGTGTATCATAAAGGCTCATGACTCAAGTCTTTTCAAGTCGCAAAACCCTGGGTGACTTGGAAACTTTCTGGGTGACTTGGAAAGTCTGCCCATTAGGACTTGTTTTTGAGCAGAGTCATGGGAGTGGAGAGCTGTGACTCGACTAGAGTCAAGCTGTGCATGATTTGCTCATCCCTGGCCTTACAATATAGATATCAACAAAAGGGAGATAACAAACAAAGGAAGTAGATGCCAGGTTAAAGGGGGAGGAATAGGTGACTGGTTTCAGTAGGCGCTGTTTCAGTTATTTAAATGCAAGTGTAGTTATAGGAAGAAACTGAGGCTAAGGTATTGTGCCACAGTCTTCATGGAAAAGGAATATTTTAAGAAGGGATTTGAAGGAAGAAAAAGGGGAGTCATCATGCAGGTGTTCTGGAAGGCCGTTTGAGAGCTATGAAGTAGGAACAAGAAGCCAGTAAAAGGGACCCCCAATCTTGAGGTGCTTGCGGACACCTTAGGAATTCTGAAAAAAGATACAGTGGGACAAGTGGGACAGAGCATAGGGAAGGGATGGGGGAGAATCAGGCCTGGGAGGGGGTGGGATCCATAGCAGCAGCAGCGCAAGCCATATCCTATTTCCCCTTCCTGCCTTGAAAGCCCAAGATGCAGCTTCTTGTACTTGTGCCAGTGATTTCACTGGCGTGGATCCAAGTACCCCATTGCACAAGCTGGGGCTGTACCCTGGGAGGGCTCAAATACCTCCTACCTGCTCCTTCCCAGTGCTGAATAAAGTGTAGGTCAAGAAGCCCCACTGCTATGGCGCTGGTTAGGATTGGACTGTGGATCTCATGCCACTTGTGCTGATGAATCTCTTCTTAGCTTGGAGACCTGAGCAATTCAAACTCATGTGTTGCAGCTTTATGCCATGCATCCCAAATCATCTGTCACTCCGAGAAAATGAATTCAGAGTTTGTTTTGGTAACAGAACGTGAATTCCTACATGTTAATTCAAATAATCTCACAGGTAGCAAGCCAGTTCTGCATGTGAAAAACTGGTATATGGTCACCATGATAGTATAAACTATAACTTGCAGTAAATTGTTAGGCATCAGGGAGAGCCTTGAACCAGACTCCTTACCTTACCTTATCTTACCACCTGTGCCACTAGCAGAGTGCTTTCTCTGCAAAGTAGTTCTGTTTTTTTTCTATAGGGAGCCTACATTAGCCATTGTCAGCTCATTCCACAGGCCAGTCCTCGATCACTCAGACCCACAAAGCCTCAGTTCTTGCTCCTCAGTCTGGCTGGCAGATTGCCACTGTATTACGATGCCCCACAAGATTTGCTGAACTGAACCTTTGGCCCATCACTGTATCTCAGATCTTGATCTACCTTCTCTGGAACATGACCTTCAGCCTACCCCCTGCTTCTGGCCCTTTCAATTCTGATCTTGGAACTCGACCTTGCCTTTTGTGAACCATTGCTCTGTTACCAGTGCATGGGCAGACAGTCAGCTTTCGCAGCCCTCAGTATCCAACAACCTTACACCCAGAACCATGCTAAGGTCTGGCAGAAATGAAACCAAGTGAATTACCATAAGCAAATCCCATGGGATATAAATTGCTGCTCAAAAATGTGTTCATTTTTAGGCAAAGTCACCCACTAGATGGCAATAGAACAGCTCACAAACCAGAACCGCAACAAGCATCACATGTACTATATACATAATAGTGCTCTATACTAAGGATGTGTAAAGCCTGTGCCCTTTTTGTTCTGCAGACTTTGCCATCTTTCTACACACTGGTGTTGCTGCCTAGGTCACTTCAGTGGGTATGCCACATTCTCAGTGCAGTCACACACCATGGGTGTACATTGCATGCTTAAAAGCATCGGCACTTGGCTACAGCTGAAATTTCAAATGCTGTTTCCTGGAAGTAGAATCTATTAAAAACTATGAGGCTTACTTCTGAGAAGACATGCATAGGTTTGCATTATTATGCACCACATTCCCCATTCAAACATAGTCTCCTTATGTAGCATCCTGCAAAGCTTAAGGAGTCCCTGTCATCTGCCAGGTGTCATCCTGGACTTCTGCTCACCAACCAGTGGAACCAAGGGGGATGTGGTGGTGACTCAGAGGGAGGGATTTAGATGGCCCAATTTGACATTGCTGGGACAATGAAGATGCAGTCAGTCCTCATTTGGTGAGAAAGTACTGTGAGTGGGATCATTCTAACTTGCTGCACTTTCAAAAGCTGCTGGTTGCTGAGTGTGCTGAGGGGAAGGCGGAGAACCAGGAAGTTGATGGCTGTGTTGCTGGGTCAGTGAGGCTACAGTCCTATCCACACTTTCTTGGGAGTAAGCCCCATTGGACTTACTTCTGACTAGACATGCTTGGATTGGCCTCTGAGTAAGTAGAATAAGCTGAACACAAAAAGGCTGAACACAGCCTCATAGATTGGTCAGCCCAGGAATCTCTGTTATCTATGTGTTCACAAGATCTCTGTGTGTATACACATAGATACAGTGTCTACTTTATGATTCTGATGAAGCAGGTGCTTTCCTACAAAAATCTCATGACACAATGAATTTTAAAGACTCAAAGCTAGCTTGAAGCCCCAAGATTCTTTGCTGATTTTGTGCAAGAGGCTAAGAGCTTCATGCCACCGAGCACTGTCATAAATGTGCCATAAGGCCTCACCACCAGGCTCCCACCCATGCTAGCTCAGCGCCAGCCAGTGCTGGGCTAGCACAGGGCAGTCACCAAGCTTCCATGGCTCGGTGGTCTCCCGGCGGTCTCCCGGCACGGTAGGCGGGGGCGGGAAGGAGGCATTTTGGGAGGGGGGAAGCTGGCGGGGGTGGAGAGAGGGCAGGGAGGATGCATGACGGGGAGGTGTGACATGGGGAGGGGGCGGGCCAGAGGCGTGCCAGGGGAGGAAGAAGGGAAGGCCAACGGAGCTCCACTCCGCAGGATTCAAGGCACACATGTAGGGCTCTGTGCCCTACATGAGTGCCTTTACCTTACCGCCAACCTTTTGGTTGGGGCAAAGTGAGTAGCCCCATTGCGGGGCTGCTTATCTTACCTGGGAGAAGGGGATGAAAGCAGTAGCCCGGGAGGCGCAGGATCCGGCGGCAGCCCTTCTCAGAGCCTGTGCGCCACATATTTGTAGTCACATATGTGTAGTCACATATGACTACAGTTCTAGAATGTTTTCCATCTGAAACATGCTCTTCATCAGGGGCATATTTTAAAACCAATAGGCTAAAAGTCTTTGAACCTACAATAACTAGTCTCTCAAATAATAAATTGAAATGCATCTACCTAAATATCCATGATAGCAAAAATGCAAATATGAAATATGTAAAATGTTATACAAATATTATTGCACCCTTTAGAAAACAAAATATTATAAATGTAAATTTTAAAGTGTCTCAGCACAAGGAAATATACACATTAATCAGACTCGTTTCATAACGTCTTTTATGGAAAAAAAAATAGCAACCAACCACAAAACTCATTCTTTATTAACACGTTATTAGCTTTTGATTCTCCTCACCTGAAAAAACATCCCCAAAAAACTGAAAGAACATTCCAAAGCACATACATTGTTTATCTCTATATAATGAGTAGTTATCCAAAGTAAGCATAACTTTGTTCAAGTCAAGCTAGCTTCAGGAAGAGCTTCTCATCAATGCTAGCAATTTTGGTGCAACTGGTAATTCTGGGGCTTGGATATGAATTCTGGGGTTTCATACTGTGGACCGCAATGAAGAGATATGCATTAGGGACCCCAAGTTCTTCTTTGGCTTGGATCAAAATATGGGATGGAGAAAACTTCACAGTTGACTGCCCTCCTATCCACCCCCCATACCACACTTTCAGTGATCAACCAGTCCTCAAATCTTCTTTAAACCAGAGCAGGTTCACCCAAAACTAATTAATGCATATTCAAGCACTCAAACATGCACACTAGAAATGAACATATTAAATAAATAAGAAATAACTTATTAAATAATATTAAATGAACAATTCAAGGTGCTGGTTTTGACCTTTAAAGCCCTTTGTACGCCTTTGTACGCCTACACCTTTGTACGCCTACTCCCGTACAATCCGGCTTGTCCTCTCAGGTCATCAGAGAAGGCCTTTTTACAAGTGCCGCCACTCAAGGAGGCTCGTGGGGCAGCGGCAAGAAATAGGGCCTTCTCAGTAGTGGCACCAACATTGTGGAACTCCCTTCGCCTTGACTTGAGAATGGCTCCCTCTCTTGAGTTTTTTTCGGCGAGGCCTGAAGACCCTGTTCTTTAAACAAGCTTTCTGATTCCATGGCCTTCTTAACTTTTTTATACATCTTTTAGTTTCTTTTTACAGGCTGGATTCCTCTACGACTTGCTGTTTTATGCTCTTTTTATTCTGACTTTATTCTGACTACTGTTTTTATGGCCTCTGTTAATGTGTTTTTAATATGTTTTTATCTTGTTAAATCATGCTTTTTAAAACTGTTTTTATATGTTGTGAGCCGCCCTGGGTCCCTTTTAGGGAGAAGGGCGGGATACAAATAAAGTTGTTTATTATTATTATTATTATTATTATTATTATTATTATTATTATTATTATTAAATATGCAAGAAAAAATCATGAATTTAGCATGTTAAATCTGCACATTATTCTATTCTATTTATATACCTCTAAACATTATTACTACGGGTGTTTTGTTTCCAGTGAGTAAGATAGGAAAGTCTTACTGAACACAATGGGCTTACTTCTGAGTAAAATAAATAACAATTTTCAAACACCTGTAATTCTTTCATGAAGAAGTCATGGTGTGGTCCCCCACCCAAAGTGCAAGAGAGAGCAACTGGCAGACTAGGGACATGAACCAGCAGTGGGTTTGGAATTGACAACCTGAGTACCACCAGAAAGGGATCTAGCCTAAGCATCACCAAACCAGCTTTGGTCAAGGAAGGGACTGCAAGATCAGCCACACCAGTAGCCCAAAATAGGTCAAGTGGTCCTCTCTGAGCTTTCAAATGTTTCAAGTCACCCTTGCTTGCTAACCTGAGTAAGTATGAAACTCTGTTTTTGTTCTGCTTTGCTGGTTATTAATTGACTATATCTCACTTAATCCTATGATGGGCAACCTGTAACTGGAACCAAATATGACAAAGACTTTGGTTTATAGAGGTGAGTATCCTGTGATTAAAATTCTAGAAGTAGGACTTTTTCATCTGCCTGTTAGTTTTGTTCCATAGGTCCTATTTCAGACCACCTATTTAAGAGACTGGCAACCATCTTTTCTGGATACAGACATCAGTACAACGTTTAAATCCGTCAAGATCAATTTGATAGCCTCCCAAAATTTTTCATGTAAGATTTATGGGAGTTGTGCTATTTTCAGCCTCAGGAGAACTGACCTCTCTCTTCAGGTCAACAGCCTGTTAGTTATGAAGCAGTTGCTGCTGCTCATTGGTATGAAAACATAAATCAGGCTAGTTCCATTCTGTTTTTACCAGTGTCATTTTCTGGAACTCACTTCACCTCCACCCCCACCTGTGTTTGAGCAAAGATAAGTGCCATGCAAATCTGGAAAATCATCACTAATTATCAGGCTTCAATAGAAGTAGAAGATAAGCCTATTGCTTCTGAGAACTTTTTATGTCTTTTAATTATAAATAATATGCAAATCTAATGTAATTTTTAGGTGGTAAAATTCACCAGTGGCTGAGCAAAGTGAGGTCTTACACTCATTGGCTTGGAATCTCTTATTCGTTTCTGACAACTAATGGCCCAGTCCTATCCCTCGCCCTGCAAAGAAATGCAGCAGTGCCAAAACAGCCTCCACTGAATCCTGTGGGGGAAAGAGACTGCTGGCAGGCACCCTGGGTAAGCCCCAGTACCCTGGGGAAGCCCCCAGCAATGTGGCTACTCAAGCTTGCACCAGCAAAATAATTGGTACAAATCTGAGTGGCCCCAGAGCAGGAAAGGGAGTAGGTTAGGGCAGAAGTCTCTCCCTTTAGGATGGATCCACCCCTCCCCTACCCTCCTCGATCTGTTATACCCCCACCCTGCCTCCATTCTGTCCTCCCCACCCACCCCCTGGCCTGCAGAGACCTTACCTTCTCTGGTGGGCGCAAGCATTTGAATGGCACCAGCAGGCCAGAGCTACTCAGCTCTGTGCTACCGCAGTATGCTTTACAATACATTTGTGACAGTATGTCTTGCCAGCGGAGGTTGGCATGTCTTGCCAGCAGAGGTTGGCACAGGATTGTGCCATAAATCTTGCAACCTTCATAATGTCTCTACAGGAAGGGTTATTCTAGATCAGCGATTTTCAACCTTTTTCATCTCGCGGCACACTGGCAAGGCAGTAAAATGGTCAAGGCACACCATCAGCTTTTTGACAGTTGACAAGGCACACTGTGCTGTCAATGGGGGCTCACATCACCTAATGGTCCTATTGATAAATGACCCTCTCCCAAATTCCCGCAGCACACCTGGGGACCATTCGCGGCACACCAGTGTGCCATGGCACAGTGGTTGAAAATGGCTGTTCTAGACCCATGATTCTCAAGCTCTATGCTAGGATAAAACTGTTGGTGTGCCATGAGAAACACATTAATTAAAGACTCCTGTGAAGTCAAAGCACAATTAGGAGGCACATGCCGACATCGATGCATACAAGAAACCTATTTATGTGACCAAGTGAGTACATCAAGAGTGGGGGGGGGGGGAGAGATCACTGAGGAAGGCCTCAACCTGGACTTCGAAATATTCATAAGCCTTCTGTACAGATCCTGTACATGCAGAATAAGAATCAGGTGAGTTCACATGTGGCTGGACCTCACCACAAATCCCAGCATGTTTTAAGATCAGGAAGGTCAGGGCACACTGCCCATAACCCTGAAATAACAAATCAGGAAAATACGCCACTCAGGGAACCTGCAGAATGAGGGTACATGACGTACCTCACTTGGATTCATCCCATCTCTGGACTCCACTTTCCCAATCAACACCAGGAATGTAAGAGCAGAGACTACAATAAGCCTCTGTCAAAGACCGGAAGGCACAACATTTATCCACCAGTACCAAGATATGGTGAAAACCTTAATTTCCCCTTATTTTGACCTATTTTTCACTTCTTTGAAACCTTTCAGTCACCACAGATACTTCTGTGATGCCTCACAGAAGGAGCTGTTGAAGCATTCAAAGACAATAGCCATATTTATCCTTTTGTTTTGTGTGTACCTTCTTTACCTGCCAAATGACCAGTAAACAAAGGACTGGCTGCCACCCTGCTTGCCTGACATGGGGGATGGGGGCAAAAAACCACTCCTAATTCCAGGAAGCATGGTGCAGCATTCTTACACGTGGGCTACAGAATTTTGACATCAAAGTCTGATTGCCTTTCACATGGAATGTGGTTCTCACAAGTCTCTTGCGCAGGCCTAGAGGTGTTGCAAAAGTGCTGTAGGAGGTAGAAGGCTGGCGCACAGAGGAGCTCTGGCCTCCACAGCACTGGTTTAAGGTAGGTTTGTGCCGTTGGTGGGCTGGTGTTGTGGAGGACTGGGGATGGCAGGGGTAGGGTGTTTCAGGAGCATTCCTGGGTGGTGAAAGATGGACAGCGAGCAGGCCAGTGAGTGGACTGGGCCTGGGAGGGGGGCAGGACCAGGCTCTGGCACTTAGGCTGGACTCTCCCCTCTCCTGGGCGGCCCAGCCTTCTGCTGGACTGCTTGGATATGTACCACCTCTTTAGGTGGTGCAGATCCAAGTAGCCCCATTCCGCTGGCTGCCTTGTTGCTCAGGATAAGGGGAATTAATTTCCCTTGCCCTGAGTTGTATCACACCAGCCCCAACGCTGCTCTGGATGCAGGTCAGCCAGCCTGCCTATTCCAGTGCAGGATGGGATTGCGCTGTAAGTTTGGGAACTGTATTTTCAGATTACCCACTTTAATTAACCGATTTTGGACTAGGCTCCAGGTAGCCTCAAAATAGGGAGCTTGTGTCAGGTAAGTGCATGAGGTATGGTCTCCTCTGGTGCTTTCAAGAAGACACCTCAAATAGACTTTTGTTCTCTGTTTTCTGAGTAGGCATGGAGAGAGAGTAATAAAATGCTTGTGTAGCCTCAAAAACCTCAATTCATTTCAATACTTGCATTTATTCAAATCACATTTTTAAGGTATGTTAAAAGCAAAGTCATGAGAATACATTTTATAGCGCCATTGATCTTAACCGGACTGAACAGCAGCCTTAAATCTTTTTTCCTGGTGTATGTACTATCAGACTATAAATATTTTATATACATACATTTCTCATTCCTTTGAATGCCTGTACAAAAAAATAACAACAAGGAGAGGGGGAAAAACACCAGAATAAAGCAGGAAATATAATGGAAACATAAAGCAGGAATAAAACCTTTTCGTGACATTGTATCAGAGAAGTTGTGTTTATGTTATTGATGTTTTCATTTTCCCTGATGTAAATTTCTTTGGAGAAATGATTTGCCCCAGTAAGTAGCATATTGGAAAGCAAACAGTTTCTAATGACTAATGGACTGACTGACAGTCTAGACATTGGCATACAGGTAGGAGTAATTTGCATAACCTGCAAGGAATTTGTTTTAAAACCTTTTCTTCTCTTCCCATAGCACTATAATCTGGGTTTACCCAATGAAATTTACAGTCAGTGCAGGACAAACAAAAGAAAATACTTCTTTCAGATTTACATTTCTGCCACAAGTTAAGGTAGATTTAAGGTAGCTTAAATTTCTGTTATGTGATTAGACAAACTCATGGAGAACAAATCTATTGACAGTGTTTAGTCCTAAATGGAATCCCATGTTCAAAGTCTGGATGCCACAGAATACCACTGATGGGGAGAACCTTTTTGCCCTGCTTGTGAGTCTCCACAGGCATCTGCTTGGTCACTGCTGAAACAGGATGCTAGACTAACTGCCCGGTTCTAGTATGCAACTCACTATGGTGGCAGTGGGGATCAGACAACCTGCAGGAAGTAAGTAAAAATATCTACTTTTTACAAACTCAATTTATTCAGCCCCTGGTAGGCTGCCTGATCACCTATGGATCTCCTTGGACATATGCCAGCCATTTTGCCGATATAAGTCCGAAGAGAGCCAAGGGCAGGGTAGACAGAAAAATAAGGGGGCTATGATCTGGAGCATGTGACTGCCACCAGATCTCCCCTGCTTCCCTCAACACACTAAGTGTTCCCAATACACCCACTCCCTGCAAACCAATTGTCCCTGCCACCAATTTACTGGCACCTGCAGAGCTTCCTAGAGCCACTGGGGTAAGAGGAGAAAGAGATGAAATAGTGCCTTGCTAGCTCACTTTACCACCTTGCTAGGTTAGCCTGGCCCTTCTCCTCCTCCTCCTTCATTGAGGAAGTAAATTATCTACATTGGTGGTTCCCTAACTTTTTAGCATTGGGACCCACTTCTTAAAATGACACTCTATTGGGACTCACCTACCTATATAAGACTTTAAAAAAAATTTCACTTTGCCAGCTTGCTCAAGCATCTGTTTCTATCATTTTTACTATGGTGGGGGGCACCTTCTAGTGACCTGGCATTTGCCTTCACAGTGGACGGAGGCAAGGTTGCCTACTCGTGAATTAACATGCATGTGTGACTCAGTTTTGGCTGAGTACATTTTTCTTGTCAGCTATGTCAGTTTCGCAACCCACCAAAAATCGGTTCACAATCCATTTGTGGGTCCTGTTTGGGAATCAATTATCTACATGAAGTTTAGAAGTGGCTTAAGGGGGGTATCAATCAGATATCTGGACCCCCAATCAAGCTTGCAAATTGGTTACAATATAAATGTACAGATTTTTAATGCTGAAGAATGTGTGCATGAGGCATGCATTATACTTTTCACAATATGAGTATATCAAATATCCAAGTAAGATATTTCCCATTATGCATCAGAAGGCCGCATGCCAGGCACATGCTGAAACTTCCTGATGGTGTTACGATTCCCACAGGTGACAGGCTGAATTATAAGCAGAAAGAGTTATTTTCAAGGCAATGCATTGCATGAGAAATCCCATCCATTTCTGTAGACTGAACAAAAATCCTCTGTGGTCTCAGGAATGCTAAAAGCATTTGTATGCTGAGCACCAATATCTGCTTAACAGACTCTGCTGGAGACTTATTGGGGACTGAGTAACACAGAGAGCAGAGTCTCAAGTGAGAAGATATTCACCATGTCCACTCCCCAGGTGAGGATATAAATGGGAAACCAACACAAGCAGGGGGCAAGGTCATCTGTAGTCAAGCAGGCAGATACAAGGACTGCTCACTCAATTGCCTTCAATATTTTACAGTGCTCAGCATTTTAAATCAGAATCCTACTCTTAATCCAAAAAACTGAGAGACAAACAAATATGTGGGCCTAGAGGTACATTTGCAGTAAACTCACTGCTTCTAGTGTTTAAGGTGACCAGATGCAATAGTTCTAATGAATTACTGTAGACGCTGTCTCTGGAACAAGACACTGCAAACGCCTTCAGTTCCAACATAAACTAGTGTCAAAGTTTGTTGGGCATATTTTGCCTCCTTGTTTTAGTAAAACACACTGTCGCCCTTTCACATCTATTGCTACAGTCAGAGAGGAAAAGGACAAGGAGAATGATTCATGCCCATGGTTTATATTAGCACAACATGATCTAATGTTATCCAAACCATGACTCCCAAATGACACAGGACCCTTTTAACCTCCCGCAGCAGCCCTTGAGCTCCTCCAATGACATCTTACCTTCAATCTGCTGCTCTTCACATCAGCAAAGGGAAACCATGCTGGGCTTAAGAAACATGGCTTGTTGCTTGCCCCAACCTTTCCTGCTTGTCCCATTTGGTGTCAATGGCAAGAAATGAAAGGAGAGCTTCATGGGGAGAAGATAGTACTGCACAACTCCTGCATCTCAGCCAAGGTTGCTCCCCGCCCTCCCGCCCCCATATATATATGGAGCACTGTGTAACAGCAGAATCTGGTGTCTGAAACAGATAACAGCACATCTGGATCTCATATTTTCTTCCAACAGTAAATGTCTAGCAAATATAGTTGCTAACCGTCACTTTGACAATAGAACGTGGAGGGATAGACAAAGTCTTTCCACCCGGGGCGCCTGAAAAGACTGCAGGTGGCTCCTTAAACGTTGCCATTTTCTAGAAGAGCCAGGAGGGTGCAATGACTCTGACTGTTTAAGACTCAGCGATTCTACCTGTGGCAGCTACAGTGACTGCAGGTGGCTCATTAAGTTCCTCTATTTTCTGAAAGAGCCAGAAGGTGTGGCCTCCCAGACTGTTTCAAAGACAGCCATTATACTAGAGGCTGCTAAAGACACTGCAGGTGGCTGCCTGCTTTGCACTGTCATAATTTTGTTCATAGGCAAATGTAACAGTATACTGGCAGAAAAGTGTGGTATGAATAATGTAAATAAAAATGAGCCCATATTCCTACTCCTCCAAAAGACCTGATGAGTGACAGGACCATTGCAACCTGGATAACTGTGTCAAATGCATCCCCATATTGGACAATTTGTGTCCATCCTTTTTGCATCCTGGACATTTGTGTCCTAACAGTAGGGGACCTCCCCAACCCCATGCCCTAGGCAAAGGTCCCCCCATGGAATGCCTCCATCCCCCCGGGATCAAATCCACCCCCCACTTATCTGGAGTGCACGGTTCCTCCCGTGACCCCAGGAAGCCTCCTAAAGGTTCTGTGATGCTTTAAACTGTGCTTCTGGCAAACCAGAAACACAGTTTCTGACCCCACCAGGAGCCTCAGAGATGCTTCCACATGGTCCTAAAGGTGTGCAAGGCTCCGCACCTGGGGCATTTGCCCCCTCAAGTGAATGGGAGGTCTGCCAGTATGTCCTGATATACAGGCATGCACTGCTTAACAACCTTCTGTTTAACAACAGAACAACCTTAACAACCTTCTGTTTGGCATATACAACGGTGATCAAAACACAACAAAGAGGCTCTTAATGAGGCAGTCAGGACTCCCATAGCCTGCAGCAGTGTCTGTTTACACAACAAAGAGGAAGTTCTTAATGCAAAGAAGAGAAATCTATCTCTAGTAACTGTGCAGCCGGCTAGTGTCTGGCAGGGAGTGTCTATTTACATAAAAAGGTACTCGATTGGGCTGAATATCCGCTTAACAGCCTAATAACAACCTAATAATAGGGATCAGAGAATGCATCCCAATCATTAAGTGATACACCCCTGTATTTACATTAGAAGTACTTTTTTTATTTTTTAAACACAAAAGTAGGGCCAGTGGTGTTGCTAGGTGGGGTGTGAGGGGTGGGACTGCACCAGGTGATGCACATGGGGGGGTGGCACTGCTATAGTCAAAGTTTTCAAAATATTGGTATTTTCAAATAATAACATCTTGTTATATATTGTTTGAGGTGTAATTTAATGAGGAATGCAATGAAAGAAACCATGTTGAAATATCTATGCTATCAAAGTTACAGGGGAAAAAGTTATAGCAGGTCAACAGTGCATCACCACGCCCACTTCCCAGAGCATTGCCCAACCACTGCATGGGAGGAGTTCCATCATGTGGGTGACATGCTGGCCTCCCACCCTAGGTGATGCAAACAGTAGAGACACTCCTGGATAGGGTTAGGGTTGGGATAAGAGGCTTAGGATATATAACATGGGGTTCGTTATCCAGTTACAGTTTGTTTGTTGCCCAGTTATAGTGGGATGCAAATGATCAGGATTTTAAAAAAAAAAGCCAGATGCAGATATCCAGGGACACAAATGACCAGGATGCATTTGACCAGGACACAGTTATTCAGGATGCAAATGCCCTAGTACCATCCTGATGATATCCCATTGCTACATATGCCCATCAGTCAGATGATTCCCACTTAGTGGTCTGAAGATCCCTGCTGCTTAGTCCAGGTATTTTTAAAGATGAGAAGTTATGGGCAATGTCTAGTGCAGTGATCCTCAAACCGTGACTCAGGACCCATTGGTGGGTTGTGACCTGATTTTTGGTGGGTTGCTAAAGGGTGATTGGAAGATAACAAATACATAATAATAACTAGATAACTAATTGCCTCAAGACCTGAGGCTATTCAGAAATCAGATACTGTAACAGCTAACTGCCCTGCAAGGAGCTGAGCTCCTGCAGTTTGCAAGCATGTTTAAATATAGGGAGATAAATGTTTGCGGGTCTTTCTTTCTGGCTATTATTACTTATAAATAAATAAAATATTATTTCTTTCGAGATCTCCTTTTTTTAAAGTCTAGTAAACCCAGGTGGGTCCTGACAGAGTATTGTTTTGAAAAGTGGGTCCTGGAGCTTAAAAGTTCAGAAACCACTGGTCTAGTGGCCTTTCATTAGCCAGGGAGGTGCAGGTTATCTTGTCCTTACCAAAGAATATGGAAAGCAAGACAGACAGAGACAAAAACCAAGTTAAGCATTGGTGTTTTATGAAAGTAAGTATGAAAAGATGAAGGACTAGAAGGGATGGAATGTGATGGAGGGCAAAGGTGGGAAACATGCCAAAAGATTTTGATAGAAAGGCTATAGAGATTATATATATCAATATTATCAAAAACAGCATTTGTAGATGAAAGAGCACAGATGCAGAAGTAAGATTTACTGAGATGATCCTTGAAAGTAGATTAATCACAACAGGCTTAAAGAAGATACTAGAAAGAGGGGCCGTAGATTTTCCATCACTTGCAGCCTTCAGATCAAGGCTAGTGTTTTTTTAAAAGATACAGTTCAGTTAGCACACAGTTAAATGGATTTAGGATAATATCTGAAGGTCATCAGTAGTGCCCAGTAGTCAAAAGAGAATATGTGCAATGGCTTCTTTTAACCTTTAAATTTAAACATCTCTAGCCCTAGTGCCAAGTATGTTGCAGGTGACCTGGTTAACTCATAACTTGACTGTCTTCATGGGCCTAAGATATAAAGAGCAGCTCTTTGCTCCATGAACAATAGCTGAACAATGTTGGCAACTATTTGATTGACTTCATAATTACGTGATTTGAAAAAGAAAATTATGTCCAACAACATAAAACGGAATCTAATCAATGTGAACGAGAAGCATTAGCAGAAGCAAAGCTAATATAATAAGAACCAGACTGGCTAAGAGGCTGTGATATGCTTATAAAACCACTAAAAAGAGCATTCATTTCCATTTGTTCAACTGAAGCAGCACATAACAGATTATGGGCGCAATCCTAACAATTGTTTAGGCTGGCGCAAGTCCCTTGAGTAAAGCACGTTTGTGCCACCTCGGGAGTCGGCTGGGCCGGGGATGAGCACTGGTCTGCAGAGGCTGCATCCAGCCTCCACACCGACTTGGGGAGGGAGGGTTGCAGCGGCTGAGCTTGGCCGACGCAGGAGTCTGGGGAGGGTGGGGAGGAGACGTTCCAGGGCAGGGGGAGGGCGGTCGGAGGGCGGTCCCAGGGGTTGGCAGGCAGGGAATGCAAGGTGCGGTTGGGACCCGGCTGCTTACATTTGGCGACTTACGTTTGGCTGCAGCCAAATCTAAGTCACACGCGTGGCGATTGCACCGAGCGACTGCCATCCCTCCAGTGGTCCTGTGTGCCTGGCAGGGCTGCAGCAACCCACTGGAAGTTGTGCGCAGCAACGTGCTAAACTGTTGCCCTCCTCTGCAGCCATCAGCACACAACAACCTGCTGCTGGCTCTGGGGCTGCTACTCCTGGGGCTGAACAGCCACTCACCCTCACAAGGAGCAGCAGCCCTTCTGACAGGAAGAGGACAATGCTGCCACCAAGGTGGAGGGGAAGCACCACCGCACCCATCACCCGCCTGGCCGCTGCGCCTGGTTCTGGCAGTAGCCGCCCTCCTTGCTGGTGCCCGCGTTCCTGCAGGCACGAGCAACCTGTCCCGCTTTGCCTTGCTCTGCCTTTGCTGGCCCTTCCGCTGCTCCAGGCTGCAGCTCTCCACAGCAACTTGTTGCCCCCCCAGCCTGCAGCCCAGTGCATCCGCTACACACAGCACCCCCTTAGCTAAGCCACTGCCAGCCAGCAAGGAACTGGACCGTCAGCACTGGTGATCCTGGCCCCTGTGCTGGCCAGGACTGCAGAATGTCACTCCTTCCCAATAAGGAGAACATTGCCACCCTCACTGTTGCTTCTGGGGGCCTTTTGAGGCCTCCAGAAGATCTTAAGACATCACTTCTGGTTTTGGCGGGGGGGGGGGTAGGAAAGGAGCAGGGGGCAAGGAATGTGGTGCCACCCTGCAAGCAAGGCACTCTGGAGAATTAGCCTTTTTGACCTCTCCTGGGTATGCCAGTGGCCATCAGTAAAAAAGAGCTTTTCAAGAATGATAGAAGGAGCAACTAATTACAGATTTAGCAGAACTTCTGGCCACAGGTTCTCCATACCAACAAATCCCACCACATAACTGAAATCAGGATATTCTGCAGGTGTTTCCAAAACGCAAAATGTCTGTTCTGCCATTGATGAGCTGAATATGCTGCAAGAACCGCAAAGCTGCTATTTCATACAGCACAGCAGTCCTAAGGGACAATATTAAGGACTTAAAGTCTCACGTTCATAATTTCTTCACATTGTGCAGTACTCCCTATGGCCTTGACTGGTCATTTGCATTCATTTACTAAACAAACCTTTCCATTTGCAACTGATGATTGAAAATGATGAAATGAAAATATTCCTAATGTGTTTTTCAAACAAAATTTTGCAGTGGCTCAACTCCAGATATGCTGGCCATGACAAACTGCATGCCTAGACATGTAGGCAACAAAATCAATATTTCTTCTAATGTCTCCATCAAAGATTTTGTTACACCCAATAAGGTTATATGTAACTCGTGACTCCAGGTTCATCAAAGAAGGATCTATAGTAAAAATCCAGCAAGGAGGTTGCCAATATACACACCCATATGTTTCTGCTTATATAAAAGTAAAAGCCGTTAGTGCTATGAGTGCTAATGGTTGATTGCCCTGCCCTGCCTTGTGCAGCCGGGCTGTGTGGCAAGCCCCCATTGGCCAGCAGCTTTGGGGGAGGCAGGAACTGTGTTCTGGTCTGAGTTCTAGCTGAACAAGCTCAGTCCAAGAGCTGCTGCAACCCCACCCTCCCTACCTCCCTTTCATGCAGTTTGAGACTAGCTGGTCGCTTTTACAGGGCTGAGTAGAAATTTTTTGCTGCTATCCTGATTGGCTTTTGATGGCAGTTTTTCACCTACCCCAGTTTGTAGGAGATGGTTTGTTATCCTCTGTTAATGTTCTATTCATCAGTTACTGGGATGTGAAGTGTGCGGGATCTGGGGTAGGTAGATACAGCTCAGTGTCCATCCATGACAGCAGAGTCAAGGGGTGAGCCAGTACCGCTCACGTGATGCCTAACCAGCTCAATGAGGCAGGCTGGAAAACCCTTTGACTGGACTTGCAAGGCTTGGCAAGGTTTGTCCTGTGGGCAGTCCAGCTGCCTTGACCTTCTGGGCCGATATTGACAGGATGTCCCAGGCCAACAGCAAGAGCCTTGAGTCAGATGGTTCACCCTAGAGACCACAGCAGAGGTAGATGGCCAGATCTGTTTACCCGCCATTAGGGACCCACCTGCTGGGAGGGGGAGTAGTTATATGCTTTCCCCCATTTGGCCCTACTGTAATGTAAAGTTTAATAAAAATGGCCCAGTTAAACCTAAGCAGTACAGTACATTTCTTTGGGAGGGGTGTGCATGGGTAAAGCCTTTTTGGCAAGTAAGGCATGTTCAGCTCTATCCAAGCTTGGCAATGAGGTTGTTGTGATAGAGAACTAGCCAATATTGCACCAGTGTGGGGCCCCCACGTGCTTCCAAAAACAGTTATTTACAATGTCTCCCTTGTTTAATCACCAAGACTTTGAATCATCTTAAAGCAGTCTACAGTACCACTGTTTCCCCTTCTTCATGGCCATTTACTGCTTGTTCCTAAGAGGTTTTCTCAAATCTTTCATGCATTCTTACAGTAGCAGAATTGACTACCAATCAATTACAGCACTGAAGCACTGTAACCGGAGTTAATGAAGTGCCCTCAATCAGCGAAGAACGTAATAATCTCAAAGCCACTTTCGTTCATTCACAGTGTAAGCCCTGATTCAAAAGTCTTCACATGGAGAAGAACAACAACAGGACCCACTTTTTAATGCCTCTCAACCAAGGTCAATCAACTATGGTACTCTAGGTACATGGAGGTTCTCAAAGTATGAAATGAGCTTCCTGAAAGAGGCATAGCAAGAAATATTTCTTGACACTAAGTTAATCTGGCATTTCTGTGCATGTTCACTGAGCAAGATCCAGGAATCCTAATTTGAATGTTATGTTCCATTTCCATGTTATGGAAAATCAGAAGTATTTTGAGAGCTCCATCCTGTTCCCTACCATGCTACTGGATGCAGCCACACCACAAAAGCACACATGGCATTCTATTGCAGAGGGGGGAGATGAAGGCAAACAGCAGTTAAGTAAAAAACATTTTTACTTACCTCCATGTAAACTCTCGGGTTGCCTATGGCCTCCTCAGACATACACCAACCATGTTGGTGGTATGTGTCTGAGGGGGGAAAATGGGTGAGGAAGTTTTGGAAAAGGGATAAGATTGACCCAATCCCTCCCAGTTGGATCACTAAGGTTTGAATGACCTGGTGCGGGAAGCCAGCATGTCATTCCCATGATGGACCTCCTCCTATGCAGTGGAGGCACCATTGCCCCACCCCACAGGTTTTTTGGCTATACTTTTTGATAGAATGGAGATATTTCAACATGGTTTATTTCATTGCATTCCTCGTGAAATTACACATCAAATGATATAAAACATGATGGTATCATTCAAAAATACCAAGATTTTAAAAATATTGACTAGTAGTGGTGTCACTGAGATCCATGTAGTTGGTGCAAATCCAAGTAGCCCCTGTAGGGCTCTGAGACCCAGGATTAGGGGGTTAGGATATAGCGTGCACTGTTGCCACTGATCCCACTCCCTCATAAGAACATAAGAACATAAGAACAGCCCCACTGGATCAGGCCATAGGCCCATCTAGTCCAGCTTCCTGTATCTCACACCGGCCCACCAAATGCCCCAGGGAGCACACCAGACAACAAGAGGACCTGCAAGGCCTCCTGGGAATTGTAGTTTAAGAACATAAGAACAGCCCCACTGGATCAGGCCATAGGCCCATCTAGTCCAGCTTCCTGTATCTCACAGCGGCCCACCAAATGCCCCAGGGAGCACACCAGACAACAAGAGGACCTGCAAGGCCTCCTGGGAATTGTAGTTTAAGAACATAAGAACAGCCCCACTGAATCAGGCCATAGGCCCATCTAGTCCAGCTTCCTGTATCTCACAGCGGCCCACCAAATGCCCCAGGGAGCACACCAGACAACAAGAAGACCTGCAAGGCCTCCTGGGAATTGTAGTTTAAGAACATAAGAACAGCCCCACTGGATCAGGCCATAGGCCCATCTAGTCCAGCTTCCTGTATCTCACAGCGGCCCACCAAATGCCCCAGGGAGCACACCAGACAACAAGAGGACCTGCAAGGCCTCCTGGGAATTGTAGTTTAAGAACATAAGAACAGCCCCACTGGATCAGGCCATAGGCCCATCTAGTCCAGCTTCCTGTATCTCACAGCGGCCCACCAAATGCCCCAGGGAGCACACCAGATAACAAGAAGACCTGCAAGGCCTCCTGGGAATTGTAGTTTAAGAACATAAGAACAGCCCCACTGGATCAGGCCATAGGCCCATCTAGTCCAGCTTCCTGTATCTCACAGCGGCCCACCAAATGCCCCAGGGAGCACACCAGACAACAAGAAGACCTGCAAGGCCTCCTGGGAATTGTAGTTTAAGAACATAAGAACAGCCCCACTGGATCAGGCCATAGGCCCATCTAGTCCAGCTTCCTGTATCTCACAGCGGCCCACCAAATGCCCCAAGAAGCACACCAGATAACAAGAGACCTCATCCTGGTGCCCTCCCTTGTCATCCTGGTGTCCTCCCTTGAGGGCACCTTGTGCCTCCTGGGCCCAATCCTCTCCCTGTTCCACCCTCATCTGCCCATAAAGTCCCTTCCCCACCCCAGAATGCACTCCTTTTCCTAGAATTGTCCCCTCCCCACCCCCCAAATGTCTTCCTCTCTCACCCCCTGCACTGCGGGGTGCAAACCTACCTGTGTCAGCTGGTGCAGATAAGTGATTTGGCACTAGCAGGCTAGCACACATCCTTGTGCCAGCAATGCCAACTCTCGAGTCAGCGCAAACGTGCTTTATGGCAAGTTTGTGGCACTCGTGAACCAGTGCAGCGGGCCTGCACAAGCACAATGTACCTTTAGGACTGTGAGAATGTCTGTTGTCTTGCCTCATAGACAAGGATTTGTGGTCCCCAAGTGTCCTTGCAAAAGACAAGCCCTCCTTCTGCACACACACATATCCAAATAATGCTGAGTGGTACATTATTAAACAATAATGAGAAAGCAATTCCAGAAATGAGAAGCAGTGGCATGGACAACAGTACAGCTTGGACCTGCATCCATTAACAAGAGTGCTGAAATCAATGTGTTTTCCTGCTGGAACACCTGTTTTGCTCTCTTTGCCCTTGTTTTATTTTCTATGCTGCTAACATACAAAAAGGTTACTCCTGAGGGTCACTAGCACTGTAGTTTCTTTGTTTGTGGACTTGTTAGGCTTGTTATTTAGAGATGCGATAGTTTGTATTTTAGTTGTGGGGGGGGGAGCAGAATGGTCCAAAAAGTAAATGTCAAAAAATACATACCAAGCAAATGTCAAATGCCAGCCAACAGATGTCAAAACACGATGACATTTTCCATTCAAGTATTTGTTACTGCATACACTCTTACTATTATATATCGAAAAGGCAAGTCACGGCATCTCAGCTGATCATGTTGAAACACCCAAAAGCCATTTGGCATGGACTGATCCATGAACTGGCAAGCATTCTCTTCCTGCATTCCAAGTACCTGCCAGAGGCAGCCTTTTGTGTAGAAGCCATCTGCTACCTGTGGGAAGCATGGGTTAGAAAGATAGCAGAGGATGGCGGGATTAACAGCTTCCGTACGACATGCTGATGTCTTGGGAACAATGAGATGTGAACACGATCGTGCCTTTTTCCAAAAAGGTGTTGCAGTCTCAGTGTGTGTTGGAGAAATTGCAAGTCTGGGACAATTTTAGTTGAATTGCAATACTGGGAAAGGGAATTTTAGTGTGGAGAACCAAGTTGATAAATATCCATTTCTGCTCTCATCCAACCCCCATGCCTGTGTGAAAGAGCTTTTGCTGATTTCAGTTAATTTCTGATAATAAGGAAACCATGCATTACACATCTTCCATGTAATGCATTCCAATTTGCTTATTGCTTAGGAAAGAATGACATGTCGCAATGGAACTACTTAAGGATGCTCCCATCAGCTGCCAACAACGCAGAATAGGAGCAAAGAAAATGCTCTCTCTGCAGCTCTCTCATGAGATTCCCAAGCCTCAAGTTCTTCACTCTGTGTTAGAGGTTCCTGTTCTTGTGCTCCTGGTAACTCTCTGTCCATGCCATGCATGAGAACCAGGGAAAAATGAAGAGGAAAAAGCAGAGGTGTCACTAGGGCTTGTGTCACCAGATGCAAAAGTTCATTGCATCACCTCTATGATGGGCCTCCTCCCATACCAGACCATACAGAATAAATTACAATGTCATACACACAGCCTAAATGCAGTGTCAGCACTAGGGTTGTTGTAACCCCCAATAACTTTATCTATTTATCTTTTAATATAGGTCACCCAACAAATCAGTAACCAACAAAAAACTAGTGGCAGGCTTGATGACACTCAAACAACTGAGGGCCCAATCCTATCCAGCTTTCCAGCACCAGTGCAACCACAATGCAGCTCTGAGGTAAGGGAACAAATGTTCCCATATCTTGAGAAGGCCTCTGTGACTGACTCGCCACCACAGGATGAAGTGCATGCCCCATTGGCATGGCTGCACCAGCACTGGAAAACTGGATAGGATCGGGTTCCAGTATTTGCTCTGATACAGGGAAAGCTGATTCATACCAACACTATATTGTTCACCAGCTATGTCATAACAAGACCTCAGTGGCTCTCAGAACGATCAGTTTCATTGGTCAGTTTTGACTTAAAGAAAGTGACTTTTTGTTACACAAGGCAGTTGTGTTTTCTTTTCTGGTTAATTGGCCATAACATTTGATAGAATACAGTTAATTCAATATGGTTTGTTTTATTTCATTCTGCATCACATTACATTTCCAGTTATGTATAACAAGATGATATTATTTATAAATACCAATTTTCCAAGAAGTTGCCAAAATTTTGGCCAATAGGTGTCATCCCCCCAATGGTAGTCACCTGATGAAGTCTACATCCCCTGTACCCCCTAGCGACACATCTGGGAAGAAGACTAGGGTGGACAGAACCCCCCTCTGTCCTCATCTGAGACAAGGGGTGGCAAGGGTAGCATGGGGTCTTCTCACCTTGTTCAACCCCAAAGGACTTGCCTGGTGTGTGGGCAATGACCTCCCCCAATACAATGACCTCATCCAACTAAACATTTTTAAGGAGAGTTGCCACTACCAAGATACATGATGAGCTTTATACAACCCAATCCTAACTTATGCTGAAACAGGGTGGGCCTGCTCTCTATCCAGCGCAAGTTTCAGGCAGCCGGGGCTCAAGACAGGGGCAAGGGGAAACTTGTCCTCTTACCCTGGGGAGAGCCACTGCAGTCCTAATAGGGCTACTTGGATCTGCGCCACCTCAGGAGGTGGCGTAAATCTGGGTTGCCCAGGACTGGAGTTAGGATCTGGCATAACTGCTGGATCCTGGCCCTGCCTCCTGCTCCCCGCCCACTCCTGGGAATGCCCGCAGCCTGCCTCCCCCTGCCCTCCTCCCATCCCAAAGTGCCTCTCTCCCGCCTCCTTCCCACCTTCCCCACACACCCCCGACCCCTGCGCTGGCTGAGATCAGCCAACACAAACTCACTGTCCCCAGAGCTTGCGTCAGCATGGAGAAGCCAGTGCACGTCCGTGTGCTGGTCTTTCTCTCCCGGAGTGGTGCAAAAGTGTTTGATGGAGCTTTTGCAACACTCCCAAGTCGGCACAAAGGAAGTGTGTCGGCCCAGGGTGCAGTTTGAATTGTGCCCATAGGCTGCTACTTTCCAGATGGCCGCAGAGACAGTCCTGACAATATCATATAACACCAACTCCCTATTTGTAAAATAGAAAAAATAACTATAATAATATCTACTGCACTGGCTTGTTAGATGGATGAATAAGACTATAGAACCTTTTTCATATTAAACTTATATCGAAATTAGTAGTATCTAAATAAAAGCAATATATAGTTGTTCAGCAAAACTAGCAGCAGTTTCTACCATAGTTTCCACTACTAACACACACATACTTCTATATGTCTTTTTACTTATCTTTATCTGGGTTTAATCTAAGACCATGTGATTTAGAGTACAGATGTTTTATTATTATATCAAAGTTTTTCCTAATATCTATCACAATATATCTCAGGCATTAAACAATGGAGCATGCACTGAAAATCGCCAAATCGTGATTATGAATCTCAAAACATTGACATAACTATATTGTTGCCCTGGCAGCCTTATCCCAAATCATAATTTTAAATAAAGACAAAGATATGTTATAAAATGCAAAGCATTCACATATTTTCCGGACTCTGAGGTCCATTTGCTTAGCTCTTATTTACTATAGAATCAAGTACCACAAGATATGTATTAATGAGCTACTGTATATTCAATATTCATATCGCTCAGTGTCAATAATCAAACAACACCAATTCCACCAATGTACATGCCTGTTTAAACCAGCTCCAATTCTTTCTGGGTGACTTTGTCTTATAACTTCTGTCAATGAATTGTGTTCTATAAGATAGTACTTTCTTCAGTCATCTTTTCATATGCTCTCCCTTTCCCAAGTTTTTTTTTCCTCTTCAATTAACACTAAACATTTTCTCTTTTCAACTAAGGGACCAATCCTATCCAACTTTCCAGCACCGCTGTAACCACAATGCAGCCCCGAGATAAGGGAACAAATGTTCCCATACCTTGAGGAGACCTCTGTGACTGCCTCCCCAACACAGGAAGCAATGCATACCCCATTGGCACAGCAGAACCAGCTCCAGAAAATTGGATAGTATTGGGTCCTCACATGTTAACATTCCTTGAAGCTCAGAGGATGAGAACATGAAGACTGACCTTCTACATTTTAAATGCTACTTTGTGCTCTGTATCACACAACTACTTTACTGTACTCCCTCAATAAAATTACCCCCAAAACTTTCATTTCAAATTATTCTGTGTAATAATTATGGTCTTCATTTAATTTGATAACTTTTAGTCTGCATACCTTTTGGTGAAATACCACTGAATAAACGAGGGAGGGGGAGAAATACCACTAGAAAGCTGACTTACAATATTTCAGACCATGTGTCAGACTTAATAGTTCATGGCAAGGTTTCGGACAGAAGCTCTCTAAAGTACTACTAATGCAATATGTTATGGAACTATAAAACAAAGAGCACACGAAAACATCGTTAATGAAACAACAAGTTAAATTCAACAGTGTTTTAAGTGCATTTGCTCTCCGCTAACTTCTTTTATACGTAATACATTTTCTCCAAACAAATAGAAACAAGAGGCTGAGATGGAATAAAATGCCATCATATCACAAAAATAACACAAACAAATTAAATATAAGTATTGTGTATATCAATACTTTAAAGCAAGGTTCTTTTTTTAATAATTGAGAGCCCAGTCCTGTGGTCGGCGGCACAGCTCTGTGCCACCAACCACAATTGCAAACGTGCCATAAGGCACGTTCATGGGGCTCACCGCTGGGTCTCCCGCCCCGTGCAGCACCACCTGGTGCTGGGCTAGTGTGGGTAGTCGCCCAGGTTCCATGGCTCAGTGGTCTCCCGGACTGCAGAGCAGCGGAATGGGAGGTGGGGGCATGTGTGGGGGCGTGGATGGGGGCATGGAGAAGGTGTTCCGGGGAAGGGAGGAGGCGTGCCGAGGGGCGGGTGGGAGGCGTATCAGGGGGTAGGTGGGAGGAGGATCCGCGGAGCCGAGCTCCGCAGGATCCAGGGCGCTCATGGAGGGCTGCGTGCCCTACACGAGCACTTTTTCCATTGTGGGGCTGCTTACCTTACTCGGGGGAAGTGGACAAATGTCCCCTTCTCCCGAGGAGCCTCCCGCGGTAGCGTGGAAGGCACAGGATTCGGCGGCAGCCTTTTTCAGTCCTGCCAAGCCTGGGCGCTCTGGGCAGCTCAGGATTGGGCTGTGAGTTAGAGATATCCACTTAGGTTGATACCTGATTATGGGCACAATCCTAATCAACTTTCCAGCACTGGCATCTTTGTGCCAGTGGGGCCTGTGCTGCATCCTGCAGTTGGGGGGCAGTCTTGGAGGCCCCCTCAAGGTAAAGCAATGTTTGTTCCCTTACCTCAGAGTTGCATTGCCCTTATGTCAGTCCTGGAAAGTGGGTTAGGATTGCGGCCTAAGATAAACATTTTTATGTAATGGTAGTTACAGTCATGTTGAAAAATAGATTCATTACTGGCCTCATTAGGATTAAAGTGGAGGTTCCCAAACTCTGCAGGAGAGTTGAGACCCCTGTAAGTATTTGCGGGGGGGGGGGGGACGGGACACGACAGCGACTACATTCCTGGGATTGTGCCAGTACTAAAAAAAAAAGTTTTTTCCCACTTACCCAGGGGTCGTGCCATCCCTCTGGAGAGTGCTGGGGGGGGCCTGCGGCCCACTCTGTGGGCCCCACCTACACCTCAGAACGGTTCCCTGACAATATCACAATCACTTCCTTTTTGCAACCTAAATTGGAGCACCAGTGAAGGATGCAAGTACAGTGAAGGATGGGCTCTACACTAAAGAATGTATACCTTTGAAACAGAACTGAGTCTTGATTTAGAAACAATATTGATCACAAGTATTAGAAAACTCCTGACGTACCTACTGAGTCCCTATTGTCCCTTTAAAAATGGCATGAATTGTTGGAAGTTGTGATTATGGTGAAATCCAATCTACTGTATTATTTTCCAAGAAGAAAAATATGGAACCATTACTTTGCTTTGAATTGATATTCTTCCATAATTTACAGGGTTTGGAAGTCTTGCACCAATTTCCCAGCAGACACTAATTTATCATATTAAGGAACTTGGAAAAGGAACAAAACAGGCCAAAATAAAAGACTTTTATTGTTGACATAGATATACAAATTCAAGTGACTTATCAATACTAAAAGCCTTATCCACAATGAACCAGAAAAAAAAATGTTTGGAAAACACAGGGACAGTCTGAACATTCTCCAGAAAGGAGAACTCCTGTTTCCTCTCTCCACCCTTCAAGGTTTTGCCTGAATGAGGAGACACATACATGTATTTTCTCCCCCAAGGGGAAAAAAAAATGTGTCTCCCACATTCACCTGTGAATTTTCTTTATGTGCAGGAAGACAAAGTATGCCTCATGAATGCCTCTTATTTTCAAGAGATAATTTTAAAAATGCAACAAAGCAACATGCATTTTGTCTTTCCTCAATTTATGTTGTCAGAAGGCCAAAGTTTGAAGACCTGTGAATCAAACGCATCATCCACAAAAAGCACTCAAAAAGGGATGCCATGCAACATGATCAAAACCAATTTGAAAAAAGCAGTAGCTGGACCTACAGAGAAGCAGTAGGTAGGTACATTTCAAGGCCAAGGAGGGCCTCTGTTCATTTCTCTATTTTCTCGTGGCACAAAAGCACATTAATGATGAACAGTTCCATTGACTTTGCATCACCCCAGGTTATATTCCTATGTATTCCAAAAATAAAGTAGTGACCCCCTTGACTGAGAGATGATAGCATTGCCCTATGTATCATGCCAAGAAATCCCACTGCTTATAATAATATTTTCCAGGTAGGCTATTGCTAGTTTTGGCTTGCTCTATGGAGACAGCTCCAAAAAACGTGTAATCAGTCTTCCTTTGACCCAGGAGGTAATGTGTGTCTAGACCTTCTGTACTACATTGAATCACTCAGAAAAAAAGAGCTGCTCAGGAACAAACCACTAATATCATCACAATGGGAGATTTTCCTCTGTCATCTTTTATATAATCTTAACTAGCATTAGGTACATTTTTTGTTTGTCCTTTGCAGTGCAACAGGAAAAAAACTTTAGAACACTGGATAAGCTGGTTCTCTCAGAACTAAAGCAATTCTGCTCTAGGGGGGAGAAAAGCATGCATTTCTGCCTTTTGGGTACCATTTATCTAATGTCCATTTCATGTGCCTTTGAAACATCGCACCTCTCCTGTTATAGTTATTTGTAGAAACACGATCACTTATTTATAAGAAAATAAGAGGTTAACATATTGCAATACATCATTTTGCAGAGGATTTTCAGAGTGATTTTCAGCATCTAAATATCTTGGCATTTCATCTCCTGCAACTCATGACTTTTCTATCTGTGCACAGATATTTGAGCGCATATATATTTGTGCATTTCAGCCCAAAATGTACTGCTTTGAGATTGCACATGTCACTGCTGTAGAATGGCTATCTTCATCCTTGGGAGAAACTACCAACCAATGACCACACTCTGCACAGGGCCATACAGAAAGTAATGGGTAATCTCTCTACTCAGATTCTACTTAGAAATGTAGAATCTACACAGATTCATTTAGAAATGATCCAAGTTCTTCTCCCCTAATCCAGGAAGCACTTAGATCATTCTTTAAACATTGAATAGTCTCTGAGAAGGTTCCAAGACCCAAAGGCCTCACACTCTTTGTCCTGGTGTGATAATGAGGGCAATGAAAGATTGGAGGAAAAATTCCCATTGCTGCTGCTTTCCTAGTCGTGTAGGTTGTGGAGTGTAATGGGGTGAGGGAGAAAGACAAAATGACTTCCTGCCTTCTGATACACCACCATTGCTGCTCCCACTTTTGCCACTAGACTAGCAGGTAAAGAACTG
Source organism: Tiliqua scincoides (assembly GCF_035046505.1). Lineage (NCBI taxonomy): Eukaryota > Metazoa > Chordata > Lepidosauria > Squamata > Scincidae > Tiliqua > Tiliqua scincoides. Next base: position 15,722,173 of record NC_089826.1, on the reverse strand, counting down.
TGGGAAACTTGATCTGGTGAACTGGTTGGAAGCGGGTAAGAAATGCTAATGACTCTCAGAGTTCAGGCCTAGAGAAGAATTTTCAGAACTTTAAAAACTGATTTAATGAGGTGGGCTTTTCTGATCCCTAAAGTTCTTTCCTAAGTTCAACCTTGAAGAATTTCATTGGCATCTCCAGCAGAAACATCCTGACAAGTGTTGGGACATTATCAAAACTCAGTTTGCTTCCCTCGAAATTCCTTGCATGTTTCACCCAAGCTGGAACCTTCCAATTCACTTCAACATTTTCATTTTAGATGACCCTTAGTGCCAATCAGTAAACTGGATTCTCTAGCCAAATCAGTCTTATATTTTTGTTAACCACTATTCCAGTCAAATGGCTTCATCAGTTTCGTTTTTTAAAAACACATTCCTCTCTAAGAAATAGCAAATGTTTTGAAATATACAAGAATCAGAGACTATAGTCTTACCTTACGGATGCCTCTGCTAAGTTCTTCTCCGTAGTTAGTCCCCAAGATTTCGAAGAGGACATTAGGATTTCCACCATTTTCTGCAAACTCCAGGTCTCCTGTCAGACCATTCACTAAACCCTGAGTACAAAAAAGGAGAAGAATCAGAAGGAGCCATACATTCATGAAAACAAATTATAGATTAAAAGTAATTGCTTGAAAAATGCAAAGTTTAGTGAACCAGTTCACATTGGATTGGCATTCCTCTTGCTTTATGACATTAGTTTCATTAGTGGCTGAACACCAGTTCACAAAAACAAACAGACCTGTGGCAACATGATATCCCAACTTCTCAGAGACTGCTTTAGATGGAAAACCATTCTTTTGAGGCTAATATCTGCCAGACCCCATGGAACTTGAAAAGTTGCCAAGGAAAAGGGTTTAGCACGATGGTTATGGTGTGACAAAATCAGTGAATGGACTGTTACTTGTGAACAATTTGCCACATGAAGCATCTTTCCATACAGCTTGCATTTCAAATGGCTATCACGTGTTACTTCCATGTAAATCCAAGCTTGGGTTCTGGGAAAATACCAACTTTAAAGTTACAACATAATTTTCCTATTAATAAGAGTTACACTTGAATCGTAATTCATTTGTAAATTCCACATGCACTGCCCCAAACTCTTTGGAGCAGTGGCATCACTAGGATTGGTGTCATCCAGTGTGGCAGCTCATGGTGTCATCCCTATGGACTGCGTCTGCCGCCAGAGCTCTGGGTATGCCTAATCTGCCTGACTGGCCTCTTGTCAGGTAGATTTGGCCTTGTGAGGAGTGAAAAACAAAGGCTGGGCCAATGAGGAGGCCTGATCTATAAGGCGGGTAGATCTGGGCACCACCTTAGGAAGGCTGGGAGACCTGGTCTCCGAAGCTTCACCCCCCTCCATACCCCGTACCCCTCTAGTGATGCCACTGAATGTAAATGTAAATGTGGACCACACCAGGTAACATCATTGGAGGGGGGTAAATGTAAAATAACCACTCCTGCACATATGCAGAACATTCAAATGTCATGGCACAGGTTAGTCTCTAGGGCAGTGGTTCCCAAATGTTTTAGCACTGGAACACACTTTTTTTAATGCTCTATCAGGACCCACCTAAATTTATCAGACATTTAAAAAAAGAGACCTAGAAAGAAATATTTTATTTATTTACAAGTAATAAGAACCAGGAAAACATCCTCAGACATTTATCTCCCTATATTTACACATGCTTGCAAACTGCAGGAGCTGAGTTCTTCGCAGCATAATTAGCAACTACAGTATCTGATTTTTCAATAGCCTCAGGGTTTGAGGCAACTGTTCTTTCCATCACCCTCTGGCAATCCACCAAAAATCAGGTCGTGACCCACCAGTGGGTCCCGAACCACAGTTTGGGAACCACCGCAGGGCACTTTTTCCTGCTATGCTAGCTTTCCACAGTTATACAGGCACTCAAACATGCAATCCTGCATTTGCATTATGAAGTGGAATAGATCACAGAGAATTGTAACAGTTGCTTTTAAATCAGGTCTCATCTGTCAAATTTTTTAATGCATTCACCTCAGTAAAGAAAGGGATGAAACCATACAACCTTCAGATAAGACACTGAGCTAGATTAAATCAGCTTGCCTCCCAGAGCAGTTTTTCTTCTAAAATAATTCCTCATCTTTTTAGAAGTAGAGGTGCTTAGGATAGTGACTGCATACACAAAATGATTGTGTTGTGTATTTATTCTCTATCAGTGTCTGCAGTATCAAATTTACCACATACACAGCCCCAAACACAATTCTTCTAACCCATAGCCTAATGCGGCGAGCTGAAAAATCCAGTTTTGCCTTTTCTGCTTCATAAATCATCACTATCCATTACTGACAATAAAGAATCTGAAATCAGAATTTAGCCGTCAGATCAGTAGATGATGCATGAGCCAAGAGCAAAAACAGCCTCCACTGTTCCCTTTTCTTCAAGGCACATAAAAACTTGGTTCTTGTCAGTAACCTAAACAAATATTACTGGGAAGATGTGGGGAGCGGGGGCTCTATGCAATAATGTGGTATCATTTTTCTTTAGCTTGTATTGTTGCTATCAGCCTTACTTTCATAATTTACATAGATACAAATGGAAATTGATATTTTCTAGCACTGCCATTATTTCATATTACTGCCTCATTTGCTATATTCTTGAACTGTCTTTACTGAATAATGGGAAAATTGTCAGTGCCTTGAGAAATGGAAATAGGCCTTTTTTCCCCACAAAAGCAAGAAATATCTAGGTGGATTCTGATTTTTTTTTTTTTAAATGCTGAAGCTGCTTTAATACATTATGGTTTCTGCTAATTTGTGTGACAGCCATAACTTTTACTAATTTTGATTTTCTTACATTGAATTTAAAGGGAATGCAGTTTTGTGCTGACTCCTTTTAGAAGGTTATATTTCACTCAGGGAAGCTTGGAGGATAGACTCACCCAATGGTGATTTACAAAATTCATGTTACCAGTACTCATATACACAGAGAACCAGTCCACAAATCTTTTACAGTTAATGGAGGAGAATGTCATACATATGACTGAATGTATAGTCATACATAGTCAAAATGTATAGGCTACTATTTGGGAAAAATTTTTTTTTATCTTTTTCCAAAAAATAAAACACATTGACTGGAAAAATTAACCCAGTAGCCTGGGTAATCTGGTAGATCCTAAGCAAATTTTGAGGTGGGCATATGATATCTAATGCATATACCATATAGGTAGGGAATATGCTTGCAACTGGACTTGGGTATACCCAGCAGTGTGAGTATCAGTTAGGGCCCATTAGGTTTTGGCTCACTGAAGCATGAAGGGCCAGCTTGGAGTATCCTGGGACAGGAGAATTTTCGTTTGGATACACGACAGATACAGTTTTGAATCATTAGGGTTAAACACACACAGTGGCATGAAGCTTCAGCAGAGTGGCCTGTATAGCAGTGCATGAAAGGAATCTGAACCTTTTTTCTTCACAGTCTTTCTCAAAATATCCTCTAATTTTATGAGAGCCAGTATGTTATATGCTTAGAATATTTATCTTGGACTGGGCAATTTAGTTTTGTATACCCGGTTGGGCAATCTTAGTGATTTTAGACTAGTCTTTCTCAACCTAATCTACCTCATAGGGGCATTATAAGGACAGTCTGGTATGTCCATTCAAAGACACCACACTGAGCTACTTAGAGGATGGATGGGATATCGATGTGAGAAGTGAATGAGCATGTGTCTCTCATAAGCTGGAATGGTAAGAAGAAGAAGAAGAGATGAACCATTAGAAAGGGAGGGTTGGGGACCACCAATGAATGTTTGTTCAGAGTCCATAGTAAGCTCGACCAAGTCCTGGGGTTCTTTAGCTTTTGGAAGGTGACCTGAAATATACTGTTCTAGTAAAAAGGGTTGTTGATGCAAGAAGGCAACTCTGGTCCTTTTCCAACATGTTCTCTTCTGTCATTGCAGCTAATGAGTTTCTACATGAGAACAAAGTGCTTATTTCTGGCCATCAACTCCTTAATGATATCACTTCCTGCTTAATGATGTCATTTCCAGACCTCAGCAAATGCCATGAGTGCTATTGGCCCCTCTATAAGAAACAGGTTTGACACCCCTATCCTATGGGGTCTGAGACTTCTGACAGCACAGGAAGAAGACGTTGTGACTCCCATGTCATGCCAGAAGAGTCTTCGAGAGGGCTGTGTCACAGCACGGAATGGCACAATGTGCAGCTTCTTTCCTCACAGAGGTGAAGGGATGAGAATTAAGGGATGATTTGTTCCCTTCAATGTAAGAGAAGCCAGTATAAGAGGAGCCTTCTCCACACTAGTTTTTGCAACATTAGAATCAGCCATGTGTGGATCCTTTGAATGTGCCAAGAAGGATAGACATACAAACCCTATTTGTAACTGGGAAACCCAAACCCAGCAACCTACATACATTTTACCTAAACTCACAGGACACATACTGTGTTATACACTCTGTAGCTGACAGAACAATTATTAACAGGCATAATTATTATGGAAGAGATGCTAGAACAATGCAATCATTAGGAGTATCTTACTAAGGGCCCAATCCTATACTGACCAAGCACGGGCACTGAGTCCTAGCACCAGCGCTGGGTGCTGTAAATGTGCCATAAAGCATGTTTATGGCAGCCGGAGAGTAGGGAGCGCTGGCCCTGGGCCCAAGGAAGGAAGGAGGCACCACTCAAGGAAGAGGAGGCACCACTGCTGGGGGTAAGTGAGACTGCCAAGCGGTGGTGCAGCCTCTGGGAGGTGCGAGGAGGGTGGAATGAGGGTAGGTGGGGGGAGGAACTGGAGCAGGAGGGAGGTGGGACTGGCTGAGCCCTGCTCCGCCAGATCCTGAACTCCGTGTCAGGCCGGAAGGTTCGAAACAGAGGCTCTCACACCTGCACTGGCAAAGCCAGCACAGGCTCAAGGAGACCCATTGCTGGGGCCAGGGCTTTCATCAGGGGAAGGGGACAAAAGTCCCTTTCTTCAAGGAGTCTCCTGGCAGCTTCCTGGTGTCTGCTGGATACCGCTTTGGCACCGCTGCTCTAGTGGGTGCTGGGAAGCATAGAACTGGGCTGTAACTGGGCTGTATTTAGTCCACAACACATCCAAGGAAGTAGCAAATTCCTATTTTTTTTTAATGGGTTGGGATTAGACCTGTTGCCTAAGATAGTCAACCATGTGGGAAACCGAAGCTTCCCATCACCAGGCAGAAGTGTTGATATGAAAAACTGATGACGTCCTTATAGGCAAATGAAGAACTGCATTTTGAACAGCCTGGCATTGGAAGAGAAGGAGGCAAAAACAAAAAAACAAAAACGTTGCAACCAAGAGTCACAAGCTGGAGTCACACATTATGTGTCGTGCTTTGCAGAGGGGCAAAAAGGTCATGCCTTCACTGAAGACTCTTTATCTGTCAAATCCTGAGGGAGAATTAGCCACAGCTCTATTAACAATTCTACCTTAAACCTCCCAAAAGTCCAATTGCTACTGTTTGTACGGCATAGACCCTGTGCGTCTGCACAAGCTAAAAATTGGAGGAGAAGCATTAAAAACCAAAAGCCCAGAGGTAATAGTCTGAAACCAGAAAAGAGATTAGAAATTGATTACTCCCACTAAGGAGCCCCAACAAAAGCTCAGGCCTGAATCTAGCCAGCAAACATCCACATCTCAATTGCTGCCACCTGGATTTTCATGCACCTGGCATTCTAAACTTGAGGGCCAATCTTATCCATCAAGCACAATTTGACTACAACCTACTTCAGAAGCAAAATCCCTGCAGAAAGAAATTATTTTGGGTAGGGACAGGACAGTGGGTGGGATATTGAATGCATTTCACAAACACACACACACACAAATAGGACCCCTGTTCCCAGCATCCTGCTAATCTTTTTCGTAATTTTATCTTTAGGGCAGCCATGTGGATTATGTTATCCTTATAAAAATCAATGTATTCCTCATTCTCATTTAATTCTGCATCACCTTTTGGGCACAGGAAAAACACATATAGTGTGGCTGTCATTTGGTTTCCATGGGAGGAATTCTAGCATATAAAATTAAAAGAAGACTGAAAGTCTGTCTGCTTTCAGTGCCTGCCAAGCCCAACTGGGTGTGTCAATTTGGGGTAGAATGGTCAGATTCCATGAAGGAAAGGTAGAAAAGCTCGCAATATTTGTGCAGCAGGAATAGATTCACCCACCAAAGCATACTGCGAAAGAAGAAGCTATATCTGATATATTTCTCCTTGTTGTGAGCAGGTGAACTTTGCCTCTCTGAAAACTCAGACTGGGAAACATTGTTAGTAAAGGCACGGACAAATTTTCTTTTTTAAAAAAGGGGGAAAGGCAGTGGCATCACTAGGGAGATGTGGGCCACACCAGGTGACATGCATGGGGAGTGTGACACTAGTACTGGCCAAAAAATTTTAAAATCTTGATATTTTCAAATAATACCACCATGTTACATATCACTCGATGTGTGATTTCAAACAAACCATGTATAAATATCACTATGCTATGAAAAGTTATAGCCAATAAACCAGCAGGAGTAGGACAATGGTGCATCACCACGCCCACTGCCGGGGGCATTGCCCACCCACTGCATGGGAGTTGGTCCATCATGGGGATGACATGTTGGCTTCCCCTACCAGGTGACACAAACCCTAGTGACGCCACTGAAAAAGGGGAAACAAGGCAGATAGCAAATTAGTTTCAAGGTAACTGCACTTGCTACTCAGGCAACTGCTGCATGCCTTCACCAAAACATGTGTTCTAGAGAAAGAACTCATGATGTACAAGCGTACCCCGGTATCTGCAGATTCTAAATCTGTGTTTTCAGTTACATGTGTCCTCAACAGTGGGGTGCCCAAGCCCCTTTCAACCCTTCCAGACCTTTTAGGGGTGAACAACCTGGTATAACAGCTTGCAATAGTATATTCCCATTAATTTGCACACACTTCTGTAAAGCAATGCTTATCTTGTTAACCACCGAGTACATCTTCTGAAGTCTTTTTAGTATTATTTTAGAAGGGCCCCGGTTTCAGGGTTGCCCACCTGGAGGTGAGCACATAGCTTGATATAATTCCTTGCTAATTGATAGAGGCTTCCTGCCAAGTTCTGTTTATACCCATTTTAACAGGGTGAGTCTTCTCCTTGCCCTTGCTTATCTCATCCTGAAAAGCACTGGGCAATGCTCCAAGCTGAACACCTGCAATTGAGGGACAGGGTTTGTTTGAACCTCTGCTTCCTATGATTTACCCCTGTTGTGCCTTTCCTACTAATCAATGGGGGAGTATAAACACATTAATAGCTATAATTAGGCATAGTGGCATAGAACAGAAAGGCCCAAACCTGTTATCAGTGAGCCTCAGTGTCAATGGAAGCTGCAGAAGGTGCTCTATGCTGGGTCTCAGAGTTCACTTGCTGGTGCTTACACCAGTAGAAGGTGTGTAAGGCTATCGGTATTATCCTGTCTGCCTAAAGACTGCTTGCATTTTAGCTTAAGCAATAAATCCTGTTCCTCTTTACTCCACCGGTGTGTTCACTGCCTCCATAACCAAACTGAACCATTTCCCTTCAGCAATGCACCCTTTTTTAGATTGTGAGCCCTTTTGGGACAGGGAGCCATTAGATATTTGATTTTCTCTGTAAACTGCCTTGTGAACTTTTTGTTGAAAATTGGTATATAAATACTGCTGTTGTTGTTGTTGCACCCTCCTCCTCACCTGTCCAGTCACTTATTGAACTGGAAACCAGATGGGCAAGGAGAGGCGGAGCAGAGTGCAGTGCAGAAATCTGGAGCCTGCCGTGTCTCCTTCCGCTTGCTCCTACTGGCCCTACAGAAACAAACAGAATGGGCAGAGCAGGCTGTGGGCACTTCTTGCATGTTCTGCCCATTCTGTTTGCCTGTCAGGGCTGGATAGAAAGCAAACAGGAGGGGTGAAGACAGGTGGAGAACCTGGAGGAAAGAGGAGGGAGGCATGACGTGTCTCTGCCTCCTTCCTGCTTGTCTGGCTTGCTTGCTGGGTGGGCAAGAAGGAGGAGTGATCATGCTGTGGTCAGACATGAAAGCAAACCATCAGAAGAGGATCTCCTGCTAGTTCTCCCTGCAGTTCCACTGCCATGATTGGTCACAGTGCTTGTAGCACTGAAGGAACAATGGGTCACCACTGTCCCTATCCTCTTCTTGCTCACTCTCAGGGAAGATTGGCAAGGCTGGATGAATGAAGGACTGAGAGAGGAGGCATCTCTAAGAACATAAGAAGAGCCCTGCTGGATCAGGTCAAAGTAGGGTTACCAGATACAAGGGGGACAGAGTGCCTTTATCATTAACCAGGGGTGCCCAAACCCTGGCCCGGGGGCCACTTGCGGCCCTCAGGGACTCATAATCTGGCCCGCGGGGAGCCCCCAGTCTCCAATGAGCATCTGGCCCTCTGGAAACTTGCTGGAACCCATTCTGGCCTGTGGGACAAGGGTTCCCTCCCCTGATTGTTGTTTCACATCTGTGATGCAGCAGTGGCCTTAAAGGAAAGGCTAGCCTTGCTTTGTGCAAGGCCTTTTACAGGCCTTGAGCTACTGCAAGACCTTCATTCATTCATATAAGTTCCATCTCTAATATATTCATTTATGCAAATTTATTCAAATTTGAAATGTAAATTAATTCGGCCCCCGACACAGTGTCAGAGAGATGATGTGGCCCTTCTGCCAAAAAGTTTGGACACCCCTGTCATTAACCATTGTATAGAAGAGGGAATTTTGGCAGGTGCAGCTTTTTAAACCCTTCCATATTGAGCTGCACCTGCCAAAATTCCCTCTTTTTATACAATGGTTAAAGGTATAGGCACTCTGTCCCCATTTTAACCTGGGTCACAGGCCCATCTAGTCCAGCTTCCAGCATTTCACAGCAGCTCACCAAATGCCTTAGGGATCACCCAAGACAAGACGCCTGAATCATGCTGCCACTCGCTTGCATCTAGCATTCCAAGACAGCCTACTTCTAGATTTTCAACCTTTTTCATCTCGTGGTACACCAGCAAGGCTCCAGAATTGTCAAGGCACACCATCAGTTTTTTAAGGATATATTTTATTATTTTAAAAAAGAGTACTAAGATTGTATTTAAACTTGAATAGCTAAAGTTTTAATGAATAACTTTTGATTAAATAAACTTTTAATCAAAACTGTAAAGTTCAATAACTAAACTGTTATTTAAAACATAAATAAATCAGTGAGAAATTGGTGCTTGGTGATGTTTCATGATGTCCCTTGTCCGAGGACAGATGGTTTACAAGCATACCCTCAAGTCCTCCTCCAGTGTTTGAAGCCTTGACCTATTCTTGCTCTTCATTGTGTTCATAGCAGAGAAACCAGCCTCACCCAGATAAGATGTTGAGAAAGGAAGAAGTGCTTTAACTGCCATCTTTGTGATCATGGGGTATTCCTCTCATTCCTCATAACCAGAATGAGGCCATATCTGTTGACAAGTGTTTCAGTTTCAGTCCTTTATCATTTCTGATTTCTGTCAGCTCATTTTCTTCTGCAACAGGTAACTCAGTTGACTCATATGCACTTAGCACAAATGGATTGCTCACCCAGTCCAAGGACAATACATTAAGTGTCAGGAAATATTTTTCAGTGTTAGTCGCCAGCAGTGACAAACTTTGTAGAATTAAATCCACAAGATTTTTGTCCAGTTTGCAACTTTTTGTCAGTTCAAACATTTCAACTTTGTTCTCTTTTTTTATTCTGACTGCCCACGGCATTAGCTTTTCCTTAAAGGAGATAATTTTGTCACTGCAAGTCAGAATATTTTCATTCTTTCCCTGCATACTCTTGTTAAGAGTGTTCAGAGCTGTCTGTGACAGATCAGGAGAGAGATCTTGGGGGGGGGGTGTGGACAGGTCGATGAAAGTGTCAACTCAATGTGCGGCAGCAGTGAAGAAGGCCAATTCTATGCTTGGGATCATTAGAAAATGTATTGAGAACAAGACGGCTAATATTATAATGCCATTGTACAAATCGATGGTAAGGCCACACCTGGAGTATTGTGTCCAGTTCTGGTCGCTGCATCTCAAAAAAGACATAGTGGAAATGGAAAAGGTGCAAAAGAGAGCGACTACGATGATTACGGGGCTGGGGCACCTTCCTTACGAGGAAAGGCTATGGCGTTTGGGCCTCTTCAGCCTAGAAAAGAGACGCCTGAGGGGGGACATGATTGAGACATACAAAATTATGCAGGGGATGGACAGAGTGGATAGGGAGATGCTCTTTACACTCTCACATAACACCAGAACCAGCGGACATCCACTAAAATTGAGTGCTGGGAGAGTTAGAACAGACAAGAGAAAATATTTCTTTACACAGCATGTGGTTGGTCTGTGGAACTCCTTGCCACAGGATGTGGTGACGGCATCTGGCCTGTACGCCTTTAAAAAGGGATTGGACAAGTTTCTGGAGGAAAAATCCATTACGGGGTACAAGCCATGATGCATATGCGCAACCTCCTGATTTTAGAAATGGGCTATGTCAGAATGCCAGATGCAAGGGGGGGGCACCAGAATGAGGTCTCTTGTTATCTGGTGTGCTCCCTGGGGCATTTGGTGGGCCGCTGTGAGATACAGGAAGCTGGACTAGATGGGCCTATGGCCTGATCCAGTGGGGCTGTTCTTATGTTCTTATGTTCTGTTTGGCCAGTGCAATGAATCCTTTTCTGTTTCCCGACATAGAGAGAGCACCATCTGTGCAGATGCTGATACATGATGTCCACAACAAACCATGAGAATTGAAATAGTGGTCAACAAAATCAAAAATGTCTTGGCCTCTTGTGGTTTCCAGGAGCAATTTACAAAATAAAAATTGTTCAGTGATGTTTCCATTACAGATGAACCTACTGAATGCTAAGAGTTGTGCATTTCCTGTGATGTCAGTTGACTCATCCAGCTAGATTGCAAAAAAATCAGCTTCTTTGATATTAGCTATAACTTGTGACTCAACATCTTCAGACATGTCTTGTATATGCTGACTAATAGTGTTATCTGACATAACACTGACTAATAGAGTTATTTGATAAGATACCTCTTTTTCATATGTTTCGCTAAATTTACAATTTTGCAGCATGCTGATAAAATTAATGATTCAGCAATTGTATGTGACTTCATGTTTTTTGCCACAATTTCAGCAACAGCATCGCTTGCTTCTTGTGCCTTGTCAGAAATAGCTGCGATTTTAGAAAATTTTTTAGCCTGACATGTTTGATCAGCAATAAGCCTTTTAAAATAATCACCTGGTTTCTTGCATAAATGTGAGTGCTTTGTGTGAAGGTGTCTTTTCAGCTTACTTGGAACCATAGCTTGGTTTGCCAGTTTCTCACCACAAACAACACACTCAGGGCGTGGCAGTTCTTCTCCAGATGAAATGAATCCAAAAGACAAATAGTCTTCATTATATTGGCGTGTGACAGTTTTAGAACTAACACTACTAGGTGTCTTACACTAGTGCTAGCCATACCTGACTCATCATCATCATCTCACTATCATTTTTCAATTCCATTCATTCCAAGGCCCAATTCAAGCTGTGGACTGACTATGAAATAGGCTGCAATATTTTCCCATCAGGGTTTGAATTTTGAGCCCCCCTATTTGAATACCTGCCTATCCCTAGAAGAAGCCTAAGATAAGCAAATGGCAGAGAAAATCCCTGGAGCTTCACTTGATGTGCTTTTAAGACATCATTACTCTGTGTTTCTAGGGTTGTTTTCAAGCTGCTTTCCCAACAGTATTTTTTGTGTGTGAGTAAAGAAATGTAAACATTAGAAATTAACATACGACTGAAAGTTCTGAAATCTTCAGACCTCCTAAATCATTCACAAGCAATTTAACAGAATCCTCAATACGCTGAGATATTTTTTTCATTTTCTCTAGGCTTTTTCCCTTCACATTGCATCTGGCCAGCCATTTCTCTTCATATTGCGGGCAGAATTGCCTCACAAATTAATCATCACTCTGAGTGACGGTTGTGTGGTTAGAGGAGGAGTCTGTTTGTTTATTTATTAATTAGCCTCTTTTTTAAAAAGGCAGAAAATGGCAGGAGACAAACTGGAAACATGAGTAAGGTTGACAGCGCAAACCAGACCATAAATTCCAGAGCTTTCAAAGCGCAAAAGTCGCAAGTGCGTTAATGAACTGGTGCCACATCTACAAATGTCAAAAACACGCATTTAAAGTGGATCAAGGCATAACCAGAAGCCTCACTTTTCATTAATGCTTATTCCTGGGTTGCTTTTACTAAATGTCCAGGTTGGACAGTGGTGCATTCCTACAATGACAATCCTTGGAGTCCAGATACACGGCTACAACTCCCACATTCACTGTTGCACCGGACGGGTACCTACAAGTGATTATCTGCCTAGTATAAGCGATGCAATTTGAATAACTGGAATCCTGCAAAAGAGCCAGAAAATGACCTTATTTTCAAGGTATTTTCTGAAAGGCTCTTAGCGTGCCTCTCTGTTGCGATAGCAATGATTGCCAGGGCTTCCCCCCATTCAGCCAGCAGCAGGTGTTTGCTGCCAGCTGATTGGCTGGTTAGCCAGAAGGGGGCGGGACAGAAGAGCTGCCCAAGTGCGCGTGTACCTGGGCAGCTTCAGGCGTGGTGGTGCTGCTGCGCTTTTAATACCAGGTGCAGTAACCCTGTGCAGTGAGGCACACATGCAACGGCCTTTGCCAAGACTGGGGTCTTTGCAATTATTAACCCACCTAATGGGTGCCCCGCATCTACTCCTTGAGAGTGGGGGGGGGATTTTCTGTTACCAACTTGTTTAACAGGTGTGCTGCCCCTACACTTTGAGATTGGGGTGATGTCTTAGTAACCTGCTTAACAGGCATGCTGCCCATTTTCCTTGGAGTGGGGTGTGGTGATGTGACTAGCTGGCCTAATGAGTGCTGCCCATACTCCCTAAGGGTGGGGTGATGTTCTGTTATCAATAATTTCTTCAAGCAGGTGCTGCCCTTACTCCTTGAGAGTGGGGTGATATTTTTTATTATCAACTTTCAAGGGTGCTGCCTCTACCTAGAATGGAGGGGTGAGGTGGGTTTTGCCATTTATGTGTTAATGACCCACTTGCAGGTGTGCTTCCCCTACTGGGGACAGAGGGGTGATGAGGCTTCGGCCACTCATATATCTAATTAGCCGTTTTGCAGGTGCTGCCCCTACCCAAGTTGGCGGGGTGATGAGACTTCGGTCATAACTATGTGTGCCCCTGTTCCATTTTTGAAAGGGGTGATGTGTTCTCTCATGCAAAGTCATGAGCCATGACTGTGTTTGCCCCGGTCCATTTTTTGGAGGGGGCATTATGTATTCTTATGCAAAGTTATAGGCCACGAAAGTTGATGGTGCTCAGGCGCTTTTAAGTTCTATGTTCTAAGTTGGGTGCGAAAGGGCAGTTAATTGGCAATTCTATTTTTCAAGCCCCAGTGTTCTGCGCCCTGTTGGCGCAATGTGTAGGTGTATGCCCTGGTCCATTCAGGCCATGGGCAATGAGGCTTTGGCCATGTACGTGTTTGCCCCTGGCCAATTTTGGAAGGGGTGATGTGTTTTTTTCTCTGCATAGGCCATTACTGTGTTTGCCCCTGGTCCAATTATGGAAGGGGCAAAGTGTTTTCTCTCCAAAGTCATAGGTATATAGTTATACCTCTGTTCAACTGTTAACGGGAATTACCTGAGTATTTCCTCACAGTGTTTCTCTTTTCTTAACAGGTCCGTGAGGGAGGTTCCCAGACAGGGTCCTCATCTGCAGACATTCCATAGTTTTTTGGGCTCGGAAGCACGCTGTGTCATCCAGTTCGGCGTCCCAGCTGGAGCCGAGTGAGGTTGCTCACATTGACTGCTGGGCCAAGAGGGGGATGTGTTGGGGTCAATTCTTCCCAGCATATTTGGAGTTCATTGCACTCAATTCTCTGCCCTGTGAATAATCATTATTCACTTAGGTGAGAATGACCTGGGCCAGAGACATCTATGTCCTTGAGGCTCCAGGCCCGAAGGGATTTTACAATGCTTGTAAGGCGTTCCCTGGGATTATTATCCTGTGGTCTGACCTCTTACCTAGAAGGGTTTGGAGGTGGACCAGCAGTATTAGGAGGATAGATTTGGCTTGGAAGAGAATTAATGCTTACCTGGACCGGGTCATCACAGAGCTCAGAGGAGCAGTGTTTCATCATCCTGGAATCCATTTTTGATCTACCTGCCTTTTACCGTGATGATGGAGTGCAGTTCCCCCCTCCCCCGGGTTATGGCCTGTTTTTAGCAGACTTGCAACAGGGCTTCAAAACCTTTTTGGGTGCAGGGAAGGCCAAGCGCTAGGCTGATCTCCCCTTGTGGTGGTAGAAGTGCAGGGTGGGTAGGCGGAAGACCTTCTCGGTGTCCAATCTAAGTCAGCAAGGACGGGGGGTGAACCAGAACTGCTCCCATGATGCCTGACCGGCTCGAGGAGGCAGGCTGGCTAGCCCCTTGTCCGAACTTGGGAGCCTTGCAGGGGTGACCTGAAGGCATAGCAGTTCTGCTGACTCACCCTCTTCAGGCGACGTTGAGAGGCGGGCTTAATAACAATTAAGTTACGTCTGGAGTCGGGTGGATGCCCTATGAGACTGGGGGACGAAGATGGTTCCCCCACGTAGAACCCCGCACTTAGAATGTGTTTTGTTTAGCCCTTTAGTTGCCCTGTTGCAATGTTTTGTATTCAATAAAGTGGTCCATTTTTAATTCCATACCTGTTGTCGGCTGTATTTATTTGGGGAATGCATGGTAATGGGAGAGTGTGGATTCTGGATGTGTTCTAGAAGAAACCTTGTGCAGAGGCATGAAGAATCCCACTGGTGTTTTTAATAGAGGTGTGTATTTGTTTTGAAACAAATGGGAAATTAAATGAAAATAGACCCATTCTGCTCAATTTTTCTTTGTACCGAAAGAAATGTAGCTTGAAACACTGGTGTAGCATCAGGGTTTGGCCAGGTGGGCCCTGGTCAAGGATCCAAGCCCATCAGAGAGCTCCTCTGATCTGGCTGACCCCTGCAGCAATTTTGGAAGAAATGAAACACTATTCCATGGCGTGTGTGGCATCCAGCAATCTTGGTAGATGCTACCTCTTAAGCTACCTCTTAACTCCCAATTACAAAGAGAACATGGTTGTTGCTGTTGTGTTTAAAATCTCTGCAGGTCTAACAGCTCCACAGCCATATGGTAGATGTGGACAACCAGCTGTTTCTGCCATTTGCATGGTAATAAACTCCTCTCAGGCAAATATTTCTCCTGATGAGGGTTACAGCTTGTATGTCTTGAAAGAGAGACTGCAAAGAGATTCAGTGCTTGATGGAAGTTTCCAGTTCGACAGGCTATTATCACACGGTAATTGAAAAGGCTTAGTGAAAATCACGGTCTTGTGAATCCATCAGAAGAAGCATAAAGATTTTGGGGGAAAAAAACAAAACTTCTTAAGTAAGTTAACAAGTTTCATATGCTAAGCAGACATCCTTGACATCCCACACACATTCCAAATCCAGATTGCAACATGTCATGAAATGCAGAAAAGAACAAGAAGTATGTAGTTTTCTTTTTAAATCACTCAGTTAGTGATGAAAAGTACAACATGAAATACCAAAAGAGCCTTTAAAGGGGATGTGCCAAGAGTCCTGAATGAAGTTTTCTATTTCGTTCAGAACAATGTCATGGAGAAAGTGATACTGTACCAAAAACGAGGTTTCAACAGACATCATTTTTATCATGCTGGCATGCAACTGGAAGGAGAAGGAAGTCAGAAATACCTTCTTGATCGTATCCAACATGGATCTCCCTCCTTGCCAGGGTTTGGAGTTCTTCCGAATGCATGTCAGGCTGGCCATGCTGTGCCACTTTCGATCCTCTAGTTTCTTATGGAAAGCATTTGCCAGTAAAAGCACAGTGTCATATATGTAGAGGTTGGTGATCTGCCAAGGAGATTCAAAAGTGATTATAAGCACCTAGCACACCCAAGCTGGCAGAGTTGGTTTGTCCCACCTGTCACAACTTACAGGTCAATCTGATCCATACTTTCCTGGGAGTAAGCCCCATTGATTCTAATGGGACTTGCTTCTGAGTAGACATGCATAGGATTGGGCTCTTAGACTTTTATTAAATGCAACATCACTAGGGAAGGTTGCCTCAAACCGGTTGGTACTGGGAAATTATATATTACACAGGCCTGCAAAATTGAGGATCAGAAAAACTTTTTTTCCCCAAAAAATTTATGATGGTTTTATATGAATTTGGGGTCTGATTCCAAAAACGCCATCAGTTTTGCCCCATCACATCTAGTTTTGGAGATCTGGCATGGCGTCAATGAATGGTTCAAACAGCTTTCTCATGAGGAAGCCACGGTGTAGGCTAGATATGAGACTACCCGAAACAAGATGCGATGGGGCAAAACCAATGTCATTTTTGGAATAAGCAACCCAAATATACCCAGGAATAGGCCTAACCTTTAAGACAGTAAAATGTCTGTTGACCTGTGATCAATAGCAGGTTCTGTGAGAATCAGTGTTCCTGGATGCCCTAGTAATTCACCATTTCTAAATCTGAGGATTGTAATTGAAGAACATGATGAGGAAAATCCTATGCTCATGTAGTTTGTTGTGGAGTGAGGCCATGTTCCTTTATATCAGTGGACTGACAAATGCTGCTTGCATTCCAAAATCAGAGCTACATTCCTGGCTGCCCTGGGGCGAGTAGGGGATCTGTACCCTCGTCTTAGAGAGCCACCTATCAGAACTGGGGTTGCTGTTTGCCAAGAAAAAGAAGGTCACTTTGGCATAAAGAAAGCATTTTTCCATGGCAAATAGCAGCATCAAGGGGACAGATGTAGAGTAGCACTACATGGGAGGGTGGGTAGATAGTGTTAAATCTCCCCCCCCCTTCCTCATCATAGTTCCAGTCTGGCCTTCATCTAATGTTAAAAAACAAGCACATGTTGGCGAAGCATTCACTTATAGCAATGTATAGATTGGATCCAAGTATATGCCAACTCTCAGCTTTCCAGTTGGAGATTCACCATATGCTTCACCATAGCAAATGTAGAACGCATAAAAAATGTTCAGATTTGGGGTGGTAAGGAAACTGCCTTAAATATTTATGTTTCTGAAAGTGTGTGAGTCCATCTCAGCATCTACATAAGAATAAATATCTCATATCAAATCTGTTCATGAATTCTATAGGAGTTGCTACCATGGTGCATTTTAGCGACTGGTTCTTTGTGAGTGATATTCCAAATGATAGGGAATGTTGTAGGTATGACTGGGGGTATAAAATATGCCTTTGGGGCACAAGTGAACTCCATAGTTGCTGAGGGCCTGTTCCCTACCCTGGTTTTCAGTTGAAAATTAAACCAAAAACTTATATAGCTAAAACTTGAAGATGGATACATTGACAGGTGTGTCATCTCTCTGACACTGTGTTGGGGGCCAGGGAAAAAAATAATTAATTTACATTTCAAATTTGAATAAATTTACATAATGAATATGTTAGAAATGGAACACGTACGAGTGAATGAAGGTCTTGCAATAGCTCAAGGCCTATAAAAGGCCTTGCACAAAGCAAGGCCAGCCTTTCCTTTGCTGCTGCTGCTGCATCACAGGTGTGAAACAGCGAACTGTGAAGGGAGCCCTTATCCCACAGCTCATGTGAGAGGTCGAAGAGTTGGCCGTCACACTGAGAGCACTTGCATCAGGCCAGCACAGGCTCCAGGAAGACTTCGGAGGGCCAGAGGCTAATTGGAGACTAGTGGCTCCCTGAGGGCCGGATTGGGAGTTCTCGAGGGCCGCAAGTGGCCCCAGGGCCAGGGTTTGGGCACCCCTGATCTAGACCATCATTCATTTTAAAGCAGAAATTTTATTTCTTTGAATACTAGCTTCTTAAATAATAAGTTCTCATTTTACCCATAACTGTCATTGTAATAAACATGGAGATACAGTGTCAGGAACTGAAAGACCTGTGTTGTGATGAACTGAGTTTAGATGTCTGACAGCCCAATCCTATACAGGGCATATGTCAAAAGTTGTTGCGTTGTGTTGTGTAAGCCCCATTCTGATGGTGTGACAGACATGACACCTTCACACACATTGAAACTGCTGACACAAATGGCTAGAGGCTGTGTGCATGTACCATTGGCTCCCAGATACCCTGCTGGAGCAGGTAAAGTGGCAGTGGGGGCTGTTCCTGGGTGGACCAGGGTAGGGACTGGGCTGAAGTAGAGGCAGCTTAGGACAGGTGGGAAGAAAATCTCAACAGAAATACACACCAAGATCTTATCCCCTTTGTCCTGGCTCCTCAGACTTTGCCAACCAAATAAATGGCATAGGTTCAAAGAGACCCATTGGTGGCCAGGTAACTTATAGGGAGATAAGTAAAAATGATTTTTACTCTCTGAATGATAGCCCCACGCCACAAAAAGTAAGCAAGCACACCCAGACACAAACAGGCTTGGGTTGCATGCGTGGGGACTGAGTGCCAACTGGCCTCAGTCTTGAGTCAGTGCCTGAGTCATCAATGCAGGTGATTCGAGTGTACATGAGTCAGCAAGAAGTGTGTGTTTTTGCGACTCAGACTAGAGTCACTTGACTCAAGTTGCAATCCCTGAGGATAGGCTTGGATTGCCCATAATGAGTCCTTCAAATCAGAGCTTGGAAAATACTATAGATCTTCTGGTGTCTTCACAAATTACAGTGCAGCACAGAAGAGCCACTATGAAAAGACATTGACAGAAAGGTCACTAAAAAGAGTCAGTTGATACGAGGGTCGCCCAGAAAGTAATGCACCACATTTTTTTTCTCAGCCTACAGTAATGGTACGAATGCGAAACTTTAGATATACATTATCTGAATTTTCAGGATTGCGCAAACAAATTTTTGGTTTCTTCAGACAGATAGCGTAGCTGCAGCAGTGTTTCGAAATGGCATCTGTAAGTGATGTACGTTACAAGCAGCGTGTCGTCATTGAATTTCTCACTGCGGAGAAAGAAACTGTTGGGAACATTCACAAACATTTGTGTACAGTTTATGGAGAATCTGCAGTCGACAGAAGTACGGTTAGTCGCTGGGCACAGAGGGTGAGACCATTAGAAGGCGGTTCGGCAGAGCTCCAAGATTTGCAGCGTTCGGGGCGGCCATCCACGGCTGTCACACCTGACAAGACGCAGCTTGCTGATGTGCTCATTCGCGAGGACCGACGCATAACGATTAGGCAGTTGGAGCTGAAGCTGTCAATCAGCAAAGGAAGTGTGGATGCAATAATCCGTGCTCTTGATTACTCAAAAGTGTGTGTACGATGGGTTCCGCGCTGTCTTACGGTGGACCACAAATCTCTCAGAAAAAACATTTCTTCTGAGTTGCTGAAACGTTTTGAAGATGAGGGGGAAGCGTTCTTGTCCAGGATTGTGACAGGTGATGAAACCTGGGTTCACCATTTTGAGCCCGAAACAAAATGACAGTCGATGTAATGGCGTCGAAGAAAAAATTCAAAGCAACTGCTTTCGCCGGTAAGGTCATGATCACTGTGTTTTGGGACTATGAGGGCGTCATACTCATTGATGTGATGCCAAGAGGCAGCACCATTAATTCTGAAGCTTATGTGAAGACATTAACCAAACTCAAGAAGCACTTCCAGCGACTTCGGCGCCGTAACAACCCAGGTGAATGTTTGATTCAACATGATAACGCTCGGCCTCACACAAGTTTGAGGACTTCGGAACACATCACTAAACAGGGTTGGACTGTGTTACCCCATCCACCCTACAGCCCTGACCTAGCTCCCTCAGACTTCCACTTGTTTGGGCCATTAAAGGATGCCATTCGCGGAAGACATTTTGAGGATGACGAAGAGGTGATTCGCACAGTGCAGACATGGCTTCGTGACCAGAACAAGGAGTGGTACCGACAGGGCATACATGCCCTTGTGTCTCGCTGGAGGAAGGCCATAGAACTGGACGGAGATTACGTGGAAAAATAGGGAGTGTAGAAGAAACATCATTCTTTCTTGTGTGTAAGTTTCATTGTGTTCAATAAATAATTGTTGAAGAAAAAAAATGTGGTGCATTACTTTCTGGGCGACCCTCGTATATAAAGACCCCAGCTTCCATTATCATTTTCTGACAGACTTCTAAAAAATCTTTCTTCCTTAACTTTATATTGGAAGAATATAGAAACTTCATCAGAGTTCATATTGATATATACACTTGTTAATTTAGAAGCACTTTTGTAGTGCATCTATCAAACACTAATAGGAGCCCAGAGAATCGGGATCAGCAGCCATTTAACAGATATTTTAAGCCTTTACCAATAGTGCAGATGAATACTTGACATTTTCAGGCACCAATAATTCATGTATAAGTTAATTTCTGCAGCTCTGAACTCTCTTCCTACAACCTCAGAAGAAAGTTGCATTAATCATGGTTACCCCAGAACACTTTATATGGTGGCTACTGAAAGATTGTTTTATATATTTATGTCTCTCACACCTAACCGCAACACATTTCTTAAAGTACTGTATAATTCAACTGTTGATACTGATTTATTTTACATTTCTCAGACACTGTTCTGTTGGGGTGGGGGGAGGAGAAGGAATGAGTAAATGACCAAGAATGACCCTGCTGGAAACCAAAGCTACTAAGTCTTAATATTTGCTATCTGAACACAACTGTTACCCTGCACATGCCCAATCTCGTCTGATCTTGGAAGCTAAGCAGGGTCAGGCCTGGTTAGTACTTGGATGGGAGACCACCTGGGAATACCGGGTGCTATAAGCTTATACCATAGTCTTTCGAGACTGAAGGTTGCCAACCAGAAAATCTTCCGAAGTGCACGTAAGTCAATCATGCTGTACTCATGTAGCATAACCAGGGAGAAAATGCTACACTCAATAGCAAAAAAATTTGTAGGATGTAGAAGTGGCATGAAAACAGGATGGCTGACTTTTGATTTCAGTATTGGCAGCTGGGGTATTCCAGCTGGACAGAGAAGCAGCAACATGCACCTCAAGGTCTGGAGGGCACTGACCTGGAACAGAAATGAGTGGATGTGGCATTTCTGCCCAAAGACTGTTCAAATTTCCAGCACGAAGACAGCCACAATGCAGCCCTGACGTAAGGGAACCCTGACGTAAGGGAACTCTATGTTCTCTTACATAGAGGAGGCTGTCATAACTGTCCCCCCCACTTGATGCAGCACACAGCCCTTTGGTACAGCTGCAACTGTGCTGGCAAGTTGGATAGTACTGGGCCCTCTTACTGAACACAATGGGCTACTGAGTAAAAGGTTGTTGGTGGGCCCAGTCCTCTCCAGCAAACATTGTATTTATTTGTTTGTTTGTTTGTTTGTTTGTTTGTTTGTTTGTTTGTTTGTTTGTTTGTTTGTTTGTTTTATTCATGCATGCATGCCCTACTTTGTCTCTCTGATAGGTATTCAAAGCAACATTAACTGTGGGGTCTTTGTTCTTGACCCTTAGAGTTACCTAAGGGTGTCCTGTACTCCTGAAATATTGCCACCACCACTTTTTAGCTTGCAAATGGTGCCATTAAGTGGGGGGGGGGGGCACTTGAGGCCAGCCAGTGGTTTCACTAGGATTTGCATGACCTGGTATCAGAGGTTAGTGGGTCACCTCCATGACTGACCTCTTCCCATACAGTGGGCAAGACAACACCACAGGCAGTAGGCATGGAGATGAACCATTGCCTCACCCCTGCTAGGTTTTTGGCTATAACTTTTGTTAGCATGAAGATATTTCAGTGTGGTTTGTTTCATTGCATTCTGCATGGAATTACACATCAAATGATGTATAACATAATGGTAGTATTCAAAAATACCAAGATTTTTAAAAATTTTGGACAGTAGTGGTGACACCCCCCCCCCATGCATCCATCTAACGATGTCACTGGGGCCAGCCTTTGACATAATAGTATACATGTGGCTGTGTTATGGGGCAGAGACATTTGTAGAAGTCCATCTGACATATGAATATTGAAAAAATGTAAGGCTGTATATAGCAGGTAAGTGGCAATGCATTTTTGCAACAGAAAACTACCTCCATATTTTGGGAGAAAGGGTCCTTAGGATCACACAGTGATGAAGATATTCGGTGGTTCCCTCGGAAACAGCGCTGACTTATGTTCTGTGGCACAGGAAAGGTCTGCCGGATAATGGTTAGTCTTCCAATTGACTTTCTCACCAGCTCCTGAACATCAGCATCATTTATTTCCTGCAAGATAAAGCATGGGAAATATGAAGAAAAAGTAAGTCATCACCAGTCCTGTATAAGGTAAATCATACACTTATTACTGCATTTAGGGCCCAATCCTATCCAACTTTACAGTACTGATGCAGCTGTGCCAATGGGGCATGTGCTGAATCCTGTGGGTGGGCAGTCATGGAAGCCTTCTTCACACAAGGTAACATTTGTTCTCTTACCTTGGGGCTGCATTGTGGCTGCATCAGCACTGAAACGTTGGATAGGATTGGGCCCTCATTCAGGAATAGGAAGGTGGCACTTAAGCCCATTGCAACAACCTCCTGCTGCTATAATCATTGGAAATGGGCAATGTTTCAGATTGATCCCTAATGTGAGCTGCAGGAACCCGAGGGAGGAGGTAATTCACATGAGAGCCTATTTGGCACTCTCTACCTTACCAAGACAGAATGGACAAAGAAGAGAAAGGAGGAGCAACCATAAGCTAGAACTTAAGAATACATGCAGGGAAAAAGAGCACAGATGGTGAGTGCGGCAGCTGTCTCTTCAGTGACAGCATATCAAGGAATGAATGGAAGGGTGAGGCCACTCAGGAAACCAAAGTAGGGCTTCAGAATCAAGAGACCAGGTGCATGAAAGAATGGCAAGAGAGTAATTGCACAGCCTGCTTAGCTTGTGATCTAGAGTGTGAACGATCAAGGGAGGGAACTGAGAATAAAAAATGATAAGATTTGTCCTTTCAGCAGGTCCTAGGAAAGCTTTGGTGCTGACCCAGAAGAGCACAGAGCTAGAGGGTTCCACTATGTCACAAGAAGGAATGAGGTGAATATTCTAAGGTAGCAATCGTTACCAATTTTCCAGCACTGACATAAGGACAATGCACTTCTGAAGTAAGGGAACAAACATTGCCTTACCTTGAGGAGGCCTCCATGACTGCCCCCCCCAACTACAGGATGCAGCACATGCCCCACTGGCACAACTATGCCAGTGCTGGAAAGTTGGTTAGGACTGCGCCCTAAATGTGTTCTCATGGAGGCCTGAATAAGCACCAGTGGGAAGCAGGAACACTCCCTCTTGTTTGCAAATCCTCACAGCTCACTTAACTGGGTTGAAATAATAATTTCCCTTGCACCCCCTCCAACTTGTATCGCAATTTCAGAGCACAATTAAAAGGAAAGGTTTGCAATGTACAAAATAACAGCAAGAAGTGTAATAGAGGTTGGGCATCCCTTCTCTGGAATTCCGAAATCCAGAGTATTGGGAAAACCATAACTTTTTTGAGCGCCAGCATGACACCACAAGTGGAAAATTCCACACCTGACCTCAAGTGACAAGTTGCATAAAATTATTAAAAATATAAGAACATAAGAACAGCCCCACTGGATCAGGCCATAGGCCCATCTAGTCCAGCTTCCTGTATCTCACAGCGGCCCACCAAATGCCCCAGGGAGCACACCAGATAACAAGAGACCTCATCCTGGTGCTCTCCCTTGCATCTGGCCTTCTGACATAATCCATTTCTAAAATCAGGAGGTTGGGCATACACATCATAGCTTATACCCCGTAATGGATTTTTCCTCCAGAAACTTGTCCAATCCCCTTTTAAAAGCGTCCAGGCTAGACACCATCACCACATCCTGTGGCAAGGAGTTCCACAGACCGACCACACGCTGAGTAAAGAAATATTTTCTTTTGTCTGTTCTAACTCTCCAAACACTCAGTTTTAGTGGATGTCCCCTGGTTCTGGTGTTATGTGAGAGTGTAAAGAGCATCTCCCTATCCACTCTGTCCATCCCCTGCATAATTTTGTATGTCTCAATCATGTCCCCCCTCAGGCGTCTCTTTTCTAGGCTGAAGAGGCCCAAATGCCGTAGCCTTTCCTCATAAGGAAGGTGCCCCAGTCCCATAATCATCTTAGTCGCTCTCTTTTGCACCTTTTCCATTTCCACTGTCTTTTTTGAGATGTGGTGACCAGAATTGGACACAATACCCCAGGTGTGGCCTTACCATCGATTTGTACAACGGCGTTATAATATTAGCCGTTTTGTTCTCAATACCCTTCCTAATGATCCCAAGCATAGAATTGACCTTCTTCACTGCCGCCGCACATTGGGTCGACACTTTCATCGACCTGTCCACCACCACCCCAAGATCTCTCTCCTGATCTGTCACAGGCAGCTCAGAACCCATCAGCCTATATCTAAAGTTTTGATTTTTTTGCCCCAATGTGCATGACTTTACACTTACTGACATTGAAGCGCATCTGCCATTTTGCTGCCCATTCTGCCAGTCTGGAGAGATCCTTCTGGAGCTCCTCACAATCACTTCTGGTCTTCACCACTCGGAAAAGTTTGGTGTCGTCTGCAAACTTAGCCACTTCACTGCTCAACCCTGTCTCCAGGTCATTTATGAAGAGGTTGAAAAGCACCGGTCCCAGGACAGATCCTTGGGGCACACCGCTTTTCACTTCTCTCCATTGTGAAAATTGCCCATTGACAACCACTCTCTGTTTCCTGGCCTTCAACCAGTTCTCAATCCATGAGAGGACCTGTCCTCTAATTCCCTGACTGTGGAGTTTTTTCAGTAGCCTTTGGTGAGGGACCGTGTTGAACGCCTTCTGAAAGTCCAGATATATAATGTCCACGGGTTCATACAAATATCATACAAAATTACCTTCAGGCTATGTGTATAAGGTGTTTACGAAAATAAATGAATTTTGTGTTTAGACTTGGGCCCCATCCCCAAGATATCTCATTAGGTATATGAAAGTTTTCCAAAATATGGGAAAATTCGATATCCAGAATGTTTCTAGTCCCAAGCTCTTTGGATATGGGATGCCCAACATGTATTGCTAGATCCTACATGAGGCTACATGTGAATACCAACAGATTATGCAGCATTACTAGGGCACAGAATTTGGCTGTGATTGGCACTGGCATTGTGGCCGGCAACTTTCCCTACCTCTCATCACATTGGTTTAGAAAATGGGCTGGGCTAGTAAAGAAAAAATGGGGACATAACTTATTGTCAGAGTTGATACAACTTCAGAAACCATTCAGCTAACCACTGCCTACCCATTCTGGCATCAGATACCCCAAATCCCCTCTCCTCTCTTTAAACAATACTAACCCATCAAACAGCCCAATCCTAACGGGCAGCCCAACCTTGAGCTGCCCAGGGAGCCCCAGCACGGCAGCACCACAAAGGCTGCCGCCGAATCCAGCACCTCCTGTGCTACCGCGGGAGGCACCTCGGGAGTAGGGGATGTTCATTCCCTTCCTCCGGGTAAGGGAGGCAGCCCGGCAATGGGGCTATTCTCTTTAGGCGCCGCTAAAAGTAAAGGCGCTCGTGTAAGGTACACAGCCTTCATGAGCGCCTAGGATCCAGGTACGTCTCTGGCACGGCCCCTTCCCTGCATCACGCTGGCCTTCCCACCCCCTCCCTGCATCACACTGGCCTTCCCCCTCCCCGGAATGCCCCCATCCCCGCCCCATTTCCCGTTCCACAGCCCAGCGGTCGCAGGCACCGCCAAGCCGTGGAACGCGGGCGTCCGCTGGACGGTGGCTCAGCGCTGGCTGGAGATGAGCTAGCTCCAGTGGGAGCCTGGCAGTAAGCCCCGCAAACATGACTTACGGCATGTTTGCGACTGTGGTCCGCGCCATGGAAGCGTAGTGCGGACCACAGGATTGGGCTGCAAGGCAGTGGTGCCAGCTCTCCACGTACAGGAAAGGGAAGAAGTGTGATTTGATCTTCCTCCCCTTTGCTCTCTGGCACACTGGCCCCGTGGCTAATGGAGCACCATGATGTCCTGGATAGGTATATGTTATTTAGAGGGGAAGCTACAGTATCAGGGGATCTGGTGGGTAGGTAAACTGGGAAATCTTCTTGGGCTCATATTTTAATCTGAGCAAGAGAAAAATTCAATGGAACTGTAAAGTTCTTCTCTTTGTTAGATGAGCAACTGAAGCTCTGAAGTCATGAAGTCTAGTCGTGAGCCCGATATACAACAGCAGCACTACAATGAAATTCCTAAAAATGGCACTGCCATTCAATCTACACAAACGTGAACTGTTAACCCAAATAATACATGAAACCATATCAAAAGTCAGGAAGGCAATGATAATAAGAAAGGTTATTATTATTATTATTTTTATTTTGCTGATCATACTATAAGATCCAACTCTAATCTACATAAAACTTGGGTATCATGTTACACTCTGATAAAGCTCTATAGGTACTCATATTTACAAATACATTAATATATTTAAAACATCCAGAACAACTCGGTCAGGAGTCCGGAATAGTTCTATTGTTATTTTATTTCTTTAGCCAACCTGCCAAGAAAATGCTGAGATCCGTGAATTTTAAGCATCCATCTTCTTGACTACAGTAAACCTATTTTATTCTTCTTCATAGCTTGTCATAGATTTTGAAGCCATCTGTTATTTATGTTCTTTATGAAATATAGATTTTTCTGCAAACAGAATAACACCTGGCATCAGCTGTGTCCAGTGTAATATCCTGTATTTCTGGTCGATTAATCCTTAATGTACCATAGATAATGGCTTCTCTCAGCTTATGATGCCGTCTTATCATTTAGTCTGTATCGTTTCACTAGCTACAGGAGGGAGAAAAAGTTGCTCTCTTTTACAAAATATGAGCAATTTTTAATGCACCTTCAATGTAATTTAGAGTCAGGAGTTTAAAAGAATCTTATTCATTCTACACCACAGTTTTGATTCAACTGGAGAAATGGTGCTTAATGTGAATGATTATTGTTATTTTCATGGTTTCTGGATCCAGAAATGCTCACATGCCAAGAAAAGTTGCATGGAGGTAGATCTGCATCACGCCCAGTTCTAGGTTTGAGGGAGTCCTGGGCAAGATCTCCACTGGTGGCGGCACACAGTGGCATAGCTAAGGAGCTGCAGGGCCACAAGCTTTAGGGGGCAACAAGCTGAGCTTGACACTAGTAGTCAAAATTGTGAAAACCTTGATATGTACAAATAATACCATCATGTTATATATCATTAGAAAGGCAATTTAATACAGAACGCAATGAAACAAACTGCAATGGAATATCTGTATTCTATCAAAAGTTATGGCCGATCAACCAGAAAACAACTGCCTTATGGCACAAAAAGTAAATTTCCTTAACTCAAAACTTACCTATGATTGTTCTGAGAGCTGATGAGATGATATTATGATGCAGTATGGAACCAATAAGATGTTAATATGAATCAGCTCTCATTTCCATGTATCATAATACAGTTACTCCTGCTAACTGGGTAAAGAGGCACTTTTTCAAGTGGTGCTCCTCTTATATTTAGCAGGGGGAGAAGAACCAACCCTCTTCACCCCAGCACAGTGTCTCTAACCAATAAGGGGCACACTTTTTCTTTATTTACTTTAGGGCTCAATCCTATTCAATTTTCCAGCACTGGTACAGTCACAATGCAGCCCCAAGGTAAAGGAACAATGTTCCTGTACCTTAAGGAGGCCCCTGTGACTGCTGCCCCACCACAAGATGCAGTGCATGCCCCATTGGCACAGCTCCACTGGCACTGGAAAACTGGATAGGATTGGGCCATTAATTAATTACATTTGATTTTGTTGTTGGAGGCGCTACAAAATCTTCTTTGACCCCAGTTAGCAGATACGATGCCTTAACTATGCCACTAGCTGGGGAGAGGTGGCAGAGCAAGTGGGTGACAAGTTGCTGGGGGGAGGAGGTGGGTTTTCCCCCGATTTCCATGTTTTAAAAGCCTGGGTGTGATGTCACTTCTGATTGTGATATCACTTCAGGGGCATCATTCTGAGTTCAGCACCGGGCTACATGATCATTAGCTACGCCACTGGCAGCACATATGGGTTTCTCTCATTCCACATGGGGAACTGTGTGGGGAAAAGAGTGGAAGTGTGTCATGAATGACACATGAGTTCCAGCGACACCTACAGCTGCATATTGGTTGAGAGGACAACCTGCTCCCCTAGTGCCAGCAAAGGACAGAAGAAGTGTGGGGGAAAAATCAATCAGCTAAAATGCTGTTGATGTTAATCCTATGAGATTGAAAGAAACTCACATCTAGGACCACAGTAATGGAAAAGAGGCTACCTACTCAACCAGCGGGGACTGGTTATTGCCTCACAGTACAATCATCATCATCATCATCATCATATACAGTATTTATATACCGCCTTTCTTGGTCTTTATTCAAGACTTTATTCAAGGCCATCCATAATGAAGCCATCCACTGCACAGCAACTGCTGCACCACTCTAGAGTATCACAAACATGCTGAAAAGCACTTTGGGTCAACTCAGAAGCAAGCAGCACCAGCAGGAAGGCCAGCACTGTCCCACCAGTGCCATATCCAAAGGAAAGGCTGCTGGCACAGGTGAGTACTCTGCTGAGTGGCACAGGGGCTGGGGGTATGTTGGGGAATGGGTGGGTGGGACAGACCCAGAAGGGAGCAGAACTGGTGGAGAAGGCCCTTTCCGGGTCTGGCAGCCTTACACAGGGCTTCCTGGATTTGAGCCAGCAATGTTTCCTTACCCTGAGGAGATCTCCAGGCGGCTTCTAGCCAGTGCTGGATACAGTGTAGACCACGTGGCCCCACTGGGCCAGCACTGGTTAGGAGTCTATCCTGTGCTCCTGTGGAATGCGGCTGTGGCGGCTCCGAAAATGACTGCCACTGCATCCTGCATGCCCACAGCAGTCGCGGGTGGCACCTCGGGAGAAGGGGACTTTTGTCCCCTTCTCCTAGGTAAGGCAAATAGTCCCGCAATGGGGCTACTCGATTCACCACCAACCAAAAGGTCAGCAGTGAGGGAAGAGCGTTTGTGTAGGGCACCTGCTCCACCGGACCTCCTTCCCTCCCTCCTTGCTCCCTCCCAAAGCATGCCTCCTCCCTGCCCTCTCCCCGCCTCACCCCTCCCTGGAACACCTCCTCCATGCCCCCACTTACCTTACAGCGGCTTGGCAGTCTGTGTGACCACTGAGCAGCAGAGGCTGGGTGCTAGCCTGGCGCTCACCCAGCACTGGCCAGCGCTAGGCTTGCACGGGTGCTCGCCTGGTGGTAAGCCTTGCAAACGTGCCTTATGGCACGTTTGCGACAGTGTGCACTGGCAGGAAGCCAGCGCGTCAAGCACAGGATTTGGCTCAAACTAATCCCTAAGACACCAGGGCTGCTTTCAGCAGTGGGGCTGCAAGGGAAACAGGTCCTTGGCAGCTGCCCAAGAATGTTTTGTGCTGATGCTGACCTTGTTGAACCTTGTTGAGGAAGCAGGATCACTGATCAGCAGCACACAGCTTTTGTCCCCTGAATTCAGAAGCAGGCGTCTGCAAATGTAAAGCATTGCGTGTCTGGACAAGCAGCAGTGGAATCTCAAGAGATTCCTTCCTTTGTTGAATTCGCCATTTTTCTCAGTCATGCACAGCCAGATCCCATGTGATTTTCAGTGCATGGGACAGCTATCTGCTGTACACACCAACATTAATATATGCAGCAGACGGTGACTGAACTGGGACACTCGCCTTTCCTGGAATGGAGATTCCGTCAGGCTGTTTAATGGTGTGAATAGCATCACATGACCACACTACTACCAAGTTCCGTTTCCTAAGAAGTTTTGACTTTTAGCTGTGCAAACCTCATTTTGTATCTCCCCAAAAGGACAGAACATTATTTCTCTGGGGTTCAGCACTTTAGTGCATCTTAATTAGAATTCACATTTTTTTGTAAATTATCATCCTTTGCCTTGACACAGTGGCTGCCTCTTAGACATACTGTATATTTTGCAGACTCTACTTGGAGACTAAAAATATGGTGGAAACAAGAATGGACAGCACAGCATTATCAATGTAATGCGACGATACTTTACATGGCATAGTCAACAGAATTCACAACTGCAGGGTATTTGATCATACTGATGCATTGTTCTTTCATTTATTTACATCAGTTAATTAAAAGAAACTTTTTCCTGATTTCTCTATTGTTTTCTGTAGGGATCCAATGCAAGCAAAGGAAATCACATTACTATGTAAAGGAAGATCAGTCAACTTTACTTTGCTGTCACAGATACATCTACTCAGCTTAAGCACTGATCCGAAACTGCTAAGTTATCTGCAAACATTTTCAGCAGTGTTAAAAAAAATGGTTCCCTGGCTCAGCTATTTTTCTGACAACTTTGGGGGAAAAAAGGTTCTCATATTAATTGTTAGTGGTGTCATTTGTTTGTAGCTCCCTGTAGTGACGTCATTGCTTAACTACTCTAATGGACTATGTAGTTTTGTGATGGCATCCTGCTCACTGTGTGGCTTTGAAGGAGGGGAGGGATCATTCATGAAACTAATCCAGAAAGAAGGGATGCAACAATAGCAGCTAGAGGAAAAAAAGTTATAGGAAAAGATATTCTTTTTCTCCTCCGTTTTGCCCCAATAAAATGGCTGACACAGATCCAAGGAGACCCATTCAAGCAGTAAAGGCTTGTCTCAGGGTAAGGGAACAAAAGTTGAGGAGACTCCTCTGGAGTTTGGGAACCAGGGTAAGTCTTGGCAAGGGAGGGGTGAAGGTAGCGAAGTGATCCCTGGGATCGATCCCTGGGATTGTGCTGCTGCTGGGGCCAATGGGGGGTTCTGTTCACAGTTCAAAGCATCTGCCTCCAGCAGGTGTGGGGAGCCACACAGAGCCCTCCACAGGGCTCTCCAAGTTTCAGAGTAGTATAAATAAGCTATTGGAAACCACTTTCAATTTGCAATCTCATTATTTTTACTATTCTAAACCTTGGGGAGCCCTGTGGAGGGTTCTGTGGGGCTCCCCATACCTCCTGGAGGCAGTTGCTTTGACCTGTGAACAGAACCCCCCCTTGGCCCCCAGTGCAGCATGATCCAGGGGATCACGTCGCTACCTTCTCCTGCCCCATCAGGCTAGGGCATCACGACCCCCAGTTTGAGAACCACAGCCTTATGAGAATAAGAGCCCAATCCTATTTCCCACCATCTCCTGAGAGGCAGCTACACCAACGGAGCATGCAGTGCATGCAGTGGTGTGGTCATGGTGATCAGATGGTCAGCAAGAGATAAGTAAAAATATTTCTTACTTACCTTTTGGAAGGCCACCTGGCTACCAAAGGGTTTCCTTGGTCCTATCCCAGCTATTTTGCTGGCATATGTATGAGGTGAATTAGGCAGGCAGATCCAGGCTGGGAAGGGGTCAGAGGATCTGGCATGTGCCACTGCAACTGAGATCTACCCCCTTCTGCTCTCTGGTTCAGCTCACTCCTGGTTCGATCCTCCCTCGACTTTCCCCTCTGCCACTTTACTTGGTCCAATGCTGACTCCAGCAGGTACTGCCACATGTTCAGGGCCTCTGGCCATCTGTGCCAGCTTGCCTTGAAACGTGCAACAGCAGTGTGCTTTTTATGTCATTCAGTGGTATTTATGACAGTGGATCATGAGATCCGCTGTTGTAAATAGCCCAGAGGATTGGGCCATAAGGAACAAGCAGCTGTCCTCAGGAACAGTGTGTTCTATCAATGCCCTGTTTTGTTATACTTTCTCTAGTACCCAGATGTGGCCACAGCCATAGAGCAGATCTTGGACTTGACAGACTATTTATCTCTCCCAGACTAGTAAATCTGTTGTCCACTAGCCTTTCTCAGGGCCGTTTATCTTTGGAGAAAGTTGAAAATGCAAGGGAAATTATATTCAAGGTCTTTCTACCTTACCTGTTGTTCTCAATCTAGCCTTCTCATCATATACTATTCTAAAACTTGTAAAGTATGATTGAAGGGAAAAAAAAATTACCCATTTTTAGATCCTGTAAGGCAAAACCTGTTCTCCAATGTACTGACCCGAGAGAACAGCTTAGCGCTAAAATAAGTGATTGCTCCTTAGAAATGAAGTGATCCCATATGCACTGCCTTTAACAGAAAGTGAACCAGGATTTAAAAAAAAACACCTATTTTCAATCATCCGCCTTATTTCCAATTCAATGGCAATTTTGAAAGCTAATATACTACACTGCTTTAAAATAGCAAGCAAAGGACAATAAAATCAAGTAAAGGTTTTCAAACATTCTCACATCTTGAACCAAGCCTATGAAATCACAAAAATAAACTCATTTACAT
Organism: Tiliqua scincoides; assembly: GCF_035046505.1. Lineage (NCBI taxonomy): Eukaryota > Metazoa > Chordata > Lepidosauria > Squamata > Scincidae > Tiliqua > Tiliqua scincoides. Next base: position 15,689,773 of record NC_089826.1, on the reverse strand, counting down.
CAAGCATAAGCAACATGTGGTCCCCAAAGCATTTTCTTTTTCGGTGGTTTGTAAGTTCTCATTAAAATTGCTAACAAGAACTGACAAACCACAAAATACTGCAAGGATCTCAGTTTTTCTTTTTAATTGTACATGAGATTGTAGAAATACAGTTGTTATAGCCAGCATGCAGCCTCATGAGTCTTCAATGCTAGCCTATAGGTTTCTGTTAGGATCGAGAACATTCTATCTCTCCATTAAAACATGGTTACATTCTGGCCTCTGTGGTTTGCAGAGATGAGTGAAAACAAATCTTAATGCTACTTTCAGCTCAAAGAAAATGCTTCCTTCTTTACTAAAGGACCAGAGATAAGCACATTAATACTACGGTATTTGCTTTCCAGTTTATTTCCCAGTCAGATTTCCACCTTGTGAGAGTCTTATCAAACATTTGCACCTACAGATTGAGGTTGGGAATTGCAGTTTGTTGACTTTCTGCTATGAACTATGAGCTTTCCAGCTGTTCTTCTCCAGTACCTCCCTTCACCCCTGTTCAGAGATCAGGTAAATGGTGACTGGAGACAGGGCCTTTTCTGTGGTGACACCTCAGCTTAAAAAATAAAAACACTCCCTAGTTCGTGCATGTTGACTTGGTGTTTTTTAATATGCAGCTATATGCATATGAACTGGTGACAAACTGCATCTATATATGCAGGCATCCACAAAAATATCAGTCCTATTATTTCATTTTACTACACAAAGACACTGGGACAGGAGCTGAACCTAAAGAATGGCAGTTCTAGCAACTAACAAAACATGAACAGGACAGTGATTTCCTAGGAGCAGGGTCCAGAAAATAGGGAATGTTCCCCATAAATAGAGAAAACTGGAGTATATGCAGACATCTAAATATGTCCAATTTGTATTGTGCAATACAACTACAACATTTTGCACAGTGGCACAGCTAGAGGGGGTGCAAAGCACTAAGTTTTGTAGGAAGTCTCACTGCAGGGTGCAAGCGGCCCCTCCTCTACCCATTCCAAGCCAATCCAGGTAGTGGGAGCAAAACAGAGGTGTACACCTACGTTTTGCTCCCCTGCCCGGAATGGCTCTGACGGCACTGCAACCTGCAGTGAGGCTCTCTGCAAAACTTAGTGCTTTGCACCCCCTCTAGCTATGCCACTAATTTTGCATTTTCCAGCTGTAGAATTTGGAAACTGCAATTGCAGAGCCTGTTTCTGAATCCCCAGTCCCTAACTCTGCTGCTTAAAATCATTCTGGCCCCAACAGTAAAGTGGGTGGCTGATTGAAAGCTCAGGTTTCCTGCTGAAACATAAATTGTAAAACAAACAAGCAGATAGACCCTGATTAAGATAATTTATTGTAGTGTAGTGCAATTACGACAATCTAATAATTAAACTTCAAAACAGATGTCTGCAGCAATCAAGAACAGATCAAGGAGCACGAACACGACTTCTCCAAACAATACTCGATGCCGAAGAGATACAGGTAGGGTAGGTGCTATACACTTCCCACTAGGGACCAATTATCTCCTGACTTAATTATGATCAGGTAACACGGACATAATATATGACTCATAAAACAACTGAAAAACAAGTGAATGCATCTCTCAAGAACAAACTGATTGAACAATACTCTGCTGAAGTGTGATCCTGAGTCTGGAACAATGTGGGTTTTTAGCATTTTTAGTGGTTTTTATTGATTTTCAAATGGCTATCTAAAAGGATAAATAAATACATGGAAAGCTACTACACCTAACTCACTCTCTGGGTTTCACTCAACGAAAAACCACACAGCATAGTCTCAATTATGTTATGTTGCTTATTATGGCTCTCTTTTTTACTCCATTTCGTACACTAATATTACCATCATTACTCCACAAGAGCATGAGGACCATTTCATGTTGCCTTTTCTGTACTTTAACTTTCTGTTCTATCCCCACCGTCTCTGGTGCAGCCATGCCAAAAATGAGCATGCTGTGTCTGGTGGGGAAGCAGATTGGGAAGCTTCAGAAGGGAAAGGGAATTTAAAACTCCTGTATAAGCCTCCTGACCCCCAAGGAGTCACCTTGCACCTGAGCTAGTGATTTCACTAGTGCAAGTCCAAGAAGGGAAAGGAGGCAGGGAGGCTGCAGGAAAGGGAAGTAGGATCCAGTGCACACCATCACCTCCCAGATCTACCCCTTTCCACAGCTTCCCTACCCGTGTTACACCCCTGTCCCTAACTCTCACCCTTCCTCTGTTGCAATTTCAGACAGGAAGAACCATCCCTTCTCCTCCTCAGATGACACTATAAACTATTCAGCTCCACTGTCTGGAGTTATCTTTTCCTGAATTACTCCTCTAATCCATAGTGGTCAACTTGGTCATGGCGGTGGTGATTTGCGCCACTTGCCTTTGTTTGCCTGGATCTAGTTGGGAGGTGGAGTCCCAAGCCACTTGTTTCTCCTTGCTTGGTAGAAGACCTCCTTGGTGTGAGGAGGCATCCACACCATTTTAGAACCCTTGCAAGCCAGCCTTCTGTCAGAAGAGACAGAGATCCTACTTATTTAAAAAAAAAAATTGAATATGGGTAAAATAAACATGTACTCTTGTCACTGAGAACTAGAATAGTAGGCAGTGGAAATGTGACTTATGGCCCAGTTCTATTCAAGTGCTGCACTGGTGGAACACACTTAGCAAAAGTGTGTAAAGCACTTTGCAAGAGCACAGTGAGCTGGCGGAACCTTCCCACATGAGCTGACAGCTGTCAAAATTCCCACTGGACAGGTAAGTCCAGTGCAGGGATGGGGGAAGGGCAGGTAAGGGGTGGAACGTGGAGGAGATGAGCCATGGGTGGGCCCAGGAGGTGGTTAGCATCAGCAGCACCAGCACACACTGTATCCGAACCCTCTTCTGGGCCTGATCTGCCTGCATGGATCAACTCGGACTTTTGCCAGTAATATCACAGGCACAGCAGGTCTGAGTTTATCCTTAGTGGTTGCTGGGGCTTATCCCAGGACAAGGGAACAAATGTTCCCTTATCCCAAGTTAACTTTAAGCAGCCAAAAATCCCCTATGGCAGTGTTTCTCAAACTGTGGGTCAGGACCCACTAGATGGCCTGCTTCTCCTGAGGAGCCTCCCGCGGTAGCGCCAGAGGCTCTGGATCCGGCAGGAGCCGTTAGTGGAGCTGCCGGGTCCCGCAGCTCCAGGCAGCTTAGGATTGGGCTGTAAGATGGTTAAAAATTTTCCTGCTTGATGATGTCACTTCTGATCATGACATTACTTCTGGTGGGCCCTGACAGATTCTCATTCTAAAAAGTGAGTCCTGGTGCTAAATGTGTGAGAACCATTGCCCAATGAGATACAGTGGCAGCCGTGGTACAGGGGCATGGGATACAGTGGTAGCAGCATTGCCACACGGGGTTTAGATAGAATTGGGCTGCTTGGCTTCCAAAGACCAGTGTAAATTGGCCCAAATGCTCAAAAGAAGTCTACATCTCTGCCTACACACAGAGCTTTATCCCTGTTCCACAGAAAATTACGGGGAAAGTAACAGGAGTTTTGTTTGGTATATCTAACTCAGGCCTGCACTACACCATTAATGTAATTATGGGGGAGCAGAGGGGAACCAATCAGTTTTGCATAAATACCTCTGGTGAGGAAGAGGAGCACAAGCAACACCAATGGAAAGGATTCACTGGGTTTACAAAAGAGAATTGGTTTTGGACTTTTTTTTGCTAGCTCGTTAATTTTTCTTTAAAATGTCTCCCAAAGCAAGCAGTCTCAGCCAAAGGAGAATAAATAACAGCAAGTAAATATACTCACAGTAGGGGAGCACTTTTCATTTATGTTATCCAAGCTCCACAAGCCTTTCAACTGTATTTTTCCTCCTTATTAAAACACCATTCCCACCCACCAGCACGGTTGAACTTTGTGGCTATTACTGTTTCTTTCTGGCAAAGTCAAGCCCATCATGAACCTTCCCAGCGCAGAAAGAAACAGGATTCCCATTCAGCAGACAGTTACCTCATTTATAATGATCCAGTGACAGTCAAAAGCAACCAAATTGGCTTCCACAACCTGAAAAGAAAAAACAAACCAGCTATCAGTCATCTTATCTCAATGAAAGGCAGCTACTATTAAATAAATGTTTCCCACCAATGACCAAAAAAAATAAAATAAAATAAAAGCAAAAAAAGCACAAAAAAAGGCACAAGCACTCTGAAAAGACCTTTGCTATTCTATTGCAACAGAGGCCTTTGGAGCAAAATGTTGCCAAGACATTTGGGCTATTGTTTTGGCTTGCTAATTAAATGTGGGATTATAGTGCATTTATAGCATCATGGAAAAGAATAGGTCTTTTTGCACTATTCTTTTTAAAGGTCAAATGGTTTAAACTTTAGTGCTGTGCGGATACACAAGAAAACAGGAAGAGATCAAGGCTTCAAAAGAGTGTCCTCTGTACCTTGAAACTTCAAGCAGTGGAACTTCTGTGAAAACACCCTCATTGCATTTTGTTCACTCATTTCTTCTCCCCAGGAACAGACTAGCTAGGTGAAAACCTCAGTGTATGTTTGGGGCAGTATTTGCCGCACAAGGTGTTGTTAAAAATTGTTGAAAATGTTAACAATTAAATTTGTTAAAAATTGTGTGTGTTTGCATGCAGTTAAAAACTGTGAATTTCTTTTTTTAAAAAAAATAAATCAATCATGCAGGTTTGACTGATTAATTAATGTAGGCTGCAGTTTTGTACACAATCTCCTGGGAGTAAGCCCAATTGAACACTATCAGACTAGCTGCCCAATCTATCCACTACAGCCAATCTATCCACTGCCAGCTCAGAGTATGGAGTTCCCAGATGTTGCATGCTATGGTGGGAGAGGTGACCAGACTGCCTGGGATAGGTAAGTAAAAAAAAACTTTTTTACTTATCTCTCCATAGGCGCTTGGCTTCCAGTGGGTTTCCTCAGACCTATGCCAGATCTTTTGCTGGCGTAAGTCTGAAGAGACTCCTGCTAGTGGGTCTTGGCTACGACGAGAGGATAGGGTCTTGATGTGTGCTATTGCCACCAAGATCCTTCCCCTTCATCCCCCAGTTTGGTCTGCTCTCTGCCCTGCTCTTCCTTCAAACCACCCCATCTGCCATGTTATCTGCACAGGGTAGATCACATGTAGGGTATCTAGAACCCATTGGTACATCCAGGGAGCATCTGTCCATTTGCTCTGGCAGCTCCAAAGTGCACAACAGTGGTACAGTTTTTCAGGTACCACTCCAGGATTTTACTTATCGTGAGACTCACCACCATAAGAATTCAATAAGACTGGGCTGTTATTTCTCAGTAGTCATTCACAGAATTCAAATCTAATTTGAGAGATGAAAATTTAATTTACACAATTAGGGTGGACTTACCCTCACTACTTCTGACATAGCCAGTAGACCTGGTATCACATTTTACCAAATGGTATCAAATCACACTAGAAATGTGGAATATACAGGGGGTTTTCATTCCATTATTTGTTATGTGTCCACTTCCTTGCTTTATGATCCTTGAAGCCACAAGGGGCAGCATGACAATTCTTCACATGATGGGTGCCATTTAAACATGTAAGCTCCTCACACAGTTTATTCACACACAAATTTATGCATGGAGGAGCTGATTAAGTGCCCAATCCTATCCAATCCTATCCATAGTGTTGATGCAGCTCTGCCAACAGGGCGTGCACTGCATCCTGCAGTGAGGGTGCAGTCATGGAGGTCTCCTCAAAGTAAGAGCGCATTTGTTCCTTTGCCTCAGGGCTGCATTGCAGCTTCATCAGTGCTAGAAAGTTGGATAAGATTGGGCCTTAAAGCTGCCATGGGCAGTGCTCTATAAGTTCCATGTGTCCAACTGAGAAATTGAGGGACCCAGATCACATGTGCTGGGATGTATATGCACAAACTCCATGGAAAGGCGAGCCTTGAATATGAGGAGGTTCATGTCTGTGGCCCTGACCAGTCCCCTCCATGAGTTAATGTTCGTGTTCATATGTGACCAACTATGTAGAAAGGGTGGAAGTCATCTTAGTGTGATTCTTAATTGGGAGTCTGTGGAAAATTTGCAGCATGAATGCAGTTTCTAGCAGCCTCTTCTCATTTTGCACCAAGATACCTGTTGCCAGGGGAGGATCCAGTGTTTTAATGGGGGGTGGGGTGGGCATGAGCACTACCTTAACTAGAGCCCAGGTCAACCAGGTGGGTGGACCAGTTGAACTTGTGGCCTTCATGGCCAAGGTTTGCTGGGCAGGTAGACCTGGGTTCCACCCAGATTTGGAGCCTAGATCCACCTGCCATGTAGACCTGGGCTCCCATGCCAACTTGGCTCTGTCGGCTCAGGGTGATCTTGCTGCTGATGCCCTGCCAAGCAGGCATTCCCCTGGTGCCTGACTTTGCTCCCCATCTTAACAGGTGCCCTTTCCTGCTGGCATGATAGATGGCACACATCCATGCCTCCCTCCCCAGATCTGCCCCATCTGTTTCCTGTGTTCTTCTCTTGGTTTTCCACCGAGATTTGGAGCCTAGATCCACCTGCCATGTAGACCTGGGCTCCCATGCCAACTTGGCTCTGTCGGCTCAGGGTGATCTTGCTGCTGATGCCCTGCCAAGCAGGCATTCCCCTGGTGCCTGACTTTGCTCCCCATCTTAACAGGTGCCCTTTCCATGCCTCCCTCCCCAGATCTGCCCCATCTGTTTCCTGTGTTCTTCTCTTGGTTTTCCAATTGTATTATTTTTATTCTAAGTAATATTTTAAGTTATCTTTGATGTACTTGCAAGGACAGAGAATATAAATCCCCAAATAAATAAATAAAATAAGGTGCTCTGGCTCTCTTTTTCTTTTTTTTAATGATTTCATATTTTTCTCTGTCCTGTTTCTCTGTTGACTGAACTCACATTTTATATGTACCCAATAAAATGAAACAAGAACTTCCTGGCAAGTGGGGGGGGGGGAGGAAAAACCCTCCATACATAATAAATCACACACTTTCTTTTTTCACTTCCAGCTGATGGGCACTGATTTGAAAATGTAAGGCTCTCACTGCCCTTCACTCCATTTTCCTTTATGCAGCTCATTATAATAGTAACAGGCATAATTTGACATAAGCATAAGATTTCCCTTGATCAGCTGTTATTAAGGACAAGTTTATGCATTCATTATTATATTAAAAGAGCTTAAAAAAAATCCAGAGCCAGCACGAACAAAGCCCAGATCCAATTATCTGTCAGTAGAGCAGTCATTACTTGGACAAGACGTGCCTTTTACATTCATGACCTAATGTTCCACAGTGCCCTTGTCTCTCCCCTGAGCTTGCAGTTTCCTTCATTTAGAGAGTCCACTGCAACATCATCAGGGAGGCAGGGGAGCAAATGGGATTACACTAATGAACAGAGAGAGTCGCAGAGAACATTTCAACATGACTTCGACCCTCACGAGTAACCTGCTTGAAGGTTCAGGAATGTGAAAGTGGTGTGTGGGTTCTCTCGTGCAATCATTATTTTGGAAACCTTCCTGTCCCGTCCCCCCCTTCCAATGGCCCTAAATTAACACATTAGTTTTGCAAATGGCATTGGATGTGTGCTTCTTAGAACATTACAAGGCAGGTGCTTCCTCCCAAATCCAACAAAATGGTTGATTCCCAGGGGAAGCAATCAGCATTCTTCCATTCCAAGTGGGGGGGGGGGGAAATCACTAGCATTTGCATTTTTAGATATTTATAATATTTCTGTATTGAAAAATGTTTGAATGTTTCTGTATTGAAACATTTCTGTATTGAATGTTTCTGTATTGAAAAAAGGAAAGGCTGGTCGGAGGGCCTTCTTCCTGGTGAAGGATAGCACAAAGGTCACAAATAACATCATTTTCCTTCTAGGGATTCAGGGCTTAAAAGACAAGAAAAGACACTCTGCTGGGGGTCTTGCGAGAAGACACTCTGCTGGGGGTCTTGCGAGAAGACACTCTGCTGGGGGCCTAGCCTTCCTCTCCCACTATCACTTCTTCTTATACTACTTTCCCCAGTCCTAAAGGTACTGAAACTATTTCTTTACCCAGGTTGCAATCTGTGGAACTACTTGCCACAGTATGTGGTTATGGCACCTGGCCAAGATGCCTTTAAAAGGGGATTTGACAACTTTATGGAGGAAAATTCCATCACAGATTACAAGCCATGGTGGGTATACCTCCTGGTTGTAGAAACAGGCTATATCTGAATAAGGTGTAAGGAAATGGCAACAGAATGCAGTTATCTTGTTGACTTGTGTGTTCCCTGAGGCTTCTGTCTGGTGGGCCACTAAGATACAGGAAGCTGGACTAGATGAACCTTTGGCCTGATCCAGCAGGGTTCATCTTATGTTCTTATCTTTTGCTTTGAGAAAAAGGAAATGAGAATTTGATGCCAGCAGCAGAAGTTTTACTTTGCAAGTACCTTTGACTCCTATGCAAATGGTTGAACTGGTCACACTTGCAGTCACTTCCTTGGAATGTGCATAGAAGCCTGCACATTGAGGGGGTGAGGGGGATTGAGGGGGTGAGACTTGGGGTGTTCCACCCCAAGAACATGAGAACATGAAAAGAGTCCTGCTAGATCAGGCTAAGGTCTATCTAGTCTAGCATAATGCTTCCTGCACTGGCCATCCAAGGCTTCAGGACATTCCTCCCTGACTCCTCCCCCACTGTGTCTCAGAAAATGTTATTCAGTGGTACAATGCTTCTGATCATGATGGTTTCATGTGTTTTACAGGCATGAGATCTGCTATAATGTCACTTGCTGATGTACCCCAAGACAACTCATGGCAAGGGAAAGCTATAATTAAATGAATGATGCATACATAGCATGAAAAAATCTACTTGCTAAAAGGGCATATAAAGGCATCCAGCAGTTTAATGACCCACACCTCAGACGGCTGTGTATGTTTGGAATTCATCTGTCTATACTGCTGGCTTTTTGACAGCAAGTAGTGCTCTGCACACATAAAAAGGAGGGACAGATTGGAAATTTCCATATGAGACAGAAAGCCCGTGAAGGTGGCATTTATGCCACTCGCATCTCGGGCTGGGGGAAAAAATGGAGCTAAACTATAGAATGCCTGAAACCTTTTCCCCAGTATATTAAAGCTGAAACAATATTAACCTATGGCAAACCCTTCCCATATATCCTTATGGAAATATGAATGGTTGTCAAATATACTTACACATCTTGCTTTAGAAATAAAATTAAAGTCTATCAATTACAGAAGAGCAATGTGGAATTTCTGCAACGATGAAAAAGTAAATCTTCACTTAGCTATCAATATCTGATTAGCACCCAGTGGTGTTGCTAGGGTGCATGGGGGGTGTGGGTGACACCACTACTGACCAAAATTTTTAAAATCTTGGTCCATCAGGAGGGTGACACGCTGGCCTCTCAAACCAGGTGGCCCCACTGTTGGGACCTCCAAGATGAAGATCTACTGTGGGTTTCAGATTTGATTTTTAATTGAATCAAGGTATGAAAATTAGTTAGAGCATGAGCGTTACAAGCAAGCCTGATAAATTAAAAGGCACTGTCACACTGATGACTTATCTACTGTGCTGCAAGTGATTTCAAGCAAGGGAATCAGTTATGTTGTTAAAAATAATGGTTGATGCTACTTTTCTAAGAGCCAGTGTGATTGAGGGCCCAGTCCTATCCAACATTCCAGCACTGATGCAGTCATGCCAACCGGGGGTGTACTGCATCCTGCTGTGGGATGGCAGTCATGGAGGCCTCTTCAGCGTAAGGGACCATTTGTTCCCTTACCTTGGGGCTGCATTGTGAGTGCATCAGTGCTGGAAAGTTGGATAGGATTGGGCCCTCAAGGGATCTATAGGACCTGGTCCTAGCCATGAATATTGAAAGCCTTAAGAATATCCTGACCTCTCTGTAATAGGCAAAAATGGTAAATTTCTCCATGTGGTAAAAGTGCTGGATAAGCACAAGTATTTTATTTTCACTGAGGATGTCACATACATCACCGCTACAAGTGGCAAGCGGCGGGCTTCACGCACCATTGAATTCTGAATGCCTACCAGTCCCAGTAAGTAAGTGTAGGGAGTGGGAGGGAGCTGAGGGTGGTGGAACGGAGCAGCAATAGGCCAGGAAGGAAGGCGGATCGAGACTGGGAAGGGGGTAAGTTTAGTGGCAATGATACCAGCCAAATCCAAGCCTCCTTCCTGGCCTCAATCCTACTTCATTGATCCACGCATGAATCCTTCATGGATCCACACAGACTTGCACCTGCTATGGGACTGGAGCCAGGGGCGTGTAGACAATGTGGCCTGAGGAGGCCTCTGGAAGCCAAATCCTGCAGGATACAGTGGGAGTTGCATTGGCACTGCTGCTATTCCATGTGGAGCTAGTATTGGAGAAGAGTTAGCCTCCTGCTTTTCTCCGATCAGCAGCTATTTCTGATTTTTGCATGAAAATCAGAAGTAGCTGCTGATTGGAGATAAGGACTGTTTACAGAAGCCTCGGAGGACATCAGAGGGGGCTGAAAGCCTCCAGGACCATGCAGGAAGCCAGCTCTGCCCCCAAGGAAAGAAATAAGCCCCTTGGCCACTGGCGAAATAAGCGGCATGGCCGCTGCTATCAGAGCAAGACCACTCCCCTTAAGAAGGAATGTCCTGCTTCCAGTTTCCCTGGTGGGTTGTGACCCACCACTTTGGGAACCATTGCTGTAGACCGACATGTGCTTCCAAGGTGGCACAGGGTCAGTGACATCATTGTCTCTGTGCTGAGTACTGTCCAGTCTCCCTGCTACCAATTCAGAAGTGACTAGGATATGGAAAAAATGGCTTTTGTGGCAATATGGTTTGGTCACAGGCCAGTGGGATAGGCTTGGCCAGACAACTTCTCACTCCTTCCTCTATATGCAGCAGTAGCGTAGCTGGGTGTGCAGTAAGTTGTGTAGTACAGTAAGTATTGTAGGCACCACAACATGCTGTGCATAAGTTGCCCCTCCCACTTGCTGTCAGAGCCATTCCGGGCAGTGGGGACAACATGCAGGCTCTCACCAAGAGAGTGGTGGTGCTTCTGATTAATCAAGGAATAGCCACACTACCTTGTGAAGATGACTTTGCACTCTATCAGATATAGGCGACGCTCCACCAATGAGCACAAAAGTGGATGATGCAGATTATTATTTTTCTGAGGAATGCACACTGGGGAAAGATTTTGCCGAGTGCAGGAAAATGCTGTCAAGACAACAAGGGATGAGCGCAGAGAAACCATCTGTCACTGGCAGGAATTCCAAAACTTCTGAATGTTTGGAACAGCCTAACAATTTATCAGTGTTTTCTTCTGTCATTCACTCTCAAACAGCCTAAATGTAAAACAATCTGGAGCAAACAAGTCGGCAATACCGTCAGTTTACAAGCTTCTCTCATTTGTAACAAAAAAAAATCCCCTAGCATCTGACATAGCTACCCTGCATGAAGACCAAGCGATTTAGCAGAATAATACAAAAATAAGCTGTAAAGTTTGCTGTCATTCCTAGTGGTTGCACTCTATTTTACCAGCTCTCTTTAGGGTATGTCAGACTGAGCATTTCTACCAAATGTCTACCGTGCTGGTGCTGCACCAAAGCCTGAGGAAACAGCGCAAAACACGCTTTTATTTGAGTGCTGTTTTGGCAGCAAGCATGGCTTAGAAATGCATCAAATCATAAACAAATGTACATGAGCACATGCACAGGGGCATGAGACAGCCTGTCTCCATTCTGAGCTTTCTCCATTATGAGGTTATTTTCACAGTCAACCTCTGTTTGGTCAACGGGCACCCATGATGGTCTATGGCTGACATAAGTTTATCAATTGTTACGTCTCAAGTAATTGTGTTATGTATCATTTATATAGTTTACAACTTTAGGAGTCAAAGGCCCAAATCCTAACCAATTTCCCAGCACTGACATAGCTGTGCCAATGGGGCATGTGATGCACCCTGCAGTTGGGTGGCAGTCATGGAGGCCTCCTCAAAGTAAGACAATGTTTGTTCCATTACCTCCGAGCTGCATTGCTCTTATCTTGGTGCTGGAAAGTTGGTTAGGATTGCACTCAAAATCAGGGTGTGTGTGTGGGGGGGGGGAGACTACCTGAGGTGGCATCATTTCGTCCACTGCCATTTTGAGAACCTGAGACATCTAGAGATTGAAGCCTTTTGACATTCTTCTATGATGCAACTTTGCCAGTTTCATCTCCACATGGCTGCTGCCATCCTCCCCTCTCTCTTTCTGCATATCCCCCACGTCTTAACACTCATGCAGAACCCCTAGTCCAGGGGTCTCTAAACTTTTTGGCCAAAGGGCCACATCAAATATCTGGAACAGTGTCAAGGGCCAGGAAAAGAAAATTAAATATAAAATTTAAATAAGCACAATTAATTAATTAATTAATTAATTAATTAATTAATTAATTAATTAATTAATTAATTAACAGTATTTATATACTGCTTTTCAACTAAAAGTTCACAAAGCGGTTTACAGAGAAAAATCAAATAACTAAATGGCTCCCCGTCCCAAAAGGGCTCACAATCTAAAAAGATGCAAAAGAATACTAGCAGACAGCCATGAGAACAGACACTGCTGGGGTGAGATGGGCCAGTTACTCTCCCCCTGCTAAAAAAAGGAGCACCCACTTGAAAAAGTGCCTCTTACCCAATTAGCAGGGGTTAGCAGCCCATTTGAATGGGCTCAAATGTCCAGGACTTCTCCAAGAACGAACACAGCTCAAGAAATAAAGCACACACTTAAATAGACCCGATTCCCCCACCCCACAAACACAACTCTGGTTGTGTTTGGTCAACTGGGCCAGAGGCTCTCAGGGGATCAGAGGCTGGATGCAGGCCAGATAGAGACTTGCCGCAGGCTGCATCTGGCCCCCGGGCCGGGGTATGGAAACCCCTGCCCTAGTCCAATGGTTCCTAAACATTTTTGCATTGGGAACCTCCTAAAATTTTTTTAACTTTACCAACTACTCAAGCCTCTGTGGCTATAATAGTGATTGGGCAGCATTGCCCTCCACAAGCAGCAGGTTAATTAATCTTTGATGCACATAGCCTAATCTCTCTTGTCAGTTTCACAATGAACCAAAAATTGGGTTGTGACCCACTGGTGGGCCATGGACCCACAGTTTGGGAACCATTGCTCTATGGCTATAATGGTGATTGGGTTACCCCTACAAACAAACAAACAAACAAACCTACTTTTAAAAATGATACACTATCGCAGTGATTTTCAACCGTGTTCATCTCACAGCACACTGACAAGGTACTAAAATTGTCAAGGCACACTACCAGTTTTTTGACAATTGACAAGGCACACCATGCTGTTGGTGGGGGGCTACATCCCCCAATGGCCCTAATAATAAATGACCCTCCCCCAAACTCCCACGGCACACCTGCAGATCATTTGCGGCACACCAGTGTGCCACGGCACAGTGGTTGAAAATGGCTGCTTAGTCTATTGCAGGGGAGTCCAAAGTTTTTGGCAGGAGGGCCACATTGTCTCTCTGACACTGTGTCGGGGGCCGGGGGGGAAAAGAATTAATTTACATTTAAAATTTGAATAAATTTACATAAGTTTACATAAATGAATATATTAAAGATGAACTTATATGAATGAATGAAGGTCTTGCAATAGTTCATGGTCTATAAAAGGCCTTGCACAAAGCAAGGCTGGCCTTTCCTTTGCTGCCACTACTGCATCACAGATGTGAAACAACAAGCATTGGAGGGAGCCCTCAACCCACAGCTCACGTGAGAGGTCAAACAGTCGCCCTCAGGCTGAGAGCAGTTGCATAGGGCCAGTGTGGGCTCCAACAAATCTCCGGAGAGTCTCATTGAAGACCAGGGGCTCCCTGAGGGCCACATTAAGAGACCTCGAGGGCCGCAAGTGGCCCCAGGGCCAGGGTTTGGGCACCCCTGGTCTATCAGGACCCACCTAGCTTTACTAGACTTTTTTAAAGTGATCTAAAAAAGACAAAAGAGAGAGAGAGAAAAATAAACTTCTCTCTATTTCTTTTTTTCCTACTCTCTATTTCTCTTTTTTAGATCACCTTTAAAAAAAAGTCTAGTGAAGTTAGATGGGTCCCGCTAGAGTATCATTTTAAAAGTGGATCTCAGTGCTAAGAAGTTTGAGAACTGCTGCCCTAGCCCATTTATCGAGTAATCTTTTGCTATTGCCCTTTCCCATTCAAAAATATGTACGGTAAAACAATGTTACACTGCAATCTATTGCATCTGTGATCCCATAGCGAAAATTCAACTGACTCCAGGCTACCCAAATTGTTGAACCCATGTCCAGTCCAACTTCGTTGCAAATGCCAATTTGAGAGGTCTGCCCGGAACAGCAAGCCTCTGCAATGCAATGTCATGCCAGAAATATTGAGCACAGCACTGCTTACACAGGCCAGGTTACAAAACTGTGACAACATTATGAGGCATACAATGACAACTGATACTCTCTTTCCTTTGCGGCAACGTGTGACACAATCTGGAACCTCGCCGGGATGAACAATCTCCCCTTATTTTCTGAAGTGAATCCAATTCTTTTCAATGCAGTAAAAACCATCAGACAGTATCGCATAACTCACTGGAGTAAGTATCGCTTGGCGGGAAAAAAAACGATCTGCCATGGTGTGCTCCCATTTCAGTCCCTCTGTGGGCTTTCAGGGGATCAAAACATTGAAATATCCTTATCTAAACATCCACTATCTGTGTTACAACAACTGCTGATTTGCTTGCAAACCCAACTCCAGCTTCCAATTGGGAGAACATGAAGCATCTTTGATCCAAGATCGTTGGCCAACAACACGGGCATCAACACTATCTCACAGGCCCAGTAGGTTGGCCATTGTTAGCGCAGTGTACATGGTTCTACCTGAGCCTCCTGTCTCTCTAAAGACAGAAAAGTTGCCAAACATGAGAACCAATTATCAATTCAGTGATATGATCTGTAAGGCACAAAACAACAACAACCAAAACAGAACTTTGGAGTGTGAGCAGAATAAAATTGCTGCTCCCTCTCTGCTGTGCTCATACGGCACTTGAAAACCCATTTATTCCTTTAGGCTCAGGGAAGTTACTTTGGTTTCCCACTGCAGTGATTATTCCCGCTCTGTTATTTTGATGTTATATTTGTTGTGTTGACTGTTTTCAGTGACTGTGTGCTGGCAGGGGAAAGTCAGGGGGTTGCTACTTTAAATAAATATGACAGAGGAATTCTGCTGCAATCCAGCAAAATGTATAATGGAAAGCAGCTTTACCTTGCTTGCTTAGCCTCTTGTGGGGACCAAAAAATGGGGGGGGGGGGGAGGTTTGCTTCTACACATGGAGCCCCAGGAAGCAGGAATAAAAAAGACCATGTGTGTGAGAACATTATGGAAGGTGTCAAAAAGATGAGGCATAGCTGGTTAGAAGGCAGGAAAGTAAGAGAGAAAGACATGCAATGTTAAGAACTGGAAGAGATTTATCTAATTCCTTGCCAGGCCCGCGTATGGATTCTCAGGGTGTGCCTCCATCTTTTTTTCTTATCCCAGTTGCTGTTTTATTAAACTGCTGCCATGTCATCAGGCTATCTGTACTATGGCTACCTGCGAGGACCACAGCAGGACTGGTCCTTTGTCTCTGCGCACAGCCCTTGAGCTTCTCAGTGGAGAAATCAGTTGCAGATTTATAAAGTGAATTTGTGCACACCAGAAACCAAACACTCACAGAGCTATTGTCACTACAGGCAACAGGCAACAGACTGGAAACCAGCATTAAATCAGTTTCCTAATAGCACGCATGCACACAAGCAGGTGGACACAAACAGACACACAATTGTCAGAGAAACCACCACAGTCTCCCACACTCATCCAGAATCCAAGTAATCAAAACCAAGTTATCAGAACCAGATTGCTGCTGTTGCTTGGCTGCCATGATTGCTCACAGAGGTGGTGCTGGAGGAAGAGGTGGGCAGCTGCTGCCCTGATCCTCTTCTCACTCGCTCTCAAGAACAAGAAGAGGATGTTGATTGAAGCAGCTAGATGGGAATGTGCTGGAAGGGGATGGTAGGGAGATGCCGGGTGCAGGGCACTCCCCCCCCATCACTGCTCAAAGCAGCCACTTCTGATATTTTGACCAGAATGTAGCTCAACTATCTGATATACTTTCAACCATCTTTCCTGACAGCACACATCGCTAGACTTGCCTGGTTCTGCTATGCATCAGTGGCTTAGCTGGAAAGGGTGCAAAGCATGAAGTATTGCAGGGAGCCTCAGTGCAGCGTGCAAGCAGCCCCTTTCCCTCTGAGTCATTCCGGGCAGTGGGAGCAAAAGGGAGACATTTCGCTCCCCTACCTGGAATGGCTCCAAAGGAAGGGAGAGGGGCCGCTTGCCTGCCACACTGAGGCTCCCTGCAAAACTCTGTGCTTTGCACCCCCTCTAGCTACGCCACTGCTACACATGTTTATTGGTATCAGCCCCAGCAGGAATAAAGATCAGCTGTGTAGCTTTCACACTTTGCATTGCACTTCTCTATTTAAAGCAAGTGTTTTGAAGCTATGCTCACAAGTTAGATTTCATTTCCTCCTTTTTTGAATCTGGAACCAGTAAGAACTCTGTTGCCCCAGCCCACAGGTATACACATTTGAGTCCTGCTGCATAAATGTAACATTGGGCAGAAATGGCTTAAACTACTTTTGGTTCTTGAACTGCCATAAGAAATCCTTTCGCCTTATTTTTTTAGAGGAATGGAATACTATACATGAATAATAATAATAATAATAATAATAATAATAATAATAATAATAATAATAATAATAATAATAATAGTACAGGTATTTCTATACCGCCTTTCTTGGTCTTTATTCAAGACTTTATTCAAGGCGGTTTACATAGGCAGGCTATTTAAATCCCTGTAGGGATTTTTACAAATGAAAGAAGGTTCTTTCTTTCAAGAACCACAACATTCAGGTGTTTCTCTCTGATCTGGTTTCACATTCTGGCCTCCATCCTCCCATGCTCAGAGCAGATGGAATAGCTCGGCTTCAGCTTGTCAGCTGCTTCAAGGTCGCACGGTGCTGGTGGCCTCGAACTGGCGACCTTGTGGATGTTATCTTCAGGCAAATGGAGGCTCTACACTCTAGACCAGACCTCCTGCCCATAAAATCTGAAACAGTGACATTATTGTCCTAGATAAATAAAATGAGTGCTTCTCTCTTCAGTCTCATATATGAGAGCTGGAGCAGATCCGGGAGGCGGGCATGGGTGCGTGGCCCATCAAAACTGATGCCAGAGGGGAAAGTCACCTACCAGGACAGGAAACATCCCAAGCATGGCCAAAGTCCAGGTCTACCCACCTGGAAGAAGCTGAATGGGAGCCAAGGTCTACCTGGCAGGTAGATCTGGGGTCCAAGTCAAGGCGGGAGTTCAGATCTACCCATCCAGCAAACCAGCCACAGAGGCCAGTTCAACAAGAAGCCTCTGTTCAGGTGGAAGCCCAGGTTTACCCACCAGGCAAGCCTCCACCATGGAGGACATTGTTCAAACTGGAGCCCAAGTTGACCCAGCTGGTATATCTGGGTTTCAAGTCCAGGCGAGAGCCCAGGTCTACCCAGCGAACCTCAGCCACAGAGAACATTAAGTTCAACCCAGAGCCCAGGTCTACCCACCTGGTTGACCTGGGCTCTGGAGTTGGTAGTGTTCAGCACCCCCCTCCCCCCAACACAAACACCTGATCCACCCATGATGAGAGCTGAGCATTACAGGCCAACTCATGGAAACTATGGAGTGTGAAGTGCTACTTCCCTTCCCCTTGTCTAATGTCTCACAATACCAAAAACCTCAGCTGAGTTGCAGAGCAAACATCTCACCCACCTTGTTCCTTTGTATACCATGGAGACTCGTTGAATAAAGTGTTGAAAACTACCTACCACATGGAAGGTGAACAGGTTGCTTTACCAACCTGGACACTTGAACAAGAGGTGACCTCTTCCTCCGGGGAGAACCCAGAAGTGACGTTACAATGTCACTGCCCCAGGCACAGGAGATTCTAGGTATACCTCTGAAGAGGTCTGCTTTCATCTTCGATTGACTACACAGAAGTGAGGCTGGGTCTGGCAGTTGTGATCCTGATCTCTTCCACATGCTCAAATGTGGATTTGAAGGTGTGAATAGGGCTCTAACTCAGGGTTGTCAAACTCATTTCATACAGAGGGCCAAAGTTAGCATTCAGGGCTCCTGCTGAGGGCCAGAAGTGATGTCATTAAGCAGAAAGTGACATCATCAAGCAGCTAATGGCCAGAAGCCAGACCTTGTTCTCATATAGAAACTCATTAACTACAAATGACAGAGGAGAAAATACACAAATCTTGATCACATTTCAAGGTCAGGGAAAGCCCAATTTTCATGTGGGCTGCTGTTTCAGCTGTAACACCTCAGCAACTGAGAGCCTGAGGGTTGGATAAAAAGCTTCTGGGGGCCACATCTGGCCCCTGGGTCTTATGTTTGACACCCCTCCTCTAACCATTCATTCAAATCAGGGTCTTTCAGATTACTATATCATGCTTCCATTACCCTCTCGACTGAAAGTCCTACACCCATTTGATTGAGAACTATTTACACAACATGCCAATTTTGGTGATTAAAGGCCTTCCTCACATCTAGTCCCGTGACTGTCAAGGGTTTATTGATCTCCTTACTGTGATTAATAATATTCAATTTTTTTCTAACATTTAGTGTATAGGAGGTACAAATCCTGTTTAATCTGCAGTTATGTAAAAGCCAATGGTCTTACTGAGAATGTGTACTTCTAGGACCGTTAATCTTTTGGCATCCTCATTGATGAGGGCAACAGAGCAGTTTGTTTCAAATTCGTTATACTTTTTCCCATGTTTGGGAATCAACAGAGTTTTAAATGATTTGAAAAGTGTCTGGAGCTTTACCTTTTGCAAAATTCTGATGAAATGATGCACTCATTTAGCAATGCTTTAAATCAGTCCTTTTAATTTACTAGTGGTCCTATCCTATTGGGCCTCTGACCACCAGAAAGAAAATCCCTCCAGTGGCAGCACTAGGGTTTACATTTCACACACACCCCCGTGCACATTACCCGGTGTAGCCCACACCCCTGCACCCCCCTAGTGATGCCACTGTCCCTCCCAGATATATGGTAAGACATTTCCTCTACCCTTCAAAGAAACACAGGCTCACCTAAATACAGCACCTCTGAACCAACTGAAATTCAAGAAATGTTTAAAATCTAGACATATGCATTAGTCATCATTAAAGTACACAACTATCTTTGACAACACTGGAAGCTTTCAGCCCTAGTGTCATTCTATGTTCTGGGTGAAGCTAATTCTTACTCCAGATAATCGAGAGTTATTTAGGCTCTGGTTCTCCACCACCTCAAGCCAGAGTACTTCCAACACAGAGTGCTCAAAATATAAAGAGGAAGGTCGGGGCTCTTAATGAAACCCACAAACCCAAACTCCTGATTCCTCTAATTGTAGCCATAAAATCCCCCACCCGTATGGCATTATTAAAACAGTAACAGTGGGGGCTGTCACAAAAAGGGAAGAGGATGGTCTCTCTATAGTTTGAGCACTGATGTTAGCACCAATGTTTCCTGCTAAATCAGAGCTCCCAAACTAGTTCTACTACATACATGATGTAAAGCAAAAGCTGGCACTGAATCAGGGACTCTGCCTTACCCTCCACAAATACAGTAATTTGCCAGAAAAAGAAGCTGCAAGTCTGCTTTTGGCTGCACAGGCAAAATTAGTGGGGAAGATGTGAACAATTATGTCACACTAATAAAAGGTACTTCTAAATCATCCACAGCTGACCTTCTAATTTTCTACATCTATCAGAACTCTTGCTGTGAGCCTGAAATATCGAGCTACCGGGAAAAACACAGACATGCCCATATGCTCAGAACAATTGCAGAAAAAAGATTGACTCATCCCAGTTTATAATAAGCATGATTCAGCAACATTAAGTAAGTTTGGATACCATTAATTTAAATGGGAAAGAGGTAAGCATGCACTTAAGGGCCCAATCTCATTCAACTTTCAAGTATTAATGCAGCCAAAATACAGCCTCAAAGAAAGGGAGCAAATGTTCCCTTACCTTGAGAAGGCCTCTGACTGCCCCCCATCACGGGATGCAGCGCATGCCCCATTGGCATGGCTGCATCGACGCTGGAAAATTCGATAGGATTGGGCCCTAAATCAGTAGGGTTTATGTAGGTGACATTCACATGAGATTGTGGCCATAATGTGTGCAGTAGGAGTTATATAAACCTTGAGTTAAATTTCAACACCAGCAGCAGGCCAGTAGCTGAAAATACTCCAGCCAAGGAAGGCAAATAGAAATCTGTACACCAAACATATTTTGTGTGGAAATCTATCACATATCACACACAAATTTTCCCAGCACCAATGTGGCAAGATCATATTTATCACTTTCAATAGGAAGAAATTGTAATAGCTATCATTTACTGTGTGCGCACACTGCACACCGCCTGCCCGCGCGCGCGCACACACACACACACACACACACACATACACACAGAGGACTTAACTAGAAGTGACTTTCATCATATCATTGGCACTGGTGTGTTTGCTTTTTTTCTGTAAATAGCAAGCACAGGGAGACCACTCAAAAATGGATCATGGCAGGGAAAGAGGCTCTAACTTTGCCCACCCCCCATCACAGTTCCAAAGCACATGAGTATGATGTCCAGGATCACTGGTTCCACCAAATCTCCCTGGAGAGTTAGTTATCCCCATGCATGGTTGCCAAGCCCATTGCAGTGGTCACTTGGGCAACCAAGCAACCAAGCAGCTAAGCGTCTGGCTCCCAGCTCCACAACCTACACTACAGGTATTGAGTGAGCCAAGGTCAAACCCTGCAGCTACTTACATCTCTTCTGAGGAATCAAAGGCAGGCTGTCTGGTTACATGGGTAATGAGCACACCAATGCAGGGGATTCTTGGTTGAAAATGGAGGCAAGGGCACATAGCAGACTTCAGTATAAACGCTACCGCCAAAGCCAGTGTTGAGGCTCTAGAGGTAGAATGCAAGGCAGAAGGTTCTGTCTCTTACAGCCACTAGGAGAGATAGTAGCTCAAGGAGGCTGTCCCGTGGAGAGGACGAGGAAGCAGGTGCTGCATAATCCCCTCTCCTCTCCACTGCCCTAGAAGGTCCATGCTTCAGCAACCCAGTATAATTACTTGAAAGTTGGAGAAACTTTTTTGGCAGCCTGATGAGGCATATCAGAATTCCCTGTTATGCTGGCCTGAAAAGCATTGACCTAAAATCCACAAAATGTTCATTCGGGACTCAGGAACAAGAACATTATAAATGCTGGAGTAAGACAGGACCGAGGTTTCTAAAAGCATTATAAATTACTTTGGGCAAGTTTAGGATTTGAGATTTAACACAAGATTGAGATCTGCACTCAGATGTGAACTCAAGGCAAGAAGCAATCCCTTTAGAGCATTCATTGATTGCCGCATGTTTTACTTTAGCATAGAAAATGGTTCCAATAAATCACCTTAAAGCATGTAAAATAAATTGAGCGCGCACCTTTCCCATTTGTGGCCATTAACGGCAGTCGCTTTGTGGGAGTGTGTGGGAGCACAGCAAGACATGGAGAGTCTAGCACAAGTTGTTTGCTACCTGTTGAATTCATCTATATTTATTTCATCCTCTCCTCCATTTCATTCCTTGAAATAAGTCCCTTAGCATGCTATTTTTTTGAGCTGTATTCCTAGAAACCCCAGGGTTCTCTGAAAGCTTATCAGGTGTTCCTCAGTGAGACGCCAAGTAATGGAAGACAAGCTGCTTGAAAGATTGCTTGTCTGCCATTACTGAGAGCCTAACTAGGCGTTTTGGGAGATGTGTTGTACTGCCAGCCTGTACTGCCAACCGGCACTTTCCCCACTCAACTTCCTGGTAATGGCTACTACAGGCTCCCGCTCATTTGACAGATTAGGAACCTGAGCTGTGGTAAAAAGCAGAAACAGTTGAAAAGCGGAAGCCGGTCTTTTTTTAGTTTACAAATGTTGCTTCCAATGATTTTTTAGCTAACAAATTGCAAATGTCTTTTTTATCTTGCGAATTCCTGCTGTCACACACACACACACCAAAACAGTTTGAATCACCATGTCATATGCAAATCAACATGGGGGAGGGCAATTTTAGCCTTTAGAACAGCAGGGAGAGGTTAAGAGAGCAGAGCATGTGCTGAATGAACGACTTCCAGGTATAGCTGAAATGTTGAAAGAGCGGATCATCGAAAAGCAGTCATAAAGTGGGGACACCTCAAAAAGAAAGCATCGTGGCACGTATATCACACTAATGTGCAAACAGCAGCCAGTGCTTGGTGCAACTACAGGGAATGTGCAATGACCTCACATGCACACTTATCAAATCTTGTGGCAGTCAGTTCCATAAATTGTGGCTTGTGTGAGATACCTCCTTCTGTCCATCCTGAACACAGGTGCATTCACAAGTACCTCTGGATTCAGACTATGGCACACTGACAGCCAAATCCTTACCACCCACCTTCTAGCCTCACCGCTGGCTCTGTGTCTTATAAAAAGTGCCATAAGGCACTCTGGTTCTGGAGTAAGGACACAAAGCCCAAGCTGACGCCAGCACCAGTCAGTGCTGGACTTCATCACTGAGAAGACACATCATCGAGTGCCAGGAAATATCACCAAGGCAAGGTTTTTCAGGGCAGGTGAGGGCGGGGGAAGCAGTGGCGGCATAACAGGACGGGGGCAGGGAGAACCGAAGGGAGGATTAGGCCCAGGAAGTGGCAGAGATAGCAGTAGAGGCTGCCAGCATGAGTCTCCTCAATACCCACTCAACAATGGGCTCACATCCATCAGAGCTGCCTGGGTTTGACATGGGGTAAGGGAACTGAGATTCCCTTCTCCCGCGGAGACCTCAGGCAGCTTCCCTGGCCTCACAGAATACACCGGCAGCCATTTTGGCACCGCTGCTCCTCCAAGTGCTGGGGAAGGATAGGACCGGACCCTGAAACTAGTCACATATTTTTGCAGCAACTAGTTCACTCTGAGCTACCAATGCTGTTTCTCACCACAACAATTTATGTTCCCCTCCCTCACTACCTTGGAAATCTCTTCCATGCTTCTGTGACAGATGCCTCCAAAGCCAGACAACTATAAACAAAGAAAAGCCTTAACAATCACTTTCTCTCCAGACTTATATAAACCATTTGGCCTTTCCAGAGTAAGATCTTATGAACACTGATACGGAACTATTTCAGTATACATTAAGAGCAGAACATATTCAATCACTTCCTGTTCTAAATATCAGCACTAAGACAGGAAGAGCTCTGTATGAATGAAACATTTAAATCAGTTTAATCTGTACAATTTCCCTTTGACACACATGTTTATATTTCGGTGTAATTCTGCAAATGCAACTCTGAAGATCTCTCCCATACTTCAGGAACTTTATGCAGAGGAGATATTACAGAGTAAAAGATGAAGCTTTTGATTTAATTCCATAGCTGGAAGCTTGTTCTTAGGCTCCAGTCGCTGAGGCAGACGTGTCTGCATATTTATGTGCCAACTGATATTCCAGTGCATTTTATACAAAAAAAATACAAAATTCATTGTGTATATAGGCAAAGCAACAATATACAGGCCAACCGGTAAAAGACATTTAAAGACACAAGAAACTACCTTCTGATACTTGTGGTCCTATCCTAACTAGAGCCTGCATCATGGACCAACTCTAACTAGGGCCCACACCAGCAGAGCATACTTTCCATCGGCGTACAGTCACAAAAGTGCTATAAAGGGTTTTGCGACAGCAAAGTACCCAGGAACACTAGCAGGAAGGCTGGTGACATTGAGAAACTTGCTGGACCAGCTAAGTCCAGTTCAGGGACAGAAGCAGCGCAGGGGGTTGAATGAGGCAAGGGAGTGCACAATGGGGCAGCAACTGAGGTGGAGGGTGTGCAGATCAAGGCTTTCCAGGCCTGATCCACCTGCACGTATCAACATGAACTTGCACCAGCGATATCCAAGTTCACCTGTTGCAGCTGCTCGGGCTTACTCAGGGGCAAGGGGACATGTCCCCTAATCCGACAAGACCTCCAGCAGTCAAAAATCCCCTGTGGGGTGCAGCATGGCCCACACTAGCATCACTGCATCATCATGTGGGAATTTAGTTAGGGTTGTTGATTTCCTCTGTTATTGTCCACTGAGCAGCATGTTTGAAAAGATAGTACAACAGATGCAAAACTTTATATCAGGCAAGGGAGGCAGAGACCTCCAGAAGGCAAATACATCCCGCAGTCCCCCGTATCATCAGTTGGAGCTGATTAATTAAAGTGTCCTCAGTCTTGTTAAGCCATAAGATACTCTGTAACTGAAACCCAGCAAGAGCGGATGTCATTGGCAAAGTACAATAATGGGAAGTCTCACCTATTATGTACTTCAGTAAGTGTTTCATCATCAGTGTCACAAAGGCAGGAATTAGTGCTGGGACATTTGAATAGGAAAGTCCATGTTGAAGTTTGCTTCCCTTGTGCTGCTGGTACAAAATTTCCCAGGAGCACAAAGGAACTCTGCAACACCCTTAAACTAAATCTCATCAGTGATGTGAAATTCCCTTATGTTTGCTTTTCCCACAAGCCATGCCTGTTGGCAACCTCCAGTCTCGAAAGACTATGGTATCGTGCTCTGAATGGTGGTTCTGGAACAGCGTCTAGTGTGGCTGAAAAGGCCAATTCGGGAGTGACAATCCCTTCCACACTGGGAGCAAGTGCAGTCTGTCCCTGGTCTGTCTCCCTGGCTATGGGCCTTCCTTCTTTGCCTCTTTGCCTCAGTCTGTTGGGCAAGTGTCTCTTCAAACTGGAAGAGGCCATGCTGCACAGCCTGCCTCCAAGCAGGCCGCTCAGAGGCCAGGGTTTCCCACTTGTTGAGGTCCACTCCTAAGGCCTTCAGATCCCTCTTGCAGATGTCCTTGTATTGCAGCTGTGGTCTACCTGTAGGGCGCTTTCCTTGCATGAGTTCTCCATAGAGGAGATCCTTTGGGATCTGGCCATCATCCAT
This sequence comes from Tiliqua scincoides, assembly GCF_035046505.1. NCBI lineage: Eukaryota > Metazoa > Chordata > Lepidosauria > Squamata > Scincidae > Tiliqua > Tiliqua scincoides. The sequence goes on along the minus strand of NC_089826.1, from coordinate 15,664,665 downwards.
TCTCATAAGCCATAAGAACCACAAGCCATAAGAACATGCATATTGATGGATATGCCTGCATTTATTTATTTATTTGAAACTCTTTCTATTCCACCTTTAAAGAAATACTCTTCAAAACAGTTTACAAAATAATTTTTTTTTAATCCCTAACCCTTCCTCCACTGATGTAGCTGCACCACCAGAACATGAACTGTATTCTGCAGAGTGACAGTCGAAGAGATCTCTACTGGGTAAAGGTATATTTGTTTCCCTGCCCAGGGGTAAGACTTCACTCCCCAAATGGATCTACTCAGACTTGCATCACAGTTTTGCTTGCGCAAGTCTGAGTGGACCCAGGAAGATGAATTGAGACAGCGAAGGGGGGTTAAGCTATTGGTGGCCCCCTACTGCTGATATCACTTTTCTTAACCTTAATCCATCCTCTCCCTGCCCTGTTCTGCCCACTCCACCCCAGCCTGTCCCCCATGTTGACTTACCAGCATGGGACTCCTTGGTAGGCTACTGGAATCTGGCTGCTCACTGATTGCGGCAGTGGCCTTGCTGTGCTGAATGGTGCATGGCCTCTGCGATTGCTGTAAAGTATGTGCACCACCAGAACATGTGTAGAGTATGCCAAAGGGATTGGGCCATAAGACTTCTTAAGTTATAGCAGAAAGTTCAGGCACCAGAGGGAAAGATCTTCCTAGGAGTTGCTCTTTCCTAGCTGGACAGCACTGACACTTGCACATTTGCTTGGCTAGCATCTTGTAAAGTCCAACTTACTTCTGGTGCTCCCAACCCAACTAGCCGGCTCTTCTCTATCCCTTTTTAGGGAGCCTAGCTCCTCAAGCTCTGATAAGCTGGTCTGAAATTAAGACATGTGGTGTTCTTGCTTCCAAGTCAGGTGAGTGAACTGGACTAGTGACCAGTTCTGTGCTAAGTTTTAGTCAAGGCTGTTGCTCACAGGTGATACCAGGCACTCATGAGACACATTTACAATTGAAAGAGAGAAGCTTTTTGTAATAGTGACTTAGAGCTCTACACAGAATGGAGAATGTGAGAGGCTTCTTCCCCGGTCACCCTCAGTACAGGCGTCCCTCGTCCTTCCTGCTTACTGTTAGCAGTGGCATCGCTAGGGGGTACGGGGGTGTGTGAATTGCACCGGTGACATGTATGGGAGGGGGTGACACCACTACTTGCCAAAATTCTTTAAATCTTGGTATTTTCAAATAATAATATAATGTTATATCTCATTTGATGCATAATTTCACGCAGAATGCAAAGAAACAAACTGCGTTGCAATACCTCTAGTCTATCAAAAGTTATAGCAAAAAAACCAGCGGGGGTGGGCATTGCCCCACCTTCTACATGGGAGGGGGATAACGCGCTGGCCTTCAGCAAACCCTAGTAACACCACAGCCTGTTAGTGTTCTCTTAGTCTCCCTCCCAGGACTCTATTCTGGCTGACCTCTTCTTGCATTTCTCTTCTAGCATTCTATAGCAGGCTGCTATGGAAGAGAGAAGGAATGGAAAAGAAGTAATGGGTGCACAAGGGGAAAATAATCTGTGGATTTGGAGGGGCACCTATACACTCAGAGCATTGTCCTTTTGGGGGAGGGAAAGGAGTTTTCTCAGAACAGAGGTTCTTGCCCATGACAAGAGGGCTGGCAAAAAACAGTAGAATAGTTTTCAAAATCTCAGTTTGGCTTGGAAACAGCTCTGAGCTCTTTCTTTTTTTTGGGGGGGGGGGGAGAAGAACTAGGTTCATTTCTGAGTTAATCGAAGATGGGCAGGCAAGTGCTCATCCATCCCTAATCCTTCGTGCATCACCTGCTGAGAAAAATGTAGCTGCATATTTGCATTGACTGGCTAATTCTCAAAACAGTGAGAGCAAATTGAAACTTCAGTGTTTCTCCTCCCCACCTAGTGGAAAGTTCAATACTTAGTTTTAATTACTTTTAGAAACAATTTTTACACTTCACAATTTACTAGTTCAGTGTGTGGCTGGGAGGGGATCATTTCAGGGTTTGTGGGTCTTAGCAGCAGAAAGAATCTGGCCATTATAAAGCAATTCTGAAAAGTGGCTTCCACATTCTGAAGTACTTTGTCTGCAACTCTGAGGAACTGCAATAAAGGCAACAAAAACAAGCTGGGAAGCACTTTAGTTAAGTACTTAAATGGGTGGGAACAGGAGACCCACTTACAGGTTTATGAAACAGAAATACTTTCTAGAAATACATTCTGGAAGAACACAAAACTTCCACAGAATCTACATGCAAGTCAAGGGTAGAGCAAGAGAGAAGAGGAGCTGAGGTTCAGTTATGAAATACAACAAAGAAGAAGAAAGCCAACTAGCTTGTGTTGCATGATGAAAAACAATAGATATTTTCTCTGAGAATGACCTGTGTAGTACAATGCAAGTACAGAGTATCAGATCAGGTAGCTGGCCACAGCTGCGTTGCCAGGCCCAGTGGCTTATGGGGCTAGGTGACATCATGGAGCAGTATGGCACCCCTCCGCCATGCCTGCACTGTCATCCCCTCCCCAATGCATGTGCAGCTCTTCAAAAATGGCTGCACTTGGAGCCGTACAAAAATGAAGCGTGAGTGGGAGGGTCAATTTTGCAGCATTTGCCGAATGAGCAAGGTGGGCTCAGTGGAGATGGTGGAAAACCACCACTATGCCGCATGGGGGTGGGGTGGGGGTAATGTACCCCCTGGCCCTGCCTCAGCTATGCCACTGGCTAGCCAAGATGCTGAGAATGAGGGAGATGCAACAGAGAAAAGTCTGAGCAAGTGTTTATTCTACAGATATTTAAAAAAAAAATAGGTTTTTAAAGTCATTAGGAGTCATTAGGAGAGAGTCCTAAGTGAACCATGGAACTCTAATTCTAGGGGTGGGGAGCTAAAATTCTCACAACAGTTCCCACGATTTTGTTGTTGTTGAAATCCTGCAGATAGAGCCAAAGAGGAGAAGGAACAGAGTGAATGGGAAGAAGGGAGAGGTGAACAGGGGCCAATAAGTTCAGAGATAAAAGAAAGTAAATCTCACACATTCCACTGAAAACAATCAGGCAACTCTGGCTGTAAACTCCTAGTGCAGTGGTTCTCAAACGTTTTAGCACCAGGACCCACTTTTTAGAATGACAATCTGTCAGGACTCACTGGAAGTGATGTCATTAACCTGGAATTGAGGTCATGGCCAGAAGTGACATCATCAAGCAGGAAAATTTTTAACACCCCCTATACAACATAATCAAATCAATAAAGTATGTATATTAAAAGTTTACAATAAGTTTTAAAATATTTAAAATAAAGAAGAACCCTCCTAACCCATTCCAAACAGTTGCTGATCTGTTTAAAAAAAAAAATTCTCCGAACATTCCAAAGACTGCTATCTTATCCACACTTACCTGAGAGTAAGCTCCATTGACTACCATGGTTGAAAGCACATACAGAGTAGCCTCTTAAAAGTACAAATCTGTAACATTTCCCCAAATGCCATCAAATACCATGGTACCATCAAGTCTAATATATTAAAAATAAAATGCACATAAAAATAAATGGGGACCCACCTGAAATTGGATTGCGACCCACCTAGTGGGTTCCGACCCACAGTTTGAGAAACACTTTCCTTTCTCCTTTCCTTTCCTTTCCTTTCTTAGCATGCCTTTCGTCCCATTTACCAGTTCTGCAGCAATCTTTAAAGCATGCTAAGCATGCTAACTTTTCCCTTGGTGGCATAACAGCCAATATTCACAGCACAAACACATTTGCAACTGGGAGCCCTTTTTCTTAACTAAAACAGATGTAGGAATAGTGTTTTGAAACATGTTGCCTTGAATCAATGCTCTAACAAGCCTTGACCAAAAACATAACATGCTATCGTATCCCTCACCTCACTGAAGGGGCGTTCAGCCACATTCCTTGCGCTAAGATGATTTTTTTTTCCAATACGTGAACAGCCATTTGAAATGCTTACTCTGTGAATGTTTCCCCTGTAGGATCTTCATGAAGCAGAGGTTTGTTTAGTGCTGCATACAAGTTTTTAGAGTTTGCAGAATCTGTAGGAAAGGAAGATTGCTTTGCACAGAAGCACATTCTATGCAGATAGCAGCAGGAGCTTCACACAGTGAATATTCAACTTATGGCTGGAGGCCAAATTGTTTCTTTCCAGCTGCATTTTTAAGAGAGGTTATTACAACTGTAGTCTAGTGGTACATTGTGCTCAGATGCCAAGAATCTTGTCTGAGGAAATACTTTGAGGCTTTGGCGCTAGAGTTAAAAAAAAATGGACATGAGTCCATGGGGAATATGTTCCCAGACACCCACAGATACCAAAATCCACAGATAAGGGAATCCATGAATTGGGTTCAATAGGACCTCTGGACATGACCAGAGACGTTGTGTCCAGAAGTGTTGTGAGGCCCAGATATGCTGCACACAGCCTCAGAAAGGCCTCCAGAGGCTTTGGAAAGGCACTTCCAATTTTTACAAAAATCGGAAGTGCCTTTCTGACACTTCTAGAGGCCTTTCTGAGGCCTGCAATGGCCATATGCGGCCTCTCCAGACCTCAGAAAGCCTCTCAGATGGGAACGGAGAGCACTGGTCACATATTCGATTGTGTCTAGGTGATCACATGAGAGTCTCAACCATGGAATTGGAACCTGTGTTGAGTCAAATCTGTGTGCTCCAAACCTGCAGGTAGACTGTGGAGCTGCATTTGTAATTCAGAATATTAAGTGTCATGATGCTATCAGATTGAACCCATCAATGTAGACAGTGAACTAGGATTAAATTGCACATTTAACTTGCGCATGGTTTTTTTTAGATATATGTCTAAGATTTCTCACATGAAGCATAAATGAAACAAACAGATCAGTCTATGTGGTCCCACAAGGTTCCATCTTGTCCCTCCTGCTTTTTAACACCTACATGAAGCTGCTGGGAGCGATCAGGAGGCCTGCAAGAAGAAACGGAAAATATTTTCCCTTTGCCTTTGCAGAGACCCCCTCATGGCTTAACCTATGCCAGCTGCATAGTAAGTTCACAGACAGCCAAGGGGAAAGATGGGCATTTCCACCTGGGGGATAAGACCTGGTAATTGCCACCAAATTTACCTCGCCTCTCCCCAACATGCCTCAGCTTCTCTCCACCCATTATCCACTCTCACCAGTGGCTGGGTGCTTCAATGGCATGCAGTCGCCAGCAATTCACGGTGGTGGCTGTGTTGTGTGTGTGTTGATGCTGTGTCTGCAGCACTGACAGAGAGGGCCTTCCACTGACAGACTGTTCCATCAGTGGAAGGTATCCATAGGATTAGGGCAGGGGTCTCCAAACCCCAGCCTGGGGGCCAGATGCAGCCCATGGAGAGCCTCTATCCGGCCCATGGGCAGTCTCTGATCCCCTGAGAGCCTCTGGTCCAGTTGACCAAACACAACCAGAGTTGTGCCTGTGGGGTGGAGGAATGGGGGTTCATTTAAGTGTGTGTGCTTTATTTCTTGGGCTGTGTTGGTGCTTGGAGAAATCCTGGACATTTGAGCCCATTCATTCATTCATTTCAGTCTTTCATCTAAGTTCCATCTCTGATGTATTTATTTAAATTTTATATTTCATTATTTTTTTCCGGCCCTCAGTACCATGCCAGATATTTGACACGGCCCTTTGGCCGAAAAGTTTGGAGACCCCTGGATTAGGGCCTAAGGGTGCAATCCTAACCCCCTTTCCAGCCTCAACATAAGGGCGATGCAGCTCCTTGGTAAGGAAACAAACATTCCCTTATTTTGAGGAGGCCTCCTTGAGTGCCCCCCAACTGCAGGATGCCACACACGTCCTATTGGCACAGCTATGCCAGTGCTGGAAAGTGGGTTAGCATTTGGACCTAAATCACAGAAATCTCATGTTACATCTAGTTTGGCCCAGAGGGAAACAGGAGAATACTATATACCAGGGATGGCCAAAGTTACGTAATGTAAGAGCCACAGACGATAAACTTCAGATGTTTGAGAGCTGAAAGAAAGATGTTTGAGAGCCGCAATATTTAGGAATTTAAGTGCTTCTTAAATATATTTACTCGCCAAGAACATTAAAGTTACATTTTAATCCAGTGTTCTGGAGTTCCCAGAACTCTCATGGATGCCAAAAAGTTACATGAAATCCATTTAAACAACAACATCTCTTTGCTCAGCGGTTTAAAAATAGCCTCATTTACTATTGTAAAGCAGGAGAGCAGCAGCAGACAGTGCTCAGAGGCAGCAACCCCTCCCTTCACCAGGAGGTGATTATCACCTCCGCTTTGCATGCTCTTTGCATTATTTCCTTGTGCTCCAGGATGAAAGGGGAGGAAAGTGAAGCCTTGTTAAGTACCTGGAGACTGACTGACTGACTGGCTGGCTGGCTGACTGATTGATTGATTGATTGATTGATTGATTGATTGATTGCCTGCCTGCCTGCCTGCCTGCCTGCCTGCCTGCCTGCCTGCCACTCTCCTGCATTACAATGATAAACAAGGTTATTGTTAAAGGATGTTTTCCTTTTAATTTAAAGGGCCCTTTTTATCTTGTTGAGATAAAACCACAGGTGAAAAATCCACTGATAATGAGGTTACAACTGTACTCTCAGTTGATACCCAGTTATAAAGCTTGAAAATGTCTTATTTACCTTTTATGTTAATTGTGATGTCAAAAATGAACTCAGCAGTCAACATATTTCTGTGAGCTGCACATTATATGTCAAAGGGCACAATCCTAACCAGGTCTACTCAGAAGTAAGTTCTATTTTGTTCAATGGAGCTTACTCTCAGGAAAGTGTGGTTAGGATTGCAGCCAAAGAGTCGCATGCAGCTTGTGAGCCATGGTTTGGCCACCCCTTATACACAAAGGCAAATGCAAGCCATTAACTGCTCAATACTGAGCACCTCTTCGTAGTGGAAAGTTAAAACTTATATTGGGCAACCAAGTGAATAGTATTTCTTGTGCTAGGCGACTATAAACAGACTATTGGGGATTCTCTTTTCGACCAACACATATTCAATTTTCTCTGCAAATATATTTTAACTTCTCAGTTTCGCATCACTTTCATGGAGCTGAATCTTTATCAGAAATTCCTCAAGAGCAGTCACTCTGGAATGTTTCTTTTCATCTTTGCCAATGCAGGGTAGTGCCAGTCAACAGAGGGTAAAATCTAATTTTTGTTATTTATGCAACAGAGAGAGGAAAAAAAAATAAATTAGTTTTTTGCTCAATGGCGTAAAAAGGTGTTGAATTTTTAAACTCAGCAAATCTCCTGTGGATTTCACCACGATTTAGATATTATATTGAAGCTTGGGAATATAAGCCCTTTTTCTGTAATTTCCATAAAAATCCAATTTACCTACTTTATAATTTTTGAGGCTTAAACTATAGGGCATGGTTTGTGTTCTCTGAAGCTTTGGAAATGATTTAGATTCATCCTAAGCTTTTCTGAATAGGTGCTGCTTTTCCTACTCCCACACTATCAAAACTGCTTGCTTTGCAAACAGCTTATGCCCGTCAAGGCAAGTCAATTTGGGAGGGAAAGTGAGAAGGGGAAGTACTCACACTTCAGATTCCTGAAGCAATACAAATTCTTGGGAAGAAGAAAAAACTTACAGAGCATGTTGTGACTAAGTGGAGAATTGTGCATTATGTGGAGCTTGAAGTTGCCACTACAAATGGCACCCAGTGATGAAAATTTCCTTTTTGCCCCATAACATGCACAGCACAATCCTATGTGTGTCTACTCAAAAGTCTCATTCTGTTCTACAGGGTTTGCTCCCAGGAATGTTTGCATAGGATTGAAGCCACAGTATCACTGATTCTGTGTTGTGACATTATTGTTTTAAAAAATCATTATGCCATTCATTCCCCTCATTAAAACCCAAATTGATTTACAGCCCACCTACACCCCTGAGATGCTGATTTACACCCCTGCCAATGCAGCCATGCCAATGGACTGCGGACTGCATCTGTGGGAGGTGTGACAGTTGGAAATGTCTCCCCAGGATAAGTGAACTTTTTGTTCAGTTACCACGGGGAATTCCTCCACTGCTACCATGGCACTCCTTGGATCTATACCTCTATTTTGCAGGCATAGGTCTGAGGAGTGTAATAGTGGTTGAAAGGGAGAGTGAAGGGGCTAGGACAATGGCCCGTGTAAGTTCTACCAATCCCACTCTGCCCTGCCCTGCCACCCTCTACCCGCCTGGGAACTCCTACTGTTCCACCCCTTCCCTGCCCCATTCTCCCTCCAATGGCACTGAACTTATCATTCCTGGTCTGGCATCCAGCCTCCATGCCAACATGGGAAGGGAAGGTTGTGTTGGCTGAGCTTGGCTGATGCAGGGGTCTGGGGAGAGAAGGGAAGAAGCGGGGAGGATGCGGGAAGGATGCGGGAAGGGTGCGGGAAGAATGCATTCCAGGGTGGGGGGAAGGCAGGTGGAGGACATTCCAGGGGGCAGGCAAGTGAGAAGTGGGAGGCAGGGCTGGGACACAGCAGTAATGCCGGATCTTAACCCCGTTCCCTGAGCAGTGCCGAATGGCTCCAAGCCGCTCTGTTCTCCTTGGACTTGTGCCACCTCCTGAGGTGACCCATTGGGGCCGTGGTGGATTACTCGGGGGTAAGGGGAAAAGTTTCCCCTTGCCTCCGGCTGAGCCAATTCTGTCCCCAATCTTGCGCTGGACACAGTGGCCTGGACTCCTGGCCTGCCTGTTCCAGTGCAAGATAGGATTGTTCTGCACATAAGTAAGTAAGTAATGAGACCGAGGGCCCACCATCAATCCTATCCCTTTTCTTTATTCCACTAGATTCTTCATAAGATTGGGGAGGGGGGAGATAAAGCTGCAAACCTTAAGCAGGTTATGGCTATATATGATGCGCCATTACTTGTTATATATGGTTATATGGTTATATATGATGCGCTATTACATGATGCGCCATTACTTTATTAGTGATTTCTATAAAAGCCCCTAATACTGTTAGTAGTTTTAACCTGCTGGAAAATCATGAGTTTCATTACACAATTCAGCAAAATCTCTTCCCCGAGTGGTAATCATTAACGTAGCACATCCTCCATGGTATAATTAGTATTCTTCCAAGTATAGGCTGCTTTGCAAGACACAATAAAGTTAATTTGCCATTTTATTGGTTCCGTCGCATCCAAGGATTCTGTTAGCACCGCAACAGCTGAATGTCTGCTAACAAAATATCTCTGGTCTCATATCACATTATTCTCTTCAGCAGACAAAGGTCACTTTTGGAGGCTTCTGGCTCACCTTTGTGCCTCCAGCTGTCCAAGAAATGTCTTGCTATCAATGATAGACATGCTTGGTATTGCTAGACAAGCGTAAACACACAGAGGAGAGGCTGGTGCTTTTATTTTGCAGAGGCAGGGTGGGGCTTTCCTTGCAGGCAGGGCTGCATTTCAGAATTGAATTCCACCATTCCCTCCTTCATCGTGACAAGTAATTCCCTGCTTGATATGTTAATCTTCCTTTCTTCCTCCCTACTGAAAATTAAGAAAAAGCTTTTCTATTATGGAAGCGACTCTGAGACTGATAGCACTTGTAAGTACTTCATTGTAGCGGAATATATATGGATGGAAGCGCTGGATTTCATTTTGTAACCTTCACTTTGAGATAACTGCAAAAATATAGGCCAAGCCACTGATTTCAGCGGAATGACAGCTGTTCCAAGGCACAAGAAGGCAACTTTGGTGCGTCGCAAAATCACTAAGATCGACAGGTCGTCTTATGTCAAAGGATGTGTTAAGGTGATTGCGCTTCAGTTCCAAGTTCTGACAAACATCTCCTGGATGAATCATGGGATAATGCAGTATCTCAATTCCTTTAGCGCAAATCATAAATCACTATCCTCACAGCAAGCTGCCTTATGCAGAGCCATTCTATTGGTTCATCTAGGTCAGGGGTGCCCAAACCCTGGCCTGGGGGCCACTTGCGGCCCTCGGGGTCTCCCAATCTGACCCACGGGGAGTCCTCAGTCTTCAATGAGCCTCTGGCCCTCCAGAGACTTGCTGGAGCCTTTGCTGGACTGATGCAACTGTTCTCAGAATGAGGGTGACTGTTCAGTCTCTCACATGAGCTGTGGGACAAGGGCTGCTTGCTGTTTGACATCTGTGATGCAGCAGCGGCAGCGAAGGCAACACCAGGCTGACTTTGTGCAAGACTTTCATAGGCCTTGAGCTATTGCAAGACCTTCATTCATTCATATAAGTTCCATCTCTAATATATTTATTTATGTAAACTTATTCAAATTTTATTTCTGGCCCCCGACACAGTGTCAGAGAGATGATGTGGCCCTCCTGCCAAGAAGTTTGGACACCCCTGATTTCTAGGTCAGTACTGTCAACATAGGCTGGCAGCAGTGTTTCAAACAGGATTTTTTCATGGTCCTAGCTGGAGATGAGTGGGATGAGCAGGGACTGGTTGGGTAAAGGAGGATATCACTGGGTAAAGAAGGGGCAGCATTTAGCATGCCACCTCAGAAGTCAAGAAGTCTTGGGTCAACCCTGTATGTTCCGTTGAATGTCTGCGTATTTTGTCCACGTACAAGTAGGGCCTAGTTATCTGTGGATTTGCCTCACTGTGGATGCCAAACCCCCAGATTGCCCCACTGAAGACCTCCCAAATGCAAGTGGAACCTTGTTCCGGTAGCCTCTGGGAGGTTTTCTGAGCCTCAGACTTCACAGAAAACCAAAAGTCACCAGAAAAAGGCTCCAGGAAGCTTTCCAAGCCCCAGAGAGGCCTCACGAAGCATCTCAGAGACTCAGAATGGCTCCAGTTGCATTCAGAGCTCCAGTGGGCCCCCAAAACTGTGGTTTTCATTATCTGCTGTGGGAACGGAACCCCTGCGGATAAGGAGGCACCACCTGTAGATGACTGCATGTGAATAGAGCTCTCTCCATACAATCTTGAACCTTGGAAAAGTGGTGTTCCCAGTAAGAAAAAGCCCAATATATTTTACACACACAGAACAGGCAGATACTCAGCTGAACGTATATTGCCTCCTACATGCTTTCCCTCATGATAGAAATGTTGAGAAGATGGCTACAGAACTCAGCCCATGGGTCCCTAAAGGCCCAACTACACTATAGAGTTAAACAGATGTTTGGTCATTCACTCTTCCCAGAGAGCCATGGAAATTAAAGATGTGTAAAAGGGAGAGGCCTGGAATTTCAAATATGCAGTGAAACACTAAACTACAGTTCCCACAACTCTTTGAGGGAAACCACAGCAGCTGAAGTGGCATTAAACAGATATAGGTTTGTAGTGTAGTGCCCAGATCGTCTGCAACAATTTGGAATTTCCTCAAAATATAAAGTATTTTGTCGATCTTTGTAAAGTTGTCAGCTAGGGACCTGGAGATTACTTTAAATGATTGCGGACGAGAAAGGTGAGGTTCTCATGGCATCTCCTACTCATTTTTCATCTAGTCCACTCATCTCTACCCACTTCATAATCTGTTGCACAGTACATCAGTATAACAACCAGGAAAAAATGATGCTCAAACATTTATCCCCTATATTTACATATGCTTGCAAACTGCAGGAGCTCAGGCAATTAGCAGCTATCTGATTTTTAATAGCCTCAGGGCTTGAGGCAATTAGTTTTCTGATCTTTTCATTGGAGGCTCTGCTTAGCTGCTGCAGGATTCACCAAAGATTAGGTTGCAACCTACCAGTGGGTCCTGACCCACAGTTTGGGAACCACTGTCCTATATTATATTATTTCAAATAATGCCATCATGTTATATATCATTCAATGGATGTACTGTGCAACAGATTATTGCAGTGGGTCCCAGTGTTAAAAGGTTTGGGAACCAGTAACATAGGTTTTCATATCTGAAACAGGGTTTCATATCTGAGCATAACAAAAGCAAACAAAAAAACCACACACGCATATTTTCTACAGTTGCTTGCTGCAGAGGAAGTGTAATATTGGATGCTCTCCATGGAACGAAGCTCACTTCCAGCATTGTTATATAGACTAGAAAGCCCCACTCTATTTTGGGGTCCCAGGCCCCAAACATCAGAAGAGCCCTGCTGGATCAGGCCAAAGGCCTATCTAGTCCAGCTTCCTATATCTCACAGTGACTCACCAGATGCTCCCCACCACAGGAGCACACAAGACAACAAGAGAACTGCATCCTGATGTCCTCCCTTGCATCCCTATCCTTTCCAGAATACCAATTTCACATTAAATGCATGTGCTTCAAAACAGGGAAACCCAGTCACTGAAATAAACATATGCTATTCCCAACTGCCACCTGCATTTTGCCTTTTAAATCTGAGTCATTTTTGCATCTGAGTTTAAAAATACATTACCTAGCAGTGTGGCACAAGCTATGGAACGGGGAATCTGATGCCAACAGCCTATGTATTATTACTGAACTAAGCCATGGTAATGAATGCAAAGAAAAGTAATCACAAAAGGATTGGTAGTAATCATGTAATGTATGCTTCATTGTATGTTATTTCAGATAATACCTCATCGTATGTTTCTGTGCTGGCTCATAATGTTAGGAAGAAGGTTATTTAAACAAGAGACAAGAGAGCCAATTATTTCTTCATAAAGATAAGAGAATACACCATTCTAATTTCCACTCACTTCCAAATACAAGTGTATTTGTCATATTTTACAGAGTCATGATTGTGATTGTCTATTGTATTTTCAAGGTTCTATTAATCACTTCCTTTATGAACCAAAGACACATTTTAATAACCTTCGCTTACAAATATGCACGCCATTAAAAGGATTAATTGCATACATTTTATAACATTGGAAAACTAGTACTATTTTTCACGTGTTAATGGATATTATGTACAGATTCTGAAAATGTTTTCCCGTAATGATTCTTGCTTGACTCAAGAGATTGGTACTGGAAGGTGATATTCAGTTGAACAGGTGAAATCTGTCTCGTTTGGCAATAGAGAAAAGGCAGTTCAAGCTAAACAACGTACTGTATAGCAATCTAAACAGAGTGCAGGTAGATGAATAGTAAGAAACTCCATGTCAGTTGGACATACTTCCTAAACATGACTGCAACCTGGATTTCAGGTGCAAAAAGGTTAACTGTTCTTTAATATTACATTATTTATGAAGCAATCCTCAGGATTTGACAATCAAGATTTGACAATGTAATTGTCATCCCCAGAGTAGGAAGGTCTTTTTTCTATGGTTGAGCTCAACATTTTCACTGAGAAGCACCACCATTTTTCACCATTAGTTACGTTGTAATCATGGAATTTTCTCTACTAGTTAAGTACTATGAATGTAGATTCATAGCTCTCAATCTAGTTCCTGACCTCAATACATACAGAAGCTCTGTCTGAGAACAAGGACCTCAAGGTAATGCTACCAGAGAGGAAAATGGCCACCTGGTAGAATCCCTGCTATTGTGCTCCTGTTATATGCCCTGATATTTCTCTTCAATTGGATCCATTGACTCTTTTTCCTCCTCTGGATGCTTTCTGAGTCCTGGTAGAGCAAAGCAATACTACCAGTTGTTTCCAGTCTGCACCCTTGTCTTTGGATTACAGTGGATTCTAATAAGCTGCTCCAATGGGGAAGAGGAGAAGGCATAAACACTCCCCTGGACAGGGCAACTCTCCTATCAAGTCAGTGAAGCCGCTACGTCTGGAGCACCTCCCAGCATCATCAGACACAGTAGGTGAGCTCATGAATCTCGCTTCTCCCAAAGATATGAAGCTCTTCATGTTTCCAAAACAGAAGCAGAGAGAAACTACCAGTCTCCCTCCAGTCATATTGGCACGGCGTCAGCCTGCCCTCCTTCACCCACCCCTTCTGCTCCCTCTCCACAGGACAAGCAGTCATTTTCTCAGGAGAAAGGTCCCAGCAACTGTTTTGTGTCCTTGTTGGGTGATTATAACATTATTATTGGAAACACAGTTCTTTTTGTATGTAAACATCTTAACACTATTCTTGCCCAGCTGGACTCACTCCATAAGGCTTTTCAACTGCCCTTATCTTTCCTCTCTGCTCAAGTTCTGGGTTTGAACTCTAACAAACCAGGGGAAGCTGAACTGCTGGGGCTGCGTGAGAATCTGGATTGTGGTAAATCTGCCTATTGCTTGTTGAAAAATCAAATACTGCTGGAATTCCAGGACTCCCCCATCCATAAGGGGCGCTGGTCCAACAAATTGAGGGTCAAAGACTCTCTATGCAGATTGTTATACCTTGATCCATCCCAGGCTGACTGTGTTGATCTGCAGGAAATCTTAAAACTACCCTGGATTTCCCAGTCTCCAAACTGGACCTGGCTTTTTTTGAAGTTTAGCACCTCTTGGATCCCAGGCCAGCTGCATGGGAAGAGTTGGTTTCTTTGATCCTTTGGCATCTTCTTGCGGAGTCTTTGCTGACATGATTGTTAAACCTTTGCTCCCAAGGCATAGAATGCAGCCTCCCCCTCCTCTCCTTCCATCAGCCTTGAAGCTGGCTCAGGCTGGCTCTGTGCCGTCACCAGAGGAGAGATAACAGTCCCCAGAATGTGGGAGTTGCCAATTGCTTTTCTCCTGATTCAAGTCCTTTGGTGCTGCCTAATGTTAATGAGTTAAAGGCTGCCACTGATTCTTTAGGAAATTAAAGAGCTAATTATGCAATTGAAGCCAGGGAAGGCCGCAGGCCCAGATGAAATACCACCCAAGATTCTAAAAGGTGATCCGGAATGGTGGGCCCAGTTACTTGCCCACATTTTTACAACGATTGACAGATTTGGCCTATTGCCCAATTCCTGGCTTACCGCAACAGTTATCCCTATCCATAAAAAGGGTGACCCTAATATACCAGGATATTTTTGGCCCGTTAGTTTGCTTTCTGTAATAGGTAAGATTTATGCTAAACACCTATGCAATAAACTTATTCTTTGGGTTACTTCGCAAGGCATCTTAGGCCCTGAGCAAACTGGCTTCTGTCAAGGCAAATCAACTTTGGACAACTGCCTGATCCTGGCTCACTTGGCCCATAAGCAGGTTAGGATATGTAAAGCTCGCCTTTATGTAGCCTTCCTTGACTTGAAAAGTACCTTTGATTCTGTGGATAGGGAGCTTCTTTGGTCCAAGCTGGAAAATATGGGGATTGATAAAAGATTACTGCTGCTGATTAGGTCCCTCCATCTAAATACTTCATGCAGGGTTAGATGCTCCTGGAGTGGAAATCTAATTCATTCCATCGCTACTAACAAAGGGGTCAAACAGGGCTGTGTCTTGGCCCCCATGCTTTTCAATCTGTTTCTGAATGATCTTGCCCCATCCCTGAAGGAAGTGGATAGCCATTGCCCGAAACTTGGTGCAAGCCAAGTGCCGCTACTTCTGTACACAGATGATGCAGTACTGATACCTCGTACTAGGATTGGCCTAAAACGTCTGCTCAGCCACACTGCAGAGTATTTCTTTTCCAACAAATTGCAGATCAATTATACCAAATCTAAAATAATGATATTTGCCAACAGATGGAAAGCTTTTAAATAGTCTTATGATGGCAACAAACTGGAACAGGTCAAGCATTTCAAGTACCTGGGAATCAACTTCCATTACAGGCTCACATGGGCTTTTCATCGTAAGGCAGTGCAGAACGCATCCAAATTAGCATCCTCAGCTATTTCCAGTTTCTTTTTCACCTGCGGCAATGGCTATGTTCCGGCCGCTCTGGAGGCGTTAAAGTAGAAGGTTCTTTCCTAGGTTCTCTATGGCTCTCCTGTCTGGTTTAAGGCTATTAACCAATCAACAGAATGCATTCAAGCCTCTTTTTTGCGGAAGATTTTGGGTTTACCCAGGTGTGTTCCCTGCCCGGTTCTGTGTCTCCAGGTGGGGTTAATTCGGTTAAAGACCACTGCATGGCTAAGATTATTGAAATTTTGGTTTAGGATTTTATTTAACCCTACCTCTACTGGTCTAATGCGCCAACTACTGTCAGATTCAGTCCTGCCTTTGGAGATTGCTGATCTTTTAACTAAACTTAAAAGTTTAGTTTAGCCCTACATGAGCTAGGCATGATGGGCTGTGATGTAGCTTACAGAAATGTCAAAGAAAGAATTCTTGACATTGAACAACAAGAGCTGTTCCGTGCTGCCAAAACCACATGCTCTCCACTCTATCTCCATGTTCCGGTTAGTTTTGGGAAACCAGCCTTCTTTTATCACCTGGAGTGCCCGCAGGCTCGGAGAGCTTTCACACTTGCAAGATGTAACACTCTTCCATCAGCCTTACTAAAGGGCAGGTTTAGTGGTATCCCCTACTTGGAGAGGAAATGCAAGTGTGGTAGGGATTGTATCGAGACACTCTGCAGACGCGTGTGGCCTCTGGGAACCAAGTGCCTCGGGAACTAAGTGCCAGGTAAGGCACAAGAGTTTAGCATCTGGGCGAGGAAAAGGCAAGGAGACCTCTGAGTTTTGGAGAAGGAGAGGAGGAGGAACAGGAGGAGGAGGTAAGTGTACTCATTCTAACGCTTTGTCTTTCTAACTCCCTGTCTTCTAACCTTAACCTTACCTTTAAAGCAACCTTAAATCAAAATTGAAAGTTAGCACCTAAGGGAGGTACATAGGTCTACTCTGAGCAGGAGCAGAGTCCTACTCGTGAGTAAGAGCAGAGTCCTACTCGTGAGTAAGAGCCCAAGGGTCAGGCATTTAAATCAAAGTTGAAAGTTAGCTGCACCTAAGGTAGCACCTAATTGAAGGAAGGGAGGAGGATAAAGTGGAAAGCAGGTTTTTCTACTTGTTTAAATTAAACCTATACTTAACCCAGGTTAAACTTAATCTAAGTTAGAACATAACCTAAACAGGTCAGTAAATTGGGACACAGGATCTAGAGAGCAATAAATAATTAAACAAACCCAAATAAAAACTAGCTTGAGGTAACAAAAACAGTCCAGCCTAAGAGAACAGAACTAGGAGGGAAAGAACCTAGGAAAGGCCAATTCCCAACCCATTAAGAGCCCCATTAGGCTAATCCAAGCAGTCCATTCAGGAGCCTGCAGAGTAGGTCACGCCCATCAGCAGACACGTGTGGCCTCTGGGAACCCAGTGCCTCAGGAACTAAGTGCCAGGTAAGGCACAAGAGTTTAGCATCTGGGCGAGTTCAGCAGCAGGGCGAGGAGGCCAGGGCCCCATACAATGCCCTTCCTCTTCCCTTGAGAAAAGGGCTGCTATCCAGTGTACGGTTTTTAAAAGGACCCCTAAATAAAACAACAACAACAACAACAACAAAAAAGCTATGCAGTCAGACAGCCAGCAGCAGGGTGGGGGCTATCCAGTGTTCTGCATCGAGTGCCACATGTATGATTATATACCTCTGGGACATAAGTCATGGGTGTGTCCTCGGTGCAAGGAGCTCCAGGCTCTCAGGGAATGCGTCCGCTCCCTTGAAGCCTTGGTGGCTGACCTGGAAAAGCGCAGGCAGCCAGAGGAGGACCGTGGTGAGACTTCCGGGGACGATCAGGCTTCGTCCCAACCTCAGGCGTGCAGCTCCTCGGCTGCCCGGGTGGGAAGTCTCGGGACTGGAGGACGTCATCCTGGAGAGGAGGGAAACAATCCCCTAGGGGGGACCCCTTCTCCAGGGGATGGGCCCATATCCGAGCGCACTCGGGATACTCCTCGGCGGGAGGGGGGTCGGGGGCTTCTTGTAGTGGGGGATTCAATTATTAGAAACATAGAGAGGGGGGTTTGCAACGGATGTGAGGACCGCATGGTGACTTGCCTGCCTGGTGCGAAGGTTGCAGACATCACTTCTCGTCTAGACAGGCTAGTAGACAGTGCTGGGGGAGAGGTAGCGGCTGTGGTGCATGTTGGCACCAACGACATGGGCAAGTATAGCTGGGAGGTCCTGGAGGCCAAATTTAGGCTTTTAGGCAGGAAGCTGAAAGCCAGGACCTCGAAGGTAGCGTTCTCTAAAGTGCTACCTGTTCCACGCGCAGGGCCAGATAGGCAGGCGGAGATCAGGGGTCTCAATGCGTGGATGAGACGGTGGTGTAGGGAGGAGGGGTTTAGATTCGTTAGGCACTGGGGAACGTTTTGGGACAAGCGGGGCCTGTACAAGAGGGACGGGCTCCACTTGAACCAGAATGGAACCAGACTGCTGGCGCATAACATTAAAAAGGAGGCAGAGAAGTTTTTAAACTGATCCCTGGGGGAAGGCCGACAGGAGCCGAGGGGCATCCGGTTCGGGACTCCTCATCCCTATGGGATGAGGATGGGGAGGTTAGAGAACAACAAGACAAAGGCAGGGTAGGAGAAGAAATTGGGAAAGGTAGGGTGATGGGATGTGATAGACGCTTTGGCACAATGAGAGGATGCGGGGACAAAGGAGCAAATAAGCAGCCCATCCTGGGGCATTCCGTGTATAAATGCTTTTATGCAAATGCCCGAAGTCTACGAGCAAAGGTGGGAGAACTGGAATGTCTGGTGACAAGGGAAAATATTGACATAGTGGGCATAACGGAAACCTGGTGGAATGCGGAGAATCAGTGGGATACCGCAATCCCGGGCTATAAACTCTACAGGAGGGACAGGCAGGGGCGTGTTGGAGGTGGGGTGGCCCTTTATGTTAAAGAAGGGATAGAATCCAGCAAAGTAGAGATTGAAGGTGGGTCTGACTCCACTGTAGAATCTCTGTGGGTTAAATTACCAGGCTTGTGCAGCGATGTAATACTGGGGGCGTGCTATCGTCCTCCAGACCAGAAATCTGATGGGGACCTTGAAATGAGGAAACAGATCAGGGAGGTGACAAGGAGGGACAGGGTTGTAATCATGGGGGACTTCAATTATCCTCATATTGACTGGGTCAATTTGTGTTCTGGTCACGATAAGGAAACCGGATTTCTTGACGTGCTAAATGACTGTGGCTTAGAGCAGCTAGTCACGGAGCCCACCAGAGGACAGGTGACTCTGGATTTAATATTGTGTGGTACGCAGGACCTGGTTAGAGATGTAAACGTTACTGAGCCATTGGGGAACAGTGATCATGCTGTGATCCGTTTTGACGTGCACGTTGGGGGAAGAATACCAGGCAAATCTCTAACAAAAACCCTTGACTTCCGACGGGCGGACTTCCCTCAAATGAGGAGGCTGGTTAGAAGGAGGTTGAAAGGGAGGGTAAAAAGAGTCCAATCTCTCCAGAGTGCATGGAGGCTGCTTAAAACAACAGCAACAGAGGCCCAGCAGAGGTGTATACCGCAAAGAAAGAAGGGTTCCACTAAATCCAGGAGGGTGCCCGCATGGCTAACCAGCCAAGTTAGAGAGGCTGTGAAGGGCAAGGAAGCTTCCTTCCGTAAATGGAAGTCTTGCCCTAATGAGGAGAATAAAAAGGAACATAAACTGTGGCAAAAGAAATGTAAGAAGTTGATATGGGAGGCCAAGAGAGACTATGAGGAACGCATGGCCAGCAACATTAAGGGGAATAATAAAAGCTTCTTCAAATATGTTAGAAGCAGGAAACCCGCAAGAGAAGCGGTTGGCCCTCTGGATGGTGAGGGAGGGAAAGGGGAGATAAAAGGAGACTTAGAGATGGCAGAGAAATTAAATGAGTTCTTTGCATCTGTCTTCACGGCAGAAGACCTCGGACAGATACCGCTGCCCGAACGGCCCCTCCTAACCGAGGAGTTAAGTCAGATAGAGGTTAAAAGAGAAGATGTTTCAGACCTCATTGATAAATTAAAGATCAATAAGTCACCGGGCCCTGATGGCATCCACCCAAGGGTTATTAAGGAATTGAAGAATGAAGTTGCAGATCTCTTGACTAAGGTATGCAACTTGTCCCTCAAAACGGCCACGGTGCCAGAAGATTGGAGGATAGCAAATGTCACGCCTATTTTTAAAAAGGGAAAGAGGGGGGACCCGGGAAACTATAGGCCGGTCAGCCTAACATCCATACCGGGTAAGATGGTGGAATGCCTCATCAAAGATAGGATCTCAAAACACATAGACGAACAGGCCTTGCTGAGGGAGAGTCAGCATGGCTTCTGTAAGGGTAAGTCTTGCCTCACGAACCTTATAGAATTCTTTGAAAAGGTCAACAGGCATGTGGATGCGGGAGAACCCGTGGACATTATATATCTGGACTTTCAGAAGGCGTCTGACACGGTCCCTCACCAAAGGCTACTGAAAAAACTCCACAATCAGGGAATTAGAGGACAGGTCCTCTCGTGGATTGAGAACTGGTTGGAGGCCAGGAAGCAGAGAGTGGGTGTCAATGGGCAATTTTCACAATGGAGAGAGGTGAAAAGCGGTGTGCCCCAAGGATCTGTCCTGGGACCGGTGCTTTTCAACCTCTTCATAAATGACCTGGATACAGGGTTGAGCAGTGAAGTGGCTAAGTTTGCAGACGACACCAAACTTTTCCGTGTGGTAAAGACCAGAAGTGATTGTGAGGAGCTCCAGAAGGATCTCTCCAGACTGGCAGAATGGGCAGCAAAATGGCAGATGCGCTTCAATGTCAGTAAGTGTAAAGTCATGCACATTGGGGCAAAAAATCAAAACTTTAGATATAGGCTGATGGGTTCTGAGCTGCCTGTGACAGATCAGGAGAGAGATCTTGGGGTGGTGGTGGACAGGTCGATGAAGTGTCGACCCAATGTGCGGCGGCAGTGAAGAAGGCCAATTCTATGCTTGGGATCAATAGGAAGGGTATTGAGAACAAAACGGCTAGTATTATAATGCCGTTGTACAAATCGATGGTAAGGCCACACCTGGAGTATTGTGTCCAGTTCTGGTCGCCGCATCTCAAAAAAGACATAGTGGAAATGGAAAAGGTACAAAAGAGAGCGACTAAGATGATTACGGGGTTGGGGCACCTTCCTTATGAGGAAAGGCTACGGCGTTTGGGCCTCTTCAGCCTAGAAAAGAGACGCCTGAGGGGGGACATGATTGAGACATACAAAATTATGCAGGGAATAGACAGAGTGGATAGGGAGATGCTCTTTACACTCTCACATAATACCAGAACCAGGGGACATCCATTAAAATTGAGTGTTGGGCGGGTTAGGACAGACAAAAGAAAATATTTCTTTACTCAGCGTGTGGTTGGTCTGTGGAACTCCTTGCCACAGGATGTGGTGCTGGCGTCTAGCCTAGACGCCTTTAAAAGGGGATTGGACGAGTTTCTGGAGGAAAAATCCATTATGGGGTACAAGCCATGATGTGTATGCGCAACCTCCTGATTTTAGAAATGGGTTAAGTCAGAATGCCAGATGTAGGGGAGGGCACCAGGATGAGGTCTCTTGTTATCTGGTGTGCTCCCTGGGGCATTTGGTGGGCCGCTGTGAGATACAGGAAGCTGGACTAGATGGGCCTATGGCCTGATCCAGTGGGGCTGTTCTTATGTTTTTATGTTCTTATAACACATACCTTTTTCTACTGCCTGTTACATGATGCTTCACACATGAAATATCTAGGCCCATTGTTAGCTAGCATGCAGGGCTGGGAGGATTCAATCATGCTCCAGTTTCTCCTTTCCACATCTGAACCTGAGTCCCTGGATAAGGTCACTTCCTTTTTATCTGGGGTAATTGCCAGGCAGAATTCTGGGTCTCTGGGCAGTGTGTGAGAAAAGGACTGATGATTATGTTGTGATGTCATTGTATATTTCTGTCTTGTTTTGTTTTTCCCCCCCTCTGTATTTTATGCCAGTAAAAGTCTTACTGTACTGTACTGTACTGTACTAATGCTACCAATACCCAGTGGCCTCGCTTGGGGGGTGCAGGCCACACCTGGTGATACACGTGGGGGGGGGGGTGACACAACTACTGGCCAACATTTTAAAAATCTTGGTACTTTTGAATAATACAATCATGCTATATATCATTCAATGTGTAATTTCATGCAGAATGCAATGAAAACAACTGTGTTGAAATATCTCTATTCTATCAAAAGTTATAGCCAAAAAACCAGTGCGGTGAGATAATGGTGCATCACCATGCCCACTGCCTAGGGCATTGCTCCTCTCACTGCATGGGAAGAGGTTCATCACGGGCATGATGTGTTTGCCTCCCACATCAGATGACTCAAACCCTAGTGACATCAGTGCCAGTACCCACATCACTGCCCGTGGTCAGAAGTGCAGAACAAGAACCACTACTTTGTGCAGAACATCTGGTTCAACTCTAAGATAATGGATGAGTAAGGTTGAAAAGTAACAGGTAGTACAAGGATTTGAGTAACTAACAGATTAGACCTATGTGGTTTATTGAAGCTACTGATCATAGCTAATATTCCTTGGACAAGCCCAAACTATTCTTAACTTTATGCCTCCTTCAAATAATTGACTTTGGAAAAGAAGCAAATCCTCCATCACTTGACTATTGATTCTTGTCTGTCACATGTCACATACCTTGACTTTTTCCCCCTTTATGCTAGGTCCCCATACCTTAGGGTGCTATTCTCAATCACCCACAAACACTGACTGGCTAAGTGGGTTCCATATATCAACAGAGTCAACACACCTTCATCTTTTTTTGGAAATTGTTGATACAGGGTCAAATCCTACCCAACTTTCTGGCACCGATGCAGCTGCAGTGCAGCCCCAAGGTAAGGGAACAAAAATTCCCTTACCTTGAAAAGGCCTCTGTGACTGCCCCTACCACCACAGGATGAAGTGCAGAATTGTGTCCACATGTGTGCCCAGAATTGTGCCCACACTGTTCCTCATGTGGAAAAGAGGAATATTTCAGAAGATAATTTAAAAAATGAAGTCAGAATCTGTTTCTTTCTCTTTGCTTGAAAGATTGGTGCTCTCTCTCTCTCTCTCTCTCTCTCTCTCTCTCTCTCTCTCACACACACACACACACACACACACACACACACACACACATTAAAATCACTTCAGCACCAGAAAGACTAATTTTTCAACTACAGTTGGTCTGCCTTTTGACCAGGGCCTGTATGAAGAATGCAATTATTTTTTTCCCCAGTGATCTCCACCTGAAAATAGGTAGATGCAAGGTATCCACGCTGAGTTTTGGATCTTTTAGCCATCTTTGATATGCTTCATGAGTGAGGTGCTGATTCCTCCTCTGCGGGAAACGGCAGAAGCAAGCCAGATAGTTTTATAGTGACTCTATTCGTTCTTTTCAGGTGTGACCAGAGGTTGTGATGGGTAATTGGTTTTACACCCCAGGTGCTCTTATGATTCCATTCTTCTCCCTTTCTGGTCAACACTGATGTGAAATGGATTGAGGCTAAGGAGGATGTGTTAAAGGATGCCGTCCTCAGCTCTGCTTTGTCCTCCAAGAGCCAGTTTCCATTACCAGCAGGATCAACTGCTCAGGCTTTCCCTGGATTATAACACTCCAGGGCACGGAGGAGATGAAATGCTCTCCAATGGATAAAAGAACTCCATGCACTTAAAAAAAAAATCTAATTCGGAGAAGTATTTAGCTTTTTTCCAACATGCTTTCTATACAGCATATACAAGTGTGTCTGTGTGTGTGTTCATGGGAGATCTTAAAAATCTGCAAACTACCACCTACAGCTGAAAGTTGTACAATCCATAGTAAGTGTAACACTTCTTTCTGTTGATTATATATTTCTGTTGACTTTGTTCTGACATTTTTTGCCCATAGGAACGCATTAATTAAATTTCAATGCATTCCTATGGGAAACCCACTTTGCAAGACGAAATTTTCGCAATACGGAATGACTCGCAGAACGAATTAATTTCGTCTTGCAAGGCACCACTGTACTTCAAAATTACACCACTGGTTGTTATTATGCTTGTCTCTATTCTCAGACATCTATAAACCAGAAAAATAATCATTTATTTCCAGGTTTAGGAGCTTCTTCTGAATACAAGTTGCAGGGAAGCAATATCAGGAGAGAGGTATGCTATTCTCTCTTGTTTGTGAACTTCCCATTAGCTGCTGATGCTTCACTGTGGGAACTAGGATGCTAGACCAGATAAACCTTTGACCTGATTCAGCAGGGATTTTCTTATAGTCTTAGGTTGAAATTTATATGAAATTAGACATTGCTGTTTTCTAAAGCAGGGATGGGTAGATCACCCAGCAATTTCCTGTGTACTAGAACTATGATGATTACTTGTTTGTCATTATTTCTTCCTCTGAGTATGTCCAGATGCATAGACTGCACAGGCATGGACATTTACTGTTTAAATTTGCAAGTCCAGTCCACATAGGTCCAAGAATAGCCACAGAACTGGCAGGAATATGCCTCTTAGAGCCTCACTAGCTTCCATTGCCTGGCTACCATTATCAAACATTTCATGGCCACATTCTGTGCACTCCCTGGAGGACTAGATGGCAGTGGTGAATCCACCCAGCCCCATGCCTGGGGCACACAAAGCTGTCACCCTGTATGAAGTTGCCTCCCCACTCACCTGAGTGAAACGGAGCTTTGTGCGGCTGCAGGACCGACTGGAGAAGACTCCTAAAGCTTCCCCGCAATCTTACTGTGCTTCTGACAAACCAGAAGCACAGTTTCCGAGAGTGTTGGGAGTCTGAATAAGGCTTCCCACAAGGGCCTAAAGGCATGCAGACTCAGTGCCTGGGGCATTTGCCCCATTCACAAAACGCTAGGTCTGCTGCTGCTCGATGGCAGGCTGTCAAACTGGACTGAACTCTTCATGGTCATAAAGTGGCAGTCTGGATGGCTCAAGTGCCAAGTGGTGGCAAAGCAGATTGCAATGGGCTTGGCAGAGTGAGCAGTGGTAAGTTTACCCCCCTTCCCCATTCTGAAGGGGAGTCCTGACTCACCATAGAATCACTTTTTGAACCTCTTTGAGAGTGTCAACAACACAGACACCTTTTGGACTACCAACAAGCTTCTGACAAAGACTCCCCTCAGAGTTCCTTAGGAAATGTATCAGTAATGAAGAAGGTGGATCGTCTTGCAGATCAGTAACTGGTTAAAGATCAGGTAGCAGAGGGCAGGAGTAAATGGATCAGACTTACAATGGTAGGAAATAATCAGTGAGGCTCTCCAAGCATCTAAGACATAGTAAGACCATTGATCCATCTTGCTCAGTGGTTCTCAAACTTTTTAGAGGCCCTAGTGGCTGTTGCTGGATTTATAAATGCCAAGGGCTGTGACTATAATGGTGATTGGGCAGCAGCGCTCCCCCCCCCCCAACTAGCAGATTGTTTAAGCCTTGATGCACATACCCTAATCTGCCTTACCCAACAAAAATTGGGTCCAACCCACTGTTGGGTTCCAAACTACAGTTGGAAACTGCTGATCTAGCTCATTACTGTGTATATCAGATCTCCAGCAGCTCATGGATCGTGTTAGCAAGGCCTGCCAAGATTTTTGACTGACGATCAGCCTGAAGAAAACACAGGTCATGGTTCAGGATGTGGACTCACCTCCCTGCATTACACCTCTGCGCATGAACTGGAGGTTGTCCATGACTTTGTGTACCTTGGCTCAACAATCTCCAACACTATTTCTCTCGATACCGAGCTAAACGCATCGGTAAACGCATCGGTAACTATTCAACAGAATGGTAACAGTTCAAATATATGCCATGATTAAGGGTGGGAGAAAACGCTGATAACAAAATAAAAACATATGACGCCGCTTTCTGCACTTCTCATTTTTGTAAAAAAAAATAAATAAATAAACAAAACAATAGCTTAAAAAAACATTTTATTTTGTTTTTATTTATTATTTAATGGGATGCGGGTACATGGGTAATGACTGTGACTTCATCTGCTGATAGTATACCACCTCTATCACCTAGTACACTTTTTGTTTTCGCACCGTCCAATGAACACTCAAGACAACAGGTATGGGAGAAAGGGCCACTTTATTCAGCAGTTACAACAGAAGAGGAAGCTGAGACCTGCAGCATCCGAGGCAGCGAAGCCCCCTGTGGTGTGGAGGTGGGACCTCTGGGCAGTACCAGAACACCTCTGCCCCCAGGCGGGCATGCCCCCAACTCCAAGTCGCGCCCCGTTGTTGGGCGGCACAGCTCATCCATGTCTGTCCCTTAAGGGGAAGGCAGCCAGACCATGGGCTGTGCCACCTCGAACCGCTGAGCCTCTGAGGTGGACCCCGTGGTCCCAGCCAGGGCCCCGTCTATGTCCTCGTGCCACCGAGCCCCTGAGGACTGAAATTGGGTTCTGCCCTGCCTATGCCGCCTGAAGGTGCATGCCCGAAGTCCACTTCACGCCTTAACCCGCACCACCTGCCTTCTTAAAGTGACCAATGGCAGCTTGAAAGGGGGGGGGAACCCCCTGCCCATGACAGTCTGGGGTAGGCGAAAAAACTGCCTGCCCCTTGCCAATCTTGGCAGGCAGCAAAAAATTCCTACCCGGCCCCAAACGGCGACCAGTAAAACTCAGACTGCCTTTAGGGCAGGTGGGCGGGTGTTCCCACGGCGCCTACGTGCAAAGGAGGAAGAGGGCTGGGTATTGTGCCTTTTAAAAGGCCCCCCATAGCTGCCTGCTCCAGCCCTCTTCCACTCCCCTACTGGGAGGAGACTCTTGTGTTCCAGGCCAGCTGATAGTATACCACCTCTATCACCTAGTACACTCTTAAAGTAATTATAATTTATAAAAATATGCCCTTGAAATAAAAACGTATAACACAGTTTTCTGAACTTCTACCTTTGGAAAACACTGAATTTTTTTTAAAAAAGTTTTCTCCCACTCTTAGATATGATCCTAAGAGCGCAATCCTGAGTGGCAGATGGGCCAACACAAGTCCCTTGTGCCAGCCCATCACTGTCATGTTCACAATGGCATGTTCACATGCCTTATGTTCACGCCAACATAAGGGGAGATAGGCTGGTGCACAGGCATGTGCTGGTCTCCCCATGCTGACACAGGCCCCAGGCAGGGTGATTTTGCGCCAGCCAAGCTCAGCCAGCGAGGTTTAGGAGAGCATAGGGAGAAGGCAAGAGGGAGGCATTTCAGGGCAGGGGGAAGGCGGGTGGGACTGTGGTGGGTGGGTAGGGAGAGGGAGGTAGGGGCAGGATCCGGCATCTATGCTGGATCCTGACCCTGTTCCCGGGCAGCCCAGACCATGCCTGGGCTGCTCAGATTTGCGCCACCTCATCAGGTGGTACAGATCCAAGTAACCCCATTGGTGCTCCTATGGCTCTCCCCAGGATGAGGGGAAAAGTTTCTCCTTGCCTTGGGCAAACCTACAAACTGCCTGAAACTTGTGCTGGATACAGTGCAGGCCTGCTGGCCTGCCTATTCCAGTGCCAGATAGAATTGGGCTGTAAATGAAACTATTACAGGTTGAGTCTCATTATTCATGAAGGTTTCCGTTATGGAACTCATGTAGATGGCAAAAATCATTTTAAAACAAATCCATTTAAAAAACAATGTCCCTTTGCTAGGCAATTTGAAAACAGCCTTGTTGACCTTTGTGATGTAAAACAGAGTCATTAAGCAGACAATCCATCAAACAGTCTGTCTCCAGGCACTTAGAAAGGCTTCACTTTGAGCCAGAGAACCCTCCCTTCACCCAGAGTGAAGCACTGGGAAAAAATGCAGTGATTATCTTTCTTTCACCTGCATAGGGGGAAGGGAGGGGTCGCTTGCCTTGGAGTGAAGCTGTTCTAAGTGTCTGGAGAAAGAATGATTGATGGATTGTCAGCCAGCTGCCCTCTCTTGTATTAATGAGGCTATTGCTAACTTTTTCCTTTAATTGAAAGGGCCCTTCTCATTGTGTTGAGATAAAATTGCAGGTAAAAGCCATGGATAATTAGGTTATACCTGTACATACATTAACTTTTTCCACAGACAGAAAAGGCTGGGGGGGTGATCATACAGTCTAGTGGCAATGTCTACTTTACTCACAACTCCTGTTTAATAATCTGCCATATATCTGGTATATAATCTGACTATTCATGCATTTTCTGGATTACTTTTTTCACTCTCTGTCCCTTTTCATAAAGAATCCCCCATCTGTTTTGATATTTGTCTTTTAAACTCCATGGTCTCCCTTTTGTCTCTGCTATTTTGATCTCACAGGCTGCAATACTTTTCCCTCCCCAGACTTTTCTAACCAAAAACCTACACATTTTAGTTTTGTGTGTTGAAAAATACGACAACAGAATGTCCACATTATAACACAACAGGAGCCAACAGCGTAGCACAGAGAAAACCAAATCACACATGAGATGGAATGCTCAGTTATATGAATTCTGAATCAGTCTCTGACTGTGGGAGAGAAGACTTGCAATGTCGCCCAGCACTATAAATCTAAGACCCATTCAGTTACATGCTTGCAGAATAGGTTTTTGCCCCAAGGCCCCTGGCAACCTGGCATCAGCACAGATCTTAAATACAGACTTAGGGTCACAGTTAAGCTGTGCACTTATCCAGGTCAAAAAAAGGAAAATAACAAAGAAATAAATACAACTCCAGTGCTGCGATGGACAGTTACAGTATTTCATGGTTTTAAACATTTCTCTCTTTGAACAAAGCCCTGTGCTTTAACCAGTTGTGTGTTCAATAACCTCTTTTGCCTAATAGCCCCAAAGGTCAGCTCTGTAGTTTATTTAAGGGGGGAAAATGTATCTAGCTGTGAAAGCTGAAAGGGCTCTTGGGATGCATTATCTCTCTTTGCCCGTACATATACAGGCAATTTGAACATGAACTCTGTTTTAAGGAGATCTCACATGAAAGCCTTTTGTTCCTTTGAGCATCTCCAAAATGCCAACTATATTGTTTTTGAAAGCTTGCGTTTAAATTGGAGCTTGTGGGAAGTTGCTTTTATACCAGTCTTGATTGCATCTGGGGGACACTTAAATCATTGGTTTGGGTCACCCAATTTCTTTTTTCTCTTTTTTTTCTTTCCTCCCCTCCAGCACTAACATTTGTTCTAATTAAGTTCAAAGTTTCATTGTCCTATTATAAACGTTTTGACCTCTGGGGATTTTGTGTTCCTATCACTGCACTGGGTTATGTCAAAGCACATCCCCAAGACAGGGCAACAGGAGTTAAGTGAGTACGTAAGAGTTCAAAAGTCCACACAGTTTAAAGTGCTTGTCATCTGTGGGACAAGTGCTTGTCATCTGTGGGACACCTGTGGGACATCTGTGGGATGACAAGTTGCACCTGCTGAAATTCTCTCTTCTATACACTTGTTAAAGGTCCAGCATCCCTAAAGTTGAAAGTTTGAGCACCCCTGATATAGATGTTTAAATTCCCAAAATGAAGATGAGAATCCTGGATAGCTGTAAGTCACAAAAAAGCATACACCAGGACAGTGGTGTAGCTAAAGAATCTGGCACCTGGGGACACAAAATTTTTTAACCCGGGGTGTTAACCACCTGGGGTCTTAACACTCACCCAGGGTGTTAACACCACCCATGGGCCAGATGGCCAGAACACCCCTAAGCGGTGTCCAGGAGGTGGTCTGAGGCCTGTAGAGGCTGAGTGCAGTCACCTCGAGCCTCAGAAAGCCTCCTGGGGGCCTTAGAAAGGCACTTCCTGGGCCAGGAAAGGGTGGATCTCGGCAGAACCAGCAAGCACCAGGACCCTATCTGTGTTCCTTTCCCCTTCCTTCTCTCTTACGATCCTACCTGGGACTTGCACTAGCAAAATGGCTGGCACAGACCTGAGGAGACCCATTGGGGCAGTGGAGGCTTGCCCCGAGGTGACTAGGATTTAGTTTGAATTGGGTGGTAAGTTAATCAAATATTACAGAAGTCCATTACATCTCTAGCACACTTCCATACAAAGGAAATAAACCTAGTAGTGTGGCCTCTGGAACTCCTCAGCTGGCAGCAGTGCTCCCCTCAGTGGAGTCCACTTCCTTGCTCTCTGCATCAGTCCTTGCATTGGGCTTGTCTCCCAACTGGAAAGAGGCAAGGTCTTCAGAAACTTGGGGAATTTTTGCCTTACCTTATCCCAGAGGCTCATAAAAGCAACAGATCACTACAGTTGGGCCCTTAAAAACCAGTTTATCAGTGATGTATCTGGCCCAGACTAAGGGATGGGGGAAGAGAAATACACAACTGGATACTAATCTGTGTATACAAGACAATTTTCAACAGATTAAAAAAACAATTTGTCAGGAATCTGACATCTTCCTTGAATCAAGGAATGCCAACTTGTGCAGTGTCATGACTAAGAAAGGAAGAATCTGAGAGTTATTGCAAAATGATCCTTTAAGCCTTCAGCTCAGTTTCAGCTATTGTGAAGACAACACAGGGTGGGTGTTCCTTTACAGAGCTACAAAACTCAAGCAATGCAAATAAAGAACATTCATTTATTATGAACGCAAGCTAATGCACAACAGGGCATGTTGTGTGGGGTTAGTATAGGTATACCAAAATGGTTACCAGTGCTGCCACGAGACTCTGGAAAAGATAACACCTTTCTTCAAAGGAGTGCAGTGGAAAACAAATAAAGATCTTGTAAATGGTAATTAATGAGCACACTCAATCCTGCCCCAGGGTACAAGCCAAGTGATTAAAGGGAGAAAATAGCAACAGAAGTGGCAGAGTGAGCAAATCGTATCTGATTTCAGGCTGCTGAAAAGAAATATGGCTACCAGTATGTAGAGGGTGGTTATTACTCAACTTCCTTTACAGTGCAGTGAAGTGTGAAAGGATGGGAATTCAATCCTGAATTCTTTAGAGAATCCTTAGAGAACAATCCTGAGCTCTCTAGTGCCAGCACTATGAGAGCCACGGTGTTGCAAATGTGCATAAAGCATGTTTACAGCACCTGGAGATTAGGGAGCACTGGCATCAGCACCGTAAGAAGTACAACGCATGGCTACCGGCAGTAAGTAAAACCGCTGGGCAGTGATCCAGCTCTTTGGCGTTCGGGAAGGTGTTCCAGGGCAGGGAGATAACGGGACAGGGAGAGACTGACCTGCGGTGGGGTGGGACCAGCAGAGGGTTCCTCCATCGGTTCCTAGCCTCTGTGTCGGGCTGCAAAGCCTAATGCGGGGGTTCTCTTGCCTGTTCTGGCAAAATAGTAGATGTGAGAAGCCCTGTTGCAGGGCCTGGGGCTTCCCTCTCGAGAAAAGGACAACAGTTCCCTTCCTCCAAGGAGACCTCTGGCGGCTTTCTTGACCTTGCTGAATGCAGTGGCAGCCATTTTGGTGCCACTGCACCTGGTGGAGTCAGGGAGCTTAGAATTGGATTGTTGGTCTCTTAGAACAATAAAATGTTTTGTAGCAACTTATAAATTAACATTAATTTCAGCATAAGCTTTTGTAGACTGCAGTTCACTCCATCAGTGCTAGGTCTTCCTAGCACTCTTACAGTCCAACCCTAGGTATGTCTATTAGAAGTAAGTTCCGCTGGTTTTAGTGGAACTTACTCGCATGTAAGTGTGTCTAGGATTGCAGCCTTTCACATTCAGGCTTTCACATTCAGTCTACCCTTTCTCTTCCTTAACCCACTTGCTTCTGTCCTTCATTTTTCAACCCTGAAATATCTACTGTATTACCAGTGATGGCTTCAGCTTTGAGGGGAAACCACCTTAGAAGTGCCCCATGGGCACTGGCATACTGGGTCATGTGGTGGTGAGGAGCAATGGCAACAGTGGATCACTGCTGCCTGGGGCATTAACCAGACATGGGTAAGGACACATAGCTACTGCCACTCTCCCTGCACGGACCCTTCTGTGGAGCCACCCATCTGTGATCTTACTAAAACTCTCAGTGAGGGCCAGGCATACTTCACAAGATGTCCAGGAGCTTTCCATATAGTACCCCATTAAATATTCCAAGTAGATCTCTCATTCTTGGATTCTAACCTAAACAGAGCATCAGGTACAATAGCTGAAGTTTCTTCCCAACATCCTTCTGTTTAAAATGCATATGGCCTACAGACCTGTTAGTGGCAGCTGTTATCCACTGGTGGATGCAGCTGGGAATGGGCATTAGCATTTGGGAAATCAGATATACCACAGGTGCTAGCAAATCCCATTGCAAGGTTCCCCATCTTTCCACGAAAGTGTAGCTTCTTTTCAATCACAGAAACATGTTTGTGGAAACCTGTGAGCCTGTCTCATGCCTCTTGTCAACTGTCTTTGTCCAAAGAAGGTTCTTTCCATGCTTGTCTGCCTTGTTTGGGCCTGTCTGCCTGTCTGCCTGCCTGTCTGTCTATCTATGAGGCACTATCATATGTATGTGCCTCCCTATGTATGAGAAATATATTTAGAATTTTTGACCCACACTACAAGCTTATTTTCCTACTTTCCTGTTTTCAAAGGAGTGATTTAATTAGTAAGCTAACATAAAACACCCCAAACCCCTGGTGTCAAATGCAGTTATTTCCTCTGCACACTTTTCAGCTTGTATATCAAAGAGCTGTAGTACTTGAGAGATTTTGTTTTGTTTTTAAGGGTGATAAAGTGTTTTTCCTGAAGGGAACCTGTTGCTGACAGATTTTAGAGTGATGATTCTATTGTGTGCCATGTCAGTGAATTGACATGCTTCTATGCTGTGTAAATAACACTAACATATTAATTTAGGAAATGCTATGGATCACGCTGCGCTTCCCTTAATAAATGTTGTTTTCTTCTGAATTGGGAACTAGACCAGATGTTTTGTTGGGTCCAACAGTGTCAGGGTCCAGGTCATCAGGCTGCAGGACCTAGGAAAATGATTACACACGCAAGCGGACCAGAAATTGTCCAAAAAAAAAAAGACAGGGGTCAAGTTTCAAAGCAGCCAAGAAGGATCAGAGGGGTCAGAGAAAAGTGAATGGCCAAAGGAGGGGCAGCCCAACCATTAGGCAAGGTGATGCAGGTTGCATCAGTGCATATTGTGGGAGAGTGAGAGGACAGTGGATTTGGAGTGCCTTTCTCCTTGAGTCTGACACCACCACCACTTTTCAGTCTGCTGTGGATGCATCCCAATAAAACTGAGCAGAAAGTGGATCCCTGCCTCCTTACCTTGGCATGGTTTCTGCAAACACAGAAGTGCAGGATTGTGGTTTTGATTTACAGGGGCTACATGAACAAAGAAGCTTTCATTTGTGCATTCACCTTAAACTAGATGTCCCACACATCTGAAAGTGAAAAAAACCATGCAAAGAGCATGATAAACAGGTGCTCTGTCTGTCTGTCTGTCTGTCTGTCTGTCTACAAACAGAGGTCAAGATCTGAGTTAGCAAACAAGAACAACTACTAGGCAGAGACCTTCTTCCCACTAGAAGTGAGTTGTCTGGACTGAAGTACTAGCTAGAAAGCATGATATCTGAGGACTAGTCCTCAGGGTCAGGATTTAAAGCCAGGTCTCCCTAGTTCCTGTCTAGCACTCTCCCTTCTACACTACACTGCTGTGTGTGCATGGAAAAAATGATTTCACCTATCTTCTGTTTAGATTGCATTTCAACCCTTTTGATTTAAACAAACAAGACTCAGATTTATTCCCCTCAGCAAAAAGAACTTCTGCATGTGCACAAAAGCATTGTGGCTTAAATTCCTTTTGAACAACACTAAACGTCAGTCATTCCTTTACAACTTTCCAGCACTGCTGCAGCCATGCCAATGAGGTGAGCGCTCCTTCATGCACTGGGGAGGGGGGGCAGTCATGGAGGCCTTCTCAAGGTGACTTAATGTTTGTTCCCTTTCTTCGGGACTGTATTGCAACTGCACTGGCACTGGAAAGGTGAGTAGAACTGGGCTCACAGGGTGGGAATTGGGGGCTGTTTCTCAGCTATTTCCATGCATGCCTATTAGTGATGGGGAGGAGGGTTGCATTTGGAGGACAGCAATCCTGCAATTATGTTGAAACTCTGTCCCATTTGTAGCAAACTGTTCTCTGTCCCTTTTTGTGGGTGAGTTGGGAAATGGTCCTCTGAATTTATTTTCATTTTGGCTCTGGAAAATTTGATGAAGGCAGACTTCCCATTGAATCAACAGGGAGTTGATTCAATGGGGAGTTGATTCACTTTTGTTCTGTAGACCTAGAAGAGAAGCTTTAATTTTCATGCACCCAAAAAGGCTTTATGGAGCAGTTTGATAGCAACTGGGGTATGACTGCTTGGTCTGCCTTGGCAGGTTGGCAACTCAGCTAAATACTAATAGGAGCATCATCAACCTTCCAAAGTCATCACAAAATCTATAAGGTTCCAATCCTATGTTTGGCCAACCTGCATGATGTAGTGGCACCAAATTCTGCCACTACAAATTCTGCTGGGACCAGGCAGCAGAGGAGAGGTAAGTAAAGAAAAGGTTTACTTACCTACTCCACTGTGGTCCCCATTGCCACTGAGATTTTCCACCTCCCATCCTGGCCCACCACCCATTTTACCAGTAACCTTCCACCCATCAACATATCAATGTGGTGGGTGATCTTGTGCCCACTAATACCTGCGCATGTCCTCTGGGTATTTGCATTGGTGCCAGCTTTCCAGAGCTGCTACCACACCAGCAACTCACAGGATGAGATGATGGATCATCATCAATCATCGCATCCTGTCCATAGGATTGGGCCAGTAGTAAATTATAATACAGAGTGGAATAAAAATGCTAAGAATGGAATTTAATTGTATGGAAGATAATAAAAAATATGTTGTGGGAGAGGCAGGAAGTATGGTCTGCTTGAACTTGCTTCTAATGCAATAATTCTAAAATGTACAGTGGTGGCACTAAGTAAATTAATACTACTTATTCAGCTTTTTTGTTTTAAAAGTGGTTCATTATACATTTGACACATTATGCTTCACTAGAGATATGTTCAGTATTCTGTGCAGGTAGTTTATTAGTCTAACTACGTGAAACATTGCAAACACAATGGAAAATGTAAATACTATAATCCTGCAAAGCATTTAAAATTGTCCCTAAAATATGCAGGTACACTAGATTCCTCTAACAAACACAAATACACCCTGAGAACCCATAATTTGAAATGAATGTGAATTCACTTCATTGCCCTATTTCTGCACCACCTGACTTTTTTAAAAAGTAATTTCACCAGAATATTTTACAAGTTTATTTATTAAGTAGTTATTCACCACTGAAAGTTGTAATGCAACTCATTTACATTCTTTACGCTCCAGACCCTGGCATCACAGGAAGAAAGACATTAGGTATTTCAATTTTGCAAGTTCATAAGGTGAATAGAAGGAAGGGGGGGAAAATCATGCATTGTTAATAGTGGCAATGCCACCTGGTTATATATGGTTTTAATTTCTCTGCCTTAACACTTAACAACAAATGAGTTTGCCCAAACAAAGGATAACACAATGATTCCTTGCCCCTTCAGTTCCTTCCACCACCTAATTTCCAACTGTGACCTGCAATTCATGCAGCCCTGTTATAGAAGAGCAAATTGTGGGCCCTCTTGCTCATTATTGGTTCTTCATGGTCAGAGTCCATTTTCTTACCTCCTGTAAGGTAACAGGTGAGACGCTCAGAGAAAAAGGAAGGGCCGAGCCAGGAAGCCCCTGCTCGGATGTGAATGCCCAAATATGAAGCAATTCTGATTGCCATCATTGCACATGTCCCTTTACGGATATAAAGCTACATACAACATTTAGGCCATTTGGAGCAAATTTCTCTTTCTTTTTTTAAATCTTATAATCATGTGATCTTTTTTGTACTCCTGTGCCCCTCAGGCTGATTGAGAACCTGCCTTTGAACCTACTAATTACTGAACTGACAAACACATTTTCAGATTTTGGAAACCTATTTTGAAACCCTGAAACATTGGTTCCCAAGTTGGGGGTCACAATCCCCATGGGGGTCACAAGCTGGTTTACAGGGAGTCGTTGAGAACTTGGCCCCACCATCTTGAAAAGCTGGCCGCCACCACCTTGGAAGCTGGGAAGAACTCAAATGTCAGAGGCAAAGCATTCAGAACATTCTAAAAAAGGATCTGGAGTACTTTTGACTTTCAAAAAGCATGATTTATTAACACAATGACTTCACTTTCTGTTTAATGCCATCACTTCTGGCCCTGTCAGCACAATGATGTCACTTCCTGTTACATGCTTAATGACAACACTTCTGGCTTAATGCCATCACTTCCGGCCCTAGGGCCCCAACAGGTTGTTGTATCTAAAAGGGGGGTCCCGGTGCAAAAAAAGGTTGGGGACCACTGCACTAAAGGAAGAGAAAAGCCATATTCAATGTAAGGGCCAAATAGCAGATTATGCTTAATGTGCAATGTGGCCTGGTACTTTTTGGTGTTTTTGTTCCCTTTTCAAATAGAGTATGGAACAGCTATAAAACAAGCTGAAACTGTGGGGGTGGGGGTGCTTTAGCACTTAGCCTCTACCATGGTTCTGATCCTGCCTTGACTCACAGTTAGGAGGAAAACATCTTCTATCAGTTTTCAATTGACTACTCTAACTTCTATGGCACAATTGGGTAAAAGTGCTTATTCCCATATATAATTAAATGGTCCACGGTAAGGATATCTGCTAACTACATTATAGATGTCTCTAACCAGGCCTGCAGCCACCTCACCTTGCCAGTGTGAGCAGCAGAGGCAAGCCTGGTGCACAAATCTCCCCCCTCCCTTCCAGCTCATCCCACCACTGCTACTTTCTTGTCTTCCGCCTCCTTGCCCACTAAGCAGCAGGGGTAGGCAGCGCCTGCCCCCTTATCTTGAGCTCTATTGCCACGTCCTTCCTCCAGCCCAGCCTGTTTGAAATAAACAAAACACAGTTATAGCCTCTTAGAGTCCCATTAGAGTCAATGGGGCTTACTCCCAGGAAAGTGTGGATAGGATTGCGCTGTCAGTGTCATTGCTAGACCAGCCTTGAGCAGCGGTGTCATCAGATACTTGAAAAGAACAGAGAAAGTAACACTGACTGGGTTGCCTATGTCCTCACCAGAGAGCAAAACAACTAGATGCCCCATCCCCATAGGAAAAGGTGTAAGGAACATGCAGAGTTCAATACAGAGTGAAGAACCATTGTAACAATCAGCAGGCAACAGACCAATCCTTTGTTCTCTCTCCTATTTGCATGTTTGAACACTCTGAGACGCAATGCAAACTGGGCTATGTTGCAAAATTGAAACATGGTCACTGTTTGTAGACATCTTGCTAGTAGAATATACCCCTGATCCTTTACTACCAGTGTATTAATCACTATGTGGCTTTAGTTATGGAAGCTCATTGCCACTGAAGTTCATGGCTGTAGCTATGAACAGCAGTCACATTGCTTTGCTTCCAATTTAAAAGGCTGAGTTTCTTGCACTTTCCCTGCAGAATTTATTAAATGGTGTAGACCAGGGGTGCTCAATAGGTGGATCGTGATCTACCGGTAGATCGCGGAGTGCCGACCCCCCCCCAGGTGCCTCTGGGAGGAAACGCCGGGAGTAAGGCCCATTGTACTGAATGGGGCTTACTCCCAGGTAAGTGTGGCTAGGATTGCAGCCTCACAGCCTAATCCTAGGCATGTCTACTCAGGAGTAAGTCCTGTTATACTCAGTGGGGCTCAAGGTACACCAACATACATTGAACACATAAATGTTATATGTTATGATGGCGCGAACATTGTAAAAAAACTCTGGTAGATCTCCGGGCCTTGCTGGGTTTCAAAGTAGCTCTCGAGCCAAAAAAGTGTGAGCACCCCTGGTGTAGACTGTGAATATAGTACTCTCATACGGCCCCTTCTAATCACCTGGTTTTCTTTAAAAAAAAAGCTCTATAAAGGACGAGTGAAATAAATGCAAAGAACTAAATCAGATAGACAGGTAATTAGCCAAACAATAATCATAAATGCTAACGAGTTTTGAAGCAAACCATTTGACAATTTCTTAATAATTTACTCATAGGAATAGAAATGTAGTCTCCTGTGGATGCCAACGCACTGATCCTGCAATCGGTGTGCTATGTTAGAAGCTGGTTTATTCAAAACTATCTGTTTGTTATAAATAAGATACCTGTTTTGCTGCAGTGGGAGAAGAGGAGGAAAACACAACAGAATGAACTTTTCTTTTCAGTAAAGAAAAGAAAGAACTTTGGTCAAAAGCCTGTGTTAGGCTTTATCAGACTATTACAACCCAATCCTATGCAGGACTAGGCTACCAGGTGAAGGGATTTACAACAGCTAAAGAGTATTCCATTGTTGCAAACTGGCACCTGGAAAAGTGTGCAGCATACTGTCATTTTAGAGCTGCCACAGCAAATGGCAGCAATTTCAAAGGCATGCCACCAGTCTCTGCTGCATCCACCAGCAAAGGGAGGCTGGTGATGGGGGCAGAAGGTGGATGTAATGGGGAAAGGGATGGGAAGAACCAGGCAGATCCAGGGTGTGTGTGTTGAGGGTGGGCAGGGGGCAGGTATCGGTCACAATGGTGCCACCATTATCCTGTGCCTCCCGCATGGCCTTGCAAAGCCTTCTCAGGTCATATGGACTTGCACCAGCCAAAGGGCTGGCCCAGGTCTGAGTAGACCCATAGGAGACCATGCAGCAGCAGAGTAGGGTAAGTAAAACTTTACCTTAACTCCTTCTCCCTTTGCATCATGGCCTGCCCCCCCCCCCAGCACAAGCCTCCTTGATGTAACTGCGTCAGTGGGGAAGGAAAAAGATAGGATCGGGGCTTTAGTCCATCAAGCTCAGTAGCATCTGCATTGACTGACTGGAGTTCTCCAAGATTTTAGATAGGGATTGATTCACTACACTTGGGAATGTTGGGGATTGACTCTAGGATCTTTTATATGCAAAAGAAGTGAACTATCCCCTACATCATTCCAGGAAGAAATCCAAATGTAAAGATTAAGATGTGGATCAACTGGTGGCTATGCTTACCTCAGCAATGAAAGACTTGGCCGTCGATGGGTTCATTACCAGAATGGCCCGCCTCAGAGTATCCCGGTAGCGATTCAGTTCTTCAATCCGCATGGTGGAAAAGAGCCCTGTGATCATTTTATTGATGTTGTTCTCTACCTTCTGCAGTGCTACATCCATTCCCTGCTGAGAGACTTTGTCCAAAAACTCTTGTATTCCACGGATATCTGGGAACATCAAAAGCCCATCAAAATGCTAATTAGCATATAGAAAGAAGACAAAACCTATTTTGGCTTATCAGGAAAAAGGTATTCTGCCTCATGTCAAGCAACCACCCCCTAAAGGCCACATTAACTTAATATGCAATGGAGCCGTTCCTCAGCTATGCTGTTGACATGTCCTAAAGTGCTAATTTGTGAGAAGGAATTTTTATGCACTAGTTCATTTTGAAAAGAACCCATTTAAAAATTGTATTTAATTATTCTTGGTTGCCTTCCTCTTTTGCTCATCATATTGTTTCAGATTCTGACTAACTCTATGGAGCTCAGAAAATGGTTTCTGATTAAAGATACATCTGCAGAGAAGGGGGCAAAACACTATGAAAATGCAACACACAAGTACTTTTCCCCATGATGGACAGAGCATGGAAATTGCATGATACAAACAACACACCTGTCATTGGAAATCAAAAAAAAGAGAGTGGAATTTAGTCATATGTACACTGAGCAATAATGGCACCCATATAGTAGCCTATTAGAAATGACCATTCAGGAAGAGGAAACAGAGGTAAGGAGATTGAAGGAGCTGGCTCCATCTTCAGTCTATAATGACTTTAGGGAAAGATGCTCACGCTGAACACAGTGGCAAGGAAATATCTGATGACTCCCAGAAGCAGTTAGCCAGAGGAAAGGCTTAGAATGAAAAGCTGTCAAAATTCAAAGACCAATAACCATGTGAAGTTGTTTTATACTGAAATCTGACCACTGCTTTACCTTTCACTGCTTTGTCTACACTGACCAGCAGAGGCTTTTCAGTATTTCAGATGATTAGAGGGGTTTGTTTCCAGTAAGATAAGTTTACAGCC
This sequence comes from Tiliqua scincoides, assembly GCF_035046505.1. Classification (NCBI taxonomy): domain Eukaryota; kingdom Metazoa; phylum Chordata; class Lepidosauria; order Squamata; family Scincidae; genus Tiliqua; species Tiliqua scincoides. The sequence goes on along the minus strand of NC_089826.1, from coordinate 15,624,938 downwards.
TTAATGCTATCCAAATTTCCAACACTGATGCAGCTGTGCCACGGGGGTATGTGCTGCATCCTGTTGTGAGGGGGCAGTCACAGAGGTCTCCTCAAGCTATGCAGCTCATAGCTATGCAGCTCCTCAAGTACTACAGATGCACAAGTGCTGGAAAGTTGGATAAGACTGGACCTCAAGTCTTACTGAATGGGCTTACTTCTGAGTAAAATGAATAACACCAGTTGCAAACACCTCTACAGATTACCTTACTTGGCACTACCCAGATTTGCAACCTGGGACCTTTTGCATGCAAAGCACATGCTCTATCACCTAGGCACAGAATCACTGTCTGTAGTGTTTATCTGTTCATCCTATTTTGAAGCGGTTCATCCTCCTCTCTTCTGTCTTTCTGTTTTAGGGCCCTGCTTTTGTATGCATCACCAGTGCCTGGACCTAGAACTCATAATATATATGGTAGCAGGTGGGCAAGCATACTATGGAACCTAAGAGACTATACTGAAATGACTAGGTTCTGTGAACACTGATGTGGAAGCTTCTGGGGAATTTTGAATTCTGTCATAACAACTATCACACATCTACAAATCCAAGTGAATTGACTTGTAAATGGTCTGGAAGCACCCAGTACTGTACAGATCTGATCTAAGTCTGGATTAAAGACCACTGGGGGGTCCATGTTGGCAGCACTGAGTTTTTAAAGGGAAAACAGAAGTACATGTCTAATGTTATATAACTGACTATTTGTTTTGGATATTAGTTCTCGCACAACCCTGCGATACCCTTGAAAAAGAGAATCTTCAATATAAAGATCAGTGATAGGGGACCAGGTTCCCCAAAAGGCAACTTGCCCACCAGTAAGGGTACTTTCCCTGCAACCAGAGCTGCAGTGCATGTGGTAGGGTGATGTAGGGCTACAAGGCTAAAAGATTGGCCTCATGTCCAGCAAGGTTTAAGAGTATTCTCTAGAACAGCCATTTTCAACCAGTGTGCTGTGGCACACTGGTGTGCCGCAAATGGTCTGCAGGCGTGCCACAGGAATTCGGGGGAAAGTCATTTATCAGTAGGGCCTATGAGGGATGTGAGCTCTCTGCCAGCAGCATGGTGTGCCTTGTCAATTGTCAAAAACTTGATGTTGTTCCTTGACAATTTTAGTGCCTCATCACAGTGCCATGAGATGAAAAAGATTGAAAATCACTGCTCTAGAACATACCATGAAAAATCTCTACAGCACACAGAAGTTTCATAGCAGATACTCAGGAATTCCTCCTTAGCAAAGATGTTGTGGAAAGGGTTCTGTGAAGGCAGAAAATTTCAGACTCATCTGCAACCTGCAGATCAGTTTCAAAGTAAGACAGAGAAATGCAAGCAGCAACCAAAAAAGGCAGTGGACTTATCATCAGTAACCAAGGGATGTGACTGCTGGATTTAGAGCCCGATACTTCAGCAAGTTTGAAGCAGCAAAATGCATTGAAGAATGCTTTAATGCTGCTTCAGTGCATGTTCATTCTAAAAATATACTTCCAAAAGATAGTCAGTGATGCTTAATTGCAGCTCCTATTTAGTGTCTAAATCAGGGGAATTAAATTCAGTCTAATCAGTGCTGTTAGAGGTCTTTTTGGCACTTCAAGGCCAATTTAAGAAGCAACACAATTATCTGAACTACTACAAATGTGCCTGATTTTTAAGTGCACTGTAAAACTCTATGCCTGATCCCCCAAATATATAGCTGAACATGTTTATCGTTGAAGCTCTGGGTCACTATCAAGCAGGTAACAAGGCAACACATGGTTCTGTTGCAGAGAATGATAGCTGAGGACAGGGATGGGAACTTGAGTCAGGTGACTCGAGGCTGAATTGCAAAAATCAGTATTTTTCACTGACTTGTGTACACTCGAGACATGTGTGTGGAAGATTCAGCAAAAGACACGCGTCAAGGGCACCTGACTTGACATTCATCCCAACATATGCAGTCTGTCTGTGTCTGGGTGTGCTTGCTTACGGTTTTCATGGTCTGAAAAATCTTGTGGGGCCATCATTCAGACTGGATGAGCAACAGGGAAGTTCCAGCCAAGAGGCAGGGAAGGGTTAATCTTTGCTTTAGCATCTGAACAGGAAGGGCACAACTGAATGGGAGCGGGGGCAAGGAAGGAACCCATGGTCACTGGACAAAGGATGGGAGGTTTGGTTTGTTTCTTTGGATGAGAGAAGGCAGGAGGATTAGCCCAAAGGGTTTTTCCCTTGGAATTGGTTGGAAAAGCCCAGGGAAAAAGGAGGCTGGGTTCCTAGAGATCATGCTTTCCAGTTGCATGGCTTCTGTGAGCTCTGCTGTTACTTGGGGGGAGGAAGTCCCAATGAATGTTCGGCTAAAGTTGGACTACTCCTGAGTACAGCTGCAAAGGATTGGATCATCCTAATAAGTCTCACAGCTGCTGAGTGTGACCCTCCTCCCTCTTGCTGCTTCTGTCCCGGCTCTCACTCAGTCCCTTCCACCCCCTCCTGCCCTCTTTACATATGGGATGGGGCAGCAGGGGAGTGATTAAAGAGAACTCCTCCCCCACACACACACCCCGGCAGCAGCCTTGTTTTTTTTAGCTCCTGACACGCATTTCAAAAAGTCTCATGACTCGAGTCTTTTCGAGTCACAAAAACTTCCCAGGTGACTTGGAAAGTGCCCCTGTTAAGGACTTGTTTTAGAGTCATGGGGGGTGGAGACTTGTGACTCGGTCGCTCCACTTTCACTTTTAGAAGCCTGGGGAGCCCTACAGATGCTCATGCAGGGCTCCCCGCACCCCAGGATGGCTGCTGCAAGGACTGGTGAGTGCATCTCAGTCCCTGAAGCCCTGTTAGCTGCCTCTTCCCTGCCTCCTCACTGCCCCTGCCTCTTAAGGGGGCAGAGGCCAGGGCCTTCAGGCTGGGGCATTGCAATGCCCCAGTTTGAAAACCACTGCTGTAAATTATACGGGGGGGGGCATATCCACGGATCCCACACCCACAGTTTCAGTTATCCCCTCACTTCTAGAGGGCAGGGGTGTCCCCAATTATCTGTGGTTTCACTTAATTGCAGAGGGTTCCAGAATGGAACTCCTGCAGATACCGGGGCATGCCTGTATAGTGAGAATGAGTGGGCGGCATCCTTGAATATGTACTTATTTGCCATATTTACACCATAGCACTTGTTGTCCACTAGGCTGGCAGTCTTCATTCACTGTTTTTGCAATGGTTATTTTCTTACTTCCATAGTCTAAGTCATCCAAGGCGAAAGCCGAAACTTCGGACCATCTATCACCAGATATGAAAAATGACTAGACAGCAAATGAACAACCATGAGGCTGCAATGTGTTCATCCAAACTTATGAAAAATGAATACATGATTCCTGAACAGATAAGTCTGCATTCCCAATGACTAATCTGACCAGTTGTAGAAGAGAGGCTGGGGAAGATTTTGTTCCCTGATAAAGACAACAAAGCAAAGCAAACTCCCCAGGTTTTTCTAAACTTAATGGAAAAGTACAAAACAAATAAACTGTGGATAACAGAAAATCCAGAGTTACCAACTGAGCATATGGTAATTCATATATATCACCTTTAAACTATAGGTAGGAAACGGCATTAGAAGCCGTAAAACCTTTTCCTTCTTAAGCTGCCTCCGAAAATATCAAATTATCCTGTTGAAAGGAAATGTGTTTCAGAATTATTCGTTGGGGTGATTTATGCAAAAGGCTGCTTTGTTTCCACTGCTGATGAGGGAAACAGTTGTGTTAACAAATGACACTGTCCACATTCTTATCAACAGTGCTTTGTGAGTCTGCTGCAGTCATCCTCTTTGCACAGTGATAGCTGCAGCAGTAAGAGGTCTTCACTATGGAAATGTACTGCATCCTTTGGAGGCACAGCTCAAACTGGACCCGGAGAAAAGTGAGTTTTCTGCACAAGATGTCGCACTTGCTGTCCATGTTCCCTTGGGACTGTTAATGTGCTTCAGGTTACAAGCCACAGGTCAACCCTTTCCAGCCTAGGCAGGCCTTGTGTCAATCATATTTATTTATCTGTATTGGTCATTTGATTAATTGCTTTGCTCTGCTATACTGACCCAAAGGGATTTTCAGTGTAGAAAATTGCCACAAAACAGTCAAATGTGGCCATTGCGCCTCTTCTCTGTGATAAGAAGGAAAGATGGGCATAACTGTGTCACGGAAAGATGTGACACATCTGTGTCACGGAAAGATGGGCATAACTGGAAGAAATGTCCATGGAATTATCCCATTAAGGTGCACCCTAAGCAGTCTGGATCAGGACCCATAAGCTATTTCACCCCACATGTAGTTCATTTTCTGCACAGCCAGCAGGGAATAGTCTCCCTGAAGGTGATTCTAGTAGCATCCTATAGGAGGCCAGAATAGCTGAGGGCACAATCCTAACCAGATCTACTCAGAAGTAAGTCCTATTTTATTCAATGGGGCTTGCTCTCAGGAAAGTATGGTTAGGATTGCAGCCTAAGTTTCCAATTTTCTTCCCGGCCCACATATGTACACAATTGATCCCTGTTGCATATATGCAACATTGGACAGAAATGGTTTATATATATTCCTTTGTGCCAGCACAAGTTTGTACCAGACTACAAGTTTCCTTCCCAGGCCTTCACATTTCGGTTTTACATTGTTTTTGTTTCCATTCTGGCTTCTGCCATCTGCTGTAGAACAACTGCAACTCCAGACAAGAGTGTGCAATCAGTTGTGGATGGCTCCTTAACAAATCTCCTGTCTTTGTGGAGTGCACTTATGCCATCAACAGTCTTTCTTTTCAAGCAACACTGAATAAAGTTTACAAGTCCACTTCATGCCTTCTAGTAGTTCTAGCACAGCAAAATCTAAAGTAGCTCCAAACTCAGGGTTTACTTTTGAGGTTCAGGCACATCCTAACCAAATTTCCAGCACTGACCTAGCTGCAATGCAGCCCCAAGGTAAGGTAACAAACATGCTCTTATCTTGAGGAGGCTTCCTTGACTGCCTCCTCATTGCATGATGCAGTGCACACCACACTGGCACAGCTATGTCAGCGCCAGAAAGTTGGTTAGGACTGTGCCTCAGTCTATCTCCATCTAAGCCTGGCATGGCCATCCTGCCTGGCCACCGTCATGGGGATCCAGCTGGAGCCATGGCTCTGTGCACCTGCACTTGGTGATGTAGTAATTGGCAAAGAACTCTTGAAGCTGGAGCACCAGCAGCTCAGTAGAGAGAGTTGCTTCCAGCTGGGAGGAATAGGCGGAGCAGCAGGGAGATTTAAAACAGGAGAAGAGAAGAGGAAAGGAGGATGGTCAATAGGAAGTGAAAGCAAACAGAAAGAGTAGAGAGAGTGTAGAGAGACGCAAGGAGACGACCAGAAAGTGAGAAAGAGGAGTGAGCAAAGGGGAAACAAGCTGAGAGGGAGAGGAAACCAGCAGAGTGGGTGGGCAAAGAGGTAAGGAAGAGAATGGAGAGGAAGATGGTGGAGCCAGCAAAGGAAGAGGTGGAAAATCAAGCTGGGAGTAAGATGGCAGAGGGAGCAGAGGAAGAGGACACAGCTGCTTAGATGAAGCAACAGAGAGAGTGAAGATCACAGAGGCGGGGGGGGGGGCGAGAGACAGAGGAGGTTCTTATGTGTGGGTCTAGTTCAGATGTTTAAATACTGTTCCAGTCGAAGCAGCCTGAACATTAACGGCGATGCAGCTGCCAAGAAGAAGTAACCTTTAGTATAGTGTGACCCAAGGTAAAACTGTTATTTAGCGACAACTTGCCTGAAAGTAAAAGCTACAAAAAGTGTGCCACTTTGATGCCACTGGAAAGCAGTGGCTTTGTCTGGGGATGCAGCAGGACCTACTTATTTAACAGCCACCCCTCGATAGCATGCAACTGCGCCAATGGCGCACATGCTACATGCTATGGTGGGAGAGAGACCAAGGCCAACGAGACATGTTAAAAAAAAAAAAAAACCTTCTTCTGTAGGCCATATGGCCTCCTCTGGGTCCAAGAAGAGCAAGGAGCAGGGTGGGTTGGAACATGGGGGAAAGGATGTGGCATTGCGCTTTTGCCACTGAGATCCAGCCCGCCCCCTACTCCCCCACTACCTCCAGCCCGCCCCACACTCTCCCACTCCCAGCCCACAAACCGTCCATGAACCACCCCCTCTGTCACCTTCCCTGGGCCAGTGAAACATCTGAGTAAGTTTCGCATGTGGGCAGAGCTGTTGGCCATTTCTTCAATTAGTTGTGACAGTGGAACAGCTTTTGCGCCAGGACCTATGGCAGCAGATTGTGAGATTTACTGCCATGGGCGCTTGATAGGATTGGTGCCTCAGATATTCAAAAATTCTTGTCCAAGCAAAAAGTCTAACCATCAGTTTGATTCTCCCAACAGTGGCACATATGGAATGCTGAAGACAAAAATAAAAATAAAAAAAAAATTATGGAGCCTTTGATTGAAAAGGAAAACTATTTTTGAACTGAGAGGCTAAATTCATTCAGATAATTATCTGTGAATTATTCTCTTGACTCCACTATGGATACATACCACCTAATGTGAACAGCTTCCTCAGTTTTATTAAAAGAACTTCCTTAGCACTAGAAGACAGATGGGTATTTATTTTTATTTCTGTGAGCTGGTTAGACAAACGCAATAATTGTGCCAGGTGCTAAATCAGAGCAGGATATGTAGATGCATCTGTGCATTTGAAATGCTGCATGTGCTCCTAAATCTCTTGGATGTATCCATCAACAAGTAACTTCTGTACAAGAGGAGATGTTTCTGAGCTCCCTTGAAATGCAGCTAGCCTCTTCTGGACCGAATGCCAGATGGACCGGCTTATAGAGAGTTTATTTACTATTGCCCTTAACTATATAGTTAGTTTATCTCTGAAGCCTTTATTGGTCCAGTTTTAACACTGTCAATTATCCCATAAAACTTTCTACTGCTTGGGGCTTTAACTCTTGGAGAATCAGAAAGGGCTCCCACCTCTAACAGCTAATTTTAGCAATGCTGCAATAACAGGAATCTTTGAGGTGTCAGGCTCTCCAGACCCTGTCACGTGGGCCAGATCCAGCGCCTTGCCTTTACCCTCGTCCACATGTACAGTGGTTACTATTCCATAGGGGAGCTCTACTTCCCTGCCACAGTTCTCCCCCAAACGGAGCTCTGGTCTACTACTTCCAGGTTCCATCATCCCAACAGCCACTGTGCCTGGATTTCTGGGCAGGCGCAGTGGGCTGGAGCTTGGTTTTGGGGAGATCGGTGGTGGAGAGCGGCTCCCCAGCAGAACAGTAAGTGCCAGTTGTGCTAGAGACCTTTCCTGTAATGCAGTGGTCTCCAGTTTGGAGACCTAAAAGCTTGCTGCTATAAAAGTTTTCTACAGATCACATTTTCCACCCTTTCAGAAGTACCCATTTTTACTTCTCATTTCTACAAGTGGTAGAAAGTTCTAGGGGAAATGTTAAGGGTTAGATCCTTCTTGCTAGAGAGTACTACTGGAGACTTGAGTTTGTGGATTTGGTAATATCCATTAACAAATATCCAAATGCAGAATTGAGGACAGAGGATTAACACACAGACAATCAATGTTAGCATGATGTTTAATGAAATATCAGCCCTTCCAAAATAACAGCACACCCCCATAGGTCTTCATCGATCCCTTCCTTCCTGCCTCCCACTCTTCCAAGCCCTGCACCTCTCACCTTGACCCCACTGCACTTCTGGAGGTTCCTGTTTGGAAAAGAATGAGAAGATATGAGGGAAACAAAATGAATTTGCTACAACTAGCAAATTTCTCAGGGGGCTTCTCCACATCCACACACTGAACGTGCCATATTATATTTTTTAGATTGTGAGCCCTTTTGGGACAGGGAGCCATTTAGTTATTTGATTTTTCTCTGTAAACCGCTTTGTGAACTTTTAGTTGAAAAGCGGTATATAAATACTGTTAATAATAATAATAAATATTAGCTGGTGTGGGTGCCATTTTCCTCTCATCAGTACCGGATGTCCTACAGGAAATCCATCCTGTGGCACACTTGATGCACACAGCTAGTCATGAATGAAACTACAGGAAAAAAAATAAAATGTTGAGGCAAATGTAAATGGTTATGCTATGGACAAACATCTGAGGAGTTTAATTGGGGGCAAAAAGTCTGAAATGAAACTAGTAACATTTCAGAAAGGAGTTTCTCACATAGCTAGGACTCAGGATTGGCTACTTGCAGCCCAACCCTATGCTGCCCCAGCTCCATGGCATACAGCGGCACCAAAATAGCTGCCGCTGTATCCCATGGGGCTAGTGCACCTACTGGAGTTTCCTCGGGGTGAGGGCACATTGGTCACGGGGTGAGGACCCAGGAACATTGGAACCTTGGTTCTCTAACCCGGGTAGAATGCCACTGACTCCAATGGATCTACTCAGATCTGCACCCGCTATTTAGCAGGCACAGAACCAAGGATGCCTGTGTCAGGCAGCTCAGCTTGAGAGGGGCATAGGATTTGGCAGCAGCCTCTGCTGCCATCCCTGCCCCCCTCCGGGACCTAATCTACCCTTTGGCCCACCCTCTCTCGCAGTCTCACCCCTTCCCCACCTCAAAAAGTCTTCCCACCACCCAGGGGGGGAGCTCACTGCCCAGCACTCCTCGTCCTTATCCGTCTGGTGCTGAAGCCCAGCTACAGCTGTACTGGCCTGTCTCCCACAGGTGTCAGAGTGCCTTACGGTGTTTTTATGATGCTCAGTACCAGCAGTGGGGCTGGAGCGTTGGTGCTGGGGAACTCAGGATCGGACTCTTAGTCTTACTCTTCAGTTTCAGATTGATTCATTTGCCAGACCAGAAAAAAGTATCTTTACTTGACATTCATTAGCCTATCTGTCCTGGTTTTAAATGATGATGAAATACACTGTTTTCACATCATTTTCATCCACCTACTTACAAAAATAGGTTCTGAACTCACATCCTATTTCTAAATAGTACATACTGTCAGACTTTATTCAAGTTTATTTAAGCGGCTGGTCCCTCCAGTAACTCTATATCAAAGGGAATCCAGATAAGAATGAACATTCAGATACTTAATTGTCTCTTTTAGCAGAAGCATACATTGTAAAGTAAGTTGCAATGACTAAAAGCCAATTTGTAATGCAGAGCAGTGACCTATAAATTGCATTATATGCATTCCCCATACTTTTTCAGATGAAATAATACATACTAACAAAAGGAAATAGTGCAATGATAAGATTGAATTAATTATATGCTTATGAAGACAAAGTAGATGAGTTATACTGGCACTTGGCAAGGAGCCAAATGATTAAGAAACAACAAAAAAAGAGTCTAAAGACAGCCTTAAGAATTTTACATTCATCAGGCTGTTGAAAAGCACACCCTCCCCGCCCCCAAAATAAGCATTTGCAATAAATGAAAGGGCATGGGATAAATTTATGGCCTTTTATTATAATTGTATTGCAATGTAAAATCATGGGGGGGGGGGGGAATATGTTTTCACCATTATCTCATGACTGCATCTTCAGGTGGATAGACAGAAAAAGGACAACATAATTTTGTCACCCACTGCCCCGGGTGTCTTATAAGGAATGTCTTATAATTTGATGTGGTTTCTTTTTTCTGGATGCATCTATTTTAAATCACTATCCAGCTCCTAAATACAGTAACAAGTTATATATAGTTGTTAGATGACAGACACTGTAAAACCATATGGGAGTAGGAACATGATCTCACACATACTGCAAGAAGCAAGTTAGAAAGTAAATGTACTGGAACTGGCAAACCAAAGCACGAATACAATTAAAAGCTAAAATCAGGCTAGTTGATTTTGCAAGAGATTTAACAAAGTAAGGGCCTATATCTACACACTGGACTGATTCAAGTACCACTGAACCAAATGGGACTTAAGTTATCTACAACTACCTAGTCTTGTTGAGTTCAATGGTGTTTAGCTGCAACTAACTTTCTTATGATACTACCAATTATTTTGAAGGTAGATGCTGATAGAAATTATCTACATACAGGTAATTACGTACAGATAAACTAATGTAGGTATACAGGCAAATAGTATTTGCATATATAATCTTTGAAGAAGACTCAGAGAACATGGCTTAATATAGGTCAGTGGTCTCCAAACATCTGGTGAAACAGAGGTTTCTATGATATGTCTCATGGAATAATGTTTGTAAAAATCTCATTAAAAAAATGGACTTACATATCCTGCCTATGTAAATGGCCTTGAGTCTATTGAGGAAGGTGGCACACACATACATACATACAGTCAGTCCATCCAGTTTGGTCACCCCATTTTAAGAAAGTCTGAAACAGGTCCAAATCAGTGCATTTGAATGCACAATATGTGCATTTATAGGGAGCTAGTCAGGTTGACATGGAGCATGCTTTTCCAGGTTCTGATTCTTTTTCTACAGTTATCCTAAATATCCACACATTTCTGCATCTTCTTTGTTTAAGAGAACGTCAGGTCCTAGTGGTGATTTTCATAGGATGTGGCTTTTTTTTTCCATTCAGGTCATTTACTCCATCTAGCCCAACATTTTCTCTTGACTGGCAGTAGCTCTCCAATGTTTTAGCAAGGGATTTCCAATCCAAGCCTCACCTAGGGAACTTATGCCCACTCTAAGCTAATTAGCTCCCCTTTCGTTCCTCAACAATGGCCCCAGTTCTCTACAGCAGTACTACTAGACTCTGCCACCAGGCTAGCTTGCCTGTTTAAACTGCAGAGATCCCACCTCCCAGTTCCTAAGGCAGCAGTCCTTCTAGGTACAGCAGCACACCTCAGCTCTCTGCAGCCTGTTCAAGTAGTCCCTTGGTCAGTGAGCCAGATAATCAGTCCAAAAGTCCAGTAAGTCATTAGCCAGTCTGTTGGTTGGTTAGCAGAGTCGTGGGTCAGTCCATGAGCCAATTGGCCAGAAGGTCAGTCCACAAGGCAGAGCCATAAGTCAACAGTCCAGTAGGTCCTTAGCCACAAAGTCAGTCAGTCCATTCAGCTAGCCTCCCCTCTCTCCACTACAACCCACAAACCCCTCCTCCCTCAGATGCTCCTTATATCCCTAGGGACCTCATTGCCTCTAGTGGCTGCAGCTGTGCAGTACACCCTTTGCTGAAAGCCCAGGCCTTAACTCTTAAAGGGGCCACTGCAGGCACCACATCCTACCACCTCAACAGATCTTCCACTGTTTCAATACACTCTGTTACCTGAGATCCTTATAACTGGAAATGGCAGAGATTGAACTGGGATCTTAGATATGCAAAACATGTACTCTAACAGTAGGCTACAGCTCTTCCCCTAAACTAGCTAGCATAGGAAGATCAGGGCAGCCTGTTCCCTTATGCTGGATAAAGCTTCAGTTGTCATTTCCCTTCTTAAAATTGGACACAAAAGCATTTTACAACTTACCCTTGAATTAAGTGGTTCTTTAAAAAAAAAAAATCAAATAGCTAACTACTTGGTGAATGCATAGATTATCCTGAATGTCCATCATTCTGGCTAGCCTCCAAACTAGCACATACAGAAACAACTATTGCCTGCCTCCAAAGCCAAGGGGGGAAAAGGAAGAGGAGAGTGGAACAAAAGTGTAGACAAGTACAGAATTTCTGCCCTTTATTTTTATGTGCAAAGTGCCAAGAGGATTTAAAATAATATGTAGTCAACATAAAAGAGAATGGGAAATGAGATAAAACATATTCCCTAAGAAAGAAGACAATTCTTTCTACCTTTCAACAAATGCAGAGAACACTTCCGCCTGTCTTCACACCAATAAAACATTAAAAATGAATGTTTTCAAACTGTGAAAATGTCTTCCTTTTAATCTGAGACCTGCAAAATGCCCAGACAGTAAAACGGCACAGAACTTACAATTAAGTTCCTCCCATATGATTGATTGCTTTCTTCATGAAGAATTTACTACTATGGCAAAGAAGATGCATTCAAATGCATTCCTGCCAAGTATAATCAGAGAGCAAGCAGTCTGTCCAAAGAAGTCCCAGAAAGTCAACTTTTCTTCCCTGCCTTAAATCTAGGCACAGGATTAAGAGAAAACTTGCTCACCATATCAACCCTTGTATCAGGCTGCAATCCGATCCTCTCTTACCTGGAAGCTATTATGAACCTTATTTCTGAATAGATATCCATAAGATTAGGCACTTAGGGCCTGATCCTAACTGGAGCTCCAGCCCCACCACCAGCACTGGGTGTTGAAAATAGTACCATAAGGCATTTTCCCACCAGCGAGAGATACCCAGTGCCACTGCCAGAAGGATGTGTCAGTGGAGCGCTGGGCAGTGAGTATCCCCACTTGGCAGCAGGGAGGCTTTTGGGGGCAGGGGGAGGGTAGGGGAAGGCGGGGAGGGGACAGAACTGGGTAGAGGGAGGGCTAGTGGGCAGATTTTTTTTTGTCTGTTTGGGAAAAGGGTGGTGAGATTGGCAGGGGTGCAGTCTGTTGCAAGCCAGGACCAAATGGTAAGGAATCTGGACCCAGCTCAACATGGGTTTAGGCATTCTGAAGTATAGTTATCTGGAACTGCCCCAATTTCAAATGTGCCTCATCACTAAACCATCCGCATGTATCTGAAAAATTAAAAGGGTGCGCTTAAGTGAATCAGTCAGTTGGGAGCTAAACTTGCTCTTTGGCCCTAGTGACTCCAGTTTCCGCTCTGATGGACAGATTTTAACCCAACTCATTCATATCCCATACTGTAGGCCATATAATTCTCTCTTAGTAAGGCACTGAAAACTGAGCCAGACCAAATCTACATAGCCCTATCTTTTCATGTCCACCCTTATTTCAGTTTCTTAGTCAGACTAGAGAGTGACCAGGACTTTTATATACATACACAGGTTGGCCCTCATTAGCCGTGGGAGTTCCATTTCTGGAATTCCTGTGGATATCAAAATCTGTGGATGTTTGAATCCACAGATTGCGGGGCCACCTGGAACCTCAGATCCCAACAGGAACTGTGCTCCAGTCGTTTACAGAGGCAGTTCTGTTGGCCTTGAGAGGGCGGAAAACCATGACTTCTGGCCTTCAGTCTAAAGCAGGAAGTCATTTTGGACCCTCTGAATAGTCTCCGGACCAGACAGAGAACTGGTCGGGTTCAGAGAGCTACAGTTCGCCCACCTTTTGGGTTCAGACCAGTTGGGTTTGGAGGGCTACAGGTCACCCACACTGTGGGTTCAGAACCTGTGGGTATTCAAATCCGTGGGTACCAATCCTGCAGTTAATGAGGGTCGACCAGTATACATATACAGTAGTTAACACAATCATTTGTTGCAGCATTAATTACTTTATCCTTTCCCCCTCTGTAGTGTTACAAACAGTACCTGATTGTTCTAACTTATTTAAAATGGATACTCCGTTTAATTTCATTAGGGTTTTTTTTTCCGTTTCCTACAGTCATCATATTTTAAATGTATTATCAATGAAAGGTATTGCTTAACTTTCAGATTCATTTTCCTTTCCTTTTCAACTGACGAATTAGGACTTATATGGAAATAATAACTTGTGTCAAAGATTTCTATTTTCTTTGTTGGCAAGGGAATTTTACGAAGACTGGAGTCTTCTATCCATCAGAAATAATAGGGACCCTTTTTCTCTGTTCTCTTAATAAATAAAATGAGTAGGTTCATTTAAATTTTAAAAAGAAAAGAATTTGGGCTACTTTACAAAGCAGAACAGAATGCAAATAACACTTTGCCCTGCAGACACACATAATTTCGAATACAAATTCTGCTCCATCATTCCTCTAATGAAAGGCAATCACTGATAGCCAAGATAAGAATCAAACACAATTCCAGTGTGCTGAACTTAAAACCTATGACACTGATAAATGGATATGTAAATGAATGCGGCCCTTTTGTATAATTCTGAGATATTTGGATTAGAGAGATATTTATTCTGGATTGTAGCCCAGTTTTTCTGCAGTGAGATTTATTATAAACACCAAAGGCTTCATTTTCCTTCATCTAGCAAGGATACTGCTAGACATAATTTCAATAATGCCAGCTAAGTATTTCTTTTTAAAACTGAAATTAAATAACTTGGGCAAAGAAGGTGCGCTGCTTCTAAGAAAACGTAAACACAGTTCTTCCATTTACCAGCATGTAAGTCGGACTGTGTTTCCTTCTTTCAGAAGATAAACTGAGGAGGAGTACAGGATCACTTAGAATGAGATATCAGAAAATTGGTAGAAGCACCATCTGCAATATTTAAGTTTCAAGATGGTGACTCAAGTTATTTGTAGATTAATTAAATTTCGTTTGTGCCTAGTTTGTGCAAAAGATCTCCTGTTGTATCAAAGCAAACAGGGAAAAGGATGAATGAACACTCTCCCTTTGAAAATATGGCAGTTAGCAATTATTTTCAAAGGAGAACAGCCATTGCTTTTCTGTCCTAGTATGACTTCTGTCCTAGAGTAGACTCTAGTCAGTTTCATCAGTTTCGTGGCGCTGCATGCGGGAAGAGCAGGAGCTAAAGTGGGCGGTGGCGGGAGGGGGAGCTGGGCTGCAGTGGACTGAGGCGCTTCCTGGGGCTCCGTAGCGGAAGGGGGAGGGGCGGGAGTTCGAGATGGAGTTGCTCTGATGGCGGTTGCTGCGGGAGGCCCCGAGTGACCCTCCCCTTCCCTTCCAGTCAGGTCCAGCCCAACCCAGCCCAGCCATGCCCGGCCCAGCCGCCCCTGTAGGAGCCCAGAGGTAAGTGCTGCGGCCGCTGCCGCTCTCGGTCGGGGCTGACAGGTGAGATGACCCCCCTGGCCTCCCCGCTGCTGCAGGAGGAGGGCCGGTGGGAGCAGCGTCTCCCCCGCATGCCGTCTGCATGCGCAGCCCCTCTCCATGGAAACAGGGAAGCCCCCCGCCCCTTCCGAGGAGGACCTGCGACGCCTCCCTCTCCCTGCTGGTCTCGGGGCGCAGCCACAAAGAGTTTGGGGGGGCGAGGAGTGGGGAGCTCCTCCCCCCGTAGTGCAGCAAGGCTGGGCATGTGCCTCTTAGGGGGACCTGTGGCTGCCCCCAGTATGTGGGGTGGGGAGAGAGGAGAGGCCTCCTGGTGCTTCCTGAAGCATCTGGTGGGCCACTGTGGGGCACAGGAAGCTGAACTTGGTGGGCCTCCTCTGACTTGGTCCAGCAGGGGCTCCATACATCAAAGGGGGTGTCTGTCAGATGCTTCCTTCCCCCTTGGTAGATCTCCGGGCCTTGTTGAGTTTCAAAGTAGCTCTCGAGCCAAAAAAGTGTGAGCACCCCGATATAGACCCAATCCTATGCTTGTCTACTAAGAAGTAAGTTCCATTATAGTCAATGGAGCATACTCCCAGAAAAGTGTGGACAGGACTGCAGCCTGACTGACTGGCAGGTAGGTCACAGATGGACACGTTTTGCAGCATGACCCACATAAACATGTCCCTCATCTCAGCAACCTGTGCCAGTAGTGAACTGGACCAAGGCACAGTCACCTACATGCACATGCTGCTCTGTTTCAGTTTCCATAGGGCTAAAAACATTTTCCTTGTCAAGCTATTAGCTTGCCACTTTCATGACCCAGCAAAATTCAAGTCACAACCCACTGGTGGGTCCCAACCCACAGTTTGGGAACCACTGAGTTATAGCATGTTTGCTGACTATCGTTGGACACTTAAGAGGGACGTTCCAGAAGATAAATACAGAAGAAAACCACCAACTTTCAGTTTCTTAGATAGTATGAATAGTGTTATAAATGTATATAAATATATGTTTTCCCCCCAGATTTAACCTGTGTGTCACTAAAAATCCCTACATGATAGAGACACTAGTAACATATTTGAATTCAGCATAAAAAGTACTACTAGGATCAGACAGTTTTGCCTTCGTGCCAAAAATTTAGTTGTATTTTGTCGACCAGTGTGATCTGTGCACATCTCATGCAGACATCATACCTGCACTGAGATAAAAATGTGAATAACTGCACCCAAGTACAGATTAACAATGTTTGAACATGAGTACAAAGGTGTACCGAGGTTATTTAGCATGTGAACACCCTTACCCATTCAACAGGCAGCCCAATTCTAACCTCTGCTGGCACAGTGGGGCCACATGTGCTCAGCTGTACCCAGGATAGCTTATGATAAAGCTAGAAGGCTGGAAGTCTTGGGGCATTACCCCATCCCAAGTAAAGCCCAACCTGCCCTCCCACCTGGGCTACTTGGATTTGCGCCAGCTGTTTAGGATAGGATATGGCGGAGGCCTGCTCTGCTGATTCCATTCCCCCTCCTGGGCCTGATCCACCCCCCTCTTCCACCCTTCCTGCCTCTGTTCCACCCTCCTCCCATAAAAGCGACCTCTGAGAATGACCTTGAGCCAGGATTATCTGCCCAAGAGATTTCATAGCCCCTGAATCTGCCAAGCAAGGTGCCTGGGGCAGAGGAACACTCCTCTGTCCCACACCAGTTATATTCAAGAAGGAGTACCTAGATTTGGAGACTGAAAGTGTCAACTCTTATATGTGGAAGAGGCAACTAATATGTGGAATCTGAAGAAACCATGCAAAGGTGTTCTCAGCTAATGGTCCACATTGGCAAAGGCAAAAGATGTAATTTAAGCGCATGACAATTTCAAGACACAACACTATTCATTTATGTTTTTAGCAACTGCACTTGAAAAATTAGTGCTCTGACAATTACCAAATCCTGGCTTGCGGCCTTCAAAAAATTCTCCTATGACCTATTTAACATCAATTCAGACCTATGTCAGGATTGATCCTTGAAATGGATTTTAAATTCATTTCTCTCCCCTTCACACCAGTGTCAAGGATTTGGGACTCCCCAACTCTATCTATGCTTGCCCTAGCAAGCACTCCGGTTCTACTGTCATTCCACCCTCACCCTGAGCACACACCACTCCAAAAGTCAGAGTAAATACTTGATTAATAACTGAGGTTAGTACATCAGAAGTTGCCGCCCATCTTAGTGGGCTTCTCAAGGGCAACTAAGGAAATGTCAGTACGCTCATTGCTACACAGAAAACAAGAAAGCTAGCTAGGTCTGCACTACTTACATGCCTACGTACAGGTTACATTGTTACCATCTCGATGTTCAGAGCGACAGAATTTCCCCTTGGCATATGCCAACCCCGAGGGGACCCAGAGCAAAGGCTCAGCTCATTTTTATAGAAAGATCTGCCAGTCATAATCCCTTGCTTCTGCTGAGTCATGCTTGGTCAGCTCAGAATGCTGGACCAATCAGAACTCTTGCACGTACCTGTGGCATGATCTCATCTTTTGCACCTGTGTGTTATCTCATCCTTGTTCCCAAGGCCATGTGGCCTTCTTGAGTTTTTCCAGCCCTCCATTTCAAAGTGAACTCTTCTTTCCCTTTCTTTGAACACCTCCAACACTCCATCATCCTGCGTAGCTGTGTAACCCACTGCAAAAGACATTCACTTCCTTTCCCATGTCTTTTACAATCCATTGGTATTTTAAGTACTCCTCCCTCAGTTACAGCGTCTATCATATCCCATCACCTTATTATAACTTTAAATACTCTCTTATGATCCAATACTCTCTAAAATATCTTTTCACCCCTTTCACAACCAGTTCCCTTCTTCCCAAGCAATCTCCCTAACTGTTCTATATGGGGGAAATTGTGGCAGAACTGAGCCTGACTTGCGCCAGGCAGGCAGACAGGCCTGCTGTCTCCCAACCTGAAATGTTGGTTCTGAGCATGAAATAACCATTCCAGCGGGAAGTGATGGAGCCCATCAGCTGCATGTAATTGGTTCTGCTTTGTGGTTCTTAATTCATGCTTTCCCCCCCCCCCTGTTTTCTGAGATCTGCTTCCCACTGCTGGCTACCCTGTGCCTTCGATGGCTCCCCTTAGACATGCATAGCATAGGATTCTGCAGTTCTCCGTTCGGCAAAGAACAGATGGCTCTCTTTCTGTTTCACTGGAACTTTGCTCAGTTTCCTTTGATTTCCACATCTCTCTCTTCTACTAACAATTCCCATAGCTTTTTTCCATTACCAAAAATCAAAGGTTTGTTTTTAAATATGCATTTTGAAAATATTTTCACATATTTCCTTGATGCTTGCTCAATAACACATTGCAAATACATTGTTTATGTTCCACAAACTTATGGAGCATGTAGAATCCACTGACATGTCTGAATCTCAAAATCCAACCCACTGGGAAGTGCTAGACATCTTGAACCAATGGCATAGTCAATAGATTTCAGCAAGAAAGGAATTTGGTAATGTCTCAAAGCCTGGCCAAAATACAACAACAACTTTATGGGTTACTACAGGGCCTAAGAAGTAATAGGCCTTGTAGTAATAGAGTCAAGGTTTGCATAGGTTCTATGCAGTCTGTCTACCTCCTACACCAGGGGTGTCAAACATAAAGACCCATGGGATGAAGGCAGCCTCCAGAAGCAATTGGCCCCGATTTGCACATTTTATCTTCTGTCATTTGCAGCGTTTATTTATTTATTTAGCATATGGCATATAATACATGGACTCTATCTATCTATCTATCTATCTATCTATCTATCTATCTATCTATCTATCTATCTATCTATCTATCTATCTATCTGCAGCTAATGAGTTTCTGTGTGAGAACATAGTGTTTATTTCTGGCCATCATCTGCTTAATGATGTCATTTCCGGCCCCCAGCAGTCACCATCAATGCTAACATCAACCTCTGTATGAAACAAGTTTGGCACCCCTGTTCAATACATTGGCAGTATCACAGAGATGGAAGGAATCCAAAAGCAATCTAGTCTTTTCAAACACAAGATCATCTATCAACCAGCTCTTCACAGGACAGCTCACACAATCCATGTGCCAAGTAGAGGGTTAAGTATTCCATGAAAAAAATTCCTGCAGAGGAAATCACCCCAGTTTACTCAAGAAATTAGCAAAGGCCCATGCTTCAAATGACAAAAGGCGGGAATCCTCTCATGGAGCCAGTCAATATGACACTCAATTACTAACTTCAAATATGAAAAGTTGGACTCTAGAGACTCTCTGGAATAAAACCTTCAGAGTAGGACTTCTGCCTCAACCTACCTGGGTAGAAAACAAATGACTTCTTCCCTCTTAAGCACTTATGATTAGGACATGTACAAAGCAATCTTGCAATCCTTGCTTCCACTGCTATTTTTAATTATTATTTTTTCCTAAATGACAACAGCACATGATGATGATCTGTTCCTATGCAAACCCATTTAATCCTCTGAATGGCTATCATCCTCTACTTCATACTTGCAAGAAGGCACCCTATAAACACTAGCAAAGTGAAAGAAGATGCTGGTTCAGTCATTTCATAACATGATAGCTTACACAAGCTCCGTCCTAACACAGATGTAAAGATGTGTGTAGGATGCATGTACATTTTCCTTTCTGAATTCTTTCCTACATAAACAGTATTCACACATGACACTGAAGTTCAGGAAGGTCTCAAATCTTTTTCTTATTGTCACGTTTAAAAAAAATATACCCTTAGCTGCTCAGTTCAGCACTTAAAGGAATTTTTAGGCAGAACCATTAAAGTTTATGACTTTCAGAACGAGGGGTTAGATTCCCCCCTAAAGACTATGTAAAATGCTAATACTGTCATAAAATGCTTAGAGAGGAATGTAATCTAGCGGAAGATTTTAAAGATCTTAATGCAATTTCATTTCATAGCATTATATGCATTTGGTTATAACAATTACTCCTTATGTACATGCACACATTGAGTAAATACTCACCATACTCGCTATCATAGAATATAATGAATTTCTGCCAGGCATATTCCGTGACAACCCTCAAGATGACATCATTGATGTAGACAGGAGGACGGACAAAGAGTGTGTAGTCATCATTCCTGTTGCTCCTGGTGGTCCCACAGCCACTCCTTGGAGTCCCAGCTGTTGACCGCTGGATGAAGAGGTGGGGGATATGCATAGCATCTGCCAAAGACTGGAGGGACCCAGCTGACGTACAGCCGATGGAGCTGACAAGCGCCAGGATGCCATGGTTCATAAGGTCACAGGCTGCAAGAAAGCACAATGATATTCAAGATGACAAGGGCAGATCACTACACACAAGAGCTTATTTTTTTCTCCCACTGAAAGAAAAGAGGGCTGATACAGAACCGCTTCAGTCAAAAGAGAAGAGGTGAGAGAGTTTCCACAAATTCAGTCATCCTGTCTCTTCTGAAAACAGTCCATTCTTAAAGTCCGTATGCTGCCATAAAAGCCATGAGGCCTGTCCATTCATGCAAAACTGCCAAACGTATTACCGCTAATGAGAGCTATAAGACTGGCCATCTCTCACAGCCTGGAAGCAGGACTCAGCCAGAGGAAGAGCTGCGTCTATAAATATAGCCTTCTGAGGACTCTTACGGACATTCATAACAGAATCCCATATTAAATTAACCAGAGTTCCTGGGGAGATAAATACTTCTCAAAGTCCACCATGCCAGCTCTGGGAATAGGATATTTGCATTACACGCAAAGAGATTTTGAAGCCATAATAGCTCAGAGTGGCTGTCAGCTTTCGAAGGCAAAAAAAGATTATGTATGCATATTTGTCCAGCAAATAGCTTTGGTGCTGTCAAGGCAGCCACTTGATCTAGACTTTGATCTCCCGTGGAGGGCAGTTCATGGCCTATTTGCACAAGTGTTGCACCACTGGAGTGGAATTGGATGAATAGCCAATAACACTGGTTTGTAAAGAAATATTAAACCTGCAGATATGAGATCTTGCACACCTGGAGAAGAAGCAGTATGTGCAATGGTAGCACATTGGATCCTTGTGTGATATTTCCAGAGGGCAGCTGTGTTAAGGCACAATCCAGGGAATGACTTGGGCCAGTGCAAGGGACTTGTGCTGGCCCAACGGTGTCACTTTCACGCCACCAATAGAGCTGGGAGGCCGGCCCAAGCTCTGCAGAGCTGGCACTTCAAGTAAGCCCGCATCAGCCACTTCAGGCCAGCACGGAGGTCCGGAGGGCAGGAGAGAGGCATTCTGGGGTTAGGGAAGGGCAGGTGCTGGAAGCAGGCAGGCCCATGGATGGGTGGGGGTTGTGCAGGATCAAGCACTTTTGCCGGATCCTAACCCCAATCTCAGGCAGCTCGAAGCAGCTCTGGGCTGCTTGGATTTGCACCACTTCTTGAGGTGGCACAGATCCAAGTGGCCCCACTGGGTCTGCTATGGCTTTACCTTGGGTAAGGGGAAGGAATTCCCCTTGCCCCTGGCTGAGCTGCAACCGGCCCCAATCCTGTTCTGGATATGGGTCAGGCCAGTTGGCCTTACCGTACCAGGGCATGATAGGATTGTGCTGCCCCATCTGTTACAGCAAAAGCACACAAGTCTTGTAGCACATTAAAGGGTAACAGATCAACAGCCCAACCCTATCTAAATCCCCATGAAGCAATGCAGTGGTGCTGGCACGGCTATCACTGTATCCCACAGGATTTTTGGCAGCTGGAAGTTTCCTCAGGATAAAGGGACTTTTGTCCAATTGCCCCAGTGTAAGCACCAACAGCTGCTATGGGTCAACTCAGACCTGGACCAGCGATCTCACTGTGCAAGTCCAAGTCGATCCATGAAGCTGGCTCGGGCCCAGGGAGGGGGTTAGTATATGGCACAGAGCAGCACCACCCAATCCTGACCCATCTTGGGCCTGATTCGCTCTCCTGGGCTTGATCCAAGTAGATAATAATGGGTTCCATGGACCAGTGGTAAGATCGCGTAGTAACTGCTGATGGTTCATGTGCCTCTTTTATCCTCCAAAAGTAATCTTTAAGTTGACTTCAGTATGTCACTAATGGCCCAATCCTGTCCACGTTGTACATTGCTGTGGCACCCTCTCCACCAGCCTGCAGAGTACTGCCGCTGGTGCATGGCCCAGAAGGTCACACAGGGCCAACAGTGCCCTGCGGTTTTGCTGACAGTGGGGGCAAATAAGGGTGGGGATCAGGGGCTGGGGCAGATCTCAGTGCAGTGGTGCACACCAACTCTGAACCACCTCCCCCCCAAGAAGGTTCCTCAAGACTATGCCAGCAGAAGATCTGGTGTAGCTTGGAGGAGTCCTATAGGCGACCAGGCAGAGGCCAAGGATGTTAAATGTTTCTTTACCTACTTTTCCTGACCAGGCTGGTTCCTAGCCGGCCCACAGAGGATGCTGTGTCAGCAGCCCTGTACCGTGCCAGGTGGCCCAGGATAGAATTGGAATACATTCAATATGACATTCAATGTAAGTTTTTCCTGGGACCACTTGAGATTGATCTGGTGCCACTTTTAAAAACATTTTCTTAATGAACATATTGTGACATATGTGTCACAATGGTAATCAAGGCAAGAGAGGGTTCCGGATTTGTGCATAGTGATCGCTAGCTCCTATGGTTACCATGTGGGTCTAATCTGGACTCACACTGTCAGTTGATCCAACACACCTCATTGCATTGTACACAGAATTACACTTAGAAAAATGCAGTGCTGAGTATCTGCAGGAGGCGAAAACACAAATCAAAACATCAGCACTGAAAACATGGAATTTTTTATTAACACCTTGTAACTAATGGTCCAGTTAATGAAGGCTGAGAAGCAGTAGAAAATCCTGAAGTGCTATACTAATGACATCCACATTAATACTGGAGGTGTTTATCATGATTAATGTTAGTGCAATTGATAAATATCAAAGGGATTAATAATGATTAAGCCCATAATTTTGACGCATTACCCCTCTGGGAAAAGCAGAGGGTGAAGTGTTTATGCTGGCTTCCTAATGGAGTTGGAAGCCAGAGAGAGGAAGCAAGGCAGAGCAACTTTTTCCAAGTAACTCTTCGCGCGGCAAGGTTTAACACACCCAATTTATGCTTGGCCATCAACATGGGTAGCTGACCTGTGCTTAAAGATTCAGTGCAGGCAACTGCACATCTAATGAACTGCAACTTGAAACTGCTGTTACCATGTGTATATCTGTGGTAACCTTTGGCCAGATGCACATATCTTTGTACTTGCATGCCGTTACTCATTTCTGAGAAAGGTTAGCAGGCACTGCAAGTGTGTAACTACCCCTGAAAGGACTTAGGGCCCAATTCTGAAGACCCAGCGCCGGCCCTCCACAGGTGGTGAGTGTTGCAAACTTGCCGTAAGGCATACTTCCAAGACTTAGCACTGGGTCAGTGCTGGCACCAATCTGTGCTGAGCCAGTGCCAGTCCCAGGCCCACAACACACCACCCAGAGCAAGGGATGAGCTCCAGGTGGCAGAGAGGTGAGTCGGGGTGGGGGGACATGTTCCAGGATGAGGGAAGGGCAGGGGGAAGGTGGAACGGGGCGAGGCAGCAGGGCTGGAGGCGGTGGGACCGTGGAGCTCTGCTCTGCCAAATCTAGAACCCCGTGTTAGGCCTCCAGTCCCCAGATCCCAGTTAGCCTCCAGTTAGGCCAGATCCCAACCCCCGTTCCCAGGGAGAACGGAGTGCCTCCAAGTTGCTCTGCTCTCCTCAGAATTGTGCCACCTCAGAGAGTGGTGCAAGTCCGATGAGACCCATAGGGGCCAGCAGCACCCAGGGGTAAAGGTAAAAGTTTCCCCTTGCCTCTGGCTGAGCCGCTTCTGGCCCCTATCCTTCGCTGGATACAGCGCAAGCCTCTTGGCTTGCCTGTTCCAGCGCAGGATAGGATTGTGCCCTCAGTTTGGCAGGCACAGCTCCAGCATGCACTTTTTGTGTGCTCGAAAAGGCCCTCCTGTCCACCCTGAGCTTCCTAACAGTGTTTGTTGTGTTGCATCTGGTCTCCAAATCCAGAAGTAACTGGTGATGATATCGTCACCAGTTACTTCTGGTGGTACTTCCAATAGGGGTACGGTGGGGGCCAAATGCTGAGAAATGCAGTTCTAGGAAGAATCTGAGTGAACGACATCTACTTTCAACAAATGCACTGTGCAGTCTCAGAAAAGTCATTCTCATTTCCATTAATACATACACACCAAAGTACACATACACACAGCTGTTTACACTTTGCAAAAGCAGCCAGAAAAGAGCAGTGCTACCATATGTTTTAGCACATTGTTGTACAACAAATGTTCTTCTCCCACACATTTTGCATTTTTATTACACCAACCGATTAATACTAACTTATCTTGTTAATTATTCAACAGTCAGGCAACTTTTCTTATCCCTTTCATTGAAAACAAAGACAATGAAGGAGATCCTATTGTTTAATCTCTTCATAGCCAGTTCCCCTGTTTAATTCTCCTGGGGAAAACACTGAATTATCTAGGTTGCCAATCTATCTGGGTCTAGCCATCTATCTTCTGATTCTAGAAATATATCCATGCGTATCTGCTCATCTATGTGTGTGTTGTATTTGATGTTACAAAGCTCCCTTTTACTGCAATGAGACTTTTAAGCATGAGCATTGGCACATTAAAAAAAAGTGGCCATTTTACATGCTTCCTGTGATAGGATATTGTTCAGTAGCTGTTAATGAAAGTTCAGTCCTTTTTCTCAGGAGGAAGAAAGTAGTGAATTCAAAGGAAGTACAGATGATAATTTTGAATGAATCAAGAACTGTCCAATCTGGATACACGCAACTCACTTCCAAGCAAGTCTTAAACAAATTTCTGTTTCAACTGTTCAAAGGCTGAAGGAAGGCTTGTTCTTTATTTTCAGGATTTCTGACCCACCTTTCCATCATTAGAATGATGCTCAAGGCAGTTTACAAAAATAAAAATACTAGAATAATAAAAAGTCCAATTTAACACCAAAATAAACACAATTATAATAACTGTTATAAAAGCAGCACAATAAAAAACAGTATCATAGTAAAATCCATAGCAAACCCAGAGATAAAAATTAAATATCTACAAATTAAAAACACACTAAAACAGTAATGTTTTCATAGACTGGCAGAAAGTCAACAGGGGTGGATATCTATATTTCCCTGGGAAGGACATTTCAGAATCTGGGTGCAATTGTCTCCTAGATCCCAACTGCATAACACACTAGAAGGTATCCTTGCTGATTCGAACAAGCAAAACAGGTTCATATTGGAGGAAGTGGCAATGTAAGTATCATGGATTCAAGTCTCATAAATTCTCCAAATAAATAAATGTCATTGACAATTACTTGGATTCTTTGTTTGTATCTGCTCCCAATGTAAAATATCTTTATGGCTGTGATCTCTCTCTCTCTCTCTCTCTCTCTCTCTCTCTCTCTCTCTCTGAACAAATATTGGACTTCAAACTTATTTTCTTCTTATAAATTTATAGGTACAGCCTTAAAGGTTCCATAACAAAGTCAATACTGAATTTGCTGCCAATAATTATGATCAAACCACACAAGTTTGCCATAAGCAAAACAAAATACTTCACTCCTAAAATGTCCATTACATAGCACTGAAGGAAATGACACATTCAAAAGCAATTCTATTACAGTTGTGATTACAAGTGAGGAACTAAAGAATTGTGTTTCTTGTTTGAAGATGCAATGTTGCGAGGTTAAGAGCCTGATCCACAAGCCACTGAAGGCAATGGAAACCATCATGCTGACTTCAATACATTAGATAAATAGTTCTGAAATTGTCTACCGTCAGGGAAATCTTTCAACCTCAACTTGAAAAACACATGGAAGAGTATCTTGCAGTACACATTCCATTCACTCAGAGTGCTGACCAACCCTGTTGGGTTTCAGTGTTGCTGTCAGGACCAGCCTGAGACCAGACCAGGGGAGGATTGAGTGTTTGTGTTTGGGGTGGGGGAATGAGCACTACCTTAACTCCAGAGCTCAGGTCAACCAGGCAGGTAGACTTGGGCTTCCAGTTGAATTTGGCCTCTGTGGCTGAGATTTGCTGGACAGGTAGACCTGGGCTCCTGCCCCCAGATCTACCTGTGAGGTAGAGCTGGGGTCCCTTTCCAACAGCCTGCTGGAGCTGCCTGTTCCAGGCAAGCAGACCTGGGTTCCCACGTAGACTTGGAGCCCAGATCTATCTGCCGGGTAGACCTGGACTCCCATTCCAACTCTACCCTCTGGAGCTGCTTCTTTCAGGCAGGTATACCTGGGCTCCCAGCTGGGTGCAATCCCTGCCCAGTGGGCACTCCCCTGGCACCTGACTTTGCTCCCCATCCCGGAGGGCACTCTTTGCTGCTGGCTCAACAGTTTGGTGGGGCCACACTCTCAACTTTCCCTTGCAATCTTCTTGTTGAGAAATTCCTGATAGGCTTCTGAAACCCTGCCCCGCCCTTCCAAGTTTTCCCAGAACACTGAAAAACACTGTTGATGGATTTAGGGATAAATGCAAACATGACTCCTAACCAATTAGTGTTAATAATGTATAGATGCCATGTTCATCTGGCTGTTTTGTGCAAAAAATCCTGGAAGATAAAATAACGTGTCTGATATTTTCAGCTAAGAGCTAGAATTCTGCATGAATTTGTTTCACATTTGTTTTGATTGACTCAGTAACAAAAGCACACTGGGAGTTCACATTATGGTCTCAGGTGCACTTACGGTACTTCTATTTATCATGGACAGAGGAGATAATTTATGTCGATAGTAAACAAATCACTCATTACTATGAGCCCCCACTGAGTGAGAGACATGTATGCTAACTACCTTGGCACATCAGGTCACACTGATGATGGTCTTAAATCATTTCTTGCTGTGGAAAACCAGGGGGGGATTAAACAACTCAGAACATCTTTACTTTGAATTCAGAAACAAATCTGGCTAAACCTAAAAACTGTGCAAAATATCGATCTGAAGGCACTTTTGTTCTAGCATTGTAACTTTAGTGCATTGCAGATGCCTTGAGAAGGGTGCTTCCAAAAGAGGAATTTCCAGATGTTAGGACCCTAATTGAGGCGGTCACAAGCTATGTGGAAACAGCACAGGTTCACATGGAAGCTTGTCACATTGGCAGGGCCAACCTAGATAGCCCGGTTCACTTTTGCACAGAGCCCCACAGCCTTGTACCTTATGTGTTCTCTCCTCAAAAAAATCCACAGAATTCTGTATTAATTTACACAACCAATAGTTGGGAAGCTACCAATTGTAGACAGCCCAACAACGGCACAAGGAAATGAGATTTGGCCAGAATTAGTTTGCCTGAGGATGTCACTCTTACTTTCAGCCCTGGAGCAAGCAATTGAAAAATAAAGAACAGAATCTGGATCATGAAGGTCACTTCTAATATAATTCAAAGACCTGTGATGAAGGGGGGATGTAAAATATAAGACTCCCCTTTCAATGCATATATTGATGGCTGTGTAGCTCCCATAGTTATCTGCACGGCACCAACTGTGAAGTAGTATGTCAGCATTCAACTTTCCTATCCCATGCCAGTGGAAAGGCCAGAGTCTCCCATGCACCCCACAGCAGCAGAAGATAACGATGGAGGTACATTGGTGGGGTAAGTGGGAAGGGGATCAGGAGGATGCAATAGGTACAGTGTGAGGGCAGAACAAGGTGGAAACAGGTGCAGGGGATGGGTGGAT
Organism: Tiliqua scincoides; assembly: GCF_035046505.1. Lineage (NCBI taxonomy): Eukaryota > Metazoa > Chordata > Lepidosauria > Squamata > Scincidae > Tiliqua > Tiliqua scincoides. Next base: position 15,597,479 of record NC_089826.1, on the reverse strand, counting down.
TGAGTCTGGGAAGGGGGAAGATTCGCCAAATCCTAACCCCCTTCCCAGACTCTATCCCACTTGCTACTTAGCTAATGCAGATTCAAGTAAACCCCTCATGCCACAGAAGCTTATTCCTCCCCCCCCCCCCGATAAGGGAATGATTGTTCCCTTACCCAGAGGAGACTTCCTGAACTGCCCCTACCACCACAGGATTTAGCAGTAACCAATTTGGTGCTGCTGCATCCTTGGGGAGAAACACTTGGGTTGGGCTTTCTGTCATCATTAAAATCAGCAGAAGAGTAAAATTAGGTTGGTGCTGCTGATCATCTTTAAAATTTCCAGCCCCTGGTCACAGCTGTGTTGTGCTACTCCCAATATTAGAACATTGTGTCCATTTTCAGCACAGATATATTGTCACCAGTTTGGAGCACAATGGGACCAAGGGTTGCTTTAGGCAGAAATATTCCAGGAAAGGTTTTCCAAACACCTAAATGCTTTATCAGAAGCTCCCATCTTAACATTTGACTCTTTACATTCCTAGTATTCACTCCCAGCAATATGCATTCACAAGCGTTCCCATATTAACTGCCCTTTCCTGCAAGATGCATTTCATATACCCTAATGTACAGATGAATTTCAAAAATCTACATATCCAAATTAGACCAAATTGAATGCTTCTCAACCTGGGAATACTAGCTGTGCTGAAGAGATGAACCTGAGACCAAAAAGTCCTGCTCAGCGCCCAAGGATGACTAGCTAATCCCAGAGAAGGCTGCAACTGAACAACCCATTGTTGTAACAGCTTTTCAAGATGTACCACCCTCTGGTACTGATGGGCTGAACAGTGTCATGGGTGCTGCTGCTGGCCCCCTACTAGCCTCATGCTTCCGCCCAGATGGAATGGGACAAACCTACCCACATCTGCAAGCCACAGACCGGAGAACTACACTGTGTTTCAAACACTTCTGGTTCTGCTTTATTCTGGAAGACTGTCTTCCCCTCCTGAAATGCTCACCCACAGCGGCACGGTATAAGAAAGGCTCTAAGAAGGTAATTGAGGGCTGTGATCTCAATTCAAAAGTTTTTTACATTTTTTAAAAGTGTCCGTAAAGTCTAAGCCTCTTAGCATGCTGCAAGGGCGAACCGAATTCTCCTGGCAAATGGCTTTGGGATGTTCAGAAGGCCTTTTTATGTAGATTGAACTGCGAGAAGGGGCTGTCTTCTCACCCCTTTGCCTGGCAGGTAAGGTCATTGTTGAATCCATGCATAATTTCCCATTGAATCACGCAAGCAGCTCACATTTGAGCCTTGGCTGCTGGGTTCCAAAATTCAGAAGTGTTTTTGGGAGGAAAGAATTTACTTTGCATTAGGCTCTTCATGTGAAAATGCAAGATGGTTTTGAAAGGAAGTCAGCTTAAATTTCCAAAACTATGAAAAGTATCCGAATGATGACTGAAAGGTTTCAGAATGACCCTGGCCATATTCAAATACAGCATAACAAAACCTTGCCACTTATTTCAAATGTTCATAAAATACACGCACATACACAGGCAAAAGGGAAAAAAGTGTGCAAGTCTAAATGGGAAGCAAATTAGATGTATTCAGGACCAGCAGCATTTTGTTAAGGTATTATTTCTGCTGAGAGAAAGGGATAGTTTTTAAAAGAAAAGTACACCCAGCATCTCTGCAAGTCCTCCTGTCCTCCAGCTTTAGCAGCATGGGTAGAGGTGGGAAAGATACTGTCAGAAAGCTGAGATGGAGCGGAGGCAACAGGCTGTGCTTGAGAAACCTGTCACATCACCTGGAGAGAGCCTTCTAAAATGTTTCTGTCTCCTGCCCACTTTCTCTAGAAACTGCAAAAGGAAATAAAGCTGATTCAGGGCAAACTGGTGCCTTTCAGACATCAGCCACAATGATTACAAACTCCACCCACATCTCAAGCCTCTCTCAAGCATCCCTAGCAAGCCGATCACTATGTACAAAGGAACATAGCAAAGCTCAGCAGCAAAGGTCAAGAAAAAATATGGCACAGAGAGGGAGGCAACCCGTTAGCACAAGTGACTGTTGTGCAGGGCATGGGAAAATAAGAAGCATACTGTTTGGGACAAACAAACAACAAACTGGTAATTATACAAGGACACACCCATTTGTACTCTTCACTTCTATAAATGATTTCCTGTGTATCTCACTCAGTGGCATAGCTAAGGAGGTGCAGGGAATAGCAAATGCACTGGGCTACAGGGTGGGGGGGCTACGACACGTGGGCTACAAATTGAGGTATATGCATTGTAGCCCTCCCACCCTGTAGCTGAATGCCTGCGTGTGCTGATTGGGCTGCTGCAGGCACATGGAGGAGGGAGGAGATTAAGGGGAGGGCAACAGTCACCTCCTGCGCTCCTCACTGCTGCACCTTACAGCGCGGAAGACTTGGCCTCGCAGTTGAGAGGGTGGTGGCAGCAGCTGGGTATGGCGTGTGCTGCTGCCGCTTGCTCGTGGATTGCCCCAGCAGCACTGCCAGCTGGGGGAGGAGGGGGGAACAGTTCAGCCCGTCGCCACGCACACAGGACAGAGGAGAGACTAAAGTGTGCCCCCCACCCCTCCCCCAGCCAGCAGCAGAGATGGAACTGCAGCACACGCCTCCCCAGCTGCTGCTGCCACCACCACCACCTCAGCTGCCCAGGGGCCATGTCCTGCTGCTGCTGCTTGCCACGGGTCCCAGCAATGTGTGCGCGCTTTGCTAGCACTGGGGCCGGCGACTGAGGCTGGGCTGCAGGCACCGCGGCGCAGAGGAGCAACAAGAAGCAGTCCCATCGCCACGCCACGTGCCCCCCTCTCCTGCAGCCAAACTGTGAGCCCCTCGAAGTGCACACAGAAGAGGGGGAGACTCCGTTTTGGCTGCAGGAGAGGGGGGCACGTGGCATGGTGACAGGACTGCTTCTTGTTGCTCCTCCGCCCTGGAGTGCCTGCAGCCCAGCCTCAGTCGCCGGCCACGTGCACACATAGCGCAGCACACAAACCTGGGGGGAGCAACAGTTTAGCCCCTCGTTCCATGTCTGCAATTCCCCAGAGCTGCAATCCTATCCACCCTTTCCTGGGAGTAAGCCCCATTGACTATAATGGGACTTGCTTCTGAGTAGACAGGCATGGGATCAGGCTCTTAAATTCTCTTCCTCCCCTCTTCTCATGCAGGCATCTAAGGCTGCAATCCTATCCACCCTTTCCTGGGAGTAAGCCCCCAGTGACTATAATGGGACTTGCTTCTGAGTAGTCAGGCATGGGAGTGGGCTCTTAAGCTCTCTCCCAACCCACTTCTCATGCAGGCATCTAAGGCTGCAATCCTATCCACCCTTTCCTGGGAATAAGCCCCATTGACTATAATGGGACTTACTTCTGGGTAGATACATAGTGGGTTTAGCTGGCTGTGATGGGTTGCCTGCACCCGCACAGTGGCGGAACCTGAAATGGGACCTGAAGTGGGGACCTGAAGTGGGGAGCGGAAGGCAAGAGGTGCCAGGCTAGCAGGGAGCACTGAGCGTCACCTGGCGCCCAAAGCAGGCCTGATCTGGCCTGGCCATCATCATTTCTTCAGAATTCACTGATCCCTATTCTATTCCAGTTCCTATGCATAAGCTGCTGGCTGGTATGATCATCTCAGCCCCCTGTGCCTCTCAAACGGGATATACACTCCTGGAAATAAGCCTCATTGAACACAATGCGACTTACTTCTCAATAGACAGGCATAGGAATGGGCTCTAAATTAGATATGCCCTTTAGATTTGTGGTCACTTGCAGAAGTAAATAAGGCTGAAATCCTATCCACATTTACCTGGGAGTAAGTCTCATTGACTATAATGGGACTTACTTCTGAGTAGGTATGCATAGGATTGGGCTCTGAGGCCCCAATCCTGTCCAGCTTTCCAGCTCCGATGTAGCCACAATGCAGCCCAGTGGTAATTTGATTTAATTAATTAAATTTGATGTCATTGCAGTATGGGGTGGTTCTTAGCTGCAAAAGCACCTGCCAGTCCTTTCCCCCATTTTTCAACGCACCCCACACCTGCCCTTGGACTTATTCCAACTACATAGCTGATGTACTCTAAGGAGACCCATAGGTGGCCAGAAGGCCTACCAAGAGGTAGGTTTCTTACTTATCTTTGTCTTGACTTCACCACTAGATGCAGTGCATGCTCTGTCAGCGTAGCTGCATCGCATACAAGGATGGGCGATAGAATTGGGCTATTTGTACCTTGCAATGAAACGGTTTCCTCATCACTGGCTAAAGACTGGGGAGGGCAACCTAGTGGCATCACTAAGAGGGTGCGGCATGTGCTGGCCAGGTGATGTGCACAGGGTGGTGACACCACTACTCCCAAAATTCTTAAAATCTTGGTATTTTTGAATAATACCATCATGTTATATATCACTTGATGTGTAATGTCATGCAGAATGCAATGCAACAAACCGTATTGAAATATCTCTATTCTATTAAGCGTTATAGCCAACAAACCAGTGGGGGCAGGGCACATCACCATGCCCACAACTCAGGACATTACCATACCTACTGCACGAGAGGAGGTCCATCATAGGGGTGATGTGCTGGCCTCCCATACTGGGTGACGTAAACCCTCGTGACAGCAATGATTCGACCACACTAGTTTGTGAAGACCTGGAAAGATGAACTCCAAGTGATCAGTATTTCAGATTAATTCTGGTGAGATAGGATTTTCAAAGGGTCACAAATTGTTAATTTTACCCTAATAACATTACACCAACACACCTGCCAGAATTTGCCAGTCACTTTCCCTTCCTTGGCTGTCCTCATTTCAAAAGCCTCTCTCTGGTGCCACCCCCATAATAGGGAGGCATCAGATGTTCTGGTAAAAGAAAACTGCTGTGTAACTGCAATGGCATAACCTGAACAAAAAAGTCAGAAAGATGCAGTGAGAAGCAATAACCTGTTTAACCCTCCTCCCCCGCCACTAGAAAAGCTCCCTTGGAGCAGGCAGCATGACTCAGAAATGCACATCTGAAGAGAAAATGTGGGCAAGGTCATCCATGCAAGACTTTACCTCCTGCATGGGGCAGGGGAAAAGAAGGCGAGAGGGAGAAAGAACAATAAAGCAACTCTAAACCCCTGGCTTGCCATCAGACTAAAGTCTGCAGAAGCAGAGAGACTGCACATTAAAGAGCTTTGTGTAAAGATGTAAAGACAGCAGGGAAGACAGCACATTAACTGCAGAGGATAAAAGGGGTGAAAATCATGTAATTCAGCAGGAGTTCTGGAATACAGGATCCATTAATAGCCCAACTGTTCGACAAAACTCCACAGAAGCCAAATAACTGTCACAATCAATTATTTGTGAAGTACTGATGTTGCACTTGGTGCTGGTCAGACATGATATCACACTTTGCTGGGTTTACTCTCAATAATTATGCATACTGAACAAAGGAATAAGAGGCAGTGAACTGGGGCCTTCGGCATGAAAAGCATATACAGACGTGCACCACTTAACAACCGTTTGCTTAACGGCAAACTGCATATATGACGGTGATCAAAGCACAATAAAGATGCTCTTAAGGAGGCAACTGTCTCCCACAGCCTGCAGCAGAGTGTCTGTTTGCACAACAGAGAGACGCTTAATGCAAAGAAGAGGCAATCTGTCTCCAGTAGCCTCTGCAGCCAGCTAGTCTCTGGCAAGGACTGTCTGTTTACACAGCAAAGGCAATAGATTGGACTGAATGTTCACTTAATGACCTAACCACATAACAATGGGGATAGGAGAACGTATCCCCATTGTTAAGTGGTGCACACCTGTACTCTGCAACCACTTACTGGCCCTTGTCCAGTTACAATCCCTGATGGTGACGTTCACACATGTGAACCTCATAAGTCATCTGGAATCATTGCCATGCCTGATTCCATATTCCAAATCACTAACACAGTCTACATAAGAAGAGCCTTGGTAGATCAGACCAAGAATGTATCTATCTAGTTCATCCCCCTGCGTGCCAGGGCGTCCAATAAGATGCCTCCAAGAAGCCAACATCCAGATCTTTCCAGAGTGGCCAATCGGATGTTTTCAGGAAGGCCACAAGCAGGACACAAAAACAGTACTGCTCTTCTGTTGCTCTCTAGCAACGGGTATCCAGTAGACATTGGAACAAGCAGGTTCCAAAGAGCCATCATGTCTAACAGTCATGAATTATTTAGTATATATAGATTATACAGCATGTTTCTCATTTTAACACATTTCAACTACGTATGAAAGGGGAGATGGAAGCTCTCCTTTTACCATTTGTTTTTAGTGAATATAGTGAGCTCACCTTATCTGTGGGCTTGGCATTTGTGAATTAGAATATATGTGGACACCATGCCTGCAGGTGGAGGATCTCAGAGATCTCCTAGGCACAACCAGAAGTGCCTTCCATTTGCGACCAGGAGGACTTCTGAGCCACAAAGAGGTTGCACATGGCCTCCCCATGCCTCAGAAGGCTTCTCAGATCTTCTGCAGACCCCCTATTGATTTCACCATCTGCAGAATTTGGTATCCATGGAAGTTCTGGAACAGATCTCCCACAGATACTGAGGGCCCACTGTATCTTTAAATGTATATAATGCTTTCTGAGTGTGCAATGCACTTCACATGTATCGTTTTGATGTTGTCCTTAAAACACCCATGCAAGGTAAATAAGGGCACAATCCTAAGGTCCTTGTGCCAGACCAGAGGTGTCTCACTTTTGCAGACAAGCACTAGCCTCTGGAGACCAAATTCGGCCTCCAGTGCGCTTGGTAAGTTTATGCCGGTCTGCCTCAGCTGGCAGGGAGAGGGCGGTCTGTCGGTGTTTCAGCGCAGGGGAGGTTGGGCGACAGATAGGCCGATGGGTGAATTGGGCCCAGAAGGGGGTGGAGCCAGGATATAGAATTTAGGTGAGATCCTAACCCCCCTCCTGTGTGGCCCAGCCTAGAGCTGGGCTGCTTGAATCTGTAACGCCTAAAGAGATGGAGCAGATCTGAGTAGCCCCATTTGGCCCACTGTTGCATTACCCAGGGTAAGGGGAATTTATTTCCTTGTCCCAGGTTGTGCTGCAGCCAGTCCCAAACCTGGGCTGGATACAGTGCAGACCAGCCGGCCTGCCTGTTCCAGCACAGGATAGGATTGGGCTGTTTGTATGATTGTCGTATGAACTATGGAAAGGCAACAGGAAGGCCAGAATGGTTGGGGAGCTTGATAGATGGAGCTAGATAGATAGTATATGACTAAATGACCAACTACACAGAGGCTAGATGGACTAGAATAGGATTTGGCAACAACCTCCTTGCATCTGTGCCTGAATTGTGTTGCCTTTCTTCACGGAAAATGGCGCAGAGCTTCTTTGTTGCCAATGGGAACCTTTTAATGAGATTACTTTGTATTTTAATAAGTGCAACGGAGGTCAGGAACAGCACAGACAGTGCACACTTTTTTCCTCTCCCTTGACTTTTCAAAAATGTCATGAAACTGCCTACCTCGGCAATATAAAACGGTCAGCTATGGCAGTGGGGTAAAGTAGGCGGGTTTGTCATAAAGGGCCAGACACTTACAGAAGTTGATGCATCAAGGTAATGAGACTTCAGAGTATCTGCCTTGGCAGTTAAAAAAAATGAAAGCAAGAAAGTTAAAAGAAATGAAAGCTAGCACACTTAGAAAAAGTCAAAACCCTTAGTTGGAATGAAAGCACAAAAAATATGCTCTCATACAGAACTCTATGCTGGGCCATGGCATCCCTAGGAGGGTACAGGCTTCACCACAGGAGGATAACACCACTAGTAGCCAATATTTTGGAAAACATTTCAGAAAATTCGTGTTATGAATAATACTATCATGTTATACATCATTGGAAAAGTAATTTCATGTAGAATACAAGGAAACAAACCGTGTTGAATTATCTGCATTCTATAAAAGGTTATGGCCAAATAACCAGAAAAAGAAAGCCTCATGTAAAAAAGTGGATTTTCTTAACTGAAAAGTGACCAGTGAGTCTGATTGTGTTCTGACAGCCAATGAGGTGTTGTCATGACACGGCAGGGAACCAAAAAGGTGTTAGTATGAGTCAGCTCTCATTTCTATGTATCAGAGTTAATAAACTCTAATTTAGTTATGTGAGTGTCATCACATAACTGGTTTTTTGTTACTGATCTGTTGGATGATCTGTACAGGTATGTATGTATATATGTATAAACAAACAAACAAAGTTAATGGGGTGACACCAACTCTTGTGATGCCACTGTATTTGGGCTATGTGGGCAGGAAGTCTGGTCTAGAGCCTGAAGATACCTCTGAAGGTCACTGATTCAAGATCACTGGAAGCTTCTGTGAGAGGCAAGAGCTTCAGAAAGTGACTGACAGGTTGAGCTGAGCTGCTGTTATATGAGAGACAGAGATGCTGGCTGTGCTGCCTTTGGTGAGAGAAGTCTGTCAGTGTGGCAGGCAACTGCAGCCAGAATGATTACCAGACTGTGAAAAGATCCATCTGAAAAGCAGTTTGTTCTTGAAAGACAGAACTTTGTTTTTGTAAAAAAAAACCCCTTGGTGGTTTAGCAAAAGCCAGCCTATGTGAACCGCTTTGGATTAAAGTCAAAGGAGCAATTCCAATGACCAAGAAAGACACTATATAAATACCAGTTGTTGTTGTTATATGTTATTGTAACTTATTCTGTATGGTCTGATATGGGAGGAGGTTCATCGTGGGGGAGATGCAACGAGTTCTCGCACCAGGTTATGCAAACCCTAGTGACTTCTCTGATGCTGGGAAGTCACACAGAATTATTGTACTTCCTGATAAACTCAAAACACAAACAGACCTTTATTGCCTTTATTGGTTACCTCCTGATAACCTTTGTTCATATCAAAGTCAGAATTCCAGAGGCTGCTGCTTTTTGTCAGTTTTTTAAATATCAGTTCAGCTGCAGAAACTATAGGATGAAAAAGGTGCAGCCCTATCCCAGAGCACTACAGGAGGGAGAACAAACCATATGGATGCCAATTAAGCATTAAGGCCTACACCATCTCTGGAGGGGTTCCAGTGAGGCCTCAAGATCCTTACATTTGACAAGCTTTTGGAGAAGGTGGGGGAGAAGTTCAGGTTGGGTTATAGTGTTTATGTGACTGCTTCCAATGACGGTTCTCTGTTGTGCTGAATTTTCAAAAATTAAAATGCATGCTCCATGATTATTATTATTTTTCCATTATATTAGGTATGCTGGCTGCTGTTACTAATTTAATTAACTATTACTGTGCTATTTTATGTATTTCAAATTTTATGTTGTATTTTATGTATATAACAGTGCAATCCTAAATGAGTGTTCAGCTGATGCGGCTCATAAGGCACATTTGTGGCTACTCGTGAGCCGGCACATCCTGTCCTAGCACAGGCTGGCACACGTATGGTTGTACCAGGCAGCACAGGAGCTGGGAGAGGGTGGCAGGAGGATGGGTGGGGGAGAGCAGAACAGGGGAGGATTGGGCCCAGGAGGGAGGGCAGGATTAGTAGTGACAGTGAATGCCACATCCAAATTCTTTTCTCAGACTGGGCAGCCCCACGCAGGTCTTTCCAGATTTGTGCCAACGATATAGCTGGTGCAGATCCAAGTAGCCCCATAGGGATGGCTGGGGCATTAGGGGTAAGCAGAACTATATCCCCTTACCCTGAGGAGACCTTGAGCCACCTCGCGAGCTGCACTGGATGCAGTGTGGGCCATATGGCCCCTCTTGCACCAGCACAGCTTAGAATTGGGCTGTTAATATTGCAATCCACTTTGATCTTTTTAGGAAAAGCTGGGAAGTGGATTTTTGGTTGGCAGGAATATCAGATAGCCAGACTCTAAGCATGGTTCCAAAGTCCACAAACAGAAAGTTGTTTAGAAGTGGAACGTATAGACATGGCAAATCATAGGAAAGGGGGTGACTATTTTGCAAGCTTTGATGGGCTGAGAAAATGATCCAAGTTATTTTCTGGCAGTGGGAGGGAACACTTACAATATCCTAGTTCATCTAAGGCAAGTGGGGGAGAACTGTCCACCTCGAGGCATTAGACAAGAACTGACATTACTCAAATGTACATATATTCTTTCCATATTGGTTGCCAGGAGACAATTCTTACTTCTACAGGTAAGTAACCATTTGAAAGTCAAATCCCTTGAGGCAACTCGCAATACTACCTGGTATCAAAGCTTCAGGGTTATGTGCCACAAAATGTAATGCATGATGATTCCAGTAACAACATAGGTGGTTGCTCAGAGTTATTCCCAATGAGTTTTTGCAGGCAGCATGTGAAATGATATTCAGGACCTCAGAAATGTAGCTATCAATTGTCAACAGTAACACACCAGTAGCACTTTCACTCTAACAGCTTTGGCAGTTGCTGAGCCAAGTTTTTTTAATAAGATTACACAGCAGCAAACTTCTCTTACATGCTAATACACAGACAAATTCTTCAATTTCCACGAAGTATTGTTATCTCCATTCAGTATGAAAGCACTGCGGAATGCTGCTGGCATTCAAAATCTATTTTCTATTTCATTCTCTTTTCTCTGAGTTTTTCATGTCATTGGGTTGTGAATATGAATGGCATCCAGAAGCTTCAGGTGCTTCATGCATTTCTATAGAAATAGTCCTTTTTTGATGTTGGCTATAAGTATTTAGGATTTGTCATTTGCAAAGGCCAAGATACCACAGAAGCAAAAACAAACAAATGAAACAAGTTTGGGGAACAAGGGTGGGAAGCTCATTGTTGTTTGATTAAGCCAGGGGTGTCCAAACCCCGTCCCTGGGGCCACTTGCGGCCCTCGAGGCCTCTCAATGTGGCCCTCAGGGAGCCCCCAGTCACCAATGAGCCTCTGGCCCTCCAGAGATTTGTTGGAGCCCACACTGGCCCAATGCAACTGCTCTCAGCGTGAGGGCGACTGTTTGACCTCTCGCGTGAGCTGTGGGATGAGGGCTCCCTCCACTGCTTGTTGTTTCACATCTGTGATGCAGTAGCGGCAGCAAAGGAAAGGCCAGCCTTGCTTTGTGCAAGGCCTTTTATAGACTTTGAGCTATTGCAAGACATTCATTCATTCATTCATATAAGTTCATCTTTAATATGTTCATTTATGTAAACTTATGTAAATTTATTCAAATTTGAAATGTAAATTCTTTTTTCCCCTGGCCCCTGACACAGTGTCAGAGATGATGTGGCCCTCCTGCCAAAAACTTTGGACACCCCTGGATTAAGCAGATCATCCCTCCATGACACTTCTATTGTACCAAAAGAGATGGCCACACAACCCATCCTCCAGCATTTATACCTATGATAAGAGAGCAAAAGGCAACAAAGGACATATGAACAAATGGAACACCTACGTCCTAGGTGGTACAGTAGTTGGCAAGATGGGGCTGGACATGAAGAAACTGGGGTTCAAATTCCTTTCTCATCAATGAGCTGTGGGATAAGGGCTCCCTCCACTGCTTGTTGTTTCACGTCTGTGATGCAGTAGCAGCAGCAAAGGAAAGGCGAGCCTTGCTTTGTGCAAGGCCTTTTATAGGCCTTGCGCTATTGCAATACCCGCATTCATTCATATAAATTCATCTTTAATGTATTCATTTATGTAAACTTATGTAAATTTATTCAAATTTTAAATGTAAATTAATACTTTTTTTTCCCCTGGCCCCCAACACAGTGTCAGAGAGACGATGTGGCCCTCCTGCCAAAAACTTTGGACACCCCTGGTGTAGGGGGACAAAAGTTCTGATTCCATACAAGGCAGCTTCACATGAGAGTTTAGCAGGACATGCAATGAAAGCTTCAGCTCATGCTGTCAGCTGGGCTAGAAAACATCTCAGAGTCTGATTGAACAGTACCAGATCTGCAATGTCCTTTTTCTCCCAATCCTTGGGAGCATCATTAGAGTTATCCACCAGACCCTGAAGTCTTAAAAATCCATTTGAGGGAATATTTGCTTAGCTATAAATGAGCTGACTTTGGCGTCCAAGATTTGTACTAAAAGTATATTCAGATAAAAGCCAAATCTCACTTTTCATTCCCACCTGTCAAAACTGAAGAGAAATCAGGTTCAAGTCATATTGCCTCTGTGCATTATGTGATTGGCAAATTTGTTGCACTGAATGACATAATTTTAAGTTTGGACATCAGTACTGTTTAAGTTATTCATAAAACTAATCTAAAGCCTGGGGTGAGCAGTGAGTGGCCAAGTTTGCAAATCACACCAAATTATTCAGCACTTATGGTGGCAAATTGTGAGATCCATCTACAAAAACACCCATTAGGACTGGGTCATTGATTAGCATTTGCTGTTTGCGATGGCCTTATGGTTAGAAAAGGGTGCGCTCTCCCAAGTTCACCTCATATTAACTTGAAAATAATCCATGATTTTCTACAAAAACCTAAAAAATTTCAAAGCACCTTCAGTTTTTGGTCATACAGTATTTGAATTCACTCCCAGTCAATGGAGTGGAGCTCTTGAAATGCAAGAAAGCTTCCTCATTGCATTAACATGAATAAGGTTGCCCTTAGTTTCACCATGTCCCGCCTTCTACCAACAATTTACACAGGCAAGACAACTGCACAGTGCAGCTATATTGCTGCACAAGTGTGGTGCCCTGAAGCGCAGTACACTATCCATTTTTAACTTGCACACTGGACTGCAGAACCTACCCATAGAGGATATAAAGGGGACTTTTATCTACTTTAAACTATGACATCATAGAGGTTTTTGATTTAGTGGTTAGAAACATAAACCACAAGACTGTGTGTACCTATCAGAAACTAATACACTCCACAAATTTTAAATTTAGTTATAAGAAATGTTTGTCTAACTTCCTGATTTCACATATTCCTGAAAACTTAATTTAATATTAAATGATAAAATGATAGTAGAATTTGTGGTATATTAAAGTTTGTTATCACTGCTGTCAGAATCTGCCAAACAACATCCATTTTCTGCCAATGCTTTTGACGCATCACAACATAACTAATTAAGAGCCCAATTCTATCCTTCTCCTTCTCCCGGCTGGTGCAGCCACACTGAAAAGGAGTGTGCTATATAAAGAGAAGCAACCAGACCCCAGAACCTATGATGCGGTGTGATCTAAAGGGGAAATGTAAACACAACAACACCTGGAACATAATTAAACACTGGGTACACACAGAATGACGCAAAGGCACATGGAAGGCAGATGAATTGAATATCACCAATGGATTCTTTCACGAAACTCATTGCTTGGGATTAGGGACTGAGTATGGGGGACCAAATCATTGCTTCAAAAGGTTTGTCCATCCTTACCATGCACCTATCTAAATACTAACAGAGTCAAGAGCCCAACAAAATCCCTTTTCATTTCCTGCTTTGACTGCAGGATCAACTCACCTGCACACTCCTTGTTAGAAACTGAGCTTGTACACACACAAACCTTTCACTGGCAAAGAGTGTATGGGAATTACCTGGCACACATTCACAGGAATCAATATTGGTTTTGAAATTAATGGGAGGGAGAACAGGTAATATTCCTTTTCTGGTCAAGAGCCAACTCGAGTGTTCCCATGGAAACACAGCACAGGGCTTTCCTCAGGCAGCTGTTGATTACAGTCTGAATGTCATTTGCATTCCTGATTAAGGAGGAGTATGAAAGGATGGAGGTAAAGAATTAAAAAAACAAGAGGATAAAAGACCTTTCGATCAACGCTCCTCAGCAGCTTTAATTAAATAAAAAGAAGAGATGTCAGAATGGCGTGGAGTTTTCCGCAATGGTTGTTGCAATAGTATTTAAAAATGTCATGCGCCTGAACTGGTGGACTGAACATTCACATCCCCATAAGGCAAAAGACCAGGGAGATCATCTTCTTTGACAACTCCTGGCCAACACATATTCATTATACCACTTTCTGGATTGAAATTCCAGCAGTCAAGGTCCTTGATAAATTACTGCTCAGGCAGCGTTTTGCCTGAATTTTAATTTGCCGACACTCATCGTCACAACAAGAATGTTGCCTGTGTTTGTGGAGCCTAAGTAACCTCATGCCTTTGCTTTTTATTGTAAAAGTTTCCTCTGGGTACTTGCACACATTTTTTTACCCACCTGTACAGTATTTATATGCACTCATTTCAAATCCATGGCAGCCCTGGAGGGCAGAAAGTTCAGTTTCAACATTATGGGAATGTGTTCCACTGGGGACAAACAATGACTAAGGTCACAAAGCCTACCCAGGTCTACTCAGAAGTAAGTCCTATTGTGTTCAATGGGACTTACTCCCCACGAAAGTGAGGTTAGGATCGCAGCCTCAGGCTTTTTTTTTGCAGAGGCACTTCAAGGTCAAATACCATGTGGTGGGTGATTTTCATGGGAAAAGAGTGAAGGGCTGTGGTGTCACTAGGGTTTGCATCTCCTGGTGCTGGAGGCCAGCATGTCACCCTTCCCATGTACCTCTTCCCATGCAGTGGGCAGGGCAACACCCCAGTTGGTTAGTGTGGTGATGAACCATCACCTGCTGGATTTTTGGCTTTAACTTTTGATAGAATAGAGGTATTTCAATGTGATTTGTTTCCTTGCATTCTGCATTAAATTATGCATCAGCTGATGTACAACATGATGGTATTACTCGAAAATACCACAATTTAAAAAAATTTGGCCAGTAGTGGTGTCATTCCCCCCCCCGTGCACATCACCCAGTCTAGCCCGCAGCCCCCTAGTGACACTACTGTGAAGGTAGAAGGGTTACCCCCCTCTCCATGAATTGTGGTATCAGATTGGATCTTAGTAATGCATTTATTGCAATGTGTATCTCTTTTCCAAAGAAAAGGGAGAATCCACTGAAGGAATGGAATGACATATTTTTTAACATATTTACAGTATGTTTTATCGACAGCTGTTACTGTTAGTTCTTAATTGTCTTTCAAACTGTCACGTCCGCTTAATGTATTTTCCAAAAAGGAAACCAGATGTTCATGTCTTTTTCCTAAGTACCACATTGTAAACTGGGTTGGTTGCAAGGCTACATTAGCACGGCACGGTTTACGCTCTTGTGAACTTGACATGTGGTGCATGCCTGGTTTTTACATTGTCTTTTAATATTTTGCTGTTGAACAGCCCAGCCTTGTGAGGGAGTGAGAACAATTAATATATGTGGGGGGGAAATGCTGCAGTAAAGAAACTTCTGTTAGTAACAACAGTCCTTCAAAGTACTGACTGTCCAAATTATTCCCTCCAGATCTCTCTAGGGAAAGCACATGGTCAGTTCTTCCAAATGAACTATGCAAAGGAGCTGTCCAAGACAAAGTGGTAAGCCCATGGTATATGGCTTTCCAGATTCAATCACAGTTCTCATGCCACTGGGTCATACCCTATAGTATATATTTTTCAGGGTATAGTATACCCTGTAGTATATATTTTGCTTTAGAAGACCAACCTTACATGGAATGAATCAGAGGGGAAAAGAAAAATTAGGGCAGCAAAGAGATACCTATTTGCTTGTTAGCTCAGCAGAAGGCTCGCCCATCCATGAGACAAACTGAAGCCATTACTTCAGGATGAAGAGGGATGCCCATCCACCCACCTCCAATGGTGCTCCTCCTTGCTGGTTTCAGTATGGAAAGTGAAAAAAAAGTGGAGAAAATAATACTAGGCTAGAGCATCATACACTCTCTAGCCATATTGTTCCCCTTTTCTTTTCAAATCCGACAAGTAGGAGCTGAGGAGCAGTAGAGGCAAGAGAGGGGGCCTTTGGTGTGTCAGTCCAGGCTCTTCAGCAAATATCCTCAAAATGACAGTTCAGTCATTGTGCTCACATCTAATTTGGTTTCGGTTCAGCAGCATGAGATAGTCTTTATTTTAATTAGCCCACTGCAACTTGCAAGACAAAAAAAATGTTTCCTTTTTTATATCCCCTTGCCCACTTCTCCTCCCCAAGTCAATGTACATGATGCTTCTGTAGATTAGTGCATGAGTCACATGATACTTTGGATGATCAGATACATCACACCATATCACCAATGGTGTATCTAGGGAATCTGATGCCCATAGCAAGCACTGAAATTGTGCCCCTGTCCAAACAGAGGAGAACATAGGGTGGGAAACCAGCCTTGTTCATTCCACCAAGTGAATGATCATGGGGTGGAAAGCCAGCCCTGTTCCACCAAGTGAATCTGTATGCTCAGTAAAACCATGGCTTTTTAAACATATATTTTCTTGGGTGAGTAAGCTTCCAACTATGATTTACAGCACAATCCTATTTTACACTGGAACAGGCAGGCCTGCACTGTATCCTGCGCAAGATAGGGGCACAAAGTAGCTCAGCCAGAAACAAGGTGAAACTCTTTCCCTTACCCCTGGGTAAGCCTCTGCAGCCCCAATGAGTCTCCTCACACTTGCTCCACCTCAGGAGGTGGCATAAGTCAGAGGAGAGCAAAGCAGCTTGCAGCTGCTCTGCACTGCTCAGGATGGGGGCTAGGATCCAGCATATCTGCTGGGTTCCAGTTCTGCCTCCTGGTCCCCGCCCCCCTGGAACTGCCCTCTGTCTGCCCTCCCCCGGCCCCAGTTCCGCCTCCCTCCCACCTGCCTCCTCCCCACCCCCCACTTGGTCAAGTTTAGCCGACGCAAGGCTCCCTGGCTAAGTTAGTGCGGAGGTTGGATTCAGCCTCCGTGGGCCAGTGTGCCTCCCTGCGTTGGCCCAGCTGACTCTAGAGGAGGCGCAAACATATTTTATGGCACGTTTGCGACCCTCCTGGGTCGGTGGAAAGGACTTGCGCTGGCGCAAGGGTGAGTTAGGATTGCACCCTTAGATAAGGATCTATATGTCAGCACCTTGGACACGACTGCAAAAAACAATCCCCTTTTCTATTAGTGTGGCACATTTGCAATACTTCTGTTTCAGGTACATGGAAACACCTTGAATTATTTTTGCAGGCATTTACCTCTTTTTGAAGGTCCTCTGAAACTGGTGCAAAAATGCACCACTGGTAGAATAAGGGTAAAGTCTGCACCCAGCATCCCCCTTCAAGTGATGACCAGGGCAGATGTCCCCACTTGCCACACCCTAGATACACCTAGAATATATCATCATTATAGTTCTGGGGTTCAAACCACAGGTAACTTATGCAGCTGAGAACTGCACAGGCATTGCTCTATGTGGACATCTGAATAATATAAAATCACAATAATTTTCATTTAAATTCATACCCCACTTTTCCACCCAACATATGGGGATCTACTGATTATGTCCCCCTAGAACCTCTTCTGTACCTGGTGCCAGGTGATGAATTTGGGGTTTTTTAGCAGCAAATCAACAAAGTACTTCCATCAAGACTGAATTATATATTTATAATGTTTATAATGTTTCAAATGTCTCCGCATATGTGCGTCTCCTTTTCTGCTTAGCTGCTGTAGGTGTGACACAAGCCATGGGAATGCTGGGATGATAGTAAGGTAAAGAGACGAATTGTATAGGGGCCATGGAGCTGAAATCCAATTATTACATAGATTACTGTATAATTTTCTTTGCTTGATATGAGTGTTCAAACTACTAGTCTTTTCTGGATCAGTAAAATAATATCTTTACTAGATTATTAACAAGATCAGTTAAATCAGTGGGAATGGCTAAAATGTCCTTGAGTGTCTCAGCGACACGAATGACCAGATTTAATGTTCTGGATAATTTCCCCTATAAAAATAAAGTGTGGATTTGAGTAAAAATAGAAACAGAAGATGTCCCCTTTTTTACAATTAAAAGGAAAAGTCCTCTAATCCACTTTTTGATAAGGGCAGCATGAAGATTAACTTGGTCTTTATTAGGATCAAATCCTAATGCAGGGCCTGATTTTACAGATCCATCTCACTTACTCAGTTCATTTATTTATTTGTGGAATTTCGGTTGCAGGCTGCCAGGTCCCTAGGCTTGACCCAAACTTTACAGGGTTTTAGTTTCCTTCTCAGAGTCTCCGGGGAAAGGTGTAAAATCTTAGAGTGAGGAACAAAAACCAAGGAAATAAGCTATTTTCTGCTTGGATTGAGGATATAGCTATGAGCTCTGCCCACACAACCATGATCTACACCTGTGTCACAAAATGTGTTCATGCTTTCTACTAAGCCACGTGCCATCAGTCAAGCAAAACTTCTTCAGTCCCAAACTCTGCCTCCCCCCCCCCCCCCAAGTATCAGGAGTTGTGGAAACTCTTGTATATGGTGTGGTAAAAGTAAGAATTTAAAAAAAAAATGTGCAAATGCCTGATCTGTTTTCAGAGTCTCACAGTCTTTCAGTGTCTCACCCAATCCTGTCCAACTTTCCAGCCCTGATGCAGCCACAGTGCAGCCCCAAGGTAAGGGAACAAACATCTTGTTACCTTGAGGAGGCCTCAGTGACAGCACCCCCCACACCATCCACACACTGCAGGATGCAGTGCCCATCAGCACAGCTGCACCAAAGCTGGAAACAAGTCTACTCTGTTTTCACCTCTGCTATTCTAACTGCAAAATAAATCTATATTTATTTATTTGCAAAGTTATTTTTTAACTCTAAAGGTAGCAATGTGAAAATTAAAAAAGAAGGTGGTGGAAGTGACACTGCAGCCCTGAAGTCAAGCTAATTAACCTCACCAACCATTAGTGAGGCATGGGAAGGCACAAGGGTCTACAACCAGTTGTGTGTCAGCTGCACTAGTCTCAATGGACTTTTCAGTGCAAAAACTTGACTAGAATGGTAGGTAGTCATATCTGAATCCAGATCTGGAAAAATAGAGAAAGTGGAGAAGCAGGAAGTTTGAGTTTGAAGTGCAGTGGGTAATATTCTGTTAACCACACCTGGCCAGCATCCTAGTATTTATATCAGATCTGATTTATCAAAAGACTATACAACAAAGCTCAAGTCTGCACACTTCTTACCATCTAGGTCTCAAGCAGGCTTAGAGACTTGGGCACCTGGTAGTTCATCAAGCAAAATTTCAGTCTCAGCACATGAGCTTCGTATAGGCAGGGGGCGAAACAGAGCAGGGAGATGCGACAAGGAGGAGGGTGGATCAAGGCTGGGAAGGGGCGGTTTACTTCCAATACCTTATAATCCTTCCTAATTGGTCCACTCAGATTTGCACTAGCTATATCAGGGGTGTCAAACATAAGACCTAGGGGCCGAATGCGGCCCGTAGAAGCTTTTTATTTGGCCCTCAGGCTCTCAGCTGCTGAACAGTGCTGAGGAGTTACTGCTGAAATGGCAGCCCACATGAAAAAGGGGTTCTCCCAGATCTTGAAATATGGACAAGATTTGTGTATTTTCTCTTCTGTCATTTGCAGCTAATGAGTTCCTGAGAAAAAGTGCTTATTTTTTGGTTATGGCCTTTTTAATGACATCACTTCCTGCCTAATGACATCACTTCCGACCCTCAGCATGCATGATGAATGCTATTCAGCGCTCTGTATGAAATGAGTTTGACACCCCGGAGCTATATGTAGTTGGTGCAGGTCTGAATAGACCCATTCAGGCAGTGAGGGCTTACCACTGTGAGGGCCAGGGGTCAAATGTTCTCTTACATCAAAGAGAACTTCACAGCTCAAAACTCCCCCATGGGATTCAATATGTACTCAGTTGGTGCAGCTGCATCATAGCTCAGGCAGTTAAGTAGGACTGGGTTGTCCATTCAATCCCTGTGGCTGATGACACAATTTCAGCTCAGTTCTAACTCTTGGTTCCAACCCTGAAGGTCCTTTAAAATATTCAGAGAAGTGTACTGCTGAGGTTAAGACTAAGCAGGTCTTGGTTCTTTCCCCAGCAACATGGAATTCCCACTGAGGGAGGTCTGTCACTACATTGTAGGCTTTAAGACAATACAAGGTAATTTTTTAAATAATTCCAACTGACCTTTGCAAACTGACCGTTCATCTTCGATTAGGGTTTTAAAGTTTGCTGTTCTATATAATGCCACAGACACATGCATTTGAATACTTAAGAGCAGATTCTTTTGGGTGACATCTATATCTATAGTGCTAATCATTCGTGATAAAGCAAGATGAATCTGAAACACAGTCTCTGTCCCCCCCCAAAATATTTGAACCACCATTAGAAATTGGATCAGAGACATCAAATATTCTAGTGGCAGGTTGGAACAAGACATAGTCATGGAAGCTTCAGCCTTTGGAATGCAAAATGAGAGCACTTCACCTTCCATATTCATGTTCTCAGTCTGTAGGGAGCAGCAGCGACATTCCCAATTTTTCAGTCGTATTCACTCATACACTTGTCATTTATACCTCTTTCTTTAACCAGGAAACTGCAAGCAACACTGCAATACAGTATACATTATTTTATACCCAAAGAATAACACTGAAAACAAGCTTTCCATTTACAATAAAAGCTCTTTGGAATTTTTCTCCCAGTATGAAAGATTCTGGGCAAATGCTGAAAAAAGCACTCTGGGTGTAACTATGCATGACAGTTCTGTGCCATGACATTCTCCCTCGCAGAACCTGCTATATGTTACAAGAGTTCAGTACACTCATTTGCATCTCTTTTACATGTCATCCAAGATGCAGAAGCTTCTGTGACCTAACATGAAGCAGATCACCATTCAAATATATCACTATATATTTATGAGAAAATGGGGGTGGCTGCGTATCTTGCAAGGTTGCTAACTGCACAATAATTTATTCATTAAATCCCCTAGGGTACATTTAGAAATTACACTAACGCAATTTTATCTGCTAGCCCTTGCTTTGTATCTGCTAGCCCTTGCTTTTTATCTGCTAGCCCCTTTTTTTTATCTGCTAGCCCTTGCTTTTGTCATGTCTAGGTACCCTTGCAGGATCCTGTGCTAACCATCCATTCACTGGAATTGCCCATTTTCCCTGCAAAGTTTTGTGAACCTAACAGAGATGTTTTAAATGTTGTGTATATCCATTGTTAACACTAAAGAGGATACTTTAGTGTCACTTCCCTATCTTTTTGGTTGTTTACAACTGCCTCTTCTCCTTGTTAACGTTACCCCTCTCAAAAACACTTACAATGGGAGAACTTGCAGCATATACTAGTGTTTCTCAACCAGTGGTATGGGTACCACCAGTGGTACTTGAGATGGTGTCTGGTGGTAATTGCAGGATCCCTGGACACCTGCCACTCAGCAGCAAGATCAGGAACATGATGCAGCAAACAGTGGTAGGAGGCTCAGCAGGCAGAACTCCAAAGCATGCTTTTCCACACTTGAAAAAGCATTCCCATTCACCCTGAGCCTTTTGCTGGTGTTTGTTGCGTTGCATCTGTCCTCCCAACCCAGAAGTAAATGGTGATGACGCCATCGTTAGTTACCTCCGGTGGTATCTCAAATAGGTGGACCATGTGAAGTGGTATGGCGAAGGACAAACCTTAAGAAACACTGGCATAGACTCCTTTCAAATTGGCCAAGGCTTCTCATATTTCCAAAGCAGCAGCTCCCACATCACTATTACAAAAGAAAGAGGGCTTCTTTCTGCGGCTCCAAATGCTGAAAAAATCACTATGAAAAAAACTCTTGGTATGTGAAGACACTACAGTTGGAAAACAAAACATGAGTGCAAGATGATGGAGTTGTGGACAGACCAGCAAATCCAATGTAGAACTTGTAGCCAAAACTATCCCACTCACAAATGATTGCAGTGTTTCCTAGGACACTGCTGAAAATGGGACATTTTTGTGGTGATGGATAGCATCAGCAACTGAAAAGATGGAAGTGTACTCCTACGCTGGGTGATGTCATGCAAGGATCACTGCCCTCACTCTGAATTGTCTTTATTGGCCCTTAGTGATGGCACTGTGACTGGCTACATGGTGTTGGGTCTTCACCACATTCATAATGTGATCTTCAGTTGGCTAAGAAAACTAGCCCTCTTCAGATGCTTGAAACCATGGTGGTTCTCCTCATTTACAAATGCATTCAGTCTGCACCATCATGTCCCACTCTCACCACTTCATTCCCTAAATCCTGTTCTGCTTTCCCCATAGGTATGGTGTTTTTCTGCACAAGCAAATGCTTCACCTGAGAAAAGATTCCCCCTGTGACCAGTGGACACCCTACATTCTTAAACATAGGAAGGATATCTTCCTGGCTAAAGCATTTGTCTACACCAGTGGTTGTCAAACTTAGAGAGAGTTTTACTCCCTAAGTAAGTCTTTGCAGGAGAGGGGTTAGGGCAGCAACATGATCCCCAGGATCACATTGCTAATGGGGATGAAAGGGGGCTATTTTTATTTACTGAGAGCTGCCAGCAGATGCAGGAGTTGTGGGGAACCCCAAGCAGCCCTCCGCAGGGCTCTCCGATACCTAGAATGTTGACATAGAATATTAGAATGTTGAGAAAAACCAGTCGCTAAGCACTGGCTGGTTGCTTGGCGACCTGTTTTTCTCAACATTCTACGCTAACACTCTAAGCATCGGGGAGCCCTGCACAGGGCTGCTAGGGGCTCCCCACAACTCCTGCAGCTGCCAGCAGTCCTCAGTAAGTAAAAATAGCCCTCTTTCACCCTCATTAGCAGTGTGATCCTGGGGATTGCATCACTACCTCCACCCTTCTCCCACCCCTTAAAGGGACGGGGGAACTTTACACAGGCTGGTGGGTCACAACCCACCAGTTTGAGAACCACTGGTCTACACAGACAAGCTTACACACAGGCAGCAAGTGTGTGTGGTTATGGAGAGCATCAGAAGTGGGGCATCATGGCATGCTCTGGGATGTGCTAATTGTGGAGAATCTCTGTACTCACAGTAACATCTGAATAGGGGTACTTTCAGGAAAAGGACCCAGTTTTAGAAAACTTGGTGTCACAACAAGCAAGCAGCGAATCAGCAAAGTGGTGTGTGGGTGGGTGGTGCATGCCTAAGGGCTTCCCCTGGCCTCCTAATGCCATATAAGGCATTAAAAACGTGACTTCCTGTTTAACAAAAAAAACCAGAAGTTGCTTTACTGCAATTTACTGTAATTTACTTTACTTTTTTTACTGTAAGACTCAATCTGAGCACAGACAGATGTGTGCGGTCTCAGCTGGGCTCAGAGAAACCTGCAGAGATGATAGGAACAGAACGCTCCTCACATCTGGAGGGTGGGGAGCGTCCCCTGTTATCCACTGTTTCAGTTAATTGTGGGTAGGGGGGTAACAGAACAGAACCCCCACGGATACTGGGGCACATCTGTACTGAATAAAAAGATTAAAGCACCACTGGTCAATAATAGACACAATTTTCTCTACTACCAGATTTTGGTCATTCGCTCTGGAAATACAGCTGCTACTATACATACAGAGCAAAATTCTTTTCTACTGTAAATCAAGCACCCAGGCTCGTGATGTTGTGTGCCTTTCCCCCGCTGTGCCTTTGTAGCCAGCTGCAATACATGGCAATCTGTCTTGAGAGCAGCTGCACATATACTTTTTATTTGCATCGGTGCAAAATAGCAGCTTCTGTATGAATAAAACATGTTTTGTCTTTGCCCTATTCTGCCAGGAGGATGCATCTCAGTGATTTACACCCGAGCAAAATAGTTTTATTTTTATTCTAAATATGTTTCCCTAATACATTTCTTACCCTCAATATTTACCATCACATATTTCAAGAGGCTAAGGAGCCTTTTTCCTCAGGCAATACCACTGTGGCATTTGTCACAATTTTCTCCTGTAATGGAAATGTGACTCCAACTAGGAGCTCACACAGAGTAGACTTGGAGAAAAGGACTTGACTGAAAGTTGCAGCAGAGTGTGTGTGTGTGCGTGTCCATGTGTGTATACAGGGCAGCCCTCAGTATCCATGGGGGTTCCATTCCCAGAACCCCTGCAGATACAGAAATCCAAGTATTTCGGAGCCACCCAAGCCATTAGTATCTCACTTTCAGGTTTTGCTGCCACTAAACACAGGTTTAAACTCCTTATTAAGGGAGTCGAGTTGAGAACCACTATACTAGAGAATACATCTACATGATTTTATTTTGTTTTGAGGAGTGCAGTTTGTTTAAAAAAAATAGTGAATTTTATTCACACAAATGTTTGCTTTATGCTATATGAAGACTACCCCACATTACAAGCAAGGTAATGCTTTAGCACCTTTCTTCACTTTAACACATTTCTGTACATTAGCCACAAACAATATCAATCACTCCTTGAGCTTTGCCCGAACATGTCAGCAAGATTATTGGGAACATATCACTCAAAAGGTTGACGCTCTCACAAGCTACGTACAAGGCAGGGATAGAAGGAAAAGAAAGGTGCTGGCAGGTGAAGAACAGCAAAAAGTGATGGTTTTTGTACACTGTATTAAGGAGTAAAAATATACTGTCATTCTAATATCAACACTGAACGTGTCCACACATATGAATACTGTTAATAATAGTCCATCTGGCCCACTTAGACCTAAACTATGCATTGCTTTACCATGTGATGTACAGTTTGGGTCTTTTCCTTCCATGTAGCAGCCATGTGGGATTGTGGTTTGGATTGGGACCATGATGAAAAGGTAGAGGGTGTTTAACTCTTTACCTCTTTGCCATTTTCCCAACACAAATCACACCCCTGAAGCAAATATTTAATCTTTAACGTGCCATCCCTGTGCAGATACTACACAGTGGTAAGGGAAAAGAAAAGGCCAAAAGTACGTCATGTGGTAAACATAATCCATAGCTTCTGTCTAACGGTACCCTGTATGTTACCACAGATCTAATTTGCACTTCTGCTTTAAAGTAAATGTGCTTTCCATTTTCATTTATTTGTATATTCAGGCTGCAATCCTCTACACCAGTTCTCAAACTATGGTACATTTTTGACAGTGCAGGCAGGCAGTGAGCTGGTGCACGTTCATCAGGATTGGACTCTAGATTAGCCAGGGTCAAGCTTCACTACAGCATCATCATCTCATTGACAATATGAAAAAAGGAGCTCTGCCCACATAACAATGTTGAAAGAAAGAAAAAAAAATCCTCCAGCTCTGTCTCATTTCACAGGATTTGGAAGAGTCTCCCTTCTTTCCCAGAGATATTGAGAAACTGTTCAAGAAATCTTGCAAGTATTACTAAGAAACTCTTTGAATTCCCTTTGAAATTTGTTATGTGGTTTGCCTTAGCAAGAGTCTACAAATGTGGGTTGAATTGAGCATTAGGCAAAATTCAATGGCAAGTCATTCTCTAAGCCAGCGGTTTTCAACCGCTGTGACGTAGCACACTGGTGTGCTGTGAGGCTGCCTCAGGTGTGCCATGGGTCCAAGGAGTCAGGTGTGGCAGCAGTAGCAGCAGCTGCGTGTGGGGGAGAAACAGCGGCTTGGAGCCTCGTGCAGCAGCAGGAGAGAAAGAGGCAGCCTCGCAGGGGCTTGAATGCTCCTACTGTTGCTGGTGCCTGCCCCGCGCGCTGATTGGGCGGGCAGCCAGGCAGCTAGAGAAACTGGAGAAACGTGGAGGAAGTGAGGGCGAGCAGCAAGAGGAAGGAGGGAGTGAAGCAGGGAAGCAGGTGGAAGGTGGAAGCAGGTAGGAGCCAGAAGCAGCTGGTGGGCAAGGATCCTGGAGAGACCCTTGCCTGCAAAGCCCCAAAGTGACCCTGCCTGCATTGCCTCCCCTGGCAAGGCTTTGGCAGGAAGGGCGCTGGGCCACAATCCTATCCACACTTACCTAGGAGTAAGCCCCATTGACTGTAAATGGGGCTTCCTTCTGAGCAGACGTACAGAGGCTTGGTTGCATTCTTTCTTGACTAAATGAACAGGCAAGTGATGCTTTTCTCCCCCCCACCCCATCTCCTCCCCTCCTGCACACACATCCCCCATCATAATTGCAGTTAACCCCTCTCTTTCTGCCCCTCCCCTCCCTCTTCACCACCTTCCAAAGTTCAGAGGGTGCCACCCATTCCCTTTCTCTCTCCCCCCCCCCACCCCAGTGAATCCTGCACTTGTTTCAGCCACATCTCCTCACTGTCCCTCACAGCACATTTCTATTTCTTCAGTGTGCTCAGTCTCATCTCTCTTTGCCACTTCCTGGCATATCAGAGCACATCAATTGACAACAGTTTGAACAGACCTGCTTCAAAACCTTTCCAGAAACCACATACACCTCCCTCTCCAAGCTTCTGGGGAATTTCTTTCATAATGTAATGAAATGTAATAATCATAATTGTAATGATCTAAGGCTGCCATCCTAACTACACTTTCCTGAGAGTAAGCCCCATTGAACAGAATAGGACTTACTTCTGAGCAGACCTGGTTAGGCTTGTGCCCTTAGGTATATTAATTAAATTAATTGTAACATAATAATGTAATTAAAAAGTAGTAGTGTGGCTTGACAACTTTAGTGCCTTGTCAGTGTGCTGTGAGCTGAAAAAGGTTGAAAATGGCTGCTCTAAGCAGATGGCACAAGGTTGTTTCAACAGGTGTGAATTAATGAATAATCTGAAAACAGCAGAAATATAAGATTTCCATTTTTTCCCTTGGGGATATCTTCACTGAGTATTTTTTTTCACCACTGAAAATACCAAGTAACACTCCTTTCCCTGAACAGCTCAACTTACATGCTTGTGGATATCCTTAATAAATGGTACAAAGTTAAGAACATAGGAAGAGCCCTGCTGGATCAGGCCAAAGGCCCATCTAGTCCAGCTTCCTGTATCTCACAGTGGCCCACCAAATGCCCCAGGGAGCACACAAGACAACAGACACAACCTGCGTCCTGGTGCCCTCCCCTGCATCTGACAATCAGAGGCAGCCTGCCTCTAAAAGCAAGAGCCTGCACATACCTACTAGGACTTGTAACCCATAATGAACTTTTCCTCCAGAAATTTGTCCAATCCCTTCTTAAAGGCATCCAGGCAAGATGCCATCACTACTTCCTGTGGCAAAGAGTTCCACAAGCTAGCAAGGTCAAAGTTTGCTTTGTGGAAGTCATGCTTCCCTCTAGGACTTTATGGGATCCTGCATACAATGCATGCACCACTAAAAGAGGAGCACACAGGACCAGAAGCACACACTTTGTATGCACTATGCTGAGGAACATGCAAGCAAAAAGAAAAGGAGCTTCCGATTCCGAAATCTGAGTCTCAAGGACCATAAGGGACAGGAAGACAAAGAGGTTACTGTGCTATTCAAGAGTTTTCTTTGTCTAGAGTGGATGGCGGCAGACACAAACACACCATTCCCACACACGAGCATCTGTCACAGTCATTTTCTGCATTTATACTCAAGTTGTCCCAGTAATTATTCACTCTATAGCCCATTAGTTAGTAACTTTTCAAACAGTTCCAAATCAACTTTTCAAAGATCTTTCAAATATCTACAGAAGTCTCCATGTGAGGATTAAATCCTATGCTTGCCAATAATGGAGGATGGAGGAGCCACTAGGGTTTATGTTGTGTCACCCCATGATGGTCCTCCTCCCATTCCAAACCATTCAGAATCAATTACAATATCATACACACAGCCTAAATATAGTGGGATCACTAGGGTTGGTATAAGCCCCATTAACTGTATTTATTTTAATATATAATAGTACAGGTCACCCAACAAATCAGTACAAATAAAAATAAAAACCAGTGGCCAACTTGATGAGACTCACACAACTAAATAAAGTTAACTATTTTTAACTCTGATACATGGAACACAACTACTATTAACCCTGATACATGGAAATGAGAACTGACTCATACTAACAGCTCATTGGTTCCCTGATGTGTCATAACAACACCACACCCATATATATATATATATATATATATATATATATATATATATATATATATATATATAGGACCCAGTAGTGGTGTGTCACCCAGTGTGGTCTGCAAACCTGCACCCCCTAGTGATGCCATTGATGGAGGAGCCGGCAAATATGATATGTGCATGAGGACATTCCCTTCACTACTAAACACTTGATGACTTTAAATCCTGCCACATCAGCAAAGTCTATCCCCAGCCAAATTGGTGCCAAAAGAGCCAAGTCTCATCACATCAATAACTTGCTAAACAGGAAGAGTTTCTGGGAGACAAATATTTGCCATACAAAACATTTGGAAATGTGACCAAAAATAGCCTTGAGTGTTCCCAAGTCCTAACAGCTTCTGGGAAGGTAATGTGCTTATCTTTTCATGGACAAGGACATGACTCATTACCATTCATTTGTGGAGATGATGCAGTGTAATTCTATTTTTAAACATCTGCTTGTTTTGTTGTATTAGAATAATCAGCGAAGTGGCTTTACTGTGATCTCTTTGTTAAACTTTCTGGTCCTAATTGAAGCACTTGATTAAAAGAAAGGAATTCTCCGTTTTTATTCAATATTTAGTTTCCCATTTTCATTACAACTCAACCTTTTAAAATCATGCTGCAACACGGGTCTCCTCTGGAGCAGAGTGCTCCTCGGGAGTAAGGGAGCAGAGCAAATACTGCCCAGATCCAGCCCCCAGGCAGGGGTTCTCTCTGGGAGTAGTGCCTGAGATCTCACAAGATCTCAGGCTGAACACCTGGCCGGAAGGGGTTGGACCAGCTTGACTGGTTGCTGGGTTCACAAGGAGCCCGGTAGCCAGAGGAAGAAGTTGCTCTTCCTTGAGCTTGTGCTCCTGGGAAAGTTTCGTCTGACCCACTGCCTCACCTCTGCCTGTCCCTTATCTTGGAGGGATGGGAAACACCTCTCTGTCAACGGCTCTGCCCCCATTGAGACTGGACCTGGTTCCCCAGTCCAGTCAGGGGAACCAGGAGACCCTGGGGGCAGTCAGGGAGGTTCCTCAAGTCTGGGGTGGAATCCCAGCAAGGTAGTATTCTGGTAGGCCTCCCAAGCCAGCAAG
The DNA here is from genome assembly GCF_035046505.1 of Tiliqua scincoides. Taxonomy (NCBI): domain Eukaryota; kingdom Metazoa; phylum Chordata; class Lepidosauria; order Squamata; family Scincidae; genus Tiliqua; species Tiliqua scincoides. The sequence continues at coordinate 15,568,715 of NC_089826.1, read as the reverse complement.
AGGGACCCCAGAAGTTCAGCCACCGCCCAGCCAAGGGAAAAGGGGAGAGATCCCTCCAATAAGGGACCCCACGTCATCGCCAGCGGAAACTCCAATGAGGACCTCCCACCAGTGGAGTAACTAATGACAATGTAGCCCAGTGCCAAGCTCAAAATGATGCCCAGGAAGTGATGTCACAACCAGAAGTGACGTCACACCCGAGCTTCTATAAAGGGGTAACTGTATTCTGATACATGGAAATGAGAGCTGACTCATATTAACACCTTATTGTTTCCATGCTGAATAACAACAACATCTCATTGGCTCTCAGAACAGTCAGTCTCATCGATCAGTTTTGAGTTTAAAAAATCCACTTTTTGTTCCATAAGGCAGTTGTGTTTTCATTTTCTGGTTAATTGACCATAACTTTTGATAGACTGCAGATATTCCAGTGAGGTTTGTTTCATTGCATTCTGCATTAAATTACCTTTCCAATATATAACGTGATGGTATTATTCGTACATACCAAAATTTTCACAATTTTGGCCACTAGTGTCAAGTTCAGCTTGTTGCCCCCCTAAAGCTTGCTTCCCAGTGCAATTGCTACCCTCTGCACCCCCTTAGCTATACCACTGCTTCCTGCTGCTGCTCCCACCTCGGCCTAGAGCCATAAGATTGCGGCACCACCGCCCAGCCGCAGGACGGCGTAACTCGTTCTGAAACACTGGACTCTGTACCGGGCCCCAGTGACACAATATGCAAGTGCTGGAAAGCACTGACATAAGGGGTTAGGATTGCGCCCTAAACCGATCACTTTCAGTGATTGACCCAAACAGAAATTAAAACCAATACATGGATATCAGATAAGCACAAACAACCAAGAGAGAACTGTTCATGACCAAAGATAGATCTGGGTAATCAGAGAACGTCTTTCCAAAGGGACTAGTGGATTACCAACCGGCAAGGAATGTTTGGAGTGTTGATGATAAAGTAAGGGTGCAATCCTATCCTGCACTGGAACAGGCAAGCCAGGAGACTTGCACTGTATCCAGTGCAGGATAGCGGCCATAAGCAGCTCAGTCAGAGGTAAGGGGAAACATTTCCCCTTACCTCCGGGTAAGGGCTGCTGGCCCCAATGGATCTCCTCAGACTTGCACTACCTCTTGAGGTGGCACAAGCCAGAGGAGAGTGGAGTGGCTTGAGGCTGCTCTGTTCTTGGGAGTTGGGATCCAGCATAACTTCGGCACCAGCTGAAGTGCATTCTAGGATTGTGCCCTAAGTAATGGATGGCATGTCAAGTAAACATTTTCTGCCTTGGCTAATCCCTTTGAGAATAAAAGGGATGCAACTTCTTTTCAGATAATGCAATATGCCACACTCTTACATACTATGGGTTCACAGAGTAAACACAGGAGGATTTCCAGGGGAGTGCAATCTCAAGTCTAGCAGGTACATTTACACTTAACATTTTAAAAAAACAAAAACCCTCAAGTGTACTCCTAAAAAGTATAGTGTGTCAAGTGGCTTTCACAAAACACACAAGTGGTACACAGGTTGTGATTCTCCAACTACAAAATAATCCAAAGGTAAAGGACATGAGTTTGCATGTACAATCTGTCATCATAAATCACTCCTACAGTAATCCCACTGAAATGCAAGAGTATTAATTTCTCTTGTCATTTCTGTTCTTCAAGAGCAACTCTTGCATGTGTCTCCAAGTGGTTTGACTAGAACTTACTCAGGAGGAATTCTTGGCAGAGTGTGCCTTGTGAGGTCCCCACGGAACTGAGGCATGATGATTATGTGTCTTCTCTAGAGGAATTACACTTTGATCTGAAGTACAACAAAGGAGAAAACTAGAGTAGAAGTACAGGCATTCCTTCCTCCACCCCCCATCAGTGGGGATTCTGTTCTGGGCCACCCCCGTGAATATGGAAACCACAGATAAAAGGGGACCCTATATAAATACAGTAGTAGCCCCCACCCCTGCTTATCACCTATTAAAAGCACGGGTTTCTTTTCATTAAGGAACATTTTTACTTCACTGTAGACATACTGGCAGCCAGCCAGCATGCTATAGGAAGGAGAGTAACGCAATGTTAACAGGAAGCTGTGCTCCAATCCCTACTACAGAAAAACAAAGATACTGTAATGTGCGCAGTGAGAGGCCCAGAACCACAGATAAGTGAAACCATATATACTGGAACAGGGATCCACTGGTCTGACCCACCTCCTGCCTCAGTTCCTCCCTCACCTTCTTCCACCCCTGAATGTCTCTCCCCCTGAATGTCTCCCCACCCCACCCGAGGCCCTTACTGGTGACCAGAGCTCTTACATAGCTCTGAGTGGAATCCTGCCGACACAGGACTCAGTGTCGACTGGTGTTGGGCCAGCGCAGGTGCTGACTGGGTGCAGTGTCTGGTGGGTGTGCCTTACAGTATGTTTGCAACACCCAGTACTGACACTGGCCCAGGTCAGGAATGGGTCCTAAGTCCCCACAGAATCTAGAATGGTTCAGAATCTGGGTCTATGATCAGTCCAGGGAAAGAGGCCAATGAGAAGAATCTCTAATAAATGAAATCAAAATCCAGGAGGAAAGAGTTCACATTCAAGATGATCAAAACAAGGGGTGCAAGACTATAACAACTATTAAACAGCTTTACCTCATTAAGTGGGTCTTCTGAGAAGCTATAATTAATTCAGAAAAAGTGCACCAGTCTATCTGCCACAATGACCCCCCTAACTAATGCAATGGAGCCAGAGTGGGATTAAGCTCTCGTGGTCAGTGACTAGCTGCTAACAAACAGCTGAATCATCCCAGCCTGCCCATTTCCTACCTACGTATTATTTGAGAAATGTCCCTTTCATTCTGCATTCCCCACATTGCTAATTGCCAAACTACTGCTCTGATTCCATGATATGGTCCAGTTCAGACCTTAATGACCGTTTGGTTTCTTTACCATTTTGCCTGGATTACGGCAGCTTATTTCAAAGGCCAGATATGTCTTTCCCCCCTGCAGTAAGCCACATAATGTGAAAAGGAGGAAGGAAAGCAGAGAAAAAGATCAACATAGTTGCAAAGAGGGGAAAAAAAGAAAAAAAGCTCACCAGAAGCAAGAGATGAGATATAAATATTCACATGTAAACAACATCTCCCAGTGTGGCCTCCAGAGAATGGCAGTGTCATTCATTTTAGAGTTGCTTGGCATTCGGCAATTCTTATTCCAATAAGGTGTACAAGCCTTAGGAACATTAATCATCCTCTGAGTGAAATCTTCTCTCCTATTAGATATGCACTGCCTTCTGCATTAAATGTTCCATGGGCTAGCCTAAGGCTCTGGGTGAGCAGGTTGCTCTGATTACTTGATCTCAGTGAGTCTCATTATGGATGTACGTTTGGGGAGGTGTTTCTTAGCAGTACTCTGTAAACTCCTGACTCCCACATGAAACGCCATCCTTCAAGTTAAGTAAGGCCTCCTGTTAAGATGGTTTCATTTTTGTGCATGGCTGTTGATTAATGGTGGGGAATGAGGAACTGTTTCTATGCCTCATTTTCAGGTGCCCAAAATGGTAAAGCTTGATTGCTTTCTTCTTTCAGTGAGAGAAGTTGAAGTGGAAGAGGTAAAAATTACCAAGCATGATAGCTATTACCCTGCTGTGGATTAACTAAACTGTACAAACATTTTAATAGGAAGATTATTTCTCTGAATTGAGGTTATGATTATGCAAACACTAGTCGTAGAAAGCCTGGGGTGCATGAAAATCTGTTTTTATTATTATATTTTCTAAAGAATTTCAGCTATTGTGATTTATCCTATACTAATTGTTGGGCTAATTCCTACATTCATCTACATATCTTTCAAGGAATATACAGATGAGCAACCTTCATTAACTCAGTTTCAGTTTACTGGAGGAGTAACTTCCAGAAAAATAAGCATCTCACCATTATAGTATTAGGAACAATAGCAACACTAAATACAAAACTTTAGACTGCACAGTCTGACCAAAAAATACTTAAAAAGCACTGGTCCCAATACAGATCCTTGGGGGAACCCACTTCTTACCTCTCTCCATTGTGAAAATTGTCCATTTATTTCCACTCCGTTGCCTGTTCTTTAAGGAACACATTCACCTGGTTCTCTTATCCCATGTGTGCTAAGTTTAATGAAGAGTCACTGGTAAGGGACTCTACCCAAAAGTTCTTCCCTCCCTACTCTTGCTATTCCCTCCACCATAGCATGTTGTTTCCCAGGGTCAGCCTATCTACGAGGCTATCTGAAATGGTCACCTCAGTCACAGACTGGTGATGGAGGTCCTCATCTGTCTATCTACTTGCCTCCACAACTCCTCCTCCTCCTTTCACGCCTTGGAATGGAAAAGGAAGAGGGGGACAGACAGCAAGAAGAAATGTGAAGGAGAGGGCTGAGTTAGAACATTGGCAAGTGAAAGGACTAGAGGCTGGCACATCAACAGGTAAGGGAGGCAGCATTTGGTAAGCCTTCACAGGGATGAGAAGGTCTTGAGCTGGCCCTGTTGTTTCCCCACTACCTATTTTAGGCTGCAATCTTAACCACACTTTCCTGAGAGTAAGTCCCATTGAACAAAATAGGACTTACTTCTGAGTAGACCTGGTTACAATTGTGCCCTTAGATTGTAATCTCCTAGGGAGCATATTTTCATACTTCCTATGTAGGCCTGCAAGTGACCATGTGCACCAATTGCATCATATAAATAACTGGCAACTCTAACTCTACACCAGGAATTTTTTTTTTCCTTTTACTCTGTCGATCTTTAGACTGGGCATCAGAGAGGGTGCCTCACCCCACCCAATCCCCCCAACCCAGAAGCTGAATTGCATATCTTTGCTTTTGTCTTTATTAACTCTCGGGACACTCAAAACATTTATATTAATCAGGCAGCCTCACAAGGATGAAATTTTCCTTTCGAAAAGCCAGCAAATAAAATGGAATGCAATGCAAAAAAAAAAAAAAAGATTATACTTACATTTCAAAGAGAATTGTCTCTTTTTAGTAAAAGGAATGGAAAAAAATATATTTCACTGAAACACAATATGAAATCTTTCCAGATCTTCTTGTGGAAAATTAATAGTGACAAGCTAAATGTGATTGTATTTACTTTCCTTTTGCTTTGAAGGTTCTTCAGATGGCAGAGGCCAGAGAGAAGGCTAAAGCACAATTTAAAAACCATTCCTTTGAAGTAGTGTCCTCGAAATGCTGAATTTGACAGAGGCACATTCATAACCCTTGTAGATTATTACAAACCCTAGTTTGTATTTAAGATTATTTGGCTGTGAGCTGGAAATATAACAAGGTTCAAATACCTAAATATTTCTCAAAACTAACTGGACATTTCAATACCTGAATATGGACTCAGCCTTAGGATCAAACCACACAATCTTGATGTGTGCTTTCATCCTGCAAGTCTGGATTTTCAGGAGCTGGTTCAAACAACACTTTGATTGTCCTATTGGTCCAGTGTGATTAAGTACGTGCAATGCTCATGCTGCAGGCACAGCCTGCCTCCTCCTCCCCGTTCCTGGGCTACAGTATTTCTCTTATGGCCCAATCCTATTTCCATGGTACACTGATGGACCCCAAAGTCTGTCAATATACTGCATAGTCTGCCATTGCAGCAGCCTCTCTGATGGTCTGTAGAACACTGCCACGGGTGCAAAGGCTGGATGGCCCCATGTTAGCAGGGGCATCGTGCAGACAAGCCATCAGTGCGGTGTTGCTATTGAGCAGGTGCAGATACAAGGAGACTTGAATCAGGTCTCCCAGACCAGGACAGGGTTAGGATATGGTGGCAGGGCCTGCTGCCATCTCCACTCCCATCCTGTCCCTGGCTCTGCCTTCTCCTTGCCCTCCCCCACCCCAGAATGCCTCTCCCTCTACCCCGACATACTGTTCCACTAACAGGTGCTCACCTGGAGCTCTGGGCAGAGGTCCTTTGTTCAGCGCTGGCTCAGTGCAGGCTCGTGCTGAGACGGCACCAGTGCTGGAGGTATGCCTTATAGCATGCTTGTGACACTTCGTGCTGGCGCTTAGCCAGTGTGGGGAGGTTTGGATTGGGTCCCAAATTAGCAGTGTTTCCCTGGCCCTTCAGTTAGCACCATAGACAGAGAAGCAAATAGCTCATAAATATTGTACCTCCCCACTCAATGTACATACAAACAAAGTTGTCTGATCAAAGCAGTTAATTGGCTGCTGTCCTCAGTGGCAAGCTCAGGGGTGCAACTGAGCTTGCCACTTGATGATGCCCGGGTCTGCCACAGCCACTTTTGCCACAGTATGCTGGAGGAGGGAGGGGTGACATACTTGTCATGTTCCCAAACCAGGAGGTGTTGGACATCTGGGTTTCATTTAAAGGGACTGCATGAATGAAGAAGCACAATAATGGGATGGAGCACAGTAAAGGAATTTTTCTCCTCTTGAGCATGTCAGGGAATGAACATGACACAGCTTGGTAAGGAAGCAGATAAATGGGTCTCAGATCTGCAGTGGGCTGCAGCAAAGCTGTGGAGGCAGACTCAGGGTGGGCACTCCAGATCTGCTGCTGCTCCTGCCAGATGCTCTGGTGTGAACCATATCATTAGGTTCATGCCTGGGCTGCTCCATGCTGTCCTCTATCCGCTTGTCTCTGATTTATCTATTTATCTGTCTCTGATTTATCTACCTATCCCCACCCACATCCAAAGGTCAAAGGACCACACAGACTAAAACTCAAAATGCATTTCCTATCTAGAAATCAGTTCCTTTTCTTGCTTGCTCACCCACTTCTCCCACATCTAAAGCAACAATCATCACCCACTGAAAATTGGGTGAAAAGACAATTTTCACTAACAGCACCTTCTCTGTTTTCCTTTGACTGCTTAAGTAGCCACAGCTTCTTATTAATCTGCCACCCCCAGTACAGCATTTCATCTACGGATTTTCTGTTGCATAAGTCTACCTGCTGGTTTTGCTTTACTGCAGTTAGATTTTTCTGGGCCATGGCATTTTTCTCTTTGCTTTTATTATTCCCTCTTTGTGTTTTCCTTGGTTTATATTCCAGATATGTTTCTTTCCCTTCCTTACACCTTCCATTTCAAAACAACTTCTAAGCATTAAAATGCAGTATCTGTTTCGTGATGATGGTGCTCTATTCAAGGTATGGAAAATAGGCATGGGGTTGGTTAGCAAGATAAGCTGAGCTAAATGCAGTGGCTCAGACACAGAACTACAAATCAGGAAACCCCGGGTTCAGATCTCACATCTGCAGTAGACTGGCTATTGCCTAGATGAGTTATTTTCTGCCTGCCTCGGGACCATATCACCTGCAATACAGGGATAATGGCTTGCCTGACAGAAATGCTGTTAACAATTATTGAGGTTCTGTATGGAAAGTGGTTTGAAAAATGACACATGCTATACTGTTGTATACCTGAGCAGTGAGACATTCCAGAGCTACCTGTTTTTATGTTTTCTTTGGAGGAGTAGGCACTGGAGACTTGTGGCATTCTTGTAATGCATGCTTTAATGCTCGTGTATTTGTAAGTATGCAAGCATTAAAGCAAAAGTGAAATGCCCCATGTGTTTCAGCAAAGCTGCTATCTTACATTAGAGCCTGAGAGAGAGAGAGAGAGAGAGAGAGAGAGAGAGAGATCCCTGTACCTCAAAGTGCTTTAAACCTTCAGCACTCTGTCCACCAGGCATCAGATTTGCTACTTTACACCAGATTCCCACAGAGAGAAATGATTAAAAAAACAAAAACAAAAAAACCCTACGAAAAGCCCTGCTAGATCTGCCCAAAGACCTATCTAGTCCAGCATCTGTTTCCCACAGTGGCCCACCAGTTGCCTCTGGTACTACCACAAGCAGGAGAGAAAGGCATAGCCTCTAATTTGGGTGAGTTGCTGCCCATCAGTGTGGAAAATCCTAAGCTAAATGGGCAGACATTTAGACTCAGTTATTCCTGTTCATATGGTGATGGGCCTTTGTACAATTTTGTACAAGGAGGGCCTACTCCCCCTTCTCTTGACTAGATATGGCAGGAGATGGCAATGATGGAATCAGAGTGATCGCACTTCCACTGGGGACAAAGGGCCTTTTTTTACTTACCCTGTCTGCAGCAGCCTCCAGGGGGGTGCAGGGAGCCCCACAGTGTCCTCTGCAGGGCTCCCCAAGCCTCAAAACACTGAAAAAATGTGATTGTGACCCACTTGGTTTCGCAATCACAACCCAAAAGCGGGTCATGATCACATTTTTTTCAATGTTTTGAAAATGTTTTGAGGTGTGAGGAGCCTTGCAGAGGGCTCTGCGCAACCCCCAAAGGCTGCCCCAGACAGCGGTAAGTGAAAAATAAAACAAAAACATATTTCCCCAGCAGCAGTACAACAGTTCCAATTACATGGTTGCCATCCCTGCCAAGACTTACCTTGGTTCTCAAACTCGCTATGAGTTTGTTCTACTGTCCTACTTAGTTCTGATACCTAATTGAATATGTTTCCACTCAAATAATGTGATCATTCCTATACTTAAAGCACTGGCCAAAAATAACAAAGCGAAACAAAACACTCACAGAAAAGTTACCCCTAAAATGGATGCCATGGTGGAGAGCTGGTAACATTAACCTTTGTAGTTTGAGTTTCCAGTTTTCACTGTGTTAATCCTTAGAGAAGATCCTTAGGGAGGTGCTCTGGATAATAACACAAGAATCCCAAGACTGAAACACATTATCTTACAGTTTAAGAGAAGAGCAATTCATAAACAAAAAACAAATTTAAAAACGTCTGTGACAGCAGCAGTGGCTGATTTATCATTCAGTATAAAGCCAACACTGACCTCAAAGATCTTCAGGAGAATGGTAATGCTGAGAAGGCAGGATTTCAATGAATGGATGTTTCTACACTCAGGAGGAAGCCTATTCAAGCCCTCACTAGGTGTACAACTCATGGGTAGAGATAAAATAGTACATCCGTCATAACTGAAACCATTCAGCTTTGCTTCTGGTGTTCCCCAGAAGCATATTCCCCCAGCACATTTTGGAACCAACCTCTAGTTTAAGATAACCAGAGGTGACATGTCTCAAGCTCTGTCTTCTCAAAAGAAAAGTGTTTGGGCTTAAAGGGCCACACCCAGGCCTGAAAGAGTGCACTCAGGCAGTGCTGGGTTTAAAACAGACACACACACAAATGGACTAAATGGATAAAACAGCAAGGCAATTCTTATGCCTTTGTATTTTATGTTATGTCCCCTAGCTATCCAACTGCTACAGGGCACATGCATAAGAGTTCTCTCTCTTCAAAGAACGGTAAGAGCTCCCAGGATTTCAGACAGGAGGTCTTGTTATTTGCCAGCTTGTCATGCAAACAAGGGATGCTGAGATCTACTCCAGTGAGGGGCAAGAGCTTGATGGACCATCCTGTTGATCATACCTTCTACAACCCTACAGATTCCATCATACCATTTGCAACATCTGCCGGATGACTTAGTAGCTAAACTGGACATTATCTTTGCAGACACATGGTTTCAAACCTACATTTAAAAGAGGAATGCAGGATGGGGAACTCACAAGGGAGAATTGCTACATGAGACAGACCTACCAATTCTCCTGCATGCACTGATTCTCCCAAATTAATGGGGGGAAATAGGAGTTTGGGAGTAGTTTTAGGGCCCAATCCTATCTAACTTTCCAGTCTTAAGCAGCAGTGCCAATGGGGTGTGCGCTGCATCCTGTGGTGGGGGGCAGTCGTGTAGGCCTCCTCAAGGTCAGGGAACATTTGTACTCTTACTTTGGCTGCACTGAGGCTGCATCGGCCCTGGAACGTTGGATAGGATTGGGCCCTAAGACATCTTATATATATTTCACACAAGAGCTCACACATTTTAGAAATCAACATATAGGGAACTTGCTGTGTGTCAAGTTCCAGTCCCATCTTCTATTAAGCAAAAACACCTGTGTGTAATTTTAGCCTATCCAAAAGTTTAAACATTCTGTATAAATGTTTTAAGTGTACCTAAATCGGTCTATGGTCTCATTCAGTTGAACAAGGCCTAGATTTAGCAAAGTACGTAAACATGCACTTCAGATGAAGAACATGATTAGATACGACCAAATTCAATGCTTTCACCTGTTGTGCAGCTTCCCCCCTCCCCCCCACGGTACTGAAAAGTGGCTTTGGATGCATTTTGCAGAAAGATGCATAACACCACTTTCAAGGTGATGAACGGGGGTGGGGGGGTGGTTGTTCAGCACAGATGGCTCTAATTTGAGGGTTTTGTAGATGTTTCAACCCACAGAATGATCTTAGTCTGGCACTGCCTGGCATTGCACCCCACTCCCAAAAAACAAGTGAGACAGAGACTTGAGTTATAGTGGGCCACTTTATTGAAATATTAAGCTAGTGAAGATGCAGCGGGGGAGGGGACGACACCTAATGACCCCTCCAGGCATGCAAGATACAATGATGACACCTAATGACCCCTCCAGGCATGCAAGATACAAAATAGGGACAGATGGTGGGGACCATTTATTCCCCCAATAAATCACAGGTGAGACCACCCTGTCCCAAAGCTGCAAGATGTCAAGAGATTGAGCAAACGTATCACGGTCAAACCCAAAGGGTTGAGGCAGCTGGACTGCACAGACTCAATGGCATACCTGAGGGGATCCACGGGTGCAAGTGCTCCCAGGTGGCACAGCTAGGGATGGCACTGCCCCCTAGCCGGGCTGCCCCAAGGGCAGCCCATGTCCACTGTCTTTCCATCCGGAGGCATTCTGAGGGCCGGAGAGGTTGCATTTGGCCTCCTTGACTCTCAGAAGGCCTTCTAAGGCCTCTGAAGGGCCTTCAAACATCATCATCATCATAATAACAACAACAATGGTATTTATACACCACCTTTCTGGTCACTGGATTGCTCCTTTGGGTGCTCCAGAGACCTTAGAAGATGGAGGGCCCCATTTCCAGTCTCACTTCCAGATGGCTTGGTGGTCAGGATTGCCACTGCACAAACTCCCATCAGCTGGAAAGCCATTGATGTTGCCTTTGTGAATCCAAGACAGGGGGCTCTCCAGTTCTCCTCACTGAACTGGTAAGCAACATCTGAATGATCGTAGCACACCATTTGACCTTGCTTACCCCAGGATGTGCACCAAACCGCAAACTCCTGCCTCCCTGGCAGCAAACTTGCCTAAAGTGACCAGAAAGGAAGATGCAAAAAGAAGTCACATAAGAATAAAATTTTAGCCACCAAAAACCCCAATGTGAGTTCAAAGTAGGGAAACTACAACCCCAAGGCCGATCCAGCTAACTGCAAAAAATTCCTACCCAGCTCCCAAAGAGTGACTAGTTCAGGGGTGCTCACACTTTTTTGGCTCGAGAGCTACTTTGAAACCCAGCAAGGCCCGGAGATCTACCAGAGTTTTTTTTACAATGTTCGTGCCATCATAACATATAACATTTATGTGTACAGTGTATGTTGGTGTACCTTGAGCCCCACTGAGTATAACAGGACTTACTCCTGAGTAGACATGCCTAGGATTAGGCTGTGAGGCTGCAATCCTAGCCACACTTACCTGGGAGTAAGCCCCATTGAGTACAATGGGCCTTACTCCCGGCGTTTCCTCCCAGAGACACCTGAAGGGGGGGGTCGGCACTTCGCGATCTACTCATTTTGCCTCACGATCTACCGGTAGATCGCGATCCACCTATTGAGCACCCCTGGACTAGTTCATTTCAGACAGCACAAAGGAAGGTGGATAGGGGTTGCAAACCATAGCCAGAGGTGAGACTGCAGAACTCTGGAGTAATGTTATGGGAGCTTTGTCCCCTGCTTCAAGCACCACTTTGTGCGTCTGCTCAGTGCTAAGGTAGGGCCGGACAAGAGTAGTTGGCATGCAACAAGCATGACCACCATATGTGTTTGGACACAGAGAACTGTCTGACTGTACAGTGACTTACAGCATGGGGAGGTAGCTGTATCTAAGTGGGCGAGCACACACTATGCATGCAGAAAGTCCCAGATTTAATCCTTGGCATCTCTAGATAAGACTGGGAAGGAACCCCTGACTGAGACCCTGGAGAGTTGTTGACAGTCATTAGACTGCTCTGAGCTAGACAGGCCAGTCAGTACAATTCAGTAACAGACAGGTGTACTTTGATAAGATGCTATCTATCATTCTAATTTTATTCACAGGAGTTATCGTGTGTATACATTGGGGGGGGGGGGACTAAAACACACTGTGAAAATAAACGTCCCATGATCTAGCCAGATTTCAGACACAGACTAAACATAGGGAAGCATTCAGATAATTCACTCAGCAACACAGTAATTCAAGCCTAACATTCACCACCCTTGTGCTGTCACAGAGATCAAACAGGGAAAGATTATGTGAGAACTGACTGCACTCTTGTTGATTTTCATATAGCCTTATTTTTCTTTATAAGCTTCCAGAGAAACAAACAACTTAGGTTATTTGGGTCAGCAGTTAAGAAAGAAAGAATGCATTTCAGTACATTCAAGGTTCATTGTACTTAAAGGTAGGGAATGCTATCACACACAGAGAAAGGATGTAAAATCTTTAGACCTACCAGCTACCTACAAGCTTAGCTCCAATAGAGAGTGTCACGACCTCAATTCCCATATGATTCTAACATCAATAACACTAAGTATGTGGATACGAATGCATTTTTTTACCCTTTCCTGCTTCTATCCACTAATTTGTCATACTCTGAGAACAAGAACCAAGACTCTCCAGCTCCCATACATAATTTATAAAACAGTTAATTATGAGGATGAAAAAACCAGGAGCTGAATGAAGCTCCTGTAGCCAATATAAAAACATAAGAAGAGCCCCACTAGATCAGGCCAAAGGCCCATCTAGTCCAGCTTCCTGTATCTCACAGTGGCCCACCAAATGCCCCAGGGAGTACACAAGACAACAGACACAATTTGCATCCCGGTGCCCTCCCCTGCATCTGGCAATCAGAGGCAGCCTGCCTCTAAAACCAAGAGCTTGCACATACCTACTATGACTTGTAACCCGTAATGAACTTCTCCTCCAGAAATTTGTCCAATTCCCTCTTAAAGGGATGCAGGCAAGATGCCATAACTACTTCTTGCGGCAAAGAGTTCCACGAACTAATCACACACTGGGTAAAGAAATTTTTGTGTGTGTCTGTCCTAACTCTCCCAACACTCAACTTTCGTGGATGTCCCCTGGTTCTGGTGTTATGCGAGAGGGAAAAGAGCGTCTCTCTATCCACTCTGTCCATCCCCTATTGCAATGTTCAGCCCCAGATGGCTGATTTCCTGTCTCCAGAAAACTCACTCATATGCCCATCAAAAGAGAAATGGCTCTTGAGAGACCAGAAGATAAGATTTTTTTGGAGCAGCTTTTTTTTTTTTTAAGTAAACCTGATTCTCCTGAGCCTTTAAAAAAGGGATGTAGTGAAATTTCAGGTCATAATCTGTTGGCAGAAGGAGATCCTAAAACTTGCTCTGCCACCATACAAATGGGAAATGCCAATGACTACATCAGTGTTACTTAATAACAGCCTGGTTCAACTTATGACATCTCCCCTGCATCTCCCCATGTATCATGATCTGTCAACTGCACAAGTTGCCTCTGAGAGTAGATTGTCCATTTGCCTGCTTGCCTCTCCTCCCCCTCCTCCTCCTCCTCCTCCTTCCATTCTCTGGATTGGGAAAAGAAGAGGGAGACAGAGAGGAAGGGGAAATGTGATGGGGAGGTGAGTGCTGAGCCACAACATTGGAGAGAGTGAGAAGCTGAGGCTGGCATATCATAGGGTAAATGGAGGCAGCAACAGTACGCTGCCTCTAGTCAGGAGGTCTTGGGCCAGCCCTATTGCAGTGGCAACCCTCTGTTTTTGAGGAGGGAGGAAATGCAAAGATCAGGCTCCTAGTTGGCAGCATATCTGGCTGGTGGGGTAGGCTGCGCAGAGATTGGCACATCACAACTTGTTAGAAATTATCATCCATATGTCCCCAGTGGTTTTCCTTAGAGCTCAAAGCATTACACTGGAATATACAACTATGCTATATTGTTCTCATAGGTACACATGTCAGAGCACATGCTTAGAATGAGGTTGATAATTTTCCAAACCGCTGAGAGCGAAAACATGGATCGAGTACCTATACAGGCAGACACGAGGCAGACAAAATGAATTGCAACTGGCAGTGAAAATACATGCGCAACAATATCTGGTGTCTAGGTTAAGAGGAATAATTGGGAAAGCAGTTAATTAATGAAACATCTTGGAACCAAGCATACTTCCACTCAGCCAACAGACTTTCCATAGAAATTGCTTAGGGAAGAAAAAAGGGAACCCACAACCACAGTTATCCTGGGAATTTCATATATGTATTTGTGTATTTCATATACACATTCTTCTATATTTTCCATACACTGTCAAGGACTTCAGGAATACTGTAGGAATACTGTATTTAAGAGTAGCAATGCATGAGCAGACAATTGATTCCACTTGAAATCTTTCACAGTCTTAAAATGGGTGAGAAATCTCCAGTCAACTTGAATCAACATATTTTATGAAATCCTTGCTGCTAATTTAATTACACCCCTTGAGAATGCAGGCCTTCAGCATGCTAAGTATTTTCAAAAATGTGTAATTTAGGCACAAAAGCATGAGTCATGTGTAGCCCTGGTCTGCATTATATCCTGGAATGTCAAAAGAAAGGAAATCTCAATTTGTGTTTGATATGCTTTTTGAAGTATGATACATTTGCTCCCCTTGAATGCGCATGCAGAGATATGGCCAAGAGGAAGAAGTGAAGAAACTCCCAGCTGAATAGTAGCTTCAATTAGTCAACTGCAACCAAATTATCCAAACCACAATTAGGACAGTTTTAAGCCAATTTCATGATTTGAATTATTTACTCCTGTAGCAGTCCTCAAAGGTGCTCTTTTAGTGTTAAGGCAAGCTGAAGACAAATCTCTAAAATGTAGCACACAAGAATCCAATGCCACCTTTTCTGGGTGCAGAGCTTAATCTGCCTGACGGAGCATGGGAACGCATCAAAATAATACTACAGGTCATGCCTGAATGTCTCTTCCCCACCCCCAAGACCCTCACTGGTGTCCAGAGCTCTCATCTAGCTCTGAGTAGTGTTCGGCCGGCACTGGGCTCAGTGTCAACCGGTGCTGGGCCAGCTCGTGGGTGTGCCTTTCAGAACCCCCAGTGGATTAAAGAAAAAAATCAGTGGATGCCAAATCAGTGGAAAAACAGTTTTAAAGACCCACTTCCAAGTTTCTTGCACCTCCATCGTTGCCTTGGAATGCATTGGTAAGGTTGCTATACCACATTCAGCCACTAGATGGGGTGAATAATGGAATCTAATGGAACAAAATTATTTTATTAGATTCTATTATTCACCCCATGTAGTGGATGAATGTGGTATAGCATCTATACCGATGCATGCTAGGGCTACAATGGAGGAGCAAGAAATCCAGAAGTGGGTCTTTAAGGCTATCTTTAACCTCAAGAAGCTTGCAACCAGTGTGGTTTAACAGTGCAACGGTAGGAGATGGGATTTTGGCATTTCCCCCCCTTGTTACAAGGCATTTAAAAATGGACCAGGGATGAGTCAAATCAGTGGATGCCAAATCAGTGGATCCTGAGGTCCCAACTGTACTATGGTATACGTGGCTGAGTGTCAAATGTATTACACTAAAAGCGCAATCCAAAGGAGTAGTTGAGTTGGCACAGCCATCCCTGCACTGGCTCCTGCACTGAACATTTTGTAAGACATGTTTGCACCTGCTCATGAACCAGCTGGGCTGGCGTGGAGGCCTGCACCAGCTCAGCAGTGCCAGATGTGACCCCTGCACCAGCTAGCAAAGGTAAGTGTGCACCAAGTGGTCTGAAGCTGCTGGGAGAAAGTGGTGGAAGAGCAGGGAGCTGGCTTTTCTGGGTGAGGGAGAGTGGAACAGGAAGTGGATTGGGTCCAGGGGAGGGAAGGTATGGGCGGCAGCAGCATATGCCATATCCTAACCCCTGCTCCTGACACGGCCAGCCCTTACATGTGCTATATAGCTGGTACAGATCCAAGAAGCCCCACAGGGATGGCTGGGGCTTTACTCAGGGTAAGGGGAAATATAATCCCCTTACCCTGAGGTGACCTCCAGTCATCCAACTGCTTTGGATGCAGCACATGTGGATTGAGCTACCCGTGTTTAGTTTGACCATGAATGAATAAGTACTTTCAGTCAAAGAGCAGTTATGGGGGTCCAAACAGGATCATTTTTTAAAAAACATTTAAAGCCTTTTACTGTCTGGGACCAAGTATCTAAAGGACCACCAATCTGTTCCCTAAGGTCACTGGACACAGGACCTAGGAGAGGGGGGTAAAGGGGGTAATTTGTGCCCCGGCCCAGGGTCAAAAAGGGGGCACAGGAGCCAAAGGAGGGGGCCCAGAAATTTCCTAGGATCTTACATTTTCCTATCTGTTCAGACTTGTTGCCTGCATGGGATGCTGAGGACACTACCACAAGCATTCAGCTACTGGCAAGCCATATATGCTTAGGAGTGTGTTTGGTTTTCCGTATTACTGTATCTATCTGCCAGTGCCACATGGGTGGGTAGACCAGGCTCAGAAGATTTTTCCAGCTGTCTCCACCCTCCCCTATCCTGTTTTGCCCTCCCCACCTGCATTCTGCTTGCCCATCACCTTCCCCCGCTTTGTTTCATCCCTCCCCCTTTGCAAAGGAGCCCCAAAGAAACTTCGTACCCCCTGGTAAAATTCCTCTCAAAGGCCCTGACTGGAGGGGCCCTTCTGCACATGCCATCCCTTGACTGAGGCCAGGTTGGCAACCACAGGTTGGCAAAGACAGGGTCTTTCCTGTGGCAGTGCCACCATTTTGGAATGTGACTTGAATTGAATTGAGGGGCATCACACAGAATGATGAGAAAGGTGCTGCAGTGCTGTCACTAGGATTCGCGTCACCTGGTGCAGGAAGCCTGTGCGTCACCCCATGTAGTGGGTGGGGCAATGCCCAGGTGGGCGTGGTGATGTACCACTGCCCCACCCCCATCAGTTTTTTGGCTGTACCTTTTGTTAGAAAACAGATATTTCAATGTGGTTTGTTTCATTGCATTCTGCATGAAATTGCAGATTGATTGATACAGAACATGATGGTATTATTCCTCCAAATTCTGATTTTAGTGATTCTGAAAACTTGTAGAGTCTCTCCCACACACACACACACACACACACACACACCCGTGTCAACTTACTAACACCTTATTGCAGCAGTTCTCAAACTTTTAGCACTGGGACCCATTTTTTAGAATGACAATCTGTCCAGGACCCATTGGAAGTGATGTCATGGCCAGAAGTGACATCATCAAGCAAATTAAAATAAATAATTATAAATAATTAAATTAAAATAAAATAATTAAACAAGGGGTCGCCAGTCCTGTTCCACCAAGTGAATCTACTCTGAAGATTCTACTCCTATTGTGGTCAATGGGGCTTACTCTTAGGAAAGTGTAGGTGGGATTGCAGCCTGTGAGCCCAATCCTATGCATGGCTACTCTGAAGTAAGTCCTATTGTGGTCAATGGGGCTTACTCTCAGGAACGTGTGGGTAGGATTGCAGCCTGTGAGCCCAATCCTATGCATGTCTACTCTGAAGTAAGTCCTATTGTGGTCAATGGGGCTTACTCTCAGGAACATGTGGGTAGGATTGCAGCCTGTGAGCCCAAGCCTATGCATGTCTACTCTGAAGTAAGTCCCATAGTGGTCAATGGAGCTTACTCTGTAGTCTGCCTGCAATAACAACCCCCCAAAAAGAATCAGTGAGCTCTTCAGCCCTCCCAGTGCCCAGTTTAAAGTTCTTCTATTTCAGGCACATCAGATCAGAATAAAGACCCACCTGGCTTTGCAAGTCCAAAATAGAAAACTTTCCCCTTACCATTCAAGCCTCTTTTTTGTTCTTTTTTTTGGGGGGAGGCTGCCTTCTGGAGCAGGACCCTTCTGGTGTCCTCACATTCCCCTTTGCCTGGCCTGACCAGCAGCCAAGGTACATCTGCCTACTCGCGAGTAAACACGACTGTGAGGCTGCTTTGCTTTTCATAGGGCTCCATAGACTGGGAGGGAGGCATCTTGGAGGGAGAAACCTCCTTCTCAGGTGTTTTTGGGGGCTGCACTCATTGGATGAGGACCCTTCTGACTTCCTTGGAGCCTCTCAGTCTGCCTCCACTAAGGCAAGTTCGCCTACTTGCAGTAAACACAGCCACGTGGCTTCATTTCGGGCTCAGACTCGCAGCTGGGAGGAGGGAGCTTCTTGGGTGTTTGGGGGGGGCTACATTCATTGGATCGGGACCATTCTGGTGTCATTGGATTCCTCTCGGCCTGCCCTTTCCAACGGACTATGGCAAGTATGACTACTCCCAAGTAAACGTGAGATACGGCTTTCCATACCTTCACTTTCCATAGGGCTCCGTGCATTTTTTCCTTCCCATTTTTGGCCATAACTTTTGAACGAAAGGAGCGATTTCAATTCAGTTTTTTGCACTGCACTCCACCAGCCATTCCGCATCTAACGGTGTATGGCATGACATGGTAGCTCCTAACCCCGCGATGTTAGAGCATTCTCCCCCAGTGCGCATCACCCCCCTAGCGCATCACCTGGTGCAGCCCGCACTCCCCGCACCTCCCTAGCGATGCCAGTGAGGTGCTGGACAGAGGGTTGGGAATTGAGGTGAAGCGGTGGGTGACCTGAAAAGAGAAGCTTGCAGTAGTGAAGGTAAGAGATGACTAGGGTATAGTAGACAGGTATAGGGTATAGGAGGTTGAAAGGGAGGGTAAAAAGAGTCCAGTCTCTCCAGAGTGCATGGAGGCTGCTTAAAACAACAGTAATAGAGGCCCAGCAGAGGTGTATACCGCAAAGAAAGAAGGGTTCCACTAAATCCAGGAGGGTGCCCGCATGGCTAACCAGCCAAGTTAGAGAGGCTGTGAAGGGCAAGGAAGCTTCCTTCCGTAAATGGAAGTCTTGCCCTAATGAAGAGAATAAAAAGGAACATAAACTGTGGCAAAAGAAATGTAAGAAGGTGATAGGGGAGGCCAAGCGAGACTATGAGGAACGCATGGCCAGCAACATTAAGGGGAATAATAAAAGCTTCTTCAAATATGTTAGAAGCAGGAAACCCGCCAGAGAAGCGGTTGGCCCTCTGGATGGTGAGGGAGGGAAAGGGGAGATAAAAGGAGACTTAGAGATGGCAGAGAAATTAAATGAGTTCTTTGCATCTGTCTTCACGGCAGAAGACCTTGGGCAGATACCGCTGCCCGAACGGCCCCTCCTAACCGAGGAGTTAAGTCAGATAGAGGTTAAAAGAGAAGATGTTTCAGACCTCATTGATAAATTAAAGATCAATAAGTCACCGGGCCCTGATGGCATACACCCAAGGGTTATTAAGGAATTGAAGAATGAAGTTGCAGATCTCTTGACTAAGGTATGCAACTTGTCCCTCAAAACGGCCACGGTGCCAGAAGATTGGAGGATAGCAAATGTCACGCCTATTTTTAAAAAGGGAAAGAGGGGGGACCCGGGAAACTATAGGCCGGTCAGCCTAACATCTATACCGGGTAAGATGGTGGAATGCCTCATCAAAGATAGGATCTCAAAACACATAGACGAACAGGCCTTGCTGAGGGAGAGTCAGCATGGCTTCTGTAAGGGTAAGTCTTGCCTCACAAACCTTATAGAATTCTTTGAAAAGGTCAACAGGCATGTGGATGCGGGAGAACCCGTGGACATTATATATCTGGACTTTCAGAAGGCGTTTGACACGGTCCCTCACCAAAGGCTACTGAAAAAACTCCACAGTCAGGGAATTAGAGGACAGGTCCTCTCGTGGATTGAGAACTGGTTGGAGGCCAGGAAGCAGAGAGTGGGTGTCAATGGGCAATTTTCACAATGGAGAGAGGTGAAAAGCGGTGTGCCCCAAGGATCTGTCCTGGGACCGGTGCTTTTCAACCTCTTCATAAATGACCTGGAGACAGGGTTGAGCAGTGAAGTGGCTAAGTTTGCAGACGACACCAAACTTTTCCGAGTGGTAAAGACCAGAAGTGATTGTGAGGAGCTCCAGAAGGATCTCTCCAGACTGGCAGAATGGGCAGCAAAATGGCAGATGCGCTTCAATGTCAGTAAGTGTAAAGTCATGCACATTGGGGCAAAAAATCAAAACTTTAGATATAGGCTGATGGGTTCTGAGCTGTCTGTGACAGATCAGGAGAGAGATCTTGGGGTGGTGGTGGACAGGTCGATGAAAGTGTCGACCCAATGTGCGGCGGCAGTGAAGAAGGCCAATTCTATGCTTGGGATCATTAGGAAGGGTATTGAGAACAAAACGGTTAGTATTATAATGCCGTTGTACAAATCTATGGTAAGGCCACACCTGGAGTATTGTGTCCAGTTCTGGTCGCCGCATCTCAAAAAAGACATAGTGGAAATGGAAAAGGTGCAAAAGAGAGCGACTAAGATGATTACGGGGCTGGGGCACCTTCCTTATGAGGAAAGGCTACGGCGTTTGGGCCTCTTCAGCCTAGAAAAGCGACGCTTGAGGGGGGACATGATTGAGACATACAAAATTATGCAGGGGATGGACAGAGTGGATAGGGAGATGCTCTTTACACTCTCACATAATACCAGAACCAGGGGACATCCACTAAAATTGAGTGTTGGGCGGGTTAGGACAGACAAAAGAAAATATTTCTTTACTCAGCGCGTGGTCGGTCTGTGGAACTCCTTGCCACAGGATGTGGTGCTGGCGTCTAGCCTAGACGCCTTTAAAAGGGGATTGGACGAGTTTCTGGAGGAAAAATCCATTATGGGGTACAAGCCATGATGTGTATGCGCAACCTCCTGATTTTAGGAATGGGTTAAGTCAGAATGCCAGATGTAGGGGAGAGCACCAGGATGAGGTCTCTTGTTACCTGGTGTGCTCCCTGGGGCATTTGGTGGGCCGCTGTGAGATACAGGAAGCTGGACTAGATGGGCCTATGGCCTGATCCAGTGGGGCTGTTCTTATGTTCTTATGTTCTTAGAAGTTATGTCAAGTGGATAGGGAGAAAAAAATCAAATTTTGGGTAATGAGAAAAGCTATATGATTTGTAAATAAATTGATGATAGGGGTTAAGAAGGGACTTATGGAGAAGGGCAAAAAGAAAGGTTAACCATCCAAAAATAAGGTAATACAGGTGTGCTCCGGTATCCGCGAGGGTTCCGTTCTGGAAATACCCGTGGTTAACTGAAACTGTGGATACCAGTGAATGCCCCCCACACCCTCTGGAACAAGGTGGGAGCTCTGCTCCCCTTGCCTCCAGAGGATCCTCTGAGCCCAGCAAAGGCCATGGACATGCATCCACAACCTCTGCTGCGCTCAGACAGAGCCCAACAGTAGAAAAGAAAAAGCTACTTTTTCCCCATGAAACTAGAAATGACATTTTTATGCCTTATAAGGCATCCGACAGGGGCCGTGGACCCAATCCGCAGATATGGGGGCCCCCTGTATATAGTGTAGGATGTAATATCAAAACTTAGATATCAAAGAGGCATCATACATCATGTCTACAGCATGTTGGTTGTATCCTTGTGTTCCTCCTCACCTAGTTAGCATTTTTGTTTCCTCTTTATATATATATATATATATATATATATATATATATATATATATATATATATATATATATTGCTGCTCTTGCATTGTGGAAAATAGGAGTAAATAAAAAGACAACAAGATATCTAATCAGTGAAAACCAACCACACACATCCGGGTGAGGCAAGATAAACTGCAGCATAGGCATACTCTCTGTCTCATTAGATCTTCATTCATTTCCAGGGAGAGACAAATAAGAGAGGATTTTTTTTTCCACACGATTGCACCTTTCCATTGCATCAAAACGCCTTCCATATAAACCAATAATTAAATAAAGTCCCCAACTCCTCGTTTTTTTCTACAAGTCGTAATGACAGCAAGTTGGCTTTAGCTTATTGATTGGTTAAATTGCAGGTTTATTACACTGTTGCATGAGAACCCTTTGCTCATTTGCTCATTGGCAGAACTTCTCCTCTCCCTAGCGAGAGTAGCAAGCTGGCTATAGATTGAGGAAACATTATTATTTTCTTTACTCCAGAACAGCTTTATTGAAAAGAGGGGTTTTGTTTTTTTTTAAAGTACTTTTTGAACATAGCCTCTTGATTCAATTTTATCTTCTCTGGAACTTCATTCCACAGCCTGGTTTTATGTGCCCTTTCGTCATCCATATTGTTCCAAGAGGACACAAATGACTGCAACTTTCATTATAGACTATAATTCAGCCATCTGTGGCATGGGCAATTAATTGGTTTTAAAGATAGGATCTAGGGGCTTAACCTACTTTTAGAAGAGGTCTGGAAGGCAGGACAGCATTACAAGACACACAGGTTTCATGATGGCAAAACTCAGGCTTAACTACTTGTGCAGTTCACTTCCATTTTCACCTCCCCCCCCCCCCAATAAAAAAGCCATTAACTTGCATTTGTTTTCTTTCAAAATTTTGACAATACAAGGGTTGGTACAGAAGTAAAGCCTCCAAATTTTTGTTTTTGCTTTCAAATCTGGCACTGCATAATGTTGTGAGTTTGACTGGATGATCATTAGATGTGTTTTGTTTCACCATACGCAGTGGCAATGTGATATGCTATATATGAGTGCAACACATAAGCAGTTCAAAATGGTGGAAAAAAATTTCAATGTATCATGGCTAGTGATTCAGCAGAGCTTCAGTACATTTGAATGCCTTCTGCTGGCAGGGAAAGGCGGGGTATAACTTTTAAATAAGTATATTTTATTTATTAATAAATATATAAATATTTATTATATTTATAAATATATTTATATTTTATTTATTAATAAATATATAAATATTTATTATATTTATAAATATATTTATATATATTTATAATATATAATATAGTTATATTATACCCTTCAGTCAGGGGTGGATCCGGGGGGGGCAATGGGTGAATCCCCCCCCCAAATTGTCACTGCAGCAAAAAGGGCACCCGCTGGGACAGGGAGCAGCCCAGGAGCGGCTGGGAGCTCAGGTTTATCTGGCAGTCCAGGCAGAAGCCCAGATCCACCTGCACGGCAAACCTTGTCCATAGAGGTGAGTAGATCTCAGTTCCAAGTCTGGGTGGGAGCCCAGGTCTATCCACTTAGCAAACCTCAGCCATAGGTCAAAGTTCAACTGGGAGCCCCGTTCTACCCACCTGGTTGACCTGAGCTCTGGAATTCAGTAGTGCTAATGGGCTCCCTCAAATGCAAACAGTGGATCCATCCCTGCCTTCAGTGAAAACTGTTCTTGGTGGCTCACGTCATTACATAAAGTAAAATAATACCACACAAGATCAAAAGACTGGAAATTGGCAGATAAAGTCATTTAACAATTAACCAATTATGAACCTAGAAAGCTAGTGAGGTTAGTAGGCTCTGAAGGCCAGATGACTGTCTAAAACAGCCATTTTCAACCTTTTTCAGCTCACAGCACACTGGCAAGGCACTAAAGGCACACTACTACTTTTTAATTACATTATTATGTTACAATTAAGTTCATTAATATAACTAAGGGCACAAGCCTAACCAGGTCTACTCAGAAGTAAGTCCTATTTTCTTCAATGGGGCTTACTCTCAGGAAAGTGTGGTTAGGATGGCAGCCTTAGATCATTACATGACAATGAAAGAAATTCCCCAGCTTGGAGAGGGAGGTGTATGTGGTTTCTGGAAAGGTTCTGAAGCAGGTCTGTTCAAACTGTTGTCAATTGATGTGCTCTGATATGCCAGGAAGTGGCAAAGAGAGATGAGACTGAGCACACTGAAGAAATAGAAATGTGCTGTGAGGGACAGTGAGGAGATGTGGCTGAAACAAGTGCAGGATTCACTGGGGTGGGGGGGGGGGGGAGAGAGAAAGGGAATGGGTGGCACCCTCTGAACTTTGGAAGGTGATGAAGAGGGAGGGGAGGGGTAGAAAGAGAGGGGTTAACTGCAATTATGATGGGGGATGTGTGTGCAGGAGGGGAGGAGGTGGGGGGGGAGAAAAGCATCACTTGCCTGCTCATTTAGTCAAGAAAGAATGCAACCAAGCCTCTGTACGTCTACTCAGAAGGAAGCTTCATTTATAGTCAATGGGGCTTACTCCTAGGTAAGTGTGCATAGGATTGTGGCCCAGCGTCCTTCCTGCCACAACGCAGGCTGGGGCATTGCAGGCAAGGAAAAGGGTCTCTCCAGGATCCTTGCCCACCAGCTGCTTCTGGCTCCTACCTGCTTCCACCTTCAGGCTCACTCTCAGTCTCTCCTTCCTCTCACTGCTCGCCCTCACTTCCTCCACGTTTCTCCAGTTTCTCTAGCTACCTGCCCAATCAGTGCACAGGGCAGGCACCAGCAACAGCGTTCAAGCCCCTGCGCGGCTGCCCCTTTCTCTCCTGCCGCCGCGCGAGGCTCCAAGCCACCACTTCTCCCCCGTGCGCAGCTGCTACTGCCGCCGCCGCCGCCTGACTCCTTCGACCCGCGGCACACCTGAGGCAGCCTCACGGCACACCAGTGTGCCACGTCAGTGGTTGAAAACCACTGGTCTAAAATGAAAAGTCTGAATTGACTGCTAGCTGTTAACTCATCTTGGACCCTGACTGCCTTAAGGCTAGCCCTTGCTAAAACAAGACACCAGCTATGCTTGGAAGATAAAGAGAGGAGTTCCAAACAGGTCCTTTCTCTGTATCAGCTTCCACTGCTGAAGAGACTAGTCACATTTTAAACTCAACAGTGACAACTGCTATGGCAAAAAAAAATGAGAAAAAAGCACCATCACTCATGCACAAAGTCAAAGTCATACACAAGCATGCCACTTCTTTGGATCACTACATGTTGTAGTACATGTAGCAGTATACTATTACATGTATAACAGCGGAAAGGATACAGTGATCAACAATTGCCACACATACACACACACAAAAATTGCATTGTTGGTGACAGTGAGATGGACAGTTGCACTGCTATGGGTTGTTTTCTTTTTTTAATCATACTTAATTCTGATTCACTGATTCACTGATTCCAGCTGCTGCCAAAGAAATTTTGCTGCCCTTTTGCCAGGAAGGTTTGAAGTGCTGGAGCATGCAAGGTGCATTTCTGAAATGAGCTTTGTTATTATAGAAGCCATGGGTTAGGTCCTAATAAGACCAGAAGCCTTAACAAAGTCTGGATTATTCTCAACAGCTGCTCATGATAGTTGTCAAAAAAAAATTTATATCTTCAACAGCGAACCAAACATTTCATTCTGAGACTGTTTGTGCCCAGATTGGACCCTCTGTGCTGTGGAATGCATGTGTGATTGGTGTGGACTCTAGCAATTCAATTCAAAGACCTGGAAAGATGAATGGATTGAAAACAATGTGCTTCTGACACTGCTTGGACAAGAGATTGCACAAGAGTTCTCACAAGCACTACAAGAGGAAGTGCTCAGACTTCCAGTTGCACAAGAAGCTGGGCAAACTCTTTGACAAAGGAAGGGCACATTTGGATAGAGTTCACTTTTGTCGCGCAATACAGTAGGACCCCGGTATCCACGGATCTGGCATTCAAGGATCTGACTTACCGTGGATGCCAGCGGATACCTAGGTCCAAGTTTTAAAGGCATTTAAACAAAAAAGGTGCAAAAACCAGGGCTCCTGCCATTGAGCAGCGAAACCAAGCCTCCATTTCCAAGCCTCCAGAGCTATTTTTAGGGCTGAAAGAACAACTTCCAGGTCACATGACAATTACTTGCTCCTCCCAAGTTCACCATGATTTTTATGCCTTTTTTTGTTTAAATGCCTTTAAAACGTGGACCCTGGTATCTGCAGATCCCAGTATCCAGTGGGTTCTACCTGTACCAAGGTTTAAGAAACTGATACTCACTGAGATACTAAGGTCCCACCTGTACTGTAGTGCATTATAAAATAGCCCTTCTGTGAACAAAAAAAAACCAGCTTCCAATTGTGGATTTCATTCTCTTTTCTCACACACTGCTCTAGCATGTGTAAGAGTAATGTGTATTACTCTTTTAGTGAGTGGACTATAGCTTTCATATGCTATAACTTTCACTTCTCCCTTTATCCAGAAGTGCACCTTTGGACCCAACCCAATATTCATTATTTCTAAAGAGCTTTCAAAACCAAGCACTGTACAATAAATAAAATTAGAAACAGGCCCTGCTTGCTGGCACACAGTCTAACAGACAAAAGAAGAAAAGGGACACAGCAAGCATGTAAGTAAAGGAGAATTAAGTAATGGGTAAAGACCAGGGAAACAGCAAATGCCTTCAAATGCAGTTTGAAAATAAAATTGCTGGAGAGTATCCAATATTAGAAAGCAGGACATTCCCAAAGTAAGGGATAACAACCATAAAGGGGTGTAAACAACAGAAAACAGATGAGATTAGGGATTTGGCAAGAAGTACTGCTACAGTGTAAGAAGAACTGTGAGCAAAGAGATCAAAAACACAAGAAAGAAGCCTGAGTATGAAGACCTTATATGTTAACAAAAGAAGTTTAAATTCAATCCTGTAGGGAAATGGAAGTCAATGCAGAGCAGAAGGAAGAGATATGGACAAAATGAGAAACAAAGTTAGGCAAGCTGCAGAATTTAAAACAAAGTATATTTTATACATACTTGTTATACAAGAAACAACCATGAGAAATATAATTCAAACTGGAATATGACATTTGCCTCTTAAATTTGCAAAAGGCACTTCCAAAACATTCTGGTAGAAAGCAACAGCACTTTTGCAATTAGAAATTCTTATCTATATCTACATCTCTGTCTGAATTCTATGCAGAAGTTTGGCATCTCCAAATGCATAGAGAAGATCAATTAGTGGGCAGAGCACAGGAGGTGGGGGTCAAAAACATGCATAAATGCATTAATCCCAGAGAGGTCTTGATAAAAGGGCACTGGAGGTTATAAGGACACTGGTAATAATACTGCCTGATCTTACAAGGTTATAAACATTACTGAGATAATGTACATGAAGTGCTCTGAACACTGATAAACCCAGCGAGCAGAGTGGCAGCACATATTCAGGTTTGGCTGTTGAAGTTAAGGGAATGAGATCACCAGGGGCTCATGCATAAACTGCTCTAAGATCCATATTGCAAGAGCAAGGTATAAATTTGATTCTGTGAGGGGTATTAAGCAGCTGATGCCAGAATACTATTGCGAATAAGAGGTGCCAGTGAGCTTTCACCCTTTGCCTGGCTGCCTGCTCATTAGCAAGGCCTGAGAGCTGCTGTTTTTAATAGAAATGTAAGTGGTGCCCTCACACATACTATCTCAACACACAGTTTGGATAAGGTGAGGACCTGTCTCTGTGAGACAGATAGTGTAAGTTTTTTGTAGATACTAAGTTTCTCATATGTCCTAAATTCTAGAACGTTTTGTGCCTCAGAGCTGAGGAGGTTGAAGGGTTTGCATGCCTCCCAGAGGATTTTTCCTATTAGCCTAGATCCCCCAGAATTCTGCTTTCTTGAGCTGCAGTGCACATTTCTTATGCAGATGATCTAGCCATGTGGCCAGTTCTCTGCTGTTCCTGCAGGTTTTTGGCAGTGGACCCTCTGCATAGAAAACAAGACAGAGATAGATGGCTTATACAAAGAATGAAGAGACTGCACATTTTCATAATATAACATGAGGAAAGGAACAAAAATCTATTCAGCAAAAAGAAAAAAGAAGAAAAAAGCATAATTCATTGCAACCAGAATTCTCTTAAATGTCTTGCTTGTTCTCTATTGCTTGCTCCAAGTCTTATTTCTTAAGAGAATAAACTGACTTGGAAGAATTTTGGTCCGTAAATGCAATTTAATGCCTCATCACAAAAATAATATGCATAGCAGAATTAGAACCTGGTCAGTTTCTTTTTAATTTTTAATACTGAGCTGGGTATATTCATTGTTTTATCTCATGTGCTGCAGAGTGAGATACTGGGCTCTGTGTGGAAGGCAATATAGAATTAAGATAGATGGGAGTTGAATTATTGCTAGTGACTGCAAGGAGGAAGAAAAATTACATAGATTTCCAATGGGAAGAACTTTTAAACAATTCGACACCATTGCACCAACAGAGAAAGTGTGCAAGTGCAGCAAAAGGTAACAGGACCCCCAAAGGTTTGTCACAATCCATTTCGTAATGTTAAGGCCCCGGGCACTCTATTCTTCACTGTTGGCAACTATCCCAGGCCCAGTGGCAGCATGAGGAGAGGTAAAAGTTCCTTCTCAGGTGGCAGACTGAAGGGTACAGCAAATTGAGGGGAAGTCGCAGCTTCACGCCATGTCACAGCATCCAGAGGCCAGAAAAAAAGGAGAGAAGGGAATGGCAAGCAGTTCAGTTCTGTGGCAAAGAATTCTGTGGTGAGCACTGAGCAGTACAGAAGGAGGCAGGGAATCATGGCAGAGCAGCCTAGATGTCAATTCAGACAGCCAGATTTTGTTCAAGGCATTCAATTGTATTCAATAACAATATATTCAGATTTAATTGTCCACCATCTCAATAGAAGGACTTCGTCCCTGTCGGTTGCCCGGGTTTTTGAACTCATTGGCTGGAACAGCTATTTTCCACCAGTGTGCCCATGGGCATACTAGTGTGCCATGAATGGTCTGCAGGTGTGCCACAGGAGTTGGGGAAGGATAATTAATTAGTAGGGTCAGTGAAGAATGTGAAACCCCCCCCCCCCGGCAGTGCACTGTGCTTTTCAATTGTAAAAAAAATCTGATGGTGTGCCTTGTTGATGTGGCATCTTGTCAGTGTGCCACAAGATGAAAAAAGATCAAAACTTGCTGGGCTAGAGGCTTGCTGTTCACCCAGTGATACAAGTACTACACAATATGGCAGATAGTACATGTGCTTGCTGCAACACGGATCGAATGACTCCTGTGCCTGGTGCCTGGCATCTCCTGTGCCTGGTCTGGCATCACTCGATGCAACGACAGCTACAACAGCTGCACATCAGTCAGCAGCAATGTGTGGTGTCCTGGTACTTCAAAAGGGGCCAATCAGCCCCTTGCAGGCTTCACCACCCAAAAAAGGCTGCACAGTAGGATTCCTGCCTCTACTGACACAGGCCTCAGTCAAAGTTACTTGCAAAAGTAATAATTTTGTCTACGTAGTAATGGAAATAAATGGGTCACATATGGGAATTCAAAGAACCAAGCTCTACACATACAATTTGGGTTCCAGAATATTAGTATCCAAATGAATGGAACCAACCAACCTGAATAGGATCCTGTTCATTTTGATTCCCATTCATTCTGAAAATGAATGCAAATGTCTACTCTGGATATTCTAAAAGCTCTGGATATTCTAAAAGCTCTCACAAGAGGCAACATTAATAGAACAAAATTGTGCAGGAGGATCCCATGTGGACATACCCTAAGTTAGACATTTTCCTGGATGGATCATTCACTAGTCGTGCAGAAAGATTCACCAGCCAGCCAGCCAGCCAGCCAGCCAGCCACTCCACACATGGTTGAATTTACAACACATGTGCTGCCTTTATCTGGTTAATTAAATAGCTTGTTTTGAGACAAATTCAGTAGAATTAAACTTGCAGCTGGCAGCCATCATTGAGATTTCAATATCCCAGAGAGGCTTTTGCCCGACTCTTTTCAAATCCCAATGCCTCTGATCATAGTACTGGGTGGGGGCTGAATCACCCAGCAGGCATGCAACATGCTGACAGGAAAATCAATTAGAACATCAAACACCCAGAGATCTAGTGTGGCTTTCTCAATGTTGTTTTTATGACACAGGATACCATGGGCTGATAAAATGTCATGGCCTCCACGTAGTGGCTGCTTCTATATTACAATAATGGCTCCAAATGGGGGTCATGACATGTACAAGCTATGAACTGATCACCATGAATGGCACGGAGTAGTTACACGTTAGCACTGAATATTCCTCACGTTGCATAAGAAATTTCACGGGTATTATCAAAATACTCTCCACTTCCCAAGACATTTCTTGGCTGCTCCTTTTGACAAATATGTGTCAGAATTTCACTTATGGCAAAAAGTAGGATTAATCCTAGTGCTATTCAACTACTAATAGTACCTCATGGTTACTCCACTGGTACTTCACAGAATGGGAGGTTGCATTTGATCCTATCACCTGTCATAGCCATGTTGTACTGCTCCACCTCAACTGACTCTATGGGGAAATGGTTGAGGCAACATCAATTGCCCCAACATTAATTGCCCCACCTTGGTGAACCAGTAACCAAGGTGTTGCTTTGTAGCCTGCCTTTCTTTTCAAAAGAGGCATGGTTTAGGAAAAGAGGGGGAAATTGTTCACTTTTGTGCAGAGTTGCAAAAGTGGTACCCAGAGGCGTTCCTAGGGCTTGTGCTGGCCCAGGTTACCCCTTGAAGTGCTGTTCCCTGACCTGGAATTAATTGTGGTGATGTGATGTCATCACCACAATTACAGTCAGGGCTTGACATCCACAGGGATGGAGTCTGTTCTCGGAACCCCCACAGATACCAAAAACTGCAGATAATTAAATCTGCGGTCAGGTGGCAGGGGACCTCCGAACGCGATTGGAGATGCCCTCTGGTCTCATCCAGAGGGTGTTCTGAGGCATGGGGAGAACACACATGGCCTTCCCACATCTCAGAACACCTGTGGGAGGCATCTAAGATGCACTTACGGTTTTCAGAAAAACCCGAAGTGCATCTTAGAGGTCTCCAACAGGCCTCGGGAATGCAAACATACAAAAAAAAAAAAAAGACCTACCCTAGCAGGAGCCATTGTTGTGCTATGATTCCTCCCACTTTAACCAAGGTAGGAATGAAACAAGCCAATAGAGTGTGCATGCCCCAGTTGTTTCTCTATCAATAAGCTTCATTGGAATCCCCATTACACTGACTTTAAACACTATTATGGAAACCGAGCGACTGTGTAGCTTAAGCTTCTGCAAAATGGAATCAATTTACAATGTTTACCTGCCACTGTCTGAAAATGAAGGGCGGTATTCCTATCCACCCCCAACCTTGCCATTTCTACAAAGCAGCTTGAAGAGCTTTTCTCCTCCTCCTCTCCCACAGATATGAAAGGCATCTTCTTGTTTAACTTACTTATCTCTAATAACAGCATTGTGACATCAAGCTATTCTTCTCTCCTTGTTCCAGGGTTTCGCACACCTTTAATGACAACCTTTTTCTTCTCTATCCTCTCAAACTTGATTGCTCAAATTTAGCTAATCTTTCATATCATTCAGAACTATGCATTAGCCATCTCTCCTGCAGTTGAATCCCAGCAATGTCCTTCGTATAACAAGGTCACCCGACTGCATGTTGGCCTCCCAAATGTGGTTATATTATTTCTTCAATTTGTGACAGAATAATTTGGGGGGGGGGAATTTAATTACATTTGGGCTCCTTTAGTCTCAATCTGACACCAAGATTGGCTGCTTTTCCTTCCGTCATGCCACACACTGAGCAGACTGTTTCTCTATTACTCTCTAGAATCAGCCCCTAGCATATTGGTAGGCTGCAGAGCTCATCGTTTCCCTCCCTCTGTGGTTTGAGCATGCATGATTATTCTTTGTGCTTAGATTCATTGTCTTACACTTAGGACTCCCTAAGCCTCTAATCTATCCAAATCATTCCAAATTAGTTTGCATTGGTGCTCTCAGATTACAGAAAGCAACACTCTTAATTTCAAAGCAATCATTACAATTACTGCTTTATGTTTTTTTCCCCAAAATTACGCCATCAAGGTCATTTGTACACCAAATGAATTTTAAAAATGCATATATTTTATGTCGTTATTCATTTTCTTAAAATGTTTATTCTGGCCTTCCTCCAAGCATTTCAGTGTAGCAAAGATGGGTTCATCTCCCTTTCTGCCTTCACATCCACCCTGTAAAGTAGATTGGGCTGAACTACAGTGACTAGCCCAGGTCATTCAGTGAGCTTAAAGTCTGAGTAAGATTTTGAACCTTGGGTGATATCCTATGCACTACAGTACACAGACTATGGGTGCAATCCTAACCACACTTTCCTGAGAGTAAGCCCACTGAACAAAATAGGACCTACTTCTGAGTAGACCAGGTTAGGATTGTGCCCTTAGGCTTCTATATTTCCACAGGGAGGTAAATAGACAAACTCTGTTGGATCTGCATGGAAGCTGAACACAGGAACTATATGTTGTATTGCAGCTGCCTGTCTCAATCAAATCACTGTGGATCATATTTAATGCTGAATTGGCAGGATTGCATTGTTTCTGATGGCAGAAGGATTGTGTAGGTCTTATATTTAACCACTATATAGTTTAAAATAAATGATTCATTCACTAAAATGTGACTCTCCATCAAGAAGCCCGATTCCCAGTTTCAGAGGTCTTTCTGGTTGGATTGCTATATGAGCTTCTCAATCCTGTACAAAAGTGGGTTTAACATTTATCTACACGTAGCAGCAAAAACTATCCTCACAATCAAGTAGCGTTCCAAAGATGTCCTGACTGGAAGCCAATCATTCACTAAATGGTGGTATTTTATGGAAAAGTTCATCACCATTTTTTATTTATAAAGGCCCCTGATATGTACCAGTCAGGGATGTGCAGTGGGTGGGCGGAGAGAGGATGGGGAGGAGGCAGGAGGTGGGGAGAATAATAATAATACATTATTATTACGCTCCACTAGATCCAAAGCCTCTGTGTTGGGCTCACTGCCCGACACAGAGGCTTTTGATTTACAGGTGACCATTTGGTTGGTAGTGAATTGAGTAGCCCCATTGTGGGGCTACTGTGCTTACCCAGGGGAAGGGGACGAAAGTCCCCTTCTCCCAAA
Source organism: Tiliqua scincoides (assembly GCF_035046505.1). Classification (NCBI taxonomy): domain Eukaryota; kingdom Metazoa; phylum Chordata; class Lepidosauria; order Squamata; family Scincidae; genus Tiliqua; species Tiliqua scincoides. The sequence goes on along the minus strand of NC_089826.1, from coordinate 15,535,843 downwards.
GTGCCGCCTGCAGCTGCCCAAGGTGTGCAGGATGTGGCAGCAGCCATTTTTGGTGCCGCTGCAGCCGCGCACCCTGGGAAGCTCAGGATTGGGCTGTGAGTCATCCCCTTCAAAGTGCTAATTCTGGATGGCTGTTTCTCAGCTGGCCAAAGATTAGTGCTGGCAAGTTGCTAAGTTGGAATTCTTACTGGACTCTGCTGTTAAATCCTTGAATTCTCTTTCACTCTAGGCTCTTTTTGTGCAACCAATCCCTGGCGTGGGTAAGCAAACAGCAAACTATCTCAACCTTGGCAGCTTGAAGCTTCCCATTCATTTCAATCAATTCTCTGTGGTCTCCCCATGCCATGGGTTGCCCATGTCAGTGCATCCCTATATAAATGAGGCTCTAATTAAAGTAGATGACAGAAGCCCTGTAGGACCTGATCAAATCAGGCATTTCTGAGAAGTTGACAAGTAGGACAGATGGGTCCATTCTTTCCTTTGTCCTGTAATAGCAGCATAGGAAGACTGAGCCACCTCTTCCCCCTCCACTTCCAGACCAGCTTGTTATGATATGAGCCTTGGTTTCCAGGTCCCAGGCTTGAGAGCATCTTGGCAAGCTCTCCCTGCCAGTTAGCTGTCCATTCTTTTCTCCCTTGCTGCTAAAACTGTGCAGCTCACTTTCACTCAGGATGAAGTAGTGAAACTCAGACTTGGGATATCAGTCCAAGGCACCCTTGGGCAGCTGCTGGAGGCTCAGTCCCTGGAGGCGCCAACTGCTGATGCCTCCAATAGAAGATTTGGTCCAACAACTGGAGTGGAGCCTTCTCTCTTTATCATGGTAGCAGATGCTACATGGGACATTGTGGGGGGGGGCACATAGCAAATGGCAGCTGCTGCCTGCAAAACTGCTATTGCTGCCAAGTGTCTGAGCTAATACTAGAACTCCTATTCGGTTGTGTAAGTGCCATCAAGTTGGCCACAGGTTTTGTTGGTTACTGATTTGTTGGGTGAAAAATAAATATTTATTTATTGTTATTTTTTATCACATTATTATTACATTTATGAAGAGGTCCATGGGGGTGAGGCTAGGAATTACTGCCCTGGATGACACCAACTTGTAAGTTCTTTAATTGAAGGCTGCATGCCACCTGTGTTAAAGGAAGTGCTTAAAGGAAGTTAAAGGTTAAATGTTAAAGGAAGTACTTGAAAATACACATACACACATTATGGGATCTCTCTTATTTTAACTATTGCCTGGGTTGAACAACTTGTAATTGCAAGTGTTAGTATCCCAGCTCCAGGTATTCCGGGATGGTAGTGATTGTGTGGACCCATTTCAGTCTTAACTTTAGACCAGGTTTTGGGGCAGAAACTGCCCTGGTCATCCCAGTGGATGACTTATGGAAGGAGATATTCCAGAGGAATGTGATCCTGTTGGTTATCGTGGGTATCTCAGTGGCTTTCAATACCATCAACTGTGCTATCCTTCTGGACCACCTGGCAAGGATAGATGTGGGTGGCACCACATACAGGTGGCTCTGCTCATTTCTTGAGGACAGGGTCTACAAGGTGCATTACAGATGTTTGTTCTGTAAGCCACTTTGGGTTTGTCTTTCAGGCAAGAATGATGGAATAGAAAAGTTTCTAATTAAATAATTGCTTCATTATTTTTTGAGGTGGGCATTTGTAACAATTTGCAAATTTGAGAATTGGAGCCATACCTTTAGTGTAAAGGTGTCCAGCATGTAGGTTTTTACACTAAATTCTGATCACAGAGGAATTAAGGGTACTTTTCAAATGAAAGTGGGGAATCAATCAGAAAAGGCTTATGAAAAGCCAGGATAAGTGTTCCAGTATTGTCTCCAATTAATTTAAATTATGCTATTGGCTCTTTTAGAAACACTAATTTTATTTTATTTTTTGTCTCTCCTCATTTGGCTCTGCTGGGGCTCAATTAGAACTGATGATGTACTTTTTCTATACCCTGAAGCCTGACCCTAGGCAGATATTTCAAAGCTCACATCATATTCATTTTAATATTTTCATGCATTTATAATTTAGTTAACAGGTTTAAAAATAACCTGAATACATTTTACCACAATTTCTCACTTAGAAGACTTTTTAAGCATGAAACTTCATTTCATTTTCAGAAAAAAAAGTAAAAGAAGAGGATGAACAAAATAGAAAAATGAGTTTTGAGAATGTAAATTTAGCAAGGAACAGCTGAAGGCAAAAATAGTTTCAAGGAGGTCTATTGGTTTGACCCTGCTGTTGATTCTCTAGCAAAATATGTACAGTTGCTTATGCACAGGTCTGGGTGGGAAAAGAGCCTTTGTTTCCATGTGTTCCATTTGTAGCAAATAAGTTAAATATTCTAGTGCTCTGGCCAGCAACCATTCCATTCCTAACACCACTGCTATACGTTCAGGGCTTCCTATCTTATCATGAGCCTTGAGGAACTGTCCCGCATGGCAAGAAGCAAGTCTGAGATGGTTGCTGAATCAGCAGGGGAGCTGTCTAATCAAGAGATCACACAAAACTAGGAACTGAGTGGAAAAGTGAATTGCTTCAGCAATATCTAAGCAACAGCTAAGTAGTTTAGTTCATCCTGCTACTGGAGAATCTGAAGTTTTCTGATCCAGAACATGCATATGTTCTTCCTCTTGAATGGGGCTTTGAGATGGAAGGCCCTGTACTTCCAGATGTGAAGTGTATCTCCTAGAGCAGTTGTTCCCAACCTGGGGTATGGGTACTCCCAAAGGTACTTGCCAGTAACTTTAGGGGAACTTGAAAAAGAATTGAATAATGGTGGAAAAGGCAGATCTGTAGAAGGATGCCTTGCAGGGCTAATATGAGGGTACAATTTATTGAAATGGGCTGCCAAGGGGTATGCAAGTAAAAAAATGTTGGGAGACACTGACCTAGAGTGAACTTCAGGTTAGGCTTGTTACTGACTCTGCTGTTGGGGTCAGAGGGGTGGGGACAAAAGTCTGCTAGGGAAAAACCGGGGTCCACCAAAAATTGTTGCTGTGTATCAACAGCCCCTGAAAAGAGTGATCTTCTGTACTGCTTTTATTAATAAGATGTATAGGACAAAGCAGATGCATCCTTCTTTGTTGGACTTCTGCTTGATTTTTAATTTCCTGTTTGTGCAAATCTCCGTGTAGTGACCAACAGCCAGGTACTTCTCATTTGTATATGGGAGGACCCATTTTGGCTACATTTGACTTGGCACTCAAGTGGTTAGTTTCTTATGAGAAGAACTGAAGTGCCAGATTCTTTCTAAGACATTTCATCAATCTTACATACACTTGTTTAGCTTCCCTTGAAAATGCTCACATATTTTAGCTTGGGAGAAATAAATCTTGAAATGGCTTCTAACTTAACTCTTTTGACATTTCAGTGTGAATTCTATTTTCTTTCTGATGTTGGCTGTAGTTATTACCATTACACCAGCTTGCATATTTCTTACAGGCATCTACCTGCCTTTTGATGGAGGCAAAATGGACCTATTTATTTATTTTCATCCTGCTTTTATGGCCTATGCTAGGCCCTCTAGGTAGCTCACAGTATGGTTTCCCTAAAATGCAATTAAGTTTAAAACAAACAATTCAAACCATAAAACTATCAGCAGACATTAAACAGCAGACAATAATAAAATCACAGGATCAGCATAAAACACATAAAAGAGGCATGTGGTCTGATTTCTTACATTCTTAAGAAGCCCGAATAAAGTAAGCTGGTTATGGAAGGTTATTTTGAGATTATCAGAATTTGATTAGAAGAAATATTCTCTCTCTCTCTCTCTCTCTCTCTCTCTCTCTCTCTCTCTCTCTCTCTCTGTGTGTGTGTGTGACAGGCAGAGAGAGGTGTTTAAGGGTGTGATCCTAACTGTACCGTAGGCACAAGTGTGCTGGCCCAGGAGGGTCGCAAAAGGGGTCGTAAAACACATTTGTGCCTCCTCGGGAGTCAGCTGGGCAGGTGCAGGATAGCACGCCGGCCCATGGAGATGGGAGGCAGACGTTCTGGGGTGGGGGGAGGGCAGGCAGATGGCAGTCCTGGGGGTGGATGGGTGGGTGGGGAGCAGGAGGTTGGGCTGGGACCCGACTCTTATGCCAGATCCCAACCCATAAGCAGTGCGGAGCGGCTTGAAGCAGCTCCGTTCTCCTCAAACCTGTGCCATTTCCTGAGGTGGTGCAAGTCCAAGGAGACCCATTGGGGCCATGGTGGCTTACCCGGGGTAAGGGGAAGAGCCACTTCTGGCCCCAATCTTGCACTGGATGCAGCACAGGCCTCCCAGCCTGCCTATTCCAGCGCAAGATAGGATTGCACTGCATGTGATTCTAGAGCCAATACACATATGGAGTAAATGCCAATGAGTTTATTGCACAAAATGAGTACCCAAATTCAACTACTGAATCAGTGGATAGCCACTCAAGGCCATGCCAGTGGCTATAGAATTGCTATGCTCTAAACTCACAACATATGCTTCTCGGAACATGACTGCGCAATGTTCCACAGTGATTCTGAAAAAAGATCTATTATTTTAGTATGTAAACAGCTCTGTACTCTTGTTCAAAAGTACAGGTGGAGCCTCTTTATGTGCATGAGTTCTGTTCTGATTAAGAATTATGCTAAAAGAATTATGCATTATGCTAAATACATAGAGTTAAGCAAATACACTGCAGCCTGACACTTGGGGATGGAAGGAAACTAAGGCAGAGGTTCTCAGTCGCCTCCCCCTCCAGCCTTTCTTTCACAGGTGGGATGCTGAGCTTTTAAGAGTCCAGTCCTAGGCATTTCTACTCAAAAGTAAGCCCCATTGTAGTCAATGGGGCTTACTCCCAGGAAAGTGTGGAGAGGATTGTAGCCTAAATCTCCTGCTTTGCTTGCTGGGAAGGCTTGCTTGCTGGGTTGTTTTGTTTGTGTAGGCTGCAGCACGGGGAGCCTGCACCATTTCAGTCTGAAGGGGGAGGAATTTGGCAAACACTCCCTGGGTGTTTTTTTAAAGCAATCCCCTCTGTTGCTACTGCACCTGCCCCTGTGTGTGTGTGTGAGTGAGTGAGTGAGTGAGAGAGAGAGAGAGAGAGAGAGAGCACACACGCTCCACCTTACTGTGCATGTTCTGGCTACAAAGATTTTCCAACCCCCCTTCCCCTCTTCAGCCTCTTTGCTGCCTCAGGGGCTCCAGGAGTCTTACTGTTCCTTCGAAAGGGAAGCCAGGGCTCCATGGCTATTTCCCTGCCTGGGTTAGGTGGAGCCTTTTTGCAGTGTTTTGGGCTGCCTTGAAATGGAGTGAGATGCCAGCGCAGGGCAAAGGAGGCAAAAGTGTGTGTGACTTTGAATTTCCCCCCCCCAATTCCCCCCACCTGAGACAAATCCACAGATAAAAAAAATCTGTGGATAAATAGGTTGCACCTGTAGTATATAAGTATTCAAAATCATCATCTAAAGGAATGCAGGAAGCCAGGAGCTGCTAAACCTAGCTGTTGAAGAAAGTTGCTCTGGTGGGAGATGCTACCCCCAGATCAATGATAGCAATATGACTACACATATCAATCAAACGTGAAAGTGAGAGCATGAACAAGTATATCTGAGCAAACTGCATATCTGACAACTCAACAGAAAACAGAAAAAAAGGTCTTTGGGTAGATGTGCATTTGGTCCTATGACTTGGGTGTAGTTGCAGGATAGAGCCCACTGGGGAATGGCATTGTGGAAGTTTTTTGATATTTTAGGGTGCAATCCTACAGTGGACTTCGACCAACACAAGTTCCTTGCACCAGCCTGGGAGTGTTGCAAAAGTGCCATAAAGCACTTTTGTGCCACTTATAGGGGAGACTGACATGTGCTGGTCTCCCCGCGCCACCGTGGGCCCCGGGGATGAAGTAAGTTGCATTGGCCAACATAGGGGTCTGGGGGTATTTGGGGGGCAGAGAGGAGGTGGGAGGGAGGCATTTCAGCACGGGGGGGGAGGGTGGGCAGCTGGTGGAACCATGGGTGGGCAGGCAGGAAGCAATAGGCAGGGCCAGAATCCAGCGGTTATGCTGGATCCTGACTCCGTTCCCAGGTGGCCCAGAGCAGTCCTGGGCTGCTTAGATTTGCGCCACCTCCAGAGGTGGCGCGGATATGAGAAGCTGCATTGGGACTGCAGTGGCTCTCCCCGGGGTAAGGAAAATGTTTCCCCTTGGCCCCCCCCCCCCCCCGCTGAGCCTCTGGCTGCCTGAAACTTGCACTGATACAGTGCAGGCACACTGGCCTGCCAATTTCCAGTGCAACTCAGGATTGTGCACTCAGTGACAGCCTAATCCTATGCATGTCTACTCAGAAGTAAGTCTCATTATAGTCAATGGGGCTTACTCCCAGGGAAGTGTGGATAGGATTGGGTTGTGAGTTAGGTAAATGTATCATTATTCCTCAGAACAGTAACTGATCATAGTTAAGGTCAATTTCAAATCAGAGTTACTGTAGATACTCCCCTATAAGGTGAAAAAAATTTCTGCCAATAAATCAAGTGGAAATCATCTCCTTGCCTTATCTGCATATCACTCAGGGGTCAGGGCTGTTCAGGCACATCATGGCAGCCAGAGAAAGTCCAGAGGAGAGCAAGAGGACAATGCAGAGATAATTAGTGCAATTAATCTCCAGGGCAAGCTGCAGCCAAAGTTAATCTTTTCATTCCTCCTGAGAAAAAAGTAAGCCAGGGCTCAATACTTCCATTTAAATCAAACAAGTCTTGTTTTCTTTGGCAGGATCACACCCGACCTTTCTGCACCCTTGTTCCATTTTGCAAATGTTTGGCAGAGATCTGGTTATACAAACACCAAGGCTTAATCCTCATTTCAAGGTTGTGAAGACCAGAATTTTAAAAAGTTAATGAATAAAATATATCTTATGATCTTTTACTTGTTGGCATCCTTCAGTCTCGGAAGACTATGGTGTCACGCTCTGAATGGTGGTTCTGGAACAGAGTGTTCTCTCCAGTGTGCGAAGCCTGGGTAAAGTAGGTATGGAGGATAGGCTGTTACCCATGCAGCAAATCCCCCCTCTCCACATCGCTGAAATGGTCCAATGGAAAGGCAGAAGCCAATATAGTTGGTTCCAGCGGCGTCGCAGGAGCTGCCAGAATGTGACTGTGTTCAGCCATGAACTGCCTCAGGGACTCCGGCTCCGGATTTTGCCTTGAGGTTGACTCCTGAAGCCTTTTCCATAACTGGATGTAGCCACAAGGCAGTGGAGGTTTGGGATCAGAGTTTTCCTTCTCTCAGATGAGCTGCCTTCCCAGGCTAACGAGTCCACCATCTACCCAGTGGCTGTTTAGTCGCCTCTTACGACAAGTACAGCCAAACTGAGGGCCTATTCTTATCCCCAGCCCCCAGGGGATAATCTTTTACTAAATTTTTAATAAATTAGAGATGGTACAGTTCCAAGGTAGCAATTATTGATAGGTTATTTTTCAGGATCTGGATTTGGGTAAAATCAGACAAAATTATAGTCAGACACCCCCCCAAGTCTAAACCCCCCCCATCTCCGACTTATCTGGGGGTCATAGAAAATTCAATGGTGTTTTTTGTTTGTTTGTTTTTTGCTCAAAAACTGCCCTCATCTGTGGGGTCAGTCGGGAGGGCCGTGGGTGTGCCGTAATTCAGGCTTGCACCTCCATGTGAGTTGGCCCTGCCTGCGCAAGGATGCACATTGACCTGCGGAGACCAGATCCAGCCTCTGCGCAGACCAAGGCTAGTAAGTCTGTGCCCGCTGAGCTCAGCCGGCGCAGGGATCAGGTGGATGTGAGAAGGGCGGGGAGGAAGTGGGGAGAATGTGCTTGGAGCAGGGGAGGAAGGGGGTGGGCCCATGGGTGGGCAGGGAGCAGGAGGCAGAGTCAAGATCCTGCTCTTATGCCGGATTCTAGTCCCATTCCCAGGCAGCTCGGAGTGGCTCCAGGCTGCTCAAATCTGCGTCAACTCTTTAGGTGACGCGAATCTGAGTAGACCCATTGGGGCCACTGCGGCTCTCCCTAGGGAATGTTTTTCTCTTGCCTCGGGCTGAGCCTCAGCCAGCCCGAAACTTGCACTGGATACCGTGCAGCACCCCAACCTGCCTGTTCCAGCACAACTTAGTATTGTGCTGCCTGTCACATTCATACATAATCGTAGGACATCGACAATATGCCATGCAGTCACTTTTCTCTTAGCTGCAGCAGATCAGTCACTTAAGAAACATCTCAAAACACCAAACTCAACTCCATTTCCAGATTTACACCCATCTGGATTAGAGAGGTGTTTCTTCTATGCTACTGAAGGCCATCATAGGATCCCCCTACAAGGCTGTAAGCAGAGAAGGTTTCCAATGTTTCTTTCCTTCATTAGATATACATGAGGAGGCTGGATCCTTATCCCGGGTAAACAAGTTAGCAGTTTATATCCTGCAGCTGATTTACACCAAGGCACTGACATCAACTTACACCTCCAGAGGGTGTTACCCCAGCATGCTGAGAACGGCAGTTCTACCTCTACAGAAGCATCTCAGATTTGATTGCAATGTAATGAAGAGCCATTTAAGTCATTACTTCCGCATAAATTACTCAGGGCTCGTATGTTCCAATCTATAATTGCTGAACATTTTAAGCAGCATGGTTCCTAATCAAGGACAGGGAGGAACATGAATCCTGGAGTGACAGAGGGGCATTACTACTGAGCAGCAACATTCTTTGCTCAAAGTAACAGGGAGCTGAACATTCCACCAACAAGTGTACTATTTATGCTTTTCCCTCCCAACATCTCATTTGGACAAATTATCATGGTGCTGGGGTGATGTGGTTGTAAAAAAAAAAACAACAAAAACCTGCAAAGGCTGTTGGGTACATTTTATATGAGACACAGGGAGTGGAAAAAATCTTACCTGTGCAGGATTTCATGCCTTACATTTCATTTCAAAATTTTTTTAGCCATGCACTCACCAGCATGGCTTCCATAGATTGCAGCTGTTCAAATCCAAACAAGGTGTTGGCACATGTCTGAAAAATCCTTTAATATGGTGGTTCCCAAACTGTGGCTCGGGAGCCACTGGTGGGTTGTGACCTCATTTTTGGTGGGAAAGATCAGATGGAAAGTGTGATGGAAAGATCAGATAACTAATTGTCTCAAGCTGTGAGGCTATTCAAAAATCAGATATTGGCAGGAGGTCAATTGGCAGGAGGGCAGGAGGTCTGGTCTAGAGGGTAGAGCCTCCATTTGCCTGAAGATTAACATCCACAAGGTCGCCAGTTCGAGGCTACCGGCACCGTGCGACCTTGAAGCAGCTGGCAAGCTGCAGCTGAGCTGTTCCATCTGCTCGGAGCGTGGGAGGATGGAGGCCAGAATGTTAAACCAGATCGGAGTGTAACAGCTTGAATGTGGTGGTTCTTGAAAGAGAGAACCTTCTTTCAATTTGTAAAAATCCCTGCGTGGATTTAATAAGCCTGCCTATGTAAACCGCCTTGAATAAAGTCTTGAATAAAGACCAAGAAAGGCGGTATATAAATACTGTATATTATATTATTATTATTATTATCTGCTAATTACCCTGGAAAGAGCTCAGCTCCTGCAGTTTGCAAGCATATGTAAATATAGGAAGACATTTGAAGGCTTTTTTTCCTGGTTATTATTACTTACAAATAAATAAAATATTATTTCTTTCTAGAGCTCCTTTTAAAAAAAGTCTGGTAAACATAGGTTGGGTTCTGATAGAGCAGCCATTTTCAATCACTGCGCCGTGGCACACTGGTGTGCCGTGGATGGTGTGCAGGTGTGCTGCAAGAGTTTGGGGAAGAGTGATTTGCTAGTAGGGCCACTGTAACACCACATCTCCTATGTGGGTAAGAGAATACATATATGAACTTGAGGCACTTTCTTATACACAGTTAATTGACTCATCTAGCCCAGTACTGTCTACTAAAGCAAGGCAGGAACTTTCCAAAATCTCAGGCAGAGGATCCTCCCAACTTCCAGCATGCTGAACTGCATATTATGTTGTATATAACAAACCTCATGAAGGCAATTCACCATGTTCCGGGTACTGTCATGGGCATACTGGTAGCTCAGGGAGTCCTGACTGCAGCACATGTTTTGCCAAGGGAGCCAGGACAGGACATCAGAATGGCTGCAAAATGAAGCCAAATACAGCAAGCAAGGCAGTTATTTCAGTAAAGGGGAAAGCAGAAGGTTTAAATACCTGTTGAAAGATATAAGTGGGTAGCGACACCTTTCCCCTGAGAAACCTGCTGTTTAAGGGGTCCTCACTTGATTCCGTTGCCACTGTGAGGGTGCAGGAGGATGCGGATTGAGGATATAGTTCCCTTGCACTCCCCTCAAGAAAGTCTAGAGGAAAGGGTAGCTCTGTGTGCTCTGACCATGGAGGGGTTGCTAAGTCCAACCTGAAGAATAGCACCTGCACAGGGGTTTCTGGGTTCTACTCGTATGTCTGGGCAATTCCTTCTGCTGAATCCAATTTCTTCCTTGGACCCATCTGTCTGAACACACACATGTGGAGGTTCCATTCCCAGATCCATGACTCAATTGTAACACACCTCACACAGTCATTTTTTGAAAACAAAACACCACAAAAGAGGGTCATCATGAATCGGACGAGCAATGGAGAATGATGAAATGTCTGCGAGAGCAAACATATTTGAAATTCTACAGGAATGGGGAGGAGATTTGAAGCAGTGACATGGTACAAATGAAGAGTTAGTTACTCCCCTCCCCATACCACTGTCTAAAAGGTATCTGGCATGGGGGTGTTATTAAAATGGGTGTCAGATGCAAAAAATTTTGCGCCCCCGGGTGCCAGATAGCTTAGATATACCACTATCCTTGGCTCCTTTTAACTGGAAGTGCCACTCACTGAACCAGAACAATCTGTATTCAGAACATGTGCTCTGCCACTGAGCATTCCCACAGTGCCTTTCATGCATTCCTTGTCTCCTATAAACTGGAACTTCCATATTTTCTATGGTTTTCCCAATGTATGCCACAAAGCATTTTTCTGGGCACAACAGTCCAAGCTTTGTAAATCTTTCAAAAAGGGGGGGAAAACCTAGAAAGAAAAGAAGATTAAAACAAAAATAAACAATTTCCAGCCTTCCATTAAAGCAGGGGTGCCCAAACCCCGGCCCTGGGGCCACTTGTGGCCCTCAAGGCCTCTCTATGCGGCCCTCAGGGAGCCCCTAGTCTCCAATGAGCCTCTGGCCCTCTGAAGATTTGTTGGAGCCCACACTGGCCCGACGCAACTGCTCTCAGAGTGAGGGCAACTGTTTGACCTCTCGAGTGAGCTGTGGGATGAGGGCTCCCTCCACTGCTTGTTGTTTCATGTCTGTGATGCAGTAGCAGCAGCAAAGGAAAGGCCAGCCTTGCTTTGTGCAAGGCCTTTTATAGACCTTGAGTTATTGCAAGACCTTCATTCATTCATATAAATTTATCTTTAATATATTAATTTATGTAAATTTATTCAAATTTGAAATGTAAATTAATTCGGCCCCCGACGCAGTATCAGAGAGATGATGTGGCCCTCCTGCCAAAAACTTTGGACACCCCTGCATTAAAGTAAAGCAATCATTTTGGAGTAGGAGCTTAGTTTGGAGCGGGCTTTTCTTCCCCACCTTCTGAGCAAGCAAGAGGCTCAAGAATCACTGGAATGTTAGGTGTCCTTGCTCTCTCCACCTACTGAAGACCAAGGAAAGAAACAGTGCAGATCCCTGGTCCCTTGGTGGACTGCTGCAGAAGATGAAACCCAAGCCAATGCTAATTCTGCATGCTATTTGTTTTTGTTAGGGATGTTTTGAAAGAGCTGCTTTCTCTGGGAATGAAATCACTGGCAGTAAACATTGTATGATAGAAGGCTCTGGCACAGATTTCAAGTGATCTTTGGCCTTTATTGATATGTGACATTTCTTGAAAACCCTTATTGGATAACCCATCAGGGAGCCATTTTTCAGCTGTCTGCTGTATCTCAGGACTTTTGGCAGAAGCATCAATGTGCACAAGTAATGCCAGACTCGGACAGGAAGCTGACACACAAGATAGCCAGGAGTCATTAAACGCCGGAGTTGAAAAGGTGGAAGCTCAGCTTAAGTCCCATTTGAAACAGAGATTACATGGCAGTGGTGCTTGGTGGGTTGCATCCAATGTCACTGGCACAGGGAGCAACCTAAACCGACCCACTGCAGCAGCAGAGTTATGTCAACATATGCACCAATATCAAATCCCTTTAATGATACCAACTCCTAGCTAGCTACTTTAAAAAAAAAATGAATGACATCCACAATGAAGCGCTTGGGGCTGGTATGAAAGGGGATTAAATGTTTGTGTATGTGTTTACAGAACTGTAATGAAAGGGCTCTTCTTAGATCTTTGCCTAAGCCAAAGCATTGGACACAGTCCACCGAGCAACACTGCTGTTCCCCCTCTGTTCTTCTCTTGCTACCTGCTTGCCCATTTTGCTTGGGAGTTAAATTCCTCCTGACTGACTTGTACAGAAATATCCTGTCGGAGGGCCAGACTGTTTTATATAACATTTGTTATTAAGAAGCGTTCTGAAGACAGACAATTTCTATGCTGTAACAAAAAGCAGCTGCAGGGGGCTCTGATCATGGGTCCTGACAGCACCATGGCATGCGGGGGAAAGGGTTTGAACACCTTCAGTTGCATAGTTTTCCTCCTGGAAATCACTCCCAATGCTGCAATTAGTCCCTACATTTGGCTACAAACTAGCTGCTAGTCCCCATTCCCACCGGAGTCCCTCGTAGTTGTTTTTGAGTAGTATGAAACATGCCTTTTAACAGCACCTTTCATGTAAATTATAGTTTGGTCATCAGTCTGGCAAGACTGCATAAACATTCAGCCGTCTTCTCAACCAATGTTTCTACCAGTGAACATCTTTTCAGCATACAGTATTCTCTTATTTCAATCAAATCGTTTATTTTTCAGTGACTCCCCCCCACCCACCCAAACATTTTTAGATTGCCACAGAACATCCTTATGAAGTCGGCAATAAAGTATAATGGCACTAACCATCCAATGAGCAGTGCTTTTGGAAGCTGTTTTTGTGTCTCCTAGGAATACAGGAAGCTGCTTTATCTCAAGTCAGACCATCGGTCCATCAGGCTCGGCATTCTTGATGCTGACTGGCAGCACTAGTCTCTAGGGGTTCAGACAGGAATTTTTCTCTGCCTTACCTGGAGATGCTGCCAGGGATTGAATCTGGAACTTTCTGCATGCAAAGCAGGTGCTCTGCCTCTGAGCTATGAGACTCCTCATAAACTAATGTCAGAAAGGACTTAAGGGCAAGGAGATCACAGTGAGGTGCTATCAGGCCACTGTAGAGTTGGTTATCAGGCAACTGTGGAGCTCTGCTCAGAGTTGTCAGGTGCTGAGAAAAGGGCATGGTCTAAACAGGGGAGTTCAAAGCCAGTACAAGCAACTCAGAGTCTAAGGGCCAAGAGGTCAGGTTGTAGTCAGGGTTGGGCTCAAAGCTGACTCCTAAAATAGGCCAGGTAAGACAAGGAAAGACCTGTAAGTCTGCTACTGGTACTTGTAGTAGCAAGCAACTCAAGCTGATGGGCCAACTCAAAGGCCAAGGCTTGACAAGTCCAGGTGAACCTCTCTCAGCTTCTGAAGTCAACTGAAATTACAGCATTCCTGAAATGCTTAGCTGGTTGCTTTTTTGCAGGGGAAGCAGAGTGGTGTCATGGTGATGGTGGAGGAAGAGCACCGCCAGGTTCTGACTGCTAGGTGCCTCCCATTTGGGGCCCTTCCCTACTAGCCTAATAGTGATACTGTGATTGACTGGACACTCAAGTCATTTACATCTTGGAGATGAGTTGGGTGGCTTGTGTTGGTTATAGAATTAGGATAGCAAAAGCATCACCAGGCTTGACCTAAAAGGACTTGGGGACTTGTACACGTTCCAAACAAACAGGCATAACTGCCCAAAATTCTGCAAACGAGCAAGACGATCGCTTGTAAAGTATCCAAGCCTCACTACCTTCACTGTTGTCTCCCTCCCCAGGCACCCAAGTTTGCTTAAGTCAAGGGGGAGGGGAGGCAGTAACAGAAGCAGTGGTGGTTGGGTGTTCCAAGCTTCAACCTCTGTCTTCTCCTTCAATGCCACGGAGGCAGCACCGGCACTACAAGTCCCAAAAGCCCTTGCAGGGAAATTATACTCTGCATGTCTTCCTAGAAGACTCTGGCTGGGAAAAGATACAAGGATCATTCTTTCCCTGCAAGGGATGCTGGAACTGATAGCCACAATGTAGGAGTGCCTGTTTTGCCCCCACTGTCTCTTCCGCCAAAGGCCTCTCCAGCCTTGTGCTTGAGTATACCTTGGAAGTGGGGTAAAAGGGTGGAACTGCATTTGAGGCAGCACACAGGATCAGGGCAAACCAGGTCCTGACCATTTGTGAGCTTTGCTTGTGATTAGGGCTGTGTTCATCCCAACCTTGCTCACAATAAATCACAAAGGGGGGGGGGGGCTTGTTGAGGTCCTCTGATGAATTTGTCATGGCATTTCTATATAGAATTCAGTGTTAGCTTTCAGTTCAGCTAGATAGACAGCTGGTTCAAACAGCACCCCAGTGTGTACATTCTACTGGAGGAGGTCTTCAGCTTGAGCCTACACTCAGCCATTTGTAGGATGACCCATTTCATATGGCTCACAAGCCAGCTATAATATGCAGTTGCTACCAACCCTGTTCTTCTCCCAAGTTCTCTGTGCTTTGATGTCCAAGAGATTTCTGGGCAAATGCTTATTTTACTGCACTGGTCCAAGGCCATGTCTACTTGGGCCATTTTAATCTTGAGGAGGACATTTGATCTGTCAGTGTGTGCTAAGTGGAATATAGCAATTACTGTTTTGCTTTCTATCCTGTTGTGGTTTGAAAGACAATCAAGAGTTAAATGTGGAAGTGTTCATTTTCCAAGAGATTTTGACTTGCAGCTTTCTCGAAGGGATTGTAATCACACTCCACTGTATTAATAGACATTATTATGGTGGAGTGCATTTATTTTTTATTCCAAGAAAATTTAAAAAAAAATAGTATTTAGATACGAAGCTATGGCTGTGATTGAAACTGACTGCTTTCCCCAAGAAAAATGGAAATTTGAGTTCTTGGCAGTGAAAGGTTAAGATTTATCTTCCTTGTAGAAAAAGAGAAGAGAGGTTATGCTTATGTGCCAAGACAAATAGCCAGGCATCTGGGCAAGCCACAAATGTGTTTTAACATCTATCACTGCTAGAAATTGAATTAAAGTTGTGCCATTGTTAAATAAGCTTTTCAGAAAAGTCAAAGCAGGTCAGTGGCTCTCATTCTCCCTCCTTCCCAATTCGTGGCTGTTGTTGCACGGCAATGGGAACTGGTGACAAGACACCAGAGATAATGTTCTCTGATGCTGCAATCCTATGCCCACCTTCCTGGAAATCTATCTGGGTAATCACACTTAGGATTGTGCCTAATAAGTAGCAGTAGGTACTTAGTGTAGTTAGGCTTCTCAAATCCCTTTGATGGCAATGAGATTTATACTGCCAAATTGTGTGGGACTGCATCCTTGGAGAACACGAGAAAATAGAGACTTTGAGCCAAAGACCTGCACAGCTAATTTGCTAGGCCCGACTTTGCTTTTGATATGTTTCCCATTTCAGTTATTTGCCCTGCTGCATTTGTCTTGTTATTTAAATAAAAGTGGCCCAGTTAAACTCCAAACACCTGTCTGGTGTCTTTCTTGGGATGCAAGAGTAATGGTAGAAGTCACTATTCCAAAAGCTTGCCTCACTGTGCTAACAGATTAAGAGCCCAATCCAAAGAGTTGTTTGGGCTGGCACTTTTGCACCATTGCGAGAGGAGGCACGTCAGTGCATGGATGTCAATGCCCAGTAAGTTTGTGAGGGCCTACCTCAAGCCTAAGGGTTCAGGGAGGGCAGGGGGAGGGTGGATCCTAACCCCCTCCCGAGCATCCAGGCCTTACACTGGGCCACTCAGATCTGCACCACCTCTTTAGGTGGCGCAGATCTGAGTAACCCCATGGGGCAGCATGACATAAAGTAAAGGGAATGAATTCCCATTACTCCGAGTTGTGCTGCAACCCAGACCAGCTCTACTGCGGATGCAGCACAGGCCAGCTGGTCTGCCTGCTCCAGGGCAGGGGGTGGAAAAGGGAACAGGGTGGGGAAAAACGAAAAGCAAATACAAGGTTAGCTTTTACCTATATACTCGTATGCAGAGTTGCAGTGTAGTTAGGCTTCTCAAATCCCTTTGATGGCAATGAGATTTATACTGCCAAATTGTGTGGGACTGCATCCTTGGAGAACACGAGAAAATAGAGACTTGGAGCCAAAGACCTGCACAGCTAATTTGCTAGGCCCGACTTTGCTTTTGATATGTTTCCCATACTGCAGCCTCTCTCTCCACATCACTCCAATATTGAATGGGGACTCTTTGGAACTGAGGGGGGATGCAAAACCAGTTTAGAATATCCTCAGAGTGGGGTGGAGAAGAGGTCTGCTATTTAGAAGAAAAACAGTGTGCCTAAAGTGATTCTTGTTATTCCAGGGATAGCATCTGCAGGATTAGAATGCAATGTTCATCTGTTGCAAGGCAGGAAAAATGGGGGGAGGGGCGATAAAAAGGGGAAAGCACAATGGCTAATTTTGGACTACTAGTCACTATCTTTCAGTCTAGCCTACCTCACAGGATTTGTGAAGAATAAAATGGTGGGTATACCTGAGATTTTTGGAGAAAGAAACTGTGAGATAGATTAGGCAATGTTTAAAAATCATTTCTTTCTTTTCTTTTTGGTGTAATAGCGCTAAATATTTAAAACACAAAACAATACAGGTGTGTGCCACTTAACAACGGGGATACATTCTCCCATCCCCGTTGTTCTACAATTAGGTCATTAAGTGAACATTCAATCCAATATATTGCCTTTGTTGTGTAAACAGACACCCCCTGCCAGACACTAGCTGGCTGCACAGGCTAGTGGAGACAGATTGCCTCTTCTTTGCATTAAGAGCCTCTCTGTTGTGTAAACAGACACTCTGCTGCAGGCTATGGGAGACACGATTGCCTCACTAAGAGCATCTTTATTGTGCTTTGACCACCGTCTTATATGCGATCCATTCTTAAGTAAATGGTTGTTAAGCAGTGTGCGCTTGTACATGCAAGAGCTCATGTAATAGCTGTCTTCTCTGTTACTTGGTCCAGTTTTATCTGAAGGCCAGATGACTACTTACAAAAAGTAAAAGCCCAGATTTGTTCATGACAATAACCTGGACAATGGCAAGAGGTTTATTTCCTAAAGTGGTCTGAACCAGTGGAGTTACTGGTGCATTTTACACCTGGGGGAGTGCCCACACCCCGAACAGAGTAGAAAAAGATGTTCAGATTCAAAGGCAACACACTGGGTTTCAGCCCTCTTAATATCATTGGCCCCCAATGCCAGTCCTCTAAGTCGGGGGGAGTTGGAGCATCCTGTTATGTATTCAGAACAGGAGAGTGGGGTCAGAAATCCAATGGACACACACATGGAATCACTTGGATGTCCAAATGTGGACCAACTGGACCTTGTCAAGAAACACATGCTGTAAAATTAAACAAGATATTTTAGATAGCTGGGCTCAGAAAATATACATTCTTTCCCAGTGTGTTAATCATTGGGGGGGGGGGTGCACTATAAGCCCTTTAAAAAAGCAAATTGATTGATCCACTCATAATAAGACTGCAAAGGAACGGGGATTGGGTCTCATCCTCTACTGCAAGGCAACAGGCAGGAGAGTTACCAAGGAGAAGTAGGGCATAAATAATCACCGGGATATATTAAGAATGCAATTATTTTAAAAATAATCATAAACCTTGGATAGAGGAAATGATACACTACATAATGTGACAGAGGCAGGTGTGGTAATGAAATCAAAGTTAAACCAACAACAACCAGAGAGAGAGAAAGAGAGAGAGATGATTAGCTCCATTTTTCATAACCTCTTCGCTCATAATAACTAAAACAAGCTAATGCTGTTTGTCATTCTAACCTTTGGTGTTCTGATTATTCTCCTGTTCAAAAGCAGCCATAAAACAAAGCAATTCTATCATTATCCCCTAATCTATCATTTGCAAATAGAATTCCGCTGTTCTTGCAAGCAGAAACTCTTCCCTTTGTTACCTATGATTTATTCAACAAACTACTGATGTCTCACTGCTCCGATAATCAGTTCAAGCAAGGCAGAACAATTCCAAACACCTGCGGCGATCCAGCAGGAAGCCGGGGGAGAGGAGACCCAGACCACCTGGCAAGGATAGAGCCAATGAATTGCAGACTTCCTCGCTAGTTGAAGTCTCCTTTTAGCTCTTGCAAGTGTTACTTCGAAAGAGGCTGACAAAGTACGTGATGAGTTTTCTAAACCACAGAACCGTAAGCTCAGAACCTGAAAGTTCAGGCTTTGAAGTTCATGCACATTGCCATACAGTATGCATTATGTCTCTAGATCAGTGGTTCCCAAACTCTACAGCACCGGGACGCACTTTTTAGAATGACAATCTGTCAGGACCTGCCAGACGTTATGTCATTAACCTGGAAGTGATGTCATGGCTGGAAGTGACATCTTCAAGTAGGAACATTTTTGACATCCTCCAAATGACAAAATCAAAACAAATTAATTAAACTAATTTAATTTAGTTTACAGTAAGTTTACAATAAGTTTAAAAATTTATTTGGTATAAGGAAGAACCTTCCTAACCCTTCCAAAGCAGTTGCTGATCTATTAAAAAAAAAATCCCAAAGGCAGCAATTTTATCCACACTTACCCAGAGATAAGTCCCATTAACTACCATTTTAAGCATATACAGACTAGCCTGTTAAAAGTACAGATCTGTCATATTTCCCCAAATGCAGTTACATACTATCAAGTTCTAATTTATTTTTAATATATGCATATTGAAATGAATTTCACCTGAAATTGGCTCGCAACTCACCTAATGGGTCCCAACCCACAGTTTGAGAAACACTGAGCTAAACCATCTTTCTTGCCTCTTGACATTTCATCTCTTTGCACTCCAGGACCAGTTCCTGCCATCAATTCCACTTCTATGCAAGCAGCGCTGCCCTGCCCTGCCCTCAGCCAGTAACATACAGGGATCTGAAATATTGACCAGGCTTATCAAGGGCATTCAAGGCACAAAAGAAAAGTCCTTGATGGGTTCTGCCCACAATAGTAACCACCTCTATGATTTCCTGTGGAATTTTTGGTTACAATCTCTTCCCTGCCGTCAACGTACTGGTACCAGCAGGGTCTCTTGGACAGCAGCACAGTCGCAAAGGACTCTGAGCTGCCGGAGTGCAAGTTCCAGCAACAAAAGGCCCAGATCAGATTGGTTCATCAGTATTCTATCCCTTGTTCCTCTGATATGTGTTTTGGAGGGATGGGGAAGGCAGAATGGGCCAGGGAGAGGTGAAACTGGGCAGGGAGTAGGAGGCTGTGGAAGGGGTGGATCCAGTGGCAATGGTGCACATTAGATCCTATTCCCCTTTCCAGCAGTCTCTCCTCAGACTTGTGCTATTAAAATAGTTAATGCAGGTTTAAGGAGACCCACCGTGGGGTGGAAAACAGAGGTGTAAGGGGATTTAAATTCCCTTTTGCCCCTGAAGCCTCCTGATTTCCCCCACCTGCCTGAATACAGCACACCTGTTCTTGGTGAGGCTACAACAGTGGGAATTGGGGAAGGGAAAGTATTGGGCTCACATCCAAACCCAACCCAGGTAAAGCTTCTTCCTACGTGGGGAGTATGCAACAATATGTTAACGCTTTATATTGTGGAAACTTCATAATGGAGTTCTCTACAAGTTCTAACACATATTCATATGTTTCAAAGCATTATATATCACGGTGCTGCATTTTTGTAAGGGGTTCAAAGATACTATAGGAAATCTAGACTGAAAAAGAGACAGAGACTGGTTTGATTTAGGTTAAGGAGCTCAAAGGTCAGGGTGTATCTAAACAATAACAAGTCATTTCCCATCCCAAATGTGTGTGTGTGTGATTTTTTTTCTGGGGGGGGGGGGTTAATTTGCTCTAACTGCAGTGCATTCAGAATCCCAGATTTGAAAGCAAAGTGTGAATAATTTAGAATACCAGAAAAATGTATTGAGATCATGTGACACACACTATTTTTTAATTAGTCATAATGAGAAAAGCTGACAAGTAATTTGGTGCCAGGGCTGGTCAATTAAAAAAAAAAAATTGAATTTGACAGGCTCATTTTAATCAACTTTCTTCTTCCCAGTATCCCATTGCAATTCTTCACAAACTGTACCAGAACATAAAATAACAAGATCTGTGATTAAAATTAATGAAATGCGTCACTAGTGACACACCAGTGAGATTATGGCCTAAGTTACTTTTATAGTCACTGATACGTTTTTTAAAGGTCTAGTAGTTTTACTCGCATGTAATTTTTACCTTGGCCACTGGATAATGTAAACGACATAAGTACCGCTGTAAGTTATAAAACCCTGCAAAGTATACTGCCTATGGTCTCCCAAAGTGGTGAATGGTACCTTTATAGTAGTAAGTTCACAGCAGATATAACTGCCACATGGAAAATGGCCAGAAGGAAGGGAAGCCCATGTGTCCACAAGGTTGCACATCACTATAGACCAGGTGTGTCAAACATAAGGCCTGGGGGGCCAGATGCGGCCCGCGGAAGCTTTATATCCGGCCCTCAGGCTCCCAGAGGCTGAGCGGTGCTGAGATGTTACTGCTGTAAGGGCAGCCCGCATCAAAACTGGCTCTCCCATATCTTGAATAATGACATCACTTTCTGCCTAATGACATCACTTCTGGCCCTCAGCAGGCATCATGAATGCTTCTTTGGATGTTGGTATGAAACAAGTTTGACACCCCTGCTATAGACCACTGTTTCTCAGTGTTTGTCCTCTGCTGTACCACTTCACATGGTCAACCTATTTGAAATACCACTGGAAGTAACTGGTGATGGCATCATTGCCAGTTATTTCAGTTATTTCTCCCTCTGGGTAAGGAGGCCAGATGCAATGTGACAAACACCAGTAAGAGGCTCAAGGTGACTGGGAGGACATTTATGAGTGTGGAAAAGCATGCTTTGAAGCCTCCTACCACTATTTGTTGTGTTGTGTTCCTGGTGTCTCTGCTGGGCAGCAGGGGTCCAGAGGTCCAGGGTCCCATGAGTACCACCAGGCACCACCTCAAGTACCACTGGTGGCACCTGTACCACTGGCTGAGAAACACTGCTATAGACCAAAGAGCCCTTAATATTTTTTGTCCTTCTATAAGTAATTTTTGATGTGTTCTCACAGCAGACTGTCTTTTCCATCAAATGTCAGTGATTGAGAATTCTATTTTTAAGGCTTTTTAAAGCTGATCTCTAGAGACATTTTAAGTCATTTTCTTATCTTTTTTTGTGTTTAATTGGTCTATTATATATATAGTTAAGTTTCATGTGGTTCAATGTATATAACTTTTGGAGGTTCTTAGGAATGTATTTTTAATTGGTTTGGGTCTTTTTAATAAAAAAATCAGGTTAAATCAGTTTGGGCTCTTAACTTTGTATGTATCTTTATGGGAGTGTTTTGGTTAAATATTTTATTAGTAGTATTTGGTTTGTATCTATTTCCTAGTTTTCCTAGTCTGTTTCCTGTGTTTGAGAAGATGTTTATTGGTTATTTATAATAGTTTAACTCATTAGCATCCTCAAAAAATACCTTTTGCCCAAAAAGTGTTGAGCTTGCAAATATAGCTAATAATATCATGGTTTTGTTCCAGGAACCCCCACAGATGTTGAAATCAGCGGGTAACAGGATCCACTGCCCTCCAGCAATACACCCTCCTCCTCACCTGCCCAGTTGCTGATTGAACTGGCAGAGGCGTGTCTCTGCCTCCTTCCTGCTTGTTTGGCTGGCTTGCTGGGTGGGAGGCCAACACAATCACCCCATAATGGACTTCCTCCAAAGCAGTGAGAGGAACAATTCCCTGGACATTGGAGGGCATGGGTAGGCAGACTTGTACACTCTTGACACAACCAGAGGTATCCTCTGGTCATGTCTGGAGGGCGTTGTGAGATTTGGAGAGGTTGCACATGGCCACGTGCGTTCTGAGATGTAGGGAGGCCACACGCATCTCAGAACACCTATGGGAGGTTAAGACTTCTGGTTTTTCAGAAAATTGGAAGTGCGTCTTAGACACCTTCCAAAGCTGTTCTGGCACAACCTCCCCACACCTCAGAACCCCCTCTGGACATGTATAAGGCTCGAAGTGCACAACAGCTCTGTGCCTGAAATTTGCCTTTTTTTTTTTTTTTTTGCTTTGTTTCTAAAAAAGCAGCCATAGGAGCCAAAGTAGGATCAAAGCCAGATCTTCTGTCTTGCATTGATTCCCCATCTTAAATCCTAGCTCCCCTGATTTCCACTGGTTGCTGAGAGGAATTTTCTCTGTAGGATACAATTGCTTGGGGTGTACATTTGTATAGTGTTGCAATGCAAGGGGAAGGGTTGGTTCTTCCCTTCCCGTAGTTCGGATGATCTACATCAGGGGCGTCCAAAGTTTTTGACAGGAGGGCCACATCATCTCTCTGACACTGTGTCGGGGGCCGGGAAAAGAAGAGTTAATTCACATTGCAAATTTGAATAAATTGACATAAAATAATACATTAAAGATGGAACTTATATGAATGAATGAAGGTCTTAGAATAGCTCATGGCCTATAAAAGGCCGTGCACAAAGCAAGGCCGGCCTTTCCTTTGCTGCCACTGCTGCATCATGGACGTGAAACAACAAGCAGTGGAGGGAGCCCTTGTCCCACAGCTCACACAAGAAGTCAAACAGTTGGCCGTCACGCTGAGAGCAGTTGCGTCGGGTCAACACAGGCTCCAGCAAGTCTCTGGAGGGCCAGAGTCCACTGGGGACTGGGGGTTCTCTGCGGGCTGTATTGGGAGTCCTCAAAGGCCACAAGTGGCCGCAGGGCCGGGGTTTGGGCACCCCTGATCTACATTGAGCCCCCAGCAGCTACCTTTTAAGGAAATTGGGGGGGGGGATGGGGAGTTCCAACCACAGAACTTGCTAGTTTGGTTCGCCGTTCAAGCAGTAAATCCTCTGAGCCAGGAAGCAGTAGGCTTAGAAATTTAGTGTGTACAGGGACTGTGCCATAGGGAATTGGACTTATGAATGAAAGGTCAATGAGCTTATCATGAAGGAATCTGTCAGTGCTGAACTGTATCATCACTTGAGCAATTACTTTTAAGGTTTTATTTTATTTTTTAAAAAGAATCTCTCAGCAGAGACACATTAGCTCTAAGTGCTACCCCTGCTGGAACTCACTCAATTTTAAAACCAAAATTCTTTGACCTTTGGGAAGCTGAGAGGACCTTTCAGCACCATCCGTACCGATCACAGAAGTCTGCAGTTTAAAGGCTTTTATCTTCGACTTTATAGTGACCACTGCATGTGTGGAACAGTCACATTTGGTCTTTGCAAATTAACCCAAGTTGACCTGTCGTAGATTAAATGGTTTCAGGGAGAGGGAGCAGGAGTCACTGTAATTATTACACTCTCTGTCTTAGACATTTGTCATTTTGCATGAAGTTACCCACAATGCTGCAGTGTTGAAGAGGTCATCTTAAATCTGTCCCAAGAGCCGTACCATATTCAGCAATTCTTTAGCTACAGTGATAAATGTGCTCCTTTGTGGCAGACATGTTCTGTGCCCATGTTTATTACGCATTTGTATATACAGGGTCTTGGGTAGACCGGGTGATGTTGCTGTTGTTGTTTGGTACTTAATCATTTCAGAAAATGGGGAAAGAACAACCAACAACTGGAGGCGCCAGCAAAATTCTTCCAAGCTAAGCTCAGAAAGGAATTTCAGGGGCTTGTTAAAGTCTGTCTCCAAGGAGAGGCGAACTTCAAAACTCCTCTGAATTCTTTTCAGCTTGGATTAAAGAAAAGAACTACCAGGTTCCCATTCCTCATGTAATGTGATGGGGCTCTGTAACTCAAGTACATTGAATGGGCTTTCCTCTGAAAAACTAGGGGAGGGGAAGAGCAGGCATCCTAATAGGGGATCTTTGGGTCAGAGGGTCCCATCTATGGGATGGTGATTTATATCCTGCCCCACTGTGGAGAATTCAGTTCAGAAATAAGCATCAGGAGCAGTTTTTCTCTGTTGACTCTTTCACCATTCTTAAGGAGCCACACATCCCAACATAGGGGCAGGCACTTGAAAGGCCATCCCCCACAGGGGAGCCTCAAGGTCAGAGAGACCTCTGTGGGGGTGCTCTCTCATCTCTTTCCAATATTTCAGGGGACCAACCCTTTAAAACTGAGCGTCAGGAGCAGCCAGCTGAGAAATTCTTCAGCTGCTTAAACTCTTATAAGAGTTTAACCCAGGGGTGCACAATAGGTGGATCGCGATCTACCGGTAGATCGCGAGGCAAAATGAGTAGATTGCGGAGCCCTGTCTCTCCAAACTGTTAATATGTCAGTTTCGTCTAGTGACTAGACGAAACTGACATATTTAGCTGACACTAAACTGAAACTGACACTTTAGCTGCTCTTCAGGCATGCAGCAACAAAACTGAGGAGACTGACTAGACTTCAGCAGGGGCTCCATACATTAAAGGGGGTGTCTGTCAGACACTTACTTCCCCCCTGGTAGATCTCCGGGCCTTGCTGGGTTTCAAAGTAGCTCTCGAGCCAAAAAAGTGTGAGCACCCCTGGTTAACCCTACCACATGGGGGAGAGTGAGAGAGAGATCATGGGGGACTATCTGACTCAGACTCTTACTTCTACCTTCCCTAATCCCAGGGGGTTCAGTCCCTTAAAAGAGAACTCAAAGCAGCCTGCAGAAAGTTTCTCCATTGGCTGCTTCTTTTTTCAGAAACCCCTGGGGCTTGGAGAGGGTGTGGAGGGTGAAAAGGATCACCTTTGTCTTTCCTTCCCACCACCTTTCCCTCTGGGCAACCCATGAAAATGAACTTCTTGGATTGGCTTGGGTTGGGAATTGAGTTATTTCTGATTTTTATAGAAAATAACTGAGTTTCTTCCCAAGTGTTTCTGATTTGAACCTAGGGAAGCTCACTCACTTCTGGAGACACTCAATCCCAACTGCCTGAATCCTTGCCTTTGTACCTCATCTGTGATAAAAACACATGCAGAATAAGAAGCTGATTAATTAAAAATAATCACACACACACACACACACACACACACACACACACACACACACTTTATTTGGAGGCTTTTTCATTCATAATCCTGATCATTATTAACAGGTGATTGGCATCCGTCAGTCTTGGAAGACTCTGGTATTGCGCACTGAATGG
Organism: Tiliqua scincoides; assembly: GCF_035046505.1. Classification (NCBI taxonomy): domain Eukaryota; kingdom Metazoa; phylum Chordata; class Lepidosauria; order Squamata; family Scincidae; genus Tiliqua; species Tiliqua scincoides. Next base: position 15,510,486 of record NC_089826.1, on the reverse strand, counting down.
TTGTTCTGGAACAGCATCTAGTGTGGCTGAAAAGGCCGATTCGGGAATGACAATCCCCTCCAAACTGAGAGCAAATGTAGTCTGTCCCTGGTGTGTCTCCCTGGCTGTGGGCCTTCCTTCTTTGCCTCTTTGCCTCAGTCTGTTGGACAAGTATCTTTTCAAACTGAGAGAGGCCATGCTGCACAGCCTGCCTCCAAGCGGGACGCTCAGGAGCCAAGTTTTCCCTTCTGTTGAGGTCCATTCCTAAGGCTTTCAGATCCCTCTTGCAGATATTCTTGTATCGCAGCTGTGGTCTACCTGTAGGGAGCTTTACCTGCACTAGTTCTCCATAGAGGAGATCCTTTGAGATCCGGCCATCGTCCATTCTCACAACATGGCCGAGCCAATGCAGGCGTTATCAGGTTATATGGAATTCTAAAACCACATTCAGAGAACTCAATAAATTGCCTCCACCTGAGGAGCACCCAAGTTTAAAGATATCCAAAATGCTGATATGTGTTCAGCAGTATAAGATAAAGCCACTGATCTCCTCCTGAGGGTTACCATGTAGCTGAGTTGGATACTAGACAAAACTTTCCAAAAGAGGAAGCAGATGGTTCAGTCAGTGGAGGCTGGGGAGGAACAGGAGCAAGTGAGGAAAAAGAGGCTCATATTTTCAAACAAAGGATAACATTATGGAGAGAGACTTCAAATTCCCGTTCAGCCATGAAGCTTCCTGGGTGACCTTGGGCCAGTCACTGTCTCTCAGCCTCACCTACCTCACAGGGTTGTTGCTGCGAGGACAAAATCATGTGCAGTACCCTGAGTTCCTTGGAGGGAGGGTGGTATCAAAATATGAAAAATAAATTTCATCATGATCTGTGAGGTGAGATATGTCTCTGTCTCTCCTCTCTCACTTTTCTGTACCCATTAGCTTTCTTTTTCCCCTCCTTTGAATTGTTCCTAGTGATCACTGTGTTATTTGCTGAGACCCAGGCAGGGCTGACTTCAGAAACATTTAAAAGAGGGAATGGAGTGGTGGTTAGATCATTATTAGATCATTTGATGTGTGCAGGGAAAACAAACAAACAAGGGTATATGAGTATGTACATGGCCCTGGATGACTGCCAAAACAGTGCAGCCCAGGTCAGTGTATCAGCAGGAATAAAGCAAGAGATCTCATATTCACAGGCCAAGAGGAAGGTCACACTTTGTATTGCCAGTGCTACCTCTGTCCCCTCCTCCCATGACTATCAACCTGATCTGGAAGGAGCCTTGCTTGCTCTTTGGAAAAGTTCATGGGCAACTGTACCTTTCTTGCACATTCTGCCCTGTGCATAAAAACCATCTCCAAGGAGCTTTCTGATAGAGGAAAAACAGATTATTAGCAACACAAAAGAAGGATCCTCAGCTCCAGCTGTCCTCACCAACTCCATGGCCAAACTTAATGAAGGAGGTTTACACCTAAAACAACTTAGGTGCACAACCCCTCTGAAAATAGGGGTTACTGAAGAAAGTAAGGTGTGTGAAATGACCTTTATTTAACTTTTATCCATCACAGTTTTTAGAGGCTTTCTGCATTTCTTAAAAAAAAAATGGTTTTAGTTACATCCTACTTCTGGCCACAGCATGAAAGGCAAGCACTATCAGAAATCACAAAAGAGAATAAAGGCCTCAGATATTGTCAAGAGGACCAGTTTTGAAGAATCAAGAGGTTTGGTTCATAAATCAGATAAAGACGAGTGCTAATCCCAGACTGCTTTCTTCAGAGTGTTTATCCTGAGCTTAGTTTCTTACTGCTTATCAGAACCAAACCAAAATGCCAGCTCACTCCTGCCCCTGGCTTTTACTAACGTGAATACCCACCTGGTTCAGAAATTAGTATCTTCTTGGAAACTTCAATAGCTTTGATGTTCTTAATATCTACCTAATTCACTGAACGACCTCCTCTGCTTTCACAGCTGCATGGCAGAAATTTCTCCATCATAGCACTTAAAAGACTGCACTGTAAGATCACTTAGTACAGGGCATCTTAAGCACTTGCTTTCTGCCATACTGGACTGGTCTTAAATATAAAATAAGTCTTATTTAAACATATAGACATATTTACGTATCATTTTATTAAAATCACATAAAGGACCTAAATTGCCAGTAAATGGTTCTGTGCAAAATCCGTCCAGTTATCCATTCAAGTATTATAAAAATTTATCCCTGATAAAGTTTACTGGTCTTCACAACTCTTCACTGGGCTTCTCTCAACATTCCCGATGTTCTTACCAAAGAAGGAACCTCTCCCTGTCAATTTTCCTCTCTTCTGGAGGAAAAGGACCAGATTAATTTTGCCCAGAGACATATAAGTGAGGAATATGCAAATTACATCCAATTCCCACCAAGTAATCATGTCTAAAATGTTAATTTAGTACCAGTTCCTATTTTCCCTCCATTGCTGCTACCTCTCTGCTGCTCTGCAAGGCCTAGAAGGCTGTGTGCTGATAACAGCATCCTGTAGATAGGCCATCATTTCCTGCAGATATGCAGACGATGTAGGTGGGCTGGGCAGATTGGGGGGTGGTAGAATGGGGCAGATTTCAGCAGCAGCAGCAACAACATACACCAAATTTGGAAACCCTGCCCTGTCCCAGACACATCCTGAGCTGGTGTGGCTTTGAGGAGACCCATAGGGGAGCAGCTGAAAAGGTAAGTAACATTTTTCTTCACTTACCTCTCCTGGCCAGCCTGGTCCCCAGCTGGCTTCTTTGATGCAGCGGATACTGTGCCAGCATCCCTGCACTGTGCAGGCTGGCCCAGGATAGGATTGGGCCATAAAGCGTGTCAAATAAGTCAGTGTATACAATAACAGTGCTCACTCTTGAAAGTTTTTCTGATGCAAATCTTGACTGCTGATCACTACTTTGCTTATACCATCCCATTATCTTTTGCTACATGTTCCACTATACATAACAGTGTACCATTTTGAGAAGTGACAGATGATGCCCCTTCCTTGCGCTTCAGTAGAGGTAGCAGTAGAGGTAGAAGTAGCAGGGTCAAGAGAGTCCTCCACCCTCACCTCGTGCCCCAGCATACTGAATATATAGTTCTGGGGTATGGCTTGGCTGCTTTGTGAAACTATCCGGTAGCCTTCTTTTCAGCACAAGGAAAAGTTAATGAATCTCCTTTTCAAAACATATTTAAGTAGCAGTAAGGTGTTAACAACGATAATGGGAATATAATGATAGCAACAAGGAAATGCACTGTGAAAGCAAACCTCTATCAACAAGGGGAATGAACATGCACTTGAGGAATTTTCCATCCATTAAACATGCTGGTTTCAAAAACCACTAAAGCATAATTGCCATAGTCGTACACTCAGATTTATGCACAAACAAGAATTTGGACACGTTGTGAAATGGGCTGTCATGTTATTATGTATTCCGATTCCAATTATACTACAGGGCTGAGGGCATCAACTGCCTGGATAAGTCACATGCCTGACGCATGAATGAGCACTGCCTTTCCGATACCTAGTGCCGCAGGGCTATTAACGCCAATGCTGTTTATCACAGTGGCGGAACAGCCACTGCCATTTGTCCCTAATCACCCGAAAGCATCCCCAATACTCCTTGGGGCAGATCTACACAAATGTTTCTGAAGGGCTCCCAAAAGCTACTGGTATTTATTTGGCTGATCTTCTCCCCCTTCTTGACAGTGGGATCAGCCACATATAAAAGCGCTTTGTGCACTAGCAGCAGCTTATCCTGCCCAGCCTCGTGCAGCCAGGCTGTGGGCCAAGCCCCTAGGTTTGGGGGAGCAGGACAGAGCACTGGTATGGCACAATCTAAGACCAGCCTAAGTCCTGGAGCAGTGGCAACCCTCCTTCCCACTGCATAAAGTCTGAGACTAACTGGTCACTGTTTCTGGGGCTGGGTTGGAATTTTTTGTTGTCATCCTGATTGGCCGTGCCTGGCAGTTTTTTTTGCCTACCCTAGACTGGTCAGGGTGGGGAAGGTTTTGTGTTAAATGACAGGTTTCATTGGTCACTTGGCGTGAAGTGTGCAGGGTCAGGGTAGGTAGGAAAATTTTGGTGTCCAACCCAAGGCAGCAAGGTCAAAAGGTGGGCCAGTACCACTCACATGATGCCTGACCGGCTCGAAGAGGCAGGCTGGCAGACCTCTTGATTGGAACGGCAAGGTTTGGCAAGGTTCATCCAGCTGCCTTGACCCTTTGGGGCAGCTTTGACAGGCTGTCTCAGCACGTTGACTTGAGTTGGGTGGTTTCACCCATGAGACTTTGGGGGAATCAGATGGCTAGGACCGTTTCCCCCATCTTTAGAGCCCCACACTCTGGGATGGGGATTCATTTGATAAGGCCCCCACTTAGCCCTGCTGCAATTGCATCTGTAAAAGTTCAATAAAAGTGACTCAGTTTACCTCCAACCAGTCTGGTGTCTTATTTTGGTGGGTGCTCAAGTAATTTATGTCGTCTGTGTTCACACAACAGGAAATTGGACGCAAATGTGAAGGTTTGAAACATCTTGGGATTTTCACAAACAGCTTAAAATGTTTCTACAAGACAAGTGCAATTTCTCAAGGGGTTCCAGAACATCCCTACAACCAGCATCAGAATTACAGAGCAGGAAGTCTTTCTTACTTGAGGGATTCTTCTTGCGGATTTTCTGTGCTTTCAGTACAAGCCTACTGCACTAAGCTAATTGACTGGTGCTGTGGGCATGCCTTCATGACAGATTTCAGGCATCTATGTGGACAGGTCCATGTCCTGAGGGACCTGCAATCTATAAACTGACAGAACAGAGATAACAGAAGATGATAGGGAACTGGAAACAATAGTATGTCAGTGATCACTAGTACAGGCATGGGTCTTCCCATTCCAAGGACCCCGCAGGTACAGAAACTGCAGATATGGGAGATGCTATTTAAATACTTAGAAGCTACTGCACTCCCATTCCATTCCCTTTGTTTTAGGGTATTAGAGCTATAGCACTGGTGTTTCTTCCTTAAACCCAGTGAAACCCTTCCTAAACTGAAGAGTGATGCATTGAGCTCTTCCTGTTAACATTCAGTTAAACTCCCTCTAGCATTCATGCTAATTGCCTGCATGTCATTCTTCAGTTCAACAAGAGTTTCACTTAGTTTAAGGGATGAACACCAGTGTTTATTACACAAAAACAAAGGGAATGGAATGGGTGCGGGGGGGGGGACGGGACATGGGGCCCCCAATCTGCAGATAACGGAATCTGTGGATGTGGGATACTTGGATACAGTGGCCTACCTGTAAATGATATAAATAAGTGATTATTTGAATAACACATAGTTAGTCTTACTGTCCCAGTCCTATCCCCTGGTTATGCCTGCATACCACCAAGTATGCTGGCACAATGGAGGGCTCACCATCTTGACAGCCTTTCTGCTGGCAGTGTCTGCACAGCCACAAGTGCAGTAGCCAGAAAACCATGTGCCTGGCAGCTTAGTGTAGACTGACCACCAGCGGGGTTCTGTCAGTGGAAGGCAGGCTGGAGTGGGGATGGGGTGGATTGGGGCAGGGAGTGGGGAAAGATGGGATAGAAGTGGATTGTGGTGGCAGCAGTGTCTGCCCCTTCCTGAACCCCCATCCCAGGTCAAACATGCCCTCAGCAGACTCCTCAGAGCTATGCCAGCAAAAGAGCAAGTGGAGATCTGAGGAGTTCCATTGGGGGCCATGTGGTGGCTGGGAAGGTATTTCCTTCTTACCTCTCCTGACTTGTCTGGTTCTTGGGTGTCCCACTCACTGGCTTCAGCACATGCTGCACTGACAGCCCTGCATCCAGCATGCCATAATTGGATAATATTGGGCCCATACGTACAATTGCATATGGAAATGAGGGGGTAGTGCCAAATTCTCCACAGAAAAGGTGGGCTTTGATTAGGGATTTGAAGAAAATGAGATAGCATCATAGAGGCATTCTGGGAGGCAGTTCCAGGCACAAGGGGAATCAAAAAGAAAGGGCAGAATTGTTTGAAGGAGAAATACTGGTGCATTGGATAGGTGAAGATACTAGACAGGGATCAGAGACAGGGAAATTCAGCTTTCATTATTCCATGCATAGTGTATTGCGGAGAGAGTATTATATTGTACTGTACCTAGTTAAGAGAGAATCACCTCTAGGCTATTGTTCAGCTTGAGATTAAAATTGGTACCAAAGGTCAATTTCTAGGGTTAGGAATTTGGGTCACACCTTCATGCAGAGTGCAGGCCAAAACCAGTGTTATTTCAATATACCGTATTTTTCGCTCCATAAGACGCACCTGACCATAAGACGCACCTAGTTTTTAGAGGAGAAAAACAAGGAAAAAAATATTCTGAACCAAATAGTGTAATAAAATATTTAATAAACTATAACAGAATAACATTTGAACCATGTAAAGTGAACAGCAGTCAACAGTGGCATTAAGAACCATTATCACTGTCATTAACAAATGGAGAGACTTAAAGGTTTGAGCACTCTAGTTTTCTGGAAACACCAAGAACTCATCATCGCTAGAGTCAGAATTTATGAAGCTCACAAAAGTAGGTGCACACAAATAGGGGATCACATTATCTTTCTGCTACAATGATGTTCTGCCAAATTCCAATCCACTGGGCCTCGTGCCCGCTTAAGGCTGATCAGTCCCCCTTGTGCAATTCACCAGTGCAGCAAGCAAAAATGAGTCCAGTTCCAGTCCACAGATGCCAAGTAAATCAGTCCCATCATTCAGAGTTACCAAATCAGAGTCCAGAGCCAATAAGCCAAATTACAGTCCAAGGTCAGGTTCCAGGTAGGTCAGTTAAATCCATCAGGGTATCCAAGTCCAGTCACAATCCACAGTCAGATTCCAAATTCAATAAACCCAGTCAGTCTCCTCCCCTACCTCCAACCTGCACTTCTTCAAAACCCACAAACCCTTTCTGCCTCTGGTACTCCTTATATCCCTGAGGGCCCTATTGCCTTCCAGTGGCTGCAGCTGTGCAGCACTCTCTGCTGGATGCCCAGGCCTTACCCTTAAAGGGGCCACTGCTGACACCACATCTACCTCCTCACCAGATCTTCCTGGATTCCAATATAAGGGGGGGGGGAGCAGATCTCTATACAGACCAGTGCAAAAACAGGGGAAAGGTGTGGGGGAGGTAAGATCTTTGTATAGGCATCACAGCAAGACCAGTGCAAAACCCCTTGCACACAGAACCAACAGATGGAAGGGGGGGTGCAGATCTCCATACATGCCAGTGCAAAAGCAGGGGAAAAGTGTGGGGCAGGTAAGATCTCTGTATAGGCATCACAGCAAGACCAGTGCAGAACCCCTTGCACACAGAACCAACAGATGGAAGTGGGGGGGATGTGCAGATCTCCATACACAGCAGTGCAAAAGCAGGGGAAAAGCGTGGGGCAGGTAAGATCTCTGTATAGGCATCACAGCAAGACCATTGCAAAACCCCTTGCACACAGAACCAACAGATGGAAGTTGGGGGGGTGCAGATCTCCATACATAGCAGTGCAAAAGCAGGGGAAAAGTGTGGGGCAGGTAAGATCTCTGTATAGGCATCACAGCAAGACCACTGCAAAACCCTTTGCACACAGAACCAACACATGGAAGTGGGGGGGGGGCGCAGATCTCCATACATGGCAGTGCAAAAGCAGGGGAAAAGTGTGGGGCAGGTAAGATCTCTGTATAGGCATCACAGCAAGACCATTGCAAAACCCTTTGCACACAGAACCAACAGATGGAAGTGGGGGAGGCGCAGATCTCCATACATAGCAGTGCAAAAGCAGGGGAAAAGTGTGGGGCAGGTAAGATCTCTGTACAGGCATCACAGCAAGACCAGTGCAGAACCCCTTGCACACAGAACCAACAGATGGAAGTGGGGGGGGGTGCAGATCTCCATACATAGCAGTGCAAAAGCAGGGGAAAAGCGTGGGGCAGGTAAGATCTCTGTATAGGCATCACAGCAAGACCATTGCAAAACCCCTTGCACACAGAACCAACAGATGGAAGTGGGGGGGGTGCAGATCTCCATACATAGCAGTGCAAAAGCAGGGGAAAAGCGTGGGGCAGGTAAGATCTCTGTATAGGCATCACAGCAAGACCATTGCAAAACCCCTTGCACACAGAACCAACAGATGGAAGTGGGGGGGGTGCAGATCTCCATACATAGCAGTGCAAAAGCAGGGGAAAAGCGTGGGGCAGGTAAGATCTCTGTATAGGCATCACAGCAAGACCATTGC